>NC_056002.1:1236962-2473925 GCF_018446385.1 Zingiber officinale | reverse complement strand
CATGATTGATTCAAGCTATGAACTATTTACCCTCAATATTTTAGTTTTAAGACTGGAGAATCTGTTTATCAGTATTAATTACTATCTGATCTATTAATAGCTGCTGCTGTATTTCTTCTCATTCTTTTAAATGTTCGCTAATGACTCAATGCCATAGTTGTTTGGCAAAATCTTGTTTGTATCTAAAAGCTTGTTTACTTTTTGGTTCAATTACTGCATGACTAGCTAGATGTTATATGAATGATCAACATTTCTTGATCATCTTGGAGATTGGAAATGAGAATGTCTATCCATTGGCATTGCCATCTGAATCTGTTGTATGTTAAACCGAGATTTAGTGTTCTCTGAACTACTTCCGTTGCTTTTTTATTTTATTATTATTATTTTTTTATAAATATGGATCGATAAGTTCATGGAATGGTTTGTTTGTCATGTTTTTGTACTTTGAGTAAAAAATGAACTTATTTAGAAAATCGACATGTTCATTTATTCCGATAAAAAGTCAAATCTGACGCGTCAGTCCAGTTCTTCGAAAACGACCGAACCGGAGTCGGACCCATGTTCATCTTCCCCATCCTATGATGAACATCATCGATTCACGCATCTTGACGCAATCTGAGCCATCGATTATCTCCCTGGCTAAAGTTGATTATCCATCTAAGATTATTAATGAAAATTTTGTTTGATTTAGGTAATCGATGATTTTCGAGTAATATTCCATATCCGACATGCCAGTAAAAAGACATGCAACCTGAAATTGATTCCGGGATTAACGGAATTTATTTACCCAGAATATCCTCGAATAAGAGAAAAATATGATAAAAAAGAAAAATATAAAGAAAAAAATAAAAAATAAAAAAATAAAAAACTTAGGGGCTGTTTGGTTGATGGATTTGTGAATGAGGGAATGAAATGATAGTAAAAGATAGTGTTTGGATTGTGGGTTTGGGAATCACATTTTGGAAATGATTACCAGATTTATGGGAATCAACCAAACCCATATAACTTGGTGGGTTTCATTTCCATTACTATTCCCATTCCACCCTACTATCAAACTCATACCCATAGTTATTCCCATCATTTAACCAAACGCCCCCTTAAAAAAAAAATAAAAAAAATGTAAAAAACATTAAAAAAATTTAAAAATTTCAAAATAGAAAAAATGTAAAATAAAATTAAAAAATAATTTTAAAATGGGGGGAAAATAAAAAAACATAAAAAATAGAAAAAAAAAGTAAAAAAAATTAAAAAATATATATATATAATAGAAAAAATATAAAAAAATAAATAAAAAATAAAAAACGTAAAAAATAAAAAAATAAAATAAAAACATTAAAAAAAAAGAAAAAAACACTTTAAATTAAAAAAAAAGAAAAAATAAAAAATATATAAAAATAAAGAAAAATATGAAAAATAAAAAATAAAAAATAAAAAATAAAAAAAATTATAGAATTTAAAAGATATATATGGTTGATTTTATAACTAAGGGTAATATAGTAAAATATTAAATTAAGTTATTTATTAAAATTTTCAAATAAATATATTTTTATTATATTATTTACATAAAACTAAATAATATTTAATTATATTTTATTTCCGATAATTTTAATTATATGATTATATAATCAAAATTATACATAATAACGTGAACAAAATACATTCTTCACCGTCACATCTAATAAATCGGTTCATCTTCTCCATTCACATATGATCGACATAATCGCGCATCTTGATGCAATATGAGCCGTCGATTGTCTCCATTGGCTCACGATTCGTGCTGGGAGGACCTTCCTTCCCTCGCACTGGTCTAGTCTCCGTCCGAAGCCTTTATTGGTAAAGAGGTCATCGGTCACCCATTCCTCCGCATTCGGTCGGCCAGTTGTAGCCATCGCCAGCCACCTCCTCCTCAGATCCGCGTCCCTCCTCCCCCTTCTTCTCTCCTTCTCTCCCTCGTCTTCCGTCGCCTTCTTCTTAGCTCGCGAGAAATTTGGGATCCTTCGGAGATAGCCAGGCAGCGATAAAGGTGAGAGCTTCTAGGGGAGAAGAGGAATATGCCGTACTCTTCGTCGTCTGGATCGGAGGAGGACGAGGGCGTCGACGCCTACCGCAAGGGAGGATACCATGCGGTCAGGGTCGGCGATCAGTTCGCCGGAGGGCGCTATATCGCCCAGCGGAAGCTCGGGTGGGGTCATTTCTCCACCGTCTGGCTCGCCTATGACACCCGATCCGCGGTACGCTCTCTTGACGAATCTTCTTTTGTCGTTTCTTCTTGTGATGTTCCCGTTTTTATCCCTGCGAATGATTCCGCAGGGAAAGATCTCGGCTTTCATGGCTGATCTCTGTGTGAATCGTCGTCAAAGATAGAAATTTTCGGATAAATTGTTGAAGTTCTATATGCGATTACGCGCGTTTGTTGTTTATCTCTTCGCGGATTGGCTTTGAACTGGCACTTAATTACTCGATCATCTATTTGATTGATTAATTATTGGCGCTTTTCTGCAATCAATGTACGGATTAATGATTATTGTTCAATAATGGTCAAACACGGAACCTACTCCTGATCACGCTTCATTAATTTTCCGCAATTGCTTCGTTCGGTTTGATTACTTGATATTATTTATCGGACAACTTATAATTTCTTTATCATTCAAATCTGTTCTTATAATGACTTTGCCTGCATAATCGCTTGGCGTGACGACTGATCTGTGGTTCGCATCATACGTCACTATGAATTTTTCCTCATTTTTGGCTCTGGATGCTTGTACGCCCACTCTACCTCTGTTTCGGTTTCTATCCGTTCTTCTTGTATTCATTTTCCTATTTTTAATTTTCTTTTCCCCTTATTTGCATTCCTTTTCCTATTTTAATTTGTTTTCCTTTGCCTTCTTAAGTTCTTCAATTCTGGCAACCTGCCTATGAGCCTATGTAATGTTCATTTTTCGATGTTCTGTAGAATTTTGTTGCTCTCAAAATTCAAAAAAGTGCACCAGAGTTTGCTCAAGCTGCTCTCCATGAGATTGAACTTCTATCTGCAGTTGCAGAAGGGGATGCCTCAAATTCTAAGTGCATAGTTCGACTAATTGATCACTTTAAGCATTCTGGCCCTAACGGGCAGCATCTCTGCCTGGTAGTTGAGTTCCTTGGCGATAGCCTACTTCGACTTGTGAAGCACAACCGCTACAAAGGCATTGGGCTAGACAGGGTGAAATACATATGCAAGTCTATCTTGTTGGGTCTTGATTATTTGCACAGGGAGTTGGGTATCATTCACACGGATTTGAAGCTGGAGAATGTTCTTCTGATCTCCACCATTGATCCTGCAAAAGACCCAGTCAGGTCTGGATTCACGCCAATCCTGGAGCGACCAGAAGGCAACCCCAATGGGACAGCAGTGGTCAATTTGATTGAAAAGAGACTAAAGGAGAGGGCAAAGCAGGCAAGGGCAAGGATCTCTGAGAGAAGAGCATCAACTACAGATCTGGCACTGCAGGAAAGGAGCTTGGATGGGATTGATCTTCGATCCAAGATTGTGGATTTCGGGAATGCTTGTTGGTCGGACAAGAAGTTAACTGATGATATACAGACTAGACAATATCGGTCACCTGAGGTAATTCTTGGTGCTGGATATAATTGTTCTACAGACATGTGGTCCTTTGCTTGCATGGCTTATGAGCTTGCTACTGGGGATATGTTATTTACTCCAAAAGGTGGTCAAGGGTATAGTGAGGATGAGGTATGACTCTTTCCTGTATGTTAACACGGTTTTCTTTTGTTTTATAGTTTTTGAACATTAATAAGGCAAGTAAGAAGCTGTTTTGAGACAATTTAGAAATTTTATTAAAAAGGTAGCCTATATATGCTTATGTGAGAAGTCATACTTCCACATTTTATCAAAAAGTTGGTTACTAGTTAAAGCCACAGTCGACTCTATGAATGCCTCCAGGTAGAATTTTAGTAAAAATTGAATCTTTAGTGATATCTATCTCGACAACAAGGTGTTTTAGTATCATGAAACCAAGCTAATGTTAGACAAGTTTCTTGTCACTCCTATGTCTTTAGTTTTATGAATCTGATCATTCACTGTGGTAAGATCTGTTATTATAGTAGAATCCTTTTTTGTTCTAGAGAAACACTTTCTTTAATTTGGCAAAAAGTTGACCCTTAATATGTTGAAGATAGCTTCCAAAAAATGTTTCTAGGATGCTGGTTTCATTGTTTATCAGAAAAAATATGGGTCAATATATTCTTTTAGAGAATTAGGAGTTAACGAGGCATGGTGCAGTTCTACAAGACCTGAGTCTTTATATTAGCCTGTATTAGCTGGCCATTTAGCTAAAGGAGAGATAAGTAATGGAAGTATTGCATCATCATTAATTACCTATTCGATCTAGTGATTAATATGTAACAAAATAAACAATTCAGATGATGAAAAAATTAGCAACAAGTGTAATAGAGGCTAAATTATCACTGTTATCTATTTGCAGCAACAAAGCATCTCCTGTATTACTTGATATCACATCACACTGGTTAGCCATTACGTTGACTTGCAGGTGATTGCTGCATTTTAGGTACTAAGAATTGGATAGTTTCTTGTTGGCTAGTAAGGAATTCAAAGACAATCTTATGCTATTTGACCATTGCCCATGAACACGTCGAACATTTAGGGACAATTCTTATATCAAATTCTTGTTCCAAGTGATGTTTAGCATTTTTTGACTCTTTCTGAGCTTGTTGTTTGAAGAAGCAATGGATTTGAAAAGCATTGTGTAAATGAGAACTGCTTGTATAGACCAATCTGCATTTTTCTTTTTGGAAACAAGTTCCTGTTTTCTTATGACTTAATTTCCAGCAATTGACTTGAACCTCATGACAGGATCACTTGGCTTTGATGATGGAGCTCCTCGGAAAGATGCCCAAAAAGGTGAGCTTACTTATTATAACTCTGTTATTGTTTCATATCACCTAACCACTTCCATCTGCTCAGATCGCTACGACAGGGTCCCGGTCAAAGGACTACTTCGACAGGTATGGAGACCTCAAGAGGATCCGAAGACTCAAATTCTGGCCATTTGATAAACTCCTGGTTGAGAAATACAAATTCCCCCAGGATGATGCTCGTGAATTCGCTGAGTTCCTTTGCCCTCTACTTGATTTTTGTCCTGAGAAGCGGCCTACTGCCGCTCAGTGTCTGCAGCATCCATGGCTACAGGTTAAAGATGCAAAACCTGGTGTTGAAAAAAATGAAGCCAGTGTGGGGAAGCTGGAGATCGGCATGAGCAAGCTCAAAGTTCCAGTGAACTGAGGAACTTTTTGTTTCTGACGCACTTCAAGTATTCTCTTAGCTGGAAGTTGATTATTTCTACGCCACCTCTGATTTGCTTAAATCAAAATTGGATCACCATCATAACACTGGAGAAAGCAGCTTCATCACAGTGAGATGGGGCTAACAACAACATACTACCATATATGTTTTGTGCAAAATTTTTGTTTTTCTTTTTTGGTTTTGTATGTGATCATTATGCTAGTTGGGGAATGAGTGGGAATAAGTAAAGGTCATCACAAGGATTTATGCTAACCTTCTTCCTGCTGTTTCCGATATTGGAATACCCTCAACCTAAAGTTTTCTTTTATACTGGCTGAAGCTTGTTGGGGGTTCTTTTTTGTGTGAACATCATTAACTTGTGTATTATTTGAGGACTTCCATTAATTTATTTGTTGTAAAAAATTTCATTATTGGTGTGGACCTCCCTTTTTCATTCTGAAATTATTTGCCCAAAGTCATATGATGTTGTAATCCTGACATTTTTTTTTGGAAGAGGTATACTTTGAAGGATAAATTATAATTGTCCTTTGCATTTTACGCCCCCTAAAAGAATGCTCTTTAAAATTCTAAAATCTTTTTAACTCTTGTCGCTTTACCCTTTGTTAATGGAATAGTGATATTATTATTCAAATGCTTTGTCAAGTAGCAAAATTATAAATCTAACAAAAACAAATTGATTTCGATTACAAAACTCAAATTTTTATAATTATTTTGATAAAATCACTTTGTTTCTCACACAACTTTCAACTGAAACTAACTTTCTTTCTATGCACATGTCATATGAAGTACTGATAGTAAAATATATATATATATAATTTTTATATGTAAATTTGATTTCCTCCTCAATCTT
Organism: Zingiber officinale; assembly: GCF_018446385.1. Classification (NCBI taxonomy): domain Eukaryota; kingdom Viridiplantae; phylum Streptophyta; class Magnoliopsida; order Zingiberales; family Zingiberaceae; genus Zingiber; species Zingiber officinale. Next base: position 2,467,752 of record NC_056002.1, on the reverse strand, counting down.
AGATAAACTAATTACTTCACCTATCTTCATCAAATCTGTACGATTCACATCACACACTATGAGATCTTATTAACAAGGACCCTTTTCATCACAATGTTATACTTATTATTCTTATTCCACTATATAGCAAGAATACATTATCCACACTTTGTTTCAAAACAAGAACTAAAAGAAAAAAAACCAATAAAAATAGACAACACTGTAACTTGGTTGAGTAATGTGAGTCCCCAAGCACAAGTACCCAAGAATGGTTGGAAAATTCAAATAAATCATACTAATAACACTGAACACAGCTAAAACCCAAGTTGTCGACAAGCTCATCAGTCAAATTCTCTATAATCAGGGACTCCATGTCCGCGCAGATTATATCAAGGTCTTCATGTAACATACTGGACCAGCTAGTGCTCAGATCCCTAGCCACCATGCTCAGTATAGAGCATAGCTCATCTTCAGGTGGACATATGTTCAATTGAATCTGTTGCCACAAAGTCTCCAACAGTTCATTCCCATGTGGTAACCTCGTTTTGCCGATATCCCACTTCTTGAATGCCGAATCAGGCTTTGAATTCTGGACTGCCCTCATCAATGCCTCATTCAGTAGATCGAATAGGATTCTGTGACTTACCTCAGTGTTGCCACCATTTAGGAGGGATGTGCTACTGTCCATGTTGCAGCTGATTTGATATGTTTCTTCAACTTCCTCAAAAACTAGCATGGAAATGGGTTTTCTTGGAGTGCCCCATTCCCAAAGTGCTTGATCAGAGTGGTTTTTCTCAAACAGGCCAGAGGTGAAGAGGATATTTCTTACATAAGCTTTGGCAGTGCACTCAAACTCCTGAAATTCATTTTTTGTTTGTTTTGTCTCACCTTTTGCTTCTGTTGATCCATCATACTCAACTTCTTCTGAAAAATTTGACTCTGGAAAAAGATAACTAGTATCTGATGCAAGAATGACTACAATTAGAGAATTTAAGGTAAATTGTGTCTTGATTGAATGCAATAAATCATTATAACGATACAGCAACCACTCTAAAGGTTCAATTAATCCATGCTGTGACTCTCTTTTCCAAGTTCTTCCATGTAAACAAACTAGTTTCTCTATTCATTAGGCAAAGAATCTTTTTGTTAGTATCTAAAATAAAAGTCATTGATAATAAGTGACAGGCCTTTGATTGCTTCCATGTGTTAATGTTTATTGAAATACATTCATGACTCAACTATTTATGAAGATATAGAACAGATAGATGTGAAGAAAAAAAATCATGGAAATGCCAAGGCTATTGTAATGAATAGACAAGAAAAAAAGTCCTCACCCTGACGATCGGAATCTAGTTCTTCATAGGGAGGTAGGGATGGAAAATCTTCATCGAAAAGCGCCTCCAATGGAGATACTGGACTCGGATAGTAAGGCCTACAGATCTCATCATAGGAGCTGCTGCACACTGATGCTGGGCTTGGAGGCACCTCAGTGGAGTTATCCTGAACACATCAATTCCAATCAAATAAATTTTGTATTCAAAGTATTAGTCTATAGAGGAATCATCTATTTTGATAGGATATTTGCCTGTTCAAAGGCTATGTTCATAAGAACAGATGGTGTGGTTTCGATGGCTGTCATGAAAAATATTTCGTCTTCCAGTGATTGATCCATTAGTTGTCTCCTTTTCCCAAAAATCTTACTTTTCAGCATGAGGTTCTGCCTCAAACTTGAAACTCTGTTCCTAATGTTAAAACCATCTTTCTTTGCCTTCCTTTGTTCAATTATGTTGTTATCAGATGTTTCATGCGTCCGATGGATGTGTGCCGCTGTCAATACATTCTTGTCCTCTAAAAGAAGTTTCCTGAATTCAGTTCCTGAAACAGGAGCTGAATATGACCTTATGAGGTTCTTTGGTGACTCACTCTCATCATCGAATGCATGTGTCTGGTCACGCCTAAAAGATTTTGACACATTAAGGGCTTTCCTTTTCTCCAAGTAACTTAAATTGGCATTTTCCTGGTTCAGAAAATGGTGCATTGTACTGAATGTTTCTTTTTCTACTTCTTTGTTTGAAAGATATGTAATAGGCTTTTGTCGAAAAATCAAAATGCTATCTCTGTCTGTTTCATCCTTCAAAACATCCTCCATTTTCTCTGATGGTTTTGTAGCATTCATGCTAATAAACCCTGGTGAACTCTTTCCTCTGAATTGGATTTCATTTCTGTATGAACTTGTTGATTTTGTTTGCACCGTGGCAATCTTATCACCTGTAGAAACCGGTCCTCCGTTTCGTTTGAATGTTTTTGATGAAATCTGCTCAGAATCAGCCAATGCTTCGCTGACAAAAATCTCGTGTTCAGTCCACCTAGTTGTGATCTCAGCTCTTGGCTTTCCTTGCATTTCTACAATGAGTCTTTCCTTTACCTGTTCAAGAAAATCGTGCATATTCGTTTGTTTCTTTAACATCAATGGTGAACATAAGCAGGACTCCTCAATGCCATCATTCACTTCAAGATTAGGTTTGAGAATCACTATCCTTCCTGGTGAAACACACATACTTTGCCCATAATCAAACACAGTGGTGCTAGCATCGTGTTTTGTCGCCCCATTATCATCGATATTACTCACAGACTCCTCATACTCCAAAAAATTCGCTTGCTCATCATGATCTATGACTGATCTAGCTGATGGAACATGATACTGAGACACTTTCTCATTGTTGAGACTGCCTTGTGAAAGAGTATTCATATATCTCCTATGTAGAGGATCATGTTTGAGTTCCTGTACCTTAGATGCTTGCCATGCCTCAAATTCCTTTTTGAATTTCTGCAACAACTCCTCCTGAGGATGTTCTCGTGGCAGTGGCTTATCAATCTCATAGATCCCTGAATGTGGATTGAAATCTCGCTTGATGTCACAAGGAAACAAATTTTTTGGATGTTCAATTGGCTTGGTCATAAATGATGGTTGTCGACTTGAAGAAACAAAGTTGGCTTTCTTTCTCAGCCTTTTATGATCATTTAACTCTTTCGGATGTATAGTAGGCTTGGTGTCTGAAGGCAGTGACTCCATTCCCATTAATCGAGCCACAACACTGGGTCTATTATGCTGATCCTTTGTTCTGTGGAGCCTTTCAACAGCAATCAATTTTTTGGTGTGAGATTGTTGGCAAATGTCCTCTTTATAGTAACCTGAGCACTGAAATCATGTGAATATAAAAAGGGAATCAATTTTTGTTCTCGGTTCTTGTTAAATCCCCACAAGAAGATTCACATAAATCGACGAAGAAAAATCTCAAGTACCGAATCAGAAACATAACCAGAAGCATGTACGTTCAGATATACACAAATGATAGTAATTTTGGTTCTATTATTGCTAAATCAGCGAAATGCTTGCCTAAAGAAGCCATGAATACTCTGAAGAACAATTCTTAAACCCAACAACTTACTTGAATGTCTTCATGAACCAGTTGAAAATTATGATAAGTATTCATAGGAGGAACCTCTAAGCTATTTCTAGGAGGTTCAAGACCTGTGAAGGCAGAAAGATCAGGAATTATGATAGTGAAAATTTAACTCGAGCAATAAAGTTGAAGGTTTGTAAATGTTTTCTTGAGTTCTAACTTAAAAGAAAGTTATAGGTCCATGTACATTTACATCTTGCAAGATGTAATCTCACCACTATTGTGTCGATTGAGTGCCAGCAACTTGCGGGAGGAGCTGGTTTGACCGAAATCGAAGAACTGCAATACTCCTACCATCTTCTACTGATGCTCCCTTCGACACATTATCAAAATTTTCTCATGATCAACTCTTAACCTGCAAGATAGTCAAATTAAGATGATACTAAAAAAAACTCTGGCAATTTGCAAATGAGTGATAGTACTGATATTATTTTTGCATTTCAGAGGTAACAGTAATGGCAAAACATGAAAGGGAGTGGTATTATTTCAGGCAAGCTTTGAGCTGTTGGCCAACCACTCGTAGCAAAATGCCAGCTTTTGAACAGCAGTTCTTCATGATTTTTTTTTTTTCAAAAACAAAACAAAAAAAAGCATTATTTCCATAGTTTTCTGTTACAAATCCTTCTCTCAGGATCGAAAGCAAACACCTTGACTGCACTCGTATGGCGCGGGCGCCGAGCAAACTCCCAATCTGGAACCCTAGAAATGGCTCGAGTTGCAGAAGATTCCACTGGTGACAACAACACCTGGAAAGCAGCTGCCTACTCTCCTTTTCTTCCTCGTCATTTTTGCTGCAATAATGGCGAATAACCTCTCCCAAAAAGCAATCTTTGCCGCAATAACCTCTCCAAAATCAGGTCTTTTGTCCCCAGCATCTCTCTTAACTCTCTATTTTCTTCTCTTATACAGCTCATGAGGGCGAGGACATCGGGTGGTGGTTAAAGCTTTTGGGCACGAGGGTGGCTCCATTGGTGGCATATAATAGACAGTTTGGAGGCGATACGAAAGCTTTAGTTAGAGTGCGTTTGTTACCTATCTCCAACATGACAATGGGGAGAATCAATCAATGAAAACCCCTGACCGCCCACTTTGTTTGATTGATGACCTTGCTCTGTTCTGTGCAATCTGGAGGAAATCATGAACCGTCTCAGCGTCGACATGAGTTTTTCATTTCTGATTCATAAAATTCAAACAAAGAACTCTAACACAATGACCCGAATAATTCAATCTTTTCATTTGCTTTCTTCTTTTTCTTTCACTCTGTTGAGTTCTACTTCTACTGCAGAGCAGCACTCCCCTTCTTACCTACTTTTGCTTGCAGTTTCATCAAAGCAGACTCGGGATCGTTCTCAGTGGACCACTTCTCCTTTTTCCACCAACCAATTCAACTCGATCCATCTTCAGATAATTCACATTTATCTCATGCCTGGCTAGCTAGCTAGCTAGCTCCTTGCATTTTTCAGAATGCAGTGCAGCTCATTAAGGTCAACAAGGAGCACAGAGTAAAATAAAAGGAACCCATGTTCAAAGGCCTAGGACCTTCCATTAATCTAAGCTTGCATCTCATGCACGTAAGCCTGATACAGAGGTTGAGGTATGGATCATGAGCATTCAACAGCTCACATGGTAGGGACTTGCTAAAACAAGTTACTGCCACAAGGCCTCTGACACAAATGGGGCCTGAGGTCACCAAAAGCTTGTTCAACTTTGCTTTAATTAGGACGGTAGCATGATCTCATTCTCTCCTACTCATGACTTAGCTTCTTATCTGAACACATGAGCTGCTGCAGAGGTGATAGATGGATAGATTGGTTGAGGAGTTGTCAAGGTGCTTTGTCGCAGAGGGTCCATATGTTTAGTTTGTCCAGTTTTCTGTGGCTTTATTCATCCACCTTAACCATTATAAAGAATCTAAAGGTCCAAGGTTGCATTCTTTTGGTATAGGAATTCGACTAACAGATAAGAGCATCTATATTGTATTATTCTTATAATATTCATCATCTCATCAAAAAAAAAAATAAAAAATTTACTACTATATACTCATTATAATAACATATCTTTTTCATCCATATTCCTTCTAATATAAACATTCATTATTTATAAATTTCATCATCTAATTAATCATCTTAAAATTATATCATATTAAATAAATATATTTTAAAATATTTAAAATGTTATTATTATTATTATTATTATTACTTTTTTAAAAAATTACTATTTTAAAAAATTAATATTTAATTTCTACCGTTTAAAAAAATATTTTAAAAAAAAATGAGAGAGGAGCGTTGCCTTTGAACTCATTCTCTTTAATGTGAGTAGATATTATAATGTCCACTCATAATGAAAAAAGAGTGTTAAATAAGTATTATAATGTCGATTTAATACTCCATTTAATATTCCATTACAGATGATCTAATATATCAATTCTGTAATCCCTCGAGAATTAAGAACTAAGAATTAAGGTAAGTTAAATTTTATTTTGTTTAAATTTATTTGATGAGGTAATTGGATCGAATTAAGCCTAGATAACTCTTTTTGGGTTTTTAATCTATTTATAAGTTTGGTAATGATAAGAATTTTATTAATATTTATAAATTATTTATGGATATTGCCTGATAAATTATGAAAATTTTCATCCAGCAATGATCTTTTGTATTAAGTCAAATGGCTCATGATCTTATAACAAAATCATTTTACAGGTACCAACTATATTAACCCATATATATATATATATATAAACTTATTCAAAGTGAAACATTAAATTTACTTGTGAATTCAAACTTATTGAAAATGAAATATTAAATTTATTAACATTTAATTTAATTGATTTATATGTAATAAATAACGTTATCTATTATTTTTGGAGAAATTATGAATTGGATATTGATTTGTTGGATCCCGGCCCATTAAGAGAGGATATTCTATCAAATCTTCGTTTTTCTTGTGTAATGATAAAGATTATGTTTTCTTGAGTATTAGTTGCTATTTGCATCTCTTTTTTTTTAAAAAAAATGACGTGGAATTTAATTTATTTGAGTGTGATTTAATTTTTAAAAAAGGCAAAATAAACAAAGAAAATAAATAAATTCCAAAAAAAAAAGGAGCGCTTGATTCGATGCCTTTTCGTTCCGCTGTACGTCTCGCTTCGCCGCCTCTGCTCCTCCTGCGCCGGCGAGTGGAACGGCGAGGAGGAAGAAGAGGACAAAAGGAGCGGACAAATGTATAGCAGTCGTCGCCTTTGCTGTCTTGTCAGAAACTCCGCCGCTTTCCCCTCTCTCTCCCCTCCGTTCTCGGGATCCCTGCTCTGCTTTGTTGCCCTTGTCATTGGTGCGTTTTACGGTTTCCCCTTGTTTCTCGAATTGGGATTTCGCACGGATCGCAGATATCGACGTGCTGTTGCTAATTATTACTCGGTCTCTGTTTGAAGGCGTTCCTAGATAAGAAGACTCGGCATTCTGTTTGTGCTTGCTGGGGCGGGAGCGGAAGGGTGAGGCGACGAGGGAAGGGGGAAGCGAGATCACTGAGGTTTCTTCTTTCCCTCGCGCTGGAGGGGAATGTAGGTGCTTTTCTGGATCGAGACTAGGGATTTAGAACTTTGGCGTAGATGGGTTGCTTCCCTTGTTTACATCATCGTCGCAAGAGGGAGTCCAACTCCCGGATAGAAGACAGAGATTCCTCAGGTCGGTATCCGGATTGCAATCTGCATTGTGATTTCGTGTAGTATGAATGAATTTTCTATGAATCTCTTACTGAAATCTAGCTCCTCCGTGCGGAATCAGTGATCGGGAACAAGGCATCTTCGCTAGGCGAGAAGAAGAGCAACTCCGCGCACAGCTTCACTTTCCGGCATCTCGCGATCGCCACGCAGAATTTCAAGGAAGCTAATTTGATCGGAGAAGGGGGTTTCGGAAAAGTTTACAAAGGACTGCTGGATTCCACCAGCCAGGCAACCCTCTTCCTTCCTACTTTTTTTCGCTTTCCTTCTGCATCTGTCAAAGCAGAAGCCATTGTTGACGGGAAAAAGATCTTTTGCACCAGCAGAAGGTGGCTATCAAGCAGCTGAAGCGCGATGGGCTTCAAGGGAACAAAGAATTCCTGGTCGAGGTTCTCATGCTGGTTGTTCTTCGGCATCCCAACCTCGTCAGCTTGATCGGGTACTGCGCTGATGGCGATGAAAGGCTCTTGGTTTACGAGTACATGCCGAAAGGCAGCTTGGCAGATCACCTGTTCGGTAAGCAGTCCCGTACCTTGTTCTGTGCTTCCATTCCTCTGCGTGTGTCAACTCTGTACCTACCTTAGAAGTTATTACTTTATTTCGAGTTCCAACTGCTTTCTTGCTTGGCAATTGGCGTACCAAGAACATTACTGCAATATTTAATCAGATGATCAGAAATGGCAACTCTGTACCTACCTTAGAAACTGATCAACTATCAGAGAATAGGCTCAAAGTGTATTGAATCACAATGCAAGTTTCACAGAAGAAAGATAGCTGTGATCCTTATACAATAATCATTAATCTGCTCCAGTAGATAGTTGGTCTTCCATAAGAATAACTTGTAGGCATACATACAGTGGTTCATGTGTTTTCTGATTTGCTTTGTTAAATCTCAGATCCTCTCCCTGATAAGCTACCCCTTGATTGGAACACAAGAATAAAGATCGCCGTAGGAGTTGCCAAAGGGTTGACATATTTACACGAAGTCGCAAATCCACCTGTTATTTACCGAGATATGAAGGCTGCAAATGTGCTATTAGATATCGACTTTAACCCAAAGCTTTCTGATTTTGGACTTGCAAGAGTTGGACCTGTTGGTGACAACACTCACGTTTCCACAAGGGTGATGGGAACTTATGGTTACTGTGCTCCTGATTATGCAATGAGTGGTAAACTGAGTCTCAAGTCTGATGTGTATAGCTTTGGTGTGCTTCTCTTGGAGCTGATTACTGGACGAAGAGTTTATGATGCTTTGAAACCTGTTGCAGAACAAAAACTCTTGATTTGGGTAAGTGCTTCTAGTTAATCTCTCATGTCAAATGTTCTTTAGATATTAAAAGTACAGCATGTGTAAATGACATTTTATTGATTTATAATTTTTTGTTTCTTTCAGTCGAGGCATTTTCTCACCGATAAAAGGAAGTACCACCAGTTGGCTGATCCCTTGCTTCAAGGTCGCTACCCGCTAAGGCCCTTTCAGCAGTTGATCGCCGTCATCTTAACGTGTCTTCAAGAGCATCCTCGTGTTCGACCCGTTATGGCTGATGTGGTCGTTGCTCTTGATTATGTGGCATCTCAGCCATATGTCTCTGAGCCTGACCCCGAGAAGATCTCCCCTCCACCAGCATCACCTTCAGTCACGCCATCGAGGGATTGCATCACCAGAAGAGGCTTAAGTTTCGGGCGTATGTGATTAGTAATCCATCACCGATATAGACTTCGAGTAGATAGTGGAAAGATCTCACACAAACTGTATGCCTTTCGTAGTCTCAGTCACACTGATGATAATAATAGTTACCAGCGTATGTACTAGTCAAGTAGTTTACGATGGTGAATCAGGATATGGTATAATTGAGCATAAGCAAGAGAGGTTTTAGATAAACATGCTGTGAGAAATCAGCATATTTTACACCAAAAGAAGCTGTGAGCAGCTACCAATGTGTTGGTTTGTGTTTTTTTTTTGTTGATTCTATGTGATTTCTTGATGACAATTGAAGTCAAGCTCCACTTAAAAATAAGATTTCCTTCAATTCCATGGAGAGGTGCCACGACCACAATTTTAATAGTCTCACCAAGGAATCCCATCCTCTATCAATTTTCCCTGAAAATTGGAATCTGTCAAACGTCTTAAGGTGAGGATCCAGACTAGAGTAGCTGTAATAATATATGAAAGACAAATTTAAAGAACAATGCATGCTCAAATGATTGCAGAGTATATCTATCTATTGATAAAATCCTTCATATTCCTCACTTGGTCATTTGCATAAGTTCTTCGTGTTTTTCATTAATGCACAAATTGCAAGGCACTTTGCACGTAGGCAGCATTTGGATCATAAATATTCATTGGTCTTGCAACATTTTCTATCTTGAACCTACTTTATCAGGCAAAATTTAGAGTATTTGTTTCAGTGAAATAACAATGACAGGATCAAAGAAAAGAATCAAGCAAATGCAAACGCATACAATAATAATTAATGAAATAATGGACAGATGAATGAGACCTCATAAACCAACCCGCATAATCCTTCAGCTAAAAGAGTGCTGACAAAAACCTAGTCACTGTGACCGGTTTTCATCTGGAGAAGTATCTTCCTCAGATGCATCAAATTCGACATTAGGATGTACACTTGGGTGCTTCTGACGAGGTTGAATTGATAACAATTGGGTAGAATCACCAACAACTTCTGCCCATCCATAATGAGGCATGGCCCTAGTAAAAGAGAGAAGAATGACGAAATGAAAAATAGTAGAGAAAAGAAATTAGTTTACTTTCTCTCCCTTCATATCTCTCTAAAAAGAGGAGCAAGAATATAAAGCAACAAGTCACTATCTCACTCGTAATAGGTTTCTTCATCCACAATGATGTCCCAGCTTTCTCCTGCAGTGCTTTTTCCATACTTGTGTACTTTCCTGAATCACAATAATGTAAAAAAAAAAAAATCATTTGAGTTGCTTGAGAAAGCAAAGTCTAAGACTGAAAGAAAGTAGCTAAATGTAAGGGGAAATGGAACATGACCATTTTAGGTAGTTTTTAGAATGAATAGCAATCACACTTGATTGAAAAGGTCAATCAGAGGGTTGGTGATTCAAAATCTTTAGAACAAAGAAACTTATTAAAATTATGAATGCTAGCAGTCTAATGCAGACATATTCAATGAAGATATTTTATGAACTAAACCAAAACTACAATCTAGTCACAAAACTATAGGCCATCTAGTAAAACCTAGGCTGGTTAACTCAAGATCGGAACTGCATGTTTTTGATTGAGAAAATTTTATTGGCATTTAGGCATTAGTTATTATTTTCTAACACAAAAAGATCCACGTCTTTATAAAAAAAAATTGAAAGGAATTAGATTGCAATCATTACCCATTTCCAAAATGTTCTTCCCCCCAGGTTCTTGACCAACCTACAGAATGAAACAAATGATTATGCAGGTTTTAAATGGTATCAGGCATATGAGAAAAAGAATACATGAAAACAAAAGGACTGAGTTAGGAATAGGATCTCTAGTAATTAATCCTACAGAACTATTATCTTCTTCAATTAAAAGTGAGGTGAGGCTAGGCATATGCATGGGAAAGATATATTGCATAAAAAAAATCCAATTGTTTTGCAGATATTTCACATGATAAATTATATTAGTGCAAAAATAGTACTTGCAGATGCAGACTTATCTGAATTTTGTAGTGCAAATGAAACATAAAAGAGATGACAAAAGGATCAGCAAAAAATTATTCTTGAGAGCTACCTTAGTACCTTTGATTTTATTAAAAACACCTTGTAACAAATCATGTCTACTGAATAACTCTTTTTCTTTTTACCGTTGCATTTTTACATTTTAATCATTCTTATGTTGAATATCACATGAGATATGACGATAAAAGACTTTTTAAACTTATGCCTGATCATATGCATTGCATATAAGAGCTTATCCAAGTCCAAGTTACTATCATCTCAAATGCAATTGCTCAGCTGAACCAACATTCATCGAGATCAAACACCTCATCTATAAAATAATACCCAAATGAATAACAAAATTACAACTTACGTTCACCAGCAGGAGACACATGCCATGTTTCACCTTGCCGAGAACCTATCCCTTCAAAAAATTTGTCTTCCCACTTATCGCCCCATCTGGTACCCATCTGTGTCTCTGCCCATTTGTCGGTCCTATAAATGACTAAGCATATAGTAAGCAGTGTTAAGAATACAGACTATTAGAAGCAAGACCAGTTCAGAAACCAATAGGCGTTGAGAAAGATAAAACAAAGTATCTTAATATTGAACACTCACAGATCAATCTAGTGTGTGGTATGTATCATTTTTTATCAAGAGAAGAGCAGATAATAAATGAGAAGATTTTGCATGCCCGATCTAACAAAATATAAACGGGCAAATTGATTATATTAATACCTACAGTTGAAGTTATCTTGAGTATAATTCATTTGAGAAGATACCATTTGCATCAAATGTAACCAATTTGTGAGATGGTAACATAAACATAATAACTAATAATTTCATCTCATATTAGCCAGTGTAATATGAGAAATTGTTATTGCAATAAGCAGAAATTACTTATAAAAAAGAAAACATGCCAAATATTGGTAAATTATCAAAGACAATAATTTAATGCAGATGTGACTAGTCAAACCATTTAAGCACAAATCCTCTCCCATCATAATGTTCTCCCCACTTCTCCCACCAGGATTGCTCATTTAACCTTCCATATTTATGAGCTCCTTTTTCTGTCCAACCTTTTGCATCATACTTTTCCCACCTAGAAATAATGTAATATCCAGCGGGTTAACTACATAAAATAACAGAAAAGGCTAATTAGGAAAAAGTAAACATCATGGGCAATCATGCACTTCTCACCATTTCTCATACCATCCAGCATCATCTATGCCTGATTTTGCTTGCTTTTGTGCGCTCCTTTCTATCCTTGCTAGATTACTAAAAACCAAAATAAGTTCCATCATTACTTTATATTCAAGATAACAGAAAAAAAAAAGATGCAAATAAAAATTACAATTTTTTGTAAAAAAATAGGCAGAAAATCTTTCTCGAACATTCTACACAATACAACAAAGTTTTTCCAAAAACAATAATTCAAGTAATTCTGCATATTCTAAATAAAAGGATTTGGAGAACAATTGCATTGACCGAATTGTGTTAGCAAACTAAGTGTTATTCACATCCTATTCATGTTTAAAGCCGCATTAAGTAGTTATTGTTTTATTAATTATTAAAAAATAGAAAATCTAGTTAATAAATTAAATGAAAACGTATATGCAGAGGCCTCACAGAATGCTATATGCTTAAAGATAGTAGCATTGTACATTTTATGCATAATAGGTATTTACTGCAGTAAAATCCTTTTTTCTCCTAATCAATTGTTATTCTACAATGATATCATCTATTGTCCTCACAAAAGATTAATATTTTCCAATATGTTCTACATGATTTACTTTTTTTTGGTCCAATAAGTTTGATGGTCACATCTTCACACTTGTCCTTGCTCAACTATTAAAATTGTGCCACTTTGCCACCTTAATGCCCCTTCATCATTTTACTATTTTTATTACCCAATCATGAAACCTCACTTGCAAATCATGTTCATCCACAAATGACTATCTTTAGCCAAAGCAACCGTGCATGGGGTTGACAATGAGATTGATTTATCTTTTTTATTCTATATATATAAATATATATTATATGTATATACATATGTGCTTGAGCCTGATCCAACCTTAACCAATTTTTAAGAATTTGTGCTCAAGTAATATGTTAGAAAACTTATGTGCTAGAACCATGTCTGCAAATTTACCTAGCTACAACATTGTCCTTGCAATTAAACTAAAACTTAAGAATGAAATATTTCTTTACTGTTGAAACTGTGTTATGGACAAAGACTTGATTACCTCCACTCATCTTGATAAAGAATTTCTTTCCATGTTTCCCACCAAGAATCTCCTTTGTCATTTTCTCCAGATTTTTCTGCACCTTTAGAATGTGATAGCAGAGATAAAACAAACATTTGAACAAGGGCATGAAATGACCAAACATAAATTAGGTTAAATAATTCAATAATTAATAATAAGCACATCATTTTTTTAAACCCATGACTTCATGTGCAAACAGCAATGATCGGCCGAGTTAAAGTTTACAAAAACTAGAAGCATGGGAATATATTAAAGAAATATATCTATAAAACCCCTCAAGTGATAATTTAATAGCATAAAATTTTAAACAATATGCAAGAACCTTTGAGCAGAGTAAAAAAATGTTAAACTCAGTAATATGCTAATTAAACATATGAATTTGAACTATTTATATAAATTAAATATCACCTTAAATGGATTGTTGTGTATGAACCTATACAGTAGAAAATAAATATTTAACAAAAGATAAAGGCACAGTATATTATCATTTCAAAATGCCACATCATCATATGTTGTCTGAAATACTTTATTTGACAGCATTGGGCACAAATGCAAAATTCTCTCAACAGACATTGTCAACAAGAATCCAATACATATGCATAAATTTATTTGGAAGTTCCTGTGCTGAATAATTACCAATCAATAAAGTTTTGATACAATCCGAAATTTTCTCAACGAACATTGAATGTCTTTTCTTGTGTCTAAGTGGATTATTAGGAAGTTATACAATAGTATAATAATCTTCTAAGTAGTAAGACACAGATACCACATCAGATAATTTGACATTTCCAACTAGCAAAAACTCATCTACCCCAAACATAACCAGACTAACAACCTAAAGTAAGGGAACAACATTGGTGTTCTTTTTGTTCATTCAAGGACATTTTCCCACAGTTTCGAACCAAAACATAACCAGACTAACAACCTAAAGTAAGGGAATGGCATTGGTGTTTTTTGTTCATTTCAAGGACATTTTCCCACAGTTTCCAATTAAACAAGGATCCTACATGTTAAAGGAACTGAAGCTAACATTGATATTTTCTTCAGTATTTAGCAACTGCTTTACTGATGATGTTCTCCATTTTTCAACTTAAAGTCATAATATTTTTCTGCCATAAAAAAGAAACTGATTCTGAAGCCATGCTAAAGGGAGGAATTCTATTCCAGAGAACAGCAAAAAACTACAAAGATTAGTCTGTCCATAAACCCAAGCCCTAGAGAAGATACAGCAGGCTTTGATTAATGTTACAAAATAGCAGCAACTCACTTTCAGATTCATCAACAACTTCCACTAGCCAAAGTCAACTTTTGCTTACCAGAAAAAGTATTTTGCATTTGAATCAAGAAGAAAGTAGCTAGGGATAGAAAAAAAACCAAAGCAAAAAAGAAACATTTAATATACGCATCAGTAAGAGCTGGCATTTTCCAGTAAGATATAAATATTTCAGCTAGGTAAAAGAGTTAAGTATACTAATTACTTATGGATTACAATAAAGGCAACTACTGTACAAATAGAACTTAAATTAGAAAAATATTTTTTTTACCAAGCTCTTTATATCCAGTCCAATCACTCTTCTCCCACCACTGCCAAAGACACCAAGAAAACAACTAGATCCATTTGTTAAAGCTGAAAGACATGGATATAGGCTTTAAAGACATTTACACAAAACAAATACTAAAAAAAAGCGTCATGGAAAGTGCTAGATTTTGTATGTAAATATGTTCTTGATTGTAAAAGGAAATATTTTAAGTTGAACATAAGCATCTTACAAATGACAAAACAAGGACAGATTAAAAAAATTTTATCAAATCAAACTATTACCAAACTGATTGAGAAAATTGTGTACCACAAAAAAGTATTCAGCATTCATGATTAAGTTTGTAGCACCATTTTGCTAATTTGAACTCTTAAAATCTCTGAGATTCATATGAAAAACACTCTGCAGTATTCTAATAGCAAGCATCAAGAAAGTGTAGTAGGAATATTTATCTTTCCAATGAGCAATGGGCCAAACTTTTGAAACAAACACTAATTCAACCTTGGAAAAGAATACTACAGAACTAGCTTATGATGAAGTTTCAGTTAGATAATAGCCATAAAAAACAATATTCAAGCCATAATACTAGCCTTGGAAAAGAACAATATCCATAAAAGAAACAAGTAACCCAGTTCACAGTTAGATAATAGCATCTTCTAGCTGGGCTATCTGATATTCTAATATGTCAGTTCACCCATAATCCCAAGAATGAAAATAAAGTACATGTAAGTATTTGAAACTAGAAATATTTTTATAAGAGGAGCATTCGAGCAGAGTAAAATATTTGACTAAAAACTGGTTCCAAATATGGTAACCAAACAAGTCTGGAAACAAAACTTGATTATTAACAGTGAAGACTGAAATGGTTAAATGATTCTTGTTTTCTTTTTTCTTAAGGTGCATACTTTATTATTTTGAAAATGAAAAACTAAGAGTGTTTGGTTTGCGCGTTTTCCATTTTCATTTTATGGAAAACGCATGTTTTCCCTTTTTTTTTTAGAAAATGACTTTAGACATTCTCTACTTTTCAGAAAATGCTAGAAAATAGATGTGGAAAATGCAAATCAAACACTATTTTCCAGAAAATGTGCGTTGTCCAGAAAATGAAAATGGAAAACGCGCAAACCAAACACTCTCTAATTGTTCCTGAAAAAAATACATCATCACACTAACACTCAATTATCAATAACTGAATCCAAGCAAAAAAAAAAAAAATGACCACACAACAAAAGAAAACTATTAGTTAATTATTTTCAATTTATGGAAAAGTACACAGTATATAACACACATAAAACTAATAAAAAACTTACCGTTTCTTGCCATACTGAATTTCCATCCGGTGATTTACCTCCCATCTTAGCCCAACGACACCTGAATCCATTTTCTCCTAGCTCTTCACCACTATGCCGATACCATGTACTCCCATCTTCATTTTGGCCAGACTCACTAACCTTTTCATCTAGTAAGTTGATGCCCCATTCCTTCTCACTAGCAATACCAGTATCTACATGGAAGATGTCAAAGAAACAAATCAATTCACTCCGATCACTATAGGTCCCAATAGTAAATTCATTTATAATATATATAATTCATTGAAACAATGACAATGCTGCTAATTTATGCAAAAATGCCCATTGTTGCAAACATTTAACAAAGTTGAGTTATTTAATATTACTAAACTGTAACTGTTAGTGCTAGAACAAACCTCTTTGTGGTGGAGTATCACGTGATTCAGGAGGGGAATTCTTAGGGCAGCAATGAGAAGAGAAATCTTGTTTAGAGAGCTTTTTGAAGCTGCAATAAGAGATTCAATAGATCCAACAAAAATTTAGTGAAAAGTATAACTTGTAATTAACAAATATAAAATCACACTTAAATAACAGCTTCACATAGTATAAAAACTCTGCACAACAATGTATAACAACTTCACACTTGATTTTAGGAATTAAAGCAAGAAAACCTTGAGAGAAAAATCACCATATAACAACTCAAGTAATGAAGAAGAAGGTTCACTTGGGATGATGACAATGAATTCCAAATTTGGGTATTTACTAACGATATAAGTGCTACATATAAGTTCAAAATGTACATTAAAAGCAGTAACGTATATTTTTTTTTCCCAATTTAACATTGTTTCATTAGATAGCACCAACATATTTTAGGTGCTTCTTAAACTATTTTGAAGATTTCATTCAGATCTTTTATCCATTATAAGTGGAATTTTAGTAGAGAGACAGATACCTAAGGCAGTACAATACACACGGCTGGCACGCTATGCTTCAAACTATGAATCATAGAAGATAAAATTTTAAAACCAACATTTATATTTATTTTATTTTATTTACTTTGGAATACACAACATTTTTTATTTAGTATAATAATCAAATATGGAAGACAAACATGAGATGCTAAATAATTATGTAGTATCAAACTCATTTTCCAGAGAGAACATAGTTTCCATTAAGATGATAGATTGATAAGACTTTTAACTATTATTACCGAGTTAGTTTCATACACTCGGGACCAAAATGGACTTATTCAAAACCTGCCAAATTGAGTCCACTTGCCACTAATTTTCACTTAACAAATCTTTTCTCTTTGCTCGTCTTTCACAGATTACTTGAATAAACCTAAATGCAGCCCATAATCTCTGTAGAATAGCCATGAGTACCAGTCTTGATCTGGCTAACAAAGAACGTACTACTCAAGATAGACTATCTAAATCAATCGAGGATATGAGAGTACCATTTCATGTACACCCCATAGAGATGCTACTAAAAACCATAGCGCACAAGTAAATCTAGCTAAATCGAGAAATGCCTGAGTTCCTTAGGAATGTGCATTCCTCTTCTAGTAAGAAAGTGAAACTAACCGGAACAATAAGAACAAGCCATTCGACCCCTTTTTCAATCCATACTGAGACACTATACACGATCACCACCGAATCTAGCGCATTTTGTAGATATAGATCCGAATTTAAAAAGAAAAAACAGAAATCACAAATTATTAAATAAAAAGGATGTTGATAAGCATTGAGAAGATACTCCTTAAGACCCTCGAGAAAGCAACGGTGTGCTCCCTGAGAGTGCATCAAGGACCTAGTTTTGGACCAAAGTTAACCGAATGGAACACACCAGAGCGATCCCAATTTTGGGAGAAAAGATGTACCGGGAGGTGGAGAAGAGGAGAGAAGGAAATGCCACCGTTCGAGATCTCCGAGCGCCACCTACAGCATTTCTCTTCGGATCGAACCGCCTCTCCGCTTTCTCCGGCTGGAAGCAGCAGCGACGCAACCTTCCTGCTGCTCCTCTTCCGGTCTGATAGCGAGAAGGCGGCGACGGAAGCCGCGGCGGGGGCCAGGGGCAAACCGTACAAATACGGAGATGGAAGGATGGGACTGCGAAACTAGTCGTGCTCGCGGCCATTTCTCTCTCTCACACACACACACACACTTAACAAACAACAAAAATAGTTCCCCTTTTTAACCGTTTCTTTAAAGGTACAGAAAATGGAAATAAAATTTAAAACGGCGTTTTACTCCGCTACTTAAACTTTTATTAATATTCAAATCAAACATTAACCATTTTATATTTATCGAATCATATATCTCTTTTCTAAAGCATTCCTCTCTCATTGTCCAGTACATCCGAACCATTAAAATGTGTCCTGATTGATACAGGTGTGTTGTAAGTTTAGGGTCGTTTTTTAATAGGTGTGGAATACCCTATTGCTTTATTGCTTATCTCACTTATGTATTATTGACGTTGGACAAAAATTGTTTTTTTTTTAAGCCTACGAACTAAATATAGAATGAAATTAAGATTAGAAGGTATAATTATACTCACAAGAATATCAAGAATATAATGATTTTGATTTTAATTGAAATTTGATAAATCTAAGACATTAATTAGGTTTAACTAAAATTTATTGATAAATTCGTATCAATCCAGACCAAAATTAATACACTCTTATGAGTCTTTTGAGCCTCATTCATACACTTAAACTTTAATTTTAGAGCCTAAATAATATGTTGTCGAATGATAAAATTTAAATAATTTAGTATAATTTTGACATAACTCACTATTAGACTTAAGTCTATCATATCACTTAACAACAACAACATCAATGTGTTGCTAGAACTATCCTCACTTTATCGTGTTTAAAATTTAAAAATCTAAATACTATACGACCACGATGAGTTTTATTCCAGATTCTGAAATTTGTGTGACTACGAATGAATTTGGACCAAAACTCATGCTTTGTGCTTATTGTTGAATGCACAATGGACCCCTTATTTCAATCTCGACTCCACATGCACACACCTTAGTTTACTTGGTATTCGTCTCCTTGAGGTCAGAGCCGGTCCTGGTTGTTAAAATGCCCTGGGCGAAATTATTAATTATGCCCTAATTTTATCCTTCTATTAACCTAAGTAATAATATTGTAATCTATAAAATTTTATTTCTAAAAATAGAATAAGAAAACTTTTTTAATTGTACAAAGATTTTTATCTTAGGATGACTCTTACTTTTTATTTATGTATAAATTTATGTAATTTTAACCTAGAAATAAGAATGAAACATCAATTCTAAAACTATATATATAAATTCTTTTTCCATTCCTACACTATTAAATTATCCAAGAATAACAATTTTATTTGTAATCAATTTAATTTAGAATACAAGAAGTGTTTTGAAAGAACAATCACTTAGAATTCTTAATAAAAAAATACTGACAATAGAAATAAAAATTAACTCAAGAATGCAAAAAGATAAGTATAGTAATTTAACATAAAATTCTGACACCAAATTGAGAAATAATAAAGAAATGTAGCCTAATTAGTTTACTTCCATAATCTTTATTTTCAACATCAGTATAGGAATCTAGAAGAACGAAGAAAACATCAAGAAAACCTATCACAAATATATTCACTTTGAGTTTGAGTATCTTAAATTATATATTCAATAGAGTAGTTAAGAATTAAATCTTTTTATCCTAAATAAGTGAAAACTAGATATAAATGAATTAAATTATATATATATAGGAATCCTAGCAATAGCAAAAATTAAAACGCTGTAAATTTTTAAAATTTCAAATTGACTAAGGCATCATGTGGCAATCAAAAATTTTCCATAGAAAATGACCTACTTGGTTACTCAATCCAGAAAGTAAAACAAATTTTAGTTTATAAAGATTTAAACCTTAGAGAAATAGAACAACACTCTTTTTTCTCTTTAAATAAAGAAAAAAAATTTAAAGAAATATTAGTTCCTCATAATTAACACAAACCTTTCAGCTTGTTGGATGTCTCCTTGTCAATTTCACATCCAAATCTAAAGAATCACTCACATAGACGTTGTAAACCTTCTTCTTCGCTTCCTCTTCACTAAATCAGAAGAAAAAATGAGAGTGAATGTAGAGGATATAGTTAAATTGTCATGCTTAGAAAATTGACATTTTTTTTTATGATGAAACTACCAACTACCTCACAGCAATATAAGCATGTTTAGAAATATTACTCTAATTTATGAATATGAGCGCTGCTTGTATTTTGAAATTTATGAAATTTTACTCCAATATAGGCATGTTCTGGACTTGCCTATCACTCCAGAAATATCTTTTATCAATTAGCACTTTTGGAGCATTTTGCAAAGATAAAGTTAAACATGAATATGATGGCTACGAGACAACACTCAAACATCAAGAAACAAATAATACCCATCCTCAGTTATCAGTCTAATAGGAAAATTACCAATTTATGCAGAAATAAAACATGATTAGGACGATTAAGACCTAAAAATGAATGGAGCAGAAATTTCCAATTTATACCAAAATAAAACATGATTAATAAGAAAATGAAAAGCACTAGGCGAGAGAGGGCAGAGCTTGAAACTAGTTCAAGAACTATAGAAGGCGACAAAGAATAAGGAACAGCGGAACAGGCAAATGAGCACAAAGCTAGTATCAATCAATGAGGGGTGAGCCGATATAGAGGCAGGGAGGGGAGAAGTAACCGAAGGGAGGCGCAAGGGGTGTCATTTTTCTGTCCAATGCATTATAAGGAAATTTGAATGAATAAAACACACTTTACACCTTTGAGAAGGAAAAAAAACCTAGGGCACCAGCACAGTGGGAAAAACAACAACAGAAGAGAGAGCTAGAGACTGCTCGTCTCGCCGATGGAGGGTGCCTCTGAGAGAGGCAAATCCGTCCCTGTTTCGGCGACGAGGGAGGGAAGGCACTGCGGCTGTGGCGATGGCGAGGGAGAGAAGCTGCGGCGGCGGTAAGGGAGGGAAGGTGCGACGGTGGCGAGGGAGGGTGTGGCAACTGAAGGGTTTCGGCAACGAAGGAGCCTAGGAGGGAGCGACGAGGGAAGGTGCGGTGAGGGAGGGTTTTGGCGATGACGAGTAGAATCGAGGCTGCTTGTTTCGGTGAGGGAGAAAGAGAAAAGGGCATAAAATTTTTTTATTATATATGTATATATTTTTTGGGCCCCTTAAAATTTTGGGCCCTGGGCAGGGGCCCTGGTAGCCCTGGCTCAGGGTCGGCTTTGCTTGAGGTAGACTAATCTAATAGTCCACTCCTTGCAATCTCTTCCACTAAGAATTCTCTCATTCTCGGAAACTTTCCGGAGATAGAGAAGTCTCTTACAAACTCGTTCTTTCAAGAACACAACAAGAAACAAGAAAGCAAAGACAAATACAATTGAAAATGAATTTACAATCAAAACCTTAATTGCTTAATTTCTTGTAGCTTGGGAATATCTTTTGTTGGTCCAAAAATGTAGCAGCACTATCCTCCAAAACCTCCAAGAACGGGCACCCAAAATCTCCTCAAAAATCATCTTTTATAACTTTCAAGTCAGATCGATTTCCATCTATCAGTCGACTTATCCTACCCATCAATCTATTAATATATCAAATTCGATCGTTGAAACTTACAGAATGACTATTTTTTTAAACATATTTAATCACTATCAATCGATTGATGAAACTCATTAGTCAATTGATGTTATCAGTCGAGTCTAATAACTGAATCGACTAGCTTCTATTCAGTTTTGATCATCATCTATTGATTGATGCAACTCATCAATCGATTGATTTCACCAGTTGAGTCGAACAACTGAATCGATTTGCTTCTGTTCCATTTCTAAAGCCATCAATTGACTGATAAATTGATTGGTCAAACCTATCAATCGATTGATACCTGAGTTTTACAAACATAGATATCTAAAGGAGCTCAATTTTATAATAAAATCACCTCGTTATGATATCCGAGTCAAAGGTTATGACCTTCATAAGTTTGCTCTATCCAAATTTCCTCGTTACCTAATATTTGATCAATCTTGACCTGCTTGGACTTCACGCCTCGTTGCTAAGTGTTTGGTCAAGTGATCCACTTAGAATTTTCGTCTCGTGCAAGTATCATATCACTACAACAAAATCCTCATTCAACAGTACTGAAACAACAACGGTTTTATGCCAAATCGTTATTGTTTTGCCTTTTAACAATGGTTTTAACAAAAACCGTTGTCTTTTAGCAGTTTTTTTTTGCCTACGACAACAGTTTTTAAAAACCATTATCTATTTATATTTTTTTGGGGCTACGACAACGGTTTTTAAAGGCTACGACAATAGTTTTTGAAAACTGTTGTCTATGTGCGCTTTTCTGGGATTACGACAATGGTTTTTGAAAACCGTTGTCTATTAAGTGATGTTGAATACCGGTGTTTTTCCTTTGTCGTTTTCCCCCCTTCGTCAGTTTTTACCGTCGCATTTTTTCTTTCTCTCTCTCCGAAAATTTTTTGCCGTCGCATTCCCCCCTTACCTTCTCGATCCCTAAGTATTTTCGTCCCTTTTTTCTCACGATCTCTCGCTCACTGGAGCCGCATAGGAGCAGCAACAGCCGGGAAGAGCGATCACAGGGCGACAGCGAGGGTCCGGATCATGGGAGCATGCGCGACGGAGGCCAGGACGTGATCTGGAGTTCCAGATCTACTGATCTAGGTTACTTTCCCTTTCTCGGTTTGTTTGCATTACCAGTTCCTTCTTTTATTTTGATTTGTTCATCTTCGTCCACCTCCTTGCGTCGCCGATTGAAGAAACTGATGTCATTCTAGGTTTTCTCCCCCATTTTTTTTGTCGCATTTATCCTATAGCGATGGGATC
This sequence comes from Zingiber officinale, assembly GCF_018446385.1. NCBI lineage: Eukaryota > Viridiplantae > Streptophyta > Magnoliopsida > Zingiberales > Zingiberaceae > Zingiber > Zingiber officinale. Next base: position 2,444,943 of record NC_056002.1, on the reverse strand, counting down.
TCTTTCCCATGAGAGAAAATATGATACCTGATAAGATCCTTTAATGGATCTATTCAAATAAATCCATTCACTTTATTTCCTTTTTAAAATAAGTTTTAGACTTTTTCTTTTTTATTCTAGATAAGTTTTAATCTGACATTTTCTCATGAAAATGTATTTTTATTTTATTTTTCTTTTATACCTTTTCTTTTGAAAAGATAGTTTTATTTTATTTTTCTTTTAGACCTTTTCTTTTTGAAAAGGTAATTTAGGTCTCTATTTAAAGAGACGTTATGTAACTTTGGAATATAAGTAATTTCCCTTTTAATTAATCAATTTCGTTTGATTATTGGAGGCCGATCCCCTCGAAGCAATCACCCTATCCCCTTTCCCTTTTCTCTTTCGATTTTTTCACGTGATAGGCCCCTGGGTTCCTATCAACTTGGTATCAGAGCAGTTCACTTCATCTTCGCCCTATAGTATCTTGCAGCAACTTCAACAAGCGCATGGTCTTAACCCGACTTCAAGAGAAGAAAATTCACTCTGACATGACGACCGGAGGATCTCATCCTGACGCCAAATGAGCTTTGGAATTTGAAGCTAAGTACGAGACAAGGATGGAGAAACTCGAAAAAACTATGACATCGTTGGTCACGATAGTGCAAGAATTGAATGATCGTTTAGAAGTAGATTCCAGCTCAAACATACTAATCAAAAGGGGAAAAATCAGCAGTCTCGACAACAACAATATGACCAAGGTGCAAACTCAAATGAAGATCGAGAGCACAACTATCCACGTATGAAGGTGGAATTTCCTCGTTGGGAGAACAACGATCCGATTGGATGGATTTCAAGGGCTGAAAAATATTTTCGATTCCACAGCACATCGGACAATGCAAAGGTAGAACTAGCATCTATAAACCTCGAAGGCGATGCCATCCAATGGTATGACTGGCTTGAAGCATGCCATGGACCTCCAAAATGGGAGGAATTCAAAGAAGAACTCATCAATCGATTTGGTCCCTCCGGTTATGAGAATGTTGATGGAGAATTGGCCAAAATTCGACAGACTTCAACCGTACTAGAGTACCAAGGGCGATTCGAGCGACTCTCTAATCGAACTCATGATTGGTCAGAAAAGCAACTACTGGGCACTTTTATTGAAGGACTTCGCCTTGATATACGACGAGAAGTAAAAATGAATCAACCCCGCACCATGAAGGCTGCCTTATCCTTTGCACGACTACAAGAAGAGAAGATCAATGAGGAAGGAAGAAGAAATAACAAGGTAATTCATGAAAACCCATCACATTATTCAACTCCTCGTAGATTAACAAAAGAAGAGATCAAGGAAAGGATGGCAAAGGGATTATGTTGGCATTGCGATGAAAAGTGGCACCGTGGTCATCAATGCAAGCAAAAGAGGATACTGATGATTGAACCAATAGAGAACTCCGAGGAAGAAGATGATTTCTATGAAGGTGAAACACAAGATAATATCAACGAAGTACAAGATGACTCTATGGCAATATCAGTACATGCCTTAGAAGGACTACAAACTCCGCAAACAATGAAGGTAAAAGGATTCATTAAAAAGCAACCAGTAATGATACTTATAGATTCAGGAAGCACCAACAATTTTCTAGACTCAACCTTAGCAAGAAGACTCAAACAAAAGATAGAGCGAGCATCTACATTTGATGTTAAGGTGGCGGATGGAAGATCACATACAAGTCCAGGAAAATGCGAAGGTATTAAAATTATCTTACCAAATTATGAATTAATCACAGATCTTTTTCTTCTACCCCTGGATGGATGCGATGTTGTACTTGGAGCACAATGGTTGAGAACATTAGGAGACATAATATGGAATTTCTCTCAACTAACAATGCGCTTTCAAGATCAAGGAAAAGAAGTTTGCATCAGAGGCAAGAGACAAGATACTATCACATCAATCAGTAGTTATCAGGCAGAGCGGCTATTAAAGAAAGATTGCTCCATTTTTCTCATGCAACTCTCCATCAAAAAGGATCCTAAAGGTACCTCATATACCCCTCCAGAATTAGAGGCACTTCTTTCTAAATTTTCTATGATATTTGCTGAGCCAAAGGGACTTCCTCCATCACGTTCACATGATCATCGTATACCTCTAATACCGGGGAGTGCACCAGCAAATGTTAGACCTTATCGCTACCCTTATATACAGAAGGAGGTAATTGAGAAGATTCTACAAGAGATGCTTCAAGCTGGTATTGTTCGCCCAAGTGTAAGCTCATATTCATCTCCAGTACTGCTTGTGCGAAAGAAAGACGGAAGTTGGCGAATGTGTGTAGATTATCGGGCACTCAATAAAATTACGGTGAAAGATAAGTATCCCATCCCCATCATTGATGAATTACTTGATGAATTAGGAGGTTCCTCATTCTTCTCAAAATTGGATCTTCGCTCAGGCTTCCATCAGATAAGGATCTATCAGCCGGACATTCCAAAAACAACCTTTCGGACTCATGATGGTCATTATGAATTTTTAGTCATGTCTTTCGGTTTAACTAATGCACCTTCTACATTCCAAAGTTTGATGAACGATATTTTCAGACCTTATCTCCGCAAGTTTGTTTTGATTTTCTTTGATGATATCCTTGTTTATAGTTCATCATTCGAAGATCATTTACATCACCTTTATAAAGTACTCACTCTTTTACGTGAGCATTCTCTTTTTGTGAAAAGATCTAAGTGCAGCTTTGGGACAACTAAGGTCGAATACCTTGGTCATATTGTAAGTAAAGAAGGAATAGCTACTGATTCCTCAAAGGTGCTAGTTATGAAGGAGTGGCCCACCCCAAAGAATATCAAGGTATTACGTGGTTTTCTGGGTCTCACAGGTTATTATCGTAAATTTGTCAAAAATTATGGAAAGATTAGCGCTCCACTAACGGCTTTGTTAAAGAAAAATGCATTTAGATGGTGTCCTGAAGCAGAAAACACATTTCAAAATTTAAAGGAGGCTATGACGACAACACCAGTTCTTGCACTACCTAATTTCAATAAGCAATTTGTCATTGAAGCCGATGCCTCTGGAGTTGGAATCGGAGCAGTACTTATGCAAGAAGGACAACCATTAGCTTTTACTAGCAAGGCACTATCTCCTCTACATCAACAGATGCCAATTTATGACAAGGAAATGTTGGCTATCATACATGCCGTTACAAAATGGAGACCCTATCTTCTTGGCCGACGCTTTCAAATACGAACTGATCATAAGAGTCTTAAGTTCATCTTGGATCAACGTATCTCAAATATGGATCAACAAAAATGGATCAAGAGACTTTTAGGATATGATTATGAAATCGTTTACAAGAAGGGAACGGAAAATACAGTAGCTGATGTTTTATCTCGCCTTCCTAACCAAATAGAGTTCACTGCTATATCCTTAGTAACTTGCAAAAACTTGGAGAACATAAAAAAGGAGCAAAAGGAAAATTCAGCGGCACAGGCTCTCATCCAAAACATATTACAAAATTCATCGTCAGAACCCCACTATTCTTGGGATGGAGAAATTTTACGATATAAAAATAGAATCTTCCTTCCAGCAAACTCAGCTGAAAAGGAAGTAATACTAGAGGAATTTCATTGTTCACCAATTGCAGGGCATTCTGGCTTCCTACGCACGTATAAACGGATTTCAAGAGCCTTCTATTGGAAGGGAATGAAGAAGGATACCAAAAACTTTGTTTCTGAATGTGATATATGTCAAAGAAACAAAGGAGAAAATGTAGCAAAACCAGGTCTTCTTCAACCCCTTCCTATACTTGAACAAATTTGGACAGACATTTCCATGGATTTCATAGATGGATTACCCACTTCACAAGGACAAAGAACTATCATGGTGGTCGTTGATCGTCTGACAAAGTATGCCCATTTTTGTACATTATCGCATCCTTATACTGCTACCCGTGTTGCTCAAGCATTTGTTGACCATATAATCAAACTACATGGTCTACCAAGATCTATTGTCACTGATAGAGATCCGGTTTTCACAAGTAAATTTTGGAGAGAATTATTCCAATTGCAAGGTACTAAACTTAATTTTAGCACGTCCTATCACCCACAGTCTGACGGACAAACAGAGGTTGTTAATCGATGTTTAGAGAATTATTTACGTTGCTTAACTGGTGATAAACCCAAGGAGTGAGTTCATTGGCTTCCATGGGCAGAATGGTGGTACAATACGACCTACCACTCAGCTACTAAGATTACTCCATTTGAGGCCGTTTATGGATGTATACCACCCTCAATTAGCTCATACACACGTGGATCAACAAATGTGCATCAAGTCTACCAAAATCTACGCACAAGGGACCAAATATTGCAACTTTTGAAAAACAACTTATGCGATGCACAAGCAAGAATGAAGCAATTGGCCGACATGCATCGTTCGGAAAGAGAATTTGCAATAGGAGATTGGGTTTTTCTAAAACTACAACCATACAAACAAGTTTCAATTCGTCATTCAAACTCTATGAAGTTGTCACCGAAATTTTATGGCCCTTATAAAGTGATAGAACGTATTGGACCTGTTGCTTATCGCTTGGAGCTTCCACAAGATTCTAAAATACACCCTGTATTTCACGTGTCTTGTTTAAAGAAGAAACTAGGCGATAAATTTACTCCTCAACAACATCTTCCTGAAGTAAATTCAGATGGTGAAGTTAAATTTCAACCTTATGCTATTTTAGAAAGGAGACTTGTGAAGAAGAACAATCAAGCAACGGTTGAGCTATTAATTCAATGGGACAATTTATCTATCGATGATGCAACATGGGAATTATATGATACCATTCAAGAAAAATTTCCAGAGTTTATTGATAAACAACCTTGAGGACAAGGTTGTTTTGAAGGGCGGTGGAATGATAAGATCCTTTAATGGATCTATTCAAATAAATCCATTAACTTTATTTCCTTTTAAAAATAAGTTTTAGACTTTTTCTTTTTTATTCTAGATAAGTTTTAATCTGACATTTTCTCATGAAAATGTATTTTTATTTTATTTTTCTTTTATACCTTTTCTTTTGAAAAGATAGTTTTATTTTATTTTTCTTTTAGACCTTTTCTTTTTGAAAAGATAATTTAGGTCTCTATTTAAAGAGACGTTATGTAACTTTGGAACATAAGTAATTTCCCTTTTAATTAATCAATTTCATTTGATTATCGGAGGCCGATCCCCTCGAAGCGATCACCCTATCCCCTTTCCCTTTTCTCTTTCGATTTTTTCACGTGATAGGCCCCTGGGTTCCTATCAATACCTTTGCTCCTCCCTCGTCTCCTTGTGCATTGAACTACATCGAGCATCATGTATCCAAGTTGGACACACTTGCAGGCGTCGCCATAAAGTACGGTGTTGAGGTAATTCGGATTTTTTTTTACTAAATGTTGATCTTGTTTTAGAAATGAGGGGGAAAAGGTTTCTTTTGATGAATATTGCTAAAAAAAATCTTGGTTTTACTTATTTCTCTCGAATCCTAAATCAGTAAATGTGTGATAACTATTAGATGTTGCTATTCTTTCTCTCCATTATGTAGTCCTTTGATTAATATTTGTCAATTTTTCATAGTTTTTTCACTTTTAAATCTTTCAAGCATCTAGTTTTTCACTTTGATTAATATTTGTCGATATACAGTTGGATGATATATTGGATAGGTTGTATCATGTTACGACCTCTAGTTTCTTGACAGTGTTCCAAATATGGCCACACCAATATTTTTGTTCGTTGTTATTTACTTGTCGCACAGCCATATGACAATTTTTGAGTAGAAGGATAATCATTTGTAAAGTAGTGTAAATTCATCACTATAAGAAAGAAAGAGAAGATGATTAACAAGCAATGTAGATTGGTGAATGATTCGTCACTTTTATTTTGAAACAAAATAAGCAGATTTGTCTCAGGAATTTGTACATTGTTTTTGGTTTTTGCTTTTCTATAAATTTTGTTTTGTTGCTTGGTAAACATTGTCAGTGTTGGTCTGCTTTTTTTTCTTTGCTTAGCCAATTGCTTGCTCATTACTATTCTAGAAATCTATTGCTTCACCTGGGCGTGGAATTCTTGCTGTCGATGAATCAAATGCTACATGTGGAAAGAGGCTTGTTTCAATTGGTCTGGAGAATACAGAACAAAACCGCCAAGCTTATAGACAGCTTTTGTTGACCACCTCGGGTCTAGGTGCATATATATCTGGGGCTATTCTTTATGAGGAAACACTATACCAATCGACCACAGATGGAAAGAAGTTCGTGGACTGCTTACACCATGAGAAAATCATGCCCGGTATTAAGGTTGATAAGGTAATTATTATCTTCAAAGTTATGACAATTTCTGCTTTACTTCTACGAAATGTTGAAGTTTGTTTTTCTTTGTTCCATTGTCAAGGGTTTGGTCCCATTACCTGGATCAAACAATGAATCTTGGTGCCAAGGATTGGATGGATTGACCTCAAGATGTGCTGAGTATTACAAACAAGGCGCACGTTTTGCTAAATGGTTTGTATAGTTTTTTACGTCCTATTTACTAGCTTTGTCGTATTGTACTTGATCCAATTATGTCGATATGTATCTTCTAATTACTTGAGAAAAAATTGTAGGAGAACAGCTGTTAGCATTCCTTCTGGACCTTCTACTCTAGTTGTTAAGGAGGCTGCATGGGGACTTGCTCGTTATGCTGCTATTGCCCAGGTAAATGAGACAACCTTGGCTAGTATGCATGACTAAATTCTTCAGATATCACACCATGCATGGAAGATTTCAGCCTCACATGCCAAAAACAACTAATTGATTATGGTTGCCAGTTTGTTGAAATTTTAGGTTTTTTTCTTTACTCTTTGTTTTTGTTTTGAAAATTTAACAAAAGTATTGTAGGAATGTTACCCTTTGCAGTAGATCCTTGATATGTATAATCATATAATTGTAAAGAAGAAAGTGCATTAAGTCAAGCATGAAGTTTCCTTTGCATAAGCTAACATACCATGCTCTTCTATGTGTCTTTCACAATTAATGTCACTTAGTCGATTCTATGGTCTACCTTTTATAACTAGTAGGAGTTGCATTTTTATACGGTACCCCTCTAAGATGGATGATGATTACAAAAGTTAGTAACGCTTCTTATACTCTGAAGTTAAAATTGGTTATTATATACAAAAAATTTTAAACTAGACATCTCATATACATCTCTATATAATATATCTGAAGAAAATCGTCAACATAATGATCAATGAATTCTAAAAGAATAATGTAGAATGAATTGGAAGTGGTCATATGTGTCTACATGCATATGAAATATTTTCCATCACGTATCCCAAATATGCCTATGCAATCTCATATGATGTTATTTTTTAACTGGCTGTCATACCAATCTAATCTATCTGTTTATTCTAATTTAATCTCTAGGGATCAATTTGATGACAAGATGCAAAAGCTTAGCCTACATTACTTCTGATATGACCTTTCACAGCAAGGTTCAGATATTGTATATAGGTGGTATGCGGTCAGATCATATAGTTTCATATCTGTCAATTGTTATGTAGTAAACTTTGTGGGCATATTCAGTGTGTTTAGAAAATTTATCAATAATTCTATCCCTTGATGTGTAATTTAAGTATTCATAGACAACTCATGAACACAGTTTACTAATTCCACATGATTTTCATTAATAAAAAATTCCAATAAGATCCAGTTATTACACTTACCAATAGGCAAAACTCGTATAACTTGTTTAATTATTTTCTTTTTGAACTACACTTGTTTCTACAGCGACTACATTTTAGTTTCTTTTTGTAGCTCTTTGTAGTTTACTATTTTGAATTGAATGTCCTATCCTAACATGATATTTACAAATTTGCTTCCTGGATCCTGAGCAGGTTGCTATTCCTCTACATCAGCTCAAATCTGCTAATTCATCAACAAGCAAAAAGAAACCTGCAGAAAAGTATATCCAGGTTGTGTCAGTCGATAACCATGAATTTTGGTTCATGGGGTTTATGCACTACGATAGTGTCGCAAAGAGTTTACAGGATGCTTTGCATGACACACAGAACACAAAACTAGTAACAACGGCTTCAAGTGTCTAAGTTCATTCAAGAATCTAGAAACCGGATTGCTCGACGTCCCCAAGGACACCTAATAATTGCCATCGGTGCATCTATCTTTGATCTGGAACATGTGCTCATCTTGTATCTCAGCATTCTTTCAAGGCAATTACTTAATCACTTAGTTACTTCTGATTCTCCTTCAGGGTTTTGTCTTATTTTTTGTGCAAGGTTCTATAATTTTCACATGGTTTGTGTTAGACCTGAATGTTCATATCATATATTGCTTTGACCAATGATTTTGTCGGTACCTTTGTCTAGAACAAGGATGAGCATTTGCCTCTATGATATAGGTGGTGACATGATATTAGTTGAGAACTAGTGGCAAACAAGCCTCTTTTAAAGACAGCCTTCCAGGTTATTTTTCATTATCTTAATCTTATTTCCATCTTACAATAACTTTTTTACATATACTTTTAATTTGAGTTTTTCTTAGTTGCTTTCGTTTACCTCATGACAGGTGATGTTGAGACTGTTTAGTTCTCGTAAGACCACTCTACTCTTTGTTTTACGAGATAAAACAAGGGTGAACATTTTCATATGTGCATTTTTCAGCTTCTGTATTGGAGACTCCTAATCCAATGAAAATGAGTATTCATGTGCATTTTGTATATGTCGAGATCTCTTGGTGCCTTATCAAAGGAGTGGAAAGATTGGACTTTTTGATGGAGCTGGTGTGAGAAGACTGGATTTATTATGGAATTGATGATCAACAATGTTGGAAAAGGTTGACATGGAAGAATTAGCAAGTGAGAAAGAGGAGTCCAATGAAATTCTACAAGTTGAAAATTGTGATAGGGCTTGGGTTGATAATAATTACTTGCAATCCTACATGGCATGAACCATCATCACAAGTTTCTAATCTTTTGACTATTGTTCATTAGTTATAAATAGAGTTTATTTGTTTATTTGTATTGGGATAAATTTTATTTGAATATTAGACATATTTCTTCTTTTATGATTGTAATTCTTATATAAATAACATTTTGAATGACATTGATGTGGAGAATATTCTTTCTTTTGTGATTATGATTTTTATTATATATTTATATTGAAATATAATATATTGGTATTAAAAGATAATAATTTAAAAGAAAACAGTTTAAAATTGTTGTTGTTGTCTATCACCCTCAAAGACAACGGTTAAAAACCGTTGTCGTAGCTCCAAAAATGGTTGTAATTGCAATAAACTGCTCTAAACAACAACGGTTTTAAACTGTTGTCTTTTCATTCAAAGACAACGGTTTAAAACCGTTGTCGTAGCCCCCACTTTTAACAACACTGCCAATTACAACGGTTTTAAAGGACCTATGACAACGGTTTTTAACCGTTGTCTATTAATATTTTTGTTGTAGTGTATCCTCTATGATCCACTTGGACTTTTTATCTCGTGTCAAGTATTCGATCCTTCTTGATCCATTTGGACTTCTCTATTGCCAACTTCCTATTAGACTTTCAATCACCAAGTGTTCGGTCAATCTTGACTCCCTTGGATTTTCCTCTTGCCAACTTCTCATTGAACTTTTGCTCACCAAGTGTTCGCCCAACCTTGACCCACTTGGACTTTCCACTTGCCAATTTTTCCGTTGGACTTCCCATTTCTAGTCAAGTATCCGATCAACTTCAATCTACTTGACTTCTCATGTCAACTCCCTGTTAGACTTCTGACATCATTAAGTATCTAGTCAATCTTGACTTAACTTGATTTCTTTACTATCAAGTATATGATCAACCTTAACCTACTTGACATCTTACACTACAAAAAATAAGGGATTTCGGGACAAAATTGGGGACGAATTTTGAAAAAAAATTCGTTGCAAAAATTTTTGCGACAAATTTTGGGACGAAAATTTTTTCGTCCCAAAATGGTTGATGCCAACTTTTGGAACGAATTATGGATTGTTGCAAATTTGGGGACGAATTTGGGGACGAATTTGGCGACGAAAAAAATTTTCGTCCCCAAATTCGTTGCAAAAAAGTATAGAAATTTGCAACGAAAACTGTTTTTGTTGCAAACCTAGGAACAAATTTAGGGACGAATTTATATAAATTATCCGCCAAAATTGTCTTGATTTTTGCAACAAATTTGGGGACGAATTCGGTGACAAATTATATTTTGTTGCCAAGTTTGTCCCTAATATTGCAACGAATTTGGGGACAAATTCGGGGACAAAATTATTTTTGTTGCCATCTTTGTTCCTAATTTTGCAACGAATAATAAATTTGTTGCAAAACTGGCAACGAATTTCGCAACAAAAACTTGCCAAGTTCATTGCACACCAGATAAATTTTCGTCCCAGAATTCGTCCCAAATTCTGGGACGAAATTTGTGGATTCGTCCCAGAATCTGGGACGAATTTTGGGACGAATCCACAATTCGTCCCAGATTCTGGGACGAAATTTGGGACGAATTTTGTGGATTCGTCCCAAAATTCGTCCCAAAATCTGGAACGAATTCTGGGACGAAAATAATTTTGTCCCAAATTACGATAGAATGGGGACGAATAATTTTCGTTGCCAAATTCGTCCCTATTTCAAATAATTTTTTCCAGCTTCAATCTCTTTCTGCAATACAATCCAAATACATACAAACCAAATTCAAATAACAAATAATATGCATTCAACACAATTTAATTTAACATTCAACACATCCTAATTTAACATTCAACACATACAAATTTAACATTCAACACATCGATCAACTCATAATTCAAGAAGTATAAAGTTTGCAACAAAGTTTACAATATCCATCTTGTTCAAGCTACTAGAAAATATGATACAAAGTTCAACAACCCAATGTTTTATAAATCCATCATCCAACCAACAACACTAAGAATACATATAGTCATCTTCATGAGCCACAAAATCTTTGATCCCCATCAAATCTCTTTTGCCTACATAACAACAAACAAATAAACTAGATCATGTCTAACAAGAAAGATTGTAAATATTATACGATATGACCATGTAAAAAGAATAATTGGAAACAAAACATAAATATGAAATTCCTTAAACATTCTAATAAAAGGCCTAAATATAATAAAAGTCATATTTACCAACGATATGAATCATCTATGTCATAACAACGGTAAAGAAAATTATAAGAATTATTTTGAAGCTAAGTACATGTATCGTAACTACGATACAACCTAATATAATTGACACATCATATAGAGAAAACGAGAGAGAGATATTGTGAAGTATGATATTAGGGTTTAAATTTTCTCACTTAGTTAACTTTATTTTTCATTTTAATTTGCTGAATTTATAGGTTTGTCTTTGGTTGATATTTAATGTAAACTAAAGGATGTTTAAAATAATTGTTCATTTCATTGTGTTAACTAGTTGACAATTTCATATGAATAAGTTTAGCACATTTTTAACAACTCTTTACAAAATATTAAGGTAGGAGGATGCATCGTTATCTAGTAAAGAATTTTAGAATAGTGTAATGTAATTCTAGATGAAATATAAAACTTTTATGTATCTATATAGTTTTGAAACTATACATAGATCAAATTCAGAACTTTTATGCATCATTATCATTGAAGACAAAACAAGAAAGAGTAACTTATCAAAAAGAATGAACACAATTAAACAACTATTTAAAGTTAATTTTAACATAATTATTTAAAGTTAACTTTATATAATTAAACAACTATAATATAATTATTTAAAGCTAACTTTATATATAGATCAGTCAATGCATATTAAAGAACTTAGGAATACCGAAAAGAGGTGAACAGCTGTCTTCAACTATACTGAGATCAGACCAACTTGAGACCTGCACAAACAACATTATCAAATCAGGAAAAAAATAAAGTCAGAGTATTAGAGACTTCATTCATATTGCCTAATTATGCTTTAATTTTATTACTGGTACACAACTAAGAATCATATAGATTAGTCTACGTCAAAGATAAGTCATCTCATACATTGACAGTGGAACAGTGCAAGAAGACAACAGACTTAACCTACAAATGGCAGAGTTGAAAAGTTAAAAAACCATTGATTAATGTGTAAAGCAGTAAACATAAGAAAAAAAAATCATCATACATTATTAAAATTATCAAAAATCATCACCGCCATCATCGTTATCATCGTAGGCATCATCATCGTCATCATTGGGAGGATTCTGACATTGAGCGGAGCTCAACTGAAGGTGTTGTATAATAAATTCTTGTTGTCGGCGCATTTCTCTAATATCTTTCTCCAAATTAGCCCGTTCTAGGTCTCTTTGCACCCTTTCTTGGTCTCTTTGCGAAATTATTTCCTTCAGATGACTAACCTCATCAGTCAAGGTATTTACTTGGGTCGTAAGTGCTGATGTGGAGGAAGAAGTTCCAACTAATCTTTGGGTTCTACTCAAGGAACCCATCCCCAATATCCTTCCCCCTTTTGGTCCTCCACTGGCCTCTAACCATAAACTCAAATTATTGCCAACAGACTCCTCAGACCCGACTATCGATGCCAGCTTGTGAGCATGTTTGAGCTAGCTCGAGTTGATCATATTTTTCCTGTTTTGTAAAACACATACGATATTGATTAGATATAATAGAAACACATATAATATTAAGACAATAATGGTAGGTAAATAATTAAATTTAAACCATATATTAAGGTAAAATAAAAATTAATTCCAACCTTGACTGCTTTTGCTCTCGCCCCACTCCATGTGTTATCTTTTTTTTTAAAAGTGCGAGTGAAAGCATCAATGAAAGAAGGCTCCTTCCCTGTCTCCTTGGTCTAAAAAAACATTATTTCAAATAACGAAATAATTTGATATATATTAAAAATTTGTGAAAGAGTGAAACTATTACCATTCTCCGTCTATGCTCATCTATGTTAATGGAGCCTCCCGCATATATAGCACTTGAGTCACCAGAATTGTGAGATTGATTCATTCTATTCAAGTCACTCCTTTGTTTACTTTCCTCCGTTGCCCAAAATAGAGTGATCCTCTCCCAATTTTCTTCAGTGATGAAGTTTGGTTTTTTCCGCCGACTCTTTGCGTGACTTAATACATGTCTAATGTGATCGCCACATTTCTTTTTAAATATTCTTCATATCTCCATTTCGTCATTCGGGTCCCAATTATTTAAGCGCTGAAATAGAAATTTATTTTATTATATAATCACTGTAAAATTGAAGTAAAGTTAAGAAAATTTACTTTGAACTCGCTCCACCAAAGTTGTTTTGTGGCTGGTGGAGTGCTTGAATATGTCAAAGAATCCCCTCCCCAATGGTTGTTCACGATCCTATTTATTTCTCGAACAACTTGTACCGGATTTTCAAAGCTGCATTAAATTACAAAATAATGATATTATATAATTAAGATAGATCTAACAAATAAAATATTTTATAGTACTTACGAATCACCGATGGGGACTAAAGGGGCTCTATCATTCCTAAACTCAGCAAATGAGTTTCTTGCTGAGTCAGGAGGATCTGAGTGGACAGGTAACTGTTCTGGGTAAGGTACTTGTGGCGGCGAATATGAAACCGGTGCAGAAGGTACATGAGAAGGGCCCGGCTGATGAAGGGGTGGCATAGGTACACTGGCAGGAGAATATGATGCCGGTGGAGAAGACACATGGGATGGGCCTGCTTGAGTAGGGGGTGGATTAGGTTCACTGGCAGGTGATGGATGTGTCTGGTCCTGTGGTCGCCGTCTACGTCCACCACGTCGAAATATATGCTGGAAATTTCAACAATTTAATAAAGTTAATTACAGATCTAATACATAACAAAGGATAATTAAAAACTTACCATTTTTATGTAAAGATTATGGAAAAGGATGGAGGGGAAATTTATGAAATGTGACCTCTGATGACCTGTAGGAATAAATACAATGTGTTAACAGATAAAGTAAATCAAATTATAAAAGAGACAGTATATACATTAAAATATGGGAAATTTCTTTAAATAAGCTAACAAAACTTACCCATCATCAAAAATCAAAGTCATCATTGTCATTATCATCCTCATCCTCCTCTTCCTCTTCCTCCTCCTCTTCCTCTTCCTCTTCCTCCTCCTCCTCCTCCTCCTCCTCCTCCTCCTCCTCCTCCTCCTCATCATCATCATCATCAATTTCACTTCTATCTACGTTGATTACTACACCGTTGGGATCTCGTAAAGTTGGAATAATATATTCCTCAGTCTGAAAGGTGTTTGAAACTTCCTCTTGTTGATATGCAATGTTTTCCCAACGTGCCTCAATTTTTTTTCGTGCTTTAGTTTTACAAACAGCCCACCAATCAATCTTATCGCGTTTCAAACTCGGATATGAAGAATAGAATACTTGAATTGCTTGTTGTGCCAACACAAATGGTTCATATCTCTTATAAAATCTCTTATGATTTATTTCAACTAAATTATAATGTGGATGCACTTTCATCCCTCTAACAGGGTCAAACCAGCGACACATAAATAATATAACTTGCATTTGTGGTCCTGGGTATTCTACTTCTATAATTTCATCCAACAAACCATAAAAATCATTGCTTGCACCTCCTTCATTGGATGACGATACGCACACCCCACTATTCATGGTATTCTTGCCCATTCCATAGTCTTGAGTATGAAAATTATATCCATTTATGAAATATGCTGGCCAAGTGTGTACGCATGAATTTGGACCCCATGACAGATGGATTAGCCATTCTTGCTCAAGGTGAGCTTGATTAGCTTGAACCTAAGGTCAAAACACAAATTGTTAAAAGTATGCATATGTATCAACAAAATATAGATTATTTACTTACATATGAGTTTGACCATGAAGCAAAGTTTTCTTCACAAAAGCGATCGAATTCTTGTGCCGGTGATTCAGAACATAAGTTGGTAAATATCCTACTCAAAGAAACATATTGTTAGACAAATAATTGAAAAATAAAGAAATAAAAATAAAAATATATACTTACTCGTAATATGATGATACTTCGGATAATTTAGTAAAATATATGTTTGGGTTGCCCGTCATTCTTTACCAGTTAAGTATCTTTGTTTACATGGTCCACTTGGTCGACCAAGGTAGTTAAAAATTGAAAATGAGGTAACATTTGGATCAATAGGACCCTCATCATTTCTGCCCGCTCTTCGCCTTTTGCATTGAACATGAGGTTCAAAATAATATGATGCAAAAGTGGTGACTTCCTCCACAATGTATGCATTAACAATAGAGGCTTCAACTCGTGCTTTATTTTTCACCTTTTTCTTCAAATGATATAAGAATCTGTTGAAGATATATAAAATTATATTAAATATATATATATATATAAATAATCCAGGAGTAGAAATATTTTTTTTTCATTCAAACATTCGAATTATACAAATAACACACTCTACCTCTCAAATGGATACATCCACCGAAAATGAACGGGTCCTCCAACTTTGGCCTCATATGGCAAGTGAACCAAAAGATGCTCCATGGAGTCAAAAAAAGAGGGTGGAAATATTCTTTCCAAATTGCACAAAATGATTGGAATATCTCTCTCTAACTTCTCCATGTGTGAACGTTTCAAAACTGTTGAGCAAATATCATGTAGGAAAATACTTAACTCCGTAATCGCTCCCCATACAAATTGTGGTAAGAGTTCCTTAAAAGCAATAGGAATCAGTCTTTGCATTATGATATGACAATCATGACTTTTCATACCAATTAACTTCCATTCTTTCATATCAACACATCTTCCAAGATTAGAGACATACCCATCTGGAAATTTCAAAGATTTCAACCATTCACATAGGACACGTCTTTGATCCTTATTTAATGTATAAATTGCCTTTGGCTTTGGTCCTCTACTATTTTCATCGACATCAAGAGTGGGTCTTTTACATATGAGTCGCATATCTTTTCTTGCATTGAGATTGTCTTTTGTTTTTCCGGTGATATCCATCACAGTATTTATCAGATTATCAAAAACATTCTTCTCAATATGCATTACATCGAGATTATGATGTATCAAATGACTAAACCAATACGGTAAATCCCAAAATATACTTCGTTTAGTCCATTTATGTGTACTCCCATATTCATAATTTGTACCATATGGTTGTTCAATAACAGAGGGAAAGTGATGCACTCTGTACCAAATATCTTGACCAATCAATCTCAATGGCGGAAGTGTTCTTTCGATCCTATTTTTAGTGAATTCATCTTTATTCTTTCTGAACTTATGATTTGTTGGTAAGAATTGCCTATGACAATCAAAATAACTTGGTTTCTTTCCGTGTTTCAATCTGAATGACTTTGATCTCTCCATACATATTGGGCATCCCAAGATCCCAGCAGTACTCCAACATGATAGCATACCATAAGCTGGAAAGTCATTTATGGTCCAAAGAAGAGCAGCCTTCAGTATAAACATCTGGTTAGAATGAACATCGTATGTAGGAACACCTTCATCCCATAGTTGTTTAAGTTCTGCTATCAGAGGTTGCATATAAATATCTATTAACTTTTTTGGATTTTGCGGACCTGGTACAACCAATGTTAAAAACATATAAGGTGTTTTCATGCACATCCCAGGCAGAATATTATACGGCGTTAAAATAACTGGCCAACAAGAATAATTTCTTCCTGATTTACTAAACGGAGCAAATCCATCAGCACAGAGACATAATCTAATATTTCTAGTCTCCTTTGCAAAATCTGGATATGTTCTATCAAAATTTTTCCAAGCATCTGCATCTGATGGATGACACATTAAACCCTCTTCTGTTTGATGAGTTGCATGCCAAGTCATGTGTTCCGCAGTTGCCTTTGATGCATACAATCTTTGTAACCTAGGAGTTAAAGGTAAATAAAACAACTGGTTGTGTGCTTTACGTCGTTGTTGACTCCTTCTGGTTGTCTTATACCTATCTTGATTACAGAATTTACAAACCTCTACATCTGCATCATCTCCCCAATATAACATACAACCATCTCTGCAAACATCAATTCTTTCAACTGGAAGACCTAAATCTTTCACCAGTTTTTTCATACTGTAAAAATCAAGAGGCAAATTGTGATCACGTGGCAATGTATCGTCAAACGCTTGAACAATATCATTAAAACAATCTTGCGACATATTATGATCTGCCTTTATATTTAATAATCTGGATGTGAGAGATAATTCATGACTGTCACAACTATATAATGGTTCATTTATGGCACTCAATACTTCTTGAAATTTGTAATATATTTCATCCGGACCTGGTACATCAGGCTCCTCAAACGGCAATGTATTAGTGGCAAACATTTGTTCACTTGTTGGAGGAAAACTAGAACTTGCACCAAGCGTCTCGGGAATATAATTCTGACAACTTGCATCAATTACCATCCTCTGATATGGATTGAATTGTTCATAATAACTCTGATCCCCACTAGCAGAGGCTTGAAAATTCCGTCCATAATCCTCATCAGATATGAACGGTTCGCCATGACTTGTCCAATTATAATAATTCGGAGTAAAACCAAATCTACAAAGATGTTCTTCAACTTTATCGGTGGATAAAAATTTCCCATTGTGACATTTTCTACACACGCACCTTATCTTCTTGCCATCCATATACATAACTTGAGTAGATGCAAAATTTAAAAATTGCCTCAGTCCAGTGATAAACTCAGGAGTTAACCCCTGACGATTAGGCAAATTTTTGTTATACATCCAACTTCGCTCATTCTGCATTTTACCTGAATTCAACTGTTTAGTTAAACATTATTAAAAGTTACTATACATAAATCTTATCATTGAAGACAAAACAAAAAACAACAGCTAATTAAAAAGACGGAACGCAATTAATCAACTATAATAAAATTATTTAAAGCTAACTTTATATACAAAGTAAATGCATAATAATGAACTTAAGAATACCGAAAAGAAGTCAACAAATACAGGTCTTCAACTACACTGAGATCACGTCAAAATGAGATCTGCACAAAAGAACATTATCAATTCAGACAGTAATTTTTGAATATTAACTTAAACAACTGATAAAATGGTGCACGGCGACAGGCATAAACAGTCCAGCCAACTGCCAAAATGGTGCACAGCGGCAGCCATACGCCGTCCAGCCATCGCCGGGCAGCCGCTCGGCGGAGGCGGCGCGCACCTGGACGGTGCCGCCCGACAGGGTGGCGGTGCCGGTGGCGGCGATCCGGTCGGCCCGGCCGGCGGCGTCGGCCTCGACCCGGTAGGTCGAGCCCGGCGCGAAGCCGACGTTGCCGGCGACCGTGAGAGATCCGAGAGCGTTTTGCTTACCAAACGAAAACCTTCCACCGCCGATCGTCGTAGATCACGCCGTCGTCGGTCGGAGATGTGGCCGAAACCAGGAAATCGCAGATGGGAAGAAGGGGGAACGGGGGAGAGAGAGGAAAGAAAAGAGAGAAGGGAAAAAGAATCGGGTTGGGAATTAGATCTAGGGTTTTTAGGAACAAATATTTTTTGTTCCCAATTTCGTCCCTAAATTTGGGACAAATTTATGGATTCGTCCCAAATTTTGGGACGAATCCAGGATTCGTCCCAAAACTTAAATTAATTTAAAATAAATTAAATCAAAGACCGAAAGCTTATATCTTGACCTAGATACATCGGAATTTGATGAAAAAAGTTTCTATGCGTTCGTATCGTTGCCTTGATCGTAAATATGTCACCATCCATATTTTTTAAATAGTATTTTAAGTGATTCAAATTTTTAATACCAAATTAGGTCAAATTGGAATTAAAAAATTCCAAAAATAAATATATTTGGTAAAAAATATTTTTTTTGGATATATTTACGATCAGGACAACGATACGAACGCATAGAAATTCCGATGTCTCTAAGTCCGTATATGCCGCGTCCTATTTTGTTTTTTTTTTTTAAGATAATTCAATTTTGGGGACGAATCTCTGGATTCGTCCCAAAATTTGGGACGAATCTCTGGATTCGTCCCAAAATTTGGGACGAATCCAGAAATTCATCCCAAACTTTGGGACGAATTCCTGGATTCGTCCCAAATTTTGGGACGAATCCAGGATTCGTCCCAAAACTTAAATTAATTTAAAATAAATTAAATCAAAGACCGAAAGCTTATATCTTGACCTACAGACATCGGAATTTGATGAAACAAGTTTCTATGCATTCGTATCATTGCCCTGATCGTAAATATGTCACCATCCATATTTTTTAATTAATAATTTAATTTATTTAAATTTTTCATACCAAATTAGGTCAAATTTGAATAAAAAATTCCAAAAATAAATATATTTGTTAAAAAATATTTTTATGTATATATTTACGATAAGGACTATGATACGAATGCATAGAAATTTATTTCATCAAATTCCGATGTCTCTAGGTAGATATTTTTTAATACATATATAGGTTGCTATTAACTAAAAAGGTGTTGTGCAGTGAACGGTTGTAAATTAATGTCTGAAAACTTAAATATGGACCTACAGACATCGGAATTTGATGAAAAAAGTTTCTATGCGTTCGTATCGTTGCCTTGATCGTAAATATGTCACCATCCATATTTTTTAAATATTATTTTAAGTGATTCAAATTTTTAATACCAAATTAGGTCAAATTGGAATTAAAAAATTCCAAAAATAAATATATTTGGTAAAAAATATTTTTTGGATATATTTACGATCAGGACAACGATACGAACGCATAGAAATTTATTTCATCAAATTCTGATGTCTCTAGGTCCGTATATGACGCGTCCCATTTTGTTTTTTTTTTAAGATAATTAAATTTTTGGGACGAATCTCTGGATTCGTCCCAAAACTTAAATTAATTTAAAATAAATTAAATCAAAGACCGAAAGCTTATATCTTGACCTAGAGACATCGGAATTTGATGAAACAAGTTTCTATGCGTTCGTATCGTTGCCCTGATCGTAAATATGTCACCATCCATATTTTTTAATTAATAATTTAATTTATTTAAATTTTTCATACCAAATTAGGTCAAATTTGAATAAAAAATTCCAAAAATAAATATATTTGTTAAAAAATATTTTTATGTATATATTTACGATAAGGACTATGATACGAATGCATAGAAATTTATTTCATCAAATTCTGATGTCTCTAGGTAGATATTTTTTAATACATATATAGGTTGCTATTAACTAAAAAGGTGTTGTGCAGTGAACGGTTGTAAATTAATGTCTGAAAACTTAAATATGGACCTACAGACATCGGAATTTGATGAAAAAAGTTTCTATGCGTTCGTATCGTTGCCTTGATCGTAAATATGTCACCATCCATATTTTTTAAATATTATTTTAAGTGATTCAAATTTTTAATACCAAATTAGGTCAAATTGGAATTAAAAAATTCCAAAAATAAATATATTTGGTAAAAAATATTTTTATGGATATATTTACGATCAGGACAATGATACGAATGCATAGAAATTTATTTCATCAAATTCTAATGTCTCTAGGTCCGTATATGACGCGTCCCATTTTGTTTTTTTTTTAAGATAATTAAATTTTTGGGACGAATCTCTGGATTCGTCCCAAAATTTGGGACGAATCCAGAAATTCGTCCCAAACTTTGGGACGAATCCAGGATTCGTCCCAAAACTTAAATTAATTTAAAATAAATTAAATCAAAGACCGAAAGCTTATATCTTGACCTAGAGACATCGGAATTTGATGAAACAACTTTCTATGCGTTCGTATCGTTGCCCTGATCGTAAATATGTCACCATCCATATTTTTTAATTAATAATTTAATTTATTTAAATTTTTCATACCAAATTAGGTCAAATTTGAATAAAAAATTCCAAAAATAAATATATTTGTTAAAAAATATTTTTATGTATATATTTACGATCAGGACTATGATACGAATGCATAGAAATTTATTTCATCAAATTCCGATGTCTCTAGGTAGATATTTTTTAATACATATATAGGTTGCTATTAACTAAAAAGGTGTTGTGCAGTGAACGGTTGTAAATTAATGTCTGAAAACTTAAATATGGACCTACAGACATCGGAATTTGATGAAAAAAGTTTCTATGCGTTCGTATCGTTGCCTTGATCGTAAATATGTCACCATCCATATTTTTTAAATATTATTTTAAGTGATTCAAATTTTTAATACCAAATTAGGTCAAATTGGAATTAAAAAATTCCAAAAATAAATATATTTGGTAAAAAATATTTTTTTGGATATATTTACGATCAGGACAACGAACGCATAGAAATTTATTTCATCAAATTCTGATGTCTCTAGGTCCGTATATGACGCGTCCCATTTTGTTTTTTTTTTTAAGATAATTAAATTTTGGGACGAATCCAGGATTCGTCCCAAAACTTAAATTAATTTAAAATAAATTAAATCAAAGACCGAAAGCTTATATCTTGACCTAGAGACATCGGAATTTGATGAAACAAGTTTCTATGCGTTCGTATCATTGCCCTGATCGTAAATATGTCACCATCCATATTTTTTAATTAATAATTTAATTTATTTAAATTTTTCATACCAAATTAGGTCAAATTTGAATAAAAAATTCCAAAAATAAATATATTTGTTAAAAAATATTTTTATGTATATATTTACGATCAGGACTATGATACGAATGCATAGAAATTTATTTCATCAAATTCCGATGTCTCTAGGTAGATATTTTTTAATACATATATAGGTTGCTATTAACTAAAAAAGTGTTGTGCAGTGAACAGTTGTAAATTAATGTCTGAAAACTTAAATATGGACCTACAGACATCGGAATTTGATGAAAAAAGTTTCTATGCGTTCGTATCGTTGCCTTGATCGTAAATATGTCACCATCCATATTTTTTAAATATTATTTTAAGTGATTCAAATTTTTAATACCAAATTAGGTCAAATTGGAATTAAAAAATTCCAAAAATAAATATATTTGGTAAAAAATATTTTTTTGGATATATTTACGATCAGGACAACGATACGAACGCATAGAAATTTATTTCATCAAATTCTGATGTCTCTAGGTCCGTATATGACGCGTCCCATTTTGTTTTTTTTTTTTAAGATAATTAAATTTTTGGGACGAATCTCTGGATTCGTCCCAAAATTTGGGACGAATCCAGAAATTCGTCCCAAACTTTGGGACGAATTCCTGGATTCGTCCCAAAACTTAAATTAATTTAAAATAAATTAAATCAAAGACCGAAAGCTTATATCTTGACCTAGAGACATCGGAATTTGATGAAACAAGTTTCTATGCGTTCGTATCGTTGCCCTGATCGTAAATATGTCACCATCCATATTTTTTAATTAATAATTTAATTTATTTAAATTTTTCATACCAAATTAGGTCAAATTTGAATAAAAAATTCCAAAAATAAATATATTTGTTAAAAAATATTTTTATGTATATATTTACGATAAGGACTATGATACGAATGCATAGAAATTTATTTCATCAAATTCCGATGTCTCTAGGTAGATATTTTTTAATACATATATAGGTTGCTATTAACTAAAAAGGTGTTGTGCAGTGAACGGTTGTAAATTAATGTCTGAAAACTTAAATATGGACCTAGAGACATCGGAATTTGATGAAAAAAGTTTCTATGCGTTCGTATCGTTGCCTTGATCGTAAATATGTCACCATCCATATTTTTTAAATATTATTTTAAGTGATTCAAATTTTTAATACCAAATTAGGTCAAATTGGAATTAAAAAATTCCAAAAATAAATATATTTGGTAAAAAATATTTTTTTGGATATATTTACGATCAGGACAATGATACGAACGCATAGAAATTTATTTCATCAAATTCCGATGTCTCTAGGTCCGTATATGAGGCGTCCCATTTTATTTTATTTTTTTTAAGATAATTAAATTTTTGGGACGAATCTCTGGATTCGTCCCAAATTTTGGGACGAATCCAGGATTCGTCCCAAAACTTAAATTAATTTAAAATAAATTAAATCAAAGACCGAAAGCTTATATCTTGACCTAGAGACATCGGAATTTGATGAAACAAGTTTCTATGCGTTCGTATCGTTGCCCTGATCGTAAATATGTCACCATCCATATTTTTTAATTAATAATTTAATTTATTTAAATTTTTCATACCAAATTAGGTCAAATTTGAATAAAAAATTCCAAAAATAAATATATTTGTTAAAAAATATTTTTATGTATATATTTACGATAAGGACTATGATATGAATGCATAGAAATTTATTTCATCAAATTCCGATGTCTCTAGGTAGATATTTTTTAATACATATATAGGTTGCTATTAACTAAAAAGGTGTTGTGCAGTGAACGGTTGTAAATTAGTGTCTGAAAACTTAAATATGGACCTAGAGACATCGGAATTTGATGAAAAAAGTTTCTATGCGTTCGTATCGTTGCCTTGATCGTAAATATGTCACCATCCATATTTTTTAAATATTATTTTAAGTGATTCAAATTTTTAATACCAAATTAGGTCAAATTGGAATTAAAAAATTCCAAAAATAAATATATTTGGTAAAAAATATTTTTATGGATATATTTACGATCAGGACAACGATACGAACGCATAGAAATTTATTTCATCAAATTCTGATGTCTCTAGGTCCGTATATGACGCGTCCCATTTTGTTTTTTTTTTTAAGATAATTAAATTTTTGGGACGAATCCAGGATTCGTCCCAAAACTTAAATTAATTTAAAATAAATTAAATCAAAGACCGAAAGCTTATATCTTGACCTAGAGACATCGGAATTTGATGAAACAAGTTTCTATGCGTTCGTATCATTGCCCTGATCGTAAATATGTCACCATCCATATTTTTTAATTAATAATTTAATTTATTTAAATTTTTCATACCAAATTAGGTCAAATTTGAATAAAAAATTCCAAAAATAAATATATTTGTTAAAAAATATTTTTATGTATATATTTACGATAAGGACTATGATACGAATGCATAGAAATTTATTTCATCAAATTCCGATGTCTCTAGGTAGATATTTTTTAATACATATATAGGTTGCTATTAACTAAAAAGGTGTTGTGCAGTGAACGGTTGTAAATTAATGTCTGAAAACTTAAATATGGACCTACAGACATCGGAATTTGATGAAAAAAGTTTCTATGCGTTCGTATCGTTGCCTTGATCGTAAATATGTCACCATCCATATTTTTTAAATATTATTTTAAGTGATTCAAATTTTTAATACCAAATTAGGTCAAATTGGAATTAAAAAATTCCAAAAATAAATATATTTGGTAAAAAATATTTTTTTGGATATATTTACGATCAGGACAACGATACGAACGCATAGAAATTTATTTCATCAAATTCTGATGTCTCTAGGTCCGTATATGACGCGTCCCATTTTGTTTTTTTTTTTTAAGATAATTAAATTTTTGGGACGAATCTCTGGATTCGTCCCAAATTTTGGGACGAATCCAGGATTCGTCCCAAAACTTAAATTAATTTAAAATAAATTAAATCAAAGACCGAAAGCTTATATCTTGACCTAGAGACATCGAAATTTGATGAAACAAGTTTCTATGCGTTCGTATCATTGCCCTGATCGTAAATATGTCACCATCCATATTTTTAATTAATAATTTATTTATTTAAATTTTTCATACCAAATTAGGTCAAATTTGAATAAAAAATTCCATAAATAAATATATTTGTTAAAAAATATTTTTATGTATATATCTACGATAACTACTATCATACGAATCCATACAAATTTATTTCATCAAATTCCGATGTCTCTAGGTAGATATTTTTTAATACATATATAGGTTGCTATTAACTAAAAAGGTGTTGTGCAGTGAACGGTTGTAAATTAATGTCTAAAACTTAAATATGGACCGATAGACATCGGAAAAAAGTTTCTATGCGTTAGTATCGTTGCCTTGATCGTAAATATGTCACCATCCATATTTTTTAAATATTATTTTAAGTGATTCAAATTTTTAATACCAAATTAGGTCAAATTGGAATTAAAAAATTCCAAAAATAAATATATTTGGTAAAAAATATTTTTTGGATATATTTACGATCAGGACAACGATACGAACGCATAGAAATTTATTTCATCAAATTCTGATGTCTCTAGGTCCGTATATGACGCGTCCCATTTTGTTTTTTTTTTTTTTAAGATAATTAAATTTTTGGGACGAATCTCTGGATTCGTCCCAAAATTTGGGACGAATCCAGAAATTCGTCCCAAACTTTGGGACGAATCCAGGATTCGTCCCAAAACTTAAATTAATTTAAAATAAATTAAATCAAAGACCGAAAGCTTATATCTTGACCTAGAGACATCGGAATTTGATGAAACAAGTTTCTATGCGTTCGTATCGTTGCCCTGATCGTAAATATGTCACCATCCATATTTTTTAATTAATAATTTAATTTATTTAAATTTTTCATATCAAATTAGGTCAAATTAGAATTAAAAATTCCAAAAATAAATATATTTGTTAAAAATTATTTTTATGTATATATTTACGATCAGGACTATGATACGAATGCATAGAAATTTATTTCATCAAATTCCGATGTCTCTAGGTCCGTATATGAGGCGTCCCATTTTGTTTTTTTTTTTTAAGATAATTAAATTTTTGGGACGAATCCTGGATTCGTCCCAAAACTTAAATTAATTTAAAATAAATTAAATCAAAGACCGAAAGCTTATATCTTGACCTAGAGACATCAGAATTTGATGAAACAAATTTCTATGTGTTCGTATCATTGCCCTGATCATAAATATGTCACCATCCATTATTTTTAATTAATAATTTAATTTATTTAAATTTTGTATACCAAATTAGGTAAAATTAGAATTAAAAATTCCAAAAATAAATATATTTGTTAAAAAATATTTTTATGTATATATTTACGATCAGGACAATGATACGAACGCATAGAAATTTATTTCATTAAATTCCGATGTCTCTAGGTCCGTATATGAGGCGTCCCATTTTTTTTTTTTTAAGATAATTAAATTTTTGGGACGAATCCAGGATTCGTCCCAAAACTTAAATTAATTTAAAATAAATTAAATCAAAGACCGAAAGCTTATATCTTGACCTAGAGACATCGGAATTTGATGAAACAAATTTCTATGCGTTCGTATCATTGCCCTGATCATAAATATGTCACCATCCATAATTTTTAATTAATAATTTAATTTATTTAAATTTTTTATACCTAATTAGGTAAAATTAGAATTAAAAATTCCAAAAATAAATATATTTGTTAGAAAATATTTTTATGTATATATTTACGATCAGGACAATAATATGAACGCATATAAATTTATTTCATCAAATTCCGATGTCTCTAGGTCCGTATATGAGACGTCCCATTTTATTTTTTTTTTTTAAGATAATTAAATTTTTGGGACGAATCCTGGATTCGTCCCAAATTTTGGGACGAATCCAGGATTCATCCCAAAACTAAATTTAATTTAAATTACATTAAATCAAAGACCGAAAGCTTATATCTTGACCTAGAGACATCGGAATTTGATGAAATAAATTTCTATGTATTCATATCATTGTCCTAATCGTAAATATATCCATAAAAATATTTATTACCAAATATATTTATTTTTGGCATTTTTTAATTCCAATTTGACCTAATTTGGTATTATAAATTTGAATCACTTAAAATATTATTTAAAAAATATTCATGGTGACATATTTACGATCAAATTAATGATACGAATGCATAGAAACTTGTTTTATCAAATTTCGATGTCTCTAGGTCAAGATATAAGCCTTCGATATTTGATTGTCTTTTTTTAAAAATAATGTCATTTTTGGAACAAATCCTGGATTCGTCCCAGAATTTGGGACGAATTCTGAATTCGTCCCAGAATTTGGGACGAATCCAGTATTTGTCCCAAAATCTGGGACGAATTCTGAATTCGTTCCAGATTTGGCGACGAATTTAGCAACGAAATGTTCTATTGTTGCAAATTTGAAACAAAACTTTTTTGTTGCAATTTTCGTTGGTTATTTGGGTCGAAATTTTTTTTCGACCCAAAATTTGTCGCAATTTTGGGACGAATAATTTTCGTTCCAAATATTTGTCCCCAAATATATGTTTTTTTGTAGTGTTATTAATATATTGATCAAATATTAAAACTCAAACTCTAGTCAACCAATCTTAGTCAATCTTAACTTGAGGTCGAT
Source organism: Zingiber officinale (assembly GCF_018446385.1). Lineage (NCBI taxonomy): Eukaryota > Viridiplantae > Streptophyta > Magnoliopsida > Zingiberales > Zingiberaceae > Zingiber > Zingiber officinale. The sequence continues at coordinate 2,417,688 of NC_056002.1, read as the reverse complement.
TACATGCACAAACAACAAAATATTTAGATTTAAATTTTTTTACAATTGTTAGAATCAATTAAGAGTTCAAGGACACATTTGATGTTGTTATTTAATGAATATAATAGGCCTAAGTTCAATAATGACTTTGTGTGAAATTAACATAAAATTGTCTAATTTTTTGAAAATCACATCATGTTATCTAAGTCGTGAAATTAAGGTACGAGGACATAATGAGATATAAGATTGTATTGTCCTAATTTGGACTTATTTTGATATTCCTAATGTTATTAGTAAGTTTTAATGAAAGCATATTGATGATTGTATAATGTTTGAATTTTAAAATTTTGAGTATGGTAGTTAAAAGAGTTTCGAGAACATATAAGTATTATTATTGAGTGAATATAATATGCCTAAGTCTAATAGTGAGTTTGTATCAAATTACATAAAATTGTTTAAATTTTAGAAACCCACAACTTATTATATAAGTTGTGAAATTAAAGTTTGAGGATATAATGAGACTGAAGGGACTCTTAGAAGTACATGATTTGGATTGATTATAGTGTTCCTATGATTATTAGTGGATTTTGATAAAAATTCATTAATGGTTATGTAGTGTCTAAATTTTAAAATTTTAGGCATGGTCAAAGTTAGGGTAATCCTAAGAACACATTGTTATTGAATGAATATAACATGCCTAAGTCCAATAATAGATTTATACTAAATTTAAAATTGTATAAATTTTAGAAACTCACAACAACTTATTTAGGTAATAAAATCGAGGATGAAGGAAGTAGCTCATATGAGTATACTGGTCCTAGTTTGAGTTGATTTAGATGTGGCCAAGTCAGTTACAACTAAAACTTATTGATGCTCGTACAATATTTAAATTGTTTAAATTCAATAGTTGTGTTAAATCTGTTCAAAGTTATGCCAATTTTAAAAATTCAAAACAATCTATTTAAGGTATGAAACCAAAATTAGAGGGCAAGATATGATTGAGAAGGCTATTAGGAGTGCATTAGTCATTATTTTATATGGATTTTTGGATGTGGCTAAAGGTCAAGACCATTAGATTCTTGGAACTTCTTCTATATTTAACCCGTTGGGAGGCTTTAAATTTTTTTTCCAGAGAGAAAATAGTGCTTTCAAAATCATATAAAATGATTTATTTTTCAAAATTTTAAATATACTTTGTGCTTGAGTGAATGAGATAAGCATGTGTCTAAACGGACGGATATTTTATAAAAGAAATATAAATACGAAAGTTCGATGCGTGATATAAATATTAATGAAAATTAGATATGCAATTTAATAAATTTTGTAATATATATATATATATATATATATCACATTAGTAATTTAAAAAATATGTTTATTGTTGCAAAACTTTATTAATTTGTTATTTAATAAAATTATTAAAACTAATTGTACCCCTCGCCATTTTAGTAATGGATGCTTAATATTTATACCCTTTTTTGTAATTTGTAATTTAATTTAGATATTTTTATTCATAATATCAAATAAAATCCAAATAGATTAGAATGACTTGAAAAGGGCAGCTCTTGACGCTCGTCAAATCTTCTGTCCCTAAATTTCTCTGTCCCCGTGTTCCTTTACCGATCGAACGAATCAGATTACATCTCAAGGATGTCTTGCACATCACAAGGATACTGCACACATCTTAAAGATGTTATGATGTCTTGAGATGTAATCTGATCCGTTCGATTGACAAGGGACATAGGGATAGAGAAATTTAGGGATAGAAAATTTGAACTAGCTCTTGACCGGGCCCCTGTTTCATTCCCCTTGGAGACGAAGCAGCGCCACGTGTCCCGTGATTGGTGGCTGGCCGATGGGTCGCTAAAATGCTAATTGGGCCGATGTTGAGTCCACCTACCACAGGGAAGATCCACTCTTGGCGCAGTCATGTAACGAACGGTCCAGATGAAATCATTGGGCAGATGAACGTTCAGAATTTTAAGAATGGAGAGGGTGAGCCCCTTTCCCTCCGTTGGTTCCAGAAAAGGAAAAACCCAAATTTAGAACCCCACGCCGCTCTTTGTTCGATCGCTGCACTGATCGCCCGGCACCTCCTGCTACCCCCGATATGGCGACGAGCGAAGAGATGGAAGATGTGAGAGAGGTCCTAAGACTGGCCGCGCGGTCGCTTCCTCCTTCAGACGCTGTCCTTGATCTCCTAGACATTGGGGTTCGTCTCTCGCTTCCGTCCTAACTGTTGCTTGATTTTGTCTGGCATGTTCGACGATCTATAGTTCAATTTTCAACTATAGGGTTCTCATCTTGTTTATTGATCGCTCATCCAGTACAAAGTTCACTAAGGTACAGTTGTATACTCGTGCCGTCCTTCTCCTTAGTTAGAGACTAAAAAAACTAATCTTTTACCGTATTTTCTTGATATGTTTTGTCAATATGGGATTTCATTTATAAATGTGTTTGTTTTTAAGGGAGAGAAGGATTTTTTTTTTTTTTTGTATGACTGTGCTTTAATATTAATATGGATTATTTATTTACCTGCATATAAGGTTCCACTATGTTTCAGTATTTTGCACGCAGAAAAAAAAAGTAGTGTTTATTGTTGCTGGTATTCCGTGGCCTAGGTATGTGCTCGCTGCATCTTCAGATTGTTTGGGGTTCTTGGGCGTGCTTATTCTTTCCCATCAATTACTGATGCTGTATTGAAGTCTTTCCTTGAAGAGCCGGATAATTTCCATAGCAATTCTGGAGAAATTGGATGCAGAGCAAATGGAGCTACATTTGTGCAATTTTCAAATTCTTCAAAGGAAACAAGAAACGTTCAACCATACTGTAGCATTTGTTTGGGGATTCTACAATTTGCTCACCAAGATCAGGAACTGATGAAAACGTCAACAAATAGAGTTCCTGTTGATGACTTTACTCTCGCCATTGCTGAACTTGTGAAGAAAGAGAATTATCACATTGATGGCTTTTCTATTGAAGTTTCAATGCCACCTGTAATAGTGGCTAATGAGCGTGCCGTTGGGTAACTTGACTTTCTTGATGATTGACATTTAAAATTTCTTTCATATTTGTCTGCTTTATGAGAATTTGTGATTAAAGATGTCAAAGTTCTGGAAACACATGATATAGATTTAGCCTGATTAGCAAAATCAATATTGAATTTAGATTTAACCATAAATAAATGATGTGACCTATAATAACTGAGCTGGAAAACTGATTGGCTGCAATCAATCAGTAATGAAACAAAAAGCTTAATCTTTCTGAGATCACGCAACATTAGCACTTAGTTGGTATTACTGAGAAGGTGTACTTTTTTGTACCTGACAAATGCAATCCTATCAGGAATTTAGCCAGCTCGGTTCAATTATTCAAGGCTTAGTTCAACCCATTGTGTAATTTGGTTAAAGCTCTGAACTTGTCCCATCACCCAAACAACTTACCTCTAACCTAAAGCAACAGTATATGTTGCTCAGATATGATAGTATGCTAGTTATCTTGTCATTGTCTTCATTGGGAGACTTCGTATACCTTTGAACAATAATCGCTGTATGCAGTTGATGTTGTTCAAATGTCTTCCAACTTTTATAATGTCTACTGCTTCCCCATAGTATGTGGTAATTGCATAACTTTGCTTGTTATTTGTAGTTACTGTCAATATACTCATTCTGCTTACTTATCTATGTTTTCTCTTGGTGAAATTTCCAATCAGTTTCAGTAAATGTAGCATTTTGTTTCAGTCCTATACTCCTATTCTTAATGATCTCTTACTACTCCATAGGCTGTACATGAAAAAGAAATATGAAAGTGAAGAGTGGTTTTCAGCAAAGTTCCTACGTGAGCACTTATCTGTGAAAGATGCTTTGAGGACATCAACAACTGCTTTACTTGAAAAACATTTGGTAATTCACTCTTGTTATGGTTTGCCTCTGTCTTATGTACAGTTTATTAATCTACAGATCATCCATCTTAAAGAATATAGTAGTCTTCCTAATCTTTTTTAAAATTAGTTTATCAGGGTGATGTATCTGATAGCAACTCATTTCGTATTCGTCTAACATACTCACATCCTGAGGCCTCAAGAAGGCTTCAAAGTTCCTTAGCAAATGATCTTTCTGGCAAGGGTGCGAAAACAGGTTTTTCATATTTTTCTTTGGTCTGAAATTTCAATTACATTAAAAGTGTTGTATTTATTCCCCTCTTCATATAAGATGAATGCAAATATATTATTTTCTATAAGGTAAAGATTTGAATTCATATAAATATAACCACTACAAGATAGAATCTTTCTCTTAGAAGTGGCGAAGCCAGATAGTCTCACAAATACAAATACTCATTCATACTTTTAGGTTTTCAACTATAAATAGATGTTAGAATATTTTTTTAGGTGAATCTTGGTCTCTGTATGAGCATGCTATCTAGTTTAATGGAATTACTTTGGTTTTATGATAACAAAAAGAAAGGTTGTCCAACTGCGTTATGCATTGGACCACCTATTTTTTATGTGCAGTATGACATGGTCATGAATCCAAAGGGATTATTGGTTGTTATACTTCATTCGATGGAATATTTTCTGGCTACTACTAGGTTATCTTGGTGTCCTTTTGAAGAAACATGTCTTGGTTTTCAATTGCAGTCCTTGCACAGTGTTTTGATGTGATTTGGACTGTTTCCTTTGTTTTTGAAGGAACACTACATAATTCAGGCCTGGTTAGTACACATTATGAGATTAGTGAAAGAAAATAAGACTGATGCAAAACATACTTCAAGGACTTCTGATTCGATGTGTTTGTTATCATCATTAAAATTTCAGTAAAAAATATATGTCTATGTTCTATTCTATTTGGATTTTTTTTCCCCTATAATTTTGAGGAACTGGGTTGGTCTATGATTCAGATTCATCCTACTAAAATTGATTGAGCTTGACCCATTGATGTCCTAGATGCATTTTCCATTCTCCAAATGTCAGAAATACAATCTAATTGATCTCTAGATTTTGGTGATAGTTCTATTTTGAGGTGTTTTTCTGATTTTTGTGGATGCATTTGCAGTAATGAAGAACAATGTGAATAAAGCTAATGATTCATACGAGGGAATTTTGAGAAATTCAGAACAGCAAACTTGTAATGAGTCAGATGCTGCTATTCTGCGAGCTTTAGAAGGGATGCAGGATCATGTATTTTATGAGTGTTTTACAGTACCTCCAGATAAGGTATCTATTTTCCATCCTCTCATAATTTTCAATATTGCAAACGATTTCATATTTCCCATTATCATGGCATCATTTGTATTTTCAGACCTTCAAACCTTGTCATCTAACAACTACTTGCTATAGGATGCCAATTTACGTCGGCGGTCGTTACCTGAAGGTACATTATTTTCCTTCTATCGAGAATTTGGGCTACTTAACATATGTTCAATCGAACTGATACATCTTTCTCCAAATATTACATTAATTTTCCCAGTTTAGTATACAATTTCAGTTGCAGTTTGAACCAGATGAATATATGAAATCCAATCAAATTATTCATCATGTGCTTGGTTTACTATTATAACTAGATCCTATCCATCATTGTTAGCCTATATAGTTTAGCACCTATGTAGCACAATTCTTGGTTGAGTGCTATGTTTGGTTCCTATGTATAAATACCACACACACACACACGAGTGTGAGACCTTTTTTCCTCGACTGAAGATAAATGCTCTGTCATTATCAAAGTGGATTTATTCCAAGGATTCTCTTTCTACAGCCCCTTTGAGGGGAAGGCTGCCAATTTGATGCGGTGGCATGATCTTCTCTCTCATACTCTACTTCTATGCCACCTCTTTCTCTTCTTATCTTAGATTTTCATCAAATAGATGAACCTGTTGTTCTTGGCTCTACTTCAAACAAGAACCTATGGGAAAATTGCCTTTTCTTTTCCTCCATTGCACCAAAATAGCTACTCTCATCCTCCACTCAATGTTGCCAATGATTAGATTCCTATAATTCTTCCTTCGTTAGCAACTGTGCAGCAAGGATTATATTCTAGAAAAAATGTGGTGCAACAATTAACAAAAAATGTCTTACATATCTTGAAGCAAACTCTTTATTGCTATAAACAAAGGAAAGACAGTTTTTGAAGTTGATTCTTCATGAGGAATCTTTCCTTGTGATATTGACCATTTTTTCCACATTTCTTCTTGATTTGGAAAACTTTCTCCACATGCCTTGACATTGAAATCCGCTCAATTTCTCTTCTTATTGGTTACTTTATCCTTTCATGAAGGATGCAAAGTGATTATCTTCTCTTCTTATCTATCCTCTATTGGAGTAGATAGTAAATAAAATTCAGATTAACCAGGATACCCTTCTTCCATGTTTTATCAACCCTTTTCTTTATAATTCCATTTTCTTTATATAAACAAAACTTCATTTATGAAAGTATGATAGCTGAGTACTATTGTATCTGTATTCATCATTTATAGCTTTAACCTTCTGGATTTTGCTGGTTCAATCAATTATATTGTTTCATTCCCTCTTATGTATATAAGAACTGATTTAATTCATAATGCTGGAGAGAATACAGCACATGTTTACAGTAATATTTTATATCCTTGTATAGTTCTCACGAAATGTGAGCCAGACCTGCTGGATGGTTGATGACGAACGAATTGGTGAAGCATCTGTTGAGGTAATGGTGTATTACCTTTGAGCTGAACATTTATACCAACTAAGTTAAGTTCGTTTCATATTTTATTACTTATCTTCACCAACTCAATTGATTGTTTAATTTTCATAAATCTTACAGGAGATAGTTGGAAAGAATATTCTTTCTGTATGCAGAGGTGACAATTATAAATTTCATGCTGCTGGAAGAGAAGACATTGATGTATGAATGTCATCACTCTGGAGTTGAATTTAAATTCATTCTTTTAAAAGGTTCAAAATGCAAGTTATCTAATTAAACTGAACTGGTTGCTATTTAGGTACGGATGTTAGGATCTGGACGACCTTTTCTTATTGAAATTGCAAATTCACGGCGCATTCCATCCAAGGTTGACATTGGGCTAATTTCTGAAAAGATAAACAACAATGATCAGAATCATGTGAGTTATCTTTTACATGTTCAAACTGTGTTTTTGTCTAATTGTTTCTAACAATTGCAAGTACAACTGAGCACTTTGATTCCATTCACTCTTTTATTCTGCAGGTCAGGGTGAGAAATCTTAGTCTGATTGGCAATGAGGCATGGACCCTTATGCGTGAAGGAGAGGCAGAGAAGCAGGTTTTTATTAATTGTACAATTTATGTACAGACATTCAAAATTGTATCTGTGATGCTTGTTAACCTTGCCTTGTTCATTTTCATGTAGAAGCAATATGCTGCCCTAGTCTGGATTTCTCGCTCATTAACTGATGGTGACATGCAGAACATTTCATCTTTAAAAGACTTGGTATGGTACCACTGGGTCAGATATTATCCATTATAGTACTGTTAAATTCTCTGGTGTTCAAAATTATCTATTTCCCTAGACATCTTTTGGTAAATGAGTAGTAATTATGTGCTTAGAAAAGAATATTAAATATCCATGGATCAGATCATGATTGCCTAGTAACTTGTGTTGGTCTTTGAAGTGTTAATTTTTCCAATGCTGAGAGGGTTCAGTCCTACAATGGCAAGATTCATGCTATCTTAACTGCTTATTCGTCTCCATATCCTCTGAGGCATATTTTGAGGAAGGGCAAAACTTAGTGACTCTTGAGTCATTCCCAGAATGTGAAGTGCCTTGGGAGAACAACAACAGATCTAGTCAATTTAAAATATGACCTCATCAGCCAACAATTTCTCCCCATCCACTTTCTCCATCAGTTAACTTTGTCCTCTTTAACAAGATGAGTAATATTTCTTTCATTTGTTTTATAGGATATCATACAGAGGACCCCGATCAGGGTGCTTCACCGCCGAAGCCCATTGGAGCGCAAGCGTATCATACATTGGTATGAGAAGTTGAACAATCCTATGTCTTGATTTTATGCTGGAACTAAGAACTGATAAGAAGGCAATAATAAAATTGCCCAAAAAAGTGTCGGGAGAAGTGTTTAATGACTCGGTCAATTGTTATTAATTTTATGTCAGCAGAATCTCATTAAATGATCGTGTACCAGGATGTCGATTGAGAAAGTTTCCAGTAGTTCCCAGTATTTTCTGCTACATCTTTGTACACAGGTACTAAGTGTAAATGCTGCATCATTTTTATGCTAATTTCTTGTCTATGAGATATAAAAAGAATGTATGCTTTTCTTTACTATTCAGGAAAAATTTTTAGAACCTAGGAAGTGATTTTTCAAGCATATTCCAATGAGAAATAGATCATTTTGTGATATTACCTCTCTTAAACATTTTCCATATACTGCTATCTTTCACCCTCAGAATTTGTATTACAGGTTTAGATTAATTATGACATGAAATCATGTAATCTAAGTTAAGCATGTTCCACTGAGTGAATATAATTGTAGAAATAGGGGAATGGCATTTTTTTTTTCTAGGAACCATGGTTTATTGTTGAAATAAGTTTTCTTTGGTTTACATTGTTGGAATAAGTTAAGAAATAAAAAATCAAGAATGATAATAGTTTACAACCCACTAATGCTCCCTGCCAAATATTTACACTTTTTTAGACAGATATTTTCTAATAAGACTGGTGCGAGCTTCTTTCTCCCTTTATTTCGATGCATATGGCGTGCATGTCCTTTTCGTTTGCTAGTTTGGATGGTGTAATTTCATTGCTAATTTACTCATTCTATTATTGCATGAGTAGATAATTTTCTGCTTCTCTATATCTTGATTCTCAACTACAAACTGTTTTAATTTTATTACTTTTTTACATTCTGAGATCAGGCAGGAACTTATATAAAGGAATTCGTTCATGGGGATCTTGGACGAACACATCCCAGGTATAAATCATTCAGTTCAAATAGTTTGTCAAACTTTAAAGATCTACTGGTAGACTTTAGTTCATCTACTTGCTTCGACACGCGGTTATCTTTTCGTCGTACTGAACTTAATCGATGTCTTGGTACTCTAAATCGTGAGAAGAAAAACACTTGGCTTTAAGAACTGTGAGTTTTCCGCGTCGATCTTATTGCCGGTCCAAACTGTTTCAGTATCGGATTTCCTTTGTTGCGTCTCTTCTCATCAAATATTTTGGTTCATGCAGCGTTGGTTCCATCTTAGGATGCAGAGCAGAGATACTGCAGCTGGACGTCACTGATGTGAAAATGGACATATTTAATTGATTTATCTGTTTTATGGTACTGCAGCTCAATTTCTAACGCAGTTCTAGAGATCACTTCGCACGTCTTCAGCCTCAAGTGGAAGTTGGATTTCAATTTTACCGAGTCAGAATGGATTCCAGAGATCAAGAAACTCAACATTTTCCCCCAAATATCAACTTTTAAGATTGTATAATCTCAGTTTTTTTTGCCTTTAGATTAATTGCAGTTTGGTTAGCTTTGATTAGACCAATGGTAAATATTGTGTTCTATGCTGGTAAGCACCCAGTATATTTATTATTATTATTATTTAGAGTCTAGGGTTCAAAATTTAAATTTAGTCAGTAGGATTTAAGATTTGAATTATAGTATCAAAGTTTTTTTGTTTTTTTTTAAAAATTATAAATGATGCTCGCAAGGCGATCATAAGTAAGTAGGATGTTAACCTATTTACTTATGGTGTTCACCTTATGACAATCAAATATATATATATTTTTCTATTTTTTTTAAGTTAGTGGTTTGGAATTTAGGTTTAGAGTTTAGATTATAATATTAAAACTAAAGAAATTATAAAAAAAAATTATATATGGTGCTCATCTTGTAAGTGCCACAAGGTAAGTAGGGTATTAAAATTGTATATATATACACATATAAAAATGTTATTCTATTTATTGTATGGTGTTTATCTTGTGAGTATCAAATATATATATATTTTTTAAATTCTTTTTAAAGCTGCAAGTTTATAATTTAGGGTTTAGTTTATATTATTAAAGTTAAAGAAATTTTAAAAAATTATAAAAAAATACACATGGTACTTATAGCACAAGTGTATATATATATATATATATATTTTAATTTATGGTTTAGTGTTTGGGTTATAATATTTGAGTTAAAGAAATTAAAAAATATTAGTAGGATATTAAGGCTCTAATAAATATCATAATTAAAATTCTAAAGTGTAAACTCCAGAAAACTATATGTTTGATATGCTAAGGACTATGGTGATGGTGCACTTATCTTTATGTCAAAGTTGACGGTTTAACTTAGTTTAAGTTGGCTTAAGCTTGAGGTTTAATGTTTGACAATATATGAAGATTATGATTATAATTATCAATTAGGGAGATTGTTAGTACAATTTTTCTTTAGTTAAAGGTTATCCATTTTGATGTGTGAGAAAAGTCATGTAAGTTAAGATTGACTGGATATTTGATTGAAAAAGTTTTAACTGGAGGTTAGGTGAGGCAAGACCAATGAGATGGATGACAGAAGAATAAAAATCAAATGAGTTAATGTTGACTGGAGATTTGGTGTGAAAAGCCCTGGTAAGTGAAGTCGGGCAGCTGGAAAGTCCTGGTGAGTGAAGTTAAATAATTGGAAAGTCTTGGTGAATGAAGTCATACAGATGGAAAGTCTTGGTGAGTGAATCTAAGCAGTTGGAAAGTCTCGGTGAGTGAAGTTAGACAGTTGGAAAGTCATAGTGAGTGAAGTTACGTAGATGGGAAGTTTTGGTGAGTGAAGCTAGACAGTTGAAAGCCCTAGTGAATGAAGTCAGACAGTTGGAAAGTCCTAGTGAGTGAAACCAGATAGTTGGAAAGTCTTTGTGAGTGAAGTCGATCAGTTAAAAAGTCTTAGTGAGTGAAATCAGACAAATGAGAAGTTTTGGTGAGTGAAGCCAAACAAAAATCTTAGTGAGTAAGTTAAGCAGTGAGAAAATATTTATGAGTGAAACCAGGTGGAAAAATTCTAGTGAGTGAAGTTAGGTGGTGAAAAATCTTAGTGAGTAAAGCTCGACATTGGAAAATCTAGGTGGGTCAAAGTTTGATTGGACATCTGGTGAGTGGAAGTTTAAGTGGGTTATGGAGGATCGGACATTTGACACAAGAGAAAAGTTCAAGTGGATTAAAGGATTGATCAGACACTAGGTGGGGAAGTCTCAGCAGATCAAGGGTGATTGGATGTTAGGTAATGAGGAGTCCTAATAAGTTACGGTTGATCTAATGTTGAGCAAGAAACCCTAAGACTCGAGTTTAGAAGATAGGTGCCAAATCGATTAGGAAAATTGATTTGGTAGAGCTTAAACGATTAAGCATTATGCATAATTGTTTAAGAGTTAGAAATCACAATTATAGAAGCAATCTCATTCGCTTAAGCTAAGTAATTCAGGATGACTTAAGCGATCATCTTGAAGCTCCAATGGATAGCCAAGGCAAGCTCATCAAGAGAAGTAAATGAAATGAGGAATAAATTCAAAGATGTGAGACCAATGACAAAGTAATCAAATTATCGATTAATTTATTGTCAAACAACATTTTGAGTCAAATTAAAGATTATGAAGATGCCAAAGAGCTATATAGTAAATTGGTGAAGTTCCATGAAGATCCATCCTCAATGGAGTGCATGACAAAGGCAAAGAGGGAAACTCTTTGTTTCATATGCATGAGATTTAGAGGTTAAGAGATGCTCAACATCTAAGGATGAAGAAAGTCAAAAGGTATACCTAGGGTGTAAACGAATTGAGTCGGTTCGCGAGCTTGACGAGCCGATTCAATAAATATTTGATTCATATTCGAACTTATCGAATTCGAGCCAAACTCGAATATGTTTGAAATTTTTTTTCAAGCTGAACTCAAGCCCAAATTATTTAGTTCGATAGATCGCGAGCCGCTCGCAAGTCTTAATATTTTATTAATATAATATAATTATATATTAAATAAATAAATTTTAAGCCTTTCGAGTATTTATTTTTGAGAAATAATTTGAATAGCTCATGAACATATTCGAATCTTTTGAGTCGAACTCAAATCCGAGCTTTAATTCGAGCCAAAATTTTAAACTTTTCGAGTTTTGAATTGAGCTCGAACTCAAATATAACTAATTCGAGTTGATTTCGAGCCTTATATTTTTCTTCATATTCGACTTGATTCGATTCGTTTACACCCCTACATCTACTTCAAAAATTGAGGGGGCGTAAATCATCAATGTTGGATCAAGAAGAAGCCTCTACATCTGGATTGAATGAAGGTTGTGTCACCTCTACTTGTCAAGAAAGATCAAATAGAGGATCTTGTGTCACTCCTATAAGTAAAGGTATAAGGATTTAAATTTGCAAAAATAAAGATCATCTTATTTGTTCTGAGTGTAGGGAAAAAGAATATTACAAGAGTAAGTGTATTAAATTGGCCAAGAAGAAGGCTTAAGTGGCACTCAAGACAAACACTACAAAAAAACCTGTAAATAACGACGGCATTCCCGACTGAATTTAATTCAGTCGGTAAATACCGACTAAATATATATTTCAGTCGGTAACTATCGACTAAATTAAATTCAGTCGGTAACTATCGACTGAATTAAATTCAGTCGGTAAATGCTGACTGAATATATATTTCGGTCGGTAATATTCCGACTGAATATATATTTCAGTCGGCAATTCATTTAACGGGTTCGGGTATTGATGTTTACCGACGGAGTTAACATTCCGTCAGTATATATCGCTAATCGGGCGATCCGATCAGGGTTAGAGTTTACTGACGGAATCCGTCGGTAAAACAGAGTGAAATTAGGGCACGGTGCGACTTTCCTCTCCACGCGAACTTGATCTCCTCTCCTCTCCGCTTCCTCGGCGATCGGCAACCGACAACCGGCGATCTCGGTGTCCAGCCTCGTGTCCTCTCTCGTTGTCGGCGATCAGCAACAGGCGACTTTGGTACGCTCCTCTCCTCCCTCATCTCTTTTGTTTGATGCGCACGTCGGCGCTACGCCGGCGCCTGCTCCCCGGGAGTGTGCTCCGCCGCCGGCTGCTCCCCAGGCACCTACTCGTGGTAACCGGCCGCCGATGGCGCCTACTTGATACAGGCTGGCGCCGCAGGCCGACGCCACAGGCCCTGTTCGCTGCAGGCCAGCGCCGCATGCCCCTGCTCGCGGCGGCTGGCTGTCGTAGGGCCGGCCGCCGTAGGCCCCTACTCGCGGCAGGCCGGGCGCCGCAGGCCCTTGCTTGCGACAGGCAGTTGCCGCAGGCCCGTGCCCATCTACACTGCTTACTGCTTTTCGATTCTAGTTTTTTTGCTTCTCGTATGAGATCGGATCTGTTAGCGACTGAGTTTGTCTCTCCAATGTGCGAGAGAGAGCCTATGTCGGTTTAAATCTCATCTACGCTGCTGATTTCTATGCTGTATAATAGGCTCTCTGCAGAGGAATCTAGATTATTTGTAATTGTTTGTCTTTCGTTGGGTAATATTCTTTGGAGATTTCTCTGGAAGATGTTAACTATGCAGAAATGTAAACTTTATAAAAAACAATTGTAGCTCTGATATAACTTTGATTAGAAAATAACAGAGTCTAGCGACGACGACTTACAAACTGTTGATGTTGAGTAGAACTGTTTCCAGAGTCTAGCATTGATTACATTTTAGCATTATTGTTCATCAAGTAAGTTATGCTTCAATCCTGTTTTATTGTCTGATTATCATGTTTGTAAACGTTATTATGATGTGTTGTAATGCTATTTTGTAGATATTATATCTCATAGCAGATCATCCAGCACCACCACTTCGTGGATCTATCGTTCTTAGGGTTGTCGGAAAGTCGTAAGTATTTTTTAATTATTAATAATTTATGTTCCTTTTTTAAACATATAGCTTATGTCTTAAATATTAGTGTTGTTATCTACAGTTTCTAGTTGTTATTAATTCAATATTAGTGTTGTTTGATTGTGAACCGAACATCTGGTTTACTTTTTCCATCATAAAATTTCTCATAACCACACTTTAACCATGCTACTGGAAGAAGTAGAAAAAATAAAGAAGCTAGATTATTGATATACTAACAGTGTCTTATTTGATTGATTAACCATCCTTAACACCAATAACCAAGCCCTCCACAACCTCTAGTTTGTTAAACTTTAAGTTGTTTTGCCTAGTGACAAACTCTAAGTTTGTTAAACTTTCATTTGTTGTTTTTTTAATAATCCAAGTGTCCAAACTTCACCCGATTAATTTTCGAGATAGACAACCTTTCCCTAATTCAACTATCGAGTAAATTCGGAGTGCAGCTTATGCACACTCAGAAACTAACTGGATATTCTTATTGTTTCTTTGAGTACTAGTGTTGTATTGTTCCATGGCCAAACCAACTCCAATACAACTCTGTTGACAAGCAAACTCATAGACACTAGATTTCATGCATAATATGTCCTCTAATGGGACAAGGTTCTAAGCATAACCTAAAGGTTCAGATTTGTCTGTTGTCCTCATTAGGCTTATGATACAATAACTTGAACTACTTCAATCATAAAATAAATATTGTAGTTGTTTTTATAAGGTTTCAGATTCTTAAGTGGTTGTGGAGGTGGCTCAATTTTAGTAGTTGTATGCTTAAAGCATATTGTAGTTGTTTTTAGGTTTCAGATTCTTAAGTGATTTTAATTTATCATACATTAATTAAGTCAAATATAATTATTCTATTTGGATATTCTTAGATATTTATCTTAAATTGTATTGCATTTTGCAGGAGTCCATATTGATACATTCACCACTGTACTATCATTGGATATCTACAATATAATTCAGGTATTTTATTACATGCAAAATTAGTTATATATTACAATTATATCGATTCAGTCTGATATAATCTCTTATATTTGACTTTTACATGATTATATTTAGATTTATGTGTAGGTGATGTATCATGGTAAGTTTGGATATTTTATATTTAACGTTGACTTATCAGTACTTTTGGATGTTTATGATTGTCAGTACTTGATATTTGGTTATGTTTTATTTTGTATTAAATTTTGGAGATATGGCCACTTGTTATATGTTTTGTATTGTTTTTTAGACAGTTTTATTATTTGTTTGTGAGCATATTGTATGTTGTGTTGGTCATTGATTGTGTGGATTGTGATTATATATGATTTGTGCTTGTCTTACCATCGTTTGTGATGGTTTTTATTATATAAAAATTGTATATATGATAAGTGGGAAATGCAGGGCAGGGATTTCAAATTTTTTATTGCATATTGTCGACGGAATTCAATTTTCCGTCGGTAATTTCCGACGAAAATCTACATCCCGTCGGTAATTTATCGAACAACAACAAGTTTTTACGATACCATGCCGACGGAATTAACCTTTCCGTCGGTGTTCAACGACAGAATTCTACATTCCGTCGGAGAATACCGACGGAATATTGAATTCCGTCGGTAAAGCACCGACGGAAAATTGAATTCCGTCGGTATCCTCCGACGGAATGTAGAATTCCGTCGGTAAAATACCGACGGAAAGGTTAATTCCGTCGGTGATTACCGACGGAAAGTTTATTTCCGTCGGTAAAATACCGACAGAATTTGATTCAGTCGGCAACCTCCGTTACATGTCGTTTGCCCTTTGCCGACGGGATAAGTTTTCTGTCGTTAATAAATACCGACGGAAGTCATACATTCCGTCGGTAATTTCCGACTGAATACAATTTCCGTCGGTAAATTAAGCACCGACCCAATTCTTCCCGATGTCAGAAATTCCGTCGGTATTCTGTCGGAAAGCTCATTTACCGACGGAATGCCGACGGAATATTCAGTCGTTAGTCGTGACTCTTTTTGTAGTGAAAGAAGAAGTCAAAGAAGACACAAGTCTTGGTACGTAAAGGCAAAGAGCATATTAGATCCTTCTCGTGCAATCAAAAGGGCCACTACCGAAATCAATGTCTAAGGAGGAGGATTCCAATTAAGAGCCAAGAAGGAAGCTCAATTCAAGGGGAGTTCTAAAGAGCAAACTCAAAGTATCATTTATTGATGTAATTCCTTTAAAAAATGATAAAAAATATGTTAGAAATAATTTATATCATTTTAATGTTACTTATCATGAAAATATGAAGCGTGATAGGATTAAGGAAAGATATGTAGCGTATCATGCTAGAACTACCTTATTAAAGATAGGAAGGTAGAAAATGGTTTAGGTAAGAAATCTAAGGAAAATAGATATATGCCTAAATGGAAAAATTCTCAAAAGAAAAATGAAAAATCTAAGTTTGAGGATTTGAAGAAGAAAAATCAAGTCTTGAGATTAAGACTTAGAGAAATTAGAGAGGACCCTTGAAAAAATGACAAATAAAGTAAAAGAGTCTAAGAACAAAAACCTAGGTCAAAATAAGTAAGAACCATCCAATGGGAGGAGGGTTTGAGATACAAACCTAAAGTCAAGAAGGATGTGCCTTCATACCATAGAGTTTTATATATCTATGAAATCTAGGTGTCACACCCTGAGGGTATACTTGTTCGTCAAATCGGACTGTACCTCTTAGTGACAATATGAGAAATACGATATCAAATTCAGATAAATCAAGATAAACATCAATGCAAAATAAAAACGTGCTAACTTTTTAAATACCAATGCATGTATGTATACATCAACATGTACACATACTAACTAACAAGCTAAAACCAACACTGAAAACATTTGATATAAAAAGAAAACTATAAATACAAATAATGGAAAAATACACTAAGCAATCCAACAAAAATCCAAACTCAAGTGGGCCCGATAGCTAGGACCTCTGAGTGGCACGACACATCCTCTACCTGTTAACTTGAAAATAGAGGAAAAATAAGGGATAGTGAGTACAAAATACTCAACGGATATAAAAAAATAGTGCGTGATCAATATAATATACGAAGATCAAATGATGCAGTCTCAGATAATAATACTTACTACAAAAGTAAGAATATTGACATAAAATCATCTACTAAACAAACTATAACCAACAACATAATCTTTCACTGATCTACTCCACCAGATATAACCAATAAATCGGGAGTATATACGGTACATTCAAAAATCATCTGCATAAACTCAACACATAACAAACATATAACAAGTCTTGACTGCGCATAACAACATGCTATCATGAATGAATCTTGTGGGCAGTTAAGATATCCACTATCTACGGGTGACAATACGTGCTACCACCATTTGGTCCAGTGGACAGATAGGACGAGGTAGCTATATAACTCCTTAGCTATTGATTGTGGGCGACAATACACACTATTACCAACTGGTCCAATGGACAATCAAAGCACATAAATGTCACTATCTGTGGGCGACAATACACGCTACCACTAGCTGGTCTAGTGGGCAAACAGGACGTGTAGTTATCTAACTACGGACTACAGGCGATAATACATGCTACCGCTATTTGGTTAAGTGAGCAGTCCAGAGGTAAATGTATGTACACAATAATAACCAAACTAGCTAAAATAATCACATCCAAAGGTAAATCTCTACAAGCTACACTATGATATCACAAACATAACAGCATAGCTATAAATATCAATAAATGACATGAATATCAACAAGACTGCATGAATATCAAATAGACTAAATGTAAGGACAAGTAATAAAGTATCAACTCAAGAAACAAAATATAATAGAGTCAAGGTAAGCAGTAACTGTTGTCTAATCAATAAATGATAATAAATAATCATGTACTAAGATAAAAAACTAAAGAGGTCAAAGTAGGAATTGCCCACCTTAAATTGTAGAACTAACTAGTTGTCTTCAAGTCAGCAAATCTACCTCGAGCTCAAATCCTACAAGTATATGATATAAAACTGATCTAAGGATCTATAAATCATTTAATCAACCTATTGATTATATTAATCCATAACTATCCAACTCTCAATCATCTAATTATTTTATACATATTAATTATGAATGTTTAATCAATTACACTTCATTTATTATTCAAATTCTATATCAATTAAATTAAATCCATTAGTCTATCATATTTAATTACTTAATCAACCTCAAATTCATTAATCAATCAAATAGTAAACTTATTCATCAAGTTATAACTTATTAAATTGATTATAATCTAATCAATTCAAAATTTGGGTAATCATATAATTAATCCTTATCTCCATTAATTCCATTAATCAGTAACCTTATCAATTAATAAACCCATTAATTAACTAATTGAATAATCATACCCATTAATCAAGCATTAAAAGTAAAAATTAATTAGATTTACTTGTACTTAAAATGTTACCAGTTCTTCTTCTCTAGTGGCAGCTCCTGCGGTCGGGCGTGGCACAAGTGGCTGATGGTGGCCCAGTCAAGTAGCTTTGGCTACCGGTGGTGGCCGCAAATCTGTGGCGGTGGCAGGACGTGGCGGAGGTGGCGTCGGTTGCTCGACATCGGGTGGAATGCATGGCACTGCGGCTGCTCTTGAAGGGAAGGCGTGTGCTGCTCGTGAAGGGGAGGGGCGGTCATCGACATCCTGCTCGGGCGGGGGACAAAGAATGTAGTGTCGCGTCGCTGTTGCTTGTGGCAGTAGCAAGCATGGAAACGTGCGGGCTGCTTGGATTGGGCAGCGACCGGAGGAGGCGTTAAGGAAGGAGGGGAGCACAGTGCTGGCGTCGGCTGCTCACATGGAAGGTGAAGCGGCGCAGGCGGTCCGACGTGCAGAGGGTGACGGAGGACGTTGTCGTGTGCGTAAACGAGGAGGAAGGTGACAACAAATAAATCAAAACTTAGGTTTTGATAATTAAACCTAGGCCAATTGGTTCAATCAACTCACACTTAAAAAAATATTTCCAAACAACTTTATATATTACTACTTTATCCCTATAAAATTTAAAATGACTTCTAGAAATTCTAGAAAATTTTATAAATTTATTTCCATATTAATTATCAATTATTTTATTTTCCTAAATGGTTTCATTTATTTCTAATTTTAATTGTTTTAAATCATTATCCTCTAAGATATTTTATATATATATATATATATATATATATTGGGTATATTACACTAGGAGTCAAGTTAATGTTACAAGGGAAGTGATCCCTAGAGTTGACTTTAGGAGACTAGTGTGACTAAGATTTCAAAGAAACCTAGGAGACTCATTAGGAATGTGTCTAGAGAGATATCCCCAGTGAGTATCTAGCACACCCAAGGAATACCAGTAGATTTTGGGTTCCTAAGTATGTGTTTTCTACATCCTAAATGGGTTTACTGAGTATCGACTCTAATTTGAATGGTAGTTAATCTAACCATGGTGAAGTTGACACTTTAGGGCATTTTCAAGGTGTTGAAATACTTTGAAAATGAAAACTTGATGTTTACTCATGAAGAGTAAATATATGTCAATTAAAATATTTGAGGAATCAAGCTAAATTAAATTGATACAACTAGAATAGAATTCAAGAAATGTGCAAAATTGGGATTTTGGCACATTTATGGAAAAAGGGGCTTTTAGGTCAAATAAGGCTTAACTTAGTAAAAATGGATTGAGGACAAAACTTAGATGAATATCTAGGTATTCTTATTTATGCTAAATTGTTATGTTTTGTTTGCCTTATCACATGCTATGTCATCATTTCACGCATGCATGTTGGCATGATATCTTAATACGTTAATACATGTATCATATTATCCTTGATATATTTTTAGAGTTTATTTTAGAAAATATGCATGTGATATATGTCATAATCATTTTCATACATTATTTTAACTCTTTATAATTAAAGATAATGACATTAGATAACAAATGATATCTTAGGTAGATGATCAAAATTTGAAATAGTTAATTTCTTGATGCACATTAGATACAAGTAAGCTGTTAGGGGGATGAACAAAACTCAAGATGTACTTGATTTAGTGTATCTAATTAAGTTTTAGTTTTATTAAAACACATAGATTATGTGTTATCCAATCATGTGGAAAGTAAGTGTACAAGTCATGTGCATTTAGCCCAAAAATTATGGTTGGAAATTTAGTTTTGAAAATGATTTCAAAAATACTTTAAAAACATTGGTGAGGTGAAGACTATTTGATGATAGTAATCACCATTTAATAGTTAGACACAAATTACAAAAAAATATTGAAGGGTTTAATGGTTTAAAGTTTTGTGTCATTCTTTAAAAATATGATGTATTTTCTTAGAAAGTTATTTTTTCATTATAGAATATGACATAAATAATGTTTACATGAATTTTATGAATTTTTAAATTTTATAGAATTATTAGAGCATTTCTGAAATTTGGACAAAAATAAAAAATGGGTATCAGAAATGGTAATCGATTAAGTGAAATTCTTAATTGATTACGATGTGGCTGAATCGATTAAGCCTTATCGGTAAGCGATTATCGCGTGTCCTAAGCGACTGACACATTGTGTTATCGCTTAAGACCTATTTTAAGCAATTAAGGGCGGAAAGTAATCGCTTAAGGCTCTAAGTTCAACTTAAGTAAGTTTATTTAAGTTGATTAAGTCATGTTTAGTCAAGATAACTATTCCTAACCCTATGAAGTGCTTAGACAAGTATTTAAGAGTATTTTTCTTGATGAAAATAAGTAAGGAATGGTTAGAGGAGACTAATTTGGAGTTTGTGATGAGGTTTAATTTTAAGATTAAAATTTTATCCTCATAACTTCAAATCTTGGATTTTTTAAAGGATTAGAAACTCTAAATCATTATTGGTATAATGATAAAAGTATGGAGCATGCTTTTGTTGGTGCGGTTAGTACTAACGATTTAACCTAGGTTTTGATGAATGACAAATCAGGTTAAGTTAGTCTGTTGTTGTCTAACACTCTGGTCGAGTGTATAGGAGAAGCCCAGCTAGGTCGACGGGCTGACCGGATAGCTGGCACGAAGTCCAAGCGGGTCGACGAGCTGACCGGACATTTAGGCACGAAGTCCAGCTAGGTCGACGGGCTGACCGGATAGCTGGCACAAAGTCTAGACGGGTCGACGGGCTGACCGGACGTCTGGCAGGTAAGTGAGGTATGTCACTGGAGGGGAGTGACTGCGAGGACGCGTTCCCGGGAAGGGAACATTAGGCGTCGATCCGGCTTAGATCCATTTCGGATATCTAAGTCGAGATCGTGACTAGATTCTGGTCTCGGAAAGACGGAATCTAAGTCATACTCTTTGCTATTATTTTGTTGAATGTTTATTATACTAACAATCTGTTTTACAGGATATATATTTGCCTCGGACTAACTCTATTTTGCAGGAGAAGGAGTTCCTGGAGATAGGAGGTCTGGGCGCCCGGAGGTAAGTTTTATCCAAACTCACACGTCGCCACGTAGAGCTTGCTGGTTGGACCTGCCACGTCCCACCAGGGCGCCCGGAAGGGATCCGGGGCGCCCCGAGCCTCATATAAAAGGAGGGTCAGAGGGGAGCTTCAAAAAATCATTAGAAAGAAAGTCTTCTACTGCTTGCTCCACTGCTCTGCGCTCCAGCGACGCTAACAAAGATCCGACAATACGCTCCTTTTCTTTTCTTTAATTCTTGTCGGTACTTTTCTTTATTTTTCTAGCATTTCTGTACTATTAAATTGTAATCATTTTCGAACTGCTAGTGATTGCCCAACGAAAGTACTCACGGAGTACGGGCCTTCGAGTAGGAGTCGTCACAGGCTCCGAACGAAGTAAAAACACCGTGTTCAGTTTGTCTCAGTCTTTATTATTCCGCTACACTTAACTCTTATTAACGCTGTTTTTTTTAATCGATATTCACCCCCCCTCTATCGACGTTTCACGATCCAACAAGTGGTATCAGAGCCAGGTTCCGCTCTGATTTGGTGCAACCACCAATCAGACAGGGGATGAAAATATTTTTTTTCTTTTTGTGCTTTACGCTTAATTCTAAGTTGATATTATTATTAATTTAGGAATTTTTTTTCTTTCTTCTCGTTGCAATTAAGTCTAAATTGGTGCATCACCAATTTAAATACAGCTATTATTTTTTCCCGCACTACTAATCCAAGACCAAGTCTTGGAATATTTTTTTTCGTTGTTTACTTGCGTGCTGGATGTCTCAATTAGAAGGCTTTAGCACAGTACGTCCTCCTCTATTCAACGGGGATGACTTCTCGTATTGGAAGAAAAGAATGGAGGTGTACCTAAAGACAGACTACGATCAATGGTTCAGCGTTATAAAGGCGTACCAAACTCCAGTCGACAACTCCGGAAATCCACTAGACTCGGAACAGTGGACTCCGGACATGAGGAAAAAGGCATCAACAGAAAACAAGGCAATCAACACGCTACATTGCGGCCTAACACGAGAAGAGCTGAATCGCGTCGGACCACATCAGAATGCTAAAGAATTGTGGGACAAACTGATCGAGTTGCACGAAGGAACAAGCGACGCGAAGGTAACAAAAAGAGACCTACTTTTAAATAAAATATTTAATATAAAAATGCAGGAAGGGGAAACGGCAAGTCAACTGTATGCTAGAATCAAGGACGTCCTCAACGGACTCCACGCGATAGGCCACCAGATGAAAAATAGAGATTTAATAAGGTACGCACTAAATGCCTTTCCTCGTAATAGCTTGTGGGCATCAATCGTAGATGCCTACAAAATTTCGAAAAATTTATCTAAGTTAAAATTAGACGAGCTTTTTTGTGAGTTAGAATTACATGAACAAACTAATGCTGGAGCCGAGAAAGGTATTGCTTTATTTGCAGGCTCATCCAAAGAAAAGAAGAACAAGCCTGAATCTGAAGAAGATTCTGATCAAGATACCGAAGACGAAGAACACCTAGTGAACCTGGTAAGAAAAATGTTCACCAGGAGAAAAAGAAGCTTCAGCAAGAAGGACCTTCAAAAGATCAGTTCTCCCTCGGAACAAAAGAACGTAACGTGCTTCGGGTGCAATAAAAAGGGGCACTACAAGAACGAATGCCCAATACTGAAGTTCGACAAACCGAAGCCAACCAAAAAGAAGGCCCTCAAAGCAACGTGGGATGACTCCTTGGACGAATCGGAGGCAGAAGAGCAGAAACACCAGAGCCATCTCGCGCTGATGGCCCGCGAAGCTGAAACGGAAGACGAGTCGGAAGATGAAGACGGGTCTGAACCCGAATCAAGCCACGAGTCCGGACTCGTTTCTGAAGGTCCAGATGAGGTACATTTTAATTTAAACAAAAAGTTTTTTAAAATTATTTCTTGCTTAAATAGTAAGTTAATTAAAATAGAAAATGAAAACAAAACACTCCTTGAGGAAAATCAAGACCTCAAGGAACAAATAAAAAATTTAAATCCAACTCAAGATCTAATACTTGAAGAGAATTCATCATTAAAATCAGAAATTAATAACTTAAAAGAAATACTAGAAAAATTCACTACAAGATCAAAAAATCTAGACTTAATCTTGAACAATCAAAGAACATGTTATAATAAAACCGGACTTGGATACAAGTCGAACTCAAATAAAACCTTTAAGTCATTAATAACCCAATACAAATCAACTAATCAAGCTTGAGTTCCGAAAGCATGTTTGACCACGCAAGTAGGAATTAATTAATATTACATACCTAAAGAAAAAATATATTATATAAACTCGAATAAACTAAATCAAAGACCAAAACACAAATCAAAGAAATCAAAATTTAAAAATCAACAAAATATAAACTATCACCAAGTCAATTACAATTATAAAAGAAATCGACACAAACCTAAAACGAAAACTTAAATTAAAGGCCAATAATTTAGGGGGAGGCTCCAGAATAGCTGGCACCTCTAAAACTAACTTACCCGACAGGGTAACCTGAACAAACTAACCCGGCAGGGTAATTAGGATTAAGTTAAAAAGAGACCAAGTTTAATTTGAATCATGGTACTGGTGAAGTTTTTGGATGATAGTACGTTAGGGAAGCTTGGGCATCGCATGTCTAGAAAGATATGACTTCGATCTGGTGCATTTGGCCAAGTGGAACTGACTGAAGCTACCCTTAAATGGATCCTAACTAGTTAGACCAAGGTTTAGTACTAAGCTCAGTGGATAGGACTATTCGGAAAATCTCGAAAGGTTGGTTACTTTTAATTGTTGGTGCAATATCCCTCAGGTCAAGGTTGACCTGGGTAACCAAGCTGAGTCTTGGTTTGAGTTTAGATGTTTGACAATAAGATATTGATTGAAGAAGAGTCAAGTAGGTCAAGGTTGACCGGATACTTGACTGGGAAGTCCTAACTGGGATGTTAGGCAAAATGAAAGACCTAGTGAGTGAAGCTAGGCAGAAGAAAAGTCCTGGTGAGTGAAGCCAGGCAGAAGGAAGTCCTAGTGAGTGAAGCTAGGCAGATGGAAATCCTGGTGAGTGAAGCCAGGTGAAAGTCCTAGTGAGTGAAGCTAGGCAGATGAAAATCCTGGTGAGTGAAGCCAGGTGAAAGTCCTAGTGAGTGAAGCCAGGCAGAAGAAAAGTCCTGGTGAGTGAAGCCAGGCAGAAGGAAGTCCTAGTGAGTGAAGCTAGGCAGATGGAAAACCCTAGTGAGTGAAGCTAGGTGAAAGTCCTAGTGAGTGAAGCTAGGCAGATGGAAATCCTGGTGAGTGAAGCCAGGTGAAAGTCCTAGTGAGTGAAGCTAGGCAGAAGAAAAGTCCTGGTGAGTGAAGCCAGGCAGAAGGAAGTCCTAGTGAGTGAAGCTAGGCAGATGGAAAACCCTAGTGAGTGAAGCTAGGTGAAAGTCCTAGTGAGTAAAGCTAGGCAGATGGAAATCCTGGTGAGTGAAGCCAGGTGAAAGTCCTAGTGAGTGAAGCTAGGCAGATGGAAAACCCTAGTGAGTGAAGCTAGGTGAAAGTCCTGGTGAGTGAAGCCAGGCAAGGGAAAATCCAGATGGATCAAGGATGATCGGACATCTGGTGCTGGGAAGTCCAAGTAGGTCAAAGGATTGACTGGATACTTGGCATGAAAGAAAAGTCCAAGTAGGTCAAAGGGATTGACCGGATACTTGGCACAGAGAAAAGTCCAAGTGGGTCAAAGGGATTGACCGGACACTTGGTAAGGGAGTCCTAGCAGGTCAAGGGAGTGACTAGATGCTAGGCATGACATACCAACAGGTCAAGGTTGACCGGATGTTGGTTTGGGAGGTTTAGGACTTGATTTTGGACAAAAACCAAGTGCTGGATCGATCAGTGGATCGATCCAGGCTCTGGATCGATCAGTGGATCGATCCAGACCTGTCCCAGCGAACAGAGAGCCTCTGGATCGATCCGTGGATCGATCCAGAGGTCCCAATCGATCAATGGATCGATTGGGACGCGGCTGCTTCGCGCGATAAGCGCTGGATCGATCCGTGGATCGATCCAGGCGCATTTCCAGAGCACAGAGGCGCTCTGGATCGATCCGTGGATCGATCCAAAGCCTCCCCGATCATTGGGAATATTCGAATCGATCGGGATCCGACCGTTGGCGTCGTTTATAGCTGCAGGCGTGTGATGGCTGCAGTAGTTCTTCACGATTTCATCTCAGATCTTCGCCAGCTCCTCCACAGCGCTCTCAAAGATCAGATCGCCAGTTCTTGAAGGATCTTGGAAGCTTTCCAAGTCAAGAGGCGGATCAAGGCAAGAAGAGAAGCTAGGGTTAGGGTTTTCTGTACTCATTGTAAGCTTTGCGCTTGTATTTTGTTTCCCTTTCCTTTCCTCTTGTACTGAGAGTCTTGTAGGGCTTCTCCGCCCTCGGTAGTTACCGAAAAGGAGTGTTTTCATAGTGGAGGGTGCGTGCGTGGTGTGGATCCTTGGACTAGTCACCTCTTGTGAGGTGGATACCAAGTAAACCAACCGTGTTAGCGTTGTGTGATTGTTTCTGTATTTTCCGCTGCACATCTTTGAAGAAACAAGCAACGCCGAGCAACGAGCGAACGCGACGAGCTATTCACCCCCCCTCTAGCTACTTTTGGTCCTAACAAGTGGTATCAGAGCAAGGTTGCTCTTCACCGGAATCATCGCCGGAAGGGTCAAGTATAACAAGAAAAGCTAGAGGGTGAAGAAGTTGGAGCAAATTCTTCAAGTTCAAGATTTTATCAAGCTCAACTTCAAGATGCAATTCCAAGATGGACTTGGATTTGACACAAGGGTGGCTCCACCATACACTTCTACAAGTTTCGATTCTTGGAAATCAAGAATCGAAAATTTTCTTATGATGGAGATAGAGCAATGGTTTGCTCTAATGGAAGGCTTCAAGGCTCCAAGAAATTCAAAGGGCAAAGTTCTAAAGAAAAGCAAATGGAGCCCGGAGCAAGTCCAAAGGTGCGAGGCCAATGACAAAGTGACCAAGCTTTTGGTCAATTTATTGCCAAGCACCATCCTTTGCAAAATTGGAGAGTTTGAAGATGCAAAGGAGCTATGGAGCAAATTGACCAAGCTTCATGAAGAGATCCCCTCCACTGTACAAGATCATGAAGAATCCAGAGAGGGTGACTCTTTGGAGCAAGACCAAGAGGAGGACTCCGAGGTTGAGAGATGCTCAACCTCCAAGAAGAGGAAATCCAAGAAGCTTCATCCTCAAGGGAATGCAACGAAGGGAACAAGGAGGGAGCATACTCCTTGTTTCATGTTCAAGATGATGAAGCCTCCACCTCTAGGATTGAGGGGGAGCAATCCTTGGTGACGCCGGATCAAGAAGAAGGAGAAGCTTCTACATCCGGGTCAAGTGAAGAAGAAGAAGATGGTGCCACCGCCAAATTCAAGAAATAGCAAATGGAGGAGCAAGTGTCATCCCTACACAAGAAGGTATAAATGTTTCAATTAAAAATAAAAATCATATAATATGTTTTGAGTGTAGGGAAAGTGGGCACTACAAGAGCAAGTGTCCCAACTTGGCCAAGAAGAAGGGTCAAGTGACGCAAAAGGGCAAGGAGAAGCCCGAGGAGACCATTCCCGGAACAGAAGAGCAAGGAGCATATCATATGCTTCTCTTGCAATCAAAGGGCATTACCGGAGTCAATGCCTCAAGGGGAAGAAGATGGTCAAGGCTCAAGGAGGCATTAGTCAAGGGGAGCCTCCAAGTTGAAGAAGAAGGTAACATTTATTGAGCCTACTCCTTTACATTATGGTAAAAAGCATGATAGTTCTAATTTTTATCATTTTAATGCGATTTACCATAAGAATAGGAAGCATGAGGGCTTTAAGGAAAAGCATGTGGCCCTACATGCCAAAACTACTACACCTAAGGTTAGGAATGTAGGTAAAAGTCTAGGCAAGAACTCTAAGGATTGTAGCTACAAGCCTAGAAACAAAAATGCTCATGGACTTAATGGAAAACCAAAAACTAAGGACTTAGTGATGGAAAATCAAGTCTTGAGGTCAAGACTTGATAAAATGGAAAAGACCCTAAGAAGGATGGAAAATATCCTATTAGGCCAAAATGAGCATAGCCTAGGTCTAGGAGCACAAAGGTCATCCAATGGTCATAGAGGTTTGGGATACAAACCCAAAGCTAAAAAGGATGTGCCTAGTTATCATAGGGTTCCATATAGCTATGGAACAAACCCTAAGTCTAGAGGTCAAGTCCAAGATACAAGGGAAGATATCCCTAGAAGTATCTTTGCAACCAAAGTGACTAAGACTTCTAAGAAGTCTAAGAAAGTTACAAACAAGGTCACAAGGGAGGCTATCCCTAGAGTTGACCTAGAAAGTGTGACCAAGGCTTCCAAGAAGCCAAACAAGGTCACTAGGAAGGTATCTAGGGAAGTTATCCCTAGTGAATACCTAGAGCATCCAAGGAGCACCAATAGGTGTTGGGTTCCTAGGAGCATCTTCTCTACCCCATAGATGGGTTAGAGAGTGTCAACTCCGATTAGAAGGGTAGTTAACCCAACTTTGAGGAAATTGACACTCAAGGAACATTTTCAAGGTTTTTGTTAACCTTTGAAAATGAAATGGAATTATTATTTACTCCTTGAAAGAGTAAAATGTGCCTAATGGTGGAAAATTGATTTTATCTTAAAAAGGCATAAATTGGGAAAACCTAGAGAAATACCAAGTTGGGATTTTGGTATTCTCTTAGAAATTTTAAGGCACTCCGGGCCTTGATTTATGTGATTACTCTTGAGGAAAAATGGAATATGCCAACATTTGAGGATAAGCTTAATTTCAATTGACATAAATTAATCAAGAGAATTAGAAATGCCCATTTAGGTTTTGGCACTCTCTTGAAGCACTTTGGGCAATCTAGGGTTTAAGTTTTAGGATTAGCTAAGATTAACGATACTTAGATAGGCAATCTAGGTATATTTTATTTATGCTAAACCTTGCCATGATTGTTTGCTCATAATATGCCATGACATCATATTTTATCTTATTTGTATTTTGCATTCATGACTTATCATGAAAAATACAAAAATACCATGTCATGCCATACATACATCATGTAGTTATAGGATATTTTCTTTTGAAAATTATTTCCTTTTGATGTATGCCATAACATAATCATGCATTAAGTTTAATTCCTTGTAAATTAAGGACAAATGGCATTTAACATCACTTATTAACAAGTGACATCCTAGGTGGATGTTTAATATCTTTAAAATGCCTAGATAGATATGCATGATCCCTAGATTAGGGCAAAAACCAAAATCTACATCTCACAAAGACTATAAGGTGACTTGTATGTGGTTTAGTGCACATTAGATACAAGTGAGATGTTAGGATGATGAACAAAACTCAAGATGTTGATTTAGTGCATTCTTTTGAGTTTTAAAATTCATCAAAACACATAGTTATGTGTTTTCCCATCATTGGGAAAGCTAATGTACAAGTCATGTGCATTAAGCCCAAGGAATGTGATGGGATATTGGTTTTGAAAATGTTTTAAAATGTTTTTGGAAAACCTTGGTGAAGGCTATCTTTTGATAGTAATCACCATTGAATAGTTAGACACAAACTTGAAGAAAACACTAAAGTTTTTGCAAGTTTTCAAGTTTGTGTCAATCTTTGAAAATATGAAGTATTTTCATAGAAAACTATTTTTCTGTGATAGTAAACGCCCTAAATAATGTCTACACGAAATTTCATAATTTTTGGATTTTTGTAGAATTTTCTAGGGGTTTCTGAAGTTGACTGAAATGGAATTTCAGCAACTATCAGAGCTCCGATCGATCCATGGATCGATTGGAGTTCCTGAATCGATCCATGGATCGATTCAAACGGTAATTCCCGCGAGCAGAAGCTCGCTGGATCGATCAGCCGATCGATAGTCTGAATCGATCAGTGGATCGATTCAGAAAGGTTCAATCGATTGGAACCCAACTCCAATCGATCCAAGTTGCTGATTTTGGCTGGGAAGGCTTGATTTCAGCATCTTTGAACCCCTTTGAGTCTAGGTAACCATTCCAAACCCCTTAAATACATTTGTATACATACAAAGGGTGTTTTCATGTTAAAAACAAGGATGGATTGGTTAACGAAGACTAAGTAGAAGTTTAGGTTGAGGTTGTTTCAAATTTTGAATATTTGAACCTCAAAACTTCTAAATTTGGGTTTCCTAATGTTTTAGGGATTCCAAGTCATTGTTGGTGCAATGACAGAAGTTACCACCATGTCTTTAGGGGGAGGGACTCTTTAAAGACATGAAAATTATTTTTCATGAACCTTGGAAGGTGGTTAACCTTCTGTTGTGAACTTGCTCAAGGTTGAGCATTTAAACTTGAAATGGGGAGAAATGGGGAGTGGATATCCTCATTATTTCAAGTGGACACTCAAGTGGTAGATAATGCTCAAGGTTGGGTAGTTGTCTACATTAAGGGAGAAGTTAAGGATAAATGAAGGGTATGGGACCTTCATTATCGTGTTGATCACAACGAGTGATGTTGTGAACAACGATGAGCAACTCTTCAGGGGGAGAGTCTTCAACAAATGGATGTGTTGAAGTGTGCCCAGAATTGGAGCATAGGTTGATGTGTGTCCAACGATGGGTTGATGTGTGCCAATAGGGGGAGAATGTATGGTTAAGCTTAGGCTTTCATTACCTATGGGAAAGTCATAGGGGGAGAATGAAAGGACTCATGAAAGGGAGTAAGTTAGGCTGTCATTACCTAGAGGGAGTTTGCCCTCTTAGGGGGAGAATGAAGAGCTTAATTTATGCTTTCATTACCTAGTGGCATGAAGGAGGCTATGGAATTAGCCTAACTTACATATGGGATTGTAAGTGTTATTGTGGTATTGTCAAACATCAAAAAGGGAGAGATTGTTGGTGCAATATCCCTCAGGTCAAGGTTGACCTGGGTAACCAAGCTGAGTCTTGGTTTGGGTTTAGATGTTTGACAATAAGATATTGATTGAAGAAGAGTCAAGTAGGTCAAGGTTAACCGGATACTTGACTGGGAAGTCCTAACTGGGATGTTAGGCAAAATGAAAGACCTAGTGAGTGAAGCTAGGCAGAAGAAAAGTCCTGGTGAGTGAAGCCAGGCAGAAGGAAGTCCTAGTGAGTGAAGCTAGGCAGATGGAAAACCCTAGTGAGTGAAGCTAGGTGAAAGTCCTAGTGAGTGAAGCTAGGCAGATGGAAATCCTGGTGAGTGAAGCCAGGTGAAAGTCCTAGTGAGTGAAGCTAGGCAGAAGAAAAGTCCTGGTGAGTGAAGCCAGGCAGAAGGAAGTCCTAGTGAGTGAAGCTAGGCAGATGGAAAACCCTAGTGAGTGAAGCTAGGTGAAAGTCCTAGTGAGTGAAGCTAGGCAGATGGAAATCCTGGTGAGTGAAGCCAGGTGAAAGTCCTAGTGAGTGAAGCTAGGCAGAAGAAAAGTCCTGGTGAGTGAAGCCAGACAGAAGGAAGTCCTAGTGAGTGAAGCTAGGCAGATGGAAAACCCTAGTGAGTGAAGCTAGGTGAAAGTCCTAGTGAGTAAAGCTAGGCAGATGGAAATCCTGGTGAGTGAAGCCAGGTGAAAGTCCTAGTGAGTGAAGCTAGGCAGATGGAAAACCCTAGTGAGTGAAGCTAGGTGAAAGTCCTTGTGAGTGAAGCCAGGCAAGGGAAATTCCAGATGGATCAAGGATGATCGGACATCTGGTGCTGGGAAGTCCAAGTAGGTCAAAGGATTGACTGGATACTTGGCATGAAAGAAAAGTCCAAGTAGGTCAAAGGGATTGACCGGATACTTGGCACAGAGAAAAGTCCAAGTGGGTCAAAGGGATTGACCGGACACTTGGTAAGGAAGTCCTAGCAGGTCAAGGGAGTGACTAGATGCTAGGCATGACATACCAACAGGTCAAGGTTGACCGGATGTTGGTTTGGGAGGTTTGGGACTTGGTTTTGGACAAAAATCAAGTGCTGGATCGATCAGTGGATCGATCCAGGCTCTGGATCGATCAGTGGATCGATCCAGACCTGTCCCAGCGAACAGAGAGCCTCTGGATCGATCCGTGGATCGATCCAGAGGTCCCAATCGATCAGTGGATCGATTGGGACGCGGCTGCTTCGCGCGATAAGCGCTGGATCGATCCGTGGATCGATCCAGAGCACAGAGGCGCTCTGGATCGATCCGTGGATCGATCCAAAGCCTCCCCGATCGATTGGGAATATTCGAATCGATCGGGATCCGACCGTTGGCGTCGTTTATAGCTGCAGGCGTGTGATGGCTGCAGTAGTTCTTCACGATTTCATCTCAGATCTTCGCCAGCTCCTCCACAGCGCTCTCAAAGATCAGATCGCCAGTTCTTGAAGGATCTTGGAAGCTTTCCAAGTCAAGAGGCGGATCAAGGCAAGAAGAGAAGCTAGGGTTAGGGTTTTCTGTACTCATTGTAAGCTTTGCGCTTGTATTTTGTTTCCCTTTCCTTTCCTCTTGTACTGAGAGTCTTGTAGGGCTTCTCCGCCCTCGGTAGTTACCGAAAAGGAGTGTTTTCATAGTGGAGGGTGCGTGCGTGGTGTGGATACTTGGACTAGTCACCTCTTGTGAGGTGGATACCAAGTAAACCAACCGTGTTAGCGTTGTGTGATTGTTTCTGTATTTTTTGCTGCACATCTTTGAAGAAACAAGCAACGCCGAGCAACGAGCGAACGCGACGAGTTTAATTTGAATCATGGTACTGGTGAAGTTTTTGGATGATAGTACGTTAGGGAAGCTTGGGCATCGCATGTCTAGAAAGATATGACTTCGATCTGGTGCATTTGGCCAAGTGGAACTGACTGAAGCTACCCTTAAATGGATCCTAACTAGTTAGACCAAGGTTTAGTACTAAGCTCAGTGGATAGGACTATTCGGAAAACCTCGAAAGGTTGGTTACTTTTAATGACGTCCAAGTGACTCACTAAGCTTAGAAGTTTATCCGAATAATGCCTACTTGTTGAGACCAAAGCTAAACCTGAATCTAACACAAGTTAAACCAAACTTCATAATTAAAATCCAATTCATCTCACAAAATCATAGGATTCCCTGATTGAAAACCTAGACCGGGTGAGATGACTAAGGATCAAAACTAAATTTCTAATTAAATTAAATTAAATTTTGAATTAAATAAATTAATTAAACTTCAAATTAAGTTAATTAAATTTTAAATTAAATTAATCTAATTAAATTTCGAATTGACTTAGTTAAGTTAAATTTTGAACTAATCAAATTTCGAATTAAATAACTATAATGAATTACGATTAATTTAACTTAAAAAAAAAAGGGTCAAAAACCAGGGGCGGGCGCCCCTGGTATTCCCCTCCGGGGCGCCCGGGAGGGGATCCGGGCACCCCGCCCAAAATCAACCCCGGGCGCCCGAAGCCCCCTATAAATAGGGGGTAGCAGGCGTCCCCAACAATTGCCCCACAACATTTCACTTTTACCAAGGTTCTATCCGAACCTCAGTGTGAGAGCATTCCAAAATTAAATTTTCTTGCGGTGAAGACGCTACTGCGACTCAACCGAGGTCATCAGTTCTATATTTTACGATGGCTCCTCGGTAAATTCCTTTTTTTTCCTTATCTAAAATTTTCTTTTAACATTTTCACTTAGAATATCTCTTTTATATACAGTAGGAAACGAACAAATACTGGTGCTGGGCCCTCTAATGCTAGTACGAATCCTAGGTTTCCCACGGATGAACTTAGAATCAAGTTTGAGTCAACGATCTATATGACCATTAGGACAAAATGTATAGATAGATCATTCTTCCTAGTTTCCTGTGCTCACGTTATAGACGTTATAAACCACTATAACTTACAGAATCTTGTTGAATGTACGAATTCGGTAAACATAAGTCTGTGTGCTGAATTTTACAACAACTTAGTGAAAGTAGATGACTTTACCTATACCACTAGGGCAGCGGACACTGATATCACGCTATCCCCTACGACTATCCGAGAGTTCTTAGAGTTACGTCTATCCACTTGCTCTTTCTTGTGTTATCCTCCCAGGGATCTACCATTCGGAGATCCCTACTCGCATATCACTCTTGATACGATTTATTCGTATTTTTTTGGGGGAGAGCGAGAACCCACTGTGACCTAGTTTAGGTCTGTAGACCTTCGAGTGTAGGACTACGCTCTTTATAGGGTCTTAGTCTTCTGTATTCTACCACTGACCACACGTGACATCGCCGTGATGCGCCCATTCCACTCATTTTTACTCTATGCCCTGAGTCATATGTTAGATATTGACATCAGCCTACACATCTTCTCCACCATTATCTACTCTGCTGGGTACGTGACCAATAGACGAATCCACATGCCTTACTGTCACATTCTGACAGCATATATGTCCTCTTTACGCATTAATACCACTAGAGAAGACGTTCGCTATATGACCGAGTTTGACGTTATAGCAGCTAGGAACTTCTCCCTAGCCGGTATTCACGTAAATGAGGATGATGGTACTATGTATTGGCGGAGGGGGGCACAACACCAGCCTGATCCAGACGCACAGGGTGAGGCCGAGCAGGATGAGTTCATGCTTGCACTATTTCCGGAGGAGGCCGCTCCGGCTCCACCACCACCCCCAGTTCGAGCACCCCGTCACGCTCCGCGCACTCTAGCCGACCGTATGACCGGACTAGAGAGAGCTATGGCGAGTCTCCAGCAGGAGAACTCTGACTTTCAGCGTGACATGCGGCGAGAGGTCTCCGAGTTGCGAGCTGATGGACAGACCTGACACACTGAGCTGATGACACTACTCCACTCCTTGGGATATGGACCACCATCTTCCTCATCTCAGTAGCTCTGCTTATGACATACTTCTGTTATCTACATCACTTGTAGAATACTTTTTATCTAGTGCTATTTCTGATATGGATTGATTATGTTCTATCTTAATAGATTAGGAGTTTCGAATTTCAAAAATAGTTTTCAAAAATGATTGTTTTCAACTCATAGGCTCAAACATGTTTCGTTTTTAAAACCTTCCTATTTTTAGCCTTTTTGCTCAAAATGTTTTTAGCCTTAGACTAGTTCAAAATCCTTAGAGAACATGTACCCACAGGACTAGTTTTGAGCATCTCACCAAAACCCTAGGCTTACCCTGCTTGTGTTTGACGAACATAGAAAGGGGTGAGATGCATAGGCCACTTGCCTAAGACTTAAGATGCTTATTTCAGTGCATCGACATAAGTCTGGGCATTAAATATAAAATATATATTAATAAAGTTAAGGTTGAATTTAACTTGACTAACCAAGTGAAAGCTGTTATCTTATGATAAGTCAATTAGTAACAAACTGGTTAGACATTTGATTTAATGTCAAGTTCAGGGGGAGAAATAAAACTACTTTAGTTTTTCAAATTAAACTTTAAAATTATTTTTTTTTGACTCAAATTGATTAAAAATGTGCAAATTTTTTTGAAAAGTTTATGCTGAAAAAGAATTTTACAAAATTATTTTGAAAACTCCTTTGTCTACTTTGAATATTTTAAAACTATGTTTGCAAACTAACTCTGATACAATCAAGTTGTTTTGGGTTTCACTTTTTATTGATTTTGAATATTAGATTTAACTTAGTTTTGAAAATTAAATTCAAAAATCTAGTTCTCAAAATTTGATTTTACTTAAGTTTGACAAATTTGAAAGTTAAATTTTAGTTTTCAAAATTGCTTTGAAAATTGTGGAAATTAGAGTTTTTCAAAACCTAAGTTTCTCAAAATCATTTTTCTTAATTGAATCTTTTACAAACTTAGTGTTGAAAAATAAATTTTTAGCATTTCAAATAAAGTTTACAAATTAAGTTTCAAAAACTTATTTGAAAAGCATTTCAAAATTGAAACTAGTTTTGAATATTTAAAACTTGTAATTTAGAACTTATACACTTGTGTTTGAGATTTTTTTTAGACTTAGCTATTTTTCTAAAATCTAAAAGCTAATGCTTTAAACAAGTTTTTCAAAAATTTAAACTCCCCCATATTATCGTGACATTCTTTCTCTTTATCTGCTTATCTTGACATTTCAAAAATCTATGTTTACTTAATCAATGCTTATTTTTGATGAATGCCAAAGGGGGAGGATTAGGTGGTTAAGTTAGCTAAACCCATTTGAAAATATAAACTAAACGTTAAAAACCACATAAATGCATGCATGTTGCTACTTGCATATGTTTTCACTAACTTAACCAGGTTGTCATTCCATCAAAAAGGGGGAGATTGTTGGTGCGGTTAGTACTAACGATTTAACCTAGGTTTTGATGAATGACAAATCAGGTTAAGTTAGTCTGTTGTTGTCTAACACTCTGGTCGAGTGTACTGGAGAAGCCCAGCTAGGTCGACGGGCTGACCCGATAGCTGGCACGAAGTCCAAGCGGGTCGACGGGCTGACCGGACGCTTAGGCACGAAGTCCAGCTAGGTCGACAGGTTGACCGGATAGCTGGCACAAAGTCCAGACGAGTCGACGGGCTGAACGGACGTCTGGCAGGTAAGTGAGGTAAGTCACTGGAGGGGAGTGACTGCGAGGACACGTTCCCGGGAAGGGAACATTAGGCGTCGATCCGACTTAGATCCATTTTGGATATCTAAGTCGAGATCGTGACTAGATTCCGGTCTCGGAAAGACGGAATCTAAGTCATACTCTTTGCTATTATTTTTTTAAACGTTTATTGTACTAACAATCTATTTTACAGGATATATATTTGCCTCGGACTAACTCTATTTTGCAGGAGAAGGAGTTCCTGTAGATAGGAGGTCCGGGCGCCCGGAGGTCTAGGCGCCCGGAGGTAAGTTTTATCCAAACTCACGCGTCGCCACGTGGAGCTTGCTGGTTGGACCTGCCATGTCCCACCAGGGCGCCCGGAAGGGATCCGGGGCGCCTCGAGCCTCATATAAAAGGAGGGTCAGAGGGGAGCTTCAAAAAATCATTAGAAAGAAAGTCTTCTACTGCTTGCTCCACTGCTCTGCGCTCCAGCGACGCTAACAAAGATCCGACAATACGCTCCTTTTCTTTTCTTTAATTCTTGTCGGTACTTTTCTTTATTTTTCTAGCATTTCTGTATTATTAAATTGTAATCATTTTCGAACTGCTAGTGATTGCCCAACGAGAGTACTCACGGAGTACGGGCCTTCGAGTAGGAGTCGTCACAGGCTCCGAACGAAGTAAAAACACCGTGTTCAGTTTGTCTCAGTCTTTATTATTCCGCTGCACTTAACTCTTATTAACGCTATTTTTTTTAATCGATATTCACCCCCCCTCCTCTATCGACGTTTCACAATCCAACAGCTTTGAGGGGGAGGATTTCCCTAAAAGTATGGAGCATGCTTTGAGGGGGAGGATTTCCCTAAAGGCATGATTTGAGTATGGAAAGGTAAATGCTCTAGGATGAGCATTGGATGATGAATGTATGCTCGAGGATAAGTATTTAGAGACAATGAAGGGTATGAGACTTTCATTGTGATGTTGTAAACAACAAATAAGGTTGTGAATAATAAGTGGGATAAATCTTGAGAAAAGTTTTTTGATGTGTGCCAAAAGGGAAGAATGTAGGGTTTAAATTAGGAAACTCTCCATATTCAAAAGGGGGAGAATGTAGAAAACCCTCATTCAGGCTTTGGTATGAAGAAGAAGTTGGGGGCTATTGGATGAGCCAAACTTAAACGTATTGTTAAACATCAAAAAGAGAGAGATTGTTGGTGCAATTATCCCCAGGTCAAATTTGACCAGGTTGACTAAGCTTGAGTTGGCTCAAGCTTGAGTTTCGATGTTTGATAATATATGGAGATTGCATGTGCAATTGTTTATTAGGGAGATTGTTGGTACAATTCTCTTCTGGTTAAAGATTGACTAGTTTGATGTGGAAGAAAAGTCAAGTAGGTCAAGGTTAGTCAGATTCTTGACTAGGAAAGTCCTAAATGGAAGTTAGACAAGGATAAAATCAATGGGATGGTTGACATAAGAAGAAAAACTAAGTGGGTTAATGTTGACGAAACACTTTGTGTGAAAAGTCCTGGTGAGTGAAGCCAGGCGGTTGGAAAGTCTTGGTGAGTGAAGCTAGGTAGTAAGAAAGTCCTGTGAGTAAAACCAAGCAGTTGAAAAGTCCTGGTGAGTGAAGCTAGGCAGTTACAAAGTCTTGGTGAGTGAAGTCAGACAGATATAAAGTCTTGGTGAGTGAAACCAGACAGATGGAAAGTCTTAGTGAGTAAAACCAAGTAGATGGGAAGTCCTGGTGAGTAAAACCGGATAATTGGAAAGTCTCGGTGAGTGAAACCAACCAGTTAGAAAGTCTTGGTAAGTAAAATTAGGTAGATGGGAAGTCTTGATGAGTGAAGCCAGACAATTGGGAAGAGTAGGACCGTTGGTGGCAGGCTAGAGGGGGTGAATAGCCCTGACAAATAAAAAGAACCTTTCTCGAATTTACGACTTAATTAATCTAACACTTGCATAAATAAAATAAATAACTGAAAGAAAAGAGGCACGAAAGGGTTACTTGGTTACAACCGGGGAGGTTGTTAATCTAAGGAAGTTGGAGCACAGTAAATAATCTCCTTCAAGCGGAGAAGTCTTTTACAACAGTTGAAGTACTTAGTTATAGAACAAATAAAACAAGAATGAATCACAAGTGTTGTTCTGAACCTCTTGGACCAGAGCTGTATTTATAGCTCTGGTCAGGGAACCTAGAAGAGTTCTAGGTGCCTGGAATGTGATAGAGTTCTATCCCCGATGCAATAGTTAAACGCCACGTCGATTTGGGAAAAATTTAGATTCCGGGCGCTGGACCAAGAAAGTCAACATAGTTGACTTTTTCGTCTGGGTCTTTAGCTCCGGTTCCGCTTGCCTCAGTCTGGGTCTTCCGTTCCAGTTTCGCTCGCTTAGGTGATTTTGGCCATCCAAAATAGGGCTCACTCGAACCCAACTTCTGGCTTTCTCGAGCAACCTTCCGCTTCGACTTCTTATCCCTCGGAAACACCACGCGCCTCCTTCTCGTCTACCCGTGTACTCTTCCACAGCACCTCATATCTCAATGCACCGAGCTATTGGAAATTAAACTTGTTTTTTTAGATATAAAAGTTGTTGATAAAGTTTTATGGAGATAGAATAGATAAGGTGACAATCATGATAGGAACAAAAAATTCGTGAAGATAAAATAATAATAATAATAAAAAAGATCATGATTATCTAAGTTTGATGCTTATCCAATAAGCCTATAAATATA
Source organism: Zingiber officinale (assembly GCF_018446385.1). NCBI lineage: Eukaryota > Viridiplantae > Streptophyta > Magnoliopsida > Zingiberales > Zingiberaceae > Zingiber > Zingiber officinale. The sequence goes on along the minus strand of NC_056002.1, from coordinate 2,379,146 downwards.
TATTCTTTTTCATGAATGAAGCAAGTTGAGTTTTGTTTTATTCTCCTTCTCTTCCACGTAGAGATTCTCCTCCTCTTCCATATTATTTTCTCCCATATTTTTTTTATTTCTTCTCCAATAATTCTTTTTCTAACAAAGTGGTATCAGAGTCATGACTAATGGAGGTATGATTCCCTTTCAAGTTCCAGTACTTAAAGCGAGTAATTATGACAATTGAAGTATCAAGATGAAGGCACTTCTTGGAGCTCATGATGTTTGGGAGGTTGTACAAAAAGACTACGTTGAGCCACGTGACGACTCGACGCTAACTCTGACTGAAAAAGACAGTCTAAGAGATTTAAGAAAAAAAGACAAGAAGACTCTTTTTCTCACTTATCAAGCCTTAGATGAGGATGATTTTGAGAAAATCTCAAGTGCGACTTCTGCCAAGCAAGCATGGGAAAAGCTCCAAATCTCATATCAAGGAGAAGAAAAAGTAAAAAAGGTATAACTTCAGACATTAAGAAGTCAATTTGATGTTCTTCGTATGAAAGAAGGTGAGTTAGTATCCGATTACTTTTCTAAAGTCTCTACCATTTCCAATCAACTTAAGAGAAATGGTGAGAAATTAGAAGAAGTAACTATTATTGAGAAAATTCTTCGATCATTGGATTCAAAATTTGATAGCATTACAACCATCATCGAAGAGACCAAGGATCTACAAGTCATGACGATTGAGCAACTCCTGGGTTCATTACAAGTCCATGAAGAAAAGAAAAAGATAAATGAAGAAATTACTCAACAACTCCTAAAGATGACTCTTCAACCAACAAAGAAAGATGAAAGCTTCAGTAACAATAGAAGTCAACGTGGAAGAGGTCGTGGATATGGACGAGACCGTCCTAATGAGCAAGGATGAGTTTCCAACAACAATAATGAAAGAGGAGAACATTCAACAAGAGGACGTGGAAGAGGGTACACAAACTCGAGGTACGATAAATCTCAAGTTAGGTGCTACAATTGTGACAAATTTGGGCATTATGCAAAAGAATGTAGATTGCCCAAGAATAAAGTATATGAAAGAGCAAATTATATGGAAGAAAGAAAAGAAGAATATGACACCCTATTGCTAGCATATAAATATGATGAAAGAGAAGAAGATACAATTTGGTATCTCAACACTGGTGCAAGCAATCATATGTGTGGGAAAAGAAACATGTTCGTAGAGCTTGATGAATCAGTTGGTGGTAATGTATCCTTCGGAGATGAATCAAAGATTGAGGTAAAAGGCAAAGGTAACATTCTCATCCATTTGAAGAATGGAGAACATGAATTTATCTCAAATGTTTTTTTTGTGCCAAATGTGAAGAGCAACATCCTAAGCTTAGGACAACTTTTGGCAAAAGGATATGATATTCATCTAAAAGATGGTATGCTCATCTTGAAAGATCATATTGGTTGCTTAATTGCTAAGGTGCCTATGTCAAAAAATAGAATGTTCTTACTTAATATTCAAAATGATGTTGTCAATTGTCTCAAAGCTTGTTACAAAGACATCACTTGGCTATGACATCTTCGATTTAGACATCTCAATTTCGGAGGACTAGAACTGCTTTCAAAGAAAGAGATGGTGAGAGGACTACCTTGCATCAAACATCCTGATCAAGTATGTGAAGCATGTCTACGTGGGAAGCAATTTAGAAGAGGTTTTTCAAAGGAGTCAAGTTCAAGAGCTCAAAAGCCTCTTGAACTTATACATATAGATGTTTGCGGGTCGATAAAGCCAAGTTCACTTGGTAAGAGTAATTATTTCATTCTTTTCATAGATGACTTTTCTCGAAAAACTTGGGTATACTTCTTGAAGCAAAAATCGGAGGTCTTTGACATATTCAAGAAATTTAAAGCTACCATAGAAAAGGAGAGCGGTCTCGAGGTCAAAGCTATGTGTTCTGATCGAGGAGGAGAATTTACCTCAAAGGAATTTCAAGAATTTTGTGAAGCCAACGGAATACGACGACCCTTGACAGTTCCAAGATCCCCTCAACAAAATGGAGTGACAAAAAGAAAGAATCGAACCATCCTTGACATGACAAGGAGCATTCTCAAAAGCAAGAGATTACCAAAGGAACTTTGGACAGAAGCGGTTGCATGTGCAGTATACTTATCCAACCGATTACCAACAAGGAGTGTGTGGGGGCAAGACACCACAAGAAGCGTGGAGCAGAAGGAAGCCTGAGATTTCTCATCTAAAATTTTTTGGAAGTATAGCCCACGTTCATGTGCCTGATAAAGCAAGAAGCAAATTGAATGATAAAAGTAAGAAGTTTATTTTTATTGGTTATGATACTAATTCAAAAGGGTATAAGCTATATAATCCAGATACTGGGAAGACAATCATCAGTCGAGATGTCATATTTAATGAAGAAGAAAAATGGAATTAGGAATCTTGAAATGGAGATTATAACTTCTTCCCGTACTTTAAAGAAGAAGATGTGGAACAACTAAGGGTGGAGCAACCAAGGGTGGAGCAAACAAGAGAGGAACCTACTACTCCACTAGTAACATCAACATCAAGTACTCAAGGAAATTCATCTGTATCAACTTCAAGTGAGAGAGTACAACGCTTTATAAGCTTACGAGACATTTATGAGGTAAGTGAAAATCAAGATAATATTACTCTATTTTGTCTCTTTACGGATTGCGAGCCTATAGATTTCCAAAAAGCTAAAAAGAGCAAAAGGTGGAAAGATGTGATGGATGAAGAAATCAAAGCGATAGAGAAGAATGACATATGGGAGTTAACTGCACTTCCTAAAGGATATAAGGCGATTGGTGTGAAGTGAGTGTACAAAATAAAGAAGAATGCCAAAGGAGAAGTTGAAAGATATAAAGCAAGATTGGTGGTAAAAGGCTACAGTCAAAGATCTGACATTGATTATGATGAGGTATTCACTCCCGTTACTCGATTAGAAACTGTCAGACTAATCATTGCTTTAGCAGCTCAAAATAAGTGGAAAATACATTAAATGGATGTAAAATATGCTTTTTTAAATGAAGTTCTTGAAGAAGAAGTCTATATTCAACAACCATCAGGTTATGAAGTTAAAGGACAAGTAGACAGAGTTCTAAAATTGAAAAAGACTCTCTATGGGCTAAATCAAGCACCAAGGGCATGGAATAGCCGAATAGACAAGCACCTGCAAGAGAAAAGCTTCATCAAATGTCCTTATGAACATGCATTATACATTCAAAGTAAGGATAAAGATGTTTTGATTGTATGCATTTATGTTGATGACTTGATCTTCGCAGGAAGCAATCCAAGTATGTTTGGAAATTTAAAGAAACGGACTAAAGAGTTTGAGATGATTGATATTGGGCTTATGACATACTATCTGGGCATTGAGGTGAACCAAAGGGAAGATGGAAGCTTCATCTCACAAGCAGGGTATGCAAGAGAGATATTAAAGAAGTTCAAGATGGATAACAGTAAGTCTATAAATACCCCAGTAGAATGTGGAGTCAAGCTGTCAAAGCATGATGAAGAAGAAAAAGTTGATCCAACATTTTTGAAGAGCTTAGTTGGAAGTTTACGATACTTAACGTGCATAAGACCTGATATTCTTTATGCTATTGGGCTTATTAGTCGCTACATGGAAGATCCAACTACTACCCACCTTAAGATCGCTAAGAGAATTTGGCGCTATATCAAAGGTACGATAAATTTTGGATTACTTTATTCAATATCTAACCACTTCAAACTTGAAGGATATAGCGACAGTGATTGGGGTGGAGATATAGACGATAGAAAGAGTACTACATGATTTGTGTTCTTTATGGGAGATACAGCTTTCACTTGGATGTCGAAAAAATAACCTATTGTCACACTTCCTACTTGTGAAGCGGAGTATGTAGCTGCGACTTCATGTGTTTGTCATGTTGTTTGGCTCAGAAATTTGTTGAATGAGTTAAGTTTACCACAAGAAGAGACAACCAAGATTTGAGTTGATAACAAGTCTACAATAGCTCTAGGAAAAAATCCAGTCTTCCATGATAGAAGCAAGCACATTGATATGCACTTTCACTATATCAGAGAGTGTATTACAAGAAAAGAGGTGCAAGTGGAATATATAAAGTCTCAAGATCAAGTTGCTAATATTTTTACCAAGCCACTCAAATTTGAAGACTTCATCAAGATGCAATATTTGCTTGGAGTCACAAAATCAAGTTTAAGAGGGGGTGTTGAAATTAAACTTATTTTTTTTAGATATAAAAGTTATTGATAAAGTTTTATGAAGATAGAATAGATGAGGTGGCAATGATGATAGGAACAAGAATTTCGTGAAGACAAAATAATATTAATAATAATAAAAATGTCACGATTATCTAAGTTTGATGCTTATCCAATAAGCCTATAAATATGTACTCTTTTTCATGAATGAAGCAAGTTGAGTTTTGTTTTATTCTCCTTCTCTTCCATGTAGAGATTCTCCTCCTCTTCCATATTATTTTCTCCCATATTTTTTTTTATTTCTTCTCTAATAATTCTTTTTCTAACACGAGCCCGTCGGCTCTCTTCCGTGCCGTCCTTTTCGGTAGCTGCGTCTTTTTCTCGACTTCCTGTACTCCTAAGTTCCTACATACTTAGTACAAGGTTAAACCCAACAGAACCTAACCTAACTTATTTGATCACATCAAAACTACCTTGGGGTTCTAACAAGAAGCCCTAATGAGTGAAGTTAGGTAGTGAGAAAACTTTGGTGAGTGAAGCTAGGTGGAGAAATCCTAATGAGTGAAGCTAGGTGGTGAAAAGTCCTGGTGAGTGAAGCTAGGTATTGGAAAATTCAGGTGAGTCAAAGTTTGACCGGATATCGGATGCATGGAAGTCTAAGTGGGTCATGGAGAATCAGACACTTGGCCCGAGGACTCGAGTTTAGGAGCTAGGTTTGCCAAATCAATTAGGATAATCGATTTAGCAGAGCATAAGCGATTGTGCTTAATCGCTTGAGAGATGGAAATCACAATTACATAAGTGATCTAAATCGCTTAAGCTAAGAAATTCAGGATGGCTTAAGCGATCATCCTGATCGCTTAAGGTCTTTTCTGTAAGGAAACAAAAAAGGTGATAAGCGATTAAGCAAGAAAGCTTAATCGCTTAAAGGTTGTTCTCGCGATCAAACAAAAAGAATCTTAATCGATTTGGCTAATCGATTAGACACTCTTAAGTGATTAGAATAATCACTTAAGTTAAAAAATATAGTCGTTCTGAGCAGGTTGCAGAGGTGATAATCACTTAAGAAGAATCTTAAGTGATTCAAGGCGATCGAAGAGCCCTAGAAAAGGGTTGACATGAGCACTATTTCTCATCTCTCTCGCTCACAATTTCTCACTACACATGGCTAGTTCTTGGAGATTTAGAGGGAAGTGTTGCTGTATTTACAAGTCGATCAAGAGGCATTTACAAGCAAGAAGAGAGCAAGCTAGGGGTTTCATTGTTGTAACCTTGTAAGATTCCATTTGTATTAACTTCGTATCTCCTTCTTATTGTATTTCTTTGTATGTGAGCTTGTACGATGCTTCTTCGTCTCTAGATTATTTTCAAGAAGGAATTCTTTCATAGTGCATGTGTGAGAGAGGGCCGGATCCTTGGATAGTCACCTCTTTAAGGTCGATACTAAGTAAATCATAGTGTTAATATTGGTGGGGCTTTCACTTCAATGCATCCACTGCAAATCAACCGTATCAAAGTGAACGGTGTTATTCACCCCCTAGCTCTCCATTGGTCCTAACATAGGGGTGGTTTGGTATGATATACTAAAATCGTACATTGTATACTATATCAAAAAAAATTGTTATAAGAAAATTCATATCAAAACCGTATAGAAATTTCGGTATGGTATATATTTTATACTGTTTAGCTTAAAATTTTAGTATCAGTATGATATATACTGTATCGAAATATTAAATCTCATACCAATACTAAAAAATTTAGTATGATATAAGACCATACTAAAAATTTTGAATATCAAAATAGCGGTATATTTTGGTATGGTAAGTACGGTATACCAAAAATTCAATATTTTTCCCTAACCCTACTAAGGACCTTATGACGCACACCTTGTGTAGACTTAATTTTTTTTTTTTATGCTTAATAGTATAACTCAACTCCTAAATCCTACAGGTGAAATCTTAAATGACTTAATTGCAAACCAAAAAAATATATAAAAAGGAAAATTTTGCTACTATATAAGTCTACACAAGTCCGCAGAGGAAGATCTGTAGGTTAACAATGTTTTATATATCAACAATTTACTAAAGGACGTATGCAGATTTTCGAATTGACCAAAAGATGCACACTACTTTGGTATTTACCAAAGGGGGTTCTACCCCTCTTGTTAAATTTGATTTCATCTATTTCTCTCTTCTCTTTCTTCTCTCGTATATATGCATCCTTTTTTATCTTTCCTTTCTCCTTTTCTCTTTTTTGCATGGATGCATAAATATTTATATTAGTACTATGTTGGGTTTGATATGAATCTGATAGGTTCAAATTAGGTCCATGTCAGGGTTTAAAGATGATTATCTCAATATCATCTTAATATATCCAAAAAAGTTGAAATAAACAATGGAGGCCACTGTTGAACTCCTTACAGTTTAAAAAATTTACAAGACCTAAAATGAGTCTAATCGGACTTATCTAGACCCATCAGTGTCTGATTAGACTCATTTTGGATTTCTGAGGTCGTAAGGAGTCCAACGGTATCCTCCATCATAGGTGTTAAAATATAATAAGGAAGAATCAACTTTAAACCTCAACATAAGTCTGATATGGAATCATATCAGGTCCACTGTCAAAACTCACTAATGGACTTAGACAAGTCCGGTTGGACCTATTTTATGTCCTTGGATTTCTGAGACTGCAAAGATTCTAATGGTGCCCTTGTCGCTTATTTCAGTTTCTTGGAGGTGTTAAAATATAATAATAAATAATCGGCGTGCCCATTAGTGTGTTTTGGACCTAAACAAGTCTGATTGGATTCATTTCGGGTCTTGTGGATTTTTGAGACTGTAAGCAATCTAATAGTACCCTTCCGTTACTTATTTTGGCTTCTTAGAGCTATTAAAATATAATAAAGAAGAATTAGCTCTAAACCCAACATGAGCCTGATATTATTTTATATCAGGCCTAACATGTCTATTAGTGGATTTCGATTAAAATCTATTGATGGATCTAGACATGTTTGATTAAATCCATTTCAAATCTTGTGGATTTCTAGGATTGCAATGAGTCCAACGATGTCCTCCGCTACTTATTTTGGCTTCTCAGACGTGTTAAAATGTAATAAGCAAAATTTGACTCTAAATCTCAATTTAGGCCTGATATGAATTATATTAAACCCACGTTGGGCCTGATATGAAATCATGTTAAGCCTATATCAAGCCTTATATGAAATCATATCAGGCTAATATCATGCCTAATATGATTCATATTAGGCTCAACATAGGCTGACATTGAGATTTAGAGCCGATTATTCCAATAATATTTAATAGAGGACACCATAGGCTCATATCAGGCTCAGCGTGAGCCCGCGTTGGGCTTGATATGCCCACATTGGGATTTAGAGCTGAATTCTTCCAATAATATTTTAATACATCTGGAGAAGTTGAAATTAGCAATCAAAGCACCATTGGACTCTTTGTAACCTTAGAAATCCATAGGACCTTAAATGGATTCAATCGGACCTATATAGATCCATCAATTGATTTCGGTCAAAATCCACTTATGAAAGCAATGCATAAAAGAAGCTCTTGAAAACAAGGCGTGAAGGATAAGGAAGTATCTGAGGGGCACGAGGCTGATGGAAGGAGGTTAGAAGGCAAGGTCAAGATTGTGCGAGCGAGGACGAGTGCATAAGTGATTGTACTCGAGGGTAAAATCATAAGTTAGAGTTTACCGGTCAATTGGTATATGTCTCAGTTGACTGGTGGTCGAGAACCAGCAAACCCGAAATAGAATTCCATGGTTTGTGAGTTACCAGTCGACTGGTGTACTCAATTAGTAAAATTACCAGTTAACTGGTCAGCCGACTGGGAGAGAATAAAATACTTCTGTTCGCTCGGCCTATGAGGACCAGTTGACTGGTAAGAATGACAGTCGACTGGTGGAATTGAGTCATTGGATTGTAACGGTCGAATTCCATAGAAACTAGTTGACTTATAAATATTGTAGGTGCTCGGTGCACCCGACTTGAAGGGGGGTTGGATAGACAACGCCCCCAAATACTCGCTTCTTTCTTCAATGTTAGTGCGCAAGCGGAAATACAAACAAACAAGTAGAAAGACTAAAACTAAGAAAAGAAACGCAAACCGTTAACACGTTCGTTTACGTGGTTCAGAGATAACTTGCTCCTACTCCATGACTGTCCGTAAGGTGGATGATCCCTCAATCCGTTGGTGGATTAGTCCCCGGAAACTCCGCTAGCACAATCCTCCTTGTCAGTGAAGAAACCTCGCCACAACTCGGTCAAGAACACTTGGATTGCTAGAGCACTAGATGACTACTAATTAGGCTTTAACCAAGTCTAATTTCTTCACCTTGGCTGACCATCCCCAAGCTCCTTCTTATAGAGCTTGGAAGAAATCAGCAAGCTGATTTGCCCATTACCAGTTGACTGGTCCTTGCATCAGTCGACTGGTGCCAGCCCAACAGTACTCCAACGGTTCTCTACCAGTCGACTGGTGTCAGCCCAACGGTACTCCAACGGCTCTCTACCAGTCGACTGGTCCTTGCACCAGTCAACTGGTGCCTAGCCAATTAAGCACAGAAGCTCTCTGTTCTCACCACCAGTCGACTGGTCCCAGTACCAGTCTGTTGGTGCAGTAAGCATCCGACGATCGAACCTCAGTTTTGATAATGACAAAGGGATTCAAAGTTAAGATTCCTTGTTATCTAACGTGGTTAAATAAGGTTTCAGGAAAGTCCTAACTGCGGTTAGGTAAGGGAAAATCCTAAGGGGGGGTAACCTTAGGTCCTAGGGGGTGGTAACCCTAGGTGAAGGAAAATCCTAAGGGGGGGTAACCTTAGGTCCTAGGGGGCGGTAACCCTAGGTGGAGGAAAACCCTAAGGGGCGGCAAACTTAGGTCCTAGGGGGTGGTAACCCTAGGTGGAGAAAAACCCTAGGGGCGGTAACCCTAGGTGGAGAAAAACCCTAGGGGGCGGTAACCCTAGGCGGAAAGTCCAGTCGGTTTGGAGGACCGGACTGGCAACAGGTAAATCTCCTGAGTGGAGTAGGTGAGGACGCGTTCCCCGCAGAGGGAACAGTAGGCGTCGGGTCGACCTAGGGTTTCCGGTTGGAAATCCAAAGTCAGACTCGGACAGTCCGAAGACTGTCAATTATTACTTACTGTGTTTTATCAGATTCTAACATTGTCTTGCAGGGTATTTTGCTCGGACTAACCTTTGTTTGCAGGTGAGGAACCTGCTGGAAAAAGGCTGGACCAAATTCTATCCCCTGCGCGACTTCGCCACGTGGAGCATCCTGGTTGGTTGGCCACGTCACACTCCAGGCGCCCGGAAGGGATCCAGGCGCCCGGAATCGCATATAAAAGGAGGGTTGAGGTGCAGCTTCAAAGCACAACGAATTCCAAGTGATCTTTCATCAACGTGCTGCTCCAAAAGACGTTCCGAAGTGCTGCTACAAGTGCCCGACGACCCGAAGCTTCAGATTTAGCATTTCTTGTTGTCGGTATAATACTTATAGCTTTTTGTACTCATAATTGTAATCTTTTAACGAGCTTATAGTTGTTGCCCACGGAAAGCGATCAAGGATCGCGGGCCTTCGAGTAGGAGTCGCCTTAGGCTCCGAACGAAGTAAAATCGACATGTGTCTTTGTGTTGTTTCTTTTATCTATTCCACTGCGTGTTTTACAACTCCGATAGTTTTACGATTCTGCTAATCGAACGAAATAGCCACGAGCGCTATTCACCCCCCCTCTAGCGCTTCTCGATTCAATACAGTCGACTGGTACAATCCTAAACCCAGGGTTTCCCATCCCGAGTACATTTCTTTCGCACTCAGACCCTCATAACTCACTTGACTCTTCGTCGCAGCTTTGACCTCTTGCCTTCAAGCCTACTTCCTTTGGCTCTCGTCTCTCGGATACATCCAAGCCCACGGCTCGTCCCCATGCCATCCTTCGCGTATGCCTCGAAGTCGCTTCCCTCGGCCCTTGTCCTTGCTGCCTTGTCCACGGTCCCTCGGATGCTCCATCCTTCACCGGACCTGAAGCCATCAAGCTGAATCATATGTGTATTCTGCAAACCTGCACACTCACATACACATATCAAATAACGAGGGTAATCCTAACTTAAACCCTTTGCTCAAACACCGAAACACATGGTCGCATGGACCATTGGGATTGCTCCAACAATCTCCATTTTTTTGGTGTTTGGCAATACGTTTAAGTTAGGGAAAACAAATAGCAAATAAACATGCTAAAAACAATGGACTTACGATGCCAAGGCTACACACTTGGACTTACACCGTCGAATGGACTTACATTGCCAAGGCTACACACTTCGACTTACACTGCCGAATAGACTTACGTTACCAAGGCTACACACTTGGACTTAAACCGCCGAAATAAAATGCAACATGCATTGGAACCTATCACAAGGCTCCCCCTACACCTAAGCTCCCCAATAAGCTATGATTTTACCACAGGGATTGTTAGAATGTATACTAAAAGCCTGGCTTTTGATATAAACATTTATCTAGAAATAAGAATCACATCGGTCAAATGCCTACATTTGTGATAAATGTAGTTGTTCAATTAATTTATATTGTAGATAACATGGTGTGTGGTGTCACACACAGAAGATCATGTTATCAGTACCTTATAAATTATAAACAATAGCTCACGACCATGATGGAAAGGAACAAACCATTGGAAGGTCGTAGTGTAATTAGGTGTTAGTTTATCTTAACTATATAATTACACTAGTACACTAAGAGTGTATTGAGTAGGACCATTAGAGGTCGTTTCTTTTATACTGACTTTATAAAGGGACAAAGACCTCAGTTATTATGGAAGTGTGTGCTCTTAATCCTAATATAATAACAAACACATATATTTGATATTTATTTCTTTAATTTATCAATGGGTGAGATTTAGTTCGATGAATCAATAAGCCCGATAAGTTGGGAAATGATATCACTTATAGTGTGTGTTGTTGATTATAGAAGGAAACTGTGTCCTAGTAATCTAGGTTGAGAATGTCCCCAAGAGGAGCTCATAAGGATTGTCATGTTAAACCCTACAGGTGGACTTAGTCCGACATGATGATGAAGTTGAGTGGTACTACTCTTGGAGCTAGATATTAATTAAGTGAGTTGTCAGTAACTTACTTAATTAGTGGACATTTGTTATCTTAAACACAGGGAGACTAACACACTCATAATAAGAAGGAGCCCAAAATGTAATTTGGGATTGGTGCGGTAGTTCAATAATAGTTCTTTAGTGGAATGAATTATTATTGATGAAATTAAGTTATGTGTTCAGGGCGAACACGGGATGCTTAATTTCATCGGGAGACCAAAACCAATTCCTCCTCTCGGTCCCTATCGTAGCCTCTAGTATATAGAGATTTATATCCACCGCATACCCACCTTCTTACCCATCCAATGGGGCCGGCCAAGCTAGCTTGGAACCCAAGCTAGGGCCGGCCAAGATCAAGTGGATGAGTCATGTAGGTGGCCGGCCAAAGCTTGGGTCCCAAGCTTAGGTGGCCGGCCACTAGAATATTAAAAAAGATTTTTATTAAAATTATTTCTTATGTGGATATCATGATTTTAAAAGAGAGTTCAAAAATTAAAAATTTCCTTTTATAGCTTTCTACTAAAGATTAAGAGAAGAGATTAATCTCTTTCCTTATTTGTAGTTTAAAAGGATGATTTTAATTTTTGGTAAAAACTTTTCTTATTTGTAAATCATCTACATGTTTAAAAGAGAGTTTAAAATTTGAAATCTTTCCTTATTTGTTGATTAAAGGAGGATTTTAAATTTTAAGAAAACTTTCCTTTTTAATCATGTTCATAATTTAAAAGAGAGTTTAAAATTAAATATTCTCTTTTATAAGTTTCTACAAAAGATTAAGAAAAGATTTGATATCTTTCCTTATTTGTAGATTAAAAGAGATTTTAATTTTTAGAGATAACTTTCTTTTTATCCACATGTTTAAAATAAAGATTTTAATTTATTAAATTTCCTTTTTATAAACCAATCATAAAGGGATAAAAATTATTGGAGAATTTTTTTAAAAAAATTTCTGGAGACAAATTAGGAAGTTTTAATTAATTAAAACTCTCCTTGTTTGTAGCTTTCATATGGCCGGCCAAATAAAATTGAGAAAGAATTTTATTTTTAATTAAATAAAATTTCCTTTTCAATGGCAAAAGAATTAAGGAAGTTTTTATTAAAATTTCCTTATTTGCCAAGATCAAGGATTATAAAAGAGGGGGTAGAGGAGGCTTCAAGGCTAAGGACTCTATTCTATTTTTCTCCCTCTTTTCCTTGGTGTGGTGGCCGGCCCTTCCCTCTCTCTTCTCTCCTCTTGTTGTGGCCGAAATCTATCATCTCTTGGAGCTTGGAGGATGTGGCCGGATCAAGGAAGGAGAAGAAGGAGAGAAAGAATGCATCCCTTGGAGCTTGGTTGGTGGAAAATTCTTCATCCTTTGGAAGTTCTTGTGCTTGGCCGAAGCTTGAAGGAAGAAGGAAGAAGGTGCCTAGGTGGTTCTCATCTCGGAAGATCGTTGCCCACACAACGTCCGAGGTTAGAAGAGGAATACGGTAGAAGATCAAGAGGTCTTTCTAAAAGGTATAACCAGTAATTTTTCTTTCCGCATCATACTAGTTATTTTTGGAAATAATACTAAATACAAGAGGCATACGATTCTAGTGTTTCGAATTTGTTTTCGATATAGTGTTCTTTTGTTTTTCTTTTCCTTGTGATTTAATTGTTCTTTTCGGTTGACCTAAAGTTATTTTAGGAAATTAAATATTAGCTTTCCTTAAAAGGTTTTGTCTAGTCGGTGGTGGTTGCTCCCATATCCAAGAAGGCCATGTGCCTCGCCACGTCAGTACTGGAACCAGTTTTGGAAATTAATATTTAATGGAATTAAATAACTTAGGTGATTTGGATCAAACGTGTTAAGTTCCGCAGGAGATCCAAGTCAAAACATAAAAGAACAAATAGATTAAGTTTTGGATCAAACGTGTTAAGTTCCGCAAGCGATCCAAAATTTAATTTAAAAGAACACATGGTAGCTAGGTAAAGGTTCAGACCTTTGTACAAAATTTTTGTACTGTGGAACCTTTAGGTTTTCCGAGTAGCAACCAACAATTGATATCAGAGCTAGGGTTTTGCCTCTGTGTATTTGGTATTAGTTTAATTATGCACATGTCATACATAATTTATGCAGGTTAATAGTAGGATGTGCTAACTTTGTGGATGCAGGATCCAACTATTATGGCTTATAGTTATTATGTGTGTGATTGGACCCTTGGACATGTCAAGGGCATTTTATTGTGTGTGCATGATTGTATTATAAAATACAGCAGGAGATGTATTTAGTTTTATTAGGATTTTATTTTTGATCTAGTTACATGTACATTCCTTTTATGGAATATAGGATCGATGGATGTAAATTTTATTTTATGTTCGATCTAGTTTACATGTACATTCCTTCGAGGAATATAGGATCAAAATGTAAAATTCTATTTATGTCGCGGATCGAATCTTGCAAAGCGTGGAACCTTCTAAGGACCAGAGGCGCAGCGGAACTAGGAGCAAGATGGATGCGACAGCTAGACCCAGTGGCAATGGCCAAATATGGCAGCAGCTTGGGATGACAACACACGGAGGACAACAAGAGATAAAAGCCATAATAGTTAAAAATTAGATTTTCTATTTATTGCTTTTATATTGTGCTGTGTGTGCATGTTAGTTTACATATTTAGTAGGCTAGCATAGTTAAAATTCCTCATTTATAAATAACTAAGTGGGAGAAGGATTTTTAAGTAAATCCCATGGTCTCCATTACTGGTTTGTAAGTGATGCAAACAAGCTTGCGTGTTGGCTCTGAGTGCCTTCCTCCATAACGGATGAGCTTGTTTGTGGATCACTAGAATAGACTTCCATTTTTGGATGACTATAGGAAGTTAATTAAGAGCGTGTGATCTTCCCCAACGGAAGGGGCATAATCTTATTAATGGACTTAGTGTCAAGTAATGGTATACACTTAGACACATCTAATATTATCCTCTCCATCGGAGTCACTGCTATTATTTGTGTGACCAAATGATACCAACTATTAATTTTATTTGTCAAAAAGTTAGGTTGACAAGATAATAAAATTAATGGGTTAAAACCCTCCTTTTACAAATGTTGAATTTGTATACGTCCACACTAACGTGGCATGCAAAATTCACGGTGTTTGAGGTGTTGGTGAATTTAAATAATATTGTTTGAGGAATCAATATTTTTTTTAAATTCAAAAATTTTTGACCAAATATTTGATCAAAGACAGATCAACTATTAATTTTATTCGTCATAAAGTAAGGTTGACGAGATAATAAAATTAATGAATAAAATCTCCTCTTCGATTTTGTTTACGTCCACACTATCGTGGCATACAAAATTCATGGGGATTTTTAAGGGGTTGATCTTGACCAAGTATTTTTGTGATTCTTAGGATTTAAAATGTTTGTTAATCCCCTAGTAGTCATACTATAAGAAAGACTTAGTAATCCCAATTGTAATGATTGGAAATAGGACTTGGACATTAAGGTAGATTGTCTTCTTAGAACTAAGAACAATATAGGTGTATTTAATTCATTAGTTGAAATATGTTTAGTGGTGTTATCTACCAGAACCTGGAGTGTAGATACAGATGCCATTAATCATGTCCGCAATTCATTGCAGGGTTCCAGGAAACCCGGCAACTAAATGAAAATTAAAACACCGTCTACATGAGCACTACTGTAAAAATGGTAGCTGTTGCAGTGGGAGATGTTTATCTTTTGATAAGAATAAAACATGGATTTTTGAGTAATTGTCTTTACGCACAAAGTTTAGAAAGAACTAGTTTTCAGTTTCTAAACTATTCAAAGAACTTGATATTCTGCCTCTTTTAAATAACAAAGTTGTTATTAAGAAAAAGAGGGAAGTTATCTGTTCTGGTACGTTGGTTGGCAATTTATAAATCCAATAACTCTCACGATGCAACAAATGGAAATTAGTAACACATCTTCTAACTTTAAGAGAAAGTAACCTTCGAAAATGAACCAATTATATCTTTGGCTTCTAAGACTAGGTTATATTAACTTGAGTAGGATTCATTGGTAGCTGATGAACTTTTGGGTTCATTAGTAGTGGAAATCTTTCCAACCTACGAGTCTTACTTGGAAGGAAAAATAACCAAGAAGCTTTTAACTCTAAGGGGTATGGAGTCAAAGATATATTGGAATTGGTTCATTCTGATTTGTGTGATCCTATGAGCATCCAGGAAAGAGGTTGTTTCAAATATTTCATCTATTTTATAGACAACTATTTGAGATACGAATATATTTACTTGATGTGCCGCAAGTCTAAGTGCTTTGATTAGTTCAAAGAGTACGAGGCTGATGTGGAGAAACGACAAAGTAAAAGTATCAAGACACTACGGTAAGATCGTAGTGGCAAGTACCTCTTGAGAGAATTTAGGAGTCATTTATCAGAAGTAGGGATTCAATCCCAACTAACTGCACCTGATACACCCCAACAGAATGGTGTAGGAAAAGGAAGGTATAGGACTCTTATGGAAATAAGTAGATTGATGAGTTATTAAGAATATTATCAAAATCATTTTAAGGATATACTCTGGAAACGGGAGTGAATATAGTACCTTCTAAAGTCAGAACTCTCTACTCATATAGAATTGCTGAATAGACGTAAGCCTATTTCGAAGCATATTCGGATTCAGGTAGTCCAGCACATATACAGAAGAGAGACAATGATAAGTTGGACAGGAATTCACTTGTTTGTGGGTTATCCTAGTGAAATGAAAGTAGGTTTATAGTCTTAAAAATCAGAAGGTCATTGTTAGCATCAATGACCGATTTCTAGAAAAGGACTATGTAATAAACCATGTGCCCATAAGAAAATTTGTTCTTAAGGAAATAATAAAAGACATGTCTAATCTAGTACCAACTGTACAAGATGAGATACCACAAGGAAACTGCAACACGTATCACAAATGATACACAATTGCAGAAAGTGCCTTGTCGTAGTGGGAGGGTTGTTAGGCAACCTAAAAAGATTCATGTTTTGGGAGAGTTTTTGGACTCGATCCCTGGAAGACATGAACCTGATCTCCGGACATATGACGAAACACTCCAAGATAAAGATGTAACATCTTGGCAAAGAGTAATGAATAACAGAATTAGAATATGTGTATTCTAATAAAATCTGGAAGCTTGTAGAACCACCAAATGGTGTAAAAGCCTTTGGGTGTAAAAAGGTCTATAATAGGAAAAGAGGGATAGAAAGGAAGGTAGTAACTTTCAAAGCAAGGCTTGATGAAAAAGGAAACTTTTTCACTGGTAGCCATGCTTAAGTCTATCCGGATTCTTTTGTCTATTTGGCAAGTGGATGTCAAGACAACATTCCTTAATGGAAGTCTTGATGAAAGCATCCATATAAAGCAACCAGAAGGGTTCATTGCAAAGGGCTAAGAGCATCTTGTGTGCAAGCTCAATCAGTCTTTGGACTGAGGCAAAACTTCAAGGTCTTGGAACATCCGGTTTATCAAAGTAATCCAGACCTATGAATTTATTGAGTAAAAGGATAAGTCTTGTGTATACAAAAGGTGTGATGGAAACGTGGTGGTATTTCTTGTACTATACGTAGATAACATTTTTGGTAGTTGGAAACAATATCAAAATGTTGTCCGAAGTAAGGGTATGGTTGTCCAAATAATTCGATATAAAAGACTTGGGAGAATGTATATATTTTTGAGATCAAAATAATAAGGGATCGAAAGAAAAAATATATTTTACTTATCCCAAGCTTGATACATCGGAAAATCCTTGCTCGTTTTAAGCATGCAAAACTCCTCGAAAGGTTTCTTACCTTTTAAGCATGGAGTGTCTTTATCTAAAGAGATGTCTCCGATGACATCAAAGGAGATTGAGGACATGTAGGCAGTTCTTTATGCTTCGGCAGTTAGACAACCTAATGTATGCTATGCACGAGATCAGAAATCTGTTTTGCCAAGGGCATAGTTAGCAGATATCAAAGTAACCCTAGACAAGGACATTGGACTGCAGTAAAGCATATATTAAAGTACCTTAGAGGCGCTAGAGATTATATGCTAGCTTACAAGGTAGTTAATTTGGTCCCTGTGGGTTACACGGATTTTGACTTCCAATCGGATAGGGACAATAATAAGTCGACCTCGGGGTTTTGTGTTTACTTTAGGAGGAAAAGTCATAACTATGGAAGAGTGATAAGCATAGGTGTTTTTCTGGACTCCACCATAGAAGCTGAGTATATGGCAAGCCTCTGAGGTAGCCATAAAAGCTGAATGACTTAATTACCTCAAGATAGACTTATATATGATTTCTAGTTTGTCCAAAGATTATTACAATTTATTATAATAATAATGGTGCAGTAACAAACTCGAAGAAACCATGAGTCTATAAGGCAAGTAAACACAATAGAGCGCAAGTACTACCCAATACGAGAAATTGTATAACAAGGAGAAGTTGTTGCTGCCTAGATTGCATCAGATGATAACCTAAGGTCCTTAAGGCAAGAGGTTTTTGAAAGGCATGGGAATCAGATGTATGGCAGTAGATATGGCAGCTTAGTCTTTTAGTATAAGTGGGAGATTGTTAGAGTGTATACTAAAAGCCTAGCTTTTGGTATAAACATTTATCTAGAAATAAGAATCACATCGGTCAAATGCCTACATTTGTGATAAATGTAGTTGTTCAATTAATTTATATTGTAGATAACATGGTGTGTGGTGTCACACACAGAAGATCATGTTATCAGTACCTTATAAATTATAAACAATAGCTCACGACCATGATGGAAAGGAACAAACCATTTGAAGGTCGTAGTGTAATTAGGTGTTAGTTTATCTTAACTATATAATTACACTAGTACACTAAGAGTGTATTGAGTAGGACCATTAGAGGTCGTTTCTTTTATACTGACTTTATAAAGGGACAAAGACCTCAGTTATTATGGAAGTGTGTGCTCTTAATCCTAATATAATAACAAACACATATATTTGATATTTATTTCTTTAATTTATCAATGGGTGAGATTTAGTTCGATGAATCAATAAGCCCGATAAGTTGGGAAATAATATCACTTATAGTGTGTGTTGTTGATTATAGAAGGAAACTGTGTCCTAGTAATCTAGGTTGAGAATGTCCCCAAGAGGAGCTCATAAGGATTGTCATGTTAAACCCTACAGGTGGACTTAGTCCGACATGACGATGAAGTTGAGTGGTACTACTCTTGGAGCTAGATATTAATTAAGTGAGTTGTCAGTAACTTACTTAATTAGTGGACATTTGTTATCTTAAACACAGGGAGACTAACACACTCATAATAAGAAGGAGCCCAAAATGTAATTTGGGATTGGTGCGGTAGTTCAATAATAGTTCTTTAGTGGAATGAATTATTATTGATGAAATTAAGTTATGTGTTCAGGGCGAACACGGGATGCTTAATTTCATCGGGAGACCAAAACCAATTCTTGGGATCAAAGTTATAAGGGATCGTAAGAAAAGAATGTTGTGTCTGTCCCAAGCTTCATATATAGATACAATCCTTGCTCATTTTAGCATGTAGGATTCCAAGAAAGGTTTCTTACCTTTTAGGCATGGAATAGCTCTATCTAAAGAGATGTCTCCAAAGACATCAAAGGAGATAGAAGACATGAAAGCAGTTCCTTATGCTTCGGCTGTAGGAAGTCTTATATATGCAATGCTATGTACGAGACCTGATATCTGTTTTGCCGTGGGCATGGTCAGTAGATATCAAAGTAACCCTGGACAAGGACATTGGACTGCGGTAAAGCATATATTAAAGTACCTGAGAAGGACTAGAGATTATATGCTAGTTTACCAAGCAGACGATTTACTCCCTGTGGGTTACACGGATTCAGATTTCCAATCAGATAAGGACAGTAGTAAGTCTACATCAGGCTATGTGTTTACTTTAGGAGGTGGAGCCATTTCATGGAGGAGTGTTAAGCAGAAATGCGTTTCGGACTCAACCATGGAAGCTGAGTATGTAGCAGTATGGCTCAGGAACTTTCTAATGGACTTAGATGTGATTCCTGGTTTGCCCAAAATCATTACAATTTATTGTGATAATAGCGGTGCAGTTGCAAACTCGAAGGAACCACGAGCTCATAAGGCAAGTAAACATATAGAGCGCAAGTATCACCTGATACGAGATATTGTGAAGCGAGGAGAAGTTGTTATTGCCAAGATTGCATCAGCGGATAACCTGGCAGATCCTTTCACTAAGGCCCTTCCAGCGAAAGCTTTCGATCGGCATGTGGAGGGAATGGGAATCAGATGTATGGTAGAAGATATGGCAGCTTAGTCATTAGTATAAGTGGGAGATTGTTGGAGTGTATACTGAAAGTCTAAGCTTTGTAAACATTCATTATGAATAAAGAATCATATTTGGTCAAATTGACTACATTTAGTTGTAGTTGTTCAATTAATTTATACTGTAGATAACATAGTATGTGGTGCCACATGCAGAAGATGATGTTATCAGTACCTTATAAATTATAAACAGTAGCTCACAACCAAAATGGAAAGGAACAAACTATTAGAAGGTCGTAGTGTAATTAGGTATCAGTTTATCTTGGCTGTATAATTACACTAGTACACTTAGAGTATATTGAGTAGGACCATTTGAGGTTGTTTCTTTTATACTGACTTTATAAAGAAACAAAGACCTCGGTTATTATGGAAGTGTGTGCTCTTAATCCTAATATAATAACAAGCACATATATTTGATATTTATTTCTTTAATTTATCAATGGGTGAGATTTAGTTCGATGAATCAATAAGCCTGATAAGTTGGGAAATGGTATCACTTATAGTGTGTGTTGTTGATTATAGAAGGAAACTGTGTCCTAGAGATACTAGGTTGATAATGTCCTCAAGAGGAGCTCATAAGGATTGTCATGTTAAACCCTGCAGGTGGACTTAGTCCGACATGACGATAAGATTGAGTGGTACTACTCTTGGACTAAGATATTAATTAAATGAGTTGTCAGTAACTCACTAAATTAGTGGACATTTGATATCTTAAACACAGGGAGACTAACACACTCATAATAAGAAGGAGCCCAAAAAAATGTAATTTGGGATTGGTGCGGTAGTTCAATAATAGTTCTCTAGTGGAATGAATTATTATTGATAAAATTGAGTTGTGTGTTCGAGGCGAACACGGGATACTTAATTTTATCGGGAGACCAAAACCAATTCCTCCTCTCGGTCCCTATCGTAGCCTCTTATTTATAAAGTACTATACCCACCTAAAGGGGGCGGGCCAAGCTAGCTTGGGAACCAAGCTAGGGCCGGCCTAGGTATAAATTGGGGTGGCCGGCCCTAGCTTGAACCCAAGCTAGAGGGGCCGGCCATATTAAATTAAAAAGAATTTTAATTTTAATTTTTATTATGTGGAAGATATAATTTATTAAAGAGAATTAAAATTAAATTATCTCTCTTGTAAAAGATCTACAAAAGATTAAAGAAAGAGATTAAATCTCTTTCCTTATTTGTAGATTGGTGAGATATTTTATTTTCTCTTTAAAAATTATTCACATATTGTAAAATTAAAATTATGGAAATTTCTTTTTATCAACCATGAAGAGATTTTGAAGAGAAATTTTAATTTTAAAATTTCTGGAAACAAATTAGGAAGTTTTAATTGTTGATTGAAACTTGTCTAATTTGATTTCATGATGTGGCCAGCCATTAGAATTTAATTGGGGAAATTTTATTTTATTTTTCTCAATTAAATCATGTCAAGGAAATTAAGGAAATTTTATTGTAATTAAATTTCCTAATTTGCCTAGGCCAAGGAATATAAAAGAAGGGGTGAGGGTGCCTTCATTAGACACAACCTCTATTATTTCTCTCCCTCTTTTGTTCCTTGCTGTGGCCGACCATCATCATCATCTCCCTCTCTTCCTCTTGTGGTGGCCGAACCTCTCTCTCCCCTTGGAGCTCTTGCGGTGGCCGGATACTACTTGGAGAAGAAGAAGAAGAAGGAGAGAAAGCTTGCATCTCTTGGAGCTTGGTTGGTATTTTGTTCTTCATCCTTGGTAAAGTTTCTTTGTGGCCGAACCTAGCTAGGAGGAGAAGAAGGTGGTTGGTTGTTTCTCATCTCAGAAGATCGTTGCCCACACAACGTCCGAGGTTAGAAGAGGAATACGGTAGAAGATCAAGAGGTCTTTCTAGAAGGTATAACTAGTAATTTTTTCTTTCCGCATCATACTAGTTATTTATAGAAATAATACCAAATACAAGAGGCTTACGTTCTAGTATTTCGAATATGTTTTTCGAAGTTGTGTTATTTTGTTTTATTTTTTCCTTGTGATTTGATTGTTCTTTTCGGTTAACCTAAAGTTATTTTAGGAAATTAAATATTAGATTTCTATAAAAGGTTTTGTCTAGTCGGTGGTGGTTGCTCCCATATCAAAGAAGGCCATGTGCCTCGCCACGTCAGTACTGGGAGCCAATTATGGAAATTAATATTTAATGGAATTAATAACTTAAGGTAATTTGGGTCGAACGTGTTAAGTTCCGCTGGAGATCCAAGTCAAAACCTAAAAGAACAAATAGATTAAGTTTTGGATCAAATGTGTTAAGTTCCGCAGGCGATCCAAAATTTAATTTAAAAGAACACATGGTAGCTAGAAAAAGGTTCAGACCTTTATATAAAATTTTTGTACAGTGGAACCTCTAGACTTTCCGAGTAGCAACCAACAATTGGTATCAGAGCTAGGGTTTAGCCTCTGTGTATTTGGTATTAGTTTAATTATGCACATGTCATACATAATTTAGGCAGGTTAATAGTAGG
The DNA here is from genome assembly GCF_018446385.1 of Zingiber officinale. Taxonomy (NCBI): domain Eukaryota; kingdom Viridiplantae; phylum Streptophyta; class Magnoliopsida; order Zingiberales; family Zingiberaceae; genus Zingiber; species Zingiber officinale. The sequence continues at coordinate 2,357,002 of NC_056002.1, read as the reverse complement.
ATGTGCTAACTTTGTGGATGCAGGATCCAACTATTATGACTTTTAGTTATTATGTGTGTGATTGGACCCTTGGACATGTCAAGGGCATTTATATGTGTGTGCATGATTGTATTAAAAATACAGCAGGAGCTGTATTTAGTTTTATTAGGATTTTATTTTTGATCTAGATACATGTACATTCCTTTTATGGAATATAGGATAAAAAATGTAAAATTCTATTTATGTTACGGATCGAATCTTGCAAAGCGTGGAACCTTCTAAGGACCAGAGGCGCAGCGGAACTAGGAGCAAGATGGATGTGACAGCTAAACCCGGTGGCGATGGCCAAATATGGCAGCGGCTTGGGATGACAAAACACGGAGGACAACTAGAGATAAAAGTCATAATAGTTGAAAATTAGATTTTCTATTTATTGCTTTTATATTGTGCTGTGTGTCTATGTTAGTTTACATGTTTAGTAGGCTAGCATAGTTAAAATTCCTCATTTATAAATAACTAAGTGGGAGAGGAATTTTTAAGTAAATCCCATGGTCTCCATTACTGGTTTGTAAGTGATGCAAACAAGCTTGCGCGTTGGCTTTGAGTGCCTTTCTCCATAACGGATGAGCTTGTTTGTGGATCACTAGAACATACTTCCATTTTTGGATGACTATAGAAAGTTAATTAAGAGCGTGTGATCTTCCCCAACGGAAGGGGCATAATCTTATTAATGGACTTAGTGTCAAGAAATGGTATACACTTAGACACATCTAATATTATCCTCTCCATCGGAGTCACTGCTATTATTTGTGTGACCAAAAGACACCAACTATTAATTTTATTTGTCAAAAAGTTAGGTTGACAAGATAATAAAATTAATGGGTTAAAACCCTCCTTTTACAAATGTTGAATTTGTATACGTCCACACTAACGTGGCATACAAAATTCACGGTGTTTTGAGGTGTTGGTTAATTTAAAATAGTATTGTTTGAGGAATCAATATTATTCTAAATTTAGAGTTCTAACCAAAAGTTATTTGTGATTCTTAGGATGACTTTCAACCCACTATCCATCATACTTCAACAGAATAGACTTACTGGACCAAACTACATAGATTGGAAAAGAAACCTGGACATTGTTCTTACTGCTGAAAGCTATAAATTTGTACTGACTAAGCCTTGCCCTGAAGCACCTACTGGTGAATCTACCCAAGAGGAAATTGAATATTATAGGAAATGGGTAAAAGCTGATGAGATGGCGCGGTGTTACATTTTGGCTTCAATGTCAAATGTATTGCAACATCAGCATCAAGATTTACCAACAGCTTATGATATTATGAACAATCTCAAGGAACTCTTTGGTCATCAGGATAGGGCTTCTAGGCAAGAAGTCATGAGAAAGATAATGACAGCCACCATACAAGAGGGTACTCCTGTGAGGGATCATATCCTAAAAATGATGGCTTATCTAAACGAAATACAGATCCTTGGAGGAGAAATTGATGGGGAAACCCAGATCGATATGATCCTCCAAACGCTACCTAGAAGTTTCGCCTGAACTATAATATGAATAAGAGGATTTATTCATTAGCGGAACTACTGACAGAACTTCAAGCAGCAGAAGGATTATTTCATCACAATGCTCAAATTCACTATGCTGAAAATGGTTCTACTTCTAAACCGAGAGGAAAGAAGAAGAAGAAACAAGCTAGTTCAGCAAAGAAAGTGAATAAATCTCAGAGTACGGGATTTAAAGCTGGAGTGAAGAAGCCGAAGGGCAAGTGCTTCATCTGCAAGCAGGCAGGACATTGGAAGGCGGGCTCTCCTCGTAGGAACCAAAACAAAGTTATATCTCATACTCTAGTTGTTGAAACATGTTTAGCGGTGTTATCTACTAGTACCTGGTGTGTAGATACGGGAGCCACTGATCATGTCTGCAATTCCTTGCAGGGGTTCCAGGAAACCCGACAACTATCTGAAGGAGAGATTACTGTCTACATGGGCAATGCTACTAAGGTGGCAGCTGTTGCAGTGGGAGACGTCTACTTATCTTTTAGTAGAAATAGAAATTTGATTTTAAGAAATTGTCTTTATGTACCCAGTTTTAGAAAGAATTTAATTTCAGTTTCTAAATTATTTTTAGATGGATATTCAGTTTCTTTCAGTAACGATGTAGTTATTAAAAGAAATAAAGTGATTATCTGTTCTGGTGCATTAGTTGGCAATTTGTATACTTTAAATCCAATTTCTTCCACAAAGCAAAACATGGAAATTTATAACTCATCTTCTAACTCTAATAAGAGAAAAGAACCTTCGGAAATGAACCAAGCATATCTTTGGCATCTAATGTTTGGTCATATTAACTTAAGTAGGATTCAGAGGCTTATAGCCGATGGACTTTTGAGTTCATTAGAGTTGGAAAATTTTCCAACTTGTGAATCTTGCTTGGAAGGTAAAATGACCAAGAGGTCGTTCAAGGCCAAGGGGTATAGAGCCAAAGAAGTGTTGGAATTGGTTCATTCTGATTTGTGTGGTCCTATGTCTGTCCAGGCAAGAGGTGGTTTTGAATATTTTGTCTCTTTTATAGATGATTATTCAAGATACGGATATATTTACCTAATGTGCCGCAAGTCTGAGTGCTTTGATAAGTTCAAAGAATACAAGGCTGATGTGGAGAAACGATTAGGTAAAAGTATCAAGACACTACGATCTGATCGTGGTGGCGAATACCTCTTAGGAGAGTTTAGGAAATACTTATCAGAGGCCGGGATCAAATCCCAATTGGAACACCCCAACAGAATGGTGTAGCAGAACGAAGGAATAGGACTCTTATGGAGATGGTTAGATCGATGATGAGTTATTCAGAATTACCAAATTCATTTTGGGGATATGCTCTGGAAACAGCAGTATACATTTTGAACTTAGTACCTTCTAAATCAGTTTCTTCTACTCCCATAGAATTGTGGAATGGGCGAAAACCCAGTCTAAGACATATTCGGATTTGGGATAGTCCAGCACATGTGCTGAAACCAGATGCTGATAAGTTAGAATCCCGTACAGAAGTTCGCATGTTTGTAGGATATCCTAAAGGAATGAAAGGTGGTTTATTTTATAGTCCTAAAGACCAGAAGGTCATTGTTAGCACCAATGCCCAGTTTTTAGAAGAAGACTATATAATGGATCACAAGCCCAGTAGTAAAGTTGTTTTAGAAGAACTAAGAGAGGACACGTCTACTTTAGTACCAACAGTACAAGATGAAGTACCACAAGAGACTGCAACACGTGTCACACATGATACACAACCACAGACAGTGCCTCGTCGTAGTGGGAGGGTTGTGAGGTAGCCTGAGAGATTCATGTTTTTGGGAGAGTCTTCGGACTTGATCCCGGGTAAACATGAACCTGATCCCCGGACATATGATGAAGCACTCCAAGATATAGATGCAACATCTTGGCAAAAGGCGATGAATTCTGAAATAGAGTCTATGTATTCTAATAAGGTCTCGGAGCTTGTAGAACCACTTAATGGTGTAAAAGCTGTTGGATGTAAGTGGATCTACAAAAGGAAAAGAGGGACAGACGGGAAGGTAGAAACCTTCAAAGCTAGGCTTGTTACGAAAGGGTACACTCAGAAAGAGGGAATCGATTATGAGGAAACCTTTTCACCGGTAGCCATGCTTAAGTCTATCCGGATACTCTTATCCATTGCTGCTCATATGGATTATGAGATTTGGCAAATGGATGTCAAGACAGCTTTTCTTAATGGAAGTCTTAAGGAAAACATCCATATGAGGCAACCAGAAGGGTTCATTGAAAAAGGCAAAGAGCATCTAGTGTGCAAGCTCAATAGGTCCATTTATGGACTGAAGCAAGCTTCAAGATCTTGGAACATCCGGTTTAATGAAGTAATCCAGTCATATGGATTTATTCAAAGTCCGGATGAGTCTTGTGTATATAAGAAGTGTAATGGAAACGTGGTGATATTTCTTGTACTATACGTAGATGATATTTTGTTAATTGGCAACAATGTCAAGGTATTATCAGACGTAAGGGTATGGTTGTCCAAACAATTTGATATGAAGGACTTAAGAGAATGTGCACACATTCTTGGGATCAAAGTTATAAGGGATCGTAAGAAAAGAATGTTGTGTCTATCCCAAGCTTCATATATAGATACAATCCTTGCTCATTTTAGCATGCAGGATTCCAAGAAAGGTTTCTTACCTTTTAGGCATGGAATAACTCTATCTAAAGAGATGTCTCCAAAGACATCAAAGGAGATAGAAGACATGAAAGCAGTTCCTTATGCTTCGGCTGTAGGAAGTCTTATGTATGCAATGCTATGTACGAGACCTGATATCTGTTTTGCCGTGGGCATGGTCAGTAGATATCAAAGTAACCCTGGACAAGGACATTGGACTGCGGTAAAGCATATATTAAAGTACCTGAGAAGGACTAGAGATTATATGCTAGTTTACCAAGCAGACGATTTACTCCCTGTGGGTTACACGGATTCAGATTTCCAATCAGATAAGGACAGTAGTAAGTCTACATCAGGCTATGTGTTTACTTTAGGAGGTGGAGCCATTTCATGGAGGAGTGTTAAGCAGAAATGCGTTTCGGACTCAACCATGGAAGCTGAGTATGTAACAGCTTCTGAAGCAGCTAAAGAAACAGTATGGCTCAGGAACTTTCTAATGGACTTAGATGTGATTCCTGGTTTGCCCAAAATCATTACAATTTATTGTGATAATAGCGGTGCAGTTGCAAACTCGAAGGAACCACGAGCTCATAAGGCAAGTAAACATATAGAGCGCAAGTATCACCTGATACGAGATATTGTGAAGCGAGGAGAAGTTGTTATTGCCAAGATTGCATCAGCGGATAACCTGGCAGATCCTTTCACTAAGGCCCTTCCAGCGAAAGCTTTCGATCGGCATGTGGAGGGAATGGGAATCAGATGTATGGTAGAAGATATGGCAGCTTAGTCATTAGTATAAGTGGGAGATTGTTGGAGTGTATACTGAAAGTCTAAGCTTTGTAAACATTCATTATGAATAAAGAATCATATTTGGTCAAATTGACTACATTTAGTTGTAGTTGTTCAATTAATTTATACTGTAGATAACATAGTATGTGGTGCCACATGCAGAAGATGATGTTATCAGTACCTTATAAATTATAAACAGTAGCTCACAACCAAAATGGAAAGGAACAAACTATTAGAAGGTCGTAGTGTAATTAGGTATCAGTTTATCTTGGCTGTATAATTACACTAGTACACTTAGAGTATATTGAGTAGGACCATTTGAGGTTGTTTCTTTTATACTGACTTTATAAAGAAACAAAGACCTCGGTTATTATGGAAGTGTGTGCTCTTAATCCTAATATAATAACAAGCACATATATTTGATATTTATTTCTTTAATTTATCAATGGGTGAGATTTAGTTCGATGAATCAATAAGCCTGATAAGTTGGGAAATGGTATCACTTATAGTGTGTGTTGTTGATTATAGAAGGAAACTGTGTCCTAGAGATACTAGGTTGATAATGTCCTCAAGAGGAGCTCATAAGGATTGTCATGTTAAACCCTGCAGGTGGACTTAGTCCGACATGACGATAAGATTGAGTGGTACTACTCTTGGACTAAGATATTAATTAAATGAGTTGTCAGTAACTCACTTAATTAGTGGACATTTGATATCTTAAACACAGGGAGACTAACACACTTATAATAAGAAGGAGCCCAAAAAAATGTAATTTGGGATTGGTGCGGTAGTTCAATAATAGTTCTCTAGTGGAATGAATTATTATTGATAAAATTGAGTTGTGTGTTCGGGGCGAACACGGGATGCTTAATTTTATCGGGAGACCAAAACCAATTCCTCCTCTCGGTCCCTATCGTAGCCTCTTATTTATAAAGTACTATACCCACCTTCTATACCCACCCAAAGGGGGCCGGCCAAGCTAGCTTGGGAACCAAGCTAGGGTCGGCCTAGGTATAAATTGGGGTGGCCGACCCTAGCTTGAACCCAAGCTAGAGGGGCTGGCCAAATTAAATTAAAAAGAATTTTAATTTTAATTTTTATTATGTGGAAGATATAATTTATTAAAGAGAATTAAAATTAAATTATCTCTCTTGTAAAAGATCTACAAAAGATTAAAGAAAGAGATTAAATCTCTTTCCTTATTTGTAGATTGGTGAGATATTTTATTTTCTCTTTAAAAATTATTCACATATTATAAAATTAAAATTATGGAAATTTCTTTTTATCAACCATGAAGAGATTTTGAAGAGAAATTTTAATTTTAAAATTTCTGGAAACAAATTAGGAAGTTTTAATTGTTGATTGAAACTTGTCTAATTTGATTTCATGATGTGGCCAGCCATTAGAATTTAATTGGGGAAATTTTATTTTATTTTTCTCAATTAAATCATGTCAAGGAAATTAAGGAAATTTTATTGTAATTAAATTTCCTAATTTGCCTAGGCCAAGGAATATAAAAGAAGGGGTGAGGGTGCCTTCATTAGACACAACCTCTATTATTTCTCTCCCTCTTTTGTTCCTTGCTGTGGCCGACCATCATCATCATCTCCCTCTCTTCCTCTTGTGGTGGCCGAACCTCTCTCTCCCCTTGGAGCTCTTGCGGTGGCCGGATACTACTTGGAGAAGAAGAAGAAGAAGGAGAGAAAGCTTGCATCTCTTGGAGCTTGGTTGGTATTTTGTTCTTCATCCTTGGTAAAGCTTCTTTGTGGCCGAACCTAGCTAGGAGGAGAAGAAGGTGGTTGGTTGTTTCTCATCTCAGAAGATCGTTGCCCACACAACGTCCGAGGTTAGAAGAGGAATACGGTAGAAGATCAAGAGGTCTTTCTAGAAGGTATAACTAGTAATTTTTTCTTTCCGCATCATACTATTTATTTATAGAAATAATACCAAATACAAGAGGCTTACGTTCTAGTATTTCGAATATGTTTTTCGAAGTTGTGTTCTTTTGTTTTATTTTTTCCTTGTGATTTGATTGTTCTTTTCGGTTAACCTAAAGTTATTTTAGGAAATTAAATATTAGATTTCTATAAAAGGTTTTGTCTAGTCGGTGGTGGTTGCTCCCATATCCAAGAAGGCCATGTGCCTCGCCACGTCAGTACTAGGAGCCAATTATGGAAATTAATATTTAATGGAATTAATAACTTAAGGTAATTTGGGTCGAACGTGTTAAGTTCCGCAGGAGATCCAAGTCAAAACCTAAAAGAACAAATAGATTAAGTTTTGGATTAAATGTGTTAAGTTCCGCAGGCGATCCAAAATTTAATTTAAAAGAACACATGGTAGCTAGAAAAAGGTTCAGACCTTTATACAAAATTTTTGTACAATGGAACCTCTAGGCTTTCCGAGTAGCAACCAACAGTAGCCTCTAGTATATAGAGATTTATACCCACCGCATACCCACCTTCTTACCCATCCAATGGGGCCGGCCAAGCTAGCTTGGAACCCAAGCTAGGGCCGGCCAAGATCAAGTGGATGAGTCATGTAGGTGGCCGGCCAAAGCTTGGGTCCCAAGCTTAGGTGGCCGGCCACTAGAATATTAAAAAAGATTTTTATTAAAATTATTTCTTATGTGGATATCATGATTTTAAAAGAGAGTTCAAAAATTAAAAATTTCCTTTTATAGCTTTCTACTAAAGATTAAGAGAAGAGATTAATCTCTTTCCTTATTTGTAGTTTAAAAAGATGATTTTAATTTTTGGTAAAAACTTTCCTTATTTGTAAATCATCTACATGTTTAAAAGAGAGTTTAAAATTTGAAATCTTTCCTTATTTGTTGATTAAAGGAGGATTTTAAATTTTAAGAAAACTTTCCTTTTTAATCATGTTCATAATTTAAAAGAGAGTTTAAAATTAAATATTCTCTTTTATAAGTTTCTACAAAAGATTAAGAAAAGATTTGATATCTTTCCTTATTTGTAGATTAAAAGAGATTTTAATTTTTAGAGATAACTTTCTTTTTATCCACATGTTTAAAAGAAAGATTTTAATTTATTAAATTTCCTTTTTATAAACCAATCATAAAGGGATAAAAATTATTGGAGAATTTTTTTAAAAAAATTTCTGGAGACAAATTAGGAAGTTTTAATTAATTAAAACTCTCCTTGTTTGTAGCTTTCATATGGCCGGCCAAATAAAATTGAGAAAGAATTTTATTTTTAATTAATTAAATTTTCCTTTTCAATGGCAAAAGAATTAAGGAAGTTTTTATTAAAATTTCCTTATTTGCCAAGATCAAGGATTATAAAAGAGGGGGTAGAGGAGGCTTCAAGGCTAAGGACTCTATTCTATTTTTCTCCCTCTTTTCCTTGGTGTGGTGGCCGACCCTTCCCTTTCTCTTCTCTCCTCTTGTTGTGGCCGAAATCTATCATCTCTTGGAGCTTGGAGGATGTGGCCGGATCAAGGAAGGAGAAGAAGGAGAGAAAGAATGCATCCCTTGGAGCTTGGTTGGTGGAAAATTCTTCATCCTTTGGAAGTTCTTGTGCTTGGCCGAAACTTGAAGGAAGAAGGAAGAAGGTGCCTAGGTGGTTCTCATCTCGGAAGATCGTTTCCCACACAACGTCCGAGGTTAGAAGAGGAATACGGTAGAAGATCAAGAGGTCTTTCTAAAAGGTATAACCAGTAATTTTTCTTTCCGCATCATACTAGTTATTTTTGGAAATAATACTAAATACAAGAGGCATACGATTCTAGTGTTTCGAATTTGTTTTCGATATAGTGTTCTTTTGTTTTTCTTTTCCTTGTGATTTAATTGTTCTTTTCGGTTGACCTAAAGTTATTTTAGGAAATTAAATATTAGCTTTCCTTAAAAGGTTTTGTCTAGTCGGTGGTGGTTGCTCCCATATCCAAGAAGGTCATGTGCCTCGCCACGTCAGTACTGGGAACCAGTTTTGGAAATTAATATTTAATGGAATTAAATAACTTAGGTGATTTGGATCAAACGTGTTAAGTTCCGCAGGAGATCCAAGTCAAAACATAAAAGAACAAATAGATTAAGTTTTGGATCAAACGTGTTAAGTTCCGCAAGCGATCCAAAATTTAATTTAAAAGAACACATGATAGCTAGGAAAAGGTTTAGACCTTTGTACAAAATTTTTGTACTGTGGAACCTTTAGGTTTTCCGAGTAGCAACCAACACGGATATTTAAGAACCAATCACAAGGCTCCCCCTATGCAAAGGCACTTAAAATTTTCCTAACTAAACCTTACTTCTCCCCCTTTACCTAACATCCAAAAAGTTATCCAAAAATATCCCAATTGTTGAAAACTTGTCATCCAAACTGACCCTAAACTCATGTATTTATCTCCCATGGATCCTATACATCTAAACGAGTTGACATGGTCAAGAACATAGCTGAAAAATACTATCAAGCTGGTATCAGTAGACTGCCCCAAGTACCAATTGACTGCCCCCTTCGACACAACCTTACAGAAGCCTACTGTGGTCAAAAAATACTGTTACCAGTTGACTGGTATCTGCACCAGTCGACTGATACTCTATTTCTGTAAAAATCAACTTTTTCAGGCCAACTTCAGAAATACACCAGAAATTCCATAGACCTCCAAAAATTCTCAAATTTTATGGAGAGGTCTATTGTACCCTTGTCTACTTGGGAAAAATACATTACAAAATATATCTATCACCAATCCCAAGATTGACATAAAATCTAAAACTAGCTAAATGGTTCAATTGAACCTTAACCTAAAGTCCTAGTTTTGGCTTCCTCTTGATGTATTTGCTCATACCAACTCATAATGCATCCCTAGCATTGGTTTATATGACATCTATACATCCAAAATCAATTGTCATGCATCATGACCCCAATGTCATATTTCCTTGTATGAAACACAACCCAATTGTGCTAATTCCCTTAGGTTGAGACTCAAATTCGTCTCCAAACCTTTTGGCACATTCATGACTCATCTAGAATCCCAAGTAGTACCCACTTGAGATCCATTGGTCATGGGTCCCAAATTGACTCTTTGAGCTCCCCCTAGAGCTCTTAACTTTAGTCACCTCCCTAGGTGACTCATCCACAATCGCTAGGCCACATCGGTACACTTCCGGTGACACTTGGCCTACAAACCTAACCTTCTTAACCTTGGACACCTTGTCCTTGGTTAATTTAACCTTACCTTTAAATGACTTTCTCTTGTCATTTATTGGCTTCTCCTTGCTATAGTCATATGCAACCCTAGCATAAGACTTTTCCTTAGCATTGGAGACACTAGATCGGTATCCTAAACCCAATCTATCATTGTTGGGTCTTTGACTACCCAACATCATACCTGATCATGTCCGAGCGCTGAGTCGATGGACGCTGGGGACGTGGTGCTCTCCGCTGTCCTCTGATGATGGTGTAGACCTTCGATGAACCTGCAAAGAAACCGAGCCAAGAGGGGTTTCCCGGCAACGACCCTCCGACGCTCAAGTCAGGCAGTGAAGAAAAAGAGGAACGAAGTAACGCTACTGTGGCTACAGTGATGAGAATCGCCTACCTCCGTCGAAGTCTGGGGGTCCTTATATAGGACCCCGGGGAGGCGCGGGCACACTTCTCGATGCGTGCATGTTTCCCCAAACATACCTCAGTAGGGTTGTGTCAGAAAAGCATGACTGACGTCATTCCGCAAGCGTCCGAGCATATCCCTGATGTAACGGTGGAAACTTCCACGGTACGATACTCTGTTCTCTCCGGCCACCGACCATGCTATTTGTCGGCGGCAGGTGTCTCGAGGATGATGTTACCAGCTGTCCTTTTTGTCCCTTTGCGCTCTTGCCTGTTCTTGGGCCGAGCGCAAAGGGATGTACATACCTCGGTGCTCATGGCCTCAAGGAATGTACATACCTCGGCCCGGGCGGGGAAGCCCTGCTCATGTGCTCGGATGGAATTGCGCCTTATTGTCCTGTGGCTCAGCCGAGCGACCTGTCCGCTCGGCCCATAGACTCTTTTACCTTGAGCATCGGAAACCCGACCCCTGTTCGGTCTGTCTTTCGTCCGGCCTGAGAGACCCCTGGCCGGATGTTCGATCGGCCAGATGCTCGGTCGGTCTGCCATTCCGCTTGGCACGACCTCTGTCCGCTCGGCGCGACCTTGGGGCTGACCCTCTTGACCATTGACCTCCACGTGTCATTGACCTCTCGCCAACAAGGGTCCCCCGTCCTTACCACCGGATCAATACCTAAACCCTTATCCAACATTGAATCTTTCTAGGGGTTTCTCCAACCTATCAAGTTTTGCCTTCAAAACTTGATTTTCCCTTTCTAGGTTCCTAAACCTAGAGTCAACATGTCCACCATGGACATTCCTAGACCTACCCATTTTTCTAGGTATATGTCTTCCCTTCTTGGGATTAATGTCTTGGGTCTCCTTGGATCTACCATTTCTAGAGTTATCATGAATTGGTCTCCTAGGGTTATGATCTACAATTATCCTATTCCTATCATGATATTTAAATCCAAAGTTATGCATGGGTAAATAATAGCAATTATTCCTAGCATGCATGGAGGAATTTAAATTTGACTTCAAATTTAAATTAGGGTTTATCTTACCCTTTACCTTTGGAGCTCCCCCTTGGCATGAGCCTCCATTCTTCCTCCACTTCTTCTCCTCCTTCTTCAAATGCACCAACTTTTTGATTTCTTTCTTCCTTGGGCATTTGGTGTGGTAGTGACTCCACTCACCATACGTGAAGCACACTATGTGCTTTTTCTCCTTCTTCTTCCTACAACTCAAATTAGATTCAAAATGAATTGAATTGAGTTTAGGAGATACCTTTTTCTTACCCAATGGACATCTACTCTTGTAGTGTCCCTTCTCATTGCACCCGAAGCACACAATGTGATCTTTTGATTGTGCTTCGGTGGAGGTGCTCACTAGGTTGATTTCCAAGACTTCTTCTTCACTTGTCTTGGATTCTTCTTCAATCTTTGAGGATGTATCCACATCCACACTAGTGGATCACATTTCTTTATCCTTCTCCTCTTCGGAAGTTGAGTGCTCATCACCTTCCGGTTGCTCCTCCTTATCTTGAGCCATTAAGCCCATCTCCTTGGGCTCTTCTTCTTCTTGTGTAGGCATATGTTCTTCCCATTGAACCTTCTTTATCTTGTTCCACAAATCATGGGCGTTCTCATATTTACTTACACGGTTCATCATGTCATTAGGCAAAATATCAATTAATATAGATATTACCTTGTCGTTTGCCTTTGACCGTGAGGTTTGCTCCTCCGTCAAATGTCGTGGTCGGAGCTTCTTCCCTTTCTTGTCCTTCGGGACTTCGAACGACTTTTTGACCACCATCATGGTGTCCCAATCCATGTCGAAGAAGACCTCCGTCTTCATCATCCAATATGTGATGTCCCCAAGGCTTCCTCCTTCAAACTTTGGAGGTTCAATCAAGCCAGTCATCTTCTTGTAGTTGCTCTTCTCGGCGGTTAGTCCGGTGAAGTGCAAATCTCGCTCTGATACCACTTGTAGGTGCTCGGTGCGGCCGGCTTGAAGGGGGGGTTGGATAGACGACGCCCCCAAATACTCGTTTCTTTCTTCAATATTAGTGCGCAAGCGGAAATACAAACAAACAAGTAGAAAGACTAAAACTAAGAAAGGAAACGCAAACCGCTAACACGTTCGTTTACGTGGTTCGGACATAACTTGCTCCTACTCCACGACTGTCCGTAAGGTGGACGATCCCTCAATCCGTCGATGGATTAGTCCCCGAAAACTCAGGTTAGCACAATCCTCCTTGTCGGTGGAGAAACCTCGCCACAACTCGATCAAGAACACTTGGATTGCTAGAGCACTAGATGGCTACTAATTAGGCTTTAACCAAGTCTAATTTCGTCACCTTGGCTGACCATCCCCAAGCTCCTTCTTATAGAACTTGGAAGAAATCAGTAAGCTGATTTACCCGTTACCAGTCGACTGGTGTCAGCCCAATGATACTCCAACGGCTCTCTACCAGTCGACTGGTCCTTGCACCAGTCGACTGGTGCCTAGCCGTTCGGGTACAGAAGCTCTCTGTGCTCACCACCAGTCGACTGGTCCTAGTTACCAGTCGACTGGTACTATCCTAAACCTAGGGTTTCCTATCCCGAGTACATTTCTTTCGCACTCGGACCCTCACAACTCACTTGACTCTTCGTCGCAGCTTTGACCTCTTGCCTTCAAGCCTACTTCCTTTGGCTCTCGTCCCTCGGATGCATCCAAGCCCGCGGCTCATCCCCAATGTCATCCTTCGCATAAGCCTCGAAGTCGCTTCCCTCGGCCCTTGTCCTTGCTGCCTTGTCCACGGTCCCTCGGATGCTCCATCCTTCACCGGACCTGAAGCCATCAAGCTGAATCACATATGTATCATGCAAACCTGCACACTCACATACACATATCAAATAACGAGGGTAATCCTAACTTAAACCCTTTGCCCAAACATCGAAACACATGGTCATATGGACCATTGGGATTGCTCCAACAAATATGACAGTCGACTGGTGACGAAAATACAGCTTAAGTGTTTCCTCCCAAGCTCTATATAATAAAGTTTGGATTGACTGACTTCAGTAATGAAATTAGAGGTGGTTAACCCCTAATATAGTCTCCAAAGCTTAGGGCAATCCAAGGTTCTTGATCATAGTTGTGGTGAGGGGTCTCCACTGACAAAGAGGATTGAGCTAGCTAGAGTTCCGAGACTAATCCACCAATAGATTGAGGGAACGTCCACCTTACGGATAACCATGAAGTAGGAGTATCATCTCTGAACCAAGTAAACGAACATGTTAGGGTTTGTGTTCTTCCTTCTTGTTTCTAGGATTAGCTTTTTATTTGCTTGTTTATATTACTGTTGCGCTAACAAGTATAGGAAAGCGAAAGAAGTGGGTGACCATTTATTCATCTCCCTCTAGCCAGTGATCAAGGTCCCAATAGACAGCTATGATTGGATACATTTTAAGTCTTGTGGATTTCTAAGACTTCCAACGGTGCCCTCTGTTACTTATTTCAGTTTCTCAGAGGTATTAAAATATAATAAAGAAGAATTAGCTCTAAACCTAACATGAGTATGATATGATTCTATATCAGACCCAACATGTCTATCACTAGATTGCGATCAAAATACACTGATGGAATTAGACATGTCTGATTTGATCTATTTCAAATCTTATAGATTTCTGAGATTGCAAGGAGTCCAACGGTGCCCTTCGCTGCTTATTTAAGCTTTTCAGAGGTGTTAAACTATAATAAGCAAAAATTGGCTCTAAACTCCAACATGGACATGATATGAATCATATCAGACCCACGTTGGGCCTGATATGGAATCATATCAAATCCATATCAAACCTGATATGGAATCATATCAAGCCTGATATGATTCATATTAGGCCCAACGTGGGCTCATGTTGGGGTTTAGAGTCGATTCTTCCAATAATATTTTAACACTTTTGGAGAAGCTTAAATAAGCAATAGAGGACACCACAGGTTCATATCAGGTCCAACATGGGCCCACGTTGGGATTTAGAGCTGAATTCTTCTAATAATATTTTAACACCATCAGAGAAGTTGAAATAAGCAATCGAAAGTACCATTGAACTCTTTGCAACTTTAGAAATCCATAGGACCTAAAATGGATTCAATCGGAACTATATAGGTCCATCAGTGAATTTCTTAGATTGCAGAGAATCCAACGGTGTTCTTCATTATTTATTTCAATTTCTCTGAATGTAAAATGTAATAAGAAAGAATTGCATAATAAGAAAGAATCATATCTAAGGTGATGTTTAGTTTAGGGGTTTGGGAATGAAGGAATGAATTCATTTCCAAACCTTGTGTTTGATTGATGGGAATGGAATCAAGATTTTGGAATGAAATCAAAAAATTTGGGTATTGATGAAACCCACCTCTTCCCTTTAGTTTTGATAAGAATGAGAATGAAAATTAAGTTTTGGATAAAAATACACTTAATATATTTGTTCAATTTTTTTCATTTCACTTTCTCTCTCCTTCTTCTCTCTCATCATACTTTCTCTCTCCTCATTCTCTCATCATATTTTTTCTCTCAATATACTTTCTCTCTCCTCATTCTCTCTCATCACACATTCTCTACAATTTTCTCCCTATATTCTCTTCCATCACACACACACTCTCTTCTTATTTTCTCTCTCTTCATTCTCTTCTATCACACATTCTCTCCCATTACACACGCCCTCCTCATTTTTTTCATCACACATTCTCTTTCATCATACTTTTTCTCTTCTCAATCTTTTCTACCATACTCTCTCTCATCATTTTATTTCATCACACTTTCTTTCTCTTCATTTTCTCCCATCACTCTCCCTGCTCATTTTCTCTCATCACACTTTCTCTCTTTTCATTTTTCCCATCACACTTTCTCTCTCATCATTCTCTCTTATCGTACTTTCTCTCTCCTCAATCTCTCCTCATTTTCTCTCATCACACTTTCTCTCTTTTCATTTTTTCCCATCACACTTTCTATTTCAGCACACTTTTTCTCTCATCATATTTTTTTCTCTCCTCAATCTCTTCTATCATGCTCTCTCTTCTCATCTTCTCTCATTACACTTTCACTCTCTTCATTTTTTTCCATCATACTTTCTCTCTCATTACATTTTCTTTCTCATTATTCTCTCTCATCATTATTTTCTCTCATATTAAACTTTCTCCGTATATCTAATTTTTTCTCTTATTTTCCTATAAAGGTAAAAAAGAAAATTTAAGGTTATTCTGATTAAAAATATTCAACTAATTAAATATTATTTATAAGAATGATACTAAAACTCATATCCATTATCATTTCATAATACTATGATACTTATTTCCATTCTAATTTTTATGAGAGAACCAAATGTCACCTAAATTCCAACATGAATATGATATAAATTATATAGATCAATATTGAGCCTGATATGATTTGCATTACGCCTAATATGAGCCCACATTGGATTTAAAGTTAAATTTTTAATAAAGTTTTAATATATTTTGAGAAATTAAAATAAATAATGAAAGGTATTATTGGACTCTTTACCGTTTAGGAATTTATCAGGCATGAAATAAATCGAATTAGATCTGTCTAGATTACATTTATAGGATAGAGGAAAAAAATAACCAGAGAAAATAGGAAAAGTAAGATTTAATTTAACCGGTTCGGATCTCTTCTGTGCCGATTCTCGAATAACGACAAACATGTTGACACGCGTGCAAAGCGCGTCCCAAAAGCAAATGTTCGTCGAACCCCTTCGTGCCCTAAGGTCTTTCGTCCCGTCCGTCCGATCCCGCCAGCGCCGCCAACTCCGTCCCCTCCCGCCAGCGCCGCCAGCTCCGTACCCTCCCGAAGTCGACGGCAACCAGCCTGCGTCCGCTCCCTCCGTACAGTGAGTCGACGAAATCCTTCTCTGTGCCCTAAATCCTTTCCTCCCTATCCCTTCTGCAGTTACGTCCGAGCAAAGCTCGGACATGGAAGTCTTTCTTTCATTTCGGTGAAGTAAGACTAAGCTCATGATCTTATTATCCTAGATCGGAACAAGTTAGTTGATAGGATTTTTTTTACGCCCCATGTCCCTCCCGTGTGATGACATGCAGACGTAAAAAGGAAAGACAGGGATGGGTTTTCTAGCTTTTGGCATAGCAGGCCTCCCAGTAGGAGGCCCACATGACGGGGCTATTAGCTCAGTGGTAGAGCGCACCCCTGATAATTGCGTCATTGTGACTGGGCTGTGAGGGCTCTCAGCTACATGGGTAGTTCAATGTGCTCATCAGCGCCTGACCCGGAGATGTTCCCTCCCGCCAGCTCCGCCAACTCTGCCCCCTTCCTTCGTTGACAGCAGCTCCAGCTCCTTCCCCTCCCAAAGTCGACAAAGGTGGTCCCTCTATAGCATCAGGTAAGTTATTCATTGCAGCTTGAAGCTGTAGTCTAGCCTCAGCTGCTCTAGCTAGTAACTCCTCGATTGGATTCTCATTTGCAGCAGTAACTGTTGCAAGCTCCAGCTCCGTCCCCTATTTAGGGCTCTGTCGGAGAGGATGAAGCCGAATGACCAAGAGAAGACGTCGAAGGTGATGATGAGCCAACTTAGTTTGCCGTCAAGTGCCCAAGAAGGATGAGCCGTCACCGCTGTGCCGCAAGCAAGATTGCGAGCGTTAAAGGAACTCACAATACAAAATCTCCATTAATTAATTAATTGCTCCCTTTTAAAATTTTATAAAAAATTCCTAATTAATCGTACGACACCCCTTATTTCCCAATTCGGATCTTCTTTCTTGATGTGCGTCACATGTTTGTCGTTTAGCGAGTGGGACACAGGGACAGAGAGAATTTGAGACAGAAGATTCAAACTGGGAAACAAGGGGTGCCCTTTTGTAAATTATAATTAGGAATTTTTTATGAAATTTTAAAAGGGGGCAATTAATTAATTAATGGGAATCTTGTATTGTGAGTTCCTCTAATGCTCGCGATCTCGCTTGCGGCACGACGGCGACGACTCGTCCTTTTTAGGCACTTGATGGCGAACTAAGTTGGCTCGTCATCACCTTCAGCGTCTTCTCTTGGACACTCGACTTTGATTCATCCTCTCCAGTAGCACCATAAATAGGTGATAGCATCAGGCTACCGGGTTCCATGATTCCGGTGTGGCCCTAAAAGCAAAATTCGAGAATTAGGTATGGAAGACTTCTTTGTCTTCTCATTAAAAGATCATAATTTTTTCCTCCGATTAGCTTTCCATCATCATGTGAACTTCATAAAAAAAAGAGCTAAATAATGTCTAGTATAGTTTGTCAAAAACTTGATTTACCATCTATTCATAAAATGTGTAACAATATCCTATATTAAAGCTAATTAGGAGAACCCCATCAGAGTCTTTGTATGGTTTGCAAAGATCTGTTCATAAAATTTTCACATAAGGTTTCCTTTTCTAAGGAATAAATTTGGTAGCATCCACAAACTAGTTATCTGTACACTTGAGAAATTATTGTACCGATTAATTCAGCTTAACAGTATAACAAAGTTGTGATGACTAAACTAAACAAAGTAGTATGTGCATTAATAAGTTTTGTGACTATTAATGCAGTTCGGATCTTCTGTCTCAAACTCTCTCTATCCCCGTGCCCCACTCACTAAACAACAAGCATGTGACGCGCGTCTGGACAGAAGATCTGAACTGGGAAATAAGGGGTGCCCTATTGTAAATTGTGATATAATTAGGAATTTTTTATGAAATTTTAAAAGGGAGCAATTAATTAATTAATGGGGATCCTGTATTGATGCTCGTGATCTCGCTCACGGCATGGCGGCAACGGCTCGTCCTTCTTGGGCACTTGACAACGAATTGAGTTGGCTTGTCATCACCTTTGGCGTCTTCTCTTGGTCACTCGGCTTTGATTCATCCTCTCCAGCATCACTGTAAAGAGGTGATAGCATCGGGCAACTGGGTTCCACAATTCCGGTGTGGCCCTAAAAGCAAAATCTGAGAATTAGGTATGGAAGACTTCTTTGTCTTCTCACTAAAAGATCGTAATTTTTTCCTCCGTTTAGCTTTCCATTATCATGTGAACATCAAAAGACTGAAATTGATTAATGCAATACAACAAGTGATAGTAGTAATTTTAATTAAGGCAATTTTTTATAGATTATTAATTTGATTTTGTTGTGCCCAAAAGGATATTCACATATCTCCATAATGATATGATATTGTCCATTTTGGGTCTAAGCCCTCATGGCTTAGCTCTTGTGCTCTGCCCAAAATGCCTCATGCCAATGGAGATATCTTACATCCTTTTAAACCCATGATCTTTACCAAATCTTTCTAATGTGAGACTTTGATTGAATCCCTAATAATCCTCCCCTCATGCGAGGACCGCAATTGCTCTCATGGTCCGGGCCTCCCCGCGAGCATCCGACCACTCTTGATGTGCTTCGGGTCTCTCCGCGAGCATCCAGTTATCCTGACCTGCTCCGGGCCCTCCTTGTGAGTATGCGGTCAACCTGACATGCTCTGGGCCTCTTTGCAAGCATCTGCGTTTGGTCACTCTTGACCTGACCTGCTCCGGGCCTCTCTGCAAACATCTACGTTCGGTCACCTAACCTGTTTCGGGTCCTCCCCGCGAGCATTCGGTCACTTGACTTGCTTCGGGCCCTCCTCGTGAGTATCCGGTCAACCTAACTTGCTCCGGATCTTCCCGCAAGCATTTGCACTCGATCACCTTGACCTAGTCTGAACTGTGAGCATCCTGCTCACCTTGACCTACTTTGAGCCTCCTCGCGAGCATCCGATCATCTTGACCTGCTCCGAACCTCCTTATGAACATTCGGTCACCCTGATTTGTTTTGGGCCTTTCTAGGAACATTCGGTCATCCTGACCTGTCTCGGGCCTTCCCAACAGGCATCCACATCCGGCCACTTTTGATCTGCCTCGGGCCTTCCTGCGAGCATCCGGTCACCCTGACCTGCTCCGGGCCTCCTTGCAAGCATCTAGTCACTCTTGATCTACTCTGGACCTCCCACAACTTTGTTCAAGGCGAAATCTTTCAATACAGGACTTTGATTGAATCCCCAACAAATTCATTATTCTCGAAATACAACCTTGTTTCTGGCTACAATGAATTTATTATTGCAAACCTTTTAGTAAAACTCTAGGGAGAAGAATAGTGTATTAGCTTAGATGTTTTAATTTCCTTGTTATTGAGAATCCTGTAGTAGTTAAAATTGAGGGAGAGGAAAATCATATAGCTTGGAGGTTGTACTTGTATAGTTTGTGGTAAATACAATGTTGCTTTCAACTATTTTCATAGGTTTAACCTGCCAAACCTATGAGCAAACCTACGGACTGAATATTACAGTGTAAATGTTTAAGTCAAGTCGCTTCTAGTTCAGATCACTCATTTGTGACATTGACTGATGCTTAAAATTCTGTTGCACTAAATTGCCTCATGCACTCACAGAAAGCCCAGATTGTTTTTATCTATAATCGAAGTAGAATTAGTCTAATAGCCTGATAAATTTGATGAATTAATTTAAGTTTGCCTCCATGTGCTGCCCGGTTTGGCTCATTTGGCAATGTGGTAATGAACCCTTGAGGACTAACGCCTTTTGACAAAGCTGCCTAGTGCTTTATTCGGGTATATGAGATTACTTATTTTGTCAGATAAGCAAACATCGGAAGCTCTCTTAGTTGGGAGACTTGAGAAGTCTCCATTGTTTGGTTGTAAACTATGTTATTCTCTTGCCTTTTGAAACATGAAAGGGCTGGATACAAGTTTGCTGTTGATATTTTGTTGGTATCAGGTGTCTGTCCTGTTGACATTGTTCAGATCTGTTTTCATTATTTTCTATCAGTGCCAAAAGGGGGTATGGCAAAGTTGGAGGAGATTGATACAGATGAATATGAAAAGATAATGGCTGCTAACAAAATGAAGAGGAAGAAGTATAGCATCATAATTCCAACATACAATGAGCGTCTCAACATTGCCCTTGTCATCTACCTCATCTTCAAACATCTTCAGTATGCCTGACTCCCTCCTTATTTTTCAACTCATGCTTAAAAAAACTCTTTAGTTCACTGTGGCAAATAAAACATACTAATATACGGGTTATTCAAATAGAACTTATTGGTGAATGTCTGTCTACTTGTTTTATAAAATACATCAGCATGGCTAACCCTAAATTATCAATATCAAGTGATTGATTCACTAATGTCATAATGTGCGTTATTCTATGGATAGCTTAGGTTTTTATATATTTTTGTATATGAAATTATCAATTATGAATAATTCAAGTTAATTAATTTGATATATTATGCGGTATATGTAAGTTTTATGTATTGCTATACATGGTTGTCAATACAATTACTTTTACTTATTTTTCTTTAATGCTTCACGGGTGGCCCATATACTGCATATGCTTTATGCGATATCCGATTGCATTTCACTTGCATATGCTTTTTAAAATCTTGATAAGACGAGACGAGAAACTTTTTCTAATGATGTTTTTTTTCTCCCCACAAACTGTAACTAGAATGGTATGGAGTTATAGTGAGGGAACTGTATATTCCTGCTTCACACTCAGATCACATCTTGTTCTTGTGTGATGATGGTTGAAGTCAGTGATTGTTTTTCTTCCTACATTTATCTGAAACAGCTGTTGTTTCCTTTATCCGCCTTATGATATAAATGCCGATGTGAATGACTTGGTGAAAAATTAACCTTGGAATAAATACTCTACTGCTCATTGTTTCTTCCAAATATTTTGATTATCTCAAGGAATTTGTTATTAATCAATGTTCTCATTTTCTAAACTAACCTTGGGATCTGATTTATATATTCTGATAGCTTTTAATCTCTCTGGTCAACATCTATTTATCCATAGTATTTGTTGAGAATCGGAGTAAATATTTGTTCAGCTTTTGCTAGGGAGTCCGAGTTTGAAGTCATTATTGTAGATGATGGAAGTCCTGATGGAACTCAAGATATCATAAAACAACTACAGGATGTCTATGGGAAAGATCGCATTGTGAGTAGTCTAGTTGGATTATTAATAATGGTAGTCAATGATTTTGTATTGTTGTCAATGCCTTATTTATATATAATGTAATTCTGTCAGCTACTACGAGCAAGGCCAAAGAAGCTTGGTCTAGGTACGGCTGCAGCTTGTTTTGGTTTAGGTAGCAAATTCATGCCTAATCATTGAAATGGGTAAATAATGTGTAGGAACTGCTTACGTCCATGGATTTAAGCATGCATCTGGTGATTACATAATAATCATGGATGCAGATCTCTCACACCATGTATGTGCTTGATTATGGCAATTTGTTGATATTAAATTTCTGCAGTATTTTTGTTAATCCTAACAATCATTTTCTTGTGTGCAGCCAAAATACTTGCCCAACTTCATCAGGTACTGATTTTACTTAGCATTTGAAAAACTTTAAAAAATACTACGGCAAAAGTTGGTATGGATATAAATAAGCTATTGATAGAAAAGTATTTAGTAGCTACAACTATGATTATTGATAACTGAATTTTAGATCAGACTTCTGTAAATGTTTTCATAGACTGTAGAGACATAGGTATTTCATGCAGACATAGTTATCTCACCCTTGATTCATGGAAGGTAGTTAGACATACAAATTCATTGTTTTTGAAGACAACCTGTTCATCATACTGCCAAAGTGAAATTTTCTGTTACAAGGAAAATAATAATTTTGCAAAAAAAAACATGAACAAGAGTAAAAAATGTTGCAGTTTCACATTATTAACAGAAACTGAAGAAAGAACAAGGTGCAACATAATCTTGTTGAAACTCCATGTTCATGTTTTCATCTCTAGGATATCAACCACGGTTATTGAATTTATAGCATGACTGGTGAGTAGGTTTAAACTTAAGAAACAAGTTGCGTTAGTACCTTTTTTAATAAACTGCAATATTGGTGTTTGAAAGTTAGAATGCAATATCAGTTTATTAAAATTTGAATCTGGCAGTTCAAGGAACATGATCTATATGTCATTGCAGGGGTTGTTTCAGGACTGACATCCTAACATGAGTCTGAAATGGTGACACGTTAATTGGTTCGCCTTTGGCATGTTGCAAAACTCATCTTGACAGCTATGCATGTAAATATATGAAATAAACAGTTAGAGCAAATTTCATTATAGGACTACACCAAGAATCAATAGTGTTTAAGTTTAGTTGAAAATTTAGGCATTCAAAAGTTTATGGTATCAACAATTACATTTTTAGACAATAGGGTGGGTTGTAGAATCATTTTGTGCATGGTTAATGGGATAGGTAAGGGTGCATCTAATTCATCTGCTTGCCAAATACAATTTATGTAGAAGGTAGGCTTTTATGGGCTGTCTATTGATACCAGTCTTGATTTGTCTTACAATTGATTATGCTTTTGGTAATATCATGTGTTATATACAAAGTGGAAGATACAAGCATATACAAGAGCGATTGTGAGAAATGATCACTGTTCTGGGTAGTAGCATAGTTGGGGATGAACATAAAACATTTTTTTAAGTGTCTTCTGCCATGTATTAAGAGCTGTGAATGAATTGATTCAGGAGGGGAAAAAACTGTAAAATGACTACACTATTTAATGAGACTCTTGTTTGGTTGTAGTGCACTAGAATTGTTAATAGAGTTGAATGGCTGAAAAATCAATGTGGCTAATCTCAAATAAGCTCCTTTCTAGTCATTGTTTGAATCATTTAAAATTCATCGTTACTAGCATATGGTCACATATTCCATATGGCTTCTTGTATTTTTATAGGACATGATACTTTTTGGCACATTTGTAGTCTTAAACTGAACCCCAAAAGTCAATGTTGACAGAATTGAATCTTGATGTTTATGTTTCCTAGGAAGCAAATCCAAACTGGTGCAAGTATAGTTACAGGAACCCGCTATGTCCGGCATGGTGGTGTGCATGGATGGAACCTTATGCGTAAACTCACAAGTAGGGGAGCAAATGTACTTGCACAGACACTTCTATGGCCAGGTGTATCCGATCTGACTGGTTCTTTTAGGTAATTCGTATTTGTACATATAATTACACTTTTCTTCATTCTGGTTGGCCTCTGAAGCAAGCAGCTGCTACATTAAGCTCATGCATAAATCCTAGTGGAACATGTTTTGCAGACTGTATGAGAGGAGTGCTTTCGAAGATGTCATAAGTTCATGCGTGAGTAAAGGATATGTTTTTCAGATGGAGATTATCGTCAGAGCTAGCAGGAAGGGCTATCACATCGAAGAGGCAAGATAATAGATTTATCTTTAGCATTGCAGTGAACTATTAAGATTATCGTTTGCGCATGTTAAAATTTGCTTGAAAGCTAAATTGTTTTGTAATGCAAAAATTGTAGGTTCCAATAACTTTCGTGGACAGAGTTTATGGGAGCTCAAAACTCGGCGGATCTGAAATAGTCCAATACCTAAAAGGCCTGGTGTACCTGTTGTTTACAACCTAAACAAGGAACAAATCAGTGAGTACTTCCACTGTCATCAATTGATCATAACTGCAACTTCACACCTTTTTGTTGGAAAATCAACAAGCAGGATTTTCCATTAACCCGGCCGGAACATATTCTCTACCATCTCGCTCAAACAGGTTATGTTCTTCAGCAGCAGCAATTTTTTTCACTACTATTTGAAGGATAATAATTTAATCCAGACTATTTCTTGTATGCTCAAGTTCTAGTTTGCTTATTTGTGTCGTAATACGCACACTAAACCAACTGTACCGGTCCATTCTTCTTTATAATCTTGCCTCCCCTACCTTCGACTGCTGCTGCCCGAGTGTTCGACGGAATTCGTCAATCAAACCTTCGCCTGGTCGTGAAGCCATCCTGCACCTCGTCTGCCTCCCGACCTCGCCGCCATGAAGCACGTCGCCTGTTCAACGGAATTATGCATGAATTTTATTCATAATTATTAACAAATCAAATTTATTAATATTTAAAACTATCTATTAAATGTATTTTATAATATTAAACGAATATAAACAGATTCATAAATATTTAATTCGACTTGCTACGCTGAACTTCTAAGAATCGAATTGAACAGTCTGCAGGTTAGATTATGTTCAAACTAATGGGTATGCCTCAAATTGAAACCTTGGTGTACAATTGGACAGTGATCTTTGAAGAACTGAAAAGAATCCAAATCTCAATACTTGAGGCAGAGATATATCATAGTAGAGTCGACAATTAGCATTTTGACGATAATATACAAGATAAAGAACTGACAAGGTTCCATGAGTATAAATACAGCAGCAACATCGACAACCAAGAGAAAAACATCCAAATGTTAGGAGAGTGATCACTAGTTTGAGTCATCTTCCATTTCGTCCTCGCCTTCCAAAAGCCACTTTTCAAGTTCATCCATTTCTTCCTCCTCATTGCTGTACCATCTACTTGCATTGTCGAGGAAAGTCATCCCTAGCTCCTCGCCGCGACATGCTAAGCGCAAGAAAGGGCGGGTTCTCAGTAAAGCATCTACCATATCTCTATTCAGGCTTCCGCTCATTCCCAGCCATCTCAAACTTGGGAAGTAAGGCCTCTTAAACCACCGAAATGCGAGTGGTGTGATTAAACCACATTCATAAACGTCCAGCACACACAAGCTGCTCCCAGGTGAGCTGCCTTCGATTTGCATGGATGCTAAAGCCATGACAGATACATCTCCGATATTTGGACAACCTCTGATACGAAGTTCAACGATCTGTATCCTACTTTTAGCAAGTGCCAAAATGGCCTCGTCTGTGAGATTGGGAAGCCTAGAGAGGTCCAACACTTGCAAGCTCTGATTCACTGAGCCACCACCAAATAGAGATGAAATGCCATTCGATGTGATTCTTCGACAGCCTCTAAGAGACAATGAAAACAATGGACAACTGCCATTGCCCAGGTAAGACAATCCTTTATCGGTAGTATCACTGCCATCCAACAACAACACTTGTAACTTGGGTAGATAACTTAAAGCCTTTACAGCCTCATCACCCAGATTCCGACAATCTCTCAGATCAAGAACCGTCAGCTGCTTGTTATCAGACAAACCCACAACACCAAGATTGCTTAACAAATTACACCACCTCAAGCTAACATGCGTTAGCAAAAGGGAAGTGGCAGAAATGTCATGGAAAACAAGATCTGTGAGTTGACTCCCATGAGACACCCTGAATTTCCGTAGGTTAGGACAAGAGTGTATTATGGCTCTGAAACCAGTATCTGTAACACGGCAAAAGCCCCCAAGACAGATACTTTCCAATGTGGAGCAACCATCAGACATTAAAAGAAAGCCGACATCATTAACTCGGCGGAAATAGGTGAACATGAACTCCTGACTGCGTAAAAGAGAAATGTGCTTCAATTTACCATGTGAGTTTATCTGTTGAAGCCCAGCATTAGTGAGATCAGAAGTCAATATAGGTTCCATGATAGGGGCATCTTGAAGATCCAACGATGACAATAACGGGAAGCCCTTTGAAATAAAACCAACTAAGTGATCTGTGATATAGTCCACTGAAAGGCATAGCATCTGAAGGCTGGGAAACATTGATGGTTTTTTAACAGGACTTGAGGGGTGAAGTGATTTCACTGTTGCACTGAGCAGTTCCATCAACATTGTCATGGGTATATATCCGATCTCCAGGCAAGAAAGAACTACAGAGGCATTTGCCCATACTTGGCCAAAATTGGGATGGTCGAATGAGGAAAAATCAAGTGCCAAAGTGAGTGTCTATAAGAAGAAAAAAATAGATCATTTCTCCAGTATTATAGCAAGATGCACTAAAATAGAATAATTTACTATGCATAATGATGGAATGGATGGTGCTGTGCACATTACTCAGCACAACCTTGGAAGTCATCCTCAATCATAGTATATTAGAAAGAAATAAAATAAAAGTTTTTCCCAAATTGTTTTCAGAATTTTAAATATGCATTTCCAGCAAGAAGAAACTAGTGAAAATCAACATATAAACACATCATTCTACCATTAATAGTAAGCTCCAAGATCCATATATCATATCAATCACACATCAGGATCATAAGCTAATAAACACTATCTGTCAGGTTTGATCAACAGGATAACTCTCTAGATGATTTCCTTTCCATATCTGTTTTTCTATTGACTTCCTCAAATAATAAGCAACTAGACATGTCTATGTTTTCTTAAATATTGATTTTCTTCCTCCCTCCCTGCAATCTTTACTCAAAACATTGATTCCTTCCTCCCTCTCCCTCTTTCTCAGCATGAAATCAATATCTACAGTACAATGATTTAGATGAGATAATTTTAACTCACCTCTAACTGAGAACAACCAGTAAGCAATTCCTCTAGATCAGCAAAAACAAATGAGAGTCCTCTACGTTCAGCTAGGGAGCTTAAAGACAGGGACCTATCAAAGGTAAAATCAATCAACACAGGAGATACATTCTTAGATTGAATTCAAGGATAATTTTTGAATAGCTTAAACCAAGTAGTTGGGACTCACAATGTGCTGTATCGTACTATAAAGGAAAGTTATGCATCATTGCATTCTACAATTGAGGAAACTTGCAACCAATATCAGAGCATTTTGAACTAATTTTCTATAAAAACATTTTACAATTATTAAGTCTTTGAGGATCAAGAAGAACAATAAACCACCAAACTATATTTATGGAAGTGAATTTGGTTTCAATTCAAAGCCTATGAGCAAGTTATGCACTTTTCTCTATAGTGGTTCAAAAAAAATAAATAAATGCCAATGTCAGTCTCAAAATCAAATGCTTTTGAGGATTGATTACTCTCTGATATCCATCCTAGAGCAAATATAAAAAAATTTATGGGCATCGATCTCAACTACATTTGAATTCAGTGGCAAGATAAGATCCATGTAGCTAGCATGTAGTTGAGTTCACAATTAGTCAAGACTCATCACATTCAACTAAAAGCATGCAGTGCCGTAACAAAGATAAAAAGGAAGAAATTAATGTGTTCATCATCACACTCAATAAGCAAGTTCATGGCAAACCAAATGAGCTCATGCACTTCAATATTAGCCAGATCCATTGGTTTATGTCATTCTTGTCCAGAGCCAAAGCACCATCCATGACCTAATCTTATAATCAATGCATCCTTTCTCTGACTTTCCAGAGCCAAAACAATAGGTTATGGTGGTGGTGGTAGTGCATAACAACAACCTGACCAGGAAGAGATTTAGCACCTGTAAGCTAGGTATGGATTCTAAGCACTAAAGAGCTGGAGAATAGTCAATAGTTTGTTTGCTAATGGGATCGTTTACTGGATTGTGAAGCTCCAAAAACACTATTCCACTTTGTAATAGCAAATATATGTGTGTAGATCATTAATCTGGACATTAAAAATTGAAAATTTGTAGCAGAGAATCACAAAATTGATTATTTTTTTTTTCCTTTTTTGTAAAGAGTATGGTTTTGGGTCGATATACATCTATTACCTCAGATCTCGGCACTTGCCACCAATTTCAGCGAGAAGCCTTCCACTCAAATTTTCGCAATTATGGAGACACAAGTCTTGAAGAGAAGGCCTGATCAAGAACCTGATCGACGAATCATCAAGGCGACTGCAGTCCAGCTTCAAGCTCTTCAGGTACGGATTTGGAGGTAGTAGCGGCTCCAGAAGATCCGCAGTCGGCGCGATTTCCTGTAATCACAAATCCCAAACAAGGGTCAAATCCTTGCGAAACGAGATGCCAAAGGATGTAGGAGACGGCTATAATACAAGGAGGTTAAAAGAAGGGACGAAGGACAATGCATGGCACGCGGCACCGCGAAGGGAGCGGCAGGTGGCAGCAGCCGAACAGAGGGAACGAGGGTCGAGGCGGGAGAGGATCGAAGCGAGGATGGCGAAGGGGAGGTAGTGCTCGAGCGCCAGCGGTGATGAATCAGGGGGATGCGCTCCTTGATCACCGAGCTCGAGCGCAGTGCCGACCTCTTCGTCGGCCATCTCCAGATCCGGCTGACTCCCAAGCGTTGAACGTGGCCGAGGAAGGGGATTCAGAGCATCTCCTGGATTTCTTCCTTCTGTTTCTCCACGGCAAAGACAAACACCGTTCGATCTCAACGTTTTTTAAGGTTGCGCTTGATGAAAATAAAAATAAATAAATAATAAAAAATCAGACATTTTTATTAAAAAAATATTAAAAGAAGAATTGATTTTTTTTTAGTTAATTTGATCAGCGTACTTAATTTGAAAAATTTTATACTTAGATTTTCTAAACGACATATTTATTTCTTAGTTTATCAATCTTGTCAATTATTACTGTGTTATATTCAAATTATAGTAAAAAATAACTCAATATACAAAAGAGATAAATTATATGATCATTAACCGCATCATTATTATGGTATTGTACTTTAAATAATAATACTGATACGATGATGATGAAGGGTCCCATTTCGTTATCACAGTGGAGGTCAAAGTCAAAGTGGTCAACACGTAGATGACATCAACCGGTCGGGCAAATCATGCCCGGACTAGGGAAAAGGCTTCGACCCGCCGTCGCCTCTGCTACGAAGAGAAGTCAAACAACCGGCGCTCAAGGGAGATGATGTGCAGAAGCCGAGCCGAGCCGAGCGGCTACCCTGCTCGGATAGACAACACAATTTAACTTCGGCCAAGCGGCTACCCCGCTCGGCCCGGTAGCAGCTTCGGCAATAACAAAGTAGACATTCGGTCGAGCAGACACACACTGAGGAACAGCGAGATTCTGGTCGACTAGACGGAGCACTAGGGCGGCGGAATTCCAGTCGAGTGGCCAATCCGCTCGGCCCAACAGTACACTCCTGATGATATCCAGTGATATTTTTTTGGGAGTTGGTGCCGCAGACACCGAGCATGGACTGTCAGAAGATCGTACGGCGAAAGCTTCCTCCACTGTCACTTCAGAAATATGCTCGGTCCGTTAAGGTACTGTGTTAGGGACACTTTACTGACAAGTCTTTTCAGGAAAAACTTTGAGAAACATGCTCTTCTTGGGAAGCGTGCACGTGCGCTACCAGAGCTCTATATAAAGGGGGTTCAAGTATCGGCGGAGGTATGCGATATTCACTGTTTGTGCTACAACCTTCTTGTTGCTCCGCTTTATTCTTCATCGGCAGTGACTGACTTGAGCGTCGGAGGGCCAACGCGGGGGACCCCTTCCCTGGCTCAGCACTGACGTAGTTTGTATTGCAGGCCCGAGCGGAGTGCACAGAAGGTCAGCGCCGGAGCGGAGTCCACAGGAGGTCAGCGTGAGCGCCACATCCCCAGCTTCCTGTCTCTTTGACTTTCGGACATGATCATATTTAGCGTCATATGTGGGAACACCACCTGCATTCGAACCGAGAAGATGGAGGATGTTGGACGACTCACCACCGTGACGCTCGCCCAGGAAGAGCTCGAGATGCTCGTTCAAGCTCGAGCAATGAAGATGATTGAGCAGCAGCAATAATAGGCGTTAGCCGATCGGCAAGTGCCATAGCCTGCAACATCGGCAGTCGGTAGACGAGCGGGGCCGGAAGACCGAGCGAAGCAAATCTCTGTGTGGGGGCATAATCGAATGCCGATCGACACACAGGGGGAAGCGCCGCCCGCGCTGATTCCCTTTCATCGCGCTTTGTTCCAAACCCCCTTGGAGATAGACTAGGTGAATCAAGAGCGGGGATCGTCTTTGGATGATGCTCCTGTTCAGGATACACGGAAAGGCAAGGCACCCTGAAGCAACGCGTCGCTTGAACGGATCAACCGGCAGTTCTCAGAGGAGATCTTACAAGACTCTCTGCCCAGACATTATACCCCGCTGGCGATTGGGACATACAATGGATCGATCGATCCAGATGATCATCTGGATCAGTTTGATAATGAAGCCACGCTGCACCAGTATACTGACGGAGTGAAGTGCCGAGTCTGTTGGTGCGGTTAGCACTAACGGTCTAACTCAGGTTTTGATGAATGACAAATCAGGTTAAGTTAGGTTCGTCGTTATCTAACACTCTGATCGAGTGTGCAGGATAAGTCCAGCTAGGTCGACGGGCTGACCGGATAGCTGGCGAGAAGTCCAAGCGGGTCGACGGGCTGACCGGACGCTTGGCGAGAAGTCTAGCTAGGTCGACGGGCTGACCGGATAGCTAGCAAGAAGTCTAGCTAGGTCGATGGGCTGACCGGATAGCTAGCAAGAAGTCCAGCTAGGTCGACGGGCTGACCGGATAGCTAGCAAGAAGTCCAGGTCGTCTGGCAGGTAAGTGAGGTAAGTCACTGGAGGGGAGTGACTGCGAGGACGCGTTCTCGGGAAGGGAACATTAGGCGTCGATCCGGCTTAGATCCATTTCGGATGTCTAAGTCGAGATCGTGACTAGATTCCGGTCTCGGAAAGACGGAATCTAAGTCATACTAACTTATGCTAATTCATACTATTATAAATGTGCTAATAATCTATTTTGCAGGATATATATTGCCTCGGACTAACTTTGTTTTGCAGGAAAAGGAGATTTCGGAACAAGGTGGTCCGGGCGCCCGGAAGGCAAATTATATCCAGCCGAGTCGTCGCCACGTGGAGCATCACGGTTTGTGCAGCTACGTCGCATTCCAGGCGCCCGGAACAGCATATAAAAAAAGCCCCAGGCAGGAGCTTCATCAACAATTCATCTGAGAACTCTTCTACTGCTGGTCTTGCTGCTCGACGTTCAGTGCGACGCCAACAACGCTCCGACAAAGTGCTCCTTCAGTTTTTATTTAATTTCCTTGTCGGTATTGCTTTATTTTCACTAGCATTTCCTATATTCATTCTGTAATCACATTTCGATTTGTTAGTGATTACCCAACGAAAGTGGTCAAGGACCACGGGCCTTCAAGTAGGAGTCGTCACAGGCTCCGAACGAAGTAAAAAACATTTGTGTCTATTTTACTTTTCCGCTGCGTTTATACTCTAAGTTTTTGAATCGATATTCACCCCCCCTCTATCGAATCTAACGGTCCTACAAGTGGTATCAGAGCCGGTACCGCTCTGATTTGGTGCAACCACCAATCAGACTGGGGGTGAAATTCTTTCTTTTTCCGGTCTTCAGTTTTACACTCAAAACTCCAAACTAGTTTATAATTTTCTATAATTTTTTCTTGCTAAATTGGTGCAACACCAATCTAGATTTTTTATTTTTATTTTCTCCTCCTGCACTACTAATCCAAGACCAAGTCTTGGGATTTTTTTTGGTTATTTATCTGTGTACAGGATGTCCCAACAAGAAGGCTTCAGCACAGTACGACCTCCACTTTTCAATGGGGACGATTTTCCATACTGGAAGAAGCGCATGGAGGTCTACCTCAAAACAGACTTCGACCAGTGGATAAGCGTTACGAGGCCCTACAAAATTCCAGCAGACACTTCCAGGAATATACTGGATCTTGAAGACTGGACAGCTGATTTGAAGAAGAAAGCATTAACAGAAAATAAAACAATCAACACTCTACAGTGCGGATTAACAAGAGAAGAACTAAACAGAGTCGGTCCACACAAAAACGCTAAAGAGCTGTGGGACAAATTGATCGAGCTGCACGAGGGAACGAGCGATGCCAAGGTAACCAAACAAGACTTGCTCTTGAATAAAATTTTTAATATAAAAATGCAGGAAGGTGAAACGGCGAATCAGCTCCACGCGAGGATCAAGGATATCCTCAACGGGCTTCATGCGATAGGCCACCAGATGGATAATAGAGACTTAATAAGGTACGCATTAAACGCCTTTCCACGTAATAGTTTGTGGGCATCAATAGTGGATGCCTACAAAATTTCTAAGAATCTTTCTAAATTAAAATTAGATGAGCTTTTCTGTGAATTAGAATTACACGAACAAACTAATGCTGGAGCCGAGAAATGTGTAGTTTTATTTGTAGGTTCCTCCAAAGAAAAGAAAAGCAAGCCTGAATTTGAAGAAGACTCCGACCAAGACTCCGAAGACGAAGAACACCTGGTGAACTTGGTAAGAAAAATGTTCACCAGGAGAAAGAGGAGCTTCAGCAAAAAGGATCTTCAAAAGATCAGTTCTCCTTCAGAACAAAAGAACGTGACTTGCTACGGCTGCAATAAAAAGGGACACTACAAGAACGAATGCCCAAAACTGAAGTTCGACAAACCAAAGCCAACCAGAAAGAAGGCACTCAAAGCAACGTGGGACGACTCCTCGGACGAATCAGAGGAAGAAGAGCAGAAACATCAGAGCCACCTCGCACTGATGGCCCGCGAAGACGAAACAGAAGACGAGTCGGAAGATGAAGACGGGTCTGAACCCGAAACAAGCCACGAGTCCATACTCGTTTCCAAAGGCCTGAATGAGGTATATTTTAATTTAAACAAAAAATTTTTTAGAATTATTTCCTGTTTAAATAGTAAATTAACCAAAATAGAAAATGAAAACAAATCACTTCTTGAGGAAAATCAAAACCTCAAGGAACAAATCAAAAATTCAAATCCAACTCAAGATCTAACACTTGAGGAGGAGAATTTATCACTAAAAAATGAGATCAACAGTTTAAAAGGAATGTTAGAAAAATTCACAACAAGATCAAAAAATCTTGACTTAATCCTGAACAATCAAAAAGCATGTTATAATAAAACCGGACTCGGATACAAGTCAAACTCAAATAAAACTTTTAAGTCGTTAATAACTCAATACAAATCAACTAATCAAGCGTGGGTTCCGAAAGCGTGCTTAACCACGCAAGTAGGACTCAATCAATATTATATACCTAAAGAAAAAATACATTATATAAAATCAAATAAACCAAACCAAAATCCAAAATACAAACCTAAATCAAATTCAAAATCTAAACAGTTTAAAAATCAACAAAATTATCACCAAGTTAACCATAACTATAAAAAGAATCGACACAAGCCTAAAATCAAAATTTATTAATGGCCAATAATTCAGGGGAGGCTCCAGAATAGCTGGCACCTCCAAAACTAACTTACCCGACAGGGTAACCCAAAACAAACTAACCCGGCAGGGTAATTAGAATTAGAGACCAAGTTTAACTTGAATCATGGTACTGGTGAAGTTTTTGGATGATAGTACGTTAGGGAAGCTTGGGCATCGCATGTCTAGAAAGATATGGCTTCGATCTGGTGCATTTGGCCAAGTGGAACTGACCGAAGCTACCCTTAAATGAATCCTAACCAGTTAGACCAAGATTTAGTACTAAGTTCCGTGGATAGGACTATTCGGAAAACCTCGAAAGGTTGGTTACTTCTAATGATGTCCATGTGACTCACCAAGCTTAGAAGTTTATCCGAAGAATGCCTATTTGTGGAAACCAAAACTAAATCTGAATCTAACACACGTTAAACCAAAACTCCATAATTAAAAATCCAATTTCATCTCACGAAATCATAGGATTCCCTGATTGAAAATATAAATCGGGTGAGATGAATAAGGCTTCAAAATTTTAATTTTAAACTTAAAAATTAATCTCAAAATTTTAATCTTAAATTAAAAAAAAAAATTAATTTCAAAATTTTTAATTTTTTTTTGATTTTAAACTTAAAAATTAATTTTCAAAATTCTAATTTTAAACTTAAAATTACTTTCAAAATTTTAATTTTAAATTAAAAATTAATTTTTTTAAAATTTTAATCTTAAAAACTTAAAAATTTTATTTTTAATTAATTTCAAACTTAAATTAATTTTACACTTAAGTAATGCATTCTCAAAAGACTAACTTTAAATCCTACTTACTGTAGGAAACCAAGTGGATTTTGGACAGTGGTTGCTCCAAACATATGACTGGAGATCACACCAAGTTCACTCAACTCACTTACAAAAGCCTAGGAACAGTTGCCTTTGGAAACAACGGCAAACTCAAGGTAATTGGTATAGGTAATATTGAATTAAAATTAGACTTTATAATTACAAATGTTTTACTTGTTGAAAATTTTAAATATAATCTTCTAAGTATAAGTCAATTGTGTGATACTAGGTATAAGGTCAAATTTCTATCTACAGAGTGTTTAATCAAACATCTAGATAATCCTACCATAAGCCTAAAAGGTTTTAGAAAAGACAACATCTATGCCATCAACCTAACCATTTCTTCCATTAAGTGTTATTTAACACAAAAAGAAGAAACTTGGTTATG
Organism: Zingiber officinale; assembly: GCF_018446385.1. NCBI lineage: Eukaryota > Viridiplantae > Streptophyta > Magnoliopsida > Zingiberales > Zingiberaceae > Zingiber > Zingiber officinale. The sequence goes on along the minus strand of NC_056002.1, from coordinate 2,322,351 downwards.
ACATAGGAGGATGTCTCACACCAACTTTAGAAATATAAATAAACTAAATGGACTTGTAAAAGGCTTACCAAAGCTACCTAACTTAGATTCAACTATATGTAATGCTTGTCAACAAGGCAAATAAACTAAATCAACCCACAAACAAACAAATCAACCACAAACTAACTCAATCTTAGAACTCCTACATTTAGACCTTTTTGACTCCCATGGAGTCAAATCTATAAATGGAAACTTATATTGCCTAGTAATTATAGACGATTATTCTAGGTTTACTTGGGTAAAATTCTTAAAACATAAAGATGAAACTTTTGAAATTTTTACAAATTTTTGTAAACAGATTGAAAACGAAAAAGATATTAAAATTAAAAGAATTAGGAGTGACAACGGGGGAGAATTTAAAAATCACAACCTTAACAGTTTTTGTCTAGAAAACGGTTACCATCATGAGTTCTCATGCCCTAAAACCCCCCCCAACAAAATGGAATTGTAGAAAGAAAAAATAGAACCTTACTTGAAGCTTCTAGAACAATGTTAAATGAGTATAACCTGTTGGGACCTTAGATGGCTAGAGGGGGGTGAATAGCCTCTTTGAAAAACACTAAACACAAATTACTTCAAGAACTTTGTTAGCACAGCGGAATTAGAAAACTAAAACAAGAAAGCACAGCACACTAACTCAGAGATTTACGAGGTTCGGGGATAACTTGCCCCTACTCCTCGGCGTGTCCGTAAGGTGGACGAATCCTCTTGATCTTTCGGTAGATCACACCCCGAAAGCTATCCGGCTAAAGGATTCTCCTTCTCGGTGGAGTAACCTCTCCACAAAGTCTTTAACAGCAGTAAGAAATTAAGCACAAGACTTACAGTAGTGGCTCAAGTGAAATGATCAAAGGAAGCTCACAGCCACAATCAGCGAAGAACAAGCACACTGCTTCAATCTTCCAGAGAGTTTTTTCACCACAGTGTTTTTCACAGCAAGAGCACTAAAAGCATTGTTACGAGAGTCTCTCCTCTCCACCTTCATATGCCTCTCTGCTCTGTAACGGATCTCTGCCAAACCTGCAGCAAATCCCTGCAAATCCCTGCAACCGTCCACGACGTCGCCAATCACGCTTCTTCCTTGTCTGATTGTCTCAGCTCCCACCAATGGCATCCTCGTTTCCACTGGTACCTCTGAGCTTGAACCTTTCAGCACAAGTCAAGCTGATTTCGACCAAACGGCTGCCAGCAGATCGCAAACGAGACGTTGCTACCAAAACTGGTTTGTCCGCAGCGAGACACAGCAAAAGCTTTTTCGTCGCCTTCTACTAATGATCCTCAATTTGAATTCATCCAACATCAAGTAATCTGTAACCTGTAACTTCGAAAAAGCTTACAGCAGATGGTTAGAAACGAAATAGGTAAAAGCAATTGCGAATCAGAAACAATAAGAGAAAGCGCATGCAAAACAAGCCATACTGTGGATCGGTCTGCAGACCGATCCATGCTTTCTGAATCATCTCTGATCGGTCTGCGGACCGATCAGGAACTAATCTGATCGGTCCCCAGACCGATCAGGCGTCGCTCTTTCCGAAGGTGCGCAGCTTCTGATCGGTCTGCGGACCGATCAGGCACTAATCTGATCGGTGCCCAGACCGATCAATGAAATCTCAGTAGGCTACTGATTGATTTCTGATCGGTCCGCAGACCGATCAGTAAAATCACAGTGGGCTACTGATCGATTTCTGATCGGTCTGCAGACCGATCAGTAAACGTTCAGTAGCCACTGATCAATTCCTGATCGGTCGGCAGACCGATCAGGTATAAAAGTTTCACTGGATCGGTCCGCAGACCGATCCAGGTGTTCAAGGTTTCACTGGATCGGGCTGCTGACCGATCCAGCTTTTTGACTCAGTCCGGGTCGAGCCCTCTCTGACCTAGCCCGGAGAAACGAGCTCCCTAGCTCTCTCCGACTTCACATGCCAAGCTTCCTTCTTGGACTTTTCAACACCAGATGTCCGATCACCCTTGATCCATCTGGATTTTCCCTTGCCTGGCTTCACTCACCAGGACTGCACCTAGCTTCACTCACTAGGGTTTTCACCTGGCTTCACTCACCAGGATTTCCAATCAGCTCCCTGCTTGGACTTCTCCAGTGCCAAGTCTCCATACTTGGACTTTTTCCCGAATCAGGTCAACCAAGTCAACCTAGATTAGTAATTAATCTGAGTTAAATATCTGATACAAACTTAAGTCAGTGTCAACAGCAAAACAACATCCAGGTCAGACTGTATCAACAATCTCCCCCTTTTTGTTGTTTGACAACACGATTTAAGTTTAGATCAGAAATGCTCATTTACCCATAATTTTAGGGAAATCGGGATCCTCCCCCTAAGACGGATACACTACCAAGTCAATGACGGGAATCAAGATCCTTCCCTTTATCCTCTCCCCTAAAATCAAGCTTTTATACATTTCTAAACTTAGGTATCCTCTCCCCCTTTGTCAAACACCGAAAAGGTGCAAATGAGGTGACAAAAACCCAAAAGGCTCCCCCTTAAACCATACTACCTTCTCTTAACCGACCCAGAGTTCCCTCTTAGGTCTCAATATGACAGTAAGAAAAACAAAAGATACAATCAAATCATGGCATAGGAACAGCATAAAAAATACAGAAAATGAAGCATAATAAGAAGCAAGCAACTATAAAACCGAGGAGCATAAATATATGAGTAGCATCAGAAGTACAAATATCCAGGGCAGACTAACACATAGCATCCAAAATACATACAGACTAGGTGACACACAAACTACATCAATCAACATCCTCAACATGAGGAGCATCATCATCATCGGTAGGAAGGGTGAAATCCCGAGACGGCACGCTGGAGGATGGATAGCCTGGGTAAGACTGCGGAGGCGGGTATCGTGCCATCCATCCGAGTAGCAACTGCTGTGTCACCACCTGATGACTGCGCATATCATCGAAGCGCTGGTCAATATGCCCGCGCAGGTCATCGTAGCGCTGGTCTATCCGAATACGTAGTCCATCGAACTCAGCAGCCACCATCTCCTCGTGTCGATCAAAGCGGCTCTCCAGCTCGGCGATCTGCCAGCGCAGATCAGGATCCGCCTCGCCAATGTCAGCAGGAGGAGCAGCTGCAACCTGTCGTGGAGGGCCCCGTGGTAACTCACCTAAGGCTCTCCCATCCTTCCACTGAACATCCCCATTTCGCCCTATGATTCCAGACTTGGAAAATGCCCGTTTCCCAAGTCGACAATCCTGCCTGACCATTTTGATTATTCTACCCTTAGAGACATCAATCTGAAGGGTCTCAAGCCAATCAGTAATTATATGCCCATAAGGCATATAAATAGTGAAGCCGCTAGGCTGAGAATATGATATGATCGAGGAGTAGATACTCGACATGATATCAAAATCAAGACGCCTACGCAACCCATAAAGCATCAGACAATGATACGGTCGAATCTCTGATAATGGTTTAGATGTGATAGGTAGAAGACAGTTCATGACAATTTTAAAAAGAATATAATCTTGAGGAGATAATCTCAAGGCTGCAAAAGTAGGGAAGTCAACATCTAGCTCATCTAGCCCTTGTCTAGGCTGTCTGAAGAAGTACTCATATATGTCGTCAGGTGAGATATCAAACGGTGGAAGTAATTGTTCTGGTAAGTCAGGAAATATCGAAAAAACATCACCGGAACACCTCCGACAATCGAGATACTCAAAGAAAGATGAGATACTGAAATCAAGAGTCCGCTTAGCAACTCTTGTTTTAAAACCTTGATCACTAGTCTCATGAAGGTTATTATAGAACTCAGAGACCAGGTCATAGTTGATATCTCGTTCCAAGTAGACTAGTGAATCGAGTTTGTAGTATGCTATGATTTCGGACACTTGTGGGCAAAATTCGTCCATGAATTTTCTATCCACGGACCTACAAGGGAGTAACTTGAAAGTCCTTTGTTGAAAAGCTTGCTCAGACTGGCGGTTTGGGAATCTACTGGAACTAGCTGGTTGTGGTCGAGAGGGAGCAGGAGAAGTTTTGGATTTGGATTTCTTGGTAGGTTCCTTAGAGGTTCCCTCACCATCAGTGGGTTTCTTCCTAAGGGGTCACAATGGGATAAAATGGGGCATTGAGTGAGCACCGGAGCCATCAACAATGAAGAATCGAGACAACAAAACAACAGAAGATTCAGTGAGAAATGAAAACACAAAGCCAAGTTTTTAGAGAGGCAAGAAGTTACCTTGGTGCCATTTGAACTTTAGAATAGGGCTTCGAGGGTTAGAGCTTCGGGTAGGGTTTGCTGTGCAACGAGAGAGGAAAAAGAGTGGAATGGTGGGGAGAGACGGCTAGGGTTCGCGTGAATGAGGGAAAAAGAGGGATCGGGAGGTTTTAAGGGTTGAGTGGGTGTACAGTGAAGAAATGATCGGACGGTTGTCCGATCAGAAGGTTTCCGAAGCCCCTGATCGGTCACCAGACCGATCAGGGAACCTCCTGATCGGTCTGTAGACCGATCAGAAAGTGCGAAGCTGATCGATCCTCGGACCGATCAGGGAACTTCCTGATCGGTCCGTAGACCGATCAGAGATCGATCAGTAAGCCCAAATCCCAGACTTAACCAATGGAACCACTGATCGGTCTATGGACCGATCAGAAGTGATACCAGCGTATCAGATTATCCTGATCGGTCCCTGGACCGATCAGTGAGGCGCACACAAATAACCTGATCGGTCCTTGGACCGATCAGATTACAAACAGAAAGGTTGGGAAGTTTTTGGATCGGTCTGTCGACCGATCCATCTTCTCCTGATCGGGCTGTAGCCCGATCAGTGTCTGATACTGAAGTTTTCAGTGATTTCAGTAACCGAAATACTTAGATATGGTTGATAGTTCGTAGAAGTTTCTCCAGTAAAACTTTCAAAATCAATATCTAGAACGCTGAGAATCTACAAGCATAACTATGTCCTAACAATGGCCTCTTATGGTGTGAATTTGTTTATAACCTGAGACTTTCAAATTCGACCACAAACACTGAGATTTCAGACAAGTTTCAAGTTTGTCAAAATAGACAACTCAAGGTTAAAGACTTAAATCTTCAACCTTGCTATGTTATGTTCAGTCCCAAATTTGGCAAAAATATGTCCAAATTTCTATCATTATTTCAATGACTTATCCTAGTTTCAATCAAAATCACGGAAGGTATCGATCAAAGGTATCAAACATTCTAACAATCAAGATTACATGATTTAAAGGGAAAAGTCCAACCAAGTTTCCTTGGTTGGAATATATGAGTAAGATCTAGGAACCAAATACACATGAGTTATGTAATGGTCTTCCCCATACTCAATTAATGTCTCTTCAACCTAATTATTCAAGGGATGCATGATACATTTTGAATAATTTGGTTGTTCCTAGCATCTCACCCCATTTCTAGCAAACAAAAACAATTTGTTAAACCTTATCGTTTGTGTGAGATGTCCCCAAATTGCCCAAATCAGTTTCCCAATTACTCTTGTCATTTTAATAGTCCTTATTGATCATGGTGAGGTTCTAATGACCTAAGGAGCCAAACACATCCCCAACTCCCTCCTTAAATGACTAAATTCATTTTCCGGAAGGGGTTTGGTGAAAATGTCGGCTAGGTTTGACTTTGACTCCACATATGTGAGCACAATGTCACCCCTAGCTACGTGATCTCTAATGAAGTGATGACGCACTTCAATGTGCTTGGTCCTAGAATGATGGACTGGATTTTTAGTTAGGTTGATCGTGCTAATGTTGTCACATAGCACTTGTACACCCTTATAAGAAAGTCCATAATCCTCTAGGGTGTGTATCATCCACAACAATTGCGATACACTCTCTCCCATGGCAATATATTCGGCCTCGGTCGTGGAGAGAGCAACACAATGTTGCTTCCGACTTGACCAACTAACTAAAGATGAACCTAAAAATTGGCAACCCCCACTAGTGCTTTTCCGATCCAATTTGCACCCAGCATAGTCGGAATCGGTATAGCCTATCAAGTCAAAAGACTCTGTACGAGGGTACCATAGACCTACTCGAATTGTGCCCTTAAGGTATCTCAATATTCTCTTAACTGCAATTAAATGAGATTCCTTGGCACAGACTTGATATCTAGCGCACATGCCCACAACAAAAAGTATGTCCAGTCGACTAGCTGTGAGATATAGAAGACTACCAATCATGCTTCTATATTGCGTTAGATCAATTGGTTTTCCACTCTCATCATTGTCAAGGCGAGTGCTTGTCGCCATTGGAGTGGACACTTCCTTAGAGTCACTCATATTGAATTTTCTAAGCATCTCTTGAGTGTATTTTGCCTGATGGACATAAATTCCATCTCGAGTTTGTTTGATTTCAAGTCCAAGGAAGAATGTCAATTCTCCTACTAGACTCATCTCAAACTCACTTTCCATGTGAGAAATAAATTCATTCAAATAGCCCTTGTTATTTGAGCCACAAATTATGTCATCGACATATACTTGGGCTACAAAAATATTTTCATCTCTACGTAGAAATAGTGTTGGGTCTATTTGGCCTCTCACAAAACCCTTTTCTAGTAAATATGTTGACAACCTTCGTACCAAGCTCGAGGTGCTTGTTTAAGCCCATAAAGAGCTTTCTTGAGCTTGTATACGTGGTTTGGAGCTTCGGTACTCACAAACCCCGGGGGTTGTTCAACATAGACCTCTTCTTTAATGAAGCCATTTAAGAAGGCAGATTTAACATCCATTTGATAGAGTTTGAAACCTCTATGTGCAGCAAAAGCTAGCATCAAACGAATGGACTCTAATCGTGCCACGGGAGCATAAGTCTCATCATAATCGAGACCTTCGACTTGACTATAGCCCTTGGCTACAAGTCTTGCCTTGTTTCTTACAACTTCTCCCTTTTGATTTAACTTATTTTTGAAGACCCATTTAGTTCCAATAATGGTGGTCTTCTTAGGTCTAGGAACTAAGTCCCACACTTGGCTCCTTTCAAATTGACCTAATTCGTCTTGCATAGCTATGATCCAATCAGGATCGTGCAATGCCTCATCAACTAATTTTGGTTCAATCTCTGAAATCAATGCGACTTCATTAGACTCATTTCTGAAGAATGACCTAGTCCTAACCCCTTGTTGAATGTCTCCCACAATTTGGTCTTGGGGATGACTAGAGGCTATCCTAGATTGTCTTGGTGTTGATGGTGCCTCATGAATGGTCTCACTAGGCACAGGCAAGGACTCAATATCTGGCAAAGGATCAGATTGAGTTCTTTGTTGCCTTTGTTCATCATCTTCAGAGTCAACTTCGACTCTTCCAATGTTTTGATCATTCAAACTTAGATTTCTAAGTTCGAATTGAATTTCTCCTACATCCCTTGATTGATCATTTGATTTAGGGATTTCTTCAAATGCTACGTCTGAGGACTCTTCAATCAATTTAGTCCTCTCATTGTAGACTCGATAGGCTTTGCTGGTAAGAGAGTACCCGACCAGTATCCCTTGATCAGCCTTAGCCGTGAACTTCCCAAGATGGTCCTTGGTGTTTAAGATAAACACTTTACAACCAAACACCCTAAGATGTTTAATTGTAGGCGGTTTCCCAAACCAAAGTTCATGGGGAGTCTTTCCTAAAAACCTATGTATTAAAACTCGATTTTGCACATAGCAAGCTGTATTCACAGCTTCAGCCCATAAGTAGCTCGGTAGTGAGTACTCATGAAGCATGCTTCGTGCAGCCTCTTGTAGAACTCGGTTCTTTCTCTCCACAACCCCATTTTGCTGTGGGGTCCTTGGAGTAGAGAACTCATGCCTATATCCCTTTTCTTGACAAAACTCTAAAAACCTATGATTTTGAAATTCCCCACCATGATCACTTCTAATGGTTTTAATTGTTGTCGATTTTTCATTTTCAGTTCTTCTACAAAAGGAAATAAAAATATCTATAGTTTGGTCCTTATGTTTCAAGAAGAAAGTCCATGTGTATCTAGTAAAATCATCAACGATTACCAAACAATATCTACTTCCATTCAATGATATTACACTACTGCAATCAAATAGGTCCATGTGCAATAAATCTAAAGCAGTAGATGTACTTACATTGCTTTTACCTTTATGGACAGCTTTTGTTTGCTTACCCTTTTGACATGCATCACATAGTTTGGTCTTGTGGAACTTGATGCTTGGTAAGCCTCGCACTAATCCTTGGTTGGCCAACTTCCGGATGTTCTTCATGTTTACATGTGCCAATCTTCTATGCCATAACCAAGACTCTTCTTCTTTCGACATGAAACACTTAATCAAAGCATTAGTAGCACTTTTAAATGATACTTGATAAATATTGTCAACCCTTGTGCCTACTAGTACAGTGTCAAGTGTGTCAATGTGTTTAACCAAACATTGACTTGAATGAAATTCAATTGTGTAACCCGTATCACACAATTGATGACACTTAGGAGATTAAAAGTCATCCCTTGACTAGAAGGACATTCTTGATATGAAGACATTCGGATATATGAATGTCTCCAATTCCTACAACCTTAAGGCTACCATTATTACCAAAAGACACATTACCTCTACTTTTGTTTTGAATGGTAGTAAACAGTGATTTGTTCCCAATCATGTGCTTGGAGCATCCACTATCAACAAACCAAGTTGATAGATGCTCCCCCTCGACCAATGCCTACAATACACGAAAAATAGAGGTTTTAGGTACCCAAATCTTGGGACCTAATGCTTCTACAACGAAAGACCTAGGAACCCATGCCTTGGTCATACCTTTCCTAGTTCCATGAACTCTAGAAACATGTGATCTACTATTTTGAGTTCTAGACATTAGAGAAATGAAACTCGACTCCTTGGGTTGATACCCTAACCCGGCTTTGTTGTAAACTGCCCTTTGGGCATTTAGAATCATGTCTAGAGTCTTAGAGCTAGTTGAGAATTTCTCAAGCATTTTCTTGAGTTTCTCAACCTCACCCTTTAAGGCCTTGTTCTCATCCTCAAGGACTTCTAGATGTAGGTCATCGACCTCATCTTCCCTAAGGGTCCTTAAGGGTTTACTTCTTCTTTCAACAATTTATTTTCTGTTTTTGACTTTTTAAGCAATGTAGATAAATGAGTGATAGTTTTATAACACTTTTCTATATGAGAAGAGGTTACCTCTTCATCATCCGAAGATGATGAAGCCGTGGTTGAAGCGCTTGAGTCATCACTCTCGGATTCTGACTCTTCCCTTGCCATGAGTGCCAATTGCCGAGTGCTCTTTTCCATCTTCTCTTCTTCCTCCGATGAGCTTGATGAGGACTCATCCCAAGTGGCCTTGAGAGCCTTCTTCTTCTTGGCTCTTTCCTCCTTCCTTTTGGCTCGTTCCTCCTTCCTCTTTAGTTTCGGACACTCGCTCCGAATGTGTCCTTTCTTGCTACACTCATAACATGTAACATTAGATTTATCAAAATTTTGATCATTAGTTTTACCTTTTCCTTTGTATCTTCGGCCTCTTCTCATAATCCTCCTTACGAAGTTCGCCATCTCGCTTGATGATGATCCACTTTCATCATCGGATTCGGAAGAAGAGGTGGATGAGGAAATCTCCTTTTCTTTCTTCTTTTCCTTCTTCCTTCTTCCATCCTTGCTCTTTGGTCCTGCAAATAAAGCAATACCCTTCTCTTTTTGACCTTTGTTAGCAAGCTCATGAAGTTCCATCTCACAGAAAAATTCATCTAGTTTAACAATGGAAAGATCCTTGGATACCTTGTAGGCATCCACCATGGATGACCACAAGGCATTCCTAGGAAAAGCTTTTAGAGCATACCTTACGAGGTCACGGTTTTCTACTCGTTCATCCACCGAATGGAGACCATTGATGATCTCCTTGAACCTTCCATGTATCTCACTTACAGTTTCATTTTCCTTCATGACAAGGTTCTGTAGTTGGTTTAAGAACAAATCCCTCTTGGCGATCCGAGAGTCTCGAGTCCCTTCTTGGAGCTCGATGAGCTTGTTCCATAGATCCTTCGCACTTGTGAAAGGACCAACCTTGACAAGTTGATCCTTGGCTATCCCACATTGCAAAGTGACAACCGCCTTGGCATCGGCTTGTCCCTTGCGAGTTTGCTCGGTTGACCATCTCGATGAGTCAAGTTCCTTACCTTCTTCGTCCTTTGGAGGTGAGAATCCCTCCTTGACCGAGAACCACATGGAGATATCAGTCTTGAGGTAATACTCCATGCGGCTTTTCCAGTATTGAAAATCTACTCCATCGAAATAAGGTGGACGGTTGGTGCTGAGTCCCTCCTTCATGGCCATTGTTTAGCTCTTTGGGTTGTTAAGCCGTAATGAAGAGCACCAGGCTCTGATACCACTTGTTGGGACCTTAGATGGCTAGAGGGGGGTGAATAGTCTCTTTGAAAAACACTAAACACAAATTACTTCAAGAACTTTGTTAGCACAGCGGAATTAGAAAACTAAAACAAGAAAGCACAGCACACTAACTCAGAGATTTACGAGGTTCGGGGATAACTTGCCCCTACTCCTCGGCGTGTCCGTAAGGTGGACGAATCCTCTTGATCTTTCGGTAGATCACACCCCGGAAGCTATCCGGCTAAAGGATTCTCCTTCTCGGTGGAGTAACCTCTCCACAAAGTCTTTAACAGCAGTAAGAAATTAAGCACAAGACTTACAGTAGTGGCTCAAGTGAAATGATCAAAGGAAGCTCACAGCCACAATCAGCGAAGAACAAGCACACTGCTTCAATCTTCCAGAGAGTTTTTCTCCACAGTGTTTTTCACAGCAAGAGCACAAAAAGCATTGTTACGAGAGCCTCTCCTCTCCACCTTCATATGCCTCTCTGCTCTGTAACGGATCTCTGCCAAACCTGCAGCAAATCCCTGCAACCGTCCACGACGTCGCCAATCACGCTTCTTCCTTGTCTGATTGTCTCAGCTCCCACCAATGGCATCCTCGTTTCCACTGGTACCTCTGAGCTTGAACCTATCAGCACAAGTCAAGCTGATTTCGACCAAACGGCTGCCAGCAGATCGCAAACGAGACGTTGCTCCCGAACCTGGTTTGTAAGCAGCGCGAAACAACAAAAGCTTTTTCGTCGACTTCTAATAATGATCCTTAATTTGAATTCATCCAACATCAAGTAATCAGTAACCTGTAACTTCGAAAAGCTTACAGCAGATGGTTAGAAACGAAATAGGTAAAAGCAATTGCGAATCGAAACAATAAGAGAAAGCGCATGCAAAACAAGCCATCGTGGATCGGTCGCACCGATCCATGATTCGATCATCTCGATCGGTGCGGACCGATCAGAACTAACTGATCGGTCCCGCACCGATCAGCGCCGCTCGAAGGTGCGCGGCTTCGATCGATGCGGACCGATCAGCACTAATCTGATCGGTCGACGCACCGATCGATGTCGCCGTCCGATGCTTAAGGCCTCGATCGGTCCGCATCGATCAATGAAATCTCGAGAGCTCGTTGATTTCGATCGGTCCGCATCGATCAAAAAAGCGGCTATCGACGATTTCGATCGGTCCGCATCGATCGCAAACGCTCGATAGCCATCGACATTCTGATCGGCCGGCACCGATCGTATAAAGCACCGATCGGTCCGCACCGATCCGTGTTCAGTTTCCTTTGGATCGGTCACGACCGATCCACTTTGACTTCATCCGGCCGAGCCCTCTCTGACCTAGCCCGGAGAAACGAGCTCCCTAGCTCTCTCCGACTTCACATGCCAAGCTTCCTTCTTGGACTTTTCAACACCAGATGTCCGATCACCCTTGATCCATCTGGATTTTCCCTTGCCTGGCTTCACTCACCAGGACTTGCACCTAGCTTCACTCACTAGGGTTTTCACCTGGCTTCACTCACCAGGATTTCCAATCTGCCTGGCTTCACTCACCAGGACTTTCCAACTGCCTAACATCCCAGTTAGGACTTTCCACTCGTGCCAAGCTCCCTGCTTGGACTTCTCCAGTGCCAAGTCTCCATACTTGGACTTTTTCCCGAATCAGGTCAACCAAGTCAACCTAGATTAGTAATTAATCTGAGTTAAATATCTGATACAAACTTAAGTCAGTGTCAACAGCAAAACAACATCCAGGTCAGACTGTATCAACATAACCTACCTAAATACTTTTGGGCAGAAGCCGTTAGTACAGCCTGCTATGTACAGAACAGAACAACAATAAATAAAACTCATAACAAAATATTCTTCGAAATGTTTTATAATAAACAACCTAATATAAAATATTTTAAAGTATTTGGGTGCCCAGTCTTTATCTTAAATACAAGAGAACACTTAGGAAAATTCACCTCTAAAATTGAAAATGAAATTTTTGTAGGATATTCCCTAAATAGTAGAGGCTACAGAATTTACAATAAGGTTACCTTAAAAATTGAAGAAACTACTAATGTAAAATTTGAAGAAACTAAACAAGACATAGAACCTACACAAATACCTAAGTTTGTTCCAGAAACCAACCAAACTCTAAGTCATGAAGAGGAGGAACAATATCAAGAGAGTCAACCCCCTAGAACAATAAGGGTCAACCCAAATCATCCATTTGATCAAATAATCGGTGACCCAGACTTAAGAGTTCAAACCAGATCATCTTTTCGAAACCTAAGTCAAATTTCATTAATTTCAAAAATTGAACCCAAAACTGTGGATGAATCCTTACTAGACCCAGATTGGATTATAGCTATGCAAGAAGAACTAGCCCAATTTGAGCGTAATGAGGTTTGGGACCTAGTCCCACCACCTAAGAATAAGAAAATAATAGAAACAAAATGGGTATTCAGAAACAAACTAAGTGAAACTGGGGAAATTACTAGAAATAAGGCTAGGTTGGTTGCCAAAGGATTTAGTCAAGTGGAAGGACTTGACTATGATGAAACATATGCCCCAGTAGCCAGATTAGAGTCCATCAGAATGTTACTAAGTTATGCAGCCCATAAGGGATTCAAACTATACCAAATGGATGTTAAGTCTGCCTTTCTTAATGGACTAATTAAAGAAGAAGTTTATGTAGGTCAGCCTCCTGGGTTTGAAAGTCTAGAACATCCTGATTATGTTTTTAAATTAAAGAAAGCACTATATGGACTTAAACAAGCACTCAGGGCATGGTATGAGAGGCTAACATCTTACTTAACATCTAAAGGATTCAAACAAGGTCAAATTGACCCAACCTTGTTTGTTAAATCATTAAATACAGACATATTTATTGCACAAATATATGTAGATGATATAATATTTGGCTCAACAAATTCAGAATTTTTAGAAGAATTTATTAATCTAATGGAAAAAGAATTTGAAATGAGCTTAGTGGGAAAATTAACCTATTTCTTAGGATTACAAATCAAACAAACAAATGAAGGAAATTATATCTATCAACATAAATACACCAAAGAATTACTTAAAAAATTCGGAATGGAAAATGCAAAAGAAATAAAGACACCTATGGCAGTAAACACAATCTTAGACAGTGACCCAAATGGAAAACCAATTGATTTAAAACATTATAGAAGTGCAATAGGTAGCCTACTGTACTTAACTGCAAGCCGACCTGATATTTTATTTGCAGTTAGTATGTGTGCTAGATACCAAACCTGTGCTAAGGAATCCCATTTGACACAAGTCAAAAGAATTTTTAGATATCTTAAAGGAACAACAAATGTAGGAATCTGGTATCCTAGGACAAATAATTTTGAACTAATAGGGTATTCTGACTCAGATTATGCTGGATGCAAATTAGACCGCAAAAACACAAGTGGTGGATGCCAATTATTAGGTTCATCACTTGTTAGCTGGTTTAGTAGAAAGCAACATTGTGTTGCTCTATCTACAACTGAGTCAGAATACATAGCTATAGGCGAATGTGTTGCACAATTATTATGGATGATGCATACTCTAAAAGATTTCAACTTAAATATCACAAATGTAAAAGTATTAATTGACAATATAAGTTCAATTAACTTAACCAAGAATCCTGTGCATCATTCAAGAACCAAACATATTGAAATTAGGCACCACTTCATCAGGGATCATGTTACTAAAGGTGATATTGAACTCAAATACATTGAGTCCAAATCAAATTTAGCTGACATTTTTACAAAACCACTCCCTGAAAGTGAATTTAGCAACTTACGGCGACAATTAGGGATGTGCCTAATAGACTAGGATTTTTTTTAAAACTACTTTTAAAATAATTTTTTTTAACTTATAAGTTAAAACTGTAAGTTTTCAAAACTTTCCATTTTTAGATTTCAAAAACAGTTTTGGCCTTAGACTAGTTTTGAATCCTTAGAAAGCATGTACCCATAGGTCTAGTTTTTGAGCATCTCACCAACACCTTAGGTTTACCTTGCTTGTGTTTGACAAACATAGAAAAGGATGAGATGCATAGGCCAATTGTCTGGACTTAAGATGCTTATCTCAGTGCATCAGCATAGGTCTGGACGTTAAATACAACTCAGATATTAATTAGATTAAGTTGATCAGTCAAGTTAACTTAATCTGACTAACCAAGTGAAAGCTACTATCTTCTGATAGTCAGTTAGTACCTAATTGGTTAGACAGCTGGTTAAATTTAAGTATCAAGTTCAGGGGGAGAGTTAACTAAAATTTGTGTGTTTGAAAAATGTTTTATGTTTACAAAAAGTTAAACTTAACTAAGTGTTTGAAAAACTTGAAAGATTAATTCCACCTAATTTCCAAATCTGATTTAAAAAGTTGACTATTAAACTTTACAAATTTAGCTTTTATCAAATTAGCCTTAAAAATTTTTTTTGGCAAAATTTAATCTCACTTAATTTTTGCTTTGTTTTGAAAAAGTGAAAAGTAAATGTTACTTAAACCAAAAATTTTTTGTTGAAAAGTTAAAAAAAAAACCTGATTTAAAAATTTTTTTTGGATTTTTTCTTGAATTTTTGAACCGAACTCAGATATTTTTCAAGATCAGCTGTTTTACAGTAACTCTACACTATGTGTACCCTTGTTTTTTTTTGATGAATGCCAAAGGGGGAGGGTTAGGTGGTTAAGTTAGAGCAACTAAATGCAAACTTGAAAAACTAACTTAAAAACCTCGAAAATCATGCTTGATTTTTGCATATATTTATCACTAACTTAACCAGGTTGTCATTCCATCAAAAAGGGAGAGATTGTTGGTGCGGTTAACACTAACGGTCTAACTCAGGTTTTGATGAATGACAAATCAGGTTAAGTTAGGTTCGTCGTTATCTAACACTCTGATCGAGTGTGCAGGATAAGTCCAGCTAGGTCGACGGGCTGACCGGATAGCAGGCGAGAAGTCCAAGCGAGTCGACGGGCTGACCGGACGCTTGGCGAGAAGTCTAGCTAGGTCGACGGGCTGACCGGATAGCTAGCAAGAAGTCTAGCTAGGTCGATGGGCTGACCGGATAGCTAGCAAGAAATCCAGCTAGGTCGACGGGCTGACCGGATAGCTAGCAAGAAGTCCAGACGGGTCGAAGGGCTGACCGGACGTCTGGCAGGTAAGTGAGGTAAGTCACTGGAGGGGAGTGACTGCGAGGACGCGTTCCCGGGAAGGGAACATTAGGCGTCGATCCGGCTTAGATCTATTTCGGATGTCTAAGTCGAGATCGTGACTAGATTCCGGTCTCGGAAAGACGGAATCTAAGTCATACTAACTTATGCTAATTCATACTATTATAAATGTGCTAATAATCTGTTTTGCAGGATATATATTGCCTCGGACTAACTTTGTTTTGCAGGAAAAAGGAGATTTCTGGAACAAGGTGGAAGGCAAATTATATCCAGCCGAGTCGTCGCCACGTGGAGCATCACGGTTTGTGCAGCTACGTCGCATTCCAGGCGCCCGGAAGGGATCCAGGCGCCCGGAACAGCATATAAAAGAAGCTCCAGGCAGGAGCTTCATCAACAATTCATCTGAGAACTCTTCTACTGCTGGTCTTGCTGCTTGACGTTCAGTGCGATACCAACAACGGTCCGACAAAGTGCTCCTTCAGTTTTTATTTAATTTCCTTGTCGGTATTGCTTTATTTTCACTAGCATTTCCTATATTCATTCTGTAATCACATTTCGATTTATTAGTGATTGCCCAACGAAAGTGGTCAAGGACCACGGGCCTTTGAGTAGGAGTTGTCACAGGCTCCGAACGAAGTAAAAAACATTTGTGTCTATTTTACTTTTCCGCTGTGTTTATACTCTAAGTTTTTGAATCGATATTCACCCCCCCTCTATCGAATCTAACGGTCCTACAGAGTCTTCCTCACCACCCTCTCCGGATTGGCGCAGCGCTGGTTCCGAAGACTACCGGACGACTCAATACGAAGCTTCAAGGACTTCCGAGTTGCCTTCTTACACCACTTTGCCAGCAGTCGACGCTATCAAAAGACGAGCGTCAGCTTCTTCTCCTTGAAGCAAGGATCAAAAGAAACACTCCAGGCCTATATCTAGCGTTTCTGTTGGGTCGCGTTGGCCGACTAGAAGAGGAGTTGAATAGCCTGCACAAATAAAAAACAAAACTACCCTTCTCAGACTTTCAAAAGAACACTTGCATTAATTAAAGAAAGAACTAAAAAGGTAGAGGCACAAGAATTTTTACTTGGTTATAACCGGGAAGGTTGTTAATTAAGGAATGAACCGCACTAGTATCTCCTTCAAGCGGAGAAGCCTCTTACAGCAATGACGTACAAAAAATAGAAGCTAAACTAAGAATAGAAGCGCACAAGTGTTGGTTTGCTAATTGCTTGAATGAATGAATAGCTTCTGGACCAAGGCTGTATTTATAGCCTTGGTCGGGCGCCTGGAGCGTTCTAGGCGCCTGGGAGGGGGATAAAACTTTATTCCTTTCGCATAGCTCACGTTTGACCGTGATCTGGATAAAATCCAGGTCCGGGCGCCCAGACCAAGAAAGTTAACAATGTTGACTTTTTCGGTCAGGATCCTTTGCTCCGGTTCAGCTCGCCTCGGTCCGGGTCTTCAGCTCCAGCGGAGATCTCGACCATCCAGAATAGGGCTCACCCGAACCCAACTTCCGACCTTCTTGAGCAACCTTCCGCTCCAGCTTTTCGTCCCTCGGAAACTCCGCACGCCTCTTTCTCGTCCGCCTGCGTACTCTTCCGCAGCACCTCGTCCCTCGGACGCACCGAGCCCGTCGACTCTCTCCCGTGCCGTCCTTCTCACTAGCCACGTCTTTTGCTCGACTCCCTGTGCTTCTAAGCTCCTGCACACTTAGACACCAGGTTAAAATACCACAGGACCTAACTTAACTTGTTGATCACATCAAAATAATCTTGGGGTTCCAACAATCTCCCCCTTTTTGATGTGAGCAACAACCACTTTCTTAAACAAAGCCTCATAAAGAAATTTAACGTTTAATTTTCTCGCTGAAAGCGCTAAGTTTAATTTAGAGTTTAGTTTAAACAAGACTTTGGAACCCAATATAGGTTCCAACCAACTGGATTAACTAAGAATTTCTTAGGGATATACCTTTTTGAAATATTCCTAATTTATCCCTTGTGATATCTAAAATACCAATTTAGATTGTTGTATTTTCTAAAATTTATATTATGTAAACATGCATGATTTTTTAAGTTATCTACTTGTATTTTTAAATCATTATTTTCTAATTTTAATTTGTCTAATTCTTCTAATGGGTAAGATTTAGCTAGAATTAATTTTAAATTTTTAATCTCTTTTTTTCTAACTTGCAGTAATCTTTAGTTAACAATTTAATAAACTTAAATAATTTATCGGGAGGAAGGGATCGTACCTAATTTATCTTGTCGATCTAGTTATCCGTGTCTCCCCCTGAACTGCTACTTTCTTTCGATGTAGCTCCCTCTTCATCGATGCTCTCGATGCTCATTTCGGACGAGCTTGAATCGTAGTTCTCGTCTTGATGATTTGCCATTAATGCAAGTCCGGAGAAGGTCTCGACTTCCGATTCGGACGATGTATCATCCCACGTTGCTTTTAATGTCTTGAATTTGTTCGGTTGGACAGACTTCTTTCCTTTGTCCATGTTTCTTAGCTTGGGGTAGTTGTCCTTGATGTGCTGTTCTTCGTTGCAATGGTAGCATCAGATCGTCCTTTTCTTTCTACCCTGCGGATGGTTAGTTTTTCTAGATTTATATAATTTCTTAAATCGTCTTACCATCATTATCATTTCTTTATTGTCAAGAGAGGATTCTGATTCTTGTTCGTCTCTTGATGCCTTTAGGGCGATGTTATGCTTTGGCTCCTTCGTACCTGCACATCTCGATTCATGTACTTCAAATGTGGAAAATAATTCTTCTAAAGAAACAATTTCTAAGTCCTTAGATATATAAAAAAAACATCTACTATTGATGCCCATTTAGTATTTCTAGGAAATGAATTGAGTGCGTACCTTAGCGAATCTCAGTTACTTACCTTTTCTCTGAGATTCGAAAGTCCGGTGATATGCTTCTTAATTCTCGAGTGCAGATGCACAAATGTTTCGTCTTCTTCAAGTCTCAGGCTGGTGAGCTGGTTGCGAAGTAAATCTCGTCTTGCGAGTTTGGCTTCAGACGTCCCTTCGTGTAGCTCAAGGAACTTTTCCCATGCCTTTGCTAATTCGTAGTTACCGATCTGGTTGACTTCTTGTGATGGAAGGACGCTCAACAGATGGAATTCTGCTTTGCCGTTTGCCACGTAGTCGGCCTGCTCCTTCTTCGTCCACTTGTATTTTTCTTTGCCCTCTGGTACTACAAAACCGAATTCCATAATTAAAAGTAAATCAAAGTCAGTTTTGAAAAATACATGCATTCGCTTTTTCCAGCTGGCGAACTTCCCCTCGAACTTCGGCGGGTATATGCTTGGTCCGATCATTTTTTCGGTGCTTCGATTGACGGTTAGTCCTCCTGAAGCGTCCTGACTCTGATACCACTTGTTGGGTCGCATTGGCCAGTTAAAAGGGGGGTTGAATAGTCTGCACAAATAAAAAACAAAACTACCCTTCTCGGACTTTCAAAAGAACACTTGCATTAATTAAAGAAAGAACTAAAAAGGTAGAAGCATAAGAATTTTTACTTGGTTACAACCGGGGAAATTGTTAATCCAAGGAATGAACTGCACTAGTATCTCCTTCAGGCGAGAAGCCTCTTACAGCAATGGCGTATAAAAAATAGAAGCTAAACTAAGAATGAAAGCGCACAAGTGTTGGTTTGCTAATTACTTGAATGAATGAATAGTTCTGGACCAAGGCTGTATTTATAACCTTGGTCGGGGCGCCTGGAGTGTTCCAGGCACCTAGAAGGGGGATAAAACTTTATCCCTTTCGTATAGCTCGCGTTTAACCGTGATCTGAATAAAATCCAGGTCTAGGCGCCCGGAAGGGTTTCGGACGCCCGGACCAAGAAATTCAACAACGTTGACTTTTTCAGTCCGGACCCTTTGCTCCGGTTCCGCTCGCCTAGGTTCGGGTCTTCCGCTCTGGCTCCGCTTCCTTGGGTGATCTCGACCATATGGAATAGGGCTCACCTGAACCCAACTTCCGACCTTCTCGAGCAACCTTCCGCTCCCGCTTCTCGTCCCTCGGAAATATCGTGCGCTTCCTTCTTGTCCGCCCACATACTCTTCCGCAGTACCTCGTCCCTCGGACGCACCGATCCCATCGGCTCTCTCCCGTGCTATCCTTCTCGCTAGCTGTGTCTTTTGCTCGACCCCCTGTGCTCCTAAGCTCCTGCACACTTAAACACCAGGTTAAAACACCACAAGACCTAACTTAACTTGTTGATCACATCAAAACAATCTTGGAGTTCTAACAGTTTCAACCAACTAGCCATGGACATCCCCTCGGTCTTGTCCGAGACAATGATGAGCGCCTTCACCCAGGGGCTCGTTGAGGGAGATTTCTTCCGATCACTCGTTAGGAAGCCGCCTAGGGACTTCAACCACATGCTCAAGAAGGCCAACGAATATATAAACGTGGAAGAAGCCCAAGCAGCCAGAAGGAAAGAGGTGCCGATCGAACACTCGGCGCCGACCGAGCACCGACCGTCAAGTAGCCATCAGCCGCCCAAGGGGCTGAGGGCCGAAGGAGCGCGACCACACCAGGAGACCAGGGCACATGCCGTACAACATGTGGCTTCCGGTCGGCGAAAGGCGTCAAAAGGCGGCGAAAGGCGTCAAAAGGCGTCAAAAGGCGTCAAAAGGCAAAGTATGGACGTCGATGTTTTGCTCTTTCCACCAATCAGCAACCCACAACATGCGTGATTGTCGCAGTCTAACTCCAATTGTTAGCCGATAGGCTCTAGGTAAATACTACCGTCGATCTCCTTCTCCCAATTGGTGACAAAGACATAGATTCGCTAAGCGGCGAGAGGACAACAGAAGGGCGCCCGAACGACACCACCAACATCAGTGGAGGGATAACACTGACCCCTCCCAAGTCCCCACCGAGCGAAATAGACCATCCATTTGGGAAAAAGAAAATAGAAACAACGCATCCCGAGGAGAGATAGACATGATCGCTGGAGGGCCGGCCGACGGTGACTCCAACAAAGCCAGGAAGTCATACACCCGGCGGCTGGAGATCCACACGGTAGGATGCAGCAGGGAGAAGGCTGAGGGGCTTGAGATCAGCTTCGGCCCCAACGACTTGGGGGGAGGCGAGATCCCTCACGATGATGCGCTGATCATCCGGACGATAATCGCTAATTATACTATTCATCGAACTTTTGTTGATACAGAGAGTTCGGTGGATATCATCTTTAAGAAAGCATTCGATCAATTACAAATTGATCGTAGTAAGTTGCTATCCATGATGACCCCTCTGTACGGTTTCATGGGCAATGAAGTGCTGTCGCTCGGATAGGCCTGACTAGCCATCTCGCTCAGAGAGGAGCCACTAAGGAGAACCAGGACCACCAACTTCATCGTGGTAGATGCGCCGTCAGCCTACAATGTCATCCTGGGCCGATCGGCCTTCAACGAGTTCTAGTCGGTAGTATCTGCCAAAAAATCAAGTTCCCGGTAGACGACCGGGTGGGCGAAGTCAAGGGTGATCAGCTGGCCTCTGGGCGATGCTCGTTGAGATGGTCAAGTCTGAGGTGAGAAGTGTTCAGAAGAACCCGCGCTTGGAGATAAACGCGATCACTGAAAAACCCCCTACCTTGATATATGAAGAAAAGGAGGAGGTTCAGATTCACCCAAGCCGAGTGGAAGCAACAACCTTCATCGCCACCAATCTGGAGGAGGAGAAGAAGGCAGAGCTGGTAGCCTACAATAGACAAAATCATGATGTGTTCGCCTAGTCGACCCACGAGCTTCCCGGTACCTCCCCGAGCGTGGCTCAACACGAGCTTCATGTCCGACCGGACGCTTGACCGATGAAGCATTGAAAAAGAGACTTCAGCACTGAGCAAAATGTGATCATCCGGGCGGAAATAGAGAAGTTGTTGGAGGACGGTCATATTAGGGAAGTTCAATTCCCGAGCTGGCTAGCCAATGTCGTATTAGTCTCCAAGCCGGACAATAAATGATGGGTCTGCATCGACTTCTGTGATTTGAACAAGGAATGCCTGAAGGACTTCTATCCACTATTGGGACCGAAATGTAGTTAGAAGGGGGGGGGGGGTGAATAGCTCGTCGTGCTCCTCGTGCTCTTCGTTGTTTGTTTCTTCAATGATATGCAGCGGAAATACAAGAAACAAAATATACAATGCTAACACAAAGGATTTACTTGATATCCACCTCAAAATGAAGTGACTAATCCAAGGATCCACACACACGAGCACTCTCCACTATGAAAACACTCATTTACGGTAACTACCGAAAGCGGAGAAACCTTTACAAACTCACACAACAAACAAGAAGAGAAGAAGAAGCAAATACAAGTAAATCTTACAAGATCGTGTACAATAAATCTTAGCTAGCTTCTTCCTCTTGCTTGGAATGCCTCTTGACCTTGGAAACGCTACTCCAAGAAGCTTCAAGAACTGGCGGTGAGCTCTGGAGAAGAACCCTCTAAGATCGCTCTGTAGATCGGGAGTGAACAGTGCGAGCAATAACAAAGGAATCACACGCCAACGGCTTTATCCAGCGCCAACGGTCAGATCCCGATCGATCAGATTGCTTCCAATCGATCGGGGAGGTTTTGGATCGATCGGTCTATCGATCCAGAGCATCTCTGTGCTCTCGGGAAATGCCTGGATCGATTCACCGATCGATCCAGGACTTATTGCGTAGAAATGCACCTCCCAATCGATCGCCCGATCGATTGGGAGCTCTGGATCGATCGGCTGATCGATCCAGTGCTATTCTGTGCGATTGCGAGCCTCTCCCAATCGATCTACCGATCGATTGGGAGGAAGCTTGACGTGGGGACTCACCCAATCGATCGCCCGATCGATTGGGCATGAGCCAATCGATCGGCTGATCGATCCAGCTCCTTGATTTTGCCCAAAATCAAGCCCAAAGCCCCCTAAACCAACATCCGGTCACCTATGACCTATTGGTACATCATGTCTAGCATCCCGTCACCCTTGACCTGCTAGAACTCGCTCACCAAGTGTCCGATCAATCCCTTTGACCTACTTGGACTTTTCTTCGTGCCAAGTATCCGGTCAATCCCTTTGACCTACTTGGACTTTTCTCCACCAGGTGTCTGATCAACCTTGATCTACCTGGATTTCCCGTGCCAAGTATCTGGTCAATCCCTTTGACCTACTTGGACTTCCTAACACTAGATGTCTGATCAAATTTGATCCATCTGGATTTCCTGTGCCTGACTTCACTCACCAGGACTTTCACCTAGTTTCACTTACTAGGATTTTTCTTCTGCCTAGCTTCACTCACTAGGATTTCTCATTTGCCTGACTTCACTCACCAGGACTTTCACCTAGTTTCACTTACTAGGATTTTGCTTCTGTCTAGCTTCACTCACTAGGACTTCTTATTTGCCTGGTTTCACTCATCAAGACTTTCACCTAGTTTCACTTACCAGGATTTTCACTTGGCTTCACTCACCAGGATTTTCCAGTCAAGTATCCAGTCAACCTTGACCTATATGACTCTTCTTCACAATCTCCCCACATGAATAATTGCCCCTGCAATCTCCATGTGTTGTTTACATGTATTGTCAAACATCGAAACCCAAACATCAAGACTCGAGCTTGACTTAGTCCAAGCTCAGTCAACTTGGTCAACCTTGACCTGAGGAATATTGCACCAACATTCACTACCCAGGATAGACTAGATGGTGGACTTGATGGCGGGTTGTGAGCTAATCTGCATGCTCGACGCGTATCAAGGGTACCACCAAGTGTCGCTCGCCCGAGAAGATCAGGAGAAGGTCGGCTTCATTATGACCGACGGAACATACTGCTACAACATCATGTTGTTCGGACTTAAGAACGCCGGAGCCACCAACCAGAGGCTGATGAACAAGGTATTCCGATGGCAAATCGACCGTAATATGAAGGTATACGTCGACGATATATTAATTAAATCTCTCTGAGCTGCTAACCTATACGCAGATATCAACAAGACTTGCCGGATGCTGAGGATTTATGGGATAAAACTGAACCCTGGCAAGTGTCTGTTCAGCGTGAAGAGTGGTCGCTTCCTAAGTTACATTGTCACCGAGCGCGGCATTGAAGCCAATCCGAGCAAGGTAAAATCTTTACAAGATATGCCGCAGCCTCAGAACTTGAAGGAAGCTCAACGGCTGACCAGTCGAATCACGGCGCTGTCCAGATTCATATCTAAGTCATCCGACCGGAGCTTACCATTCTTCAAAGTGTTTTGCCGTGCCACAAAGTTTCAGTGGGACGCCGAGTGCGATCGGGCACTAGAAGAGCTCAAGGAATATCTAAATTTCTTGTCTGTACTAGCCAAGCCAATTGTTGGTGAGCCGCTCAAGATCTATTTGTCATCAAATGAGCATGCGGTCGGGTTGACTCTAGTTAGGCAGAATGACCAAGAGTAGCAGCCTGTATATTTTTTAAGTCATATATTGAAGAATGCAGAGTCTCGCTACACCGGTCTTGAAAAACTAGCTTATGCTTTGATTCTCGCCACTCGGAGGCTTCGTCCGTACTTCCTAGTGCACACGATCATCGTGCTAACTAACAGTGCCCTGGGACGAGTCCTTCTCAACCCCGAAGTATCGGGAAGGCTAATCAAATGGATGATCGAGCTGAGCGAATTCGACACCCAATATCAACCCCGAGCGACAATCAAGGCTCAGGCCTTGGCGGATTTCGTCACAGAAGTCCAGAATATCGAGCCGGAGGCAACATGGAAGATATACGTTGACGGCTCATCCACTTGACAAGGAAGCAAAATTGACATATTGCTTATCTCACCTCGAGAGGACCGGATGCAGCTCTCCGTTCAGTTGGATTACCGAGCCATTAATAACCAAGCAGAGTATGAGGCGCTAATAGCCGACCTACAGGCAGCTCGGCATGTAGGAGCAGTTAGAGTCTTCATCCACTTGGACTCCCAGCTTGTCACTCAGCAACTATCCGGAACATTTTAGATAAGCAATGCCCAACTCAGGCTTTATGCGGAGGCCTTCGAGAAGCTGAAGACCAACTTTCAGGAGGTCATCAAATAAAAGATTCCCCAATTGGAGAACCAGGTGGAAGATGAGTTGGAAAAATTAGTCAGTTCGCTATCCCCGATTGTCATGGGGCAACCGATCGAACAAATCTCGCTCGTGGCGCACAATGACTGGATGGAAGGAATACCCTTCCCGAACGGTCCTAACAGAGTTCTTGCGGTCTAGAGCTACACCTGTCGATTTGAAAGAAACCCGCTAGTTGAAGAAGAGGGTCGGGCGGTTCACCTTGATCGGGGACTAACTTTACAAGAGAGCCTTCTCCAGGTCCCTCCTCAAGTGCGTTGAATCGGAAGACGTTGAGTATATTCTGTGGGAGATGCACCAAGGCTCTTGCGGAGGTCATCCGAGCGACCGTGCATTAACCTGAAAGATACTCCTGGGCGGATATTTTTGGCCAACCCTCCAAGAGGATCCCGCTCGGACGGTGACTACCTGTTTGTCCTGCTAGAAGTATCACAACCTGCCACACCGACCGACTGAGAAAATGAAGGCGCCCACAGTATCTTGCCCGTTCGACCAATGGGGAATGAATATCATTGGACCTTTCCCCATGGTGATCGGTCAGCAGAAATTTATACTCATTGCGGTCGACTACTTCTCTAAGTGGGTGGAAGCCGAGCCGCTTGTAAGAATAATCGAGCAAATGATCATTAAGTTTGTTTGGCAAAACATCATTTGCCGGTTCGGCATCCCACACCGACTCGTATCTGACAATGGAAGACAGTTCACGGGTCAGAAGCTCAGAGAATGGTGTGAGGGCTATGACATCCAACAAGCCTTTACTTCTGTGGCCTACCCTCAAAGCAACGGGCAAGTCGAAATCGCCAATCAGGAGATCCTCAGAGTTTTACGCGCTCGGCTTGACCATGTTGGAGGCAGCTGAGTCGACGAGCTCCCCAGTGTGTTGTGAACCCTCCGCATGACCCCAAAGGAGGCGATCGGTGTAACCCCCTCGATCCATTTGGTATACGACGGTGAAGCAGTTGTCCCCGTGGAGGTCGGAGTAGAGTCCGATCGGGTGCAGTACTACGACGAAGGAAGCACCGAACGGAGGCTTATGGAGCTCGACTTTGTGGACGAAACACGGAAGAAAGCAACGGTTCGGCTAACAGTGTACCGGCAACGGATGAAACAGAACTACAATCGAAGGGTGATCCTGAGGTCCTTTCAGGTCGACGATCTCATCTGGAAGAAAGTGAAGGCCATCGGCGACGTCACCAAGCTCGAGGCCCCATGGGCAGGTCCTTTCAAAATCATGCAGAAGCTCCGTTCGAGCGCCTATTATTTGGAGGATGAAGAGGGAAGGCAGCTTGAGAGGTCATGGAGCACGAATCATCTTCAACCCTATAAGGCTAGATGAGAGGTGCGCGAGTGAATACTATGTATTTTTTGTATGCTTCTCGAACGTAGGACAAAATATGAATAAAAAGTGAAGGCCTCTTGAAATACATCTCCATCGACGATCGAACTGCGATCTTAAACCTGGATTTAAGTCAACGGTCGAGCGACGACCTTAAACGCTTGTCTCCATCAACGGTCGAGCGGCGACCTTAAACATTTGTCTCCGTCAACGGTAGAGCGGCAACCTTAAACTTTTGTCTTCATCAACGGTCGAGCGGCGACCTTAAACCCGAGATGACATCAACCGTCGAGCGGCGACCTTAAACCCTCGTCTCCATCGACGGTCGAGCGGCGACCTTAAATGTGTATCTCCATCAAGGCGACCTTAAACTCTTATCTCTCCCATCGGTCAAGCGGCGACCTTAAACCCTTGGCTCAATGAGAGCATAAGCCTAAGTCTTCAAAATATAATAACCGTTCGGCACTATTCTTCAAGATATCCCCGGGACCGATCGGAGGTTCATATAATCATGATGGCACTGAATACAAAAGGGATTGATCGGCTGGATAGACTAATTACGGATGATCGGAGTCACGGGGCCACTTCTCCCCTCTTCTCAATATTTGCATGGTAATTCTTCCTCCTATTTCTACGTTTTTGCATCCCATTCTCTCATATCTCGCGTAACCTTTTTTCTAATGGTCCGCTCGTTTACAGGCTGATTCGCCGCGCAAAAGGTAGAAACCGTAGAACCCTCCTTCACTTTGAATTATCGATCCGTTTTTTTTTTAATGTGTGTATTTAACAAGCTTCAGCCTTGATTTTATTAATTTGACGATCGTGTTGTTTTAGTGGATTTATCCGGTAATGGTCCCTGTATCAGAAATTTTACCTTTTTGTGTTCCTTGATTTCACAGATTTTTTGAATCATAATATATATATTAGTTTTCCCATCTGTCCTGTTTTCAGTTAGGAAAATTTATCTTCTTCAATTGCATTTGCATTTCAATGGAAGTGTAATAAAACTAAATGTTCTTAATTGGTCACCATCTAATTGCTATTCACCATATTTAGCTGTAACCTCTCAGTGACTCCTAAATCTGTAAACATTGGAAATATTTTGGTTAAATTGACTCCTTTGCTTCTTTGAATGAAGTAGATTCACAACAACCTTATGTGTTCTCAGCTTAATATCCACTTGCAATTGTGATTCATCCCACATTTGGTGTATGGACGTCGTGTGTAAAGAAAAAGGATCAATGCTTGTCTTGGGGATATTTAGTCATAACAAATAATGGCCACATGAAATCGCAGAAAGTATCTTAAATTAGGAAAATCTAGTTGTTGACGTTGGTTTAGAACAAGAAATTGAATATTAATAATTTCTAAAGCTGATCTTGGCCTCAAGAAATTTTAATAGTAATTTTTTTTTTGAATACTTGAACCTACAATCCTAGTTATGTTTGACTATTATCAGTATAAGTGGATAATTGGGTTTGACTTTTGAAGGAGAAAAGAAGTTTGTTGCCAGTGGTTTGTTTCTAGGAAGTCTTGCGTGTGAAGTGCTTTATGCTGATTATATGACACGGCCTAGTGGCTTAGTTTTTTTGAATACTTGAACACACTTCTAATCACGGCTTCCAATTCTTTGTAAGAATGGATAATTGGGTTTGATTTCTGAAGGAGTGAAGAAGGCTGTTGCCATTAAATAATTGCTTGGAAGTCTTCCTTGAGATTTCCTTTATGCTGATTGTATGACAATGCTTAGTTGCATGGTAGAATGTGTATTGAATATACTATGCTGTGCTGGAAATTTTGCACAAGCTTAAGTTAGACATTTGCAGTCCTTGATTCATTTTCATACCAATCGGTAATCTGATTTATGTGAATGGCTATCGGGTCTAATTTCAATTTACTTGAAAATGTCTGTTGTGAAGGCATGGTTGCTTTATGAATACATTTCAATATAGCCATTTGAAAGTTTTTAGTATCATGTTGATTGGTGTGTGCTGAATAGTGTTAATCAATATCCATTGACTGACCTATTGATCTGATATACGTCTTATTTCCTGAGAGGAGACTACCAGAGCCGTCTTCCTCCCTCTTCTGCTATCTTTACACAAAGTACCTAGCCTTAATAGGTTGTCAGGTAAGGAAAAGCAAAAGACAGAAACAATGAGGAAATATTGGGAGGGGGTTGTCCACTATGCCACAGCTGTTTGTAATTGTTCTTTTGTCTTCTTCCCTTCTCATCTCTCGCTAGCCAAATTCAAACTGATATCTGGTATGCACCAAGTTTACAATACTTAGTATTGTATATTTAGTGCCCATTTCAGTGACAAAGTGGATTCTCATGCTATTGCACTAAGGGAGTTGCCATGTCTCCATCTTCTTAGTTAGAGTTAAATAGTAATACATAAGGTGAGAAGGCAAAGCTTGGATTCAGAAAGAGCAGATAATGAATGATTCCATGCCCTTTTTTTGTGATCCATCAGCTTCATGATTTGATCACCATATTTAGAGTAAACTATTGGCAAAGAAGGCAAACCTAGGATTCAAAAAGAGTTAGCTAATGGTTATAAGCTGTGTGATACCGGGATTCATCAACGTCATGAAATTTTATTTAATCTCCATTATCTGCATCTTTCACTAAATGGATTGGTTCGTTCTGTTTGTACAAATATCTATCATTTTGATAAGACAATCCTTGATGTATATGGTAATTTAAGTTTAATTGTCCACTCTCTTGTTTATCTACCAAATGTATAATTTACCCATCTGCTGCTATTTTTTGTTCTTGTTTTTTGGTATTCCGTGACTTGGAATTTTACTGGTTTTCTTGCAATTGCCATTTTGAACAGAAATTATACTGGCTCTTTTGCAATTACCTTTTTGACTAAGCCCGCAATTATACTTTTTATTTGATAATTGTACACTAACATCTCTCTTCTTAAGCAGAGAACATGGATCAGGATCGTTTCTGGGTTCCAGATCTTGGGTTCTGTCTCAATCAAGGTCTCCATCACCTGTTCGCAGATCTTGATCACGATCGAGAAGCCGTGATAGGTTACTTTGTCTGCTATGCTACTCAGATACAATTGTTGCTCAGTTTCCATTTTAATATCTTGTCATATTCTCATACAAAGACATGTTTCCCAGGGGCAATGCCACAAATCCTGGAAATACACTTTATGTAACGGGTCTGTCCAGCAGAGTTACTGAAAAGGATCTTGAGATACACTTCTCAAAGGAAGGAAAGGTTCAGCTTACTTTTCAGATTAAACGGACATTTTTCTCCTTTCCAGAGAATTAGATGGAGTTGAGTGTCGTTGTTTCTCAGGTAGCTGAATGGTATTAGTTGTAGAACCACACACTCGTGCCTCTAGAGGATTTGCATTCGTCACCATGGGCAGTGTTAAAGATGCTCGACGTCGTATCAAATATCTGAACCAGTCCGTTTTGGAGGGCAGATACATGTTACTTGGATGGTATCAAGAAATCCTTTTTTCCTTTATCCATTCTTAGTCTTGACTTGGAGGTTCTTTGTCATATCCAGAAGCCAATACATCAGCTCTGTTGCAGCAACAAGATGTTGAGTTCATCCTTTCAATCTTTGTCATACAGCTTGGTGAACGGCCGCAGCTTAACAGTTTGCCATGCGTCACATCACCTAACATTGCGAATTTGCCCATCTTAACAATTTCAGCCTTCAACTTCAACTATCTCAGCAACTAAATACATGGACACTACCAACTTAGCATCCATCTAATGATGCTGCTAGTCCATCCTTGTCTCAGTCGTTTACCTTATCTTCGTTTCTATTGATTTTCACATCATCCAGAATCAATTATCATTCGTAAGTCAACATATTGATGCCCATTTAGACAAGAGTATTATATTCATGATTTGTGTGTGTGTTATCTTTTCATCTTGATTTCTGATTCTCTATGAGCATGCAGTTTCATACTCTTGCGGAGTATAATTCCTTGAATAAAGAGTATGTGAAGAATTCTTTGATGTGCACAGTCTATGACGAATATATTTAGGAATTTTAACTGAATTGAAATTATATAAAATTAATTTTAACTTATTTGTCGACGAATGTATTGAGGAATTTTAGTTGAATTGAAATTATATAAAATTAATTTTAATTTATTTATCGAGATAACATGCGTAAATAATCTCAAACTGCCAATGAAGTTAGTTTTGTCAAGCTTTTGGTGGTTTGAGTGGAAATGTCACCAAACTGCCAATTAGGAAATAATTATTATTAGTAAATACTTATTTATTTTCTAGTTATTAGAGAATAATTATTATTAGAAAATACTTATTTGCTTACTAATTGATCCTGTCCAAAAGCTGAATCAACGGACGCTGGGCACGTGGCGCTCTCCAAGTGGCTGACGTAGATCTCCTGACTGTCCGCACGGGCCTCTGGTGAACCTGCACAGAAGTCGGGCCGGGAAGGGGTTCCCGGCGACGACCCTCCGACGCTCAAGTCAGGTAAACGAACAATGAAGAAGTGGCCTCAGTATCAAAGAACGCGTACCTCTGGTGAAGTGCAAAGCTCCTTATATAGAGCTGGGGAGGAGCTCAAGCACACATACCTAGGCAAACACGTGTCCTCAGCCCATACCTCAGTAAGGGCCTGTCAGCAAGCTTACCTGACACCATACTGCTACAGTCCAAGCATGTCTTCGATGGGACAGTGGAACCCCTTGTCGTAAGATTTGGAGTTTGGCCGGATTATAGAGCATGCCCGCTGTCAGAAGATGTTCCTTGTCCTTTTCTCCTTACTCCCTGCCAGGCGTCCGGCTGGCCAGAACTCGCCTTACGTCCGACCGGTCATATATAGTGGTCTACTTGGGAGGTTCTCGGTAATGTGCTCTGTGGAGACTGCTAGCAGTATGCTACCTTATGTCTTCGGCCGAGCGTGCCATCCGCTCGGCCCTACGAGCCTGTTCAATGAGCGTCGGAACCCCGACTCCTGCCGGGGTGCCTTTTGCCATCAGGTAGACATCGGTCGGCCGGCCAGGCGGTCGACCCACCCTTCTCCGGTCGGCCTATCGATCCAACTTTTTCTCGGGCGTCCGGTCGGTCCATCCTTCTCCTATCGACCACCTGGCCCTTTGACTTCCACGTGGCGTTGACTTCCCAGAACGGGGGTCCCCTGTTCTTACCGCCGGATCACTTGCCTCCCCTTCAAGTCTAGTCGAAGGAGGCGATTAGTCCGACTGACTGGATGATTGTTTAGCCGAACGGCGTACTTTAGCTAACATCCGCTCAGAATCAAAGGGGGCAGCCAAAACGTCAGTCAACGGCCACATTCCTCAGCATCTCTTCGAAGTTTTCGCCAATCTCCATCATTAAGGTCGAGCACGCGCCCATTAAATGCGTTCCAGTGGTTGGCTGCCACGTGGCGATGCTGCCGTCATCGTACGGCGGCGGCGTGGTGCTTTGATGGGATCGAGACGGTTCGAAATGAACGGCGCGATGCGCGCTTTGATTCTCGCGACCTGGATCCAACGGTGGAGGCCGCTCGGGCTCCACCCTATAAAAGCTCCGTTTTCTTCCTCCGCCGCACCCTTACTCTTGCGTACCTTCCAGCTTCTCGCGTTCCAGCTTTCCGGCGATCTCGCTCCTCTGGTTTCGGCGATCCCCGGTGCTCCTTTTTCGATCCTCCTCTTCGTTGTAAGGTTCTATTCCTTTCCTTCTTTGTTTCCGGTGTGTTCTTTGCATTTCTTTCCCAAGTTTCCGTCTTCGGGATACTGTTTCGTTGCCCTCCTCTTTCATCGTCTTTTTTGTTTTCGTCCGCTCGCATAATGGCCCAATCTTCTCAATCCCAAGACCAAACCCTCGGCCCATGGTACACTACCATGGAGTCGCGCTTCGATCGGTGCGACGCCGACCTTCTGATTAATACTTTTGAGATCCCCTCCAACCTTGAAATCATCATACCCACAAAATCCGCTCGGCCACACAAACCGCCGCGCGGAGCGTTTTGTGTTTTCCGCGACCAGTTCACAGCCGGTCTGCGACTCCCCATTCATCCTTTCTTTGTAGAAGTTTGTAACTTTTTCGGCATTCCGCTCGGAAGCCCAGTCCCCAATACTTTCCGCCTTTTATGCGGTGTAGTCGTCCTCTTCAAAATCCATAACATTCCCCTCCGGCTGGAGGTCTTCTATTACTTCTATTACCCTAAGCAATTTGAGCCGGGCACCTATATGTTCCAAGCTCGGCCCGGCTTGGTCTTCTTCAATAAACTGCCTTCCTCCAATAAACATTGGAAGGAATTCTACATCTACATTCGCCTTCCCGAAAGGCCTACCTTTCGAACCCAGTGGCAGGTCTACCTTCCTCTCTCCCCAGAGCTCAAACGGTTCAAGACCGGGCCAGATTATCTCCACGCCGCCAACATGCTCGCCGGGCTGCGCTTTAATATCAACAAATTTCTCCTAGAAGGCGTTATGTACATATTCGGGCTGAGTCCGATCAGAACACCTCTCCCGAGCGGCTTCGGTAAGATTTTCACTTTGTACATTTACCTTGCTTGCTAATTGATTTTATCCTTTTTCCCTTTGCAGCGAATATTATCATGGAGTCGGTGATGGCTGGCATTCTCAAGAAGAAAGAGGCGGCGCTCGAGGCCGCGGCTGCCCGAGAAATGGAGACGCTCGGCATCCAGCCGGTCGGCTCAAACGAAGAAGAGAGTGGGACACATGCTGGGGAGTCGGCCGCTTAGGCTTCTCTCCCAGAGCCAGCGACTGGAGCAACTATCTGCCAAGAGCCTTCCGCTCGGGATGAAGGCTCCGCTCCAGAAGAAGAGCGACCTCTCCAAAAAAGGCGCCGAGTGGAGACTCCCCTCCGATCAGCCACGTCTGCGGTTCAACCGTCCGCCCGGGCCACTGCAAGCACTCGCGGCAAGGCTCCAGAGGTCGAGGCTATTTCGTCCGACCGGACCCCCTCTCAATTAGACGCGCCGGCGGACCCCATTGAGGCCGTTCCCGTCAGCATCCTTCCGCCCGCTCCCCAACGAGTCCAACGTTCAACCATCTTATCCCAATTCTCGGCTCCGGCCTCTGATCCTTCTCCGACATCTGCTCTGTCAACCCCCGGTCGGCGCCGAACCATCCGGGTCTCCCTACATCTCCCGACTGAGGAATTACTGCCTGAGGCCGACCGACCAACAGCACCCGAGCACCTGATTACCATGAAAGGGCCCTTGGCTGAAATGTGGGCCGATGCTTGGGCGCGCGTCGCTCTGATCCCCCTCAGTAATCTGGCCAACAGCCATATGTAACAGGCCACGGGGGTAAGTTTATTTCATTTAGTCCGTTACGCATTGATCCTGTCTAAAAGCTGAATCAACGGACGCTGGGCACGTGGCGCTCTCCAAGTGGCTGACGTAGATCTCCTGACTGTCCGCACGGACCTCCGGTGAACCTGCACAGAAGTCGGGCCGGGAAGGGGTTCCCGGCGACGAGCCTCCGACGCTCAAGTCAGGTAAACGAACAACGAAGCAGTGGCCTCCAGTATCAAAGAACGCGTACCTCTGGTGAAGTGCAAAGCTCCTTATATAGAGCTGGGAGGAGCTCAGGCACACATACCTAGGCAAACACGTGTCCTCAGCCCATACCTCAGTAAGGGTCTGTTAGCAAGCTTACCTGACACCATACTGCTACAGTCCAAGCATGTCTTCGATGGGACAGCGGAACCCCTTATCGTAAGATTTGGAGTATGGCCGGATTATAGAGCATGCCCGCTGTCAGAAGATGTCCCTTGTCCTTTTCTCCTTACTCCCTGCCGGGCGTCCGGCCGGCCAGAACTCGCCTTACGTCCGGCCGGTCATATATAGTGGTCTACTTGGGAGGTTCTCAGTAATGTGCTCTGTGGAGACTGCTAGCAGTATGCTACCTTATGTTTTCGGCCGAGCGTGCCATCCGCTCAGCCCTACGAGCCTGTTCAATGAGCGCCGGAACTCCGACTCCTGTCGGGGCGCCTTTTTCCATCAGGTAGACACCAGTCGGCCGGCCAGGCGGTCGGCCCACCCTTCTCCGGTCGGCCTATCGATCCAACCTTTTCTCGGGCGTCCGGTCGGTCCATCCTTCTCCTATCGACCACCTGCCTGTTAGAGTGTATACTAAAAGCCTAGCTTTTGGTATAAACATTTATCTAGAAATAAGAATCACATTGGTCAAATGCCTACATTTGTGATAAATGTAGTTGTTCAATTAATTTATATTGTAGATAACATGGTGTGTGGTGTCACACACAGAAGATCATGTTATCAGTACCTTATAAATTATAAACAGTAGCTCACGACCATGATGGAAAGGAACAAACCATTGGAAGGTCGTAGTGTAATTAGGTGTTAGTTTATCTTAACTATATAATTACACTAGTATACTAAGAGTGTATTGAGTAGGACCATTAGAGGTCGTTTCTTTTATACTGACTTTATAAAGGGACAAAGACCTTAGTTATTATGGAAGTGTGTGCTCTTAATCTTAATATAATAACAAGCACATATATTTGATATTTATTTCTTTAATTTATCAATGGGTAAGATTTAGTTCGATGAATCAATAAACCCGATAAGTTGGGAAATGATATCACTTATAGTGTGTGTTGTTGATTATAGAAGGAAACTGTGTCCTAGTAATCTAGGTTGAGAATGTCCCCAAGAGGAGCTCATAAGGATTGTCATGTTAAACTCTGCAGGTGGACTTAGTCCGACATGACGATGAAGTTGAGTGGTACTACTTTTGGAGCTAGATATTAATTAAGTGAGTTGTCAGTAACTTACTTAATTAGTGGACATTTGTTATCTTAAACACAGGGAGACTAACACACTCATAATAAGAAGGAGCCCAAAATGTAATTTGGGATTGGTGCGGTAGTTCAATAATAGTTCTTTAGTGGAATGAATTATTATTGATGAAATTAAGTTGTGTGTTCGGGGCGAACACGGGATGCTTAATTTCATCGGGAGACCAAAACCAATTCCTCCTCTCGGTCCCTATCGTAGCCTCTAGTATATAGAGATTTATACCCACCGCATACCCACCTTCTTACCCATCCAATGGGGCCGGCCAAGCTAGCTTGGAACCCAAGCTAGGGCCTGCCAATATCAAGTGGATGAGTCATGTAGGTGGCCGGCCAAAGCTTGGGTCCCAAGCTTAGGTGGCCGGCCACTAGAATATTAAAAAGGATTTTTATTAAAATTATTTCTTATGTGGATATCATGATTTTAAAAGAGAGTTTAAAAATTAAAAATTTCCTTTTATAGCTTTCTACAAAAGATTAAGAGAAGAGATTAATCTATTTCCTTATTTGTAGTTTAAAAGGATGGTTTTAATTTTTGGTAAAAACTTTCCTTATTTGTAAATCATCTACATGTTTAAAAGAGAGTTTAAAATTTGAAATCTTTCCTTATTTGTTGATTAAAGGAGGATTTTAAATTTTAAGAAAACTTTCCTTTTTAATCATGTTCATAATTTAAAAGAGAGTTTAAAATTAAATATTCTCTTTTATAAGTTTCTACAAAAGATTAAGAAAAGATTTGATATATTTCCTTATTTGTAGATTAAAAGAGATTTTAATTTTTAGAGATA
Organism: Zingiber officinale; assembly: GCF_018446385.1. Classification (NCBI taxonomy): domain Eukaryota; kingdom Viridiplantae; phylum Streptophyta; class Magnoliopsida; order Zingiberales; family Zingiberaceae; genus Zingiber; species Zingiber officinale. The sequence continues at coordinate 2,286,772 of NC_056002.1, read as the reverse complement.
ACTTTCTTTTTATCCACATGTTTAAAAGAAAGATTTTAATTTATTAAATTTCCTTTTTATAAACCAATCATAAAGGGATAAAAATTATTGGAGAAATTTTTTTTAAAAAAATTTCTGGAGACAAATTAGGAAGTTTTAATTAATTAAAACTCTCCTTGTTTGTAGCTTTCATATGGCCGGCCAAATAAAATCGAGAAAGAATTTTATTTTTAATTAAATAAATTTTCCTTTTCAATGGCAAAAGAATTAAGGAAGCTTTTATTAAAATTTCCTTATTTGCCAAGATCAAGGATTATAAAAGAGGGGGTAGAGGAGGCTTCAAGGCTAACGACTCTATTCTATTTTTCTCCCTCTTTTCCTTGGTGGTGTGGCCGACCCTTCCTTCTTCTCTTCTTCTTCTCTTTGTGGTCGAACCTCTTCATGCTCATGGAGTTTTAATTGGTGGCCGGATCTAGCTTGAGGAAGAAGGAGAGAAAGCTTATATCCCTTGGAGCTTGGTTGGTGGAAAAGATCTTTATCTTTTGGAAGCTTTGTGCTTGGCCGAAATTTGAAGAAAGGAGAAGGTGCTTTGGTGGTTTCTCATCTCGGAAGATCGTTGCCCACACAACGTCCGAGGTTAGAAGAGGAATACGGTAGAAGATCAAGAGGTCTTTCTAAAAGGTATAACTAGTAATTTTTCTTTCCGCATCATACTAGTTATTTTTGGAAATAATACCAAATACAAGAGGCATGCGATTCTAGTATTTCGAATATGTTTTTCGATGTTGTGTTCTTTTGTTTTGTTTTTTTTCCTTGTGATTTGATTGTTCTTTTCGGTTAACCTAAAGTTATTTTAGGAAATTAAATATTAGCTTTCCATAAAAGGTTTTGTCTAGTCGGTGGTGGTTGCTCACATATCCAAGAAGGCCATGTGCCTCGCCACGTCAGTACTGGGAACCAATTATGGAAATTAATATTTAATGGAATTAATAACTTAAGGTGATTTGGGTCAAACGCGTTAAGTTCCGCAGGAGACCCAAGTCAAAACCTAAAAGAACGAATAGATTAAGTTTTGGATCAAACGTGTTAAGTTCCGCAGGCGATCCAAAATTTAATTTAAAAGAACACATGGTAGCTAGGAAAAGGTTTAGACCTTTGTATAAAATTTTTGTACAGTGGAACCTCTAGGTTTTCCGAGTAGCAATCAACACTGACCCTTTGACTTCCACGTGGCGTTGACTTCCCAGAACGGGGGTCCCCTGTTCTTACCGTCGGATCACTTGCCTCCCCTTCAAGTCTAGTCAAAGGAGGCGATTAGTCTGACTGACTGGACGATTGTTTAGCCGAACGGTGTACTTCAGCTAACATCCGCTCGGAATCAAAGGGGGCAGCCAAAACGTCAGTCAACGGCCACATTCCTCAGCATCTCTTCAAAGTTTTTGCCAATCTCCATCATTAAGGTCGAGCACGCGCCCATTAAATGCGTTCCAGTGGCTGGCTGCCATGTGGCGATGCTGCCGTCATCGTACGGCGGCGGCGTGGTGCTCTGATGGGATCGAGACGGTTCGAAATGAACGGCGCGATGCGCACTCTGATTCTCGCGACCTGGATCCAACGGTGGAGGCCGCTCGGGCTCCACCCTATAAAAGCTCCGTTTTCTTCCTCCGCCGCACCCTTACTCTTGCATGCCTTCCAGCTTCTCGCGTTCCAGCTTTCCGGCGATCTCGCTCCTCTGGTTTCGACGATCCCCGGTGCTCCTTTTTCGATCCTCCTCTTCGTTGTAAGGTTCTATTCCTTTCCTTCTTTGTTTCCGGTGTTTTCTTTGCATTTCTTTCCCAAGTTTCCATCCTCGGGGTACTGTTTCGTTGCCGTCCTCTTTCATCGTCTTTTTTGTTTTCGTCCGCTCGGATAATGGCCCAATCTTCTCAATCCCAAGACCAAACCCTCGGCCTATGGTACACTACCATGGAGTCGCGCTTCGATCGGCGCGACGCCGACCTTCTGATTAATACTTTTGAGATCCCCTCCAACCTTGAAATCATCATACCCACAGAATCCGCTTGGCCACACAAACCGCCGCGCAGAGCGTTTTGTGTTTTCCGCGACCAGTTCACAGCCGGTCTGCGACTCCCCATTCATCCTTTCTTTGTAGAAGTTTGCAACTTTTTCGGCATTTCGCTTGGAAGCCTAGTCCCCAATACTTTCCGCCTTTTATGCAGTGTAGTCGCCCTCTTCAAAATCCATAACATTCCCCTCCGGCCGGAGGTCTTCTATTACTTCTATTACCCCAAGCAATCCGAGCCGGGCACCTATATGTTCCAAGCTTGGCCCGGCTTGGTCTTCTTCAATAAACTGCCTTCCTCCAATAAACATTGGAAGGAATTCTACTTCTACATTCGCCTTCCCGAACGGCCTACCTTCCGAACCCAGTGGCAGGTCGGCCTTCCTCTCTCCCCAAAGCTCAAACGGTTCAAGACCCGGCCGGATTATCTCCACGCCGCCAACATGCTCGCCGGGCTGCACTTTGATATCAACAAATTTCTCCTAGAAGGCGTTATGTACATATTCGGGCTGAGTCCGATCAGAACACCTCTCCCGAGCGGCTTCGGTAAGATTTCCACTTTGTACATTTACCTTGCTTGCTAATTGATTTTGTCCTTTTTCCCTTTGCAGTGAATATTATCATGGAGTCGGTGATGACTGACATTCTCAAGAAGAAAGTGGCGGCGCTCGAGGCCGTGGCTGCCCGAGAAATGGAGATGCTCGGCATCCAGCCGGTCGGCTCAAACGAAGAAGAGAGCGGGACACATGCTAGGGAGTCGGCCGCTCAGGCTTCTCTCCCAGAGCCAGCGACTGGAGCAACTATCAACCAAGAGCCTTCCGCTCAGGATGAAGGCTCTGCTCCGGAAGAAGAGCGACCTCTCCAAAAAAGGCGCCGAGTGGAGACTCCCCTCCGATCAGCCACGTCTGCGGTTCAACCGTCCGCCTGAGCCACTGCAAGCGCCCGCGGCAAGGCTCCAGAGGTCGAGGCTATTTCGTCCGACCGGACCCCCTCTCAATTGGACGCGCCGGAGGACCCCATTGAGGCCGTTCCCGTCAGCATCCTTCCGCCCGCTCCCCAAAGAGTCCAACGTTCAACCATCTTATCCCAATTCTCGGCTCCGGCCTCTGATCCTTCTCCGACATCTGCTCAGTCAACCCCCGGTCGGCGCCGAACCATTCGGGTCTCCCTACATCTCCCGACTGAGGAATTGTTGCCTGAGGCCGACCGACCAACAACGCTCGAGCACCTGATTACCATGAAAGGGCCCTTGGCCGAAATGTGGGCCGACGCTCGGGCGCGCGTCGCTCTGATCCCCCTCAGTAATCTGGCCAACAGCCATATGCAACAGGCCACGGGGGTAAGTTTATTTCATTTAGTCCGTTACGCATTATTTCCGATCGGCTTCTAACACCTTGCTTGTGACAGAGATGGGTGGAGGAAATCGTCGTTTGCAATCGTCTGGCGATGATGGACGCAGAATTGAGACAACTGAAGGCCGCAAGCGGTCCGTCCGGCTCTCAAGGCCCTTCATATGCCGATCTGAAGAAGGAGCTTAAAAAGGCTCAGGATTTACTGGCGGCCGAGCAGAAGAAGACAGCCGACCAGGCTCACCATCTGGTCGAGCTCGAGCGAGTGAGAAAATCTCTAGATCACAAGATAAGCTTGGCGACCGAGCGGAAGAACACGGCTATCTCCGACCTGGAGAAAAAGAATGTGGAGGCTCGGGGCTTGGAGCAGAAAGTCAAGGAGCTGATGGAGCAGCTCGATAAAGAGAAAGCGGGCCGCTCGGCCGATGCAATCAAGCATAAGGACGAACTGAAAACTCTGCAAGAATCCCTCGCTGCCTCCCAAGCGGTCTTCACAGAATATCAGGAAGCCGAACCGAGCCGGGTCGCTGCTCTGAGACAGAATTACATCCGCTCGCTCGAATTTTCGGAGAAGGTTTGCGAGCGGATGTATACTATGTTTGACCTTGCCATGACTGCCACGATGACCTATCTGAAGTCCAAGGGTCACCTTCCCGAGTTCGCCGTCATCCCAGCTGCAGATCAAGTGACGCTCCTTGACAATATCCCCAAGGATCTTTATAATTATTTAGAGTAGAAGCTTAAATGTAATCTAGCCGCTCGACTATAAACTACCCCTTTTTGTAATTTGGCTGCTCGGCCTTATTTTCCTTAATGTAATCTCCTTTTGCTTGCTGTTCCTTTGATATGATATCTTGAATAGAAGTTTATCTGTGTGCTATCCGCTCGCCTTTTATCACACCTCTAGTATTAGAAAGGGATTTTTACGAAGTATTTTGCGTAACCTTTCCGCTCGGCTAAATATTTAATGTTCCGCTTTGATAGCAGAGGTCGTTCGCCAGATGCCGATTGAGTACCTTTGTGTACTGGGTTGAGCGGAACGTAGAGGCGGTCGAACGATATTGACGGCGAGTTCCTTGGATACTAGCAGTCCTTTTTATTGCCCCCTTACGCTCGGAGGGTTTATAGACGCCGGCTCGTCTCTCGATATTTAACGTCGGAGCTCGACGGTCTTCCGCTCGGAGGGTTTATAGACGCCGGCTCGTCTCTCGATATTTAACGTCGGAGCTCGACGGTCTTCCGCTCGGAGAGTTTATAAACGCTGGCTCGTCTCTCGATATTTAACATCGGAGCTCGACGATCTTCCACTCGGAGAGTTTATAGACGCCGGTTCGTCTCTCGATATTTAACGTCGGAGCTCGACGGTCTTCCGCTCGGAGGGTTTATAGACGCCGGCTCATCTCTCGATATTTAACGTCGGAGCTTGACGATCTTCCACTCGGAGAGTTTATAGACGCCGGCTCGTCTCTCGATATTTAACGTCGGAGCTCGATGGTCTTCCGCTCGGAGGGTTTATAGACGCCGGCTCGTCTCTCGATATTTAACGTCGAAGCTCGACGGTCTTCCGCTCGGAGAGTTTATAGACGCCGGCTAGTCTCTCAATTTTTAACGTCAGAGCTCGACGGTCTTCCGCTCGGAGGGTTTATAGACGCCGGCTCGTCTCTCGATTTTTAACGTCGGAGCTCGACAGTCTTCCGCTTGGAGAGTTTATAGATGCCGGCTCGTCTCTCAATTTTTAACGTCGGAGCTCGACGGTCTTCCGCTCGAAGGGTTTATAGACGCCGGCTCGTCTCTCAATTTTTAACGTCAGAGCTCGACGGTCTTCTGCTCGGAGGGTTTATAGACGCCGGCTCGTCTCTCGATTTTTAACGTCGGAGCTCGACGACCTTTAAGGCTAACTTTAACGCTGCCGTTCGACGAAGCTATTTGCCATCCTTTAAATCATTTTTGCTTCCTGCATTACAAGGACATAGGCGACCAATAAATACACAGTAAATTACATCAGCGCACCTCTCATCCAGCTCTGTACGGCTGGAGATGATTCGCGCTCCACGGTCGATCCAGCTGCCGTCCGTCTTCATCCTCCAAATAATAAGTGCCCGAGCGGAGCTTTTTGATGACTTTGAAGGGGCCCGCCCAAGGAGCTTCCAGCTTGCCGACGTCGCCGACCGGCTTTACTTTCTTCCAGACAAGGTCACCAACCTGGAATGCTCTGGGGATTACGCGCCGGTTGTAGTTTTGCTTCATTCGTTGCCGGTACGCCATCAGCCGAACGGATGCCTTGGCTCGCTCCTCGTCGACCAAATCCAACTCCATGTTCCTCCGCTCGGCGTTACCATCATCATAGTTCTGGATCCGGATGGACTCGACGCCGACTTCGACAGGGATAACCGCTTCGCCGCCATACACCAGATGGAAAGGCGTGATGCCCGTTCCTTCCTTTGGGGTTGTTCGGATGGCCCATAGGACGCCCGACACTTCATCTACCCAGCTTCCTCCCAAATGGTCGAGCCGAGCATGCAGAATACGAAGAATTTCCCGATTGGCTACTTCGTCTTGACCATTGCTTTGGGGGTACGCCACGGATGTGAAGTGTTGCTCGATGCCATAGCTTTTGCACCAATCTTCGAGCAACTTTCCCGCGAACTGCCGCCCGTTATCGGAAACAAGTCGACGGGGGATGCCGAACCGGCAGATGATATGTTGCCAGATAAACTTCTTGACCATCTGCTCGGTGATCTTAGCTAGCGGCTCGGCCTCCACCCACTTGGAAAAATAATCGACCACCACCAATAGAAATTTCCGCTGCCCGGTCGCCATAGGAAACGGACCCACAATATCCATTCCCCATTGGTCGAACAGACAGGACACAGTAGCTGCTTTCATTTCCTCCGCCGGTCGGTGTGAGAAGTTATGATACTTTTGGCAAGAAAGGCACGTCGACACGGTCCGAGCGGCGTCTTCTTGTAAGGTTGGCCAGAAGTATCCGGCCAGCAGGATCTTCTTAGCCAGCGATCGTCTGCCCGGATGCCCTCCGCACGATCCTTGATGCACTTCTTGGAGGATGTACGCTGCGTCTTCCGAGCTCACACATTTCAACAGTGGGCGGGAGAAAGCCTTCTTGTATAGTTGGTCTCCAATAATTGTGAACCGACCGGCTCTCCTCCTCAGCATCCGGGCTTCATTCCGATCGGATGACATAGCTCCCGAGCGGAGAAACTCCATGATGGATATCCGCCAATCGCTCGAAAACGAGAGGCCCTCCATCCGGTCGACGTACGCCACTAAAGATACTTGTTCAATTGGCCTCTGGATGACGACTGGGGATATTGAACTCGCGAGTTTAGCTAGTTCATCTGCAGCTTGGTTCTCCGCTCGGGGTATCTTCTGGATAATAACTTCTCTAAAGTTGGCCTTGAGCTTTTCAAAGGCCTCAGCGTAGAGTTTGAGCCGAGCGTTGTTAATCTCAAAAGTATAAGAGAGCTGCTGAGCGGCCAACTGAGAATCTGAATGTATAGTCACCCGTCCGGCTCCCACATGCCAGGCTGCCTGTAAACCGGCTATAAGAGCTTCATATTCTGCCTCATTATTTGTAGCTCTATAATCCAGCCGGATGGACAAGTGCATCTTTTCTTCTTGAGGAGAGAGTAATAATATGCCAATCCCGCTTCCGAGCCGAGTGGACGATCCGTCCACGAATATTTTCCACATGGCTTTGAGTTCTGGCCTTTGTACTTCGGTGACAAAATCCGCTAAGGACTGCGCCTTTATCGCCGAACGAGGCTGGTATTGAATGTCAACTTCGCTCAACTCCGTTGTCCATTTGATGAGCCGCCCGGATGCTTCTGGGTTCAACAGCACTCTTCCCAATGGGCTGTTCGTCCGGACGATGATAGTATGAGCCAAGAAATAGGGACGGAGGCGCCGAGCAGTGAGTACCAAAGCGAAAGCCAGCTTCTCGAGCTCGGTGTAGCGAGATTCAGCATCTTTTAAAATATGGCTCAGAAAATATACAGGTTCTTCTCCGCTCGCCCTTACTAGTGCTGAGCCGACTGCTTGCTCCGTTGAAGATAAATAGATACAAAGTGGCTCACCCATAGTTGGCTTGGCTAGCATCGGCAGAGAGCTCAAGTATGTCTTCAGATCTTCGAACGCCCGATCACATTCTTCGTCCCAGTGAAACTTAGTGGCCTTGCGCAAGATTTTGAAAAAAGGCAGGCTCCGGTCGGCAGTCTTGGAGATGAATCGGGACAGAGCAGTTATCCGACCAGTCAAGCGCTGCACTTCCCTCAGATTTCTTGGAGGCGGCATATCTTGTAAGGCTTTCACTTTGCTGGGATTTGCCTCGATGCCCCGCTCGGTTACTATATATCCCAAGAAACGCCCGCCTTTTGCTCCGAACAGGCACTTCTGAGGGTTTAGCTTAACTCCATATTTCCGTAGCGTTTTGAAAGTCTCTTCCATGTCTTCAAAGAGATCGGCCGCTCAGACTGACTTGATGAGAATGTCATCCACATATACTTCGAGATTTCGCCCGATCTGCTCCTTGAACACTTTGTTCATCAAGCGCTGATAAGTGGCTCCCGCGTTCTTCAGTCTGAACGACATCACATTATAGCAATAGGTGTCGTCGGCTGTAACGAAGCTGACTTTTTCTTGATCTTTTTGGGCGAGCGGCACTTGATGGTAGCCTTGATATGCGTTGAGCATGCATATCAACTCGCAGCCGGTCGTAGAATCCACCAGTTGATCGATCCGGGGCAGAGGATAAAAATCTTTTGGGAACACCTTGTTAAGGTGCCGGAAATCGATGCACACTCTCCATTTGTTGCCCGACTTGGAGACTAGTACGACATTCGCCAACCAGCTAGGGAACTGGACCTCGCGTATGTGGCCGGCCTCCAAGAGTTTCTCGACCTCCGATCGGATGATTGCATTTTGTTCGGCGCTGAAGTCCCTCTTTCTCTGCTTCACCGGTCGAGCGTCCGGTCGGACGTGGAGCTCATGCTGCGCTATACTCGGTGAAATTCCGGGCAGCTCATGCGTCGACCAGATGAAGACATCACGGTTTCTCTGGAGGCATTTGATCACTTCCTCTTTCTGGTTGGCCTCCAGATCGGCCGCAATGAACGTTGTGGCCTCCGGTCGGGTCGGGTGAATCTGCACTTCCTCTTTTTCTTCATAAACCAAAGAGGGAGGTTTTTCAGTTATAGCGTTCACCTCGATCCGTGGCGTCTTCCGGGCGGAATTGGCTTCTGCTCGGACCATCTCGACGTAACATCGCCGAGCCGCTAGTTGATCTCCTCGTACTTCTCCCACTTTGTCTTCAACCGGGAACTTGATTTTCTGGTGGAAGGTCGAGACGGCCGCTCGGAATTCACTGAGAGCAGGTCGTCCCAATATGACGTTGTATGCTGACGGAGAGTCTACCACCACGAAGTTTACTGTCCGCGTCCTCCTGAGTGGCTCCTCTCCCAGCGAGATAGCAAGTCGGATTTGTCCGACCGGCTGAACTTCATTGCCCGTAAACCCGTAGAGGGGGGTTGTCATGGGCAGCAGCTCGGCTCGATCAATTTGTAGTTGATCAAAGGTCTTTTTGAATATGATATTGACCGAGATTCCTGTGTCAATAAAAACGCGGTGAATAGTGTAATTGGCTATTACCGCTTTGATGAGAAGAGCGTCGTCGTGGGGCACTTCAACTCCTTCCAAGTCCCTAGGCCTAAAACTGATTTCGGGTCCGCTCGCCCGTTCCTGGCTACAGCCGACCGCATGGATCTGGAGCTGTCGGACGCTTGCCTTCCTTGCTCGGTTAGAGTCACCTCCGGTCGGCCCGCCAGCTATAATGTTGATCTCGCCTCGGGAAGTATTACTTCTATTTTCTTCTTCCCGAGCGGGCGGTCGGGGCCGCTCCCTAGACACTCGGGGATTCTCACGCCTCGGAGTGTGATGTCGCTCGGGAGTCGGTTGTTGTCGCTTGTCGACTATCGTCCGATCAGCTTCACGGGGCCTCTGTCGCCTGTCGGCTGATGGCGATCGACGGCCGCCACTCCGGGGAATGGGGTGGGCAATTAGAGGAAGACTCCGGCAATCTCTGGTGTTATGTGTGTTCGTCCGGTGGAAGGAGCAGAACATTGGGGGTCCATTTCTTCTTTGGCTTGGGCCGTGCGGCAGCTACCTCCTGCACGTGGGACCTCACATGGGGGGAGCGGTTTGCTTCGGCCCTCGGTCCTCTGGGCGGCTGATGAGCAATGTGAGGCTTCCGCTCGGTAGGGGGAGCCCGCTCGGTTAGGGTTTCCTTTCTTCGGGCCGCTTGGGCTTCCTTCACGTTGATGTATTCGTTGGCCCGGTGTAGCATATGGTCGTAGTCTCGGGGCAGTTTCCGAATGAGCGATCGGAAGAAGTCGCCATCCACCAAGCCTTGTGTGAAGGCATTCATCATGGTTTCTGAGGTGGCCGTTGGAATATCCATGGCCACCCTGTTGAACCGCTGTATATAAGCTCGGAGCGATTCGCGGGCTTCTTGTTTGATGGCAAACAGACTGACACTAGTCTTCTGATAGCGCCGACTGCTTGCGAAGTGGTGGAGGAAAGCCGTTCGGAAGTCTTTGAAACTTGAGATAGATCCGTCCGGCAGTCTCCGAAACCACCGTTGAGCCGATCCCGAGAGGGTGGTGAGAAAAACTCGACACTTCACTCCATCTGTGTACTGATGAAGAGTAGCCGTGTTGTCGAACTTACCCAAATGATCATCCGGATCGGTGGTTCCGTTGTATTCACCGATCGCTGGAGGCACATAGTGCTTTGGTAGAGGGTCTCGTAGAATAGTCTCTGAGAATTGACGATTGATCCGTTCGGGCGAGGTGTCCGCTCGGGGGGCTTTACTTTTTCTGCTATCCCGTATCGGTATTTCATCTGACGAAGATCCACGATCGCGATTCGCTGCTGCAGCTTCAGGAGGCATGCGGAATAGTGCCCGATGGAATGGAACTGTGGCCGGTGGTGCTTCCGCTCGGCCACTTGAGGCTGATGTTGCTTGTTGATCCATCCGCTCGGCTTGCGACTTTTGTCTCTGTTCCACAAGCTTAGCGACTCTTGTCTCGATCAAAGCGTCGAGCTCCTCTGTGGAGAGCATCACCGAGTGCGGTCGTCCAGCTTCGTCCATTACTTCCGATCGGATGTAGGAGCGTTCCCACAGACGGCGCCAAATTGATCCTGTCCAAAAGCTGAATCAACGGACGCTGGGCACGTGGCGCTCTCTAAGTGGCTGACGTAGATCACCTGACTGTCCGCACGGGCCTCCGGTGAACCTGCACAGAAGTCAGGCCGGGAAGGGGTTCCCGGCGACGACCCTCCGACGCTCAAGTCAGGTAAATGAACAACAAAGAAGTGGCCTCCAGTATCAAAGAACGCGTACCTCTGGTGAAGTGCAAAGCTCCTTATATAGAGCTGGGGAGGAGCTCAGGCACACATACCTAGGCAAACACGTGTCCTCAGCCCATACCTCAGTAAGGGTCTGTCAGCAAGTTTACCTGACACCATACTGCTACAGTCCAAGCATGTCTTCGATGGGACAGCGGAACCCCTTGTCGTAAGATTTGGAGTATGGCCGGATTATAGAGCATGCCCGCTGTCAGAAGATGTCCCTTGTCCTTTTCTCCTTACTCCCTGCCGGGCGTCCGGCCGGCCAAAACTCGCCTTACGTCCGGCCGGTCATATATAGTGGTCTACTTGGGAGGTTCTCAGTAATGTGCTCTGTGGAGACTGCTAGCAGTATGCTATCTTATGTCTTCGGCCGAGCGTGCCATCCGCTCGGCCCTATGAGCCTGTTCAATGAGCGCCGGAACCCCGACTCCTGGCGGGGCGCCTTTTGCCATCAGGTAGACACCGGTCGGCCGGCCGGGCGGTCGGCCCACCCTTCTCCGGCCGGCCTATCGATCCAACCTTTTCTCGGGCGTCCGGTCGGTCCATCCTTCTCCTATCGACCACCTGACCCTTTGACTTCCACGTGGCGTTGACTTCCCAGAACGGGAGTCCCCTGTTCTTACCGCCGGATCACTAATTATTAGAGAATAATTATTATTAGGAAATACTTATTTGTTTTATAGTATTTTATATGTTTTTCTATTTTATGTGTTTTTGTATTTTTCACTTTGTAATGGTATTTATGTACCACATTTTATCATTAATAAAGTGTATCGTCAACGTGGTATCAGAGCGCTAAGCTTAGCAATAATCTTTTTTTTTTCCATAATTAATATCCACCAGCCGTCTTCTACAATGGTTACCGCCGATGACATCACTCGCCGGCTATCTTTCACAAATATTCTTGATTCACCTTAAGCCCTTGTGGTTATCAACGTCAATGCTCAAGCACCATTGAAACTCACCACCTCCAATTATTTTACCTGACGCTTGCAGTTCATATATCTTCTATTTGGATATGATTTACTGGTTTTGTTGATAGCTCACGTCCCTGCCCCCTGTGCAGATAACACCTACAGACGCCATGCTCCCTCAGGCAAATCTTGATCATATTCTCTAGCTCTGTTAGGATCAACTTCTCCTCAATGCTATTATAGATTCGATGTCTCCTACTCTTGTACAGTTTATTTCTTCATCAACTTCATCTAGAGACGCATGACAGACGCTGGAAAAAACCTATGCTGCTCCCTCACATGGCAGGATTATGACTCATCGTCAAAATCTTGCCAACCCTCAACAGGGTAACAGATCTATCACTGATTATATGCAGGATATCAAAAGAAATATTGACGCTCTTGTGCTTATGAATGTCAAAGTTGATTTTGATGAACCCTCCATTCATGTCCTGAATGGTCTTAGCCAAGATTATTGCAATATCTCACATGCTCTGTAAGTTCGTGACGCCCATATTATCTTTGATGAGCTATTCGAGCAACTTCTCAGTTATGAAGCCCAATTAAAAGTCTCGACACCATCTCCATCTTTGACGCCAATGACTGCCTTTGTGGCTCCAGTAGGGAATTCTCATAATCGGTATTCAAACTATCGTGGTGGGCGCTAGCAGGTTTCGTCGATGTCCCATCAGCCACACCTATCTACTCCTAGGCTGTCTGCGCGTTCTCCTGCTCATCCAGTTGTGTCCAGTTCCAATCGTTATCTTAGGCATTGTTAGATCTATGGTGTTCAAGGTCACTTTGCTCGCTAGTGTGGTCATATGACTGCCTCAATTCTTGCTCTACTTCTGCTGACTCCTCCGTGTGCTCCACGTCTAGCGTATAGTGCACCGTTTGCACACACTGCTGTTCATTTTACACTTTTGTCTGATTTTTGGGAATGGGTGGTCGACTCTAGCGCCTCTCATCATGTCACCACTGATCTCACTACTCTCTCGTTGCATGAGCCTTACTCTGGGAATGATAGCATCGTCATTGGTGATGGTTCTAAACTACCCATTACACACACTGGTTTATTCTCTTTCTCCACTTCATCTTTCCCTTTAGTTTTCTCTAATGTTTTATTTGTGCCATCCATGTCAAAAAATTTGAATTATGTCGCTGCACTTTGTGCTACTAATCCTATTACATTTCTTTTCTTTGATTCCTATTTTTAGGTGTTGAATTATCGTACGGGAGCGACACTGGTCAGCGGGGTCCATAGACATGATGTCTATTACTAGTCAAAATTTGTGTCTCCGCTATCATCCCCTTCCGCATTTTCTGTGTCTGTCTCGTCATCTATTTCCTTATGGCATAGTCGTTTAGGTTATCCATCATCAAATGTTTTGCAACATTTTTTGTTATCCTTAGTTCTTTCGTTTCCTGCGGATTCCTTATCTAATTTTTCATGCACTTCGTGTAATATTAATAAGAGTCATAAATTGCCCTTTCATAAATCTAGTATTTCATCTCGTGCTCCTTTGGATATTATCTTTTCTAATGTTTGCACATCTCCTATATCATCATTTGATGGACTCAAGTATTATATTATCTTTGTTGATCATTTTACAAAGTATATATGGCTTTATCCCTTACGCAAAAAATCAGATGTATACTATACTTTTATCGCATTTAAAACTCTTGTTGAAAATCGATTCTCGATGACTATCAAAATACTCTTCATTGACAATGGAGGTGAATTCTTAGCTCTTTGCTCTTTTCTTACTACTCATGGTATCAATCACCTTACCACTCCTCCATATACTACTGAACACAATGGATACTCTAAATGTCGTCATCGTCATATTATCGAAACTGGTCTCACTTTATTGCACAAAGCATCTATTCACTCACTTTCTGGCCTTATACCTTTGCTACGGCAGTCTATTTGATAGATTGCATGCCTAGGGTCGATCTTTCCCACATGTCCTCTTTTGAAAAATTGTTCACCATCGCTGCTGGTCTTTTTAAGCTTCGAGTTTTTGGGTGTCTATTCTTTCCATGGCTGTGCCCCTACTCTCACCACAAGCTTGATCCCAAGTCAACGTCTTGTATCTTCCTTGACTATTTTCTCACCTAGAGTGCCTTCCTGTGCTATGATGTCACTCTCAAAAGAGTTTTTGTATCTCATCATGTTAAATTTGTGGAGCATATTTTTTCATTTGCTATCACCTCCTCCTTGGATTCCACAGTAATAGACATTGATTCTGAGCTCTCTACTGCACCAGTCCTCTCGTGGGATCCTTCAGCACCAGTTCCGCAACCTGCCACTAGTCGTAGCCGCTCGCAACCAACTTCTTCACCGCTGTCATCGCCGTCGCCATCACTGCCTTTTGTTGTCAGGCTGTCTATGCTGCCTGGTGGCAACCGAACCTCTAGCCCACCTCCTCTCTATCCCCCTCTCGCTTCTCAAAATCAACATCCCATGCAAACTCGCTCCAAAAATGCCATCTACAAACCCAATCCAAAGTATCTTCTTCATACTAGTCTTCCACAACCCTGTGAACCCTCCTTTGTCATGCAGGCGCTCAAAGATCCGAATTGGGTACAGGCCATGCATGAAGAGTATGATGCTCTTCTCTATAATCAGACTTGGACTCTTGTCCCGCCTTCGCCAGACCAAAATCTTGTGTGTAACAGGTGGGTGTTTCTCCTTAAGCGTAATTCTGATGACTTAATTGATCGGTATAAGGCTCGCCTTATTGCCAAGGGCTTTCATCAGCGTCTTGCTGTTGACTTTCATGATACATTCAACCCTGTTATTAATCCAGTAACAATGCGCATTGTTCTTAGTCTGACTGTGAATCGAGGGGGGGGGGGGGGTGATCTATTCGCTGACTTGATCTCAACAATGCATTTCTTAATGGTTGCCTTGAAGAGGAGGTTTATATGGTACAACCTTCGGGTATGCGCAGTGCTGAGTTTCTGGATCATGTGTGTCATTTGCATAAGACACTTTATGGCTTGAAGCAGGCTCCGACGCTTGGTATTTGGAGCTTCACGCTTTCTTGGTCTCTCTTGGCTTTGTCACATCTCGGGCTGATACCTCCTTATTTGTTTATTTTTGGGATGGTACTCTTATCTATTTCCTTGTATATGTTGATGATCTAATCATTATATAGAGTGATGCTTCTTCTGTTGACGTCATAGTATGTAAACTTCATGTAAAATTTACGATTAAGGATCTTGGGGCTCTTTCCTTCTTCTGTGGTTTTGAGGTTTGCCCAACCTCAAATGATCTTCTCTTGTCTCAGCAAAAGTATGTTATTGATCTTCTCTCTAAACACTACATGCTTGACTCCAAGCCGGTCTCCACTCCTATTGCTGCTGGCTCTCGTCTTACTTTACATGATGGGTCTTCGTTTTTTGATGCAACTAAGTTTCAACAAGTGGTTGGTAGCTTACAACATCTCCGTATGACTCATTCTGATATTTCCTTTGCGGTCAATAAGCTCTCACAGTTTATTCATGTTCCTTCAGAGACGCATTGGGGCGCTGTGAAGCATCTACTTCGATATCTCAATGGTACTAGGGATCTTGGCATTCGTCTTCTTGCGGATACACCTTTACTCTTAATGATTTCTCCGATACGGACTAGGTAGGAGATCCAGATGATCAACGTTCTACGAGTGCATTTATTATTTTTCTGAGTGCTAATTTGGTTTCCTGAAAATCTACCAAACAACGCACGGTTGCGCTCTCTTCGACTGAGACTGAATATCCCGTTATTGCCTCTGCGACATCTGAGATCCAATGGATTAAGTCACTTTTGACAGACACGCTTTTTCTAGTTACCACGCCTACTGTGCTCTTCACTAATAATTTGGGTGCCACCTATCTTTCAGCTAATCCTATTTTTCACTCTCGGATAAAGCATCTGGCTATTGACTATCACTTTGTAAGTGATCTGGTGCATGTCTTCGAACTATGAGTTACTCATATTCCTGCTGAGAATCAGTTGGTAGATACACTTACCAAGTCACTTTCTCGATCTCGGCTGTTTGCTATTTGCAGCAAGATTGATGTCATTTCTAGGACACTATCTTAAGGGGGCATATTAGAAAATAATTATTATTAGTAAATACTTATTTGTTTCCTAATTATTAGAGAATAATTATTATTAGGAAATACTTATTTGATTTATAGTATTTTATATGTTTTCCTATTTTATGTGTTTTCCTATTTTTCACTTTGTAATGATATTTATATACCACATATTATCATTAATAAAGTATATGAATTCTATCGTCAACACTGCCAAGTGTTATCGAATTGGGATGAGTTCTCTTGATTGGATGTCTAGCCAAAGCCAGTGTTCCTGAGTGGATACCGAACATAATCTATGTGCTACCAAATGGATGTCGAGCGAAAGTCGAATATTCCTGAGTTGACACCGAGTGGAATCCGAGTGTTCCCAAGTGGACGCCGAGCGGAAGCCAAATGTTCTTGAGTGTCCGCTGAATTGGGAAGAAGAGTCTGGATCGCCGAGTCAAGAAATGAGGATATTGAGGCTCGCTTCCAAGAAATTTTCTTGAAATAGATTTGTCTAGATTGAATGGAATAAGAGACTATGGAAACTGCTGAAGTTGGATGAGCTGCAAGCACCCCTTCAAAACATCCCTGCCATCGCAACCACTTAAGCAGGGGTTCTTGGGAATTCGATGACAAACTGTCAATGTACTAGAATTGTGTCGTCGGAGTAGAGGATGGATTGCCACCGTCGCTCAAAAGAACCCTATACCCTTGCAAACCACTAGAGGCAGAGAACTCATAAAGGCGTTGGAAGGTGGAGGACAACACCGGAGAACCACTCCGACAAGCTAGAGATGACCAGAGCTTGTTGTCGCCGCCACTACCTTGAATCCTAACCCTTGCAAACCACTTCGGCGAGAGCAGCAAAGAAGCCATGGAAGAAGGGGAAACGCCGGAAAACCTCTCCGGCGAGTTGAGCTTGATCGGGGGATGTCGTCACCTTGGCTCACAACCGTCGGAACCTCTGCTATCCGCCACCGCTTAGAGTTGATCGTGAAATCGATGATTTGGGGCTGTGGTGAAAACGTGAACGCTAGAAGAGAGAAGAAACCTGAGCCACCTTTGCGCCACGTGAAAGAATAAAGGGAAGGGTTTTCCTCCTTCGATTTGAGCTATTCGTGCCTGTGAGGGAGAAGGATGAAGATCTAGCCGTCAGATCATGAGATGAGTGCTTTAGATCATTTGAAATTGAATTGAGACTGATTTGATCAAACGGTCCATGTAGCTCCAGATCTAGATGGAGGGTTGGATGACTAGATCTGGGTGAAGGAATAAGATTTCTCTAGATATGGATCAATAGTTTAATTTATCTTGATCTCCTCCATCTGTGAGGGAGATGGATGAAGATCTAGCCGTCAGATCATGAGATGAGTGCTTTAGATCATTTGAAATTGAATTGAGACTGATTTGATCAAATGGTCCATGTAGCTCCAGATCTAGATGGAGGGTTGGATGACTAGATCTGGGGTGAAGGAATAAGATTTCTCTAGATATGGATCAGTGGTTTAATTTATCTTGATTTCCTCCATTTGACTTCCAAATCAAGCCAAATTCGATTTGACTCGACCCTAATCTATGGCTCTTTGAATTTCTTACAAAACCACATTAAAAACATAAGATTTAATTCCATAATTATAAAAAAATTATAATTAAGTCCAAAATGAATTCCTACTTGTAAATCATGATATAAACATCAAATTTATCATACGAGAAGGTAAAAATACAAAGAATAAAAGCCACAATAATAGATAAAAATGCTAGTTATCAATTCCCCCATACTCATTCTTGCTTATCTCGAGCAAGTAAACAAAACAATAAAGATAACTAAAAATGCATTCCTCTAACAATTATTAATCAAGTTTAGAAAATTGAAAAAGAAAGTTACCTAGGATTGTCAAATCTCAAAGACCAAAGCATTCATGGATTCAATTCATACATTGATTAACAAACATGATAACTTCAATCCATAATGAATAAATTTTGAATGATAACAAAATAAACCTTACAAGATAAGTGATAGTTGCTCTCCTCTCAGAAACATGCAATAGTGGAGCTTACTCAAGCTACTCATGATTTATGCATTACCATATGCTTGTTTTTCTTCTAATCCTCACCAATCATATACATAGGAATACACAATAAAACAATGAAGGTTTATCTAGAATATAAGAAAAATATGAATCAAAGCAAATGATAGTGTGTAAGAAAAGAAATGAGGAAGATAAAGCAAGGTAATGATGGAAGACATGGAAATAATGAAATGTCTACATAGATGAGTAAAAGAAAACAATACCCAAAAAGTATCTCATCCAACTTCCAAGCTAGCTCTTCACAACTCAATAAATATGTAACAATATCTATTATAGCTTTTCATAATAAAAATCTATTCATGATATACAATAAAATCTAAATATTACTATAATAAAGATTGTAACTAAAAAAAATTTATCACAAAGAAGTATGAAATGACATAACATGTCAAAAATCAAATCTTTTCTTTTTTTTTTCTATTTTTTTCCATTTCTGATTTTTGTGTTTTTTCTTTTTCGTTTCTTTTTTTATTTTTTTTAACATATCGTGCAATACCTTCCTATGCATCATCATCAATAACTCAAATAAAAAGATAAATAGCATGATTCACCTATGGTGATCAAGCATGGCTTACATATGCTTCCCCAAAATTCTATTAAGCTATTTCTCTCCCCCACACTTAAACTTTTGTCCATCCCATCCAAAACACTCATCATGTAACATTAAAGATATCCACATCCCAAGGAAGAATAAAGTGAAACAAATGGAAAAGAGAACCAAATGATATGACGGATGATATTGTTGGACCGTTGCGGTCGGCTAGAAGGGGGGGGGGTTGGATAGCCTGTTAAATAAAAACAAAATCAACCTTTCTCGAACTCTTAAACTAATACTTGCATAAAGAATAAGCAGAAAGTAAATAGAACATTAAAAGACGAGGCACAAGTATTTACTTGGTTACAACCGATGTGGTTGTTAATCCAAGGAAGTTGAAGCACTAAATACTCCTTCAGGCGGAGAAGCCTCTTACAACGTTGAAGCGCAGAAACAAAAGCTTAACTCTAAACTAAAACACACAAGCGTTGGAATTACAATTCGTGAGTTCGTTGAAAAGCTTATGGACCAAGGTTATATTTATAGTCTTGGTTGGGGCGCCCCGAAGGGTTCCGGGCGCCTTGGGGGGATAAAATTTTATCCCCAACGTTCAGATCGCATTTGATGCGATTTGGTCGATTTTCAAGGTCCGGGCACCCGGAGCACTATAGTCAACAGGAGTTGACTTTTCTCCGTCGGGACCTTCGCTCCGGTTCAATCCGCTTCGGTCCGGTTCTTCTACTTCGGATTTGCTCGCTTGGATGATCTCTGCCATCCGGAAAAGGTCTCACCCGAACCCAACTTCCGGTCTTCTCGAGCAGCCTTCCGCTCCGGCTTCTCGTCCCTCGAAATCGCCGCATGTTTCCTTCTCGTCCACCAGCGTACTCATCCGTAGTCTTCGTCCTTCGGTCGCACCCCGTGCCAACCTTCTCACTAGCTGCGTCTCTTGCTCCCCGAGCAATCTTCCGCTCCGGCTTTCGTCCCTCGGAACCACCGCACGCTTCCTTCTAGTCCATCGGGGTACTCTTCCGCAGTGCCTCGTCCCTCAGATGCACCACGTGCCGTCCTTCTCGCTAGCTGTGTCTTCCGCTCGAGTACTTGTGCTCCTAAGCTCCTGCACACTTAGACACAAGGTTAAAACAACACATGACCTAACTTAACTTGTTGATCACACTAAAACAGTATTGGGGTTCCAACAATCTCCCCATTTTTGATGTGATCAACCCAAGTTAAGCTAGGGTCAAAATTAGACATGAAAATTAAACAATAACATGTAACAAGATAGAAAAAAATAAAATTCGAAAATTTTCAATTTTCTACCTCCCCCTAGACTTATACTTTTTCTTCTCCCCCTTTGATCACATAAAAAATTGGGGTTGCAAGAAAAATCTAAGGGTTGACACTTAGAAAAAAAAATCTATTTCAATGATTTTCCGGAAAATATTTTCAAGTCAAGGAAAAATTTTTAAGTTAAAATAACTTTTGAAAAATTTCTAAGTTTTCACCATCAAGAAAAAATCTTTCTAAGCCCAAAACTTTATGCAAGAAAATTTAAGAAAATTGATAGCATTAAAAAAATTTTCTATGCATTTATTTATTTATTTATTTTATTCTAATGTTTTTATCAGAAAGTTTTAAAATTTCATTTTAATTTATCATAATTTCTTAAATTTGAAGCAAGAAAATTTGAACATGTAAAAATTTGTACAAATTGTAACATGTCATTTTCTACTGTATTTTGAATTCCTAATTCGCAAAAATATTTTGATAGCATAAATTCTAACTTGATAAAGTTTTTCGACAATATTTCTAATTTGCAAACTTCGTTCGACAAAATATTTTGTAATTTTCAAAAATATTTTGACAACATAAATTTTAATTTGCAAAAATCTGTTGATAATAGATTTTCTAATCCGAAAAACTCTTTCGATAATATTTCTAATTTACAAAATTCGTTTGAAAAAATATTTCGTAATTTGCAAAATTTATTCAATAGAAGTTTTTCTAATCCGAAAAACTCTTTCGATGATTCAATTTTTAATTCGCAAAATTCTTTCGGCCACATTTCAATTGATTTAACTGACTGTTTAGAAAGTGGAGACCATACCTGCCTTACCTTATCAGCTTTTGATTCTCCCCCTGTTGAATTGCTTTCTTCTGAAGACTCTCCCCCTTTATCGATGTTCATCTCTGATGAGCTTTCTTCATCTTTAGGTGGGTCTTCCGCTATGATTGCTGTTTCGACAATTTCCTTGGTCTCGGATTCAACTTCTTCTAATTCTTCATGAATCTTCAAGAACTTTTCCCAAAGTTCTTTTGCGCTTTTGTATTCTCCGATTCTATCAAAATCTTCATCTGGTATTACGGTTAGAAGATGAAATTCTGTCCGACTGTTTGCCATATAATCATTACGTTGCTTCTCGTTCTGGAGGCGTTTATCGAGTTCTTCTCCATTCGTTGTCTTTGGTGCTTCAAAACCAGTTTTCATTATTAAGAGAATACCGAAATCAGAGTTTAGATATACCTCCATTTGTTTCTTCCATAAAACAAACTCCCCCTCGAATGATGGTTGGTAGACGCTTACTCCGGCCATCGTTTTGTTGCTTCAGACGGCGGTTAGTCCTTCTGAGGTGTCTCGACTCTGATACCACTTGTTGGACCGTTGCGGCCGGCTAGAAGGGGGGTTGGATAGCCTGTAAAATAAAAACAAAACCAACCCTTCTTGAACTCTTAAACTAATACTTGCATAAAGAATAAGCAGAAAGTAAATAGAACATTAAAAGACGAGGCACAAGTATTTACTCGGTTACAACCGATGTGGTTGTTAATCCAAGGAAGTTGAAGCACTAAATACTCCTTCAGGTGGAGAAGCCTCTTACAACATTGAAGTGCAGAAACAGAAGCTTAACTCTAAACTAAAGCACACAAGCGTTGGAATTACAATTCGTGAATTCGTTGAAAAGCTTATGGACCAAGGCTATATTTATAGCCTTGGTCGGGGCGCCCCGAAGGGTTCCGAGCGCCCTGGGGGGATAAAACTTTATCGCCAACGTTCAGATCATGTTTGACGCGATTTGGTCGTTTTTCAGGGTCCTAGCGCCTGGAGCCATTCCGGGCACCCCGGGTTGTTCAGGCGCTCGGAATGGTTCCGGGTGCCCGGAGCACTATAGTCAATAGGAGTTGACTTTTCTCCATTGGGACCTTCACTCCGGTTCAGTCAGCTTCGGTTCGGTTCTTCTACTTTGGATCCGCTCGCTTGGGTAATCTCTGCCATCCGGAAAAGGGCTTACCCGAACCCAACTTCTGGTCTTCTCGAGCAGCCTTCCACTCCGGCTTCTCGTCCCTTGGAATTGCCGCGTGTTTCCTTCTCGTCCACCAGCATACTCATCTGCAGTCTTCGTCCCTCGGTCGCACCCCGTGCCAACCTTCTCACTAGCTGCGTCTCTTGCTCCCTGAGCAATCTTCCGCTCCGGCTTTCGTCCCTCGAAACCACCGCACGCTTCCTTCTCGTCCACCGGGGTACTCTTCCGCAACGCCTCATCCCTCGGACGCACCACGTGCCGTCCTTTTCACTAGCTGCGTCTTTCGCTCGAGTACCTGTGCTCCTAAGCTCCTGCACACTTAGACACAAGGTTAAAACAATACATGACCTAACTTAACTTGTTGATCACACCAAAACAGCCTTGGGGTTCCAACAGATATGAATTTTATTTAAGAAATATGTGATAACAAAAGGAATGAATAAAAGCAAGTGAGATAACCTTCGTAAAAATACAAATCATTCAAACCTATGATAATGTGATCTTGAAAGAATTAATTAGCAAGTTCTAGAGTAACATTCATCACAAATGCATCACACATAAATGGTAATAATATGCTTAAAAAACCTCACCAGGTATAGAAAAAATTATTATCTCAATTTACCAACATAAAATTCATCATCAAGTTGTAACCACATGTAATCCAAGAATCCAATCATGACATTAAATCTCTAACTCGATAATCAAATATAACTATTTTTCATAATTTCTAAGATGATAAAAAGAATGCATAGGGAATTTATTATGAAAATCAATAAGACAAACTTAAAATGAACTATCACGTAAAAGCAAACAAAACAAAGAAATATATACAAGAAAAAAAAAGAAGGTGAGATGGAACAGACTCCCCTGAATTTTTGGTGGTCGGAGTCGATTCAGTTTCAGAAGCCAATCTGGAAGTGGAATGATTGTAGGTGAAGTGAGGACCACTCCCTCCACCATCGTCAACTCAAAAATTTTCTCCAGTGGTTAAAGATGGTTCAGTTGGAGTGTCCACTCTAGAAGCTTCATTATTGACTATAAATGAAAGGTCTGTAGAAATCCTCCTTCAATTAGTAGATTGCATCCTTACATGATTGACTGTAAATGAAAGGCCTGTAGAAATCCTATGCACTAAAAAGAGGATGCAATTTCTGCACGCATACAGTGTGAGATGGATTAGAAATAATACCAATATTAATAGAGCATGAATTAAGAGATATGTGACATCCAATAAAATCAGTATAAATTACCTCCATGGAATTTTCCAAAGATTCTAAAGAAATATTTACCTTACCATACTAGAAGGTACCTGGAGGGTCTAAAACAGTGAATGTGGCATCATCTTGATCAGGTAAAAGCTCTAGCTCTGGTTTAGGTGGTCGTGCACTCAAAGGAAGTGATTCTTGGGTCTTCCCTACACTTCTATCATCACTAAGTGCAACTGCAGACTCAACTGGCTCGAGTGGTAGTATAATCAAAGGAAGCAATTCTTGGAGCTTTGTCTCCATAGCTAGTCTCTATACTTCCATCCTTATCAACAACATTTGTAACATCAAGAATATTTGGAACAACAATATCATCATCAACAACAACATTACCAAAATCAACTACAACATCATGATATTAAAAACTAGAAGTGTCATGTAGAGTAGCAGAATTAAGGTCAAGAATATCACAGACTCTATAATCCATCTCCTTAGAAATTGATGCGATATGTTGATCTGATAGCAACTATAATTGTGTCGATGAATGTGTTCTTGGATGGAACTATGTTTCTTGTTGCCAGAATTGTCGCAATTGCTCCCTAAGATCCTGCTCATGCCGATGGTACTAAAAATAAGGCTAATAATAGTGAGGTCACTCAGAAATCCCTTGTTGTGTGTTCCCATTCTTGAATCCTAAAAATGAATTATATATGTCCTACTGATGGAGCTGATAATATTGAGGATTAGGCTGATGATACTGGATCCTGATCGGGGACACATTGGCAAAGGAATGAACATCTTTGGCAAACATCGGTCTAGTCCCAAACTATTGTTAATTTGCAGTCATCATCTCAATAAGTTCTATGGTTTGAGTAGGTGCCTTGTTAACTAGAGTCCCTTCACTAGCTGCATCAACCATACTCTTGCCCATGGGAAGCAATCCCTCGTAGAAGTACTCAATCAATAGTTGATTGTTAATATGGTGCTGAGGGCAACTAGCAACAAGTGCTTTAAATCTCTCCCAATATTCTTGTAACTATTCTTCTGTAAATTGTTGAACTCTACAAATACTCATCCGAATAATTACGATCCTAGAAGCAGGAAAGAATCTCGTCAGAAATAATTTCATCTCAAACCAGCTGATGATAGAATTGGGTGGGAGACAGTACAACTAATTTTTTGCTGAATCCGTCAGTGAGATTGGAAATGCTCTAAGGCTTACACCTTCTTCTGATATACCATGGGGTTTTAATGTAGAGCACATCATATGAAATTCTTGTAGATGTCTATTGGGGTCTTCACTAGAAAGTCCATGACACTTAAGTAATAAATGTACGATTTTCCATAACTCAAAGTCTGCCTCTAAATCAGAGTAACGGATGCAGAATGAATCATCTGACAAATCTAGTGCCCAAATCTATCCAAGAGTCATTTCAGTGTTGTTCTCTATGTTGTTATCAAATCTAAGGTCTTGATCATACTGGAACACTGAAACTACTAATGATATATATTCATGGTCTGCTCACACAAGAGATTTCCTAATCTTACCTGAGATACTAACATAAACTAGATCAAAAGACACACGAAATATACAAGATAGAATCTATGCATATATAGATGAAATAATTAAGTCTTAGCAACATTTTTTTTTTTTTGCAATCACCAAAGAAACAGAAATAAGAGAGAATAAATCAAAAAAATAAAATAGAAAATTGAAAAGGCAGTCTAAATGATAAAATTTGACCAAAATAGGCCTTTATTCATAGCCTAGCTATGAGCATTACTCCTTTTGCCCCTTTCCTTCAACCTGTAAAGTTCAAGAGCAAAAGGGAGATACTAATAGTTACATCAAAAGTAAAATAAAATAATAAAGCAGAAAAACAAGAACAAGATAAAGATAAAACTAATATACAGTCTAAAAATAAATGAACACCACTAATTTGTTAGATATTGAGGGACGTATTAAGGCAATCACCTTATAGTTTTACTATTTATTTGATAAATATAGATTCACTATTTGAGTGCATATTATATGTTTGAATAGTTTTAAACTCATTTATTAAATATCTGCAATACAATTCATAGTATGAGAGAATTTATGATTGGATCACAACTTGTGATTATCTCTACATATGTAATTATGAATATATTAGAATTTTTCTAGTCGTCGAATTGGTGCATTTGAATATCATCAATTCTGTAAGACTAGCATGAGTTATATTCCTTGGTTCGGCCAAACAGCTATTTCTCACTAGCTGGAGATATTAAGATGTCGAGAGTTAAACATGGATGTTTATTATGGTAACTAGTTCATTGGAGTGAGTTGCTCTAAGACTTCATATGGTTCTTTACATACATGGATATGTTTGTAAAGTTCTTATTGCAGCTCGAGAGCAAAATTCCTTTGACTTGAGGTATACAAGTCATTGTTAGGGTCGAAATATGCTAGAGGGGGTGGGGGGGGGGGGTGAATAGCTCGTCGCGCTTGATTGCTTGCTTCTTTGATGATGATATGCAGTGGAATGAACTTGAAGCAAACTTACAACGCTAACACATAGGATTTACTTGGTATCCACCTCAAGAAGAGGTGACTAATCCAAGGATCCACACACGACACACTCTCTACTAATAAAAACACTCATTCTCGATCGTAGCCTGAGGTGGAGAAGCCTCGTACAAACTCACACAACACTATACAATACCCACAAGAAGAAAATACAAAAGATATAAATGAAAACTCCTTCTTCTTACTTACTTGTTGCTTGTTGTTACCTCTTGAACCTTGGAAGTGTAACTACACTTGTCTCCAAGAGCCTTCAAGAACTGACTGTGTAAGTGTGGAGAAACTCGTGAATCGTCGCTGAGATCGCACTGTGGTTGCTGGAGAGAAAATCACTAGGGAGAACGCTCACCAATGGCTATAACCTACGCAATGGTCGGATCCCAATTGATTGAATGACTCTTAATCGATTGGGGAGGCTTTGAATCGATCTGTCGATCGATTCAGAGCGGCTTTGTGCTCTTTGGAGAAAATTTGGAATAGATTCACCAATTGATTCCTTCTGCCTCGCATTCTCACGAGAAAAACTGAGCTCAATCTATCGACTAATCGATTGGAAGCTTTCAATCGATCAAATGATTGATTCAGAAGCTTACTGTTCGCTCAGAAACTCTCCCAATCGATTGGGGGAAGTTTTGATTGATTACCCAAATCGATCAAGATAGTTTCTGCACTAAATCGCGTCAACCAATCAATTGGCTGATCGATTGACCCCCCAATCGGTTGGTAAGGAGAAAAATGTGTAGAGCTTGAAACGAGCTTTGTTTCACATCTGAGTTCACCTCATTCCGATATCCAAGTCAAAAGTTATGACCTTCAGAAGTTTACTACGTCCGAATTTCCTAGTTTCATGCCAACTCCCTATTAGACTTACGACCACTAAGTGTTCAGTCAACTTTTGACTCATCTGGACTTTCTCTTTTCCAACTTCTCGTTGGACTTCTGATCACCAAGTGCGGTCCTCCTTGACCCACTTAGATTTACCGTCTCGTGCCAAGTGTCTAGTCCTCCATGACCCACTTGGATTTCCTTCCACCAGATGTCTGGTCACCCTTGACCCATCTGGATTTCCTTGTGCCAAGTACCCTGTCAATCATTTGACCTACTTGAACTTCTCAATACTAGGTATCCGGTGAACCTTGATCCACCTGGATTTCCGCGTGCCTGGCTTCACTCACCAGGTTTTTCCATTTGCCTAGCTTCACTCACTAGGACTTCCCATCTGCCTGGCTTCACTCACCAGGACTTTCACCTAGCTTCACTTACTAGAGTTTTCACCTGGCTTCACTCACCAGGATTTTCCCACTATCTGACTTCACTCATCGGGACTTTCACCTGCCTGGCTTCACTCACTAGGACTTTCACCTAGCTTCACTCACTAGGATTTTCCAACAGCCTAGCTTCACTCACTAGTCTTTCACAAGGCTTCACTCACGAGGATTTTCCAACTGCCTAGCTTCATTCACCAGGACTTTCAATTGCCTAACCTCTAGTTAAGAATTTCCCAGTCAAGTCTCCGGTCAACTCTTTGATCTACTTGACTCTTCTTCACATCTAATTAGTCAACCTTGACCAGAGGGGAATTGTATCAACAATCTCCCCAAATGGACGATTGCATCTGCAATCTCCATGTATTGTCAAACATCAAAATCCAAACATCAAGACTCAAGCTTGAGCCAACTCAAGCTTGAGCCAACTCAAGCTTAGTCAACCAGGTCAACCTTGACCTAGGGATATTGCACCAACAATCTCTTCCTTTTTGATGTTTGACAGTACCTTTAAGTTAGGCTAATCCCATAGCCTCAACTTCCTTTCATGCCAAACTTAAATCCTACATTCTCTCCCTATTGGCACACATCAAAAACTCTCCCCTTGAAGAGTTACTCAACGTTGTTCACAACTTCACTTGTTGTGTACAACACCATAATGAAGGTCCCATACCCTTCATTATCTCCAATGCTCACCCTTGAGCATTAACCAATCCACTAATGAAGACCCCATAGCCTTCATTATCTTCAATGCCCACCCTTGACCATTAAATCTCTTCACAAACACAATGAAGGTCTCATACCCTTCATTGTATCCAATGCTCATCCTTAAACATTTTTCAAGCGAAGGATATACCACCTTCCATGGTTTCCGAAAATAATTTTCATGTCCTTAGCGAGTGACTCCCCCTAAAGACATGCTCCAAACTTCTGTCATTGCACCAACAATGACTTGGGATCCCTAAACCTTTAGGAAACCCAAAATTAGAAGTTTTGAGATTTAAGTATCAATATTTGAATACAAACCTCAACCTAAACTTCAATTTAGTATTCTTTAACCACTCCATCCTTGTTTTCATCATGAAAGCCCCCCCAAAATGTGTACAAATGTGTTCCAAGAGGTTATAAATAATTTCCTAGACTAAAAATAGTTTAAAGTGCTGAAATCAGACATTTACAGTCGAAATCAACCTTCTCAATCGATTGGGGTTGAGTCTCAATCGATTGACACCATTTCAATCGATCTACTGATCGATTCCATGAGCTTTTGTTCATAGAATTTGACCTTGAATCGATCTGTTGATCGCTCCAACCAAGGTCAATCGATCGGTTGATCGATTTAACGAGATTCTGCTTGCGACAAATGCATTCTCAATCGATCGGCTGATCGATTGAGACCCTCCAATTGATCGGTTGATCGATTGGATTTCTAATTTCCTGAAATCCAATTTCAGTGAAATTCAGAAATACCCTAAAAATTCTAAAATTTTTTAAAAATCATGAAAATTCATGTAGACATTACTTAGGGTATATACTATCATGGAAAAATAGTTTTCTATGAAAATACTTCCTATTTTCAAAGATTGACACAAACTTGAAAACTTGTAAAAACTTCAATGTTTTCTTCTAGTTTGTGTCTAATTTTTCAATGATGATTACTATCAAAAGATAGTCTTCACTAAGGTTTTCCAAAGTATATTTAAAATCATTTTCAAAATCAATATCCAATCATGTTCTTTGGGCTCAATGCATATGACTTGTACATTAGCTTTCCCAATGATTGAAAAACACATAACTATGTGTTTTGATGAGCCTAAAACTTAAAAAGAATGCATTAAATAAACATCTTGAGTTTATTCATCATCCTAACATCTCACTCGTATCTAATGTGTACTAAAACACATACAAGTCACCTTATAGTTCTTTGTGAGATGTAAAGTTTGGCTTTGTCTTAAACTAGGGATCATGCATATCTATCTAGGTATTTTAGAAATTATGAACATCCACCTAAGAGGTCACTTGTTAGTAAACGCCATTGTCCTTAATTTCAAGGAAATTAAAATAATGTATGATGAGTTATGACATACATTAAAAAGAAATAATTTTCAAAAGAAAATATACTATAGCTACATGATGTATGTATGCCATGCCATGCTATTTTTGTGTTTTTCATAATAAAGATGAATGCACACATGATGTCATGGCATATGATGGACAAACAAAGTATGACAATTTAGCCTAAATAAAGTACCTAGATTATCTATCTAAGTATCCTTAACCCTTAGCTAGCTTAAAATTAAATCCTAGATTACCCACTTTTTCTTCAAGAGAATGTCAAAACCCAACTTGAGGCCGACCAATCATTCAATCAGAATGATGTAGTGGGAAGGCAAATATTAGTTGGGATTCAAATAAGGGAAGAATTTTACAAAAATTAAAATCTTCTTCTAATTTTTCCTTTTCCCTTTTAAATTTTCCTTTTCTTTCCTCTTGATTGAATCAATCACCAAAAATTAATTGATGATTTTATTTTTTTCAATTTGGCCGGCCACCTTGCTTGGGCACCAAGCAAGGGTGGTCGACCCCCATAAGAGGAAGGAAATATATATATTTTTTATAAAATTTTACAAGAAGAAAATCTCTTATAAAATTTTACAAGCTCTCTTTCCTAAAGTGGATGTTAAAAAGGAAAGCTTTCAAAAATTTAAACCATGTTTTAAAATTTAAAACTTCTCTTAAAAAATTTTCTTTTTTAACATGAATAGAAAATTTTAATTTTTAAAACTTCTCTTTCTTTTTTCTAAAACCATGAGGATGGTTAAAAAGGGAAAGTTTTAAAACTTTTAAAACTCTCTATTAAAACATGTGGCCTAATTCAAATAAGAAAAGTTTTAAAAAATTAAAATATCTCTTTTAAAACTTATAGTTTTCTACAAAGAGAAAATTTTAAAAATTTAAAACAACCCTCCTTGTTTGAATTATTATGGCCGACCCCTACTAGCTTGGTCACCAAGCAATAGGGCTGACCCCTATAGAAGAGGATGTGGCCGGCCATTGCTTGGTCACCAAGCAATGGACCGATCCCCTTCTTGTACACCAAGAAGAGCCTTACATTTGGATGAACTTGAGGCTATAATGAGGCTACGACAGGGACCTAGAGGAGAAATTGGTTTTGGCCTTCCGATGAGCTTAAGTATCCCGTGTTCGCCCTGAACACACAACTCAAGTTCATCGATAATAACTCATTCCACTAGAGAGTTATTATCGCACTATCACACCAATCCCAAATTACATTATGGGCTCCTTCTTATCATGAGTGTGTTAATCTCCCTGTGTTTAAGATAACGAATGCCCACTAATTAAGTAAGTTACTGACAACTTACTTAATTAATATCTAGCTCCAAGAGTAGTACCACTCAACTTCATTGTCATGTTGGACTAAGTCCACCTGCAGGATTTAACATGACAATCCTTATGAGCTCCTCTTAGGGACATTCTCAACCTAGATAACTAGGACATAGATTCCTTCTATAATCAACAACACACACTATAAGTAATATCATTTCCCAACTTATCGGACATATTGATTTATTGAGCTAAACCTCACCCTTTGATAAGTTAAAGAAATAAATATTAAATATATGTGCTTGTTATTATTTTAGGATTAAGAGCACACACTTCCATAATAACTAAGGTCTAGTTCTTTATTAAGTCAGTACAAAAAGAGCTTACCTAAAATGGTCCTAATTAATACACTTAGAGTGTACCAGTGTAATTTATTAATCAAGATAAACTAAAACTTAATTACACTACGACTATTCCGATGGTTTGTTTCTTTCCATCTTAGTCGTGAGCAACTATTTATAATTTATAAAGAACCGATAACATGATCTTCTGTGTGTGACACCACTCACCATGTTATCTACTATATAAATTAATTGAACAATTACATTTAACAAATAAATGTAGATATTGACCAAATGTGATTCTTTTGTTTCAAAAATAAATGTTTATACAAAAGCTAGGTTTTAGTATACACTCTAACAGGAAGATTGTCGCCCACACGATGTCCAAGAGGAGGCGAGAAATACGGAAGAAGATCTCGAGGTTATTAGTATACAAAGAAAAGGTATAACTAGTAATTATTTTCTGCATCATGCTAGTTTTTCTTTGTATGAATTCCAAACACAAGAGGCATTAGATTCTAGTTTTTCGAATTTGTAATTCGAGTTTGTGTTTTTTTTATTTTTTGAATTTATGATTCGATTGTTCCTTTTGGTTAAACCTAGAGTTATATAAGGAAATTAAATATTAGATTTCCTTAAAAGGCTTTGTCTAGGTGGTGGTGGATGATCCCATACTCAAGAAGGACTAGTGCCTCACCATGCAGTCCTGGAAGTCATAGGTAGATTCAGATCAATAGTGTTAAGTTCTGCTTGCGATCTAAGTCTCAACCATTAAGAACAAATAAGTTAAATTTAGAATTAATAATGTAAAGTTCCATTTGTGATTCCTAATTTAACTTCTAAAGAACATAATAGGTTATTAGGAAAGGTTCGACACTTGTACAAAATTTTTGTACAGTGGAACCAGTACGATCTTCCTAGGACTAACCAACAATTGGTATCAGAGCTAGGGTTTGCCTCTGTGTGTTTGGTTTTCAATTTAATTATGCACATGTCATACATAATTTAGGCAGGATAATAGTAGGATATGCTAACTCTTTGGTTGCAGGCTCCAACTATTATGGCTTATAGATGTTGTGTGTGATTGGACCCTTGGACATGCCAAGGGCATTATTTTTGTGTGCGCATGATTGTATGTAACTAATACAGTAGGAGCTGCATTATCCCTAGGATTTTAGAATTTTATTTTCGATCTAGATTACATGTACATTCCTTCGTGGAATATAGGATCGATATATGTAAAATTCTAATTTTATCGCGGATCGGATGCTTGCGAGGCGTGGTACTTTTTGAGGACCAGAGGCGTAACGGAATAAGAAGCAAGATAGATGCGATGACTGGACCCGATGGTGGTGGCTAAAGATGGCAATAGCTAGGGTTGGTGCACACGGAGAACAGTGACGAAAAAGACCATAATAGTTGGAAAATTAATTTCCAAATTTATTGCTTTTATTTACTGTGATGTGTGTGTGTGTGCATGTGATATATGCTAGCATAGGTTAAAATTCCTCACCTTAAATAACTAAGTGGGAGAGGGATTTTTAAATAGATTCCACGGTCTCCATTACTTGTTTGTAAGTGATGCAACAAGCTTGC
This sequence comes from Zingiber officinale, assembly GCF_018446385.1. Taxonomy (NCBI): domain Eukaryota; kingdom Viridiplantae; phylum Streptophyta; class Magnoliopsida; order Zingiberales; family Zingiberaceae; genus Zingiber; species Zingiber officinale. The sequence continues at coordinate 2,254,688 of NC_056002.1, read as the reverse complement.
GTGTTGGCTCTGAGTGCCTCCCTCCACAACGGATGAGTTTGTTGCGGATCACTAGATCAAACTTCTTTTATGAATGGTTATAGGAAATTATTTAGGAGTGTGTGATCTTCTCCAACTGAATGAGCACAATCCTATTTAATGGACTAAGTATCAAGTAATAATATACACTTAGACACATTCATAGTATCCTCCCCAACGGAGTCACTGCTATTGTTTTGCGTGACCAAAGTAAAACCAACTATTAATTTTATTTATCATAAAGTTAGGATGATAAGATAATAAAATTAATGGGTAAGTATACGTCCACACTAACATGACATGCAATATTCACGGTGTTTTGAGGTATTGGTAAATTTAAATAGTATTGTTTGAGGAATCAATATTATTCTAAATTTAGAGTCCTGACCAAAGTTATTTTTGTGATTCTTAGGATGACTTTCAACCCATTGGCCATTATACTAAAAGAGAATAAACTTACTGGTCCCAATTATATTGATTGGAAAAGAAACCTGGACATTGTCCTAACTGCTGAGGGCTATAAGTTTGTACTATCAGAGGTTTGCCCTAATGCGCCTAATGGTGAATCAACCCAAGAGGAGATTGAGTATCATAGAAAATGGGTAAAAGCAGATGAGATAGTGTGGTGTTACATTTTGGCTTCAATGTCAAATGTATTACAACATTAGCATCAGGATTTACCAACTACTTATGATATAATGAACAATCTCAAGGATCTCTTTGGTCACCAGGATCGGGCCTCTAGGCAAAAAGCTATGAGAAAATTAATGACAACCACCATGACAGAGGGTACTCCCGTGAGGGACCATATCCTAAAGATGATGGCTTATTTAAATGAAATACAAATCCTTGGAGGAGAAATTGATGGGGAAATCCAGATCGATATGATTCTCCAAATGCTACCCAGAAGTTTTGAGCAATTCCGCCTGAACTATAATATGAATAAAAGGATGTATTCATTGGCGGAACTACTGACAGAACTTCAGACAGTAGAAGGGCTATTTCGTTATAATTCTCAGATTCACTATGTTGAAAATGGTTCTACTTCTAAGTTGAAAGGCAAGAAAAAGAAGAAACAGTCTGTCTCAGCAAAGAAGGTGAATAAACCTCAAGGTACATGACCAAAAGCTGGAATGAAGAAGTCGAAGGGCAAATGCTTCATCTGCAAGCAGCCAGGATATTGGAAGGCAGACTATCCTCATAAGAAAGAGAACAAAAAAGGTATATCTCATGCTCTAGTAGTTGAAATATGTTTAGCGGTGTTATCTACCAGCACCTAGTGTGTAGATATGAGAGCCTCTGATCATGTCTACAACTCTTTGCAGGGGTTCCAGGAAACCCGATGACTATTTGAAGGAGAGATAACGTCTACATGGGCAATGCTACCAAGGTGGTGACTGTTGCAGTGGGAGACGTCTACTTATCTTTTGATAGGAATAGAAGTTTGGTTTTAAGAAATTATCTTTATGTACCTAGTTTTAGAAAAAATTTAATTTCAGTTTCTAAGCTGTATTTGGATGGATATTTTGTTTCTTTCAATAACAATGTGGTTATAAAGAGAAATAGGATTATTATCTGTTCTGGTGCATTGGTTGGCAATTTATATACTTTAAATCCAATTTCTTCCACAAAGCAACAAACGGAAATTAATAACACATCTTCTAACTCTAATAAGAGAAAAGAACCTTCGGAAATGAACCAAACGTATCTTTGGTATCTAAGGCTTGGTCATATTAACTTAAGTAGGATTCAAAGGCTTATAGCCAATAGACTCTTAGGTTCATTAGAGTTGGAAAACTTTCCAACCTGTGAATCTTGCTTGGAAGGTAAAATGACCAAGAGACCTTTTAAGGCCAAGGGGTATAGAGCCAAAGATGCATTAGAACTGATTCATTCTGATTTGTGTGGTCCTATGTCTATCCAGGCAAGAGGTGGTTATGAATACTTTGTCTCGTTTATAGACGATTATTCAAGATACGGATATATTTACTTGATGCACCGTAAGTCTGAATGCTTTGATAAGTTCAAAGAATATAGGGCTGATGTGGAGAAACGTCTTGGTAAAGTATCAAGACACTACGGTCTGATCGTGGTGGCAAATACCTCTTTGGAGAGTTTAGGAATTACTTATCAGAAGTCGGGATCCAATCCCAATTGTTTGCACCTGGTACACCCCAATAGAATGGTGTGGCAGAACGAAGGAATAAGACTCTTATGGAAATGGTTAGATCGATGATGAGTTATTCAGAATTACCAAATTCATTTTGGGGATATGCTCTGGAAACAGCAGTGTACATTCTGAATATGGTACCTTCTAAAACAGTTCCTTCTACTCATATGGAATTGTGGAATGGACGTAAGCCTAGTCTGAATCATATCCGGATATGAGGTAGTCCATCACATGTGCTGAAGGGAGATATTGACAAGTTGGAATCATGTACAGAAGTTTGTCTGTGGGATATCCTAAGGGAACGAAAGGTAGTTTGTTTTATAATCTTAAAAATCAGAAGATCATTGTTAGCACCAATACTCGATTTTTAGAGGAAGATTATGTAATGAACTATAAGCCCATGAGTGAAATTGTTCTAGAAGAAATAAGAGAAGACACATCTACTTTAGTACCAACAGTACAAGATAAAGTACCACAAGAGACTACAACACGTGCCACACATGATACACAACCGCAGACAGTGCCTCGTCGTAGTGGGAGGGTTGTGAGGCAACCTGAGAGATTCATGTTTTTGGGAGAGTCTTCGGACTTGATCCTGGGAAAACATGAACCTGATCCCCGGACATATGATGAAGCACTCCAAGATAAAGATGCAGTATCTTGGCAAAAAGCGATGAATTCTGAAATAGAATCCATGTTTTCTAATAAGGTCTAGGAGCTTGTAGAGCCACCAGATGGTGTAAAAGCCGTTGGATGCAAGTTGATCTACAAAAGGAAAAGAGGGATAGATGGGAAGGTAGAAACCTTCAAAGCAAGGCTAGTTGCGAAAGGGTACACTCAAAAAGAGGGAATCGATTATGAGGAGATCTTTTCACCGGTAGCTATGCTTAAGTCTATTTGGATACTCTTATCATTGTCGCTCATATGGATTATGAGATTGGGCAAATGGATGTCAAGACAGCTTTCCTTAACGGAAGTCTTGAAGAAAACATCCATATGAAGCAACCAGAAGGGTTCATTGAAAAAGGCAAAGAGCATCTAGTGTGCAAGCTCAATCGGTCCATTTATGGACTGAAGCAAGCTTAAAGATCTTGGAACATCCAGTTTAATGAAGTAATCCAGTCATATGGATTTATTCAATGTCCGGATGAGTCTTGTGTATACAAGAAGTGTAACGAAAATATGGTAGTATTTCCTGTATTATACGTAGATGATATTTTGTTAATTGGCAACAATGTCAAAGTGTTATCAAACGTAAGTGTATGGTTGTCCAAACAATTTGATATGAAGGACTTAGGAGAATGTGCACACATTCTTGGGATCAAAGTCATAAGAGATCGCAAGAAAAGGATATTGTGCCTATCTCAAGCTTCATACATAGATACAATCCTTGCTCGTTTTAGCATGCAGAACTCTAAGAAAGGTTTCTTACCTTTTAGGCATGGAGTAGCTTTATCTAAAGAGATGTCTCCGAAGACATCAAAGAAGATAGAGGACATGAAGGCAGTTCTTTATGCTTCGGCTGTGGGAAGCCTAATGTATGCAATGCTGTGTACGAGACCGGATATCTGCTTTGTCGTGGGCATGGTTAACAGATATCAAAGTAACCCTGGACAAGGATATTGGACTGCTGTAAAGCATATATTGAAGTACCTGAGCAGGACTAGAGATTATATGCTAGTTTACCAAGCAGACAATTTACTCCCTGTGGGTTACACAGATTCAGACTTCCAATTAGATAGGGACAATAGTAAGTCTACATCAGGCTATGTGTTTACCTTAGGAGGTGGAGCCATTGCATGGAGGAGTGTTAAGCAGAAATGTGTTTCAGACTCAACCATGGAAGCTGAGTATGTGGCAGCCTCTGAGGCAACCAAAGAAGCTGTATGACTCAGGAACTTCCTAATGGACTTAGGTGTGATTCCTGGTTTGCCCAAAATCATCACAATTTATTATGATAATAGTGGTGCAGTTACAAACTTGAAGGAACCATGAGCCCATAAGGCAAGTAAACATATAGAGTGCAAGTACCACCTGATACGAGACATCGTCAAGCGAGGAGAAGTTGTCGTCGCCAAGATTGCATCAGCAGATAACCTGGCAGAACCTTTCACTAAGGCCCTTTCGGTGAAAGCTTTTGATCGACATGTGGAGGGGATGAGAATCAGATGTATGGCAGCAGATATGGCAGCTTAGTCTTTTAGTATAAGTGGGAGATTGTTAGAGTATATACTAAAAGCCTAGCTTTTATAAACATTTATTTTGTAATAAAGAATCACTTTTGGTAAAAAATATCTATATTTATGTTAAGTGTAGTTGTTCAATTAATTTATATCGTAGATAACATGGTGTGTGGTGTCACACGCAGAAGATCATGTTATAAGTTCTTTATAAATAATAAATAATTGCTCACGACTAAGATGGAAAGGAACAAACTGTTGGAATAGTCGTATTGTAATTAGATATTAGTTTATCTTGACTAATAAATTACACTAGTACACTCTAAGTGTATTGAGTAGGACTATTTAAGGCAAGTTCTTTTTATACTGACTTAATAAAAGAATGAGACCTTAGTTATTATGAAAGTGTGTGCTCTTAATCTTAATATAATAATAAGCACAAATATTTAATATTTATTTCTTTGACTTATCAAAGGGTGAGATTTAGCTCGATAAATCAATATGCTCGATAAGTTGGGAAATGATATTACTTATAGTGTGTATTATTGATTATAGAAAGAAACTGTGTCTTAGTTATCTAGGTTGAGAATGCCCCCAAGAGGAGCTCATAAGGATTGTCATGTTAAACCCTATAGGTGGACTTAGTCCGATATGACAATAAAGTTGAGTGGTACTACTCTCGGAGCTAGATATTAATTAAATGAGTTGTCAATAACTCATTAAATTAATGGACATTCGATATTTTAAACACAGGGAGATTAACACACTCATGATAAGAAGGAGCCCATAATGTAATTTGGGATTGGTGCGGTAGTGCAACAATAACTCTCTAGTGGAATGAGTTATCGTTGATGAACTTGAGTTGTGTGTTCAGGGAGAACACGGGATACTCGAGCTCGTCGGGAGGACAAAACCAATTTCTCCTCTAGGTCCCTGTCGTAGCCTCATTAATGCCTTAAATCTACTCATGAAAAAACTCATCTTGGTGTCCAAGAGAGGGTCGGCCCATGGCTTGGTGACCAAGCCATGGGGCCGACCACTTCCTCCTTAATGGGGGTCGGCCCCTTGCTTGGTGCCCAAGCAAGAAGGGGCCAACCACAATATTCAAATTATAGGGGGTGTTTTGAATTTTTAAAATCTTCTCTTTGTAGACATCTACAAGTTTTAAAAGAAGGGTTTTAAATTTACAAAATTTTCCTTATTTGAATTAGGCCACATGGTTTAAAAGAAAGTTTTAAAAGTTTTAAAACTGTAACGACCCGCCTTCTACTTACCAAGCTGTAAGGCCGGACCGTCACATTATACTGTGCTAAGCTATGAGTTGCGGAGAAGTGAACTAATTTAAAACTTATCATGCTAATGACTGTTACAAGCTATAGCTTCTGTTCATAATGCATTTTTATTATGCTACATACGCTAAGAGATGAGACCTAAGCTTCCGAATGGGCTAGAGACTGTAAACAGAGCTTCCCAGCCAACATCAGGCCTTCCAATCGATCGGTGGATCAATTGGAGTTATTTGATCGATCCACTGATCGATTCAGCACGCTACTGTGCACGGGGTAATATTCTAGATCGATCGGCTGATCGATCCAAACTTGCCAATCGATCCAGTGATCGATTCCAAAGCTCTCTGTTCGCGAGAGCTAATTCCTCGATCGATCGGTTGATCGATCCCTTAACCTTCTGTTCGCAACAGAATGCGACTGGATCGATCGGCTGATCAATCCAGAAGCTTACTGTTCGCGGAAACAAGCTCCCCAATTGATCAGCTGATCGATTGAGGACCCCCAATCGATCGGTTGATCGATCGGGGTTTTTGATTTCGTATCAGCTGGAGTCTGATTTCAGCACTGTTTCGTGCCCAATTCACATACATAGGTTCTAAAATGGCTGAAAACATACTAATGACAATTAACTAGCATTCTAAGTATGATCACTAACAATCTAAGCAGGTCTTTCATGATTCAAAACGTTAAAATAACTAGAAGTGCGGAAAAGTAATAACATAAGAAAATGCTAAAGATTTCTAATTTCTCCAAAGATCTTCATTCCAGGTTCCATCCACACACATCTTCATCGCATTGACTTCCAACCTCCGCTAATCTATCTTTCCTTTACCTTTATCTGCAGTATAAGGAAAAGAAGTATCTGTAAGCTTGGGAGCTTAGTAAGAAATCATCTACCTCACAAAACATGCATACGATGCAATTCATGCTTTTAAAACATGCTATTTGAAATATATGTTGCACATGTTAGATCATGGCATGGCATACTACCATACAAAACATAGAAATTGTAACGACCCAAATTTCCTCATTTTGAGCTCCAAAAATAATTCAAAAATATTTGAAATGCTATAGAAAAATTCTAGAGATTTTTTAGGAATTTTTAGAGTATTTTTACGTAATTTTTGGAGTTCGTTTGGTATTTTTACCAAGAGGAAGAAGTTTAAAAAAAATAAAATAAAAAAAGTGTTAAGGTGGGGTTTTGAACCCAAGATCTCGGACCGAACTAGACCCTAACCAAAATCAGCCAACCAACTAGGCTAGCAAGTGTTATTTGAACAAATAAAGGAAGAGATTTATTTGAGTAATAGGAATTAGTAACAAAGAAATAAAAGGAAGGAAAAGGGGTAGCAGCCGAGAATTGAACCCGGGGCTTTTGGCTCGGTCAAAACCCAGCCAACCAACTGCTCCGCGGATATTTTGCGAAAGAGTTGGCAGCGAAATAGTCTTAAGTTAACATAAATACTAGAGTTATAAAAAGGAATTTAGGGCTTTCCGAAACCTAATTTCCCCCGATCCCTTCCTCTCTCGCGCGACAAAGGCAGCTCGGGCGGAAACAAGCCGCAGCTAGGGCACGATTCTGGCGGCCGACGGGTGGATAACTCGGGGAGGTTCTTCACCGTCGTGATCCTTGCGTCGAGGAGGAACCGAAAGCACGGAGGAGTCGAAGCTTGCAATTTCCGCAAGCCCTAGAAGTTGTTCCGGTTGTAGGTTTAAGAAGAGGTAAGTTGCTACTCACCTGCAGTAGGATAGCTCCGAGGTTTAATCCTTGATCCTCTCCTTGTTCCCGAAGCTTTGCATGAGTTTCCTTGCCTTTTCTATTTTCGGATTCAAGCTAGCTTCTTGTTTGGATTTCGAAGCATGTTTAAAGAAGTTTTTGCTTTTGGTGCTGGCTGCCATGAAACCTAAAGAAAGAAGGAGAATTTGTATAGGTTAGGCATGCAGTTTAGATCCTTCTGTCTTATGATTGCATTTCAGATTTAGACGTTCCCTTTGCTTCTGATCAGTTTGTATTCGGCTTCCGGATTTTAATGGCTTTGTTTCCATGCTTTAGATTTAAGAGCAGCAAGTGTATCATTGTTTTCTTACAGCATTAGGATAGCTTGAAGTTTAAAGGGCAGCAAGTGCTTCATTGTTTTCCTTGGTTCGGATTTCCCTCTGTACATCTTTAGGATGGCTTGAATTTAAGAGTAGTAATTGTTCCTTGTTTTCCTTGCTTTGGATTTCCTGTACAGCAGTAGTTTCTATTTAGTTTGTTGTCATTGGTTTATGTAGATATATATTGTGAATAATCTGTTTTGAAGGAAGTTAGTGTAGGTTCTGTTGCGACTTTGTTTTGGTATAGCGGTTTTGATTTCTATAGAACAGATTTGAGAAGTTTTGAATCTGAATTATGTTCCTTGCATGGCTTCCACTGAATTGTTGGTTTGGGTTAGTTTCAATAGTTAGGAATGGTTCGAAGTTTTGATTTCTCCTTAGTGTTCTGTTGTAGCATTAGGGTTTTGGAATTCATGCAGTGAATAGAACTAGCCTTGTATTTGGAAGCATTGTAGATTGAGCAGATTTATCCAAGTGAGCATTTATATTCATTCAAGTAGAAGTAGGCATGAACAGATTCATTCAAGTGTGCATTTATATATTCATTCAGTTCCTTTGCTATTTAGATTTAGTAAATAACATGAACATGTGCAAATTTAGATTTCTAGTTCCTTTGCTATTGGAATAACATGAGCAGATTTCTAGTTTCTTTTATGTTATTAGATGTACATGAGTAGCCTTCCTTTTAAAACAATAAGTTTCTAGTTTCTTTAGAGTTTAATATGCAGAATTGTGTTAGCTTAATATGCATCATTTTAGTATGCAGATTTTATTAAGTATTAGTGTGCAGAATTCATTTACCCTTAACTGAACATGTGCAGATTTTTATAAGCATAGCATGCAGATTTTTATAAGTATAGTATGCAGATTTTAATATGCAGAATTTTATTAGCATAATAGGCAAATTTTGGGTTAAGCATTTCAAAGTTAGAATTTGCCTAAACATTTCAGTTTCTTTTTTAAAGAAGTATTCTTTTAGAAGTATTAACAAGTATAAGAAAGATAAAGAAAAGAAAGAAAAAGGCCAAGGCCTTAAGTAGATCCCAAAGTCAAGACTTTAGGAATTTTGGTACACAAGGTGCTAAAAAAATGCCGAGACATTATATAGAAGTATTAAAAGATAATAAGTATTTTACTTTTATCAGTGGCACTGTGTTGGACTCTCCGTCCTTGGGCTGGGCTCCCATAGTCGTCCCTAGGTTCAGATAACCTAGTAGTAACGGCTCGGCTGACGGTCAACGGTCGACGACCATAGGGTCGCCAAATGGGCCGCCGAATGGGTCGGGTCGTTACAAAAGTAAAAGCACAGTTGCCGGGCCCAAGAAAAGTTGATTATTATTTTGAAGTATTATAAGTATAAGTTTTTGAACAAGTAAAAGAAGTTTTATATAAACATAAAGTATTAAAGATTAAGTTAGAACAAATGAAATAAGTTTCATATGGTTCTAAAAAGCAGTAAGTTTAGTTCCTTATTCTACCATGTTTATCTAGTAGATGAGTAGTTTTCATGTTTACCTATTAGATGAGCAGCGTGATTAACTATTAGAATTACATGAGTAGATTCCTTAGCTTTTCTTTGCTATTAGTTTGACATGAGCAGTTATGTTTATGCTTTATTTCTTTTTAGAGCATATAGTTTCTAGTTCTTTTCGTATACATGCACATTCGTGATTTTGTGAGTTAGATAGCGCTTACTAAGCAAATTTTGCTTATAGACTACACTTCCTCTTACTGCAGATAAAGGAAAAGAAAAGATTTAGCAAGGAAGGCGACAAGGTGGCGCGGATGGTGTGTGATGTCAGGACTATGGAAGCCTTGGGACTTAGTTTAAGAATTTATTAAGATTGCCATTTATTAAGAATGTATTAGATGAGTCATTTAGTCTTCCGCTGTTAGTTAATTGTATGTTTTTATTTTGTTTCCACTATTCATTACTTGCATGATTTGATTTCATTAAACTGCGTGGTGATGTTATTCCTTTTGGGTGTTTGATATATGTTCCAGCCGCCTGTGGCTGTGTATATTATGTTATGTATTAATGATTATGGTCACCGGTACAGGGGAGACTCTGTCGGAATTTTTTGGTAGGGTTTCCATGTGATTTTTAATCATACCGGTTAAGTAGAGTTAGTAGTTAAGTAACGGTCATCCTTAGAGAGTAGTAGTAGTAAGAAGGGTGGTCGTTACAGAAATCAAAAGCTGATCATGGCAATATCTTCTAGTATCAACAAGATAAGGCTAAACTGATACAATAGCTAACTAAACCAAATGCTAAGCTGATACAAATTCTGAACTGTAATCACATAACTAAATTGTGAAGCTTTGAAAAACTATTTATCATAAATAGATGAAAATACTAATCATGCTGCTGATGGGCTCGACAACTGTACTTGCTATGCGCGCATCCCTAACTAGACCCGGGGTTGCAAGTCCCGAATTTAGTAGAGTTACTAGGTTATCTAAACCTAGGGATGACTATGGGAGCCCAACCCAAGGACAACTGAAGTCTAGTACAGTGCCACTGATAAAGTAAAATACTGTTTTATAACTGAATTATCTTATCTTGCTATTTCTAGGTTATCTGAACCTAGAGCTAGGTTATCCGAACCTAGAGGCGACTGTGGGAGCCCACCCATTGGACCGTAGTCTCATATAAGCTGGAGCAAGACTAATCATGCTATTTTAAACGCTTCTACTGCATTTACTGAACTATTAAAATGCCTACTGTCGCATTTTACTGAGCTAAACACTTATCAAACACCTGGTGTGTACTAGAACACACCCTACGTACTGAAAATCTGCATCCGACTAAACTAATACATAAAAACACACGAATAGCTACTTATACTGCAGGTGAGGGGTTTCTTACATCCTGCGCTAGTTTTCCTTACGATCTGATCGCTAGGTTTTCCGGAAAGACGATCTTCTCGACGATCCTCTTACTTCCACGTGCTCTTCTCGTGGAGAGGAGCGTCCTCGTGCCGGAGTCATCGCTGGAAGGTGTTCTTGGAGCCTTTGGGACGGAACCCTAGCCCTCGGGGCTTGGTGCGCCGAGAGAAGAAGAAGAAGGAGGGGTGGCGTGACTAGGGTGAGGAAGAAGTTGCCGATGCGGAATCAAATCCTCACTTAATTATTTCCATATTTATATTAAGGAATTAATTCTCCTAACTCAAACATAAATATAATTGCTTCCCTTTGCTTTCAGCACACCCCTGCTGGGGCCTCCTGGTTACTAGAGCTGTCTATAAGACATAAGGTCTCATAGGTCTCGGGTTCAATTCTCGCTTAGGCTACTTTACGTTTCTATTTGTTTTTGCTACTTCCGCTACTCTAAAAATTCTATAAAAATATCCTAAAATTCCAGAAAAATCATAGAATATTTCTAAAATTATTTTGAGAATTTTCGGGCGTTACAATCCCCCATACCTTATAAAAAGTTCGTCCTTGAACTTAGAATAACTCTGGATACTTCTGTCTCATACTGGCTTCTGTCTCCCAAGTTGCCTATTCTGCTGTGTGACTTTGCCAAATAACTTTTACTAATGGTACTTCCCTGTTCCGTAATTTCTTAACTGCTCGGTCTATTATCTGAATAGGCCGACTGTCATAGCTGAGGTCTTCGCGGACTTGTACCGACTGGGGCTCAATCACCTGAGTGGCATCTGGGATATACTTCTTCAGCATAGAGACATGAAATACATTATAGATAGCTGACATCTCTTGGGGTAGCTCTAGCTCATATGCTACTTTGCCAACTCTTCTAGTGATAAGGTATGGTCCCACATATCTGGGACTTAGTTTGCCCTTCTTCCCAAAACGCATTACTCCCTTCATGGGAGCTACTCTGAGAAATACTGTATCCCCAACTGAAAACTCTAAGGGTCTGCGCCGTGTATCAGCATAGTTTTTCTGGCGGCTCTGAGCTGTCTCTATCCTCTGGCGAATCTGCTGTATAGCTGCCATGGTATCTGCTACTAGATCTATCTGAAGTTCTAGTTCCTTCTGTTCACCACTCTCATACCAGCAGATTGGAGATCTACACCTCCGCCCGTAGAGAGCCTCGTAAGGTGCCATACCGATGGTGGCCTGATAGCTATTGTTGTATGCAAATTCTGCTAAACTCAGATATTTGCACCAACTTCCCTTGAAGTCTAGGGCACATGCTCGGAGCATATCTTCGAGTACCTGATTTACTTGCTCCGTCTGACCATCTGTTTGAGGATGGAAAGCTGTGCTGAATTTCAACTTAGTGCCCAATGCTGACTGTACACACTCCCAGAAGTGTGATGTGAATCTACTATCTCTGTCTGAAATGATGGTCCGTGGGACTCCATGTAGTTTGATAATCTCCTTGAGATACAACTGAGCTAGCTGCTTCATGGAGTAGGATATCCTGATAGCTAAGAAGTGGACTGATTTAGTCAATCTGTCGACTATTACCCAGATGACATCAAAACCATTCGTGGTTCTGGGTAGTCCCACTATGAAATCCATAGAAATATCCTCCCACTTCCACTCTGGAATCTGGATAGGCTGCAGAACTCCTCCTGGTCTCTGGTGTTCCGCCTTGACCCGCTGGCAGGTTAGACAGGTGCTGACATATCTAGCGATGTCTCTTTTCATTCCCTGCCACCAAAAATGTTTCTTCAGGTCTTGGTACATCTTGGTGGAACCAGGATGCATCGTATAAGGAGTTCCATGAGCCTTGTCTAAGATCTTCCTCCGTAGTTCCTCCTGATCTGGAACACAAAGTCTATCACCAACATATAATGCCCCACTATCCGATACTCTGAACTCTCGACTTTCTGATCCTGCTAACCCTTGCTTGATTTTCTGAATTTCAGGATCCTGTCCCTGAGCTATCTGGATGTCACCAAACAAGGTGGATTCTAACGTCATAGTAGAGAGCTGTCCCACTATAAGTTCGAGACTGAAACCTGTGATCTCCTTCTGTAGGGGCGGTGACATGGCTGCTAGGGATAGTAAGGTGGAGCTGGACTTCCTGCTAAGTGCGTCTGCCACCTTATTGGCTTTTCCTGGATGGTAGAGGATGTCTATGTCGTAGTCTTTGACCAGCTTGAGCCATCTGCGCTGTCGCATATTCAGATCCTTCTGAGTGAAGAAGTACTTCAGACTCTGATGATCTGTATACACTCTACACTGAGCCCCATACAAGTAATGTCTCCAAATTTTGAGGGTGAACACAACTGCTGCAAGCTCAAGATCATGAGTAGGATAGTTCCTCTCATAGTCTTTGAGTTGTCTGGAGGCGTAGGCGATCACCTTGCCATTTTGTATCAGTACTGCTCCTAGTCCCAACTTAGAGGCATCACTATAAATATCAAAGTTGTCTGTGTCTTCTGGTAGAGCCAGAATGGGAGCACTGGTCAATCTCCTTTTTAGCTCGCTGAAGTTGTTCTCACAGTCCTCTGTCCACTGAAATTTTCTGTTCTTTCCGGGTAAGAGCTGTCAGTGGGGAGGCTATCCTAGAGAAGTCCTCTACAAACTTTCTATAATAGCCTGCCAGTCCTAGGAAGCTTCTGATTTCACTGGCGTTCTTAGGTATTTCCTAGTTACTCACTGCTTCTATCTTACTGGGATCTACCATGACACCATCCTTGGAGATGATGTGACCTAGGAAGGATACCTGGTCAAGCCAGAATTCACATTTCGTGAACTTGGTGTACAGCTGGTTCTGCTGAAGGGTCTGCAATACTATTTTCAGGTGCGCTACATGTTCTTCCTGAGTTCTGGAGTAGATAAGAATGTCATCGATGAATACGATAACGAACTTATCTAAGTATTCTCTGAATACCCTGTTCATGAGGTCCATGAAAGTAGCTGGAGCATTTGTCACACCAAAGGGCATGACTACGAACTCATAATGTCTGTATCTGGTCCTAAAAGCGGTCTTGGGTATATCACCCTCTTTGACTTTAACCTGGTGATATCCCGATTTGAGGTCTATCTTGGAGAACACTGCTGCTCCTTTTAACTGATCAAACAGGTCATCTATTCTGGGAAGAGGATACCTGTTCTTAATCGTGACTTGGTTTAGTGCCCGGTAGTCTATACACAGGCGCATGCTCCCGTCCTTCTTCTTCACGAACAATACAGGCGCTCCCCATGGTGAGTGACTAGAGCGTATGAAGCCCTTGTCGAGCATCTCCTGTAGTTGCTCATGAAGTTCTTTCAGTTCTGCTGGAGCCATGCAGTAGGGTGCTTTGGAGATGGGATTTGTACCGGGAATGAGTTCTATCTCAAATTCAATCTCCCTGTCTGGTGCTAGGCCTGGTAACTCCTTAGGGAAGACTGCTGGGTAGTCACATACAACTCGGACCTTTTCTAGATTTTGGTCCTTATCCTGACTGGTATTGACTACATGCGCTAAAAATCCCGTACATCCTGAATCTAGTAATTTCTATGCTCTCAGAGCCGAGAGAAATTTCTTGGCTTTTCTCTTTGGTTCTCCACTGTACTCAAATTGTACTCCTGCTTCAGGTTGGAATATGACTTTCTGTTTACGGCACTCGATAGAGGCACCGTATCTGATCAGGAAGTCCATTCCAAAAATGACATCGTAGTCGGTCATCTCTAATACTATCAGATCACCAAAAAGCTCTCTGTCTGCTATAATGATCGACACTGCTCGGAGCCAGTGCGTGGACGCCATAATCTCTCCCAAAGGTAGCGTCGTCAAAAACTAGCTACTGAGTACCTCTGGGGGTACTGCCAAATTTTCGACGAATGCCCTGGATACATAAGAATGGGTTGCCCCAGTATCGAATAAGATAGTTGCACTTTGTTGTAAAATACTAATCTGACCTGTAACAACTGTTGAGGCATTCACTACATCCTCTCTGGTGAGTGAGTAGATCCTCACGTTCGTCGCGGCTGAGGGGGCTTCTAGTCTGCCTTGGCTGATGTGTGGACCATCTAAAGCCGCCTGCATCTGGTGCAACTGTGCTGGCTTGACTTCGTACTGAATCGGTTGTGGTGGAGGAAAGCTGGTCTTGTTTGGGCATTGCTTAGCCATATGCCCTTCCTGGCCACATTCGAAACATCCTCGAGTGCCCTTGCGACAAACTCCTGGGTGAAATTTTCCACAAGTGGAACACTTGGGATAGCTGGGCTGTTTACTAGCTGGTCCTCCTTTTGGGTAACTCCCTGGTTTGCGTTTGTTGCTGGAGTTCCCTTTCCAGTTAGAGCCATGGGAGTTGTGGCCCTGGTGTTTCTGAGTACCTGAGCCTCCTTGGCCTTTCGACTCTGAGAGGACTTGCTTCTGCTGCTTGATACTGTTCTGATAATGCTCGGTGGTCAGAGCACTGCTCACTAGTTCTTCTGTAGTTTGCGGCCTACGGACACCGCTGGCCACATTCATTGCTATTTTCGGCCTTAACATCTTGAGCATCAACCGGACTCGTTCCCTTTCGGTGCTGACTAGTTCAAGGCATAGACGAGCCAGTCTGTTGAATTTCCTCACGACCTCCTCAACTGAAAGGTTGCCCTGATGAAATTCAGTGAACTCGTCGTAGTGGCGGTTTGTGACCCGCATGTGGAAGAACTCCTTGAAGAACTCCCTTTCGAAGTCGGCCCATGTCATCTGATTCACTGGGCGCTTCGCTTTGATTTTCTCCCACCACATACGTGCGTCTCCTATCAGGCAGAAAGAGGCGCATTTCACCTTCTCATGTTCTGGCCAGTCCAGAAGCTCCATCGTACTCTCCAGTGTTTTGAACCAGGCTTGAGCATCCCATGGTTCACTGGTGCCTGAGAAATTCTCTGGCTTGATCTTCTGCCACTGGATCAGATAGGCTTCCCTCATTGCCCCTGCTGCTGGGGCTACTGGTGCTGCAGGTTGGACTGGTGGAACCTCTATCACTACTGGAGTTGCTAAATTAGGTTCTGGAGTGATAGTGGGAGTGTTCTGCTGGTTAGCCCTTAAGGTGGCTATCTCCTGTTGCTGTTCAGCTAGTTGCTTCTGTAACTGAGCCACTACCCCTGCAAGGTCTGGAGGAGGCACTGAGCTGCCTGCCTCATGCTGGGGCTCAGTAGCTGGTGTCTTTCTAGCTGGGCGTCCTCGTACCATTTTCTAAAGAAATAGAGGACATACATAACTAATAGGATCATGTTGCATAACTATTGTTATCATGAGAGGTACTATCATACATAAACATGCTTTAGTTCTATAACATGAAAGCAAAACATATATAATGAAGTGAGAGATGTTCTTACTTGGAAGCTGCAGGTTCAATGCTGATGTGTGTGTGAGGAAGTATGGAACTTGCTCTGATACCACTATGTAACGACCCGCCTTCTACTTACCAGGCTGTAAGGACGGGCCGTCACATTATACTGTGCTAAGCTATGAGTTACGGAGAAGTGAACTAATTTAAAACTTATCATGCTAATGATTGTTACAAGCTATAGCTTCTGTTCATAATGCCTTTTTATTATGCTACATACGCTAAGAGATGAGACCTAAGCTTCCGAATGGGCTAGAGACTGTAAACAGAGCTTCCCAGCCAACATCAGGCCTTCCAATCGATCGGTGGATCGATTGGAGTTATTTGATCGATCCACTGATCGATTCAGCGCGCTACTGTGCACGGGGTAATATTCTGGATCGATCGGCTGATCGATCCAAACTTGCCAATCGATCCAGTGATCAATTCCAAAGCTCTCTGTTCGCGAGAGCTAATTCCTCGATCGATCGGTTGATCAATCCCTTAACCTTCTGTTCGTGACAGAATGCGACTGGATCGATCGGCTGATCGATACAGAAGCTTACTGTTCGCGGAAACAAGCTCCCCAATCGATCAGCTGATCGATTGAGGACCCCCAATCGATCGGCTGATCGATCGGGGTTTTTGATTTCGTATCAGGAGTCTGATTTCAGCACTGTTTCGTGCCCAATTCACATACATAGGTTCTAAAATGGCTGAAAACATACTAATGACAATTAACTAGCATTCTAAGTATGATCACTAACAATCTAAGCAGGCCTTTCATGATTCAAAACGTTAAAATAACTGGAAGTGCGGAAAAGTAATAACATAAGAAAATGCTAAAGATTTCTAATTTCTTCAAAGATCTTCATTCCAAGTTCCATCCACACACATCTTCATCGCATTGACCTCCAACCTCCGCTAATCCATCTTTCCTTTACCTTTATCTGCAATATAAGGAAAAGAAGTATCTGTAAGCTTGGGAGCTTAGTAAGAAACCATCTACCTCACAAAACATGCATACGATGCAATTCATGCTTTTAAAACATGCTATTTGAAATATATGCTGCACATGTTAGAGCATGGCATGGCATACTACCATACAAAACATAGAAATCAAAAGCTGATCATGGCAATATCTTCTAGTATCAACAAGATAAGGCTAAACTGATACAATAGCTAACTAAACCAAATGCTAAGCTGATACAAATTCTGAACTGTAATCACATAACTAAATTGTGAAGCTTTGAAAAACTATTTATCATAAATAGATGAAAATATTAATCATGCTGCTGATGGGCCCGGCAACTGTACTTGCTATGCGTGCATCCCTAACTAGACCCGGGGTTGCAAGTCCCAAATTTAGTAGAGTTACTAGGTTAGCTAAACCTAGGGATGACTATGGGAGCCCAACCCAAGGATAACTGAAGTCCAGTACAGTGCCACTGATAAAGTAAAATATTGTTTTATAACTGAATTATCTTATCTTGCTATTTCTAGGTTATCTGAACCTAGAGCTAGGTTATCCGAACCTAGAGGCGACTGTGGGAGCCCACCCATTGGACCGTAGTCCCATATAAGCTGGAGCAAGACTAATCATGCTATTTTAAATGCTTCTACTGCATTTACTAAACTATTAAAATGCCTACTGTCGCATTTTACTGAGCTAAACACTTATCAAACACCTGGTGTGCACTAGAACACACCCTACGTACTGAAAATCTACATCCGACTAAACTAATACATAAAAACACACGAATAGCTACTTATACTACAGGTGAGGGGTTTCTTACATCCTGCGCTAGTTTTCCTTACGATCTGATCGCTAGGTTTTCCGGAAAGACGATCTTCTCGACGATCCTCTTACTTCCACGTGCTCTTCTCGCGGAGAGGAGTGTCCTCGTGCCGGAGTCGTCGCCGGAAGGTGTTCTTGGAGCCTTTGGGACGGAACCCTAGCCCTTGGGGCTTGGTGCGCCGAGAGAAGAAGAAGAAGGAGGGGCGGCGTGACTAGGGTGAGGAAGAAGTTGCCGATGCGGAATCAAATCCTCACTTAATTATTTCCCTATTTATATTAAGGAATTGATTCACCCAACTCAAACATAAATATAATTGCTTCCCTTTCCTTTCAGCACACCCCTGCTGGGGCCTCCTGGTTACTAGAGTTGTCTATAAGACATAAGGTCTCATAGGTCTCGGGTTCAATTCCCGCTTAGGCTATTTTACGTTTCTATTTGTTTTTGCTACTTCCGCTACTCTAAAAATTCTATAAAAATATCCTAAACTTCCAGAAAAATCATAGAATATTTCTAAAATTATTTTGAGAATTTTTCGGTGTTACAAAAACTTTCCTTTTTTAACCATCAACATGGTTTTTTAAAAGGGAATTTTAAATTTTCATTTTTTGTAATCATGTTTAAAAAAGGAAATTTTAGAAGAGAAGTTTTAAATTTTAAAACTTGGTTTTAATTTTTAAAACTTTCCTTTTTTAACATCCACTTTAGGAAATTAAAAGAGAGCTTGTAAAATTTTATAAGAACTTTCCTTCTTTGCTTATAAAATTTTTACAAGATTAATTTTCTTCTTTCAAGGGCCGGCCACCCTTGCTCGGTGCCCAAGCAAGGGGCCGACCAATCATTCTATCAATTAAAGGAGAAAAAGGAAAAATAAAAGGATGAAAGGAAAAACAAGAGGAAGATTTTAATTTTTGTAAAAATCTTTCCTTATTTGCCTTGGGCAAGTATTATAAAAGAAGAGGAGGAGAGGCCTCATGATAGATCAATTCTTATTCTCTTGTTGTGCTCTCTCTTGTGGCCGACCCTCTCTCCCTTCCCTTTCCCCTTGCTCTCTTTGGTTCCTTGGTGGTGGTGGTGGCCGAATACTAGGAGGAGGAAGAGCTTTTGGGTGGTGTTCATCTTGGAAGATCGTCGCCCACACGACGTCCAAGAGGAGGCGAGAAATATGGCAGAAGATCTCGATGTTATTAGCATACAAATAAAAGGTATAACTAGTAATTGTTTTCCGCATCATGCTAGTTTTTCTTTGTATGAATTCCAAACACAAGAGGCATTAGATTCTAGTTTTACAAATTTGTAATTCGAGTTTGTGTTTTTTTTTGTTTTTCGAATTTGTGATTCGATTGTTCCTTTTGGTTAAATCTAGAGTTATATAAGGAAATTAAATATTTGATTTCCTTAAAAGGCTTTGTCTAGGCGGTGGTGGATGATCCCATACCCAAGAAGGACTAGTGCCTCACCATGCAGTCCTGGAAGCCAATTTTAGAAATTAATATTTAATTGAATTTATAACATAGGTAGATTCAGATCAATAGTGTTAAGTTCTGCTTGCGATCCAAATCTCAACCATTAAGAACAGATAAATTAAATTTGGAATGAATAATGTAAAGTTCCGTTTGTGATTTCTAATTAACTTCTAAAGAACACAATAGGTTATTAGGAAAGGTTCGACACTTGTACAAAATTTGTATATAGTGGAACCGGTACGATCTTCCTAGGACTAACCAACAACGCCATCTCACTGGCCCCGCCACTGCGCCAACAATTGGTATCAGAGCCCAATCGTCTCAGAAGGACTAATCGCCGACTGAAGCATCAAGATCAAGATGATGACCAGTACAAGCATTAATCCACCTAAGTTCGAGGGAGACTTCGCACAATGGAAACGCCGAATGGAGGTATTCTTCAAAACATATTTCAAAATTCTTTTAACAATGAAATATGGTTTTACATTTCCGAAAGATAGAGAAGAATATCAGTGGACGAAGAAGAAGCAAGATGACTTCATGGCGAATGGTAAAGCAGAATTCCATCTGCTCAACGTTCTTCCACCCTAGGAGGTTAATCGAATCGGCAGCTATGACTCAGCAAAGGAACTTTGGGAGAAGTTACTGGAACTGCACGAAGGAACTTCTAAAATGAAGCTTGTGAGACGGGACATGTTCCAGAATCAACTAACGAACCTCCAGATGGAAGATGGAGAGTCAGTATCACAACTACATGGAAGAATCAATGAGTTGATCACTGGACTAACAAACCTTAGAGAAATGGTAACGAATCGGGATGCACAAAGGTATGTGTTAAATGTGTTCCCAAGAACACCCGAATGGACAACTATAGTAGACTCCTACTATAAATCCAAGGATCTCGAGGTAAGTACTTTAGACAGTCTTTTCTATACTTTTGAATTACATGAGTCTTGATATGCAGGACAAAGAAAAGGATCGAGTCAAAACATTGCCCTGAAGGCAAGAACCAATGATTCAGACTCCGAAGAATTAATTGATGAAAACGAAGCAGCGCTAATGGTAAGGAAGTTCAATAAATTTATTAAGTCAAACAAATTTAAATTGCAAACAAAGAGGGATTACTGAAACAAAAGAAAGGTTCGATGCTACAACTGCAACGAAGAAGGACACATCAAGGATGACTGTCCAAAATTGAAGAAAAGAGATAAGGAAAAAGAAAAGTACAAAAGACCAACATCCTCCAAACACAAGACCCTGAAGGCAACATGGGACGATTCATCATCCTCTAAGTCCGAGGTTGAAGCCTTCTCAGGACTAGCCCTAATGGCCAACCATCAAGTGGAAGATGAAACCAGCTCAGAGATGAGCATTGATGAAGGAGGAGGATCATCGGAAGAAAGCAGCGATGAAGAGGGAGCATCATAAATTGAGGTAAGTGAGGTACATACTCTCTCTCCCAAATAGTCCTTTAAATTTATTAAAAGTCTTACTAAAGATCTAGTTAAACTAGAAAAGAAAAATGCTGAATTGAAATTGAATTTAGCAAAAGCATGTCCTCTACAATTGTATGATAATCTAAAATTAGAAAATAAAAAATTGAAAATAGAAATCGAAAAATTGAAAAATGACCATGCATGCTTGAATAACTTTCAAAAATCAAAACTTAGAATTTATGGTAAATTAAATTGGTATATTAGACATCACCAAGGTCAACTTAGAAAAATTCCCAAAGAATATGTACCTCCCAAATTCTTAATTAACCCAATAGGAAGGAACTTATATTGGGTTCCAAAGTCTTACTTAGATTAAACAATTTTCTAAGGCTTTTAGAAAAAATTAAATGTTTAAATTCTCTAAAAGGCTTTGTCTAGAAGTGGTTGATGATCCAATAACCAAGAAGGCCTAGTGCATCGCCACAGCTTGGAAGTCGATTATTGAATTAAATATTTAATTGACAAACTAATAAGCTTGTAAAATTAATTAAGATAATTACTTTTAATGTTTGTCAATTTTTGGAAAACTCCATAAGTTAGAAATTATTTTAAATTTCTTTTACTTGTTTTTATCAAGTTTTTTCTTTTTCCTAAAACTTAAAATTACATATTGTTTATTTTGATGTGATCAAAGGGGGAGAAATAGGTACAAGTTTAGGGGGAGTTAGAATTTTTATCAAAATACTGAATTTTTATGAATTTTTACTAAACTCTATTTTATAAGTCTAAATTTTGATAAATCATAATTAGTGTTGAAATTTCTTTTATTGCAAACTTCATACTTAAAATATTTTATTTATCATTTCTTTTTTGTTATTACCCTAACTTGAACTTGAGTTTATGCACATCAAAAAGGGAGAGATTGTTGGACCCCGTGGTTGTTTTGATGTGATCAACCAAGTTAGGTTAGATCCTATTTGGTTTTGATCCCTATGTCTAAATGTGCAGGAGCTTAGGAGCATAGGAAGTCGAGCGGAAGACGCAACTAGCGAGAAGGATGGCATGGGAAGGGAGACGATGGGTTTGGTGCATCCGAGGGATGAAAGAGCTACAGAAGAGTACATCGGTGGACTAGAAGAACGTACGTGATGTTCGAGGGACGAGAAGCCGAAGCGGAAGCTTGCTTGAGGAGAAGGCCAGAAATTGAGTTCGGATGAGCTCTATTTCGGTTGGCCACAATCACCCAAGCGAACGGAGCAGCAGAAGATCCAAAGGAAAGCTAGAGCTATTTATACGCTGCAGATAGAGGGCATCCTCCATGATATAGAGGGTGCCCTCTATGATATAGAGGGCACCCTCCATGATGTATAGGAGGTGCCCTCCATGATGTATTGAGGGCACCCTCCATGTTATTGAGGGCACCCTCGACCCAGTCTATATAGCCGTTTGGCAGCGGATAAAGCTTTATCCGTTGCCTCACTGGAGGCATCCTCCAAGCCCCTTGGAGCGACCCTCAAGCAGTAGATAAAGTTTTCCGGGGGCTATAAAAGGATCCCTGGACCTAGGAAAAATACAACAAACCGAGAACAACTACTGGAATCATTTCCTAGAGATTTTATGAACTTTACAAAAGTGTAAGAGGCTTCTCCACCTATAAAGAAGGAGATATTTCTAGTAGAGCTTTGCAACCGCCTTGGATTAATAACCACCTAGGTTGTAACCAAGTCAAATCTGTATGCCTCTTTTCTTTTTAATTAGTTGTTCATTTTAGTTTATTTTAATTGTGATATTGCTACTAATCTTGGTTGGAAAGAAGGGAAAGTTTTTTTTTTTAATTTTTAGACGCTGCACCCTCTCACCGGCCCCGCCGCTGCCCCAATAGATTCAAGCTTAAGCCAACTCAAGCTTAGTCAACCAGGTCAACATTGACCTAAGGATATTGCACCAACAGTCATCTTGGTTATGGAAACTTATACTTTGATATCTTAAGAAAACATTTCTTGGAGGTGTGGACTCGAGATAATTGAGTATAAGCCAAAGTACCCGAAGGTGTTTGGATAGCCCATAAAGAATTCACCGCTCCTTACGAGGAGACGTATACTTTATGACCATTTGTTAGGATTATTACTTAAAGTTTTTGGCTAAAACATCAAATGTTAAGAATGTGAGACTCTTGTACACATGTACGAGTAATTTAAATATGCAGAACGAGGAAGTATTACATGAGCTAGTTGTGACGTAGTCAGCCTAGTGGGAGTAGAGATATAGACCATATCCTGAACCAACTGGGTATAGGATGAGTGAAAGGAATGATGCACGACTCACTATAGCTGCTAAAGGGTTCAGAATTAGTTATGAGATCAGCTATAATTTTTCAGTTAATTAGGGATCATGATATACTACTAGGTGTCACTCATGATAGTTCTATAATTAAGTAGTTAATTATGGATGATCAAGATAAAATCTATTGGGTCACACGCACTACAAGTCTCTAAAAGATGTAAAATAAATTAGAAAATAAGATTCTCAGATCAAGAGATAAATGTTTGGTTGAACCATACATAAGACAAATATAGAAATATTTGTTAAAATGAAAGCGTGGATGAGTAACATCTCTTATGAAAGACTTGAACCTATTTGGTTTAATCATAAACCAATTTGATTTAACCATGAACCAATTTGATTTAGTTGTGAACAAACCAAGGGGTTAATGGAATAAATTTTTATTAAGGCATAATGGGTTAGATTTGGACTTTCTAATCCAACTCATTAAAGAGGACTATATATTAATATTGTTATAAGAGAATTAATACACAATTCATTATTGGCTTGATTAGGTTTTGGAAACCTAAATCCAATACCTCTCTCTCCCTCTCCCTCTCTCTTGCCGCCGACCACAACAAGAGGATCTCCTCTTGTTGCCGTGAACCACCCAAAGGAAGAAGATCTTTCTTTTGCTCACTCTTCCTCTTCTTGATCATTTTTCTTCGCTCATGGCTAGTACTTTTCGAAGGCGAAGCTTGTTCTCTTAGAGTTGTCTTAAGGATCTTAGCGTGAATACGAACAGAGACGATGTTTGATAACGTCGCAAAAGGTTGATGCCCTTCTCGTTATAGGTCATCTGTAAGGTGTACCTAGAATAATTGCTATTATATTTTGTTCTATTTTATGATCTTATTTGCGCAAATGTGGAACCGCTACATCAACGACCCCCTAGAGTCAGTCCGACGGATATGGAGGGAGGTAAATGCAAGTATATAGCTGAAAGCACATGGCCGAGACACTAACCCCAGGTAACGACACCTCGAGAATTGAACCCAAGACCTCTCGGCCACGAAATCATGCGTGCTCAGCTGTGCTACACTCTGGGGATATGATCTTATATGCGCGATTGTATCTTTCATGCATGTGGTGTGTGTGATGTAATAAATTAGTTTATTTAAGTATTCCACTGTGCATGTTTACCAAATGTTTTTTTAGTACTCACTATATCGAATATATCCCAATAGTGATATCAGAGCCCGATCGTGCTTTGCCATGATCATAAAATTATTTTACGATCCATAATTAGTGTTGTACTTAATTTGAGGAATTTTACAGGGATTATTAAGAATTTTCTATTTTTGGAAAGTTCCCTAAATTGTTAGAAAATTTCATTTTTGGAAAGTTTTTGAAATAATTTTAGAAAATTAAACTTATTTATTTTTTGTTAATTTAGAAATTATTATTTTTGGAATTTTCTAGAATTTTAAGAAACATTTCATTTTTGAAAATTTTCCTAATCTGTTAGATAATACTAAATTTGGAAAGATTCTTAAATTCTTTAAAAATTCAAGTTTGAAATATTCTGAATTAAATTATAATTTTTTGTTTATTTTTAGATTTATTAAAATATTATATTTTTAGAAAGTTTCTTAAATTGTTAGGAAATATCAAATTTGGAAAGATTTAGAAAATCATAAAAAAATCCAGATTTAAATTAATCTGTAATAAATTAAGAAATATTTATTATTTATTTCCTAAATTGTTAGAAAATTAATATGAAAATTTGTTTATAAAATAGTTAAAGATTCTTCATTGATAGAAAGATTCTAGATGAGATATGTTAATTAAATTTAGAAATTGATTTCCTATTTTAATTAGATAAATCTTTATTTATTAAAATCAGATTTATAATATTTTTTATTTCTAAAATATAATTATAATATATTTAAATGTATGCCATGTTCATGTCATATTGTATGTCATGTAGATGCATTAATTATAACATGATTAAATTTTACTATGTGTACGATGTGATTAGATCTTACAGTATGTGTGATGTGTCATGCTATGCCATGCATGCAATGTGTCATGTCATCATCTATGTCATGCGTGTGATACGATGTGTCATGCCATCATATATGTCATGCGTATGATGTGTCATGTCATCATTTATACCATGCGTATGTCATGTTTGATTTATTGACCAAAGTCAAGCTCAACTTGAAATTAAATATATTCAAACTATGAAGATGTAATCTCATGATTAACGGGTTCGTTTTAAACTTGAAGTGTTGATTTGTTGTGTCAAAGTCATGATCAATGTGGATAAAGGTGAAGTTGGGTGATATACATTTGATGTATACTTGTTAATGTGTTAACAACCTGATGTTTATGCGAAAATCAATTAGTTGTTAGCATAATGTGAAAGTTGCATATAAGCGATATGCAATCGGTAAACTTGTTACCTACCGCTTTAACTAAGAATGACTTGTTGACCAAAGTCAAGGTTATTCTTATCTATGGTGGATATCATACCACTTGGAGAAAATCTACCATATCCTAAATTCAAAATAAGAGTATTTGAATTTGATAAATAAGCAGATTTTTATTACATGTAAATTGTTTAGATAAATAAAATCATATCTCTCAACATTCTTATTTTTGTATTTTTAGGTTAATCATTTAATTATGACTTCTGTTAATCTACGTTCAATTTTAGACTCGAACAAACCGACTGGGTCGAACTTCTTGGATTGGTTTCAAAGTTTAAGAATTGTTCTCAAAGCTGAGAAGCTAGCTTATATCCTTGATAAACCTCTTCACACTGTTGGTTGCTACTTGGAATTCCGATCTGCTTCCCCTGTACAAAAATTTGTACAAACATAGACCTTTCCTAACAACCTATGTGTTCCTCATGAGTTAAACTTGAATTAGAAACGGAACTTAATATTTTTACTTCAAGTTTAACTCATGTGTTCTTCAGTAGTTAAAACTTGGATTGCAAATGATACTTAACATTATTAATCCAAGTTCATCCCATGTTACAGAAGTTGATTAAATATCTATTTCAAGGATTGACTTTCAGGTTAATCATGGCGAGGCACTCAACCTTCTTGGGTATGGGATCATCCACCACTTCCTAGACAAAGCCTTTCAAAGAAATTGGATATTTAAACTTCTTACAGTAACCCTAGGTTTAACTACAGAGACCTCAACAGAAGTACAAGATCAAAAAACTAAATTGAAACACAAAAACGAAACACGTACGAAATTGCTAGCCTCTTGTGTTGGTATTTCAGGATCCATAAAAAGGAAAACTAGTTTCGCTACGGAATTAAAAACTAGTTATACCTTTCTTTGTAAACAAAGATCTTTTGATCTTCTACTATATTTCTCTCCTCCTCTTGGACGTCGTATGGGCGACGATCTACCAAGATGAAATCCACCCGAACCACTTCTTCTCCTCCAAGAAATTCCAGCCACCAAGGAATGCCAAAATAGGAAACTTTCTTCTATTCTCCTTCTTCTCCAAGCAACCGCTAGCCCTTATGTTCTTCCCCTCCAAGCAAGGTTTCGGCCACCAAGCAAGATGAGAAGAAGAATAGCTAAAAATAGTGGCCGGCCCTAGGAGAACAAGCAAGGAAAGAATAGAGAGAGGGGTGCCGGCCACCAAGGAAAAAAAGAGGAGCTTTTGAGAGATGTGTGTTATTTTTCAAGGCACCCTCTACCTCTCTTTTATAATCCTTGGTCATGGCAAAAAAAGAAAATTTTAATAATAATTAAAATCTCTCTCTTTTAAATTTCCTATTGTGATGGCTACAAAAGGAAAGTTTTAAAATTAATCTATCTCTTTTAAACAATGTAGAAGGCTACAAAAAAGGAAAGATTAAAATTAAAACTTCTCTTTTAAATCATGGTTACAAAAAAGAAAAGTTTTGTCAAAATTAAAATATCTCTTTTTAAACATTATAGATAACTACAAAAAAGGAAAAATTTTAACAAAATTAAAATATCTCTTTTAATCCTTTGTAAATAGCTATAAAAGGAAAGATTTTAAAATTTAAAACTCTCTTTTAAAACCATGTGGATGACTTTAAAAAGGAAAGATTTTATCAAAATTTTATTTTAAATAAAATCTCCTTTTCTATCATGCTATGGCTAGTCCCTTGCTTGGGTACCAAGTAAGGCTTGGCCGGCCACTACTTGTGCTCCAAGCTAATACTTGGCCGACCCCCTTGCACTGAGCAAGGATGTGTCTGGCCCATTACTTGGGTAAGAAGTGGACTTGGTGGATATAAGACCTTATAGAGGCTACAACAGAGACTGAGAGGAGGAATTGGTTTTGGTCTCCCGATGAGCTTGAGCTTCCTGTGTTCAACCCGAACACCCAACTCAAGTTCATCAATAATAACTCATACCACTAAAGAGTTATTATTGAACTACCACACCAATCCCATATTACATTATGAGCTCCTTTTTATTATGAGTGCGTTAATCTCCCTGTGTTTAAGATATCGAATGTTCATTAATTATATGAGTTACTGACACTCACTTAATTAACATCTAGCTCCAAGAGTAGTACCACTCAACTTCATTGTCATGCCGGACTAGGTCCACCTGCAGGGTTTACATGATAATGCTTATGAGCTCCTCAAGGGGACATCATCAACCTAGATTACTAGGACACAATTTCCTTCTGTAATCAATAACACACCATATAAATAATATTATTTCTCAACTTATCGGGCCTATTGATCCAACTGAATAAATCTCATCTATTGATAAATTAAAGAAATAAATACTAAGTATATGTGCTTGTTATTATATCGGGATTAAGAGCACATACTTCCATAATAACAGAGGTCTTGTTCTTTTATGCAATCAGTATAAAAAGAACAACCTCAAATGATCCTGCTCAATACACTCATAGTGTATTAGTGTAATTTTATAGTCAAGATAAACTAATACCAAATTACACTACGATCGTTCTAATGATTTGTCCCTATCTATCTTGGTCGTGAGCTACTATTTATAATTTATAAGGAACTGATAACATGATCTTCTGTGTGACACCACACACTATGTTATCTACAATATAAATTAAATGGACAACTACATTTAACATAAATGCAGACATTTGACCAATGTGATTCTTATTTAAAAATAAATATTTATACAAAAATCTAGGCTTTTAGTATACATCCTAACACACACAAGTCTTGATGTCAATGCAATTGAAGACCAATTGTTGACCCATCAAAAACATAAGGATGATTCTGTATTTACAAATTGCATCATGCTAGTCGCTATGACTCCTGAACTATGCAAATATGATAAACATTTGGATGCTTATGATATTGTCTATCATCTTCATGAGCTGTTTGATGAGCAAGCTAGATCCAAAAGGTTTGAGGTCTCCAATCTTCTCTTTTGCTCTAAGATGCAGGAGGATTCGTCTGCAGTATTTGTACTAAAGATGAACGGCTACATAGAGTATTTAGTATCACTCAGTTTCTCGATGGATTATGAGTTAAGTATTGACTTAATTCTACATAGTTTGTTGAAAAGTCATTCATAATTTATGATGAACTATTGGATGAATAATTTGGAATCGACCATCCCCGAGATAATTAATATGCTTAAGATTGTGGAGCCTTGTGTTAAAGGTGAACAGAAAACTGTGATGTTAGTAGACTCCTCTATGAAAGATTATAAGAGGAAGCCAAAATATCAAGCTAAGGAGAAGAGAAAAAAAGCCAAAATAGTAGAACTAGCACAAAATGGTTCATGCCATTATTGTGGTAAGATGGGACACTGGCGAAGAAACTGCAAAATTTATCTTTAGTTTGTGAAGAAGAATAAGGCATCCGATGCCTTATTCTTTTCAAGTATTTTCATTATTGATTGTTATACTATTTCCTCAGACACTTGAATATTGGATACTGGTATGGCTCACATATATATAATGACATACAAGGGCTAAGGAATAACAGAAGACTCGTCAAGGGAGAATCAAGTCTGCGAGTTGGGAATGGAGCAAAGGTTGCTGCAGTCGCCAACGAAACATATTTGTTAAAGCTTCTTAGTAGACTTATCTTAGAACTGGATAATTGTTATTTTGTTCCTACATTAACAAAAAACATTGTTTCTATTTTTTGCTTAAATAGAAAAAGTTTTCATTTGACTTTTAATGACAATTGTTGTTATATAACTTTGAACGACGTTCTTTATGATACTAGAACTTTATGCAATGACATCTACACATTAGATATATCTAGTGATGTATTTAATATTTAAACGAGCAATAAACGTGCTCAAATAGATAATCAATTAACCTCTTACTCATGACATTGTGGCCTTGGCCATATAATCAAGAAACGCATGTCCGAATTGTAAAAGCTTCCAATGTTTGAATCATTTGAATTAGATACATGTGATTTTTGTTTAAAAGGCAAGATAACAAAGTTATCTTTTTCCGAAAAGAGTGAACAAGTTGATGAGTTACTTAGGCTCATACATACTGATGTATGTGGACCAATGCTAACTCATGCACTAGGAGGTTATAACTACTTTACTACTTTCATTGATGATCACTCTTGTTATGGGTTTGTGTATCTAATGAAACATAAGTCTGAAGCATTTGAATAGTTTAGAGAATTCAGAAATGATGTAAAGAAACAACTTGGTAAAAGTATTAAGATACTTCGATCCGATCAAGATGGTGAATATTTAAGCCAAGAGTTTCAAGATTATTTAAGGGACAATGGTATATTATCTCAATGGACTCCGCCTTATATGTCACAATATAATGGTGTATCAGAAGGGCGTAACCAAACCTTGTTGGACATGGTTAGGTCAATGATGGATTGTGCAAATCTTCCCAAAATATTTTGGGGTTATGCACTCATGACAACTGTTTACTTGCTAAACAAATTCCCGATGAAGGCAATCTTAACTAATCCATATGAGGTATGGACTAGTAAGAAACTCCTCATATCTTATTTAAAGATATGGGGATGTCCTACTTATGTGAAAAGGACTATATCAGACAAGTTGGACGCTAAGTCTGATAAGTGTTTATTTATTGGATACCCTAAGGAAACTAAGAGTTGCTAATTCTATCACCCCTTGGGTGTTTGTTTCAAGGCATGATGTATTCCTAGAGAAAGAGTTTCTCTTGTAGGAAACAAGTGGGAGTATAGTTGAACTTGATGAAGATCAAGAGACTCATATAGACACTAATGAGATGCCTAGTCAAGAACCGCAACCAATTATGACACAACCTCCTTTCAAATCAAGTAGGACACACAATATTCTTGAGAGATATGTATCTCTTGTAAGATAATCAAATGATGTGTTACTCATTAAGGATAAAAAACCTACTAATTAGGAAAAATTTTTGAATAGTTTAGAGAATTACAAGTGGCTTACAACTATGAAGTCGGAAATGAATTTCATGTACGAAAACCAAGTTTAAAATTTGGTGGACCCACCTGAAGGCATTATGCCTATAGGGTGCAAGTGAATTTTCAAGAAGAAAATTGACATAGATGGTAATGTAATTACCTACAAGGTAAGGTTGGTGGCGAAAGACTATCGTCAAAGGCAAGACATTGACTATAATGAAACCTTCTCACCTGTGGCCATACTTAAATCCATTCAGATACTTCTGGTCATATCAGCTCATTATGATTATGAGATATGACAAATGGATGTGAAAATAACTTTCCTTAATGGAAACATGCTCAAGGACGTATATATGATACAACTTGAAAGTTTATATCTGTTAACAAGAATAAAGTATGCAAGTTTTAACGATTCATTTATAAACTAAAGCAAACATCCAGGAGTAGGAATATCCATTTTGATAAAGTGATCAAAGATTTTGATTTCTCACAAAATCCAAATGAACCTTGTGTATCAAAAGGTTAGTGGGAGTGTGGTCGTATTCCTAATATTATATGTTAATGATATATCACTTATAGGAAATGATGTGTCAGTTCTACAGTTAGTTAAAGTTTGGTTGTCCACGATATTCTCCATGAAAGATATGGAAGAAGCAACTTACATCCTAGGAATGAAGATTTATAGAGATAGACCGAAAAGGTTGCTTGGTTTTTTATAGTCGACATATATAGACAGAGTGCTAAAATAGTTTAGCATGCCTGAATCCAAGAAAGGTTTCATACCTATGAGGCATGGAATTCACCTTTTGAAGTCTATGTACCCACGTACAGAAGACAAGAGGATTTGCATGGATAAGATACCTTATGTGTCTGAAATAGGATCTATCATGTGTGCTATGTTATGTACAAAGCTCGATGTATTGTATGCTCTGAGTGTTATGAGCAAATACCAGTCAGATCCAATAATGGATCATTGGGTGACTTTCAAGATAATTTTCAAGTACTAAAGAAGAAATAAGGATATGTTCTTAGTATATGGAGATGATGACATGATCATACACTGGTATACGAATGTTAGTGTCCAGACAAACAAGGATGACTCCGAGTCCCAGTCTAGATTCATAGTCATATTAAATGGAGGCACAATTAGTTGGAAGAGTTCCAAGCAAGGCACTGTTGCAGATTTTACTTGTGAGACGGAATACATTGCAGCTTCGGAAGAAGCAAAGGAAGCAGTATGGATCAAGAAGTTCATTACCGAACTTGGTTGGTTCCATCCACTATTGAAGCATTACTTATTTATTGCGACAACATTGGAGCCATTGCGCAAGCAAATCATTGGTACCCCAAGGTAATTTTGATGTGATCAAACAAGTTAAGTTAGGTATTATTGTGTTTAATCCTATATCTAAGTGTGCAAGAACTTAGGAGCACAGGATATCGAGCAAAAAATACAGCTAGTGAGAAGGACGGCACGGGAAGAGAGCCGACGAGCTCGGTGTGTCTAAGGGACGAGGTGCTGCGGAAGAGTATGAGGGCGGACGAGAAGGAGGCACACGGCGTTTCCGAGGGACGAGAAGTCAGGAGCGGAAGCTTGCTCGAGAAGGCCAGAAGTTAGGTTCAGGTGAGCCTTATTCCGGATGGCCGAGATCACCCAAGCAAGAGGAACCGGAGCGGAAGACCCAGACTGAGACGAGTGAAACTGAAGGCCCAGACTGAAAAAGTCAACTTGGTTGACTTTCCTGGTCCAGGCATTGAATTTTATTCTGATCGCATTTGACCACGATCTATTGCGAAGGGGATAAAATTTTATCCCATCCAGGCGCCCCGAGCAAGGCTATATAAGTAATCTTGCTTCTAAAGCTTTACAACAACGTGAAATACAAAGAAACAACACTTGTGTGCTCTTAGTTTTTTGTTTAGCTTCTTTTCTGTGCGTTCATTTATGTAAGAGGCTTCTCCGCCTGAAGGAGATTATTAGTGCATTTCAACTTCCTTGGATTATTAACAACTTTCTCGGTTGTAACCAAGTAAATTCTCGGTGCCTCTTTCCTTTTAGTCTTTTATTTATTCTTATGCAAGTGTTTATTTTATTTAAGTTATAAGCCGAGAAAGGTATTTTTATTTTAATTTATGCAGGGGTTATTCACCCCCCTCTAGCCGGCCACCAAAGGTCCTAATACAAAGGAACGTAGGTCTCATCAGTGATTCAAACACGTGCTTCGCCGCTATCATCTGATTAGGGAGATCATTTGTAGGAAAGAAATATAACTCGAGAAAATTCCCACTGAAAGAAACCTAGCGGATCCTTTGACAAAGGCTCTACCACAAAGCAAGTTTGAGAGTTACGTCCATGCTTATGATTTAGGACACCATGGCGATTAACATTATATCAAGTGGGAATGTTAGATTTTGAGGGATATCTTAAGGCAATCACCTTATGATTTTACTATTTATTTGACAAATATATATTCACTAGTGCATATTATATGTTTGAATAGTCTTAAATTTATTTACTGAATGTCCGCACTACAATTCATAACATGAGAGAATTTATGATTGGATCACAACTTATGATTATCTCTGCATGTGCAATTATGAACGTATTGAAATTTTCCTAGTCATCGAATTGGTGCATTCGGACATTATCATGGGTTATACTCCTTAGTTCGACCAAGAAGCTATTTTTCACTAGCTGGAGATATTGGATGTTGAGAGTTAAATGTGGATGCTAATTATGGTAACTAGTTCATTGGAGTAACATACTGTAATACTTCATATGGTTCTGTGAAGTTTTTATTGCAGTTCGAGTACAAATTTCCTTCGACTTGAGATATACAAGTCATCTTGGTCATGGAGAATTATACGTTAACATCCTAAGCAAGTATCTCTTGGAGGTGTGAACCTGAGATAATTGAATATAAGTCAAAGTTCCTGAAAGTATTTAGATAGCTCACCGAGGATTCACCGCTCCTTATGAGGAGACGTATACCTTATGGCCACTCGTTAAGATTATTACTCAAAATATTTGGCCAAAGCATCACATGTTAAGAGTATAAGACTCTTGTATACATGTACGAGTAATTTGAATCCACAGAATGAGGAAGTATTACTTAAGGTAGGTGTGACGTAGTCAGCCTAGTGGGGGCAAACACATAGATCATATCCTGAACCAAGTGGGTATAAGACCAGTGAAAGAAACGAGACACGATTCACTGTAGTTGCTGAAAGGTTCAGAATTAGTTTTGAGATCAACTGTGATTTTCCTATTAATTGGGGATCATGATATACTACTAGGTGACACTCATGATCGTTCCATAATTTAGTAGTTAATTATGGGCAACCAAGATAAATCGAGAACATATTAGGTAACACGTACTACGAATCTCTAAAAGATGTAAAACAAGTTAGAGAATAGGATTCTTAGATCAAGAGATAAATATTTGATTAGACCATACATAAGACAAATATGGAAATATTTGTCTAAATGGAAGTGTGGATGAGCCACATCTCTTATGAAAGAGTTGAACCCTATTTGGTTTAGTTATGAACCAATTTAGTTTAGCCATGAACCAACTTGATTTAATTGTGAACCAAACCAAGGGGTTAATGGGCTAATTTTTTATTAAGGCATAATGGGTTGGATTTGGGCTTTATAATCCAACTCATTAAAGAGAACTATATATTGATATGGTTAAGAGAGAATTAATACACAATTCATTATTGATTTGCTTAGGTTTTGGAAACCTAAACCCAATATCTCTCTTTCCCTCTCCATCTCTCTTGCCGTCGACCACAACAAGAGGATCTCCTCTTGTTGTTGTGAGTCACCCAAAGGAAGAAGATCTTTCTTTTGCTCATTTTTCCTCTTCTTGATCCTTCTCCTTCGCTCATGGCTAGTATCTTCCAAAGGCGAAGCTTGTTCTCTTGGAGCTGTCTTGAAGAGCTCAGCGTGGATACGAATAAAGGCGAGGTTCGATAACGTCGCAAAAGGTTGATGTCCTTCTCATTACAGGTCATTCATAAGGTATACCTAGAATAATTGTTATTCGATTTTATTTTATTTTATGATCTTGTCTGCGTGATTATATCTTGCATGCATGTAGTGTGTGTGATGTAATAAATTAATTTATTTATCGTTAAGTCTTCCGCTGTGCATATTTATGAAACGTGTTTTTAATACAGACCGCGTTGGGCATATCCCAATATAGTTCCCCGACAATGGCGCTAAAATTTGATATCAAGCGTCTGTTACTCGCTTAGATCAAATTAATAATTTATAATCAACCGAACCCCTCAACCTACACTAAGGTAGTATAGTAGAGGATTGAGTCGTCTCTCACTTAGAACTAATGGTAGAACATTTATTTTCATACCCAATTGAACCAAGGAGGTTTGTTTTAGGGTTGTTCTCTAAACCTAATGTAATAAATGAAATCCTAACTAACCAACAACGATGAACCCATAACACAGTGTCACTCTACACTATGGATAACACCATAAATATGTATAAATGAAATTAACCAACAAACCTAGCTAACTATCAAAGACTACCTTATACCATATTGTCACACTATGATACAAGAATTATCATCAATAGACATAACATGAAACAACACAAGTAATTCAAACATCCATAAGGAAAACAACAGTCAAATAAAAGCAACTGACTAAACAACTTAACAATAATTAAACAAAACCTAACCATGAAAAAAGTTAAAGTTGTACCACATTGTCACACTATGATACAAGATCATTAATCACGCATAAATGGAACTAACAAAATACAACACTAAACAATTAAACATGCATCATAACATAAACATAAGATCAAACATGAAAGTGAACTAACAACTAAACATGAAACATTCAACAGGAAAGTAAAATAAACTATCCAAACTACTCTTCCACGATCAAACACCAATCAACTACCCCTACTGCCACACGGAGACCCAGATCTAGAACCACCAGAGCCGGTGGATAGCAACGAAGATTCTGGCAGTGCTTGCATCAACAATGACGATGATGTGAATCTTCCACTAAAGTTGGACCACTCCGGTGGGAGTTGACCGTAGATGAAGATGGATGTTAATCTTTGTCAATATGGACGTCTGGCCACACGAACCATGGCCAACTTGCTTGGCCAGATTGAATGGAATCAGAGACCATGGAAACTCACGACTAAAGTTGGATGAGCTACGTGTAGGATCAGAAATAATGCTAGAGGGGGAGGGGGGGTGAATAACGATCATCGAAAATTTGATTTAAAACAAATACGCAGCAGAAGAATAAGAAGCAATGCTAACACGACCAAATTTTTACTTGGTTTGGAGTCTTCGACGACTCCTACTTCAAGGCCCTCACTCGTCGAGTGCTTTCATTGGGCAATCCACTAATAGTTTGAAATGATTACAAATTCCAAATACAATAACTATAAATAAAAATTACCGACAAAAAAAAACTAATTAAAGCTAAAGTTCAGTTATCGATGGAGTGTAACAGTGTTGCGAGAGCCTTTTTGAAGCACTGAGCAGAAGAGAAAGTCGTTACAGTTGTTGTAGTCGTTGTTCTGAAGCTCCAGGTCGAAGGCCTTTAAATAGGTCCATTCCGGGTGCCTAGAACCCCTCCGGGCGCTTGGGCCACGTGGCTCGGCCAATCGACATACTCCACGTAAGCTTGTGGATTAATTTTTGGCTATGGGTGCTTGGACCGAGTTCGAGCGCCCAAACCGCCTGGGCGCCCATGGCCCTACCCAGGCGAGCCTGGTCTGTGCGCCCGGACCCCTTTTCTTTAGCCTTTCCACTTGCAAGAAAAGGTTAGTCCAGACAATCAAAAAAATAAATTTTATCCTACAAAATAGAGTTAGTACAATATAATAGATTATGAGTAGTAATTAAATCTTGTCTCTCCAAGACCACGATCTAATCAAAGTCTCAATTTAGGTTTTCCAAATGGACTTAAGCTGGACCGACGCCTATAGTTCCCTCAACAGGGAACGCGTCCTCACTGATCTCTCCTCTAGTTGCTTACCTTTACTTACCACTTGCAGTCACTTGACTTGCCTCTGACCCAGCAGGTCTTCCTGCTAGTTGTCAAGTCTGCAGACCCAACTGAATTTTGACCGGTTGTCAGGTCCCGTGGACCCAACAAGAATTCTCGTCAAATATTGGGTCTCGCAGACCCATCTAGACTTCGCACTAGCTATCGAGTTTCCCAGACCTAGTTGGATTTCCCACCAGCTATCGAGCCCCGCGGACCTAGCTAGATTTCAGCTTGGTGTCAGATCCTTCAAACCAGTCAACTCCTACACACTTGGTAGAAGCGTTAGACCAATAACCCATCTAACTTTAACCTGTGTCATACATCAAAACCAGACTGTTAGTGCAACCTGCACCAACACTATGAGCACCCTTTCAGAACATCCCTGCCATCACAACCACTTAAGCAGGGGGCTCTTGGGAACTCGATGACGAACTATGAATGGACCGAAACTGTGTCACCAGAGTAGAGAATAGACTGCTACCACCACTCAGAAGAACCCTCTGCCCTTGCAAACCGTTGGAGGCAGAGAACCTCAGAAAGGTGTCGGAAGGTGGAGGACAACACTGGAGAACCACTTAGATGAGTTGGAGATGACCGGAGCTCGTTGCCGCCGCCACCACTGCCCTGAACCCTAGCCCTTGCAAACCACTCTAGCGAGAGCAGCAAGGAAGCCACAGAAGAAGGGGAAACATCGGCAAATCTCTTCAGTGAGTTGAGCATGATCGAGGGGATGTCATTGTTATTGCTCGCAACTACCAGAACCTCTACTATCCGTCGTCGTTTAGAGTTGATTGGGCAATCGATGATTTGTGGCTGCGGGGAAAACACGAACAGTAGAAAAGAGAAGAAACCTGAGCTACCTTTACACTGTGCACCACATGAAAGAATAAAGGGAAGGGTTGTCCTCCTTCGATTTGAGCCATCTATGCCTATGAGGGAGATAGATGAAGATCTAGCCGTCAGATCATGAGAAGAGCAGTTTAGATCATTTAAAATTAAATTGAGATTAATTTGATCAAACAGTCCATGTAGCCCTACGTTTGGATGGAGGGCTGGATAACTAGATCTGAGTGAAGGAACAAGATTTCTCTAGATTTGGATCAACAGTTTATATTGATTCAGTTTGATCTCCTCTATTTGACATTTAAATCAAGCCAAATTTGATCTGACTCGACCCTAATCCATGACTATTTAGATTTTCTACAAAATCATATTAAAAATATGAAATTTAATTTCATAATTATAGAAAATTTATAATTACGTCCAAAATGAATTCCTACTCATAAATCATGATATAAACACCAAATTTATCATACGAGAAGGTAAAAATGCCAAGAATAAGGGCTAAAATGAATTCCTCTCATGTATTTGTTCACATTATCAATGCATGTATAACAATTTAAACTAATAAACTTGCCAAGAGATTTTTAATGTGGGACTAAAGTCTCATTCAATATGAAATCTCCTTATTCCTTTCCACTCTTTTCCATTCACATTTCTAACAACCTCCCACATAAATGGAAACAAAGTATGTGATAACATTCAACATTTGAGTCCAGTATATAATAGGTAGGTTTTATCCTTTGAACCTTCCCTTATGAAGATCAGTTTACTTACTGGCTGATAGTAGACACGATGTCCTTGAATAATTCTGTCGTCTGTATAAGCATTGACATGTCTCACCCAGAACTCTCCCTAATATAACTCAGTTCTCATAAGTGTGTTTGTTCTTAGCCATGAACATGCTTGTTTATGTGAAAAGTTCTAAAAATTGTGTCTTCTATTTTCTTCGAAGTATTCTCATTTCTTTCTCACATAGGTGATCTTTTAAGAGCATTCCACATTATTCTACTAGATCATTAAAAAAACGTGTGCTTAACCTCCATCCTTCACTAATCTATTGGGTCTTTCCCCCACCTTGAGTAACTTTGTTAGTGCAGTTAGATTATCCCTTTGAACCTAGTTATTGAAATCTTCAGTCTCCATAGGTTGGGATTCCTTTACACCAACATTTCTAGTCGGTATCAAGCTCGTCCCTTGAGATGAACTTATTACTGCTGGAAGCACTAGCTAATTAAACTTGTATTTGGCAAAGGTTCAAAGTTAAGGGTTATTGTGATCTAACAAGGTTAACGAAGTGTGGAGGAAAATCCTAGTTGAGGCTAGGTAAAGAAGTCTTGGTCAAGTGAACTGGGCAAAAGTCTTGGCAAATCGAGGACATTCAACAGAAGTCCTAGGTCATGGACATCAGACAGAAGTCATGGCGGGTCGAAAACTAGACGTTTAGCGGGAAGTCTTGAAAGTCAAGATTGGATGCTGAGCAAAAGTCCAAACAGGTTAGGAGAACCAGATGTTTGGCAATAGGTAAACTCTCCTGAGAGGAGTAGGTGAGGACACATTCCTAGTTGAGGAAACAATAAGTGTCAGTCTGACCTAGGATTTAGTGAAATATGAAAGTTATGACCAAACAATCCAAACACTGTCAAACTATTTTATTCCATATTGTTATTATATTTTATGTGCTAACTCTGTGATGCAGAAATCGAGAAGCTTGGAAATGGCGATCCAAATGACTGGAATGGATCTAGACTCCCTAAGCCGATCTAGGCACCTAGAAGAGATCTAAGCACCTTGATCACCTCAGCTTATGGCAAGATGAGGTGTCAGCCTCTAACTAGTCAACACACATTAGCATCCAAGCACCTGGAAGGGATCCAGGTGATTGGGACGGGATAGACTTGACTCGATAGAGCTTCAACGAGGTGTTGCCACATCAACATCCAAGCACGCAAGAGTGGTCCAGATTTTTGGAAGTGAATAAGTTGGCGATGAAAGTAGATCAGATAGGCTTCAGTGGAGTCGCTTGGAAGAGATCCAGGCGCCTAAAAGGGATCCAAGCGCCTAGAATGACCTATAAAAGAGCCTTCAGCCAGCATCTCTTAACACCATTCTCCTTTGTTGAATGACTCTTGAGTTGTTTCGAAACTCTGCTATGACTCCGAAATGCCTCACTGACTACTATGCACTACTTCAGATCTCTTGAAGTTGTTGACATTTTTTATTTGTTAAGTCAATTGTATTTCATATTTAAATCCTTGTACTTGACGAACTTATAGTGA
Organism: Zingiber officinale; assembly: GCF_018446385.1. NCBI lineage: Eukaryota > Viridiplantae > Streptophyta > Magnoliopsida > Zingiberales > Zingiberaceae > Zingiber > Zingiber officinale. The sequence goes on along the minus strand of NC_056002.1, from coordinate 2,215,179 downwards.
ATTGTCCATCGAAAGTAATCAACGATCGTGGACCTTGGGCTAGCAACATGGGCTATGAACCAAGTAAAAAAGAAATAATATTAGTATTGGTTTTTGTTTATTCTTTTCTACTACTTTAACTCATGTTTTCCAAAACAAAAGTGAAAAAGCGACATGCGTTATTCACCCCCTAGCGCTATTCAATCCTTCAATTGGTATCAGAGAGGGGGGGGGGGCGCTCTGAATTGGTGCAACCACCGTTTGAGCATTGTTTTCATTTTTCATTGTCAATCAAAATCGTTGCAATCACCCCTTCTGATAAATCCTTTTTCTCGCTCATGTTTTGTCATTTCTTGAAGTTGGTGCAACACCACTTAAGTTAATTTCTTTCTCGTGTTATTCTTCTCCCATACTACTAATCCAAGACTAAGTCTTGATACATTTTATATTGTTCTTTTTGTACAAACTCTTTTTTTTCTCTCATGGCCCATCAAGAAGACTACAGTACCGTCCAACTATCATTCTTCTCTAGCGAAGACTTTGAGTACTCGAAGGGCTGAATGGAATTCCACCTAAAGACTTAGGTGGAAATGTGAATCATCATCCAAATTAGGTTTACGCTACCTCTCTACGGAAATTGAGTACTGGTGGGATGCGAGAACTGGGACCCGCACATGAAAAAAATCGAGGCAGATGCAAAACGCTACTCAAACTCTTCAGTGCGGCCTGACAAAAAAAGAACTGAATTGGGTTGGACCCTTTAAAAGCACCAAGGACCTATGAGAGAAGTTGATTGAGTTACACAAGAGATCCTCCAATACAAAGGTAAGTGGGTGTGATTTAATATTCAACAAATTATATAATATTAAAATGTATGAAGGAGAATGGACAAGCTAGTTGCACACCTGGATCCAAGATATGCTCAACGGTCTCCACTCAATTGAACAAAAGGTAGAGAATTGCGATGTAATAAGATATACTCTCAATGCTTTTGTTAGGAACACCTTGTGAGCATCTATGGTAGATGCTTATAAGATTTCCAAAAATCTTTCATTTCATAGACTAGATGAGTTATTTTCCGAATTTGAATTACATGTGTAAACTAATACACGCCCAGCCAAGAAAGGAATTTCTTTGATTTCAAGAAAAATCAAGATGAAGTAACCAAAGTACCTGTCCTGATTCAAGCCCGAGTCCGAAGACAAATCAGAATCCGAATACGAATAAAATCACCGTCGAACTAGTCAATCTAGTTCGGAAACTCTACAAGAAAAAGAAAGAATTCACCAAATGCGAAATCAAGAAGATGATCCAAACAAAGGGAAATTAGTTAGGACCAAGCCAGACTCCAAAAGAAAGTCAGAAGTAACATGCTATTGATGCAACCAAAAGGGACATTTTAAGTCTGAGTGTCCAAATCTAAAAGATAGCAAAAAGTAAAGAAGGAAGAAGGCACTACAAGTAACGTGGGACGAATCCTCATCAGAAGAATCAGATGAAGAAGAACAAGCTCAAGCAAGCCTCCTTGCACTATCAACACGAGAACAAGTTGTTGGTGCAGCTAGCACCAATGGTCAAACCTAAGTTTTGATGAATGATAAATAGGTTAAAGTTAAACGTGTTACGATCTAACTTTGTTACCGAGTGTGTAGGGTGGATTAACCCCAGTCAGGATGTACGATTCCTAATTGGTTGAAGACTGGATGTGTGATTTTGGTAAGTAGGGATGTTCGATTCCTGACGGGTTGACGTCTATATGTGGGATTCTGGTAAGGGTCGGGATATGCGATTCCCAATTGGAGAAGACCAGATGTACGATTCTAGTAGGTTAGGATGTGCAATTCCCGATTGGAGAAGACCATATGTGTGATTCTGAAAGGTATCTCTACACTTGGTATCCGGTAGGTTGGGATGTGTGATTCCCAATTGGAGAAGACCAGATGTGCGATTCCGTTAGGTTGGGATGTGTAATTTTGGAAGGTATCTCTACACTTGGTAAGTAGAGATAAGTCACTGGAGGAGAGTGACCAAGTGAGGACGCACCCCCGTTTAAAGGGATAGTAGGCGTTGGTCCAATTTAGGTTCATTTCAGAAACTTAAATTGAGATCTTGACTAAATTCTTGTCTCGAGGAGATAGGATCTAATTACTACTTCTTACTATGATTGTGCTAACTTTATTTTGCAGGGTATATTTTATATTATTGAACAAACATATTTTACAGAGTAAAAGGAGCATAAAAGACCTTGGGTGAACAGTGTCTGAGGCACCTTCCATGCTATGGAAGGCTCCTTTTCATGCAGGATAAAATTTAGACTTCGTCGCAGATAATGAGCAACAAGTTCGGGAGGCGCCTTCAATGCTATAGAAGGCGCCTTCCACACCCTTTATAAGGGTGTCTCAACTAGGTCTCCAAACATAACTTCTATACGAGCTCCTACGCGTCTAGTTTGACTTATCGACTGCTCTGACTTCCTATTGTGACTCTACTACGCCCGACTGCCGCTAAGAAGCTGGCCAAACACCAAGCTGAAGCCAACCAACTATAAACTATGTTTGGTAACAAAATTAGTTATACTTCTCTGATTCTTTTGTACTCGATCCCATCTTCCGGTCGTTCCAGAAGATGCTTTTAGTGAATTACCTATCGATAGGTCCACAGGACTTGGGTCTTAGAGTAAGAGTCTCCGAAGGCTCCAAACTAAGTAAAAATCCTTGTGTTCATGTCTTTTAGTTTATGTCTATTTCTTTTTCCGCTGCGTACTCTTATCTTTAAAACGAAAAAGATAAGTTTTTGAAAACCATGTGATTCACCCCCTCCCCCTCTCATGTGCGTCTCGATCCAATTAGACCTGACCCCGGGCGGGGTCTGGCTCGGACCCGGCTTGGGCCTGTAAACTGGTCAACGGGCCAATTGCCCGTTGACCCAGTTCGCCAGGTCGAACCGGAACTAGCCCGGCAACTTGCCGGGCCGATTCCGGTTCATTTGCTGTAAAATCGGCGAACCGACGGTTAACCGGTGGTTCAACCTGCCGGTTCAACCGTAATTTTTTTTTTATAACGGCTTGAACCGCCGGTTAACTGGCGGTTCATAGCCGTTTGGGGGGGGGGGGGGGGGTTTGGGTAATTTTTTCAACGGTTAGGATCATTTGACCATTTTTTGATCAATGACTATGATTTAGTGTCCGTTACTATCAAAACTCTATAAATAGAGAGTCATTTCATTATTTCACACGCATCTTCTCTACTCTTACTCTTAATCTCAATTTCGTATTCTCTACACGACTACACACTTTCGTTTCCAATTTCCAATTACAATGGAAGGAGGTCGCGGAGGTGCATCATCTCGAGCTTGGAAGGGAAAGCAAATAATGAATCCGCGGGAGGAGGACCCCAACATTCAATCCACCGATGATGAGATCGAGCATCTTTCGAATCCGACACCCGAAACACAAGGAAGTATCGATGCAATTACTTCTAAGGTTCGAGTACTTCCTCCTCTAAAGTCTTCTATTTTCACTAAACATTTTGAGAATGTCACTCTTCCGTCGGGAGAAATGCGTGCAAAATGTAAGCATTGCAATGCTTCCTACAAATTCCAAGCCGGCGGTGGCTATGGGTCGTTGAAATGACATGTAGAAATGAAGCATCCAACGAAATATGGACTCGACCGTTCTCAAACACAATTATCAAGATTTTCTTCAACTAGCGGTAGTATCGATTCCGATTTATCTTTATATTCGGATAATAAATTAAGAGAATCATTAGCTAAATTTATTTCCGTAGAACATCTTTCTTTTAGTTTTGGATCTAAATGCACATTTGAAGATTTTTATAAAGAATCTCTTAATCCATGTGCTAAACGTGTTCCTAGGACTACACTTACTCGTACAATTAAAAAATTAGTAAAACAAGGAAAAAAGAATTTAATTGATAAATTTAGTAAATTAGATAATAAAGTTTCTTTATGTTCCGATATTTAGAGTGATCATTGGCAAACACATTCGTATATGGGTGTGACTTGCCATTGGATCGGTAACTCTTGGAACCTCCAAAAAAGATTGTTAGCTTATAGAGTTTTTGATGAATCACATAATGCTGATAACATCGCATAATTATTATGTTTAATTTTAGAAGAATATGACTTAACTCATAAAATATTTTCAATATCATTAGATAATGCTAGTTCCAATACCGCTTTGATAGATTATCTAAAATTTGTTTGTCAACCTATTTATTGGCGGTTTATTTTTTCATATTCGTTGTGTATGTCATGTTTTAAATTTATATGTTCAAGATGGTTTAAAAATTTTAGAAAGTTATATTAAACCAATTAGAATTGTAATTTCTTATTTATGGTCTCATCCATTTATAATGAAACAATGGGGTAGGTTTTGTAAAATTAATGGAATGAGACCTAAAAAATTTCCACGTGATGTACCAACACATTGGAATTCAACATACCAATTATTATAAGATTCATTTCAATATAAATAATTATTATATTTATTTTTTTGCACAAAATACTAATACTAATATATATTTATTTTCACAACAATGGAATATTTGTAGTAGTATTTGTAAAATTTTAAAAGTATTTAATGATGTAACCGAACAACTTTCCGGTGTTTATTACCCCACTGCTCAATTAGTTTTAGAAAATTTTTCTAATATAGTATTAGTTTTAAATGAACATATTAATAATGAATCTTTATCTCCTTGCATCTTAGCTATGAAAACTAAATGAGAAAAATATTTTTATTTAATTCCTGAAATTTATTTAATTGCATTCGCTTTAAATCCTAGATTTAAATTAGAAGTTTTACAAGAAATGTTAATTTTATATTATGACGCTTTAATTCCAATTAAAGATTCTTCTTCCCCTGATTCAGTTAATATTATATATAATGTTAGAATTTATTTATATGATATTTATAATCAATATTATGCAAAATATGGAACACAAACTAATATTTCTGAAATACAACAAACTACTAGTAGTAATTTAAAACTTACAAAAGCACAACTCTTATTAAAAGAACGAATAAAACGTCCACAAGGATCCTCAAGTTCCACACAGGAACTTGAGAATTATTTTACGACTTCTTTTGATTTTAATGAAGCAGATAGCGAAAATTTCGATATCTTAAAGTGATGGTCACAGAAGGCTCAAAGTTTTCCCGTCCTCTCCGTGATCGCCAAAGAAATATTAGCTTGTCCAGTGCCACAATCATTGGAAGCACAAGCATTACTGGACGATTGGACCAAAACGGAGAAAAGAATCCAAGGAATGCAACTTTCAGATGACGAAGTTGAAGATTTTGATATTGAAGGAACAAATACAACATGAATAGGAAATGGAAGTGAGTGAAAATGTAAAAGGATAAAAATGTAAAAGAACTACGTGAGCTTTGATTCCCCTAAAGGGATACGTAGGCAACTTAAATAAGTGCAAGCCCTTTTTTCCAATAAATTTTAATTTCTAATTTGTAATTTGTAATATTTAATTTTTAATTTTTAATTTTTAATTTTTAATTTTTTAACATAATAATCTTGAACCGTGGTGAACTGTGATGAACCGTGAACCGAAACCGTCTTGAGCGGTTAAAGTTAAGGGTCGATCTGTCTGAAACCGTCGAATTGGCGGTTCTGAACCGTCGAACCGTCGGTTCTGAACTGTGGTCAGGTCTAGATCCAACAAGTGGTATCAGAACAGGTTCTGCTTTGAATTGGTACAATCACTAATCAAGCTGGGGGAACAATTTTTTTGAATTTTTTGGTTTTTCGCATCTTATTTGAATTGGTAAAACTTACCCTTTCAAGTAATTATTTCTCGTTCGGTCTTACTCGAAATTGGTTCAACATCACTTGAGTCGTCAATATATTTTTCTTTTCTCAAACACTACTAATCCAAGATCAAGTCTTGGTACCTTCTTCTAGTTTTCTTTTTTAGCAAATCAAATAGCCCAACTTGAGAGATTTAGCACTGCTCGTCCTTCTCTCTTCAACGGAAATGCTTTCCGTACTGGAAGAAAATGATGGAAGTTTATTTGAAGACGGACATCGAGTTATGATTCATCATCCGATAAGGGTACCAGGCGCCTGTAGACAAAGCAACAAAAGTATCACTCGATCCAGAATGATGGAGTCCAAAAGATAAAAAGAAAGCTTAGGTAGACTCCAAAGCATTGAACACAATCCAGTGTAGACTCACAAAAGAAGTGCTTAGCTGAGTCAGCCCGCACGAGAACACAAAAGAGCTTTAGGACAAGCTCATCAAGCTACACAAAGGAACTCCTAATTCGAAGGTAACGAAATGCGACCTACTTCTTAATTCATTATTTAACATTAAAATACAGGACGGTGAGACCGTGAACTAGCTCCCCACTCAAATCAAAGGCATCCTCAACGACCTTCACCTAATTAGACACCAGATCAAAAATCGAGACGTAATAAGGTACGCTCTAAACTTATTCCCTCGAAATGCACTGTGGGCATCGATCATATATGTCTATAAGGTTTCGAGGAACCTCTCTAAATTAAAACTAGATGAATTATTTTGTGAGTTAAAGCTCCATGAATAAACTAACAACCCAAAGGTCGAGAAACAAATTGTTTTTCTTACAGATACATCAAAGGGAACTAAACCCGAAATTGAGACTGAATCCGAATCAGAATCAGATGAAGAAGAACAACTAGTGAATCTATTAAGGAAGATGTTCACAAGATGCAAGAAAAGCTTCACCAAACGTGATATGAAGAAGATGTCTAAATTAGCATCCAACAACACAAAAGCAAATGTCACGTGCTACGGTTACAATAAGAATGGGCATTTCAAACATGAATGCCTGAAGGAAGACCAAATCAAGAAGACAAAGCAAAAGAAAACACTAAAAGTGACTTGGGACGAGTCTTCGAACGGATCGGGAGCAGACGAGCTAAAGCAAGCAAGCTATCTCACACTGATGGAAATCGGAGGCGATTCAACTGAAGAAGATGAGTCTGAATACGAGTCAAGCCACGAATCTTCATCCGGGTCAGACCGACTCAAGGTAAATTCTTTTATCAACATAAATTCATTTAAAGTAATTGCTTGCCTGAATAAAACATTAATTAAAATTGAGGAACACGCTAAACAACTTCTAAAGGAAAATAACATCATTAAGGAATAACTGAACATGAACTCGGTGACTAGCCAAGTTCAAGACAACATTCAACTCAAGTTGCAACATTTGAGGAAGAAAACTCTGTCCTAAAAAGTCAAGTCAATTAGCTCAAAGGGCAGTTAGAAAAGTTTACCTTGGGAATCAAGTACCTAAACATGATTCTTGGATCCCAAAGAGCCGTGTACAATAAATCCAGACTCGAATATAAACCCAACATAAAGTATAAATCTTTTTTAATTTTAACTCAAAATCCAAAATTAACTAAAACTTGAGTTCCAAAGCGTGTCTAACCACACAAGTAGGACTCAATCAATATTATATACCAAAAGATAAAATTCACTATATAAATCCAAATAAACCAACTAACTCACTCTTATCCTCAAAAATTAAAACCTCAAATATAAATTTAAAGTATAAAATAAATAAACGTAAATTAAATAAAAACAAAAATACCGTAAACTAAAACTATAACCAAGTCTACTATAACTATAAAGCAAATCGACACAAACTAAAATCTAAACCCAAAGTCTAATAATTCAAGGGGAGACTCCAAACTAATTGGTATCTCCAAAAATAATAATTTACCTGGGAGGGTAATTAGAACTAGATTAAATAGGGATAAAAGTTTAACTTGATAAACGATACTGAAAAAATTTTGGATGATAGTAGGTTAGGGAAACTCTGTCTATGCATGTCTAGGAAGATATGACTTCGACTTGATGCATTTGACTTAGTGGAATTAACTGAAACTACCCTTTACAAATCCCAGCCGGTTAGATCAGAGTTTTATATTAAGTTTAGCGAATAGGACTATTTGAAAAATTTTAAAGGCGTAGTTACTCTAATGATATTCAAGTAACTCACCATAACTTAGAAGTTTATCCAAATAATGTCTATTTGTTGAACCCGAATCTAAATTTGAATTAACACAAAGTTAAACTAAATCCTGAAATTCAACTTAACTCATCTCATAAAATTATAAGATTACCTGATTGAAAATATAAACCAGGTAAAATGACTAAGGATTCAAAATCAAATTAAATTAAAATCAAATCAAATTAAAATTAAATCAAATTTAATTAAAATTAAAATTAAAATTAAAATCCAATTCAAATTCAAATTAATTTAAATTTAAATTAAATCAAATTTAATTAAATTTAATTAAATTAAAATTAAATTAAAAAAAATTAAAATTAAAATCAAAATTAATTCAAACTCAACCAAAAAAAAAAATGAAGTGCTGCCGAAAGCGCCTCCGAGACAATCGGAGGCACCCTTGGAAGGGCGGGAAAAATCTCACCCTAACCGACTGAAGGTGTCTTCCGTTGATTAAAGTCGCCCTCCATAGCACATGGAAGACGCCTTCTATCAGGTTGAAGGCACCTTCAAGCAGACTTTTTCACAGCGAACAGAGGCTAGCTATGTTCGCATTCTTCACCCCTTCAAGGCGCCTTCCAGCGATAACTCAACTCCTTTTCTCCAATTTTTCACCTCTAAACATCAACAATGTCTCCTCGATACACTTTAACTCAATCTATTCAATCAGTGTTTGCCATTTGTTTGTTTCTTTTGTAAATATTTGCATATATACGTTACTATGTTATTTTAGGAAACGACAAGCGACAACTCAACTCCTTTTCTCCAATTTTTCACCCCTAAACCTCAACAATGCCTCCTCGATACACATTAACTCAATCTATTCAATTAGTGTTTGCCATTTGTTTGTTTCTTTTGTGAATATTTGCATATATACATTACTATGTTATTTTAGGAAACAAAGAAATGTCATTTCGTCATAGCCTAATTCTAGTAGCATCCCCTCTATCGATACTAGATTTCCCACTGAGCAACTTAGATTAGATTTCATTAAATATTCATATATTCCACTTAAATCTAGGTTTTTGAATATGTTATTCATCACTAGATATTGTGCTCCTATCATAGAAATCATTAATTATTACTAATTAGATATGCTAGTTTATTGTAGTCATTCAGTAAACTTAGACTTGTGTGCACAGTTTTACAACAACTTAATTAAGATCGACGATCTGACATACACCACTAGAGATGATGGGAAGGACTTTAACTTCTCTCCCACTCTTTTGTATGATAGCCTAGGACTTAAGAGGTCTGACTGTCCATTTTTGTGTTACCGTAGTAGGGATTTACCATTTGACGAACCCTACTCTCAAGTTACATTGGATTTTATCCACATGTATCTTTTTGGGAGGAGATACTACCTACTATGATTGACTTTAGGTCACTCTCTCTTAGGGTTCAGGATTATATCATGTATTGAGTCCTGATTACTTGTATTTTGCCGATCATATCTCACGACGTTGCGATGATGCGACCCTCTCACTTTTTCTTTTTGTATGCACTATGCCAGGGTCTAGACATCAACATTGCATTGCACATGTTTTAGAATGTTATCCATATAGCTAATATCATCACTAGGCGACAAGTTCATATACCCTACTGTTATATTTTGACTTATCAACCATAGAGATAGATATGGCTAATAAAGTGTCCGACTGTCACTCGCTCACATTAAATTAATTCATTTCTAATCTACCGAACTCCTTAACCTATACTAAGTAGTATAGTAGAGGATTGAGTCGTCTCTCACGTGAAACTAATGACAAGACATTTATTTTCAGACGAAATCGAATAATGGAGATTTTGGATTTTGATTCTGAACCTAACAAATTAAAAGCAGAACAAATAGGAAACTAATTTAATGCTTGAATGAAATCTAACTAAGTGCTAACAATTAATCCATAACGCATTGTCACTCTACGATATGAGTTTCACCATCAACACAATTAAACTAAAGAAGGAAATAACAAAGTATTAAATGAAACCTAATCTAGTAAATAAAAGACAATGCAAGTAATGAAAGCTAAGTTTAACCTAACTACAACGGCAGAAAATAAAGAAAGCAAGAATAAAGTAAAGCGTTAACGAAATTAAGCATGTAACGAAACCTAAAATATGTAATGAAATCTAAATTAATTTGTCCTAATTGCATTGAATCAAAATTAGAACTTAACGAAATTGAAAGAATAAGACAAAGCAAGAATTAAACAAACTAAAATGTATCAAATTTAACTTAATTAATAGTTAAAGCAATTCATTGAACATATTGTATGCATGAAACTAATTACTCATAGTACGTGCAATTCAAGTGCAATGATGAACAATCAAATATGCATATCAAACATAAATAACAAATAAAACCTAATTAGACAATTCAATTCTCCACGATCAAATTAAAACAGTACTCTGTCTGTCACCAACATAACCACCGAGGAAGAAGACCGCTGTCACTTGGAAATCCCCTAAATTTAGTGGGCGGCTCAGCCTACTGATTGGAACTGTAATTGGCAGCAGTGGAAGCGCAATTTCGTTCACAGATGCCACTCCAATGAAATCTGCTGGATGAACAGTGATCTGCCAAGAACGTCAACCTAGATCTGCTCTATTCACCGTGTGGACAGATCTCGTCCTGTGGTGCCGAAACCTGGAAGATCACTGACTGGAAATTCTCCGGCTAAAGGGAAATGGGTGCTGCTGGAATCCTAAGTCGCTGCCTTCCTCACCGTTTCCAGCAGTGAAGCTTGGAGCTCTGGTTGGATGTTGAGGAATGTGATGAAATTGCGCTGGAGAAGAACCAAGAACTCGCCGCCGTCGGGAAGTCTCTGCGTCGGGCAGAGAGAGCTCGAAGGTGAGTGCGAGGGGAATGAAAGGCCGCACCAAAATGACCACTCTGGTGATGCTCGAGGATCGTCGTTGCTACAAAACCGCCGGAAATCGCCGCCGTCTCCTTCGTCGCGTTGCTCGGGAGAAATCGGATTGGGGCGTCAGCGTGCTGGGAGAACCGAGCCAAGCCCGTACTGTGCCGCATTTCATCCTTTATTCCTCTCTTGAACCGGCCGGTTCACTTAAATCGGTGCAATTGAAATAAACCATGAATAATTAGAGGATTTTGTTTATCATGTGGGCTTGGATTTGAGCTATTAAATTGGGCTTTGGATGAGGATTTATATTTGAGCTCCCTCTCTCTAAATCTTTGGCAAGTGAACCCAATAATCACTTGAACCAAATCAGTATTTTTCTCCTCAATTATTTTCTCCATCAATTCTTGCAAAAACACAATATCATCAAATAATATTCAAAATACTCAAAATATGCAAAAACACAATATAATCAAATAATATTCAAAATACTCAAAATATACAAGAATTAAAATGGAGATTACCAAAGATCTAAATTCGTGAAATATACTAAAATTATATAATTTGACACATAAAAGGATAAAAACACTAAGTTATAACAATAAAATAAAATATCCAAATATCGATTATCAATGGTCCAGGGCACATCCACTCCCCTTAGCGCATATGATGAGATTGGTCAGTGTCAGTTTGCATTAGTGCATGTAGATGTCACTGCTCAGGGGGGACAAGCTTGGAGAGTGAGACCACAGCCAGATGCTCCAAGCAAGGCCGAGGATGACTTTCCATCCATCATTCTGGTCGAGGGAGAGGAGTTGTCAACATTTACGGTTGAGGATCTCTTTGGATATCCTTTGACTCCAATCCAACCCTCGACCTCGACTCAGCCCTCGACTTCACTATCTATCGAGGATCGACTTAAGGAGTTTTTTGCTTAGATCTGGCAGTTAGTCTCGGACAGAGCACTATTCGGGGAAAGATGACCACTAGATTCTCCATTTCTCCTCTCTTCAGGAGGAGATGACCACCAGATTTTAGTAGATTTTTTAGACTTTGCTAGCACCTAAGCAGCCCCCACCCCCTCCAACTGATGATAACCAGATCTGATTGTTTTGGTACACTGTCATACATTACATATTTGGTTGATTTGATCTATACAGTTAGCTACTTTATGCCACTTTATTTGGACTAGGACTGCTAATTTTAAAATAATTTTTCAAATTGTTTACAAATTCTAGTAAAAATTCTTTACTTATATTTTCTAAAAATTTACATTTTCTTATAATTTCAAAATTGATTTTAACCTTAGTCTAGATTAAACTCATAAAAAATATGTTCCTATAGTTCTAGGCATGGAGCATCTAACAAACACACTAGGCCTACCTTGATTGTACATTCCAAAACTTAGAACAACATAAGATGTATAGGCAAATTATCTGGACTTAAGATGCTAATATCGGTGCATCAACACAAGTCTAGGCGAGAAATACCAACATTATAGTGATCAGGTTAAGTAATCCATCTTAGTCAAATACTAACTGGATATATTTACTTAACTTAACTAACCAAGTGAATACTGTTATCTTCTAATAGTCAGTTAGTAACAAACAGTTAGACATTTAAGAACAATTTCTAGATTAATATTTTTCTTAAATAATATCAGCTTTAAGGGGAGAATAATTGAAGAATAATTTCAAAAATGTATTATGAAACTTCCTAAAATTTTATTTTTGAAGTTAAAAACCGTGTTTGAAAACTATTTTAAAAATTATTTTAGAAATCTTTACTTAAAATTTTCTCCCAAAATAACTTAGGATATTCTTGTTTAAAGTTTTTCAAACTATTTCTAAGTTAAAAATTCTTGTTTTGAAAATATTTCTAAGTTAAAAAAACTCTGGCTTAAAATATTTTGAAATATTTCTCAATCCTTGGTTAGAAGATTTTCTGAATATTTTTTGAATTCTTCGGAATTTTTACTTACAAATTGTTGAAAGAGCTTAATTAGAAATTTTGCAAAACATGTTATAACTTTTTGTTAACTTTCAAAACATATTATAAACTTTGAAAATCTTTCCAAGATTAGTGGAAATTGTTTTAAACGCCGACCTCATCCCTCCAATAAATCTATAAGTTTTTATGCTTATTTTGGAAACATTTATTATGTGTTTCAATTCTTGGTATACTTGCATTTTTTTTTTTGATGAATGCTAAAGGGGGAGGGTAAGGGTTAAGTAAAAAAAAATAAAAATATGAAAACCTTAACCCTAAAATGCTTAAGAGAATAGAACAAGAACTTGATTAATTTTTATTGTTATTCTGTTATTATTTTTCTAACTTTAACTTAGACTGTCATTACATCAAAAGGGGGAGATTGTTGGTGCAGTCAGTATTGGTCAAATCTGAGTTTTGATGAATGACAAATATGTTAAAGTTAGACGTGTTGCGATCTAACCTTATTACCGAATGTGCAAGATTGACTAACCACAATCAGGATGTATGATTCCTAATTAGTAAAAGATCGGATGTGTGATTTTAGTAAGTCAGGATGTTTGATGCCCGACAAGTTGAAGTCCAGATGTAGAATTATAGCAAGGGTCGGGATGTGCGATTCTCGATTGGAGAAGACCGGATGTGCAATTCTAGTAAGTCGAGATGTGTGATTACCGAAGTCCAGATGTGTGATTCCAAAAAGTATCTCTACACCTGGTCAGTAGAAGTAAATCACTGGAGGAGAGTGACCAAGTGAGGATGCATCCTCATTCGAAGAGACAGTAGGCGTTGGTCCAATTTAGGTCTATTTCGAAAACCTAAATTGAGACCTTGACTAGATTCTGGTCTCGGGGAGATAAGATATAATTACTACTCCTTACTATGATTGTGTTAACTTTATTTTACAACGTATATTTTATATTATTGGACTAACATATTTTACAGGATAAAAGGAGCACAAAAGACCTCGAGTGAACAGTGCCTGAGGCACTTCCATTCTATGGAAGGCGCCTTCGCATTGTTCATGGAAGGCGCCTTCAGTGCTATGGAAGGCGCCTTCCATAGGATAAAATTCGGACTTCATCGCAGATAGGAAGCAACAAGTTTGAGATCAAACTTTATAGGTTGGAGGCACCTTTGATGCTATGGAAAGCTCCTTCCACACCCTTTATAAGGGTGTCTCGACTAGGCCTCAAAACATAACTTCTATGCGAGCTCCTACGCATCCAGTTTGACTTTCTGACTACTCTGGCTTCTTGTTGCTGCCCTGCTACGACTCTACTACGCTTGGCTGCTTTCGAGAAGCTGCCCAAACACCAAGCTGAAGTCGACCAACTATAAACAATGTTTGGTAATGAAATTAATTACTTTACTTAATTTCTGTAAATTATCCATTGATAGGTCCATGAGACCTGAGTCTTGGAGTAAGAGTCGCCGAAGGCTCCGAACCAAATAAAAATCCTTGTGTTTGTGTCTTTTTAATTTCTGTCTATTTCTTTTTCTGCTGCATACTCTTATTTTTAAAATGAAAAAGACAAGTTTTTAAAAACCACATGATTCACCCCCTCTCATGTGTGTCTCGATCTAACAAGTGGTATCAGAACAGGTTCTGCTTTGAATTGATGCAACCACCAATCAAGAAGGCCCCTGTGCCACGTCATAGTCTAGAAGCTAATTTTTAAAATATGCACTTAACTAATTACCAATTGTTAAACTTGAATCTAACTTAAATATCAATTAATCCTTAGATTTTAAATTAAATTAATAAAGTTAAAATTAATAACTATCTCATAAAACTTATAAGGTTCTCTGTTTGAAAATTAAAAAAAAAAAGTGAGATAGACTTAGATCAAATTGAATATTAGCTTAATCAAACTTAAACTAATTAATCAAATTTAAACTAATTTATCAAATTTAAACTAATCAACCAAATTTAGACTAATCAAACAAATTTAAACTAATTAATCAAACTTAAACTAATTTATTGTAACATCCATAGGGTACTTAGCAAGATGTTAGATATTTTTATCATGAATAAAAAATAGGCCTTATGTGTAAATTGCTAAAATAATAAAAAATAGAACCAAAAAGAGATAACTATGGTTTGAACCTCGGATCTCTTACTAGATACATGTATGTGTTAACCAATGGACCAAGAGAAGATATTGTTAGAGAGAGAAGTGACAATATAGTTAAGAGTAAGAAGAGAGCTTCTTTCATTTAGAAGGAGAAGTTAGAGTTGCTTTCTTCCTCTCAAAAGAAAAGAGGATTCTTGCTTCCTCTTTTCATTAAAGGAGAAGTAAAGGTAAAGAGAAGGAAAAACTCATTTTTCCTTCCTCCTCTCATGTAGAATAAAAAGGGAAATTAAATAAGAGAGTTCATTTTTCTCTCTTCCTCCTCCCTCCTTCTCCTCACCGTGACCAAGCCTTCTCCCCACCTCCCTTTGCCGAAACCCAAACAAAGGAGGACTCATCTTTAGGAAGGCTCCACAATCAAGATTACTTCCCTAAGGAAATCAAACACAAGGATGTAAGTATCCCCTTACCTGTGGTACAAGTCGTTTACGAAATTTCTGTAAGGTTAGAATGCTTAAAAATAAAAATAAAAGAGAAGAAACTCATGCTCATGGATCTCATTATGTTATGATATGAACTTAGTTAAAGATTTATGTTGGATGTTGTTTAAAGCTTGATCTTCTTCTTTATATGTTTCGGCCATGAATATTCTAGGGCTTTAAGAAGCGTAAAATCTAATCTAACATGCTTATAGACTCCCTTATGATATGATAAGAACTTGGCTAGGTATTCATGTTTGTATGTTGCTTGGAATTTAATTTCCTTTCCTTGAAGTTTCGGCCATGATGGATCTAGGGTTTCAAGAAGCTCAAAACCTAATTTAACTTGCTTATAGATTCCTTTATGATAAGATATGAACTTGACTAAGTATTCATGTTTGTATGTGCTTGGAATTTAATTTCCTTTCCTTGAAGTTTCGGCCATGATGGATCTAGGGTTTCAAGAAGCTCAAAACCTAATTTAACTTACTTATAGACTCCTTTATGATAAGATATGAACTTGACTAAGTATTCATGTTTGTATGTTGCTTGGAAATTTTATTTCCTTTATTGTAAAGATTCGGCCATGATGGATCTAGGGTTTCAAGAAGCTCAAAACCTAATTTAACTTGCGTATAGATTCCTTTATGATATGATAAGAACTTGGCTAGGTATTCATGTTTGAATGTTGCTTGGAATTTAATTTCCTTTCCTTGAAGTTTCGGCCATGACAGATTTTAGGGTTTCAAGAAGTTTAAAACCAAATGTAACATGCTCATAGACTTCTTTATGATATGATATGCACTTGGCTAGGTATTCATGTTTGTATGTTGCTTAGAAGTTTATTTTTTTTTCTTGAAGTTTCGGCCATGATAGATTTTAGAAGTCTAAATTTAAAGCCTAACATGCACATGAATCTTCTCATGATATGATATGAATGCAATTCAATATTCAAGCTTGTATGTTGTTAGAGCTTACTTTTCCCTTTCATGAACTTTCGGCCATGACTATATTCTAGGGTTCAAGGAAGTTTAAATTTAAACTTAGAAAGCTCATGGATCCCCTTATGATATGATATGGAGTTAGTTTGGTATTCTTATGCTTGTATAGAACTTAGTTTCATGCTCTTAAAAGGTTCGGCCACAACTAAGTTAAAAGGCCTAGGAAGCTTAGAACCTAAACTTCTTATGCTCATGATATATTGTAGTTTATGACCTGAAATTTATCTAAGGTTCACAAGCTTATATGATGTTGTAATCTAGAACCAAGCATGGTGACTTTCGGCCACTATATGGAATTAGGGTTAGAGACCCAATTATGATTGTGCTAGGTGTCTCACATGCTAGGATATGAATTAGGAGATGCTAGTAAATGTTTTTCCATGTATGATTATATTTTCCTATAATGCATTATATGCTCATTTAAGTATGCTTATGAACTATGCATGATGATGACTTTTATGATGTGTTTTATGCTAAGTATGCATGCTTTATGATAAGACAAGTAACATGCCTATTTATGTATGCTTATGAACCATGCATGAAATGATTCTTATGATGGCTATGTACCCAAGTATGTATGATTTCAAATATGTTGCATGCTCATTTATGTAAGCTTATGAACCAGGCATGAAAATGATTTTTAAGATGGCTATGTGCCCAAGTATGCATGCCTTATGATATGATAAGAAAATGACTAAGAGTTGCTTCCCTTAAGTTGGGATTAAGAGCACTCTTCATGTTAAGTCAAAAGCATGACATTTATGTTGATATGATATGACAGCTATGATGGTATGATATGCATGACATGTATTTTACTTTGTATGGCTTGTACCAAGGGTGGGCTCCATAAACGCCCCTAGGCCGACAGACTATGAACGGGTCTAGTAAAAAGGGATTGGCTCCTTAGTACGCCCCTAGACCGACGGACTATGAACGGGTCTAGATCCCTAGTAGGTTCGGGTCTAGCTACCCTGTCCTAGGGATTGCGCGCATTTATGTATGTATGTGGTACAAGCCGGGCCCTCATGATGATGATATTATGTTTAAGTATCAAAAGATATGTTTAAAGACATCTTGCACTTGACATGACATATGTTTTAAAAAGACATTCTGCATGATGCACCCATTCATAACATGATATGTTTTTTTTTATGAATTATATGACATGATGTTATGTCATACTCTTATGACTTATAGGACATGATGTTATGAGATGTTTTGTTTATGATTCATATGACCTGATGATATATTATGCTTCTATGATTCACATCGCATGATGCCTTTATTTATGATATGTTAGAGTATGATGTTTCTTAATAATATGATATGATAGGAGGCTATGTTCACATGATATAATGTTAGATGATTATGTCTTCATTGATTATATACTTATATGACTATGCTATGAGATACGGTTTTTGTGAGTAGGAAAAGGATCTTACTGAGCCTGTGTGCTCATAGCTTACTTTCCTTGTACCACAGATAAAGGCAAGGAATGGATGACCTAAGGGAGCTACAGGAGAGGTAAGGAGATATGTGGGCAGTGGCTCGGCTAAGACAAATAAAGACCTGCTATGTTATTTTTGTTATGTCTGACATGAACCCAGTGTATTATACTACATTCCAGTATAACTTCATGACATTTCCGCTGCTTTATGTTACTAGAAAGAAATTTTAAATATGCATGTGTATCCTGGAATAGTTAAGTAAATAAGTAGCCCCGTCCCTTTAGTACTAGGGAGGGCGGGCATTACATTTATCAAATTGAAACTAATTTATCAAATTTAAGCTATGCAACCAAATTTAAAAAATTAGACAAATCAAACTTAAACTAATTAATCAATTGATTAAACTTAAACCAATTAATCAAACTTAAACTATGAACCAAGTAAAAAGAAACAGTGTTAGTATTGATTTTTGTTTATTCTTTTTCGTTGCTTTAACTCGTGTTTTCCAAAAAAGTGAAAAAATGATGCGCATTATTCCCCCGGCCCCCTTCCTAATGCTTTCATTTGATCCTTCTGCAACTAAACCTCTGTTGTTAGCAGATCTGCTAGATTATCCTTTGATTTAACATAATCAATAGTGATAACTTCTATTGAGAGTAGTTGTCTAATGGTATTATGTCTACGACTCATATATCTAGATTTATCATTATACAAATGACTCTGTGCCCGACCAATTACTGATTGAATATTGCAATGTATGCAAATTTTGAACACTAATTTTGGCCATCTAGGAACATATTTTAAGAATTATCATAACCATTCAATATCTTCACCACATTTGTCAAGAGATACAAACTCATATTCTATCATGGATCTGGTTGTTAGTATTTTCTTAGAAGATTTCCACAAAATAGCTGTACCTCTTAAAGTAAATACATATCCACTCGTATACATAAAGTCTTTAATGTTAGATATCCAGCTCACATCGATGTATCCTTCTATCACTGCAAGATATCTTGTATAATGCAATCCATATTCATGAGTATACTTCAAGTACCTTAGTACTCTTATTATCTCTTTATAGTACTCAACATCGAGATTACTCATGTATTTACTCAGTTTACTTAGTGCGTAGGCTAAATTTCGTCGTGTACAATTCATCATGTACATCAAATTTCCAATCATTCAAGAATACTCTATTTGAGAGAGGCTTTCTCCTCAATTCTTCGATAGATGTTGACTCATATCTATCGATATTCCTACCAACACAGTATCACGCTTGGTGAATTTCTCAAGAATCTTGTATTGGTGCGGGAAGCATCAGACGATCGAACCCAAGTTTTGATAATGGCAAAGGGTTCAAAGTTAAGTAGTCTTGTGATCTAACAAGTTCATGGAGCTTGCAGGAAAATCCTAAGTGGTACTTAGGCAAAAGTCCTAGCTGCGGTTAGGCAGGTGGAAAACCCTAGGGCGTGGTAACCCTAGGTCATAGGGGGTGGTAACCCTATGCGGAAAGTCTTGGCGGGTTGAGAGCTTCAGGCAAAAGTCCTAGGGGGTAACCCTAGGTGGAAAGTCCTGGTGTCGCGAATCAGGTGGAAGACTGGACAGGTCGGGAAGCGGAAGTCCAACAGAAAGTCTGGAAGCTTCGAACGTTGAGCAAAAGTCCAGTCGATCTGGAGGATCGCACTAGCAACAGGTAAATCTCCTGAGTGGAGTAGGTGAGGACGCGTTCCCCGTAGAGAGAACAGTAGGCGTCGGTTCGACCTAGGGTTTTCGGTTGGAAATCCGAAGTCAGACCCGGACAGTCCGATGATTGTTGATTATATCACTTATAATATGTCTGTGCTAACTTTGTTTTGCAGGGTTTTGTGTTTGGGACTAACACATTTTGCAAGAACAAAGAAGCACATTTGACCTCGGATGAACAGTGTCCGAGGCGCCTCCATGGGGCTTGGAGGTGCCTCGGGTGCAAACCGAAGTCAGCTGTCCAGAGGAGCTGGAGGCGCCTCGGAGGAAGCTGAAGGCGCCTTGGACCAAGCGTTGGAAGCACCTTGGATCAGCTTTGAGGTGCCTTCAGTGGGATAAGGCGCGACCAGATCAGAGTTGATCCACGCGTGCGACTCGGCGGCCTGGAGGCGCCTCGGACAGGCTTGGAGGCGCCTCCAACACTATTTAAAAGGGGGTCGAGGCAGAGGCTCAATACAACAATTCTAAAGCTGTTATTTATCAACGTGCTGCTCAAAAATGACCCGGTGAAGCTACGACGAGTTTTTGACAACCCAAAGCTACAAGTCTTCCTCTTAGTGTTGTCGGTCATGTGGAAGAAAAGGAAGAGATAAAAGAGATCGTGCAGAGCAATAAGACAAAGATGCACAAAATGAGAGAAAACACGAGAAAGGAGAAGAAGAAGAAAAAGAAAAAGAATTACCGTGGTTCGATAATATGCCTACTCCACAAAAATGGTCGAAACTTTATTAGAATTCTCTCTACACAAGAGAATCACATCTAATGATTCTTGTGATTGTTGTTATACAATAGGTTTAAAATGATCCCTATAAATAACATAAATCCAGACACGGTAAAATCGTAATAAAATTTTGTTATGAAAAAACGCAACAGAATTCTATTATAAAAAATCATAACAGAATTCTATTATATAAAATTATAATAGAATTTTATTAAAAAATCTTAATAATTTTTTTTCCTATAGCATAGATCGCATTATCCTTTATCCAAATATGAGTCATCCGTCAACACTATTATAATTACAGTTGATAGTGGTGTGCAAAAGGAAAAACAAAATAATCTCTTGTAATATAAAATAAGACCTCTCGTATAATTGATCCATTCAATTTTTCTTTAAAATCTTTTTATGCATCAAATAGGGTTTAATCCTTCTTTAGAATTTCGTTTTAACATAAGTTTATGCATCCGATGGTTCCGTTAAGTTAATGATTGTATAATAAAATGGGCGAGTGTAAAATTAGAAATTGTTGGTATCTAATAAGAAGGAAAATAGATATTATTAATTTATGATGAATTTGAAAATTAGTCATGAAAGCAGTGGCCTTTAAAAGAAAAGAAAGATACAATGGGTTGATAGTGATGCACGAATGGAATAGGAAATGACCTCTCATATTCAATATAAAATAAGACTCAGTATAATAAATTTAATGGGGTCCAATATATTCTCTCCAGATTCGATATCGACGGTACTGGATTGTCCTTTTATGATTACAGTTGGAGAATAAAATTAGAAATTATAGGTACTTAATGAGGGCGTCTTTTGTTTTTCGTAATTATTTAGAATCCACTTTAATTTTCTATAAAGGACGTACAATTACTTTTCAATAAAGGGCGTATAATGACTTTACGTAGTATCAGGTGTTGCCATATAAATGGAAGGTTAAGGTTCTCTTGTCCATAATGTCTATTTTTTCTCAATCTTTTTTTATAATTTACATATCAAAATATCAAATTATAATCAGAATCTCATTCAAATTAGCTACTATCTTTCGTAAATTCAATCTTTTCATTTAGGTTACAATTTTAACTCAAGACATATACTCAGAGGTCGACGACGGTAATCAGATGGTATGATGCTAGGTAAGAGATAATTCGTCCACTATTGACGACCTCTGGCCATCTACATCGACCTTAAACTACAATTTAGATGGAAAGATGAATCTAAGAAAAATTACAATTAATTTTAGCCGGATTCTGATCGCGACATACAAATTATGAAAGGGACCAATAAAAAAGTAAGGATTGCGGATCAGAGAATTTGGACATAGATTGTAGTACTTAAGAAGTCATATCCGCTATAATGTAAATACCGGATAAGTTGTTTTGAGAGGTCATTGAAATGTATAATATATCAAATTAAAATTCGTTCAATGATCTATATTTATTATTATGTGTAACTAGTAATGACCTATCTTAGGCACAAAACAATATCATTAAAAGTATTTTTGGAAACTCTGAAAAATTTTAGTTCTATTTATTAATATTATTTTTCATATTACTATAGTTATTAAATCCTAGTTACTAGAATTATTATAATTATAGCAAATAGATAATCTGTTATATATATATATATATATATATATATATATATTACAAGCTGCATGATTGATGGAACATTTTAGCGTGAGAGACCGAAGGAATAATAATGAAATTAATACTAAAAGAATAATGATATCATTTTACCTAGATTTAAGCGTAAGATATGGATGGAATAATGATGAAATTAATACTAAAAGAATAATGGTATCATTTTACGTGGAATCTTTTTGATAAAAGAAATCAAAATAAGATGTTTTTTTTTATTGACAATTTTAAAAAATAGGAATGTTGTTTTGAGTTTTGTCCTTTAGTGGAAGGGAAATAGACCCTATTAATTTGTGATTGCTATTGCAATCATTCAACAAATTGATGTGATCAATTTGACAACTAGTCACAACCCATTGAATAAGAGAAAGATCAGTTACAACTAACGGGTTGATAGTGATGCTAAAAATAAAATAGGAAATAATCTTTTGTAATGTAAATTAAAATTGTGTATAATAGATCTAGATCCAATATGGTTCAATTTGTATTAATGAAAGTTACGTTTTGTGTATCATATTGCTCTTTTATGTTAATGGTTGGAGACTAAAATGAAGAGTGTCAAATTAGAAATTGTAGCTATTTTATAAAAGAAAAATAGACACTATTAATTGAGTAATGAAACGTACGAGAGAAAAAATCTCAAGAAAAAATTCACACATAAATTAATAGTCTATCATTTTCACTTTTATGAGGTTATTATTTTATATGTAGCTTTTTCTTGAATTTATTTCCTCTACAAATCATTTTTCCTATTAAATTATGCTCAATTTGGAAATAAAGCATTGCCCATTGAATAAGAAAAATATAAAGATTGGATGGAATAGGAAACTGCCTCTTAATTCTAATATAAGATAAGACTACCTATAATAAATTTAGTGGGTCCAATATTTTCTTGAGATTTCATATCGACGGGACTGGATTGTCCTTTTCTATTAATAGTTGGAAAAAAAAAATAAGAGTGTAAAATGGAAGGGAATGGGCGCTATTAACTTGTGATTGCTATAGCAATACTTCAACAACTTGATGTGATCAATTTGAAAATTAGGCACAACCTATTGAATAAGAGAAAGATCAGTTACAACTAACGGGTTGAGAGTGATGCTCAAAATGAAAAAGAAAAAAAAAATTATTGTAAACTAAGATGGAGTATAACATATTTAGATATGATATGATTCAATCTGTTGTCACAGGGTGATCAGCTGATTAAAAAATGACAATTTTTTTATAATGGAATAAAAGTGTCAATTCTTAACAAGTACATAATTTTAGAGAAAAAAAAAATCCTTTCCTCTCTAGTTGCTGTCAATTTTAAATTGTCTATATAATTTATCTCTCTTCATATAATTTAAGAATAAATTATAAACTAAATTATAAAAGACGTTTGAAATTAATATAATTATTTTCTATTATAATATTATTCAGTTATTTGTATTGTCAGGAGCCTTGTACCTATATCGGTATTTAATATCAATTAAAAAATTAGACGTGATATCCCATCCTAATTTCTCATTTGAAAACAATATCCTTGTTTACTTTGAAAAATGTTGGATTGGTTTAGCCTAAGAATATTAATCAAAATTGTTTCAATGGTAGTTAAAATTGATTAAAACTTATAGTAATTTAAATTATTATTTAAATAATTTTAATTAGTAAAAATAAAATAAAAATAAAAGATGGAGCGCCGTTTATATTTTTTTGAACACAATATATTTTTCTTTGATGATAATGAAAAAAAAAAACCCTCGAAAGGTATTCTGAAATCCATGAAACACAGGGACAATTTAAACAATTGGATAGGTTAGGGGGGTGTTTTATAAAAAATAATGAAAATATAATGGGGTTTTACAAAGGGGTATTCAAAGTTCTAAAATTCTTAAAGACATGCATGCGCGCCATAATTTTATTTTGTCAAAACAAATTTTTTTTTTTTTTTTTTTTTTTTTTTGCCTTCCAACTCTAAATAAAAATTTAGATCGAACTAAATTGAATCGAATTAATTTTGTATAAAAGTTATTGATGAATTTAAAAACATTATTTTAAAAATTCGTTATTAAACGGATGAAAATTTGCTCAAGTTATTTATATAATTTTTAAAAAAATTAAAACTTTAATAAAAAAATAAAAAATTTAAAATATAAAAATTAATAAAAATAATAAAATTAAAGAAATGTTAATAAAATTAACAAAAATATTTTTGTTTTTTTTTATTTTTCAATAGCTAATTACAAAAAAATGAAACAAAACTAAAATGAAAAATTATAAAACTATAAATAAAAAATTACTATGTTTTTGACAAAAAATCACTGTACTGATTTCATAAAAATACCACTACTTTGATATTGATTTCTTTAAAATATCACCAATTTAGTATTGATTTAATCAAAATATCATCATTTTGTACTGATTTCATTAAAATATCACCAAATTGATGATATATCATCATCTTAGTATTGATTTCTTTAAATTATCACCACAATTTGCTAATTTCCTCAAAGCGTCACTAAGTAATCTTTTATTTTTAGTTTTTAATTTTATTTTTTTATTTTTGTTTCACTTTTTCTTATAATTAACTATTAAAAAATGTGCCTTTTTATTGTAATGACCCGGCCCTTTGACCTCTTAGACGGCCCTTGCGGCGACCCACTAGCGGCCCTTTGTCGTCGGCCCATTTGGCGACCTCTCATGTCGTCGATCGACGATCCTTTGGCCGTGTCGTTATTAAGTACTAGAGTTTATGAATCCTAGTAGCCAAGTGAGTGCCGCTCACTTGGCTACCAGGATTTATAAACTCTAGTACTTAAGCCTGGAGGTCTAGAGTTCGAATCCTGGGAGAGGCAAAAATCTACTGACCAGGGGTGGAAAGTCCTAGTGAGTAACGACACGGCCAAAGGATCGTCGGTCGACGACATGAGAGGTCTCCAAATGGGCCGACGACATAAGGGCCGCCAGTGGGTCGTCGCAGGGGCCGCTCAAGAGGCCAAAGGGTCGGGTCGTTACACAGCCGATCGATTCAAGCCTCCCTAATCAATTGGGATATGACTGTTGCGCAGGAAGCGAATGATGGATGGCTGTGATTGTGTGGATGTGACGTGGCAATCGATTGGGAGTAAGCTCAATCGATTGGGAGCCCTAGAAGTGCAGAGTATAAAACCATGGCGAGCTTTCTTCTTCGTGGTTCTCTCGACACAGCGCTTACACGATTTCTCCTTGCTACTGTTCGACGGAATTCGAGTGTGGAAGACAAGTGTGTTGCACTTTCCAGCTAGTCCAGATGCATCTTCATCAATAAGAGATCAAGCAAGAAGAGGTTTTTGCTTTGTTCACTTTTATATTTACTTCTTGCTTAGAGTTGTATCTTGTTGTGTGAGTTTGTACTAGATTTCTCCACCTCCGGTAGTTATTGAGAAGGAGTATTTTCATAGTGGAGAGTATGTCATGCGTGGATCCTTGGATTAGTCACCTCTTTTTGAGGTAGATACCAAGTAAATCCTTATGTTACCGTTGTGAGTCTTGTTTCAAGTTTATTCCGTTGCAAATCAACAACACCGAAGCAAGCAAACAAAGTGCGACTAGCTATTCACCCAACGCCCCCCCCCCCTCTAGGTACAAACCCTAACAAGTGGTATTAGAGCGTGGTTGCTCTTCACTGAAATCATCGCTGGAAGGGCAACAAGCTAGAGGGAGAAGAAGTTGAAGCAAATTCAACAAAGTCAAAGGCATCAAAAGAGCTTAACTTCAAATGGAATTCCAAGATGAATTTGGATATGACACAAGGGTATCTCCACCATACACATTGACAATCTTCGATTCTTATATTAGTTATTCCTTAAATATTAACATGTTATTTCCTTCCTTATACTAATTATTCCTTAAATAGCGCAAGATTTAGTCATGTCATCGTCTTTTTCCTAAAATAATTAGATTAACAGATTTTCTTCTCATTTTGATATTTCGTCATGTATTATTGAGAAAACAAGAAGTCTAAGAGGCTGGTGAGTCAGGAGTCCTGAGAGAGTCGGAAACCAACAGTCCCAAGAAGGTTAGGAGCCGGGAGTCCCGAGAGGATCAAGAGCCAAGAGTCCCGAGTGGGTCGGCACTCGGGAGCCAGGGATTCCGAGAAGGTAAGGAGCTAGGAGTCCTGAGAGGATCAAGAGCCGAGAGTCCCGAGTGGGTCGGGAGCCAAGGATTCGAGAAGGTAAGGAGCTAGGAGTCCCGGTGGGTCGGGAGCCAGGGGTCTTGAGGGGGTCAGGAGCTAGAGTCCCAAGTGGGTTAGACGCCAGGGATCCCAAAAGGATTAGGAGTGGGGAGTCTCGAATGAGTTGGGAACTAGGGATCCCAAGAAGTTCAGAAGCTGGTATTCCTGAGTGCCTAGGAACCAGGAGTTAAGCCTTGGACCTGTCTTTGGAACAACTTTAGCAGCTTTCTTATCCTTTCATCTACGCGGTGTCCTACTGATCCTTACCTGAATCATAATTGATACAGTGCATGATGATGGGATCCGATAAAGGTGGGCAGTCAAAATTTAAGGGGACGTGGTCAGAAGTCAAGAGGAGCGTGGCAGTCAACAAGTATATGAGACGATGTCAGCAACCAGACTCCCGGTCGGGTTCTAACAGACCAGGACTCCAGATCTGAGACACCTGGGTAGATAGTCGAATAACACCTGACCAGGACTTGACGGGCTAACTCCCAGCCAATGCTTGGACTATCTCTCCATGGCCTCGGCCTCACAAGGTCTAGGCCAGGCGTTAGATTCGACTGATCATCCAAGGCTATTCTATTCCTTCCCAATCAAGGTAGAAAGCGCTACAGAACAACCAGGCCAGGAAATCGTAATCGTTTGTCAGGGAATAACTGCAAAGTGCCAAGGAATAACTGGAAAGTGTCAGGGAATATTCCAACGGTCTGTCATCACCTGCGAATAGAACCTTCCTTCAAGCTATAGGAGAATGCCACGTGTCCTCCATCACCCGACAAGTCCTGACACCCGACATTCTCTGATATCAGTCAGATTCCAGAAGGTACGCACTGTCATATAAAAAGGAAGGACCTCCCCCTTTCGCAAGTACGCTTTCTCGTACATTCATACTTGTCTTCTACTTTCTTTCCTCTTCATACACTGATCTTCTGGGGAAAAAGTACCTAACTTGAGTGTCGGAGGGCTTGCTTTGGGGAATTTTTTCCTGATTTCTGGCCTCTAACGCCCGTGTGCCCGTCTGAGTATGCGCATAGCTTAGGTACCTTCGGCTCAAGCATCATCGCCCGTTAGTACCACATGGGAGTCCACTTTTGGAGGCGCATACGAAAAAGGTGCCCCAGTTGCCCCTCCATCAACGTCCGCACTAGCTCATTAGGCCTTCATCTAACTCAGATTCTGGATAGGATCAATTTGGCGTCATCTGTGGGAACTTCTACACCTGTTCTAGAATGTGAAGATGGAGGACACAGGACGAGTCAATGTGACCATGACAGCGGGGGAGTACGAGCTGTTCAAGGAAGCTAAGAGACGAGCGACTTCTGAAAAACAGACCACTGCCTCGCGACCATACAAAATGTCGGTTGTTTCCAAGGACCCGACTCATGTTTCGGACAGAAGGTCTAAGAGGAAGCAGCCCGAGGAGTCCCCACCCTCCCACCCCCCGACTTTCTACCGAGAGCCAGGCCCTGATTATTATTAAGAGGGCCCGGACTGTTATAACAAGAAAAAGCAACCCCATGCTTCTATGGCGGAAAGTTCCCTGCCCAGGGATTCAAAGAACGGGAAGGCCATAGTGTTAGAGTGTATACTGAAAGTCTAATCTTTTGTAAACATTTATTTTGAATAAAGAATCACATTTGGTTAAATTATCTACATTTGTTTGTAGTTGTTCAATTAATTTATACTGTAGATAACATAGTATGTGGTGTCACATACAGAAGATAATGTTATCAGTACCTTATAAATTATAAACAGTAGCTCACGACCAAAATGGAAAGGAACAAACCATTAGAAGGTCATAGTGTAATTAGGTATTACTTTATCTTAACTATATAATTACACTATTACACTTAGAGTGTATTGAGTAGGACCATCAGAGGTCATTTCTTTTATACTGATTTTATAAAGGAACAAAGATCTCAGTTATTATCGAAGTGTATGCTCTTAATCCTAATATAATAACAAGCACATATATTTGATATTTATTTCTTTAATTTATCAATGGGTGAGATTTAGTTCGATAAATCAATAAGCCCGATAAGTTGGGAAATGATATCACTTATAGTGTGTGTTGTTGATTATAAAAGAAAACTGTGTCCTAGTGATCTAGGTTGATAATGTCCCCAAGAGGAGCTCATAAGGATTGTCATGTTAAACCCTGCAGGTGGACTTAGTCCGACATGACGATAAGGTTGAGTGGTACTACTCTTGGACTAAAATATTAATTAAATGAGTTGTCAGTAACTCACTTAATTAGTGGACATTCGACATCTTAAACACAGGGAGACTAACACACTCATAATAAGAAGGATCCCAAAAATATAATTTGGGATTGGTGCGGTAGTTCAATAATAGTTCTTTAGTGGAATGAATTATTATTGATAAAATTAAGTTGTGTTCGGGGCGAACACGGGATGCTTAATTTTATCGGGAGACCAAAATCAATTCCTCCTCTCGGTCCCTATCATAGCCTCTTAGTTATAGAGTACAATATCCACCTATACCCACCTTCATACCCATGGTGTAGAGGCCGGCCAAGCTAGCTTGAGAACCAAGCTAGGGCCGGCCAAACCTTGGTCCATGGGTGGTCGGCCCTAGCTTGAACCCAAGCTTAGGTGGCCGGCCCTATTAAATTAGAAAAGAATTTTAATTTTAAATTTTTCTTATGTGAAAGATATAATTTATTGGAGAGATTAAAAATTAAAATATCTCTTTTATAAGTTTCTACAAAAGATTAAAGAAAGAAATTAAATCTCTTTCCTTTTTTTGTAGATTGGAAGGATATTTTATTTTTTTTCTTTGTAAATTATTCACATGTTAAAAAATTAAAATTATAGAAATTCTTTTTATCAACCATGAATGGATTTTAAAGAGAAATTTTATTTTTTTTAAATTTCCGAAGACAAATAAGGAATTTTAATTGTTGATTGAAAATTGTCTTGTTTGCTCTCCATGAGGTGGCCGGCCATGACATGATCTATTAGGAAATTTTATTTAATTTTTATTAATTAATTCATGTCAAGAAAAGTTAAGGAAATTTTATTGTAATTAAATTTCCTTATTTGCCAAAGCTAAGGATTATAAAAGAGGGGGTTTTGGGTGCCTTCAAGGTGAACAACCTCTATTATTTTCTCCCTCTTTTCTTCCTTAGTGTGGCTGGCCTCTTCCCTTTCTCTTCTCTCCATCCTTGTGGCCGAACCTCTCATCCTCTTTGGAGATCAAGTGGTGGCCGGATTTTAGCTTGGAGAAGAAGGAGAGAAAGCTTGCATCCCTTGGAGCTTGGTTGGTGGAAAAAGATCTTCATCCTTTGGAAGCTTTGAGCTTGGCCGAAACTTGAAGGAAGGAGAAGAAGGTGCTAGGTGGTCCTTGTCTCGGAAGATCGTTGCCCACACAACGTTCGAGATTAGAAGAGGAATATGGTAGACGATCAAGAGGTCATTATCTACTAAGTAAGGTATAACTAATATTGTTTTCCGCATCATGTTAGTTTTATCTTCATGTAAAAATATCAAATACAAGAGGCATGCGATTCTAGTATTTCGAATTAGTTTTCGATGTTGTGTTCTTTTATTTTTCTTTTCCTTGTAATTTGATTGTTCCTTTTGGTTGACCTAACAGTGGTGGTTGTTCCCATATCCAAGAAGGTCATGTGCCTCGCCATGCAGTCCTGGAAGCCAATTTTGGAAATTAATATTTAATGGAATTAATAACCTAGGTGATTTGGATCTAACGTGTTAAGTTCCGCAGGAGATCCAAGTCTAAACCTAAAAGAACAAATAAATTAAACTTAGGATCAAACGTGTTAAGTTCCGCAGGCGATCCGAGTTTAATTTAAAAGAACACATGGTAACTAGGAAAAGGTTAAGATCTTTGTACAAAATTTTTGTACAATGGAACCATTAGGTTTTCCGAGTAGCAACCAACAATTGGTATCAAGCTAGGGTTTTGCCTCTGTGTATTTGGTATTAGTTTAATTATGCACATGTCATACATAATTTAGGCAGGTTAATAGTAGGATGTGCTAACTTTGTGGATGCAGGATCCAACTATTATGACTTATAGTTATTATGTGTGTGATTGGACCCTTGGACATGTCAAGGGCATTTATTGTGTGTGCATGATTGTATTATAAAATACAGCAGGAGCTGTATTTAGTTTTATTGGGATTTTATTTTTTTAATCTAGATACATGTACATTCCTTCGAGGGATATAGGATCGAAAAATGTAAAATTCTATTTATGTCGCGGATCGAATCTTGCAAGGCGTGGAACCTTTTGAGGACCAGAGGCGCAGCGGAACAAGGAGCAAGATGAATGCGACAACTAGACCCGGTGGCGGTGGCAAAAAATGGCAGCAGCTAGGGATGACAACACACGGAGGACAACTATAGATAAAAGCCATAATAGTTGAAAATTAGTTTTTCTATTTATTGCTTTTATACTATGTTGTGTATGCATGTTAGTATACAGTTTTAGTAGGCTAGCATAGTCAAAATTCCTCATTTCAAATAACTAAGTGGGAGAGGGATTTTAAATAAATTCCACGATCTCCATTACTGGTTTGTAAGTGATGCAAACAAACTTGCGCGTTGGCTCTGAGTGCCTTCTTCCATATCAGATGAGTTTGTTTGTGGATCACTAGAACAAACTTTCATTTTGGATGACTATAGGAAGTTAATTAAGAGTGTGTGATCTTCCCCATCGGAAGGGGCACAATCTTATTAATGGACTTAGTGTAAAGTAATGGTATACACTTAGACACGTCTAATAGTATCCTCCCCATCGGAGGCGCTACTATTATTCGTGTGACCAAAGGATACCAACTATTAATTTTATTTGTCAAAAAAGTTAGGTTGACAAGATAATAAAATTAATGGGTTAAACCCTCCTTTTACAAATGTTGAATTTGTATACGTCCACACTATTATAGCATACAAAATTCGTGGTTTTTTTAGGTGTTAGTTAATTTAAAATAGTATTGTTTGAGGAATCAATATTATTCTAAATTTAGAGTTCTGACCAAAAATTATTTGTGATGCTTAGGATGACTTTCAACCCACTGGCCATCATACTAAAAGAGAATAGACTTACTGGTCATAACTACATAGATTGGAAAAGGAACCTGTACATTGTTCTTACTGCTGAAAGCTATAAGTTTGTACTGACTGAACCTTGCCTTGATACACCCAATGGTGAATCTACCCAAGAGGAGATTGAGTATCATAGGAAATGGATAAAAGCAGATGAGATGGCGCGGTGTTACATTTTGGCTTCAATGTCAAATGTATTGCAACATCAGCATCAAGATTTACCAACAGCCTATGATATTATGAACAATCTCAAGGAACTATTTGGTCACCAGGATCGGGCCTCTAGGCAAGAAGCCATGAGAAAGATAATGATGAGCACCATGCAAGAGGGTACTCCTGTGAGGGATCATATCCTAAAGATGATGGCTTATCTGAATGAAATACAAATCCTTGGAGGAGAAATTGATGGGGAAACCCAGATCAATATGATCCTCCAAACACTACCTAGAAGTTTTGAGCAATTTCGCCTGAATTACAATATGAATAAAAGGGTATATTCATTGGCGGAACTACTGACAGAACTTCAGGCAGCAGAAGGTTTGTTTTGTCACAATTCTCAGATTCACTATACTGAAAATGGTTCTACTTCTAAACCGAAAGGAAAGAAGAAGACGAAACAAGTTAGCTCAGCAAAGAAAGTGAATAAATCTTAGAGTATAGGACCTAAAGTTGGAGTGAAGAAGCCGAAGGGCAAGTGCTTCATCTGCAAGCAGTCAGGACATTGGAAGGCAGACTGTCCTCGTAGGATCATAACAACAAAGGTATATCTCATGCTCTGGTTGTTGAAACATATTTAGCGGTGTTATCTACCAGCACCTGGTGTATAGATATGGGAGCCACTGATCATGTCTGCAATTCTTTGCAGGGGTTCCAGGAAACTCGACGACTATACGAAGGGGAGATAACCGTCTACATGAGCAATGCTACTAAGGTGGCGGCTGTTGCAGTGGGAGACGTCTACTTATCTTTTGATAGAAATAGAAAGTTGGTTTTAAGAAATTGTCTTTATGTACCCAGTTTTAGAAAGAATTTAATTTCAGTTTCTAAACTGTTTTTGGATGGATATTCTGTTTCTTTTAATAACAATGTAGTTATAAAGAGAAATAAAGTGATTATCTGTTCTGGTGCATTAGTTGATAATTTATATACTTTAAATATAATTTCTCCTACAAAGCAAAATATGGAAATTTATAACACATCTTCTAACACTAATAAGAGAAAACAACCTTCGGAAATGAACCAAGCATATCTTTGGCATCTAAGGTTTGGTCATATTAACTTAAGTAGGATTCAAAGGCTTATAGCCGATGGACTCTTGGGTTCATTAGAGTTGGAAAATTTTCCAACTTGTGAATCTTGCTTAGAAGGTAAAATGACCAAGAGGCCTTTTAAGGCCAAGGGGTATAGAGCCAAAGAAGTGTTATGATTAGTTCATTCTGATTTGTGTGGTCCTATGTCTATCCAAGCGAGAGGTGGTTTTGAATATTTTGTCTCTTTTATAGACGATTATTCAAGATACAGATACATTTACCTAATGCGCCGCAAGTCCGAGTGCTTTGATAAGTTCAAAGAGTACAAGGCTGATGTGGAGAAACGACTAGGTAAAAGTATCAAGACACTACGATCTGATCGTGGTGGCGAATACCTCTTAGGAGAGTTTAGGAATTACTTATCAGAGGCCAGGATTCAATCCCAATTGTCCGCACCTGGTACACCCCAACAGAATGGTGTGGCAGAACGAAGGAATATGACTCTTATGGAGATGGTTAGATCGATGATGAGTTATTCAGAATTACCAAATTCATTTTGGGGATACGCTCTGGAAACGACAGTGCATATTATGAATGATCCGGTAGTAAGAGCGGGCCCCCCCCTTCTTGCAAAGTCAACGCCAAGTGAAAGTCACCGGAGCAGCCGCCCATCCGAGGAGAGTGTGGTCCGACCGGACGGACGACCGTAGACGGCCGGCCGGCCGATGGAATCGAATACCCGGATGGGTCCGGCCGGCTCGCACTTATGGTTGGAAGACACCCTGTCAAATCGGGGTTCCGACGCTCAGTTAAAAAGGTCACGGACCGAGCTGACCTTTTGACCGGCCACAGTCATAAAGCGCCCCTGTTTATTAGTCTCCACAAAGCACAGGTAAACCACTGCGTATGTCCGGTCGGATGTTGAGGGAGCTGTCCGCTCGGACGACAAGTTTGGAGCAAGGAAAAAGACCCGAGGATTTCTCCTCTGACAACCGGTAGGTTTCACGTGTGTGTCATGCTCCAAATCTTGTGACAGGGGATTCTGCTGTCCCATCGAGGGCATGCTTTGACTGTAGCGATATGGGTCAGGTAAGTTTTCTGACAGCCACATACCTAGGAAAGGACAGGTAAGCTTTCTGACAGCCGCATACCTAGGAAAGGACAGAAGACACGTATGCACCTAGGTACGCGTGCCCAGACCCTTCATAGCTCTATATAAAGAACCTCAAGTTTCGCCGGTAAAGGGGGTATTCTGAGATTTTGGAAGCCACTTTGTTCATCGTAGCTTACCTGACTTGAGCGTCGGAGGGCCGTCGCCGGGACACCCCTCCCGGCTCGGTTTTGCTGCAGGTTCACCGGAGCACTCGAGGATCTAGCAGGGAGCGCCGCATCCCCAGCGTTCGTTGACTCTTGGTTCGAACAGGATCAATGAACTTAGTACCTTCTAAATCAGTATCTTCTACTCCCACAGAATTGTGTAATGGGTGAAAACCTAGTCTAAGACATATTCAGATTTGGGGTAGTCCAGCACATGTGCTGAAACCAGATGTTGATAAGTTAGAATCTTGTACAAAAGTTCGCGTGTTTGTGGGTTATCCCAGAGGAACGAAAGGTGGTTTATTTTATAGTCCTAAAGACCAGAAGGTCATTGTTAGCACCAATGCCCAGTTTTTAGAAGAAGACTATATAATGGATCACAAGCCCAGTAGCAAAGTTATTCTAGAAGAACTTAGAGAGGGCACGTCTACTTTAGTACCAACAGTACAAGATGAAGTACCACAAGAGACTGCAACACGTGTCACACATGATACACAACCACAGACGGTGCCTCGTCGTAGTGGGAGAGTTGTGAGGGAACCTGAGAGATTCATGTTTTTGGGAGAGTCTTCGGACTTGATCCCGGGTAAACATGAATATGATCCCCGAACATATGACGAAGCACTCCAAGATATAGATGCAGTATCTTGGCAAAAGGCAATGAATTCTGAAATAGAGTCTATGTACTCTAATAAGTTCTGGGAGCTTGTAGAACCACCTGATAGTGTAAAAGCCGTCGGATGCAAGTGGATCTACAAAAGGAAAAGAGGGACAGACGGGAAGGTAGAAACCTTCAAAGCTAGGCTTGTTGCGAAAGGGTACACTCAGAAAGAGAGAATCGATTATGAGGAGACCTTTTCACCGGTAGTCATGCTTAAGTCTATCCGGATACTCTTATCCATTGATGCTCATATGGATTATGAGATTTGACAAATGGATGTCAAGACAGCTTTCCTTAATGGAAGTCTTGAAGAGAACATCCACATGAAACAACCAGAAGGGTTCATTGAAAAAGGCAAAGAGCATCTAGTGTGCAAGCTCAATCGGTCCATTTATGGACTAAAGCAAGCTTCAAGGTCTTGGAACATCCGGTTTAATGAAGTAATCCAGTCATATGGATTTATTCAGTGTCCGGATGAGTCTTGTGTATACAAGAAGTGTAACGGAAACGTGGTGGTATTTCTTGTACTATACGTAAATGATATTTTGTTAATTGGCAATAATATCAAGGTATTATCGGACATAAGGTTATGGTTGTCCAAACAATTTGATATGAAGGACTTAGGAGATTGTGCACACATTCTTGGGATCAAAGTTATAAGGGATCGCAAGAAAACAATGTTGTGGTTGTCCCAAGTTTCATATATAGATACAATCCTTACTCATTTTAGCATGCAGAATTCCAAGAAAGGTTTCTTACCTTTTAGGCATGAAATAACTCTATCTAAAGAGATGTCTCCGAAGACATCAAAGGAGATAGAGAACATAATAGCAGTTCCTTATGCTTCGGCTGTAGGAAGCCTTATGTATGCAATACTGTGTACGAGACTTGATATCTGTTTTGTCGTGGGCATGGTTAGCAGATATCAGAGTAACCCTGGACAAGGACATTGGACTGCGGTAAAGCATATATTAAAGTACTTGAGAAGGACTAGAGATTATATGCTAGTTTAACAAGCATACGATTTACTCCTTGTGGGTTACACGGATTCAGATTTCCAATCAGATAGGGACAACAGTAAGTCTACATCAGGCTATGTGTTTACTTTAGGAGGTGGAGTCATTACATGGAGGAGTGTTAAGCAGAAATGCGTTTCGGACTCAACCATGGAAGCTGAGTATGTAGCAGCCTCTAAGGCAGATAAAGAAGCAGTATGACTCAGGAACTTTCTAATGGACTTAGATGTGATTCCTGGTTTGCTCAAAATCATCATAATTTATTGTGATAATAGCGGTGTAGTTGCAAACTCGAAGGAACCACGAGCCCATAAGGCAAGTAAACATATAGAGCGCAAGTACCACCTGATACGAGATATCATGAAGCGAGGAGAAGTTGTCATCGCCAAGATTACATAAGCAGATAACCTAGCAGATCCTTTCACTAAGGCCCTTCCAGCAAAAGCTTTCGATCGGCATGTGGAGTGAATGCGAATCAGATGTATGGCAGCAGATATGACAGCTTAGTCATTACTATAAGTGGGAGATTGTTAGAGTGTATACTGAAAGCCTAAGCTTTTGTAAATATTTATTTTGAATAAAGAATCACATTTGGTCAAATTATCTACATTTGTTTGTAGTTGTTCAATTAATTTATATTGTAGATAACATAGTATGTGGTGTCACATACAGAAGATAATGTTATCAGTACCTTATAAATTATAAACAGTAGCTCACGACCAAAATGGAAAGGAACAAACCATTGGAAGGTCGTAGTGTGTAATTAGGTATTAGTTTATCTTAACTATATAATTACACTAGTACACTTAGAGTGTATTGAGTAGGACCATCAGAGGTCGTTTCTTTTATACTGACTTTATAACGAAACAAAGATCTCAGTTATTATCGAAGTGTGTGCTCTTAATCCTAATATAATAACAAACACATATATTTGATATTTATTTCTTTAATTTATCAATGGGTGAGATTTAGTTCGATAAATCAATAAGCCCGATAAGTTGAGAAATGATATCACTTATAGTGTGTGTTGTTGATTATAAAAGGAAACTGTGTCCTAGTGATCTAGGTTGATAATGTCCCCAAGAGGAGCTCATAAGGATTGTCATGTTAAACCCTGCAGGTGGACTTAGTCCGACATGACGATAAGGTTGAGTGGTACTACTCTTGGACTAAAATATTAATTAAATGAGTTGTTAGTAACCCACTTAATTAGTGGACATTCAACATCTTAAACACAGGGAGACTAACACACTTATAATAAGAAGGAGCCCAAAAATGTAATTTGGGATTAGTGCGGTAGTTCAATAATAGTTCTTTAGTGGAATGAATTATTATTGATAAAATTAAGTTGTGTGTTCGGGGCGAACACGGGATGCTTAATTTTATCGGGAGACCAAAACCAATTCCTCCTCTCGGTCCCTATCGTAGCCTCTTAGTTATAGAGTACTATACCCACCTATACCCACATTCATACCCATGGTGTAGGGGCCGACCAAGCTAGCTTGAAAACCAAGCTAGGGCCGGCCAAACCTTGGTCCATGGGTGGTCGGCCCTAGCTTGAACCCAAGCTTAGGTGGCCGGCCCTATTAAATTAGAAAAGAATTTTAATTTTAAATTTTTCTTATGTGGAAGATATAATTTATTGGAGAGATTAAAAATTAAAATATCTCTTTTATAAGTTTCTACAAAAGATTAAAGAAAGAGATTAAATCTCTTTCCTTTTTTTTTGTAGATTGGAAGGATATTTTATTTTTCTTCTTTGTAAATTATTCACATGTTGAAAAATTAAAATTATAGAAATTTCTTATTATCAACCATGAAGGGATTTTAAAGGAAAATTTTATTTTTTAAATTTCCGAAGACAAATAAGGAATTTAAATTGTTGATTGAAAATTGTCTTGTTTGCTCTCCATGAGGTGGCCGGCCATGACATGATCTATTAGGAAAGTTTATTTAATTTTTATTAATTAATTCATGTCAAGAAAAGTTAAGGAAATTTTATTGTAATTAAATTTCCTTATTTGCCAAAGCTAAGGATTATAAAAGAGGAGGTTTTGGGTGTCTTCAAGGTGAACAACCTCTATTATTTTCTCCCTCTTTTCTTCCTTGGTGTGGCCAGCCTCTTCCCTTTCTCTTCTCTCCATCCTTGTAGCCGAACCTCTCATCCTCTTTGGAGATCAAGTGATGGCCGGATTTTAGCTTGGAGAAGAAGGAGAGAAAGCTTGCATCCCTTGGAGCTTGGTTGGTGGAAAAAGATCTTCATCCTTTGGAAGCTTTGAGCTTGGCCGAAACTTGAAGGAAGGAGAAGAAGGTGCTAGGTGGTCCTCGTCTCGGAAGATCGTTGCCCACACAACGTTTGAGATTAGAAGAGGAATACGGTAGAAGATCAAGAGGTCATTATCTACTAAGTAAGGTATAACTAATATTGTTTTCCGCATCATGTTAGTTTTATCTTCATGTAAAAATACCAAATACAAGAGGCATGCGATTCTAGTATTTCGAATTAGTTTTCGATGTTGTGTTCTTTTATTTTTCTTTTCCTTGTGATTTGATTGTTCCTTTTGGTTGACATAAAGTTATTTAAGGAAATTAAATATTAGCTTTCCTTAAAAGGCTTTGTCTAGGCGGTGGTGGTTGTTCCCATATCCAAGAAGGTCATATGTCTCGCCATGCAGTCCTGGAAGCTATTTTGGAAATTAATATTTAATGGAATTAATAACCTAGGTGATTTGGATCAAACATGTTAAGTTCCGCAGGAGATCCAAGTCTAAACCTAAAAGAACAAATAAATTAAACTTATGATCAAACGTGTTAAGTTCCGCAGGCGGTCCGAGTTTAATTTAAAAGAACACATGGTAGCTAGGAAAAGGTTCAGATCTTTGTACAAAATTTTTGTACAGTGGAACCATTAGGTTTTCCAAGTAGCAACCAACACATAGTCCTCCGGGAGGAACTCCGAGGAGAACCGGATGAGCAAGTACCTTTCTCTTTAAAGATACTAGAGGAGAAACTGCCGAAAGGCTACAAGCCCCGACCATTGGAGAATATGACGGAAGTAAGGATCTGGTAGACCATCTTTGCAAGTTTCGGAACGCGGCACTGTTACATCAATACAGAGACGCTATTAAGTGTCGAGTGTTTCTAAATTCTCTATCTGGCTCAGTGCAGAAATGGTTTGATGGACTATCGAACAGATCTATCACTTGTTTCCATCACTTTAAAACCGTCTTCCTGTGCCACTTCGCTAGCAGCAGGAAGTACCAGAAAATGGATCATTGTCTCTTCGCTCTTAAGTAGGGGTCGGCCGAGCCCTTGCGAAGTTATATCAAACGCTTCAATCAAGTGGCTCAGGATATTCCATTGGCCACCTCTGAAATACTAATGAACGTCTTCTCTCATGGACTAGTAGCGGGGGAGTTCTTCCGAGATCTCATTCGGGATCCCGTGAAGAACTTCGATGAGATGCTTGGGAAGGCCGCTAGCTATATCAATGTAGAGGAGGCTCAGGCCGCTCGACACAAAGTAGACAAACCACCTACTCCTGCCAACATGCCAGAGAAAAGGCCTCCTCAACTGCCAGCTTAGCCTCTTCCACGCACCTAGGATGCCCGACCGCCCTTTCCACCCGATCAGGATCCTAGACTCGCCCAGCGTGTGGCAGCGGTTCAAGCCCCAAGACCTGGAACGTAGGGGCCGCGTTATTACACTTACCATCGGTCCCACACCCATGCCACCAATGATGGCTTCCAGTTCGTTCGAGACTCTCGGCGCGCCGCTGAGCTGGGCCTACCTCCACTCGAGATCGTGCCCGAGACTCAACAGAGGATGCTGGCCATCCAACAACTCGTGTCCAGTTAGTCTGGCAGACCCCAACCTGAAAATGCTAGACAGGGAAATCCGTAGCCTGGTCGTAATCAGGAGCCCGAGGAAGCCCGAGAAGAGGAGAACCGAGGAAACGCGGTCATCCGCGAGATAGGCATGATCTCAAGAGGGCTTGCAGATGGAGACTCTGCCCGAGCTCGGAAGTCTCATGAGCGGCTCTTGGAGATACACGTTGTAGGGTGCAACCAGGAGCAAGCCGCAGGGCCCATCATCAGCTTTAGGCCACAGGACCTGGAGGGGCTGGAACTATCTCATGACGACGCTTTGATAATCAAGGTCGTCATCACCAATAATTACGTGACCAGAGTTTTCGTGGATACTGGAAGCTCTATCAACGTGTTGTTCAAAAGCGCGTTCGAGAGCATACAAATAGACGCCAGTGAACTGCAGCCTGTGGCTACTTCACTATATGGCTTCACCGACAATGAAGTGCGACTCATGGGCTAGATCAATCTAACCATATCTTTGGGTAGCGAGCCCCTAGTGAGGACGCGGAGGAGCACCTTCATAGTGATGGATTCGCTGTCCTCATACAATGTCATCTTAGGGAGATCGACACTGCACGAGTTTCGGGCAACGGTCTCCACTTTTCATCAGAAGATCAAATTTCTTGTGGGAAATCAGGTCGGGGAAGTTAAAGGTGAGCAGTTGGTCTCCCGCAGGTGTTACGTCGACATAATAAAGGTGGAGGCTCACAAGGCTCAGCGAACTAAGGATGGCGGGATCCACGTCATTCAGGAGGAGTCGTTGCCTATAGCAGAGGAACTCATCCCCTGGGAGGAGGTCCAGCTCTATCCTGAACACCCAAAGAGTGTCACCCACATATCCAACGACCTACCTATTGAAGTCAAGACAGACCTAGTCCAGTGTTTGACTCGTAACAGAGATGTTTTCGCTTGGGCCCCCGAAGAGCTACCTAGGGTTAAGCCTGAGGTGGCTAAGCATATATTACACCTGCTGCCTAACTCCCGGCCGGTTAAGCAAAAGAAGAGAAATTTCTCTGTCGAGCAAAATAAGAT
Organism: Zingiber officinale; assembly: GCF_018446385.1. Classification (NCBI taxonomy): domain Eukaryota; kingdom Viridiplantae; phylum Streptophyta; class Magnoliopsida; order Zingiberales; family Zingiberaceae; genus Zingiber; species Zingiber officinale. Next base: position 2,174,763 of record NC_056002.1, on the reverse strand, counting down.
CATCCGACCTGAGGTGGATCAGCGCCGGAGAGCAGGTCACATTAGAGAGGTACAGTTTCCGTCCTGGCTCTCTAATGTGGTCCTAGTAGCTAAACCTAACAATAAATGGAGAGTCTGTATAGACTTTCGAGACCTCAACCGAGCCAGTCCTAAGGACTGCTACCCGCTTCCCATGATCGATCAGATGGTAGACTCGACCTCAGGCTGTGAGATGATTTGCATGATGGATGCTTATCAAGGATACCACTAGATCCCTTTGGCACAAGAGGACTAGGAGAAAGTTAGTTTCATCACGGCAGATGGTACTTTCTGCTATACCATCATGCTTTTTGGATTAAGGAATGCTGGAGCTACCTATCAAAGGATGATGGATAAGATCTTCTGGGAGCAAATAGGGCGAAATGTCGAGGTCTATGTAAATGACATCCTCATCAAATCCACTCTGGCTATAAATTTGATCACTGACATAGAAGAAATCTGCGGCACGCTCTGACAGTATGGGCTGAGGTTGAATCCCTTGAAATGCTTGTTTGGAGCTCGGGGAGAAAAGTTCTTGGGATACCTCGTTACTGAGTGCGGGATTGAAGCTAATCCACAGAAGGTCCAGACACTTAAAGAAATGAAGGCGCCTCAAAATCTGAAGAAGCTTAGAAGTTAGTGGGTCGAATAACTGCACTGTTCCGGTTCATATCTAGTCTGCGGATAAGGCCTTGCCCTTCTTCAAAGTACTCAGGAGAGCAACCAAGTTTCAATGGGACAAATAATGCAGTCAGACCTTTGAGGAATTAAAGAAGCACCTGGAGACCCTACCCTCGCTATTCAAGCCTAGTGCTGGAGAACTACTCTGGATTTATCTATTAGCCACCCCTGAGATTGTGGGGGCGGTGTTGGTGAAAGAGCAGGATAATGTACAACGACCAATGTACTTCTTCGGTCATTTATTAAAAGGGGTCAAGTCTCAATACATGGCCCTGGAGAAGTTAGTCTATGGACTAGTACTCATGGCTCGACGCTTAAGACATTATTTCTTGGCACATCCCATCACAGTCCTGACCAACAATACTATAGGTAAAGCTCTCACTAATGTAGAAGTAGTAGGTCGTCTCATCAGACGGGTCACTGAGTTGGGAGAATATGACATACAATACCAACCCTGCACTGCGATTAAGGCGCAAGTTCTAGCAGATTTCTTGATGGAGGTTCATCAACCTGACTCCGAGGAAATGTGGAAGATCTATGTGGATGGGTCATCTACGCAACAAGGAAGCGGAGTAGGGATCCTCCTGATATCCCCTCAGGAAGACATCCTACTGCTGGCTGTCAGGTTAAATTTCAGAGCCACGAATAATGAGGCAGAATATGAAGTACTGTTAGCAGGACTACAACTAGCTCGACATTGTGGAGCCGCTCGGGTGGTTATTTATTCAGACTCTTAGCTTGTAGCTCAGCAGGTAGCAGGCAACTTTGAGGTCAACAATGACAAGCTACAAGTATACAGGGAAGCGTTTGAGAAGATGAAAGAGGATTTCAAGGAGGTCACTGTAACCAAGATTCCTAGAGTAGATAATCAAAGGGCTGACGAACTTGCCAAAATAGCTAGCTCTTTGACTACTTGGGTATTGGATAGGTCGATAGCCCAGACTTTCCTAGTAGCTCAGATAAACTTGCAGAACAATAGGGAGGAGCTGATCGACTAGAGGGCCCTGATGATAATTTATCTTCAGCAAGGTGTCTTGCCCGCTGATCCGGAAGAGGCCGGTGTTAGAGTGTATACTGAAAGCCTAAGCTTTTGTAGACATTTATTTTGAATAAAGAATCACATTTTGTCACGCCCCCAAAGGAGTCTATGCCAGACAAAAATCCGGCAGCATCTCCCCTGTACCGGTGACAATCTGAAGCATCCATACAAGCAAAATACATCAACCACATGCGGCTGGAATATTTATATATACAACCACACAATTATAATAACAACCCACTCGGCTGGAATGAAACAATAACAACCACGCAGTTATATATAAAACAGCTCACACGGCTGTACTAAAACACAGCGGAAAAACGAAGGAAAGCCAACACAACACAAATAAATACAATGCATGCCGGCACGGCTTAAACACAAATACAACACCAAAACCATAAGATAGCCACATGGCTATACACAAATACAATGCCAAAATAAGAAAAGAATATACAAAAGAAAATAAGCACGATCTTCGGATGTGACGTAGGACCCGGCAGACAGAATACTTCGAGCGACACCAACCATCTACAAGCTACCTGAAAACATAAATGTATACATGCGGTGGTGAGTATAGGTAACTCAGCGGGTAATAGACAAGATAGTGCATGGTCCATAAACAAACATGGAGATCACAAGTATACAGTCTCAGTAGGGAATAAAGAACATGATCATACTATCATAATCAATACACCTAAACATATCTGACATAATAACCTGATATAAACTGTACAAATCACAACTAATATAATGATAGATACATACCCAATCTGGAATCGACACATGGTACAATGATCAGTAAACTCATCGGATCTGCAACAGATATACCCGTGACACCTGTGCAATATAAATACGACTGCATATACATGTAAAATAAATGACATGTATGCAGCATGACAACCATATGCAACAACCATAGCTCAATCAAATGCAACAAATCACAATCACATGCAACTAGTATCTACTAGGCATGTATGCAGATATATCCCCCCAGATGCACCGCGCATCATATGCAAAAGTGCATGCATGCTCCATGGTCACCCCCGCCACCTCTCCAGACACCACGACCCTTGTATGGCCGAGAGGCTTGGGTCCGTGACAAACCATACTAGCCTCACGCATGTAACCGCTATAAAGCGACTGAGGCGTTTGGTACGCTAAGTAGTTATCTAACTACATAGCATCAGGGTCCCTGTTTACTCACATCACAAGCCCCCTAACTACTGAATCCTCCAGACCCCTAATAAGAGTGGTCGAGGCGGACAGAGTATGCACTGAGCAACCTAGTGAACAGAACAAGACTAGCACAATCCACGTACAATCCACGTTATATGCAAAATCAGCATGGTAAATCCAACCACTCGACAATCCCTACAATACATACTCTACACGCGTAATCACAACAGAGTAGAAATCAAGAGTAGAGATTGTATATGATATAACTAGGACATCTCAAAGATCAAGCATATGTATCAAGCAGGAAGGCAACCAACAAATATGATATAAGGAAAAGCAGCCTAATTCATCACATAAAATCATGCACTAAGCTCAATAAAATCTACATAGAGCCAAGGAAGAAATACCCGCCTTTAATCTGTCGATCATGATAAAATAAATCCCACATCGTGATGAGCATCCCACATCAAAGTCCTGCATAAATCAATACATATATTTCATTTAGCTAAATTCATATGAATCAAACAGCTAAATAAAAGTCCTAACCCAATTAGGATCACTCCAACCAAATCTGATCTCTAATTAATCCTTAATCCAACTTCTCCTAGATCCAAACATAATCCACAATCTATTAATTAATCCAAAATTCATTAATCAACACATCTTGAATCCATTTCACATAATCCATCCTCAATCAAACACTAATCCAAACTCATCATAAATACTTCTAAATCCACCAATCAATCCAATGATCCTAAGAATAATCACAAAACAATCCACATCAACCAATCGCCATATCCACATATTCCAACCTAATACAAACCCCAATCAATCCAACACATACCAATAATGATCATGTATCCATTTACATAAATCATTCACCAAATAACCATCACAAATCAACTTATCACAACCAAGTATAGACATGAGATTAACTTCAAAACTCACCTAAAACCGGATGAATTGCTGTTGACCCACAATTGAAGAACTGATGTCGTATCCTGCTGGAAACTCATAGCTGAAACCATAGTAAATCCACTGCACCTTTCAATTCAAACATCCCAATTCAATATCCATATAACCACAACCAAGAATTTAACTCTAATTCCTGATTCATAACCTTTAACTAATAACTTACCTCCAATATTAGCCACCTCTCTTCCCACTGAATCCCCTACTATAGGATGCATCAAAGGAATCAACATTCGATTCACCAAGAATCTCAGTAACCAGCATTGTTGATGTTCTGTATCCATCCCGATCTCAAACTAGGGCATAGTAGGCCTAGCTGCCAGCAAGATCAGAGAAAGCAACACCTTAAATATCTATGGTTGCAACCACACGAAACAACACCAACTCGAAAAGAAATCAAGAATGGAAGCACTGACCAAAGCATAGATCAGCTGGAGAGATTTGGGTGGTCATCCCTCATATCCACGACAGAATCCAATCAAGAAGAAGGTTGCGTCAATTGAACCGAAACTAGGGCTTGGGAAGTGGTGGCGATGCCCAAAGCTAGGGCATGAGATTCCCCTGGCGCGAGGAGTAGAGCACGGTGCCGATGATCAATCAACAACGGTGGAGGATCGGGAAGACTCCTGCTTGGATAAATCGCTTGCGTGATCGAGCTTTGTGGCGTCTAGATGCGTCGGCCGGAGATGGCAGAAGACACGACTGCCAGGCGAGCTCGATTGATGGAGGAGATAGAGTGCTCAACAGAAGGAGGATCAGCCACGGTTGCGCCGGTGAACGGTGGCATGCTAGGCGTCGCTCGGAGAGAAATCGCCGGAGAGGAGGGGTTTCGGGTGCGATGTGAGGAGGGGGAGATCGGGGAAGAGGGGGTGGGAATTGGCGAATTTGGGGGAGAAAAGAAAAAATGAATTTATAAATAAATCATTTCCTCATTTAAATGGGTTTCCCAAATAGGCTTTATTTAAACCCATCAATTCGTCCCCTCAAAACTCGTCGTACGAGCTCCGAAAAATTCCCAGAAAATTTTTAAAAATTCCTGAAAAATCCAATAAGATTTTTCGTCCAATAACATTTATTTAATTTTTGCGGTATCTTACATTCTCCCCCACTTTTTTATTTACCTTTTCTCCGAGATTCGAAAGTTCGGTGATAAGCTCTTTGACTCTCGAGTACAGATGCGCAGTTGTTTCGTCTTCTCCAAGTCACAGGTTAGTGAGCTGGTTACGAAGTAGATCCCGTCTTATGAGCTTGGCTTCAGACATCCCTTCGTGCAGCTCAAGGAACTTCTCCCAAAGTTCCTTCGCGGAGTCATAGTTGCCGATTTGGTTGACTTCTTGTGGTAAAAGAACGCTCAGCAGATGATACTCCGCTTTGCCATTTACCACGTAGTCAGTCTGCTCCTTTTTCGTCCATTGATATTTTTCTTTACCCTCCAGTGCTACAAAACCAAATTCCATTATAAGATGTAATTCAAAATCGGTTTTGAAAAATACCTGCGTTCGCTTTTTCCAAGTAGCGAATTTTTCTTTGAATTTTGGCTGGTAGATGCTTGATCCAGCCATTAGTTCGGTGCTTCGTTCGGCGATTAGTCCTCCTAAAGCATCCTTACTTTGATATCACTTGTTGGATCGAGGCAGCAGGCTAGAAGGGGGGGTGGGGTTGAATAGCCCTGTAAAAACAAAGACAAAACTTTTTTTTGAATTTTCAACAGAACACTTGCATAAAAATAAACAGAAAGTAATAAATAGAAGGAGGCTCACAAACTTGACTTGGTTACAACCAAGGAGATTGTTAATCCAAGGAATGAAACGCACACTAGATATCTCCTTCAAGTGGAGAAGCCTCTTACAGTAATGACGTAAAGAAAAATAGAAGCTCAACTACAAATGAAAGCGTACAAGTGTTGGAATACTAATTGCTTGAGATGATTTGAAGCTTCTGGAACAAGGCTGTATTTATAGTCTTGGTCGGGGCGCCTGGAAAGGGTCCAGGCACCTAGGAGGGGATAAAATTTTATTCCCTCCACAACAAATCACGTTTGATGCGACCCTGGTCAAAATCCAACTCCGAGCGCTCGGAATGGTTCCGGGCGCTTGGACGATCCGGGCACCCGGACCACTAAGTCAACCAAGTTGACTTTTGGTTCGGGCCCTCTTCTCCGGTGCTACTAGCCTCGGTCCGGGTCTTCCGCTCCGACTCCGCTCACTTGGATGATTTTAGCCAATCGAAATAAGGCTCACCCGAACCTAATTTCGGCCTTCTCGAGCAACCTTCCGCTCCGGCTTCTCGTCCCCCGGAAACGCCACGCGCCTCCTTCTCGTCCGCCTGCGTACTCTTCCGCAGCACCTCGTACCTCAGACGCACCGAGCCCGTCGGCTCCCTCCCGTTCCATCCTTCTCGCTAGCTGTATCTTTTGCTCGACTCCCTGTGCTCCTAAGCTCCTGCACACTTAGACACAAGGTTAAAAACACAACAGGACCTAACTTAACTTGTTAATCACACTAAAACAACCTGGGGTTCCAACAATATGTAGATGATCTAATCTTGACAGGAAGTTCACCTTAAATGATAAAACTTTTTAAGGAAGCTATGGCAAAAGTGTTGGGATATTGTTGGTGCACTATTCCCCAGGTCAAGGTTGACTTAGTTTGACTGAGCTTGAATTGGGTCAAGCTCGAGTCTTAATGTTTATGTTTTGATGATTTGACAATACATGTTTGACGATACATGTAGACAACACATGGAGACTGCAGGTGCAATTGTTCATGTGTGGAGATTGTGATGGAAAGTCAAGTAGGTCAAGGTTGACCGGATACTTGACTGGGAAATCCTGGTGAGTGAAGCCAGGTGAAAAGTCCTAACTTAGAGGTTAGGCAAAGGAAGACCTAGTGAGTGAAGCTAGGCAGAAATGAAGTCCTAGTGAATGAAGCTAGACAGAAGGGAAATCCTGGTGAGTGGAGCCAGGTGAAAGACCTAATGAATGAAGCTAGGCAGTTTGGAAGTCCTGGTGAGTGAAGCCAGGCAGATGAGAAATTCTAGTGAGTGAAGCTAGGTGAAAGTCCTAGTGAGTGAAGCTAGGCAAGGGAAAATCCAGATGGATCAAGGCTGATCAGACATCTGGTGTTAGGAAGTCCAAGTAGGTCAAAGGATTGACTAGATACTTGGCACGAGAAAATCCAGATGGGTTAAGGTTGACCAGACATCTGGTGGAAGTCCAAGTAGGTCAAGGGAGTGACCGGATACTTGGCACGAAGAGAAAAAGTCCAAGTGGGTCAAAGGGATTGACCGGACACTTGGTGAGGAAGTCCTGGCAGGTCAAGGTTGACCGGATGCTAGGCATGATGTACCAATAGGTCATGGATTGACCGGATGTTGGTTTAGGGGGCTTGGGACTTGGTTTTGGGCAAAAACCAATGTCTGGATCGATCAGCCGATCGATTGGCTGATGCCCAATAGATCGACCGATCGATTGGGAAGGCCCCCGCGACAAGCCTCGAGTGGGCAAGTCGCAGAGCACACAGAACGACTTTGGATCGATCGATCGATCGATCTAGAGACCCCAATCGATCAGTGGATCGATTGGGGTGACGCGTTTTTACGCGATAAAGGCTGGATCGATCAGCCGATCGATCCAGGCATTTCCCGCAGAGTACAGAGGCGCTCTGGATCGATCGACCAATCGATCCAAAGCCTCCCCGATCGATTGGGAGCAATCCAATCGATCGGGATCCGACTGTTGGCGCAGATAAAGGCTGCAGGCGTGCGATTCCTTCTGCAGAACTCTCGTCCTGGACTAGTCACCTCCTTTGGAGGTGGATACCAAGTAAATCTACTTGTTAGCGTTGTGTGTGTTGTTTCTTGTATATTTTCGCTGCACATCTTTGAAGAAACAAGCAACATCGACCACGAGCACGCGACGAGCTATTCACCCCCCTCCCCTCTAGCTACATTTCGGTCCCAACAAGTGGTATCAGAGCGAGGTCGCTCTTCACCGGAATCATCGCCGGAAGGGTCAACAAGCTAGAGGGTGAAGAAGTTGGAGCAAATTCATCAAAGTCAAAGAATTCAAGAAGCTCAACTTCAAATGGAATTCCGAGATGGACTCGGATTCGACACAAGGGTGCCTCCACCATTCACCATGATAAGCTTCGATCTTTGGAGATCAAGGATCGAGAATTTCTTAATGGTGGAGATAGAGCAATGGTTTGCTCTCATGGAAGGTTTCGAGGCTCCAACAAATTCCAAGGGCAAAGTCCTCAAGAAAAGCAAATGGAGCCAAGAACAAATCCAAAGATGTGAGACCAATGATAAAGTGACCAAGCTTGTGGTCAATCTATTGCCTAGCCACATTCTTGGAAAAATTAGAGAGTTCAAGGATGTCAAGGAGCTTTGGAGCAAATTGGCATCAATTCATGAGATCCCCTCCATTGTACCAGACCAAGAAAAATCCAAAGAGAGCGACTCATTGGACCAAAATAAAGAGCAAGAGGACTCCGAAGTTGAGAGATGCTCAACTTCCGAAGAAGAGGAAGTCCAAGAAGCTTCATCTTCAAAGGAATGCAATGAAGAAGGCAAGGAGGGAGCATACTCCTTGTTCCATGTACAAGATGAGGATGAGGAAGCCTCCACCTCTAGGATTGAGGGGGAGCAATTTTCATTGACACCGGATCAAGAGTAAGAAGAAGCCTCCACATCCGGATCAAAAGAAGAAGAGGATGAAGAAGCTTCCACCTCCACAAGTCAAGACAAATCTATTGGAGGAGTATCAAGTTCGGATCAAGAGGAAGCTTCTACCTCCAGATTAAAAGGAGAAGATGTCACTCCTACAAGCAAAGGTATAACAATTTCAATAGAAAATAACAAAAATCATATTATTTGCTTTGAGTGTAGGGCAAAAGGGCATTACAAAAGTAAATGTCCTAAATTGGCCAAGAAGAAGGGCCAAGTGGCACAAAAGGGCAAGGAGAAGCCCAAGGAGACCGCTCCCGGAACAAAAAGGAGTAAGGAGCACATTGTGTGCTTTTTGTGCAATCAAAAGGGGCATTACCGGAGTCAATGTCCCAAGGGGAAGAAGGCGGTCAAGGCTCAAGGAGGAAGCACACCTGAAGGGGGAGTCTCCAAGGTAAAAAGAAAGGTATCATTCATTGAGCCTACTCCCTTGAACAATGGTAAAAAGTATGTTGGGTCAAGTCTTTATCATTTTAATGCTATTTACCATAAGAATAGAGAGCATGATAACATTAAGGAAAAACACATGGCTCTCCATGCTAAAACTACCATACCTAGGGTTAGGAAGGTAGATGAAATGTTAGCAAGAACTCTAAGGATTTTAGCTACACTCCTAGAAACAAAAATGCTCATAGATTTAATGGAAAACCAAAAACTAAGGACTTAGTGATGGAAAATCAAGTCTTGAGATTAAGACTTGACAAACTAGAAAAGACTCTAAAAAGGATGGAAAATATCCTTAAAGAGCAAAATGAGCAAAATCTAGGTTTAGGACAACAAGGGTCATCCAAGGGCCATAGAGGTTTGGGATACAAACCTAAAACCAAAAGGGATGTACCTACTTACCATAGAGTTCTATATAGTTATGGAACAAACCCTAGGTCTAGTGGTCAAGTCAAAAATACTAGGGAGGTCATCCCTAAGAGTATTTTTGCAACAAATGTGACTAAGACTTCTAAGAAGTCAAAGAAAGTCACAAAAAAGGTCACAAGGGAAGAAATCCCTAGAGTTGACCTAGAAAAAGTGACCAAGGCTTGTAAGAAGCCAAACAAGGTCACTAGGAAGGTATCTAGGGAAGTTATCCCCAGTGAGTACCTAGAGCATCCAAGGAGCACCAATAGGTTTTGGGTTCCTAGGAGCATCTTCTCTACCCCATAAATGGGTTAGCGAGTGTCAACTCTAAGTGGAAGGGTAGTTAACCCAATCATGATGAGTTTGACACTCAAGGAGCATTTTCAAGGTTATTAACCTTTGAAAATGAAATAGATTTATCATTTACTCCTTGGAAGAGTAAAATGTGCCTAATTTTGGAAATATTGATTTTAATCTTAATTGGCACAATTTAGGAAAATCATAAGAACTACTAAGTTGGGAGTTTGGTATGTTCTTAAGAGATTAAAGGCAATCCGAGCCCTAATTTAAAGTGCTACTCTTGTGGAAAAATGAAATATGCCAACACTTGAGGAATGTGCTTAATTCAATTGGCATAAATTAATCAAGAGAATTAGAAATGCCAATTTAGGCTTTGGCACATTCTTGAAGCAGTTTGGGCAATCTAGGTTAGATTTAAAGGTAGCTAAGGGTTAAGGTTACTTAGATAGGTAATCTAGGTATCTTATTTATGCTAATTTGCCATGATTGCTTGCCAATCATATTCTATGACATCATGTTTATTTTTACACTCATATCTTATTATGAAAAACTCAAAAATATCATGTCATGTCATACATACATCATGTAGTTATAGGAAATTTTCTTTTGAAAATTATTTCTTTTTGATGTATGCCATAACATTATTATGCATTATGTTTATTTCCTTGAAATTTAAGGACAAATGACATTTATCAACAGGTGGTTTCAACAAGTGACATCCTAGGTGGATGTTCAATATCCACAAAATGCCTAGATAGATATGCATAATCCCTAGATTAGGGCAAAACCAAATTCGACATCTCACAAAGACCTATAAGGTGACTTGTATGTGTTTTAGTACACATTAGATATAAGTGAGATGTTAGGATCATGAACAAAACTCAAGATGCTGATTTAGTGCACTCTTTTAAGTTTTAGGTTCATCTAAACACATAGTTATGTGTTTTCCAATCATTGTGAAAGCTAATGTACAAGTCATGTGCATTGAGCTCAAGGAACATGGTTGGATATTGGTTTTGAAAACGTTTTTAAAATGCTTTTGGAAAACCTTGGTGAAGGCTATCTCTTGATAGTAATCACCATTGAATAGTTAGACACAAACTTGAAGAAAACACTAAAGTTTTTGTAAGTTTTCAAGTTTGTGTCAATCTTTGAAAATATGATGTATTTTCTTAGAAAACTATTTTTCCATGATAAATATACCCTAAATAATGTCTACACAAATTTTCACGATTTTTAGAATTTTGTAGATTTTTCTAAGGGTTTCTGAAATTCACTAAAAGTGAATTTCAAAACTATTAGGCCTTTAATCGATCACCCGATCGATTGAAGGGTCTCAATCGATCGGGCGATCGATTAAGAGCAGGCTTCTCGCGAACAGAAGCCTTCTGGATCGATCCACCGATTGATCCAGCCCTCCTAAATCGATCAGTGGATCAATTCAAGCCGGTTCAATCGATTGGGACCCAAATCCAATTGATTGGGAGTGCTGATTTTGGCTGGTAAAGCCTGATTTCAGCATCTTGGATCATTTTTAGTCTAGGTAACCATTCCTAACCCCTCAAAATACATTTGTATACATAAAAAGGATGTTTTCATGTTGAAAACAAGGATGGATTGGTTGAGGAAGACTAAATTGAAGTTTAGGTTGAGGTTTCAATATTGAACTCTTGAACCTCAAACTTCTAAATGTTGGATTTCCTGAAGGTTTAGGGATTCCAAGTCATTGTTGGTGCAATGACAGAAGACACGACCATGTCTTTAGGGGGAGTTACTCTTTAAGGACAGGAAAACTAAATTTTCATACACCGTGGAAGGTGGTTAACCTTCCTTAGTGAAAGATGCTCAAGGTTGAGCATTGGATTATAATGGAGAGTGGATATCTTCATTGTTTAAGTCGTAAATGCTCAAGGTTGGGCATTTATCTACATTGAGGGAGAATGTAGGGTTAAGGAAAAATGAAAGGTATGGGACTTTCATTATCGGGTTGATCACAACGAGTGAAGTTGTGAACAACGTTGAGTAACTCTTCAGGGGGAGAGTTTGTTTTGATGTGTGCCAATAGGGGGAGAATTGTAGGGTTTAAGTTAGGTCTTCATTATCTAAGAGGGAGTTTGCCTTCTTAGTGGGAGAATGTAGGGTTTAACTTATGCCTTCATTACCTGGTGGCATGAAGGAAGTTGAGGCTATAGGAATTAGCCTAACTTAAATGAAGTATTGTCAAACATCAAAAAGGGGGAGATTATTGGGAGATTGTTGGTGCACTATTCCCCAGGTCAAGGTTGACTTAGTTTGACTGAGCTTGAATTGGGTCAAGCTCGAGTCTTATGTTTATGTTTTGATGATTTGACAATACATGTTTGACGATACATGTAGACAACACATGGAGACTGCAGGTGCAATTGTTCATGTGTGGAGATTGTGATGGAAAGTCAAGTAGGTCAAGGTTGACCGGATACTTGACTGGGAAATCCTGGTGAGTGAAGTCAGGTGAAAAGTCCTAACTTGGAGATTAGGCAAAGGAAGACCTAGTGAGTGAAGCTAGGCAGAAATGAAGTCCTAGTGAATGAAGCTAGGCAGAAGGGAAATCCTGGTGAGTGAAGTCAGGTGAAAGACCTAGTGAGTGAAGCTAGGCAGTTTGGAAGTCCTGGTGAGTGAAGCCAGGCAGATGAGAAATTCTAGTGAGTGAAGTTAGGTGAAAGTCCTGGTGAGTGAAGCTAGGCAAGGGAAAATCCAGATGGATCAAGGCTGATCGGACATCTGGTGTTGGGAAGTCCAAGTAGGTCAAAGGATTGACTGGATACTTGGTACGAGGAAATCCAGATGGATCAAGGTTGACTAGACATCTGGTGGAAGTCCAAGTAGGTCAAGGGAGTGATCGGATACTTGGCACGAAGAGAAAAAGTCCAAGTGGGTCAAAGGGATTGACCGGACACTTGGTGAGGAAGTCCTGGCAGGTCAAGGTTGACCGGATGCTAGGCATGATGTACCAACAGGTCATGGATTGACCGGATGTTGGTTTAGGGGGCTTGGGACTTGGTTTTGGGCAAAAACCAATGTCTGGATCGATCAGCCGATCGATTGGGAAGGTCCCCACGACAAGCCTCGAGTGGGCAAGTCGCAGAGCACACAGAACGTCTCTGGATCAATCGATCGATCGATCCAGAGACCCCAATCGATCAGTGGATCGATTGGGGTGGCGCGTTTTTACGCGATAAAGGCTGGATCGATCAGCCGATCGATCCATGCATTTCCCGCAGAGTACAAAGGCGCTCTGGATCGATCGATCGATCGATCCAAAGCCTCCCCGATTGATTGGGAGCAATCCAATCGATCGGGATCCGACCGTTGGTGCAGATAAAGGCTGCAGGCATGCGATTCCTTCTGCAGAACTCTCGGCCACTTCTCCCGATCTTCACCAGCAATCACAGAGCTTCTCCACAGGGTTCTCACTGCAAGTTCTTGAAGCTCTTGGAGGTTTTTCCAAGTCAAGAGGCGGATCTACAGCAAGAGGAAGAAAGCTAGGGTTAGGGTTTTCTATACTCATTGTAAGCTTTTGCTTGTATTTGTGCATCCTTTCCTTTTCTTCTTGTAGTGTGAACTTGTAGGACTTCTTCGCCTTCGGTAGTTACCGAAAAGAAGTGTTTATTAGTGGAGGTGTGTGTGAGTGTGTGGATCCTTGGACTAGTCACCTACTTTGGAGGTGGATACCAAGTAAATCTACTTGTTAGTGTTGTGTGTGTTGTTTCTTGTATATTTCCGCTGCACATCTTTGAAGAAACAAGCAACGCCGACCATGAGCACGCGACGAGCTATTCACCCTCCCTCTAGCTACATTTCGGTCCCAACAAAAAACATTTGATATGACCGATATGGGATTTATGTCCTACTTTCTCGGCTTGGAGGTGAAACAAGGAGTTGATGGCATATTTATAACTCAAGAACAATATGTAAAGGAGGTCTTCAAGAAATTTAGAATGAATGATTGTAATCCAATTAACACACCGGTGGATTGCGGAACAAAGCTATCCAAGAGTGACGAAGGAAAGACGGTTGATCCCACATGTTTCAAAAGCTTGGTGGAAAGCTTGCGGTACCTAACTTGTACTCGACCGAATATATTATATGGAGTCGGTCTTGTAAGCAGTTCATGGAGGAATCTAAAGAGACTCATTGGAAGGCAACCAAGCGAATCCTTCATTATGTCTGAGGTACTCTGAATCACGGACTATTTTATCCTCACTCTAACAAATCTCAACTTGTTGGATATTCAGATAGTGATTGGGGTGAAGACTGTGATGATTAGAGAAGCACTTTCGGCTTTGCATTCTTCGTTGGAGATACGACATTTTCTTGGATGTCAAAAAAATAATCTATTGTTACTCTTTCCACTTGTGAAGCAGAGTACATTGCGACATCCTCATGTGTTAGTCATGCTATATGGCTAAGAAGTTTGCTAAAGGAGATAAAATTTGAACAAAATGAAGCAACTCAAATTTGCATTCATAACAAATCGGCAATTGTATTGGGGAAGAATCCTGTATATCATCAAAGAAGTATGCATATTGATATTCACTTTCATTCTATTCGCGAACATGTGAAAAACAAAGATGTGGAGCTAGTCTATGTGAAGACTAAAGATCAAGTTGTTGACATCTTTACAAAGTCACTCAAATTTGAAGACTTCATCAAAATGTGATATTTGCTTGGAGTCATAAAATCAAGTTTAAGAGGGGGTGTTGAGAATTAAACTTTATTTTAGAGATAAAAGTTGTTGATAAAAGTTTTTAAAGATAGAATGATGAGGTGGTAATTATTGATGAGAGTTTGTGATAGGATAGAATTTGATGAGGTGTCATGATAAGGATAAGAGTCTCATGGAGATAGAATTAAAAAATATATATAGATTATTAGTGTTTATCCAATAAGTCTATAAATATGTACCTTTTTCATGAATGAAGTAAGTGGAGCTTTTTGTTTTTATTCTCCTTCTTTTCCACATAAAGATTATCCTCCTCTTCCACAATTTTTCTTCTCCCATAATTTTTTTTTCCAACACCTTTTCGTGTCCGACAAATGGGTCACTGCCACGCTTTACCGACAGGATGATCCATGCCACGTCGAGACCATCCGCAGAATCGAGACTGGAGGCGCTCTCGCCACCCTTCGCGCGTAGCACAAGTTGGCGATGATTGCGCGCCAGGTGGGCTTCGAGGTCCTGGAGGAGCACGATCTGGCGCTACCCCTGGCGGGGATGTGGTGGGTGCGTCTCAAGATAAGCTGCTTTGCCTACTAGCGCAACCACCTGCTGGTCACCATCCTCGTCGCACTGCTCATCGCCTCGAAGGGCATCGTCGAGGTCCACGAGATGCGTTGAGACTGCGGCCCACATGAGCTATGTGTTGGAAAAACAATCTGCCCAATATTTTAAAAATTGAGTAGAATTTAAATACATCCAATTATATTAGAGATGACCTAAGTAGATAATCTCAAGCTGACAGCAGAAGCTGATTTCTGCTAAGTGCTAAACGCATACTACATAGTATCTGAGTGAACTGAGCGACCGAGCGGGCCGAGCATCATAGTGAGTAGGTCGGCCAAATGTCCGACTAGGTAGAGGGTCGACTGGGCGAGCGGACTGAGCGAGCGACTGAGCGAGTGATCAGTCGAGCAGATTGAGCGAGCGGCTTAGCGGATAGATCAAGCGGTCGGGCGGACAGACTTAGCGGCAGTGAGAGAGCGTTCAGCCTAGCAGACTGAGCGAGTGGCTGAGCGAGTGATCGGTCGAGCAAGCATGCTACCGGACGGGTAGAACAACCGAGCAGTTAGAGCACCCGACCAGGAGAGCAATCTGTGGGCAGTACAAGTGTTCGGTCAGGAAACAAGTTGACCAGGTGGGTAGAGAGGCCGACCGGGTAGTATGACCGGGTGAGCAGAGAGGCCGAGCAGCCGAGCGATCGAGCCAGGCTGCAAAGTGAGCGTGCCTAGGCCTGCGCTGGATGTAATTTTTTTAAAACAGATTTGCCCCACCTTTAGCTATGCTTCGAGGTTTACTCGGGTCGTCTGTTTCCCAGGATACAACGGTTAACCGTGATTCCTACCAAGCACCGGTGGTCACGGCGAACTGAGAGATACTCGACTACTATCACAAATACTCTATCGAGCAAGAGGTGCACAACAGAGGAGGAGGAGGAGGAGGAGGAGAACATATGTGGAGAGCTTCAGCTTTTTGAGCATGTAACCTTTTACCTGTGATCACAGCCTCCTTATATAGGAGCTTAGATCAATGGACAGCGTTAATGATCATTTAATGATCACTATCTGCCAACTGTGAAACACCAATGTTTCACTCGGCTGAATTAATCTTTAATTTGTTATATCTGTTACACCCTTAAATAAGCAGCAAAAATGTTTATATGGTAAAATGTTGGTTATTCCACTTGGATAAATTTTGTCTCAATCAGTCCAACATTCGGCGTGTGCAGGTCGTGCTCGTACACCAGTCAACTTGGTTCATTGTAATCCGGACCCTAGATTTCCACTCCATGCGCCTCTCCTCATGCATGTTCACATCATCAATACATATGAATCAATATAAACTAACCAATATTAGATTAAAATCCCATTCACAATGAATAGCTTCTTTCCTCTTTCACTTCATTCTCCATATATATATATATATATATATAAAAGCTAGCCATGTGAATTGTGATCTATATAGTAGTATATCTTAGTTTAGGGTGTAAAAGGTATCTTAATGGACCGGTTTAGTGGTAAAAGCCACTTGATTTAATTCACAAGATCATGAAATAAGATACAAATAATGGTTACCCCTCTAATGGTATCTTAATGGTGGGAGAAAAGGGATGTAATTAATGATAAAAATAATGATTACCCCTCAAATTTACTCTGTGATTGCATGACACGTTTGGTTAAGAGTTATCATTGGTAATCTTGATAGGTTATTAATGACAACCTTATTTGATTTAAATAATTAGTAATTTCATTTAACACAACATCTCCGCTACTTAAGGAATTAGGGAATATAATCAGAAATTGAAAAATCTTAGAAGCCCTAGGCTTTTTTACTATTTTGAAGTTAACAATATTTTTTTTCTAAAATTATCCTATGAGACGACCAGGCAGCGACGACGAGCAACATAAGAGAGACTAAAGTGAAGGGCAAAGCGATGGGATGTAATGGCGTAGGTCAATGCCGACCGTCCTCTCGACTTTCCGACGGACTCTAATATATGTCATAGGAGCTATCGCTAATAACATTGGTAGGTTATCAAACGACAACCTTGTTTGATTTAAATAATCAGTGATTCTGGATAATACAACATCACTACCATGTAAGTAATTAGGAAATATAATCCAGAATTAGAAAATCTTGAAAATGTTAAATTTTCTACTATTCCAGAGTTAATATATAGGCAGTGACGACGAGCGGCATAAGAGAGACTAAAGCGAAGAGCAAAGCAGTAGGATGTAACGGGGCAGGTCGACACCGACCGCCCTCTCGACTCTCTGGTGGACTCTAATATGCGTCATAGGAGCTATCGCCGTCACCACCCCCGACGCCTACAAGCTCCCCAAGCATCGTCTTCTTCTCTTTCGTCTCCTCTATTTTCTTTCCTGCTGTCCCATGTCTTTTATACCGGTCATTTTTCTTCGACTATTCTTTTATATTCACTTTTGAAGCCTCAAGATGTTAAATTTTTCATGATTTCTCTAGATGATTTGCCTTCTATGCGCATTATTGAGGCAAGTATGGGAAAAAAATCAATTTGGGGGCTTGGATTTATTGGTGAAGAATTAAAAGTTTTAATTAAATATATAAATTTATTTTAAATATATTTTAAAATATATATAAATTTATTTTAAATTTTAAAAATTATAAATTAATTATATTTTTTTATTATATACATTATCAACTTATTAATTAATAATAATAAAATTAATTTAATTTATTATAAAAATTAAATTAAATATAAAATTAAAAAAAGGGTAATATAATAAATATTAAATTATATTATATTTGAATTAAATAAGATTATCTTTCTTGTACTCTTGATTCTGTTCCTACCAAAGTTTTATAATTTCAAAAGCATGTAAGTTATGAATTAATTTTGAGCAAAACTATTGATGAATCTAAATAAGTTAATTTAAGTCTAAACTTTTATCTAATGCTTCTTTAACTCTCCGTGCTATTTTTCATTTTTTTATAAATTTATTACCTCTATCAATTTATAAAAAATATTTAAAAATTTATCTTTTTATTTTTGACATAATATCATACCTATATACCTAGCTATTCCAAACAATACGATAACTTTTTTATACTCTCTTGATTTTATCATTGCTAAAATATTGGAAATTTAGAAGCATTTACGATTATTGATGAACTTAAATAAGTACAAATCCAGTAATTAGTTTTCCATTCCCTTAAAAAAAAACTTTTTGATTTTGATTTAGATTTAGGATGGGAGTATTTTTGAAATTAAGTGTTCTTTTGAAAACAAAAATAATTATGGTGTGATTTTTGAGAATTTTATAAATGAGCCAAAAGTGAAATGGTCACCTTAGCGACTTCTTCAACGCGACCTCACATTCTTTGAAAGAGTAATTATCACCGGTAGTGATCGTTTGTATGGAATAGATCAGATATTTCTTAAAATAGTTTGTATCCACTGAAAATTAATCTTTAAATTTATTCGAATAATTATTCACATAAGGGCAAACTGTGCTAACCAGACATTTCAGAAATCTCGGAATAATTAAAACTGGTCCCCCTTCTCGTTCACTATCCCAGATCCAGTGCGGTGGCATCCTCACCGTCCCGACAGCGCGTTTTCCTTGTCTGGTCCTCAAAGTGTTCTGGCGGACTTTCTTACCGCGCTCTTGTTTTGGGCCTCTCGACCACTATAAATTCAAACCCAAACCCTCCACTCAGCAGTCACCAACCGGCAACCATTTTTAAGACGAGCGATGGATCTCTCGACGGCAATGTGGACGGCGGCGGTTGTCGGCGCTGCCGCGGTCTGCTGGTTCGTGTGGGTGATGGACTTGGCGGAAGTGCTTTCGAGATTTATGGGGCGGGATAATGTGCAGGGGAAGTACAATCAGGTCCGGTCCTTCTTTCTCCGCTCCAAGGAGGACATTGCCGCCGCGTCCGACGAAGACAAGATGCCTTCCATCATCCAAACCTACTACAATCTCCTCACTGACATCATCGAGTGGAAATTGGGGCAGTCCTTCCACTTCTCGCCCTCACTTCCCGGCCGCTCTGATCGAGAAGCCGCCCGCATCTACGAGGAGCGCATCGCTGATGTCATAGCCGCTCGTCCGGGCCAACGGATCGTCGACGTGGGATGCGGCATCGGCGGCCCGATGCGCACCATTGCTGCCCGCTCCGGCGCCGACATCGTCGGCATCACCATCAGTGACTACCAGGTCGCCCGCGCCCGCGAGCACAACCGCAAGGCCGGCCTCGACGGGCGCTGCGAAGTCGTCTGCGGCAACTTCCTCGAGATGCCCTTCCCGGAAGCCTCTTTCGACGGCGCTTACTCCATCGAGGCCACCTGCCACGCTCCCCGCCTGGAGGACGTCTACCGCGAGGTCTTCCGCGTGCTCAAGCCCGGCGCCCTCTACGTGTCCTGCGAAGTGGTCACCACCGCGCTGTACCGGCCTGACGATCCGCGCCACGTCGAGACCATCCGCGGGATCGAGATCGGAGGCGCTCTCGCAACCCTCCGCGCGCAACACGAGCTGGCCGCGACCGCGCGCCAGGCGGGCTTCGAGGTCTTGGAGGAGCGCGATCTGGCGCTACCCCCGGCGGAGCCGTGGTGGACGCGTCCGAAGATAAGCCGCTTCGTCTACTTGTCCAACCACGTGATGGTCACCATCCTCACCGCGCTGCGCATCGCCCCAAAGGGCATCGTCGAGGTCTACGAGATGCTTTACGAGACTGCGGGCCACGTGAACTATGGCGGCGAAACCGGCATCTTCACCCCCATGCACATGATCCTCTGCCGGAAACCTCCCGAAAATCAGTAACCACTACTCCACCAAACAAACTCAACTATATATCTTTCTCCTTGTGTAATTATTATAAGTGCATGCAAGCAGCTATGATCAGTTACGAAATCTTTATCTTTCAATTATGATGTAACTATGTATATACATGTAATTAATAATATTATTAAAATGTTTATACATATATATAAATATATGTATTTTAGCCGATCAAATTCTGATCATTTAGTATTATCTATTAATTAATTTGAGTGTAAAAGGTATCTTAATTCACAACATCATGAAATAATTAGTGGTAATAATAGTAGTTAGTAGTAAAAATAACAAAGTCTATATTCAATGTATTTAATTTGATAATAGTTGATTTAATCGGTATAATGATTTGTTGGAGTTATGTAATTAATCTATAAATATGTTAGTTGTTCACAAATGATATTATCAAAAATTATAATGATCTCCTTCCTTATTTACTTATTTTACCTCCTATTATTCTACCTTAATTATCCAACACAAGCAACCTTATGACATGATTATCGTAGCTTGGGATGCAAAAGGTATCTTAATGGACCGGTTTAGTGGTATAAGAGATTTTTCAGGGCCCTTGGTTTAACTCACACGATCATGAAATAATAATACTCAAAGGTTTGAGTTAATCTTTTGCAATACAAAATACAAATTGTAATAGTGATCCAATTTTTATTTTTATTTTTTAAATTTAATATTGATGGAAACTTACTGTCTTTAATTTTATCTTAATGGTTAGAGGTAAAAAATGATGAGTATAAAATTGAAAATGGTAGATATTTAAAGGAAGGTCAAATATTGTAATAAAAGGTGGAATTGTCATACGAGCGGTTTAACATGATTGGCCCCATGATTATGAGATAAATTGAGAAATTGTAATTGGCTAGTACGGGGAGAATTTTTTCCTCGACTTTACCGAAATTTGAACTCTTGTCTTATTGTAACAACTCTACCTCACACTAGTCAATTCAACCTTACTCAGGGTCAAATATGCAATATTAATTTGTGATTGTTATAGCAATTCAACAAATCGAACTGATGATTATGCATGAAAGTAGTATTAAAAACGTTAACATGTGAAAAAGGAACGTAAGAATGTTTATTTAGCCCGAAATGAATTTCTATTGCCGCTCATTATGGTGAAATTTTTAAATCAGAATAAATTGATACCGTCTATGAAACATGAACGGGAGACGTTCATGTTTTATGAACGGGAGACGTTAAAGAATCACTCCCATCGATGACTTTTCCCAATAGCCCCGTCGAAACGTCCCCTAAACGAATTTGTAATTTTTTTTTAATCACGCTAGGCTTGTCTTTTTCTATCTGATTGATTAGTCAATTCTTTTCTGGCATCGCTTTTCATTCTACCTAGAAAAGAGATTATTTTTCACGATAATTTTAATCTGCAATTCCTGCGTTACATCATGTTATTCGCCAATTGAATCTTGAGCAGCGGAGGAATATTTAATTGCTTGCAAGATAAAGACATGGAAGGGTGACAATTTGTTAGAGTTCTAAGATTGGGTGACAATTTGTTAGAGTTCTAAGATTGTAAATATAGTTTTATATTGAAAATATATAGAAAAGATCGAGAGAAAATTTATTGGTCTATAAAAAAATAGATCAGGAGATAGTCCACTCCCAATTGTGGCCGGATCGTAATTGTGATCCGGTCATAATTGATTGTGATCCCTTCATGGGTTCATCGTTCCCATCAAGTTATAGTTTTGGTCAGAGCGGACGGCCGGAGACTGCCCGAAGGCCACCAGAAGTGGGCAAGTATCTAGGTTACGGGGCGTTAAGTAGGGGGTGGCCTCTGACCGCCCGCTCTGACCCAAACTATAACTTGGTGGAGATAGTAAACTCATAAAGGTATCGCAACTAATTATGATCGGATCACAATTACAATCTAGTGGACCATCCCCTGTTCCACTTTTTTGTGGACCAAGAAACCTTGTCTCAGAAAGATCATGAGTTTATAAGAAAAAAATATCTCAGACCTTTTGAGTAGAGCCCAAGAGTAAAATCATGAGAGTTTAGGCCCAAAGTGGACAATATCATACAGCCCTAACAA
The DNA here is from genome assembly GCF_018446385.1 of Zingiber officinale. Lineage (NCBI taxonomy): Eukaryota > Viridiplantae > Streptophyta > Magnoliopsida > Zingiberales > Zingiberaceae > Zingiber > Zingiber officinale. The sequence continues at coordinate 2,152,858 of NC_056002.1, read as the reverse complement.
TTGGTATCAGAGCAAAGAGCGCTCTTGAAGGACTAACCACCTGAAGGAACAAACACTAGAGGTAGAAGATGGAATCGGAAGGTCCGCTAGGATGGGACATTCGGATCTCATCTCCACACGAGTGTGAGAACTTCGACTATTGCAGGAAGCACTTGGAGATGTGGTTCAAAATGAATTGGAACCGATGGATTACGTTAGAGGAACCTTTTGAAACTCCAATGGACAAGAAGGGAAAGCATCTCCGACCTCAATATTGGATCAAAGAGCAAAGACAGCAATTGGAGACGGACAAAGAGGTAATAAGAATTTTATTAAATCTTTTGCCTTCTAATATGTTGGTTAGTGTAGGTGATTATAAGAATGCAAGTGATCTTTGGAAAAAGGTAATTGCATTTCATGAAAATCCTATAAAAATCTAAGAAGTAGAGGAGCCCAAGGAGAACCGCTCATTCATCCAAGAGAAGGAGAATGACCAATCGGAGGTTGAAACAAACTCAACATCTGATAAGGAGGAAGAAGTGGAACCATCCACGCCTTTGAGGGAAGAAGAAAAAGTGCAATATGAGATAAGGGAGATCCTAGAAACTTAACCCTCAACCTCAACTACCGAGAAGAGCCGGAAATCACACATCAAGTACTTTGAATATGGTGAGATGGGACACTACAAGAGTAGGTGTCTATCGCTTAAAAAGGTAAATGAGGTAAATCCTAAACCCGATAAAGTTCTTTTGAAGACTAACATGGGTTGTAGGGATGATGCCAAGGAGAAGAGGCACATTCAAATCTTCACATGTGATAAGTGGGGTCACTGCCACACAAAGTGCCCAAGGAGAGAAAAACTCAAGAAATTGGTGCACTTGAAGAAATGGGAGAAGAAGAAGAGTTCAAGTCAAGGGGGAGCTTCAAAGGTAAAAGGGAAGGTAATCTCTAATTTGAAGTTTAATCTAATTTCAAATTCCTCCATGCTTGTCAGGAATAATGAAAATTATGTACCTATGCATAATTATGGATTTAAGTATAATGATAGGAATAGAGTTAACATTGTTGATAACCCTAGGAAATCATATGCTAATAGTAGATCTAATAAGAAACAATCCACTTTGCCTAAGGAGAGGAAAGTGGTGAAAAACCTACACATTAATCCCAAGAAGCGGAGACATAGGTCTAGGAAGTATAGGCCTAGGAGTGTCCAAGGTGGACATGTTGATTTTAGGATTAGAACCCTAGAATTGAAAAATCAAGCCTTGAAAACAAGGTTTGAGGAAATGGAGAAAGTCCTAGATAGGTTTTTTATTAGACCTAGAGGACTTGATATGTGTTTGGGTGGTTAAAGATTTAAAAATGTCAAATTGGGTCCTTCTAAAGCCAAAAGTATGTCAAATGTTAGGATGACACATGACATTGGTAAGGGAGGAGTAACCAAAGACAAGAGAATATCATCAAAATCCCATGAAAGAAATATGCTAAGGTGACATATGATTATAACAATTATAGGTCAAGAAATGGCAAGGAAAAGTCATTTAAAGATAAGGAGAAATTAACTAAGGATAAAGTGTCTAAGGTTAAGAAGATAAGGTTTGTAGGCCAAGTGTCACCCGAGGTGCACTGAAGTGGCCTAGTCATAGTGGATGAGTCACCTAGGGAGATGACTAAGGTTAAGAGCTCTAGAGGGAGCTCAAAGAGTCTTTTCGATACCTATGATCAATGAATTTCAAGCAGACCTTGCTGTGTCAAAGTGGTTTGGAGATGAACTTGAGTCTCAAATGCAAGAAATTGACATAGTTGGGTTGAGTATCATATATGAAAAATATGAAGAGGGGTTCATATTGCATGAAATTTTTTTTTTGGATGTATAGATGTCATATAAATTAATGCTACGGATGTATTATGGTTTAGTATGGGCAGATACATCAAGAGGAAGTTAAAATTAGGACTTTAGGTCAATGTTCAATTGAACTATTTAGATAGTTTTAGATTATATATATATAATCCGGCTGTTAGAACAGGGGACCCCCATTCTGAGGGGTCAATGCCACATGGGAGTCTAAAGGCCAGGTGACCGACCGGAGAAGGATGGGTCGGCCTCCCGGCCGGCCGGCCGATGAATAACCGATGGCAAAAGGCGCCCCGACAGAAGTCGGGGTTCCGGCGCTCGATTGAACAGTAACGAGTGGCCGAGCGGAAGTCATGCTTGGCCGAAGATATAAGGTAACACAGTGCTAACAGTCCTTACATAGCACCCTACCGAAAATCTCCCCAGCATATCGATGCCAATGGCAGGCCGGACATGATGAGAGTGTCGTCCGGCCGGAGTGAAAGATGAGGGCCGGCCGGACGGACGTCTTAGCCTGTGGTCGGTAGAGAAGGACAAGAACATCTTAAGACAGCTGTCAAGCCCTATGGCTAGGCCGTACTACAAGTCTGACAACGGGGTGTTCTGTTGTCCCATCGACGACGTGCTTGGACTGTAGCAGTATGACGTCAGGTAAGCTTTCTGACAGACACATACCGAGGTATGAGCTGCGGACACGTATGCACCTCGGTGGACGTGCAGAAGCTCTTTCACCGCTCTATATAAAGAGCCTCATACTTCGCCGGAGGTAGGCGATATACAACTTTGGAGCCACTTGTTTTACTACTAGCTTGCCTGACTTGAGCGTCGGAGGGTCGCCGCCGGGAACCCCTTCCCGGCCCGACTTCTGTGCAGGTTCGCCGGAGCTTCGTACGGCCAGTCGAAGACCCACGTTAGCAACCGGAGAGCGCCACGTACCCAGCGTCCGTTGATTCAGCATTCGAACAGGATCAATTTGGCGCCGTCTGTGGGAACGCTCCTGCATCCGAACGGAAACAATGGACGAGGCTGGACGACAACACACAGTGACGCTTTCCACAGAGGAACTCGACGCTCTGATTGAGTTGAGGGCCGCCAAGCTTGTGGAGCAAAAACAGAAAGCAACGGCCGAGCGGCCGGAGCAGCAAGCAACGTCAGCGTCTGGTGGTCGAGTGGAAGCACCACCGGCCACCGTTGCATTTCATCGAGCCCTATCCACACCCCCGAAGCCGCAGCAGCTCATAAAGATCGGGGATCTTCTTCGGATGAAATGCCTAGACAAGATGCCAGAAAAGGAAAAGCCCCCCGTGCGGACGTATCGCCCGAGCGGATTAATCGCCAATTTTCAGAGGTTATTCTACGAGACCCTCTGCCCAAGCACTACATGGCTCCGACGATCGGCGAGTACAATGGGACAACCGACCCGGATGATCATCTGGGTAAGTTTGATAACACAGCTACTCTCCATCAATACACAGATGGAGTAACATGTCGAGTTTTTCTTACCACCCTCTCGGGATCGGCCCAACGGTGGTTTCGGAGGCTGCCGGACGGATCCATCACCAGCTTCAAAGACTTCCGAACGACCTTCCTCCATCACTTCGCCAGCAGTCGGCATTACTAGAAAACTAGCGTGAGCCTGTTCGCCATCAAACAAGAGCCAAGAGAACCGCTCAGAGCTTACATCCAGCGGTTCAATCAGGTGGCTATGGACATTCCAACGGCCACCTCAGAGACAATGATGAACGCATTTACACAAGGCCTCGTGGATGGGAACTTCTTCCGCTCGCTCGTTCGGAAGCCGCCTCGAGACTACGATCACATGCTACATCGAGCCAACGAGTACATCAACGTGGAAGAGGCCCAAGCGACTCGAAGAAAGGAAACTCCGACTGATCTGGCTCCACCTGCCGAGCGGAAGCCTCACACCACTCACCAACCGCCAAGAGGACCGAGGGCCGAAGCAATCCGCTCCCCTCATGTGAGGTCCCACGTGCAAGAAGTAGCAGCCGAGCGGCCCAAGTCGAAGAAGAAATGGACTCCCATGTTCTGCTCATTCCACTGGACGGACACTCACAATACCAGAGATTGCCGGAGTCTTCCCCTGATCGCCCATCCTGTTCCCCGGAGTGGCGGTCGTAGATCACCATCTTCTGATAGGCGACAAAGACCTCGTATAGCCGAGCGGACAATACCCGACAGGCGGCAAAGGCAAACTCCCGAGCGACAGCATACACTGAGGCGGGAAGACGATCCCCGGATGTCTAGAGAGCGGCCTAGACCGTCCGCTCGGGAAGAAGAAAATAGAAGCAATACTTCCTGAGGCAAGATCAACATCATAGCTGGTGGGCCGACCGGAGGAGATTCCAACTGAGCAAGAAAGGCGAGCGTCCGGCAGCTCCAGATCCATGCAGTTGGCTGCAGCCGAGAGCAAACGAGTGGACCCGAAATCAGTTTTGGGCCCGGGGACTTGGAAGGAGTTGAAGTGCCCCACGACGACGCTCTACTCATCAAAGCGGTAATAGCCAATTATACTATTCACCGCGTCTTTATTGACACAGGAAGCTCGGTCAACATCATATTCAAAAAGGCGTTCGATCAACTACAAATTGACCGAGCCGAGCTGCTGCCCATGACAACCCCCCTCTACGGGTTTACGGGCAATGAAGTCCTGCCGATCGGACAAATCCGGCTGGCTATCTCATTGGGAGAAGAGCCGCTCAGGAGGACGCGGATAGTAAACTTCGTGGTGGTGGACTCTCCCTCATCATACAATGTCATTTTGGGACGACCGGCGCTCAGCGAGTTCCGGGCGGCCGTCTCCACTTTCCACCAGAAGATCAAGTTCCCCGTCGACGACAAAGTAGGAGAAGTACGGGGAGACCAACTGGCAGCTCGGCGATGCTACATCAAAATGGTCCGAGCAGAAGCAAATTCCGCTCGGAAATCGCCACGGATCGAGGTGAATGCTATAACTGAAAAGCCTCCCTCTTTAGTTTATGAAGAAAAAGAGGAAGTGCAGATACACCCAACCCGATCGGAGGCTACGACATTCATCGCGTCCGATCTGGAGGCGAATCAGAAAGAGGAGGTGATCCGATGCCTCCGAAGAAATCATGATGTCTTCGTCTGGTCGACGCATGAGCTGCCCGGAATTTCTCCTAACATAGCGCAGCACGAGCTACATGTCCGACCGGACGCTCAGCCGGTGAAGCAGAGAAAAAGAGATTTCAGCGCCGAGCAGAATGCCATCATCCAGGCGGAGGTTGAGAAGCTTCTGGAAGCCGACCATATACGCGAGGTGCAGTTCCCGAGCTGGCTGGCGAACGTAGTATTAGTCTCCAAGCCGGGCAACAAGTGGAGAGTATGCATAGATTTTCGGGATCTCAACAAAGCTTGCAGAAGAACTTTTATCCGCCTGATAGATAGATCAGTGACCGACTGCGAATTAATATGTATGCTCGACGCTTACCAAGGCTATCATCAAGTGTCGCCGTGAAGATCAAGAAAAGTCAGCTTCGTGACGGCCATATTGCTATAATGTGATGCCATTCGGATTGAAGAACGCGGAGCCACTTATCAACGCTTGATGAACAAAGTGTTCAAGGAGCGGATCGGGCGAAATCGGAAGTTTATGTGGACGACATTCTTATCAAGTCCGTCCGAGCGCCGATCTCTTCAAGGACATGGAAGAAACCTTAACGCCACGCAAATACTGAGTCAAGATAACCCAGTGTCTGCTTCAAAGGAGGCGTTTCTTGGGTACATATGACGGGGGGAATCAAAGCAAATCCCAGCAAGGTGAAAGCTCTACAAGACATGCCGCCTCTAAGAAATACAAGGGAAGTGCAGCATTTGACCAGTCGGATAACTGCTCTGTCCCGGTTCATATCCAAAACTGCCGACCGGAGCCTTCCTTTTTTCAAAATCTTGCGCAAGGCCACTAAGTTTCACTGGGATGAAGAATGCGATCGGGCGTTCGAAGACTTGAAAGCATATTTGAACTTTCTCCCGGTATTAGCCAAGCCGACTGCGGGTGAGCCACTTTGTATTTACTTGTCTTCAACCGAGCAAGCAATCGGCTCAGCATTAGTGAGGGCGAGCGGAGAAGAGCCTGTGTATTTTCTTAGTCATATTTTAAAAGATGCTGAATCTCGCTACACTGGGCTCGAGAAGCTGGCTTTCGCTCTGGTCCTCGCCGCTCGGCGCCTTCGTCCATACTTCCTGGCACATACCATCATTGTCAAAACCAATAGCCCGCTCAGGCGTGTATTATTGAATCCAGAAGCATCCGGGCGGCTCATCAAATGGACGACGGAGTTAAGTGAATTTGACATCCAATACCAGCCCCGCTCGGCAATCAAAGCGCAGTCCTTGGCCGATTTTGTGACTGAGGTGCAGAATTCACAGCCGGAAGCTATGTGGAAAATATTTGTGCACGGATCATCCACTCGGCTCGGAAGTGGGATCGGAATACTGTTGCTCTCCCCTCAAGAAGAAAAGATGCACTTATCCGTCCGGCTGGATTATAAAGCTACAAATAATGAAGCAGAGTATGAGGCCCTCATAGCCGGCCTGCAGGCAGCACGACATGTGGGAGCCGGTCGGGTAACGCTTCATTCGGATTCCCAGTTGGCCACTCAGCAGCTCTCTGGTACCTTCGAAATCAACAGTGCTCGGCTCAAGCTCTACGCTGAAGCCTTTGAGAAGCTTAAAGCCAATTTTAGAGAAGTTATTATCCAGAAGATACCCAGAGCAGAAAATCAAGCGGCCGATGAGTTAGCCAAACTCGCGAGCTCAATAACGCCGATCGCCATTCAGCAGCCAATTGAACAAGTATTGTTGGTGGTGCACGTCGACCGTATGGAAGGCCTTACGTTTCCGAGCGACTGGAGGACACCCATCACGGAGTTTCTGCGATTGGGCGCCACACCGTCCGATCAGAATGAAGCCCAGTTGCTAAGGAGGAGAGTCGGTCGGTTCACACTCATCGGCGATCAGCTTTACAAGAAGGCTTTCTCACGCCCGCTGTTGAAATGCGTGAGCTCGGAGGACTCGACTTACATCCTCCAAGAAGTACATCAAGGATCTTGCGGAGGACATCCGGGCGGACGATCGCTGGCTAAGAAGATCCTGTTGGCCGGGTACTTCTGGCCAACCTTACAAGAAGATGCCGCTCGGACCGTGTCGACGTGCCTTTCGTGCCAAAAGTACCATAACTTCTACCACCGACCGGCAGAGGAAATGAAGGCATCAACAGTCTCATGTCCGTTCGATCAGTGGGGAATGAATATCGTTGGTCCATTTCCTATGGCGACCGGACAACGGAAATTTCTACTAGTGGCGGTCGATTATTTTTTCAAGTGGGTGGAGGCCGAGCCGCTAGCCAGGATCACCGAGCAGATGGTCAAAAAGTTCATATGGCAGCACATCATTTGTCGGTTCGGCATCCCTCGCCGACTGATATCCGACAACGGGCGGCAATTCACAGGGAAGTTGCTCGAAGATTGGTGCAAAAGCTATGGCATCGAGCAACACTTCACGTCCGTGGCCTATCCCCAAAGTAACGGTCAAGTCGAAGTAGCCAATCGGGAAATTCTCCGCGTTCTGCGCGCTCAGCTCGATCACTTGGGAGAAAGCTGGGTAGATGAAGTGCCGGGCGTCCTATGGGCCATCCGAACGACTCCAAAGGAAGGAATGGGCGTCACGCCTTTCCATCTGGTATACGGCGGCGAAGCGGTGGTTCCTGTCGAAGTCGGTGTCGAGTCCGTCCGGATCCAGAATTATGATGAAGGCAACGCCGAGCGGAGGAACATGGAGCTGGATTAGGTTGACGAGGAGTGAGCCAAGGCTTCCGTCCGGCTGATGGCGTACCGGCAACGGATGAAGCAAAACTACAACAGGCGCGTAATCCCTAGATCATTCCAGGTCGGCGATCTTGTCTGGAAGAAAGTTAAGCCGGTCGGCGACGTCGGCAAGCTGGAAGCTCCCTGGGCGAGCCCCTTCGAGGTTATCGAAAAGCTCCGCTCGGGCGCTTACTACTTGGAGGATGAAGACGGGCGGCAGCTGGACCGACCTTGGAGCGCAAATCATCTCCAGCCTTATCGAGCTGGGTGAAAGGTGCATTGATGTATCTCATTTTGGTGTATATTCTAGTCGCCCATGTCCTTGTAATGCAGGAAGCAAAATTAATTCAAAGGATGGCCAACGGGTCTGCCGAGCAGCAGTATTAAAGTTAGCCTTAAAAAGGTCGTCGAGCTCAGACGTTAAATATCGAGAGACGAGCCGGCGTCTATAAACGTCCGAGCGGAAGGCCGTCGAGCTCCGATGTTAAATATCGAGAGACGAGCCGGCATCTATAAACGTCCGAGCGGAAGGCCGTCAAGCTCCGACGTTAAATATTGAGAGACGAGCCGGCGTCTATAAACGTCCGAGCGGAAGGCCGTCGAGCTCCGACGTTAAATATTGAGAGACGAGCCGGCGTCTATAAACGTCCGAGCGGAAGGCCGTCGAGCTCCGACGTTAAATATCGAGAGACGAGCCGGCGTCTATAAACCCTCCGAGCGGAAGACCGTCGAGCTCCGACGTTAAATATCAAGAGACGAGCCGGCGTCTATAAACGTCCGAGCGGAAGGCCGTCGAGCTCCGACGTTAAATATCGAGACGAGCCGCGTCTATAAACGTCCGAAAGGTAAGGCCGTCGATCTCCGACGTTAAATATCGAGAGACGAGCCGACGTCTATAAACGTCCGAGCGGAAAGCCGTCGAGCTCCGACGTTAAATATCGAGAGACGAGCCGGCGTCTATAAACGTCCGAGCGGAAGGCCGTCGAGCTCCGACGTTAAATATCGAGAGACGAGCCGACGTCTATAAACGTCCGAGCGGAAGGCCGTCGAGCTCTGACGTTAAATATCAAGAGACGAGCCGGTGTCTATAAACGTCCGAGCGGAAGGCCGTCGAGTTCCGACGTTAAATATCGAGAGACGAGCCGGCGTCTATAAACGTCCGAGCGGAAGGCCGTCGAGCTCCGACGTTAAATATCGAGAGACGAGCCGACGTCTATAAACGTCCGAGCGGATAGCCATCCACGTGATACATTCCGGCGGTAAGAGCTGATCGACGACAGAGCCTGTTCTTTAAGGCCAACATACGGCCGAGCGGCTCGCTTAGCAAAAATAGATGAAAAACCCCTTTGAGGTAAGGTGCAAAGCAAAAGATGGTTAATACGAATTAAAGATGGGAGCGCATGAGCGAATGACGTTAGCTCGCCGAGCGGATATGCAGTCGCATGGCGAAAGGCGTTTTTTGAAAACAATCGGTTTGAGCTCATATTAGAGTATGGAGCCGAGCGGAGGAGTTTTAAAGAACACTTTAAACATGACGAAAGAAAATTTTCTTGCCAAAGCAAAAGTTGCAAGAACGGAAAGATGATCTATTTACGTCAAACGCTGGGCAAACAAAAGAAGTTACAGCAAAAATAAGTTTTGCCGAACGGCGAGGATACAAAAAAAGTTGATAAAAAACACTCCTCACGCGTCAAAATCAAAAAGAGCATCAGGAATGGCGCCTATCACGGTAGCCAGATCCTCTGGGGGGATGGTCAGCTCGGTGGGAAGGTGGCCTTTAGTTTTCAAGTAATCCACCGCCGCCTTTATCGCCTCTTCGAAAGTGAGGGAAATCTTGTCGGTGAATTTCTCTCCGAAGTCGTCCGAGCGGACAAATGCCTTGCTCACTTCGTCAGCGCGAGCCGACTCCCCATCCTGATACTCTTTGAGCGCGACTCGGGAAGCATCGTTGGCAGTCTGGAGATCCTTTAAATCCCCTTCAAATTTAAGTCGATCGGCCGAACGGCTCTCCTTCTCGGTGGCCAGAAGGGCATCCAGATCCTTGATGCTGTGCTCTAGCCCTCTGATCTCCACCTTCATTAGGTCCATGTCGTCGATGGCCTTGCGCTTCCGAGTGGTCGCTGTCTTGATTTCTTTATCCCGTTGTTTGACCACCGCTTCAAGCCGAGCGACCTCGCTCGCCAGATCGGAAGCCCGTTTCCGTTCGGCTTCCAAAAGCTTTTTGCTTTTCTCCAGAGCAGCCGTGGATTGCCTTTGGTTCGCCTCCGAAAGTTTGAGTTTTTTCATTTCTTCCTCCAGCTCAGCCAAGCGATTGCTAACCGCAATTTGCTCTACCCAACTCTGCGAACGAAGGCAGTTAAGTTAAAAGCTAAAACAAAAAGTATCAGTAAAGCAGAAAGGCATACCCCGGTCGCCTGCTGCAGGTTACTGTCCCCTAGCTGGCTGGGGGACATGAGCGCGACGCGTACGCGCGCGTCCTCCCAAACTTTGGCGAGCGGACCGGTGAGGGTGATCTGTTGTTCGGGAACCGATGGCCAATCGGCTGCCAGTAGGTATTCCTCCGAGGGAAATCTGAGGACAGTTTTAATGACCCTCGGGCCGCTCGAATCATCTTGAGATGCAGCAGCATGGCCAGAGGACTCGCCGATCGGCACCGGATGGTCGCTCAGTCGCCTAAGACGACGTAAAGTCCGAGAGGTGGAAGGTTGCGCCTCAGGGATGGTCGGCGGCAAGTCAAGTTGAGTCGGAGTGTGCTCCGAGGAGACCGCCTCAAAAACCGCATGAGCATCATCGCTCCGCTCGGAAAGCTGCTCCCTTGGTGAAGGCTGTTGAGCGGCTTGCTCTAGCCGACGGCGCTTTCGAGTCACCAAAGGTGTCTCGTCAGCCGATCGGCCTTCCTCCTCGCCTTGGGCAGATGTTGTGATATTGACCGCGGCCTCGTCAGTGAAGACGCGGGCGGCCGATGCCTCGGGAGCAACTTGAGTTCCCTTGCTCCCTTCAGTTGCAGGGCCGGTCGGAACCAAACCCCGTTTGGCTACCTTTTTGTCCTTCACCGCCTCAATATTGGCGGCTTTCAGCTTGAGCTTTTCGGTTGCCTTAGCGTGCCACATAACTTCAGCTGCAGAAACAAAGAATAAATCAGTTAGCACAAAAGAAAAAGGGGGGATAAGAATCGCTTACTCATGCTACAAGGCAGATCGGCTTGGATGGGAGATAAGCCAAATATGTACATTACTCCAGGAAGGAGCAACTTATCGATATCGTAACGTTGGCCGACCAGCTGGTTCGCCGCATGAAGATACGCCGGATGGCTCTTGAATTTGCCAAGACCCGGTTGATTTGACACCGCTGTCTGCCACTTCGTGCGGAAGGCCGGCCGTTCGGGGAGACGCATAAAAAAGAAATGCTCCTTCCAATGTTTATTGGAGCTCGGCATGTTGGTAAATAGGACGAAACCCGACCTAGATTGAAATATGAAGGTCCCCCACTTGGATTGTTTTGGGTAGAAGAAATAGTGGAGGATTTGGGGGTCCAAGGGGATATCATTCAACTTGAAAAGGACTATCACCCCGCTCAGCAACCTAATCGAGTTCGGGACTAATTGGCCGAGTGGGAGGCGAAAGTGGTTGCATATTCTGATGATGAACGAATGTGGAGGAAAGCGCAGCCCGGCCAAAAATTGATCACGGAAGAAGCAAATGGTGCCGGGCGGCGGATCATTGGGCCGATCGGAAGGAGTGGCTACAACTATTTCGTGGTCGGCCGGAATTTCATACGTCCGAATGAGACGCAATGCGTCTTCTTCATCGAATCGACTCTCCATAGTCGTATACCAAAGACTAGGAGCACCGACTGTAGGCGTAGAAGTACTCGCCATGGTCAAAACAAAAGCGATAATTGACAGAAAAACTAAAAGAAAATGCCGATAGAATGTAAAAGGAAGCAATACAGGAGGCGGGGAGCTGAAAAGGAAGGCTTACGGGTACGAAGAAGATCGAGGAAAGGAAGAAGATGGCGAGCGCACCAAACAGGCGGGGAATAAGGATCGTCAGAGCAGAAACAACAGCGGGGAGTCGAAGGTCAATGAAGGAGAAGGCGGCGGAGAGAGGGGGCCGCGAGATTTATAAAGTTTGCCCCGTGCGGCCTTAGCCGTCCGATTCAGGTCGTGAAGAACGAGGTCATCATCCAACCGTTCATTTCAAACGGCCGCTGTCCCATCGGAGGTGATGCCACCGCCATACCCTGACAAAAGAAAGATTGCCACGTGTAAGCAGGATACGGGTTACATTTAATGAGCGCCCTGTATCGCACGCAACACACGTGGTTGGCAGTAGAGAAGAAGATTCGGCATAAATTCCAAGGCAACACAAGGCACGGGCAAGATACCGCCGAACGGATGAGCATCCCTGAGCCCGGCCGAGCGGACTAATGTATCGGTCGTTACTCAGTCAGATCGGCAGTCTAGTCAGTCAGACTTCGCCTCCTTCGACTAGACTTGAAGGGGAGGCAAGTGATCCGGCTGTTAGAACAGGGGACCCCCATTCTGAGGGGTCAATGCCACGTGGGAGTCTAAAGGCCAGGTGGCCGACCGGAGAAGGATGGGTCGGCCTCTCGGCCGGCCGGCCGGTGAATAACCGATGGCAAAAGGCGCCTCGACAGAAGTCGGGGTTCCGGCGCTTGATTGAACAGTAACGAGTGGCCGAGCGAAATTCATGCTTGGCCGAAGATATAAGGTAACACAGTGCTAACAGTCCTTACATAGCACCCTACCGAAAATCTCCCCAGCATATCGATGCCAATGGCAGGCCGGACGTGATGAGAGTGCCGTCCGGCCGGAGCGAAAGATGAGGGCCGGCCGGCCGGACGTCCTAGCCTGTGGTCGGTAGAGAAGGACAAGAACATCTTAAGACAGCTGTCAAGCCCTATGGCTAGACCGTACTACAAGTCTGACAACGGGGTGTTCTGTTGTCCCATCGACGACGTGCTTGGACTGTAGCAGTATAACGTCAGGTAAGCTTTCTGACAGACACATACCGAGGTATGGGCTGCGGACACGTATGCACCTCGGTGGACGTGTAGAAGCTCTTTCACCGCTCTATATAAAGAGCCTCATACTTCGCCGGAGGTAGGCGATATACAACTTTGGAGCCACTTGTTTTACTGCTAGCTTGCCTGACTTGAGCGTCGGAGGGTCACCGCCGGGAACCCCTTCCCGGCCCAACTTCTGTGCAGGTTCGCCGGAGCTTCGTATGACCAGTCGAAGACCCACGTCAGCAATCGGAGAGCGCCACGTACCCAGCGTCCGTTGATTCAGCATTCGGACAGGATCAATATATATATATATATATTCCAAGTAGACATTAGTAAAATAGACCTCTTCACAAAATTAAGAATTTTTTGGAGGTCTGTGAAATTTCTTATGCATTTCTGAAATTAGGTTCAGAATGCTATTTGGAGCTGAAATAGTATACCAGTCGAGTGATACAGTTACCAGTAACTAGTAACATTGTTCATTGAACTCAGAATGCTTCTGTGAGGTTGTTTCGATGAGGGCAATCAACTGATGCAGTTTGAAATTATTTTTCAGCAATAGAAAATGATCAAAAGGATGATATATATGTATGTAATCTTCAAGAGGATTAATACATAATAATTGTGGTAATTAGAAATTAAAGAGTCCAATAATTGAGATATTGTTGGAGCTCCATTTGATGTAGGACAAAGGGAGAGAAGTGTTGGATTTAAGTGAGAAACCTATACACCTTTGCAAGAATCATAGCTCAAGAGGGAGCTTACGTCAAGGGGGAGCCTAAGGATTTAAGTTCCATTATTTATGCATGAGTTGATTTGCATATATATTGCTATATTATTTCCCTAACTTAAACGAGTTGTCAAACATTAAAAAGGGGAAGATTGTTGGAGCAATCTATGTGGCCCTATGTTTTGATGTTTGACAAAAATTTAAGTTAGATTTATTGTTGTATTTTATATGCGTTATGAGTATACAGGATGTAGACACAATAAAGAAAAGTACAAGTGTGATATTGGCAATGGTGAAAGTTCAAGTGGAGTCTTGATGGTTTAAGTCCAAGTATGTAGTTTTGACAACGTAAGTCCAAGTGTGACTTAGTAAGATTGAAGTTCCGGAGTGAGGAGTTCTTGGCAAAGGATGAAGTCCTGAAGGTGAGAAATCTCTTGATAATGAAAGACCCGACAACAAAGGACAAAGCCGAAGGAAGCTCTTGAAGGTAAGGCGTGAAGGATGACGAAGCATACGAGGGACGTAAGGCTGATGGAAGAGGCTAGAAGGTAAGGTCGAAGTTGTGCAAGCAAGGACGAGTGCATGAGAGATTGTACTCAGGGTAAAATCCTAGATTTAAGATTTTACCAGTCGACTGATAACTGGGCCAGTCGACTGTCAACTTGACTAGTTGACTGTCAACTTGACTAGTTGACTGGGCCAAGACACAGAATGTTTCTGTGCTCGACGGCCATGAAAACCAGTTTACTGGTACTGTAGCCAGCCGACGGACATTGTAGCAAGTTAATTGACACTGTAGCTAACTGATTGGAAATGTAGCAGCCAACTAGTACTGTAGCAATCAAATGGTACTATAGAAGTTGACTGGTAAGTATGATAATCAATTGGTATCGAGCCGTTGGGAGTGTAATGGTCAATTTTTTTCATAGAGGCCAGTCAACTGACGTCTTTATCAGTCGACTAGTGGTGGGAAACACAGCTTGTATTTTTTTCGAGCTTTATTTAATATAGTTCGGGGTGACCAATCATGGTTGACGAAATAGACTTGCTTAAAGTATATTAGAAGTCTCCTAAGTGTTCTAAGCTCTTCTTGTGATCTAAGGGTTTTGGATTAAGATTGTGGTGAGATTTCTCCATCGAGAAGGAGGTTTGACCTAGCTGGAGTTTTTTGAGGAGTCATCCATCAATGGATCGGGATTGTACACCTTACGAAAAAGCCGTAGAGTAAGAGTACGTTATCTCCGAACCACATTATATAAATGTGTTAGGTTTATATGTTTTCTTCTTGTTCATTGTCTTATAAATTAGCTTTCTTCTTGTTAGTGTTGTTTGTATTTCTGCTACGTACTAACGAATGTATGAAGCGACCGAAGTGGATAATCGATTATTATTCTCCTTTAATTGGACATAAAGTCTTAACACACCTTCTCACGTATGTTGTAGTTTTGGGTCGAGATAGGTGGCCGAAGGCCGCTGACAGTGGGCGAACTGTATGGTAGCAAACAAGGGGCGGCCCATCCACCGTCGACGACCTTCGGCCGTCTACCTCGATCCAAAACTACAACCTAAATGGGAGGATGAATCCAAAGGAGATCACAGTCAATTTTAACCGAATTACGTCTATGATCCAATGTATAAATTACAAAAAAGATTACGAAATAGAGGATCTGGACTCTATATATAGGGGTAAGGTTTTTAACTTTTTTAAATTTATAATTTAAATTTATAATTATTTAGATATAAATTCACGAATTATAATTGGATCGCTTCATATTAATCTAAACCTGACCTATTTAATCGAATTAATCAGATCGATCTGATCTCAATCCGAATCAAAACTATCGGATCCCTAATCTGATTTTTTTTTTAGAATTTGATCCGGATCGTTTTTTTTTTGTCGGATTTAAAATTGCCACCCTTCCTTTCGTGTCAGAGGAAGAAGAAAAAGGATGGCCTAGCGGCACACGGATGCTTCTTGATACAGGGACAAGGGCTTAGTGGATCATGACGCGGTCTCCTCCCAGATCTCGCTTTGCCGCACTGCTCTTTATCGTTGTCACTCTCGCTTCAATCTTCTCGCTGTCGTCGGAGGTTAAGAACCTTCAAATCTCCTCGGGCTCCCGGCTGATTGTCCTCTTCGAGAAGTTCGGATTCACCTCTCACAGTGAGATGAACGTCACCGTCTCCGACGTCCCTGTGTCCTCCACCATCGCCGCCACCGACCTTGCCTGCCTCGGCTTCTTACTCCTCGTTGACAAGAGTCTCATCCAGGCCAACTTTGACAAACCATGCCAATGAATGGGCGGCCGCCGTAAGAGGTTCGACGGATGCAGACAGCCGACCGGCAGGCCGTCCCACACCGGTCCTGCGTCGTCGTTTCCAGCCTAGCTGGCGCCTCCATCATCCACAACATCTACAATCCCGACTTCAATTCTTCCTCCAATGGATCCTCTCTCACCTGGCAAATCCAAGGGTTCGATCGGTGTTCTGTATCGACCTCAGTTTTTGACCACTTCAATGAACTGTTCATCTGGTCTTCCTCGTTCCTCTTCGGTGCATCAAAGTGTTTGCAGCAAGTTTCAACTATCCTTTTATGATGGAGAGTTTCCATCCTTATCTTGATTTGCCCCGAGTGGTGTTCTTAAAAAGTTGTCTGATTCGGATTTCGATATATGACTGCTTACGACATCGAGATGGAAGCCCTTCCTACTGCCCTCATTCATTACCAGGAAGTCATAGGTAAGGAATGCAAAACTTAATATATGCTTTCCTTATTTAATGAATGTTTAGGTCTAATGAGATTTCATGCGGTGACATAAAAAGCTTGCCAAGCTTTATTCTTGGCTATCGGCAGGAGCAAACAAATTTATGACTTTTAGGATCAAAGGATGGTTGGTGAGATTCATGCAGTGACATAAAAAGCTTGCCAAGCTTTATTCTTGGCTATCGGCAGGAGCAAACAAATTTATGACTTTTAGGATCAAAAGATGGTTGGTGAGACTGAAGGAGTCTTCCACATTGCCTCTTCCGAGATATTATTGATCTTCTAAATGCTAAGGACATTTATCCTTCAAACAGTAACCATATGTCCTCCATGATCTTCCTAGTAGCTAATTTTATGGCAAAAATATTGAGAAGAAGTAAAAGAAATGACATATATCAACAAACCCATGGAGCATTCAAGAATCTTGGGATCGAGCATATAATTATTCTCCCCAACTCCACTAGTATTCAAAAGTCAAGGTATCGAGTTATTATCTCTCGGACAATGGCGAGGTTACCTCAAAACTTCACATCATGTTTGAAAACATTTAGTTCTATATTTTGAATGTAAACTATAGCTCATCCTTGCAGCTTTATTTGAAGGCACTTCATCATCGTCGCCAACTATTTCTGCTAATCTTGGACCTATGATCTCCATCAGTAAATATTCTTTTCAGGGCCCAAACTACCCCAGACTCAGACATAGTCGAGGTCGAGATCCTCTAAGTTGCAGTAGTGGACTCTCCTTCGTACAAGGGTCGAGCGATTACCGTATCACCTTGTCCTTTTCAGGGCTCAAACACCCCTGGACTTGACATAGTCGGGGTCGAGATCCTCCATTCTGCGGTCCCCTTCATACAAGGGTCAGCGAGTACCGTATCGCCTTGTCCTTTTCAGGATCCAAAGTTCCAAACTCCCCCAGACTCGGACATAGTTGTGGTCAAAATCTTCCAGGCTACGGTAGTGGACTCCCATTCATCAAGCGAGTACAGTATCGTCTTGTCCTTTTCAAGGCCCAAACTCCCTCGAAGTTCGACATGGTCGGGGTCGAAATCCTCCATGCTATGGTAGTAGACTCCCCTTCATACAAGGGTCAAGCGAATACCGTATTGCCGGTAGGACCGAAAAGCATGATAAGGGGGGGGGGGGGGGGGGAATATCGTTCATTTGATAACTTCTTTTCTTCTTTTTATTGGAAATGTGAATGAAATAAAGAGGTGGAGACGAAGAGACTCTATTATGTTAGTCCCATATTAGAAGTCTCTTGGCTTGTTTAAATTATGATACATGCATTGATGTTGTAAACATATGTATGGGGAGAGACTCTCTCACGTGTGAGTGCGCAGGGGTGGGTGCAAGCAAATTCAGGGCCCAGATTGTATTGAACCAAGGTTAACTCGTGTGCGAGCACGACCTGTGCATGTCGAATATCGGACCGGTCGAGGCAAAATTTGCCCAAAAGAATGAACCAACATATTGCCACTTGAATCTCTTTTTGCTACATGCTCAAGAGTGTAACGGAAGCATTAATGTGAAATTAATAGTGATTCCGTAACGTCTCGACATTAATGGCAGTATTAAACTTATTAATGGTGATTTCGTAACGTCTCAGTATTAATAGAGACATTAAACCCATTAATAATCATTTCATAACATCTCGACATTAATGAAGACATTAAATTCATTAATGACGACATTAAACCTAGCATTAAATGACCATAATTTGATCATTTATTGCAGAGAAGGTGAGAGCTCCTATATAAGGAGATGGATCTTGAGCAAAGAGTAGAGCGGAAGATAAGCGAAAGAGAAAGCAAGAGGAAGAGCAGGGAGCGAACCTCTATTCACCTGTGTTTTCCCACAAAAACTCTCTCAGTCGTGCATCTGCTCGGTTGAACTACTCGTGATAGCACTCAGGTGCATTCTCAGTTTGCCATGAACAATCGGTGCTTGGTTGTGTTTGTGGTTTTGCCGTTGTATCATGGGAAACAGACGACCCGAGAGAACCTCGAAACACAGCCGAAGGTGGGGCGAATCTGTTTCAAGGAAACTACGTTGAGCGTAGGCCTCGACATCTTACTCGGTGAATTCTCTTAGCGACTCGGCGATCGACTCTCGATTCTGTTAGGCACCGCATCGACTCCGCGACTCGGACCATCGGAAGCTTGGCAGAACTAGCCCTACTGGCAGCCTGAGATTATCAGCTCAGGTCATCTCGACAAATAAGTTAGAATTGATTTTATGTAATTGTCAATTCAGTTAATTTTCCAATATCTCCGACACCAGATTGTCCAACAATCTTGAAACAGATTCGATTCTGTTGAGATGACCACAGAACAAAGTGTTAAGGTGCAACAGACTAACACATGCAGGCCCCCTCCGTCCCTATTAGAACTGTGTCAATCAGCCATGGGGAAAGGCCAGAGAAGTTCACTGGAGTGAACTTCAAGAGGTGGCTGCAGAAGATGCTCTTTTACTTGACCACACTCAATCTGACTTGGTTCTTGACCGAGGACCCTCCCAAGTGTACTGAGGATGTTGATGCGTAAACCATCAGTGCAGTGGAGGCATGGACTCATTTTGAATTCCTTTGCCGAAACTACATCCTCAACTGCCTTGCCGACTCATTGTACGCTGTGTATAGTATGAAGAGAACGGTTAAGGATGTAGGGGCCAAGAAGTTTATCGTGGGCCGATTCCTGGATTACAAGATGGTTGACTCCAAGACTGTGATCAACAAGTCCAAGAGCTTCAGGTGATCTTGCACAAGATCCACTCAGAAGGGATGATTCTGAGTGAAACCTTCCAGGTAGCTGCTATCATTGAGAAGTTGCCTCCCGGCTGGAAGGACTTCAAGAACTACTTAAAGCACAAGCGAAAGGAGATGAATGTGGAGGAACTCATTGTTAGACTTCGTATTGAAGAAGACAATAAGAGTTCAGAGAGAAAGATGTTCTCTCAGGCTACTGTGAAAGCCAACGTGGTCGAGCACGGTCAAAGCTCAAAATGGAAGAACCCCAAGTCTTCCAAGATGGGACCCAGAGGACGCATCAACAAGAAGAAGTTCTCTAGAAAGTGCTTCAACTATGACAGAGTGGGTCACAAATCTTCGGAGTGCAGGAAGCCGAATAAGAAGCAGGAGGCCAACCTGAACCAGGGATCAGAAATGGGCGACCTCTGCGTTGTGGTCTCTGAGTTGAACCTGGTGGGTTTAAATCCGCAGCAATGGTAGATCGATATTCGAACCACTAGACATGTGTGTTATAACAAGGAGTTGCTCCACAACTTCGAAGAAGTCAATGGAGACAAGCTGTTCATGTGGAACTTAGCAACCTTGAATATCATGAGCCAAGGAAAAGTGGTGCTGAAGATGATCTCGGGCAAGGACCGTACTTTGAACAATGTGTTGTATGTTTCGGAGATTCGGAAAATCTAGTGTCCGGATCACTGGTAAGCAAGTATGACTTTCGCATTGTTTTTGAGTAGTTGTGTTGTTTAAGAATGGAATGTTTGTAGGAATAGGCTATGTATTTGATGGGTTGTTTAAGCTCAATGTAATGACCATTAGGTCTAAGATAAATAAGAATGAAAGCTCTTGCACTTATATGCTTGAGTCTTCATGTTTATAACATGGTAGACTAGGACATATTAATTACGATGTGTTGTGTAGATTCAATGTAATGACCATTAGGCCTAAGATAAATAAGAATGAAAGTTCTTGCACTTATATGCTTGAGTCTTCATGTTTATAACATGGTAGACTAGGACATGTTAATTACGATATGTTGCGTAAATTAATACATATACAAAGCATACCTACATTCCACCTTGACCCAAAATACAAGTGTGAGATTTGTGTTGAAGCGAAAATAACAAGGCCATCCTTTCAACATATTGAAAGAAGCAACGAACCACTTGGGCTAATTCACACTGACGTGTGCGACCTTAAAGGTACACTAACACGTGGTGGGAATAAATATTTCATCACTTTTGTAGATGATAACACAAAATACTATTATGTGTATCTTCTCAGAAGTAAGGATGAAGCTATAGAGAAATTTGTTCTCTATAAGAATGAGGTTGAAAACCAACTTAATAGAAAGATTAAGGTGGTTTGAAGTGACCGAGGCAGGGAATATGTATCACCGTTCGCTGAGTTGTGTGCTGAACATGGGATCATACACGAAATTACAACTCTTTATACTCCTTAGCAAAATGAAGTTGCTGAGCGAAAGAATCAAACTCTAAAGGAGATAATGAATGCTCATCTATTGAGCTCTGGACTGCCAGAGTTCATGTGAGGGAAAGCTATGTTAACAGCTAATTACCTTTTAAATAGGGTGCCCCGAAAGAAAATAGATAAGAGCCCTTATGAGTTGTGGAATGGAAGACAACTGTCCTACAAATATTTACGAATGTGGGGGTGTCTTGCCAAAGTTTTGGTGTCTGATCCGAAAAGGATTAAGATAGGACCAAAGACTATTGATTACATATTCATTGGGTATGTACATAACAACATTGCCTATCATTTTTGTATGTATGAGTCACGCATACCGGAGATATACAAGAACTCGATAATCAAATCGAGAAATGCCTCGTTCTTCGAACATGTGTTTCCGTATAAGACCCGAGAGGATGCTAGCTCCTCAAAACGATATATGAAACACAAGGTAAAGATGATGATGGGGAACCAGTGGAGGTTGATCTTAGACGGAGCAAAAGAGCTCAGGTAGGAAAATCCTACGGATCAGATTTTATCACTTTCATGATAGAAAGTGAGTCCCGGAGTTACAGTAAGCTCGTCTGATGGACCTCACTGAAGAGAGACAATTGCATCTGAGATAGAATCTATCTTGCAAAATCATACTTTGAAACTTGTGGATCTTCCTCTGGGAAGTAAACCATTAGGTTGCAAATGAATCTTTAAGAAAAAAATAAAGTCAGATGGGACAATTGATAAGTATAAGGCTAGATTGGTAATCAAAGGATACTGACAACGAGAAGGCCTTGATTACTTTGATACGTATTCTCCGGTGTCGAGAATAAATTCCATTAGAGTATTGTTGGCTATTGCCGCTCTATGGAATCCGAAATACATCAAATGGATGTAAAGACTGTCTTTCTAAATAGGGATTTAGAAGAGGAAATCTACATGGAACAACCTGAGAGGTTTTCTGTGCCAGGACAGAAAAATAAGGTTTGTAGATTGGTGAAGTCATTATATCGCTTGAAATAAGCACCAAGCAGTGGCATGAGAAATTTGATAATGTCATGAAGGAATGTGGATTCAAGATTAATGAATGTGATAAATGTGTCTACATGAAAGTCATAGAAAATGACTACGTCATCTTGTGCCTATATGTAGATGACATACTTATCATTGGGAGTAATGATAAGATAATCAAATCCACTAAAGATATGTTGAACTCAAGATTTGACATGAAAGACATGGGCCTAGCTGATGTGATTCTAGGAATAAAAATTCTTAGTACAACAGATGAATTTGTTCTTCGTCAGTCTCATTACATGGACAAGATTCTTGAGAAATTCACTAAGGGTGATACTGTATTGGCACGAACGCCGATAGATATGAGTTAACATCTATCGAAAAATCAAGGTAAAAGTATCTCTCAGATAGAATATTCTCAAGTGATTAGAAGTCTGATGTATCTAATGAGTTGTACACGACCAGACTTGCCTACACAGTAAGTAAATTGAGTAGATACACGAGTAATCCCGGTGTGGAGCACTGGAAAGGGATAACAAAAGTACTTGAGGTATACTCGTGAATATGGATTGCACTATACGAGATATCCTTCTGTGATCGAAGGATACAGCGATGCAAGTTGGATATCTGATATAAAAGACTCTAAGTCTATGAGTGGATATGTATTCACTTTAGGAGGTACAGTCATTTCCTAGAAATCCTCTAAGCAAACGGTAATAATCAGATCCACGATGGAATCCGAGTTTATAGCTCTTGACAAATGCAGTGAAGAAGCTGAATGACTACGGTAATTCTTAGAAGATATTCCGAGATAGCTGAAACCTGTGCCAGCTATTTGCATACATTACGATAGTCAATCAACAATTGGTCGGGCATAGAGTCATCTGTATAATGGTAAGTCTAGGCATATACGTCGTTGACATGATACCATTAGACAACTATTCTCAACGGGAGTTATCACCGTTGACTATATGAAGTCAAGGGATAACCTAGCGAATCCGCTAACCAAAGAGTTAAATCGAGAGTTAGTTGCGAACTCATCACGAGGAATGGACTTGATGTCGTTGATCAATGCAGAAGACACCCAACTTATGCTGACTGGAGATTCCAAGAACTAGGTTCAAAGGGACAACTAATTTGCACTGACTAGACACACTGTCGGGGAACGACCCAATGAATCAGTGAAGGATGGAGGTTAAGCACACGACTTTTAATGATCCAAGAAGAGTAATGTGGAATACTCTTGAGAGATCACCTATGTGAGGAAGAAATGGGGCTACTTCGAAGAGAATTAAAGGCACAATTCTGAGAACTTCTCATAGAATCAGGCGTGTTTATGGCCAAGAACGAACACACTTATGAGAACTGAGTTGTATCAGGGAGAGTCTTGGGTGAGATATGTCAATGTTTACACAGAAGGCAGAACAGTTCAAGGACATCACGTCTACTATCAGCCAGTAAGCAAACAGATCTTCACAAGAGAAGGTTTAAAGGGTAAAACCTACCTATCCTATATTTAACTCAATTGTTGAATGCTATCATATACCTTGTTTTTCATTCATGTGGGGGATTGCTGAAAATGTGAATGGAATAAAGAGGTGGAGATGAAGAGACTCTATTGTGCATGAGTTTAGTCCCACATTAGAAATCTCTTGGCTTTATTGTTGGTTTAAATTATGACACATGCATTGATGTTGTAACATATATGCATGGGGAGAGACTCTCTCACGTGTGAGTGTGTAGGGGTGGGTGCAAATCCAGGACCCGGATTGTACTGAATCAAGGTTGATTCGTGTGCGAGCAAGACCTGCGCATGTCAAATGTCGGACCGGTCGAGGCAAAATTTGTCCAAAAGAATGAACCAACATATTGTCACTTGAATCTCTTTTTGCTATATACTCAAGAGTGTAACAGAAGCATTAATGTGAAATTAATAGTGATTCCGTAACGTCTCAATATTAATGGCAGCATTAAACTCATTAATAGTGATTCGTAACGTCTCAGTATTAATGTCGTTAATAATGATTTCGTAACGTCTCAATATTAATGAAGACATTAAACTCATTAATGACGACATTAAACCTAACATTAAATGACCATAATTTGATCATTTATTGTAGGCAAGGTGAGAGCTCCTATATAAAGAGGCTGGATCTTGAGCAAAAAATAGAGCGGAAGATAAGCGAAAGAGAAAGCGAGAGGAAGAGCAATAAGCGAACCTCTGTCCACCCATGTTTTCCCACAAAAACTCTCTCAGTCGTGCATCTGCTCGATTGAACTACTCGTGATAGCACTCAGGTGTATTCTCAGTTTGCCATGAACAATTGGTGCTTGGTTGTGTTTGTAGTTTTGTTGTTGTATTTTGGGAAACATATGACCCGAGAGAACCTCGAAGCACAGTCGAAGGTGGGGCGAATCTGTTTCAAGGAAACTGCGTTAAGCGCAGGACTCGGCATCTTACTCGGTGAATTCTCTTTCCGACTCGACGATCGAGTCCTGATTCTGCTACGCACCTCATCGACTCCGCGACTCAGACCATTGGAAGCTTAGCAGAACCAGCCCTGCAGGCAGAGATTATCAGCTCAGGTCATCTCGACAGATAAATTAGAATTGATTTTGTGTAATTTCAATTCAGTTAATTTTCCAATATCTCCGACAACAGATTGTCCAACACTTTTATTTTCGTAAAACCGAATTATTAGCAGCGGAATTAAAGTAAAGACAAAAATACAATCAGTTTTACTTAGTACGTAGATTAGCCGACTACTACTCTAAGGCCCGCAATCTTTAACCGCTTTGATCGACAATCCACTATCGTTCTTCTCTCCAAAAACTTTCGGAAACGAAGCAAACTCATACAATGAATGAAGGTGGATAGTAACAAACTACTATCACTTTAAATAAATGCATGTAATAAAATAAATATACTGACAATCGAAGAAGTGGAAGATAAGCGTAAGTTATCGGAGAGCCTTTTGGCATCGTAGTAGCAACACTTGCACATTCTGAGCAATAGGAAGAGTATGAGACGATGAAAGAGTTGATTATTAGTCTCGGTGATTGAAGCTTCTTTTATAATTTTTTTATTCGATCGATTGACTTTCAAAATTTTCCCGACTTTGCGTCCAAGTTCACGATCTGTCCAGATTGTATCTTCCGTGAAATCAGCCTGGATCAGTCAATTGAACGCCTGTTCGGTCGACTAAATACCTAGAACTTTCTTTTATTGCTCAATCCAATTTGATCCAATTGCTATTCACGATATTTAGCTGTAACCTCTCAGTGACTCCTAAATCTGTACACATTGGAAATATTTTGGTTAAATTGACTCCTTTGCTTCTTTGAATAAGTAGATTCACAACAACCTTATGTGTTCTCAGCTTAATATCCACTTGCAATTTTGATTCATCCCACATTTGGTGTATGAACGTCCATGTGAAGAAAAAGGATCAATGCTTGTCTTGGGGATATTTAGTCATAACAAATAATGGCCACATGAAATGGCTGAAAGTATCTTAAATTAGGAAAATCTAGTTGTTGACGTTGGTCTAGAACAAGAAATTGAATATTAATAATTCTAAAGCTGATCTTGGCCTCAAGAAATTTTAATAGTATTTTTTTTTTTTTTGGAATACTTGAACCTACAATCCTAGTTATATCTGACTATTCTCAGTATAAGTGGATAATTGGGTTTGATTTTGAAGGAGCAAAGAAGTTTGTTGCCAGTGGTTTGTTTCTAGGAAGTCTTGCTTGTGATGTGCTTTATGCTGATTCTATGACACAGCCTAGTTGCTTAGTTATTTTGACTACTTGAACACATTTCTAATCACGGCTTCCTATTCTTTGTAAGAATGGATAATTGGGTTTGATTTCTGAAGGAGTGAAGAAGGCTGTTGCCATTAAATTATTGCTTGGAAGTCTTCCTTGAGATATCCTTTATGATTATTGTATGACAATGCTTAGTTGCATGGTAGAATGTATATTGAATATACTATGCTGTGCTCGAAATTTTGCACAGGCTTAATTTAGACATTTGCAGTCCTTGATTCATTCTCACACCAATCGGTAATCTGATTTATGTGAATGGCTATCGGGTCTAATTTCAATTTCCTTGAAAATGTCTGTTGTGAAAAGGAAGGCATGGTTGATTGCTTTATGAATACATTTCAATATTAGCCATTTGAAAGTTTTAGTATCATGTTGATTTGTGTGCGCTGAATAATGTTAATCAATATCTATTGACTGACCTGTTGATATGATATAGGTCTTATTGCCTGAGAGGAGACTACCAGAGCCGTCTTCCTCCCTCTTCTCCTATCTTTACACAAAGTACCTAACCTTAATAGGTTGTCAGATAAGGAAAATCAATAGACAGAAGCAATGTGGAAATATTGGGAGGGGGTTGTTCACTACGCCACTGCTGTTTGTAATTGTTCTTTTGTCTTCTTCCCTTCTCATCTCTCACTGGCCAAATTCGACCTGATATCTGGTATGCACCAAGTTTACAATACTTAGTATTGTATATTTAGTGCCCATTTCAGTGGCAAAGTGGATTCTCATGCTATTGCACTAAGGGAGTTGCCATGTCTCCATCTTCTTACTTAAGAGTTAAATAGTAATACATAAGGCAGAGAAGGCAAAGCTTGGATTCAGAAAGAGCAGATAATGAATGATTCCATGCCTTTTTTTTGTGATCCATCAGCTTCATGATTTGATCACCATATTTAGAGCAAATTAATGGCAAAGAAGGCAAACCTAGGATTCATAAACATCATGAGATTTTATTTAATCTCCATTATCTGCATCTTTCACTAAAGAGATTGGTTCATTCTGTTTGTACAAATGTCTATCATTTTGATAAGACAATCCTTGATGTATATGGTAACTTAAGTTTAATTGCCTACTGTCTTATTTATCTACCAAATGTGTAATTTACCCACCTTCTGCTATTTTTTGTTCTTGTTTTTTGGTAATCCGAGACACAGGAATTTTACTGATTTTCTTGCAATTGCCTTTTTGAACAGAAGTTTTTACTGGTTCTTTTGCAATTGCCTTTTTGACTAAGCTCGTTATTATACTTTTTATTTGATAATTGTACACTAACATCTCTCTTGTTAAGCAGAGAACTTGGATCAGGATCATTTCTGGGTTCCAGCTTCCAGATCTAGGGTTCTGTCTCAATCAAGGTCTCCAACACCTGTTCGCAGATCTCGATGTGATAGGTCACTTTGTCTGCTATGCCACTCAGATACAATTGTTGCTCAGTTCCCACTTTAATATCTTGTCATATTCTCATATAAAGACATGTTTCCCAGGGCAATGCCACAAATCCTGGAAATACACTTTTATGTAACGGGTCTGCCCAGCAGAGTTACTGAAAAGGATCTTGAGATACACTTCTCAAAGGAAGGAAAGGTTCAACTTACTTTTCAGATTAAACGGGCATTTTCTCCTTCCCAGACAATTAGATGGAGTTGAGTGTCGTTGTTTCTCAGATAGCTGAATGATATTTAATTGTGGAACCACACACTCGTGCCTCTAGAGGATTTGCATCCGTCACCATGGGTAGTGTTGAAGATCCTCGACGTTGTATCAAATATCTGAACCAGTCCGTTTTGGAGGGCAGATACATGTTGCTTGGATGGTATCAAGAAATCCTTTTATGTCCTGCTTATCCATTCTTAGTCTTGACTTGGAGGTTCTTTGTCATATCCAGAAGCCAATACATCAGCTCTGTTGCAGCAGCAAGATGTTGAGTTCATCCTTTCAATCTTAGTCATACAGCTTGGTGAATGGCCACAGCTTAACAGTTTGCCATGCATCACATCACCTAACATTGCGAACTTGCCCAACTCAACAATTTCAGCTTTCTACTTCAACTATCTCAGCAACTAAATACATGGACACTACCAACTTAGCATTCATCTAATCATGCTGCTAGTCCGTCCTTGTCTCAGTCGTTTACCTTATCTTCGTTTCTATTGATTTTCACATCCAGAATCAATTGGCATTCGTAAGTCAACATATTGATGCCCATTTAGACAAGCGTATTATATTCAAGATTTGTGTGCGCGCGCGCGCGCGTGCTCTTTTCATCCTGATTTCTTATTCTTTATGAGCATGCAGTTTCATACTCTTGCAGAGTATAATTCCTTGAATAAAGAGTATGTGATGAATTGTGTCATGTTATTGTTGGATAATTTGGGGGAGATATTAAGGAATTTTTGTTGAATTGAAATTATGCAAAATTAATTTTAACTTATTTATCGAGATGACCTGAATAAATAATCTCAGGCTGTCACTGAGGTTGTTTCTGCCAAGCTTTCGATGGTTGTCAAGTGCTGTCGAGTCAGGATGAGTTCTTTCGAGTGGATACTGAGCGGAAGCTGAGTGCTCTCGAGTGGATGTCGAGCCGAATCCAAGTGCTCCCGAGTGGATGTCGAGCGGAAGTCGAATGTTCTCGAGTGGACGTCGAGCGGAATCTGAGTGTTCCTGAGTGGACTCTAAGTGGAAGCCAAATGCTATTGAGTGGATGTCGAGTCGGAAAGAAGAGTTCAGATTGTCAAGTTGGGAAATGAAAATATCGAGGTCTGCTTTCAAGAAATTTTCTTGAAAGAGATTCATCTCAACTCCTATTATGTTTTGAGGTTTTTTTAGGTCGTCTATTTTTTAAGATACAGTAGCATATCATGATCACCACCAAACACAAATGGATCACAGTGAATTGAGGACATACCCGACTATTATCACAGGTGAATATACTGAGCAGGTGCATGGAGGAGAGAAAAAAATCAGGATCAAAGGTAGAAGGATTTGCTTGCGCTCTGCTCTACGTTCTCTCTTTATTTGCTCTGCTAATGACCTTATAAAGGAGCTTATTAACTCTGCTAATGACCTTATAAAGGAGCTTAGCTTTAATTTGGCAGTAGTTAATGACTAAATAAAGGTCATTCAATATCATTACTCGTCAGTTATTACTACTCATCGATTTCAATTAGAGAAAATTAATCTCAATTAATTCATTCGTTTTATATTTGAGCAGTAGCAAAAAAAAGGCAAAACATTGATTCATTCACTTGGATAAATTTTACTTTGACCGGTCTGACATTCGACGCGTATAGGTCATACTCGCACATGAGTCAACTTGGTTCAGTGTAATTCATGCTTTGGATTTGCATCCCTAGACACTCATGTGTGATAGAATTTTTTTCCATGCATTTATTCACATCATCAATGTATATGTTACAATTTGAACTAATAAACTTGCTAAGAGATTTTCAATATAGAACTAAAGTCTCATTCACTATGAAATCCTTTTCTTCCTTTCTACCTTTTTTTCATTCACATTTCTAACCACATGAATGAAAATAAGGTATGTGACAACATTCAACAGTTAAGTCTAATATACGACGAGTATGTTTTTACCCTTTGAACCTTCCCTTGTAAAACCTTCCCTTGTAAAAATTTATTTGCTTATTGGTTAACAGTAGACACGATATCCTTAAACTGTTCTATTGCCTATGTAAACATTGACATATCCCACCCAAAAATATCCCTAATACAACTCACTTCTCATGAGTGTGTTTTTTCTTGGCCATGAACACACCTGGTTCTGTGAGAAGTTCTAAGAATTGTGCATTCAATTCTCTTCGAAGCGGCTCCACTTCTTTCTCACATAGATGATCATTTAAGAGCATTCCACATTAATCTACTAGATCATTAAAAGTCATGTACTTAACTTTCATCACTGATCTATTGAATCTTTCCCCCACAGTGAACAACTTTGTTGATACAATTAAGTTGCTCCTTTAAACCTAATTCTTGGGATCTTTAGTCTGCATAAATTAGGTTTCCTTTGTACCAACATTTCTTGTCGGTATAAAACTCATCCCTCGCAATGAACTTGCAACTCAATCGCTGTTTAACCCTTTGGTTAGCAAATTTGCAAGGTTATTCTTTGACTTAACATGGTCAATAATAATAACTCCAGTTGAGAGTAGTTATCTAATATTATTATATCTATGATTCATATATCTAGACTTACCATTATATAGATGACTCTGTATCCGACCAATTAAAGCTGTTAGACGAGTCAACCTGTGGCAGGGAGGGTCAACCCATTACAGGCTAGTCATTTAGCTAGGTGAGGCGGGTCGATCCATCATCTTGGCAAGTTAGGAAATCTCCAATCCAAGACGGGTTGCAAGTTAGGCGGGTCAACCCATAGGTCCATCAAAAATATTTTTTTTTTTTTCATATTTTCAATGTTTTACTTCGAAAAGATTTCATCAATCAAATGTATCCAGAAATATGTATTTTAAATATAAATGGATACAAACAAGTACCCATGTTTAATGAAAAATACTATTTTATTTCAAAATCATAACAAAGAAAGATACAAAGTTGACATAAAACTTAGCTTATATGTATTTTTTAACTCGTGGGCCAATCCAAGTTCATTACGGGCCGACCTACGCGAGTCGCAGGCCTAGGCGGGTCGGCTCGCGACAACTTGGGTTGATAAAATTCCAACCCAATCCATTTAAATTGTTTGGTGGGTCGGACCAACCCGACATACCCAACTTAAATTGATGACTTTACAACCAATTATTGATTAACTATTGCAATGTACGCAGATTGTTGGCAACGATTTCGACCATTTAAGAATATCTTTTAAGAATTGTCGTAGTCATTTAACCTATTCACCACATTTATCTAAATCTATAAACTCAGATTGCATAGCGTATCTGGTTATTACCGTTTTCTTAGAGGACTTTCATGAAATGTTGCACCTCTCAAAGTAAACAAATATCTACTCGTAAACTTAGAGTCTTTTATGTCAGATATCCAGCTCATATCATTGTATCCTTCAATTACAGCAGGATATCTTATATAATGCAGTCTATATTCATGAGTATACCTCGTTATTCTTGTTATCTATTTCTAGTGCTCAACATTAGGATTGTTTGTGTATCTACTCAGTTTACTTACTACGTAGGCTAAGTCTGATCGTGTATAATTCATCAGGTACATCAAACTTGGTACATCAAACTTCCAATCACTCGAGAGTACTTTATTTAAGAGATATTTTCTCCTCAATTCTTCAATAGATGTTGATTTGTATCTATCGACATTCATGCTAATACAGTATTACCCTTAGTGAATTTCTCAAGAATTTTATCCATGTAATGAGACTAACTAAGAAAAAATTCTTCTATTGTTCTAAGAATTTTAAATTTTAAAATCATATCAGCTAAGTACATGTCTTTCATGTCAATGCTTGAGTTCAATATGTCTTTAGTGGATTTGATTATCTTATTATTACTCTCAATGATAAGTATGTCATCTAGATATAAGCAGAAGATGATATAGTCATTCTTTGTGTTTTTCATGTAGATAAATTTATTACATTCATTGATTTTGAATCTGTATTCCTTCATGACAGTAGTAAATTTTTCATGTAATACTTGTTTTAAGTTGTATAACGATTTCACCAATCTATATATCTTGTTTTTTACCCTGCACAAAAAACTTTTCAGGTTGCTCCATGTAGATTTTCTTTTCTAAATCCCCATTTAGAAATATTGTCTTTATATTCATATGATGTATTTACAGATTTCATAGAGCATCGATAGCCAACAATACTCTAACGGAAGTATTCTCGATACTAGAGAATACGTATCAAATTAATCTAGGTATTCTCCTTGTCGGTATCATTTAATTACCAATCTAGCCTTATACTTATCAGTTGTGTCATCTGATTTTATTTTCTTCTTGAAGATCCACTTGCAGCCTAGTGGATTATTTTTCTAAGGAAGATCCACAAGTTCCCAAGTATAATTTTGCAAGATAGAGTTTATCTCAGATGTAATTTTCTCTTTCTAATGAGGTCCATCAGAAGAGTTTACTGTTTTTGAGTAATTATAGGGCTCACTTTCTAATATGAAAGTAATAAAATAAGTTTTGTAGCATTTATCCACTTAAGCTCTTATACTTTGTCTGAACTTAACCTCAACTGATTCATCATCTTGTTCTTTCTTTTGTGTTTTATATGTCCATGTTGAGGAACTTGCTTTTTCTCAAATTTTGTACGGAAACATATGCTCGAAGAATGATACATTTCTCAATTCTATTATTGAGTTCTTGTGTATATCTGGTATTGCGACTCATACACAAAAAATTTCATGCACTGCTGTTATGTACATATCTAATAAATATGCAATCAATATTTTTTGATTCTATCTTAATCTTTTTCGGATCAAACATCAAAACTTTGGCAAGACACCCCCACATTCACAAATATTTGTAGGACAATTATCTTCCATTCTACAACTCATAAGGGTTTTTATCTATTTTCTTTCGGAACATCTTATTTAAAAGATAATTAGCTATTAATACAACTTCCCCACATGAGCTCTGGCAGTCTATAGCCCAATAGAAGAATATTCATTATCTACTTTAGAATTCAATTCTTTAGATTAGGAACTCCATTTTGCTAAGAAGTATAAAGAGTTGTTGTTTCATGTCTAATTCTATGTTTAGCACACAACTCAACAAACGGTGAAATATATTTATCATCTTGATCACTTCGAACCACCTTAATTTTCTATTAAGTTGGTTTTCAATCTCATTCTTATAGAGATCGAATTTCTCTATAACTTCATCTTTACTTTTTAAAAGATAAATATAACAGTATTTTATGATATTATCTACAAAAGTGATGAAGTATTTATTCTCATCATGTGTTGATGTACTTTTAAGGTCACACACGTCGGTGTGAATTAGGTCGAGTGATTTGTTACTTCTTTCAACATGTTGAATAAATGACCTTGTCATTTTCGCTTCAACATAAATTTCACACTTATGTTTCAGGTCAGGATGGAATATTGGTATGCTTTGCCTGTGAATTAATCTACGCAACACATCGTAGTTAACATGCCTTAGTCTACCATGCCACAAACATGAAGATTCAAGCACATAAAAAAGTTTGTAATTTTACTAACCTTAGGCATAATCGTCATTACATTGAGCTTGAATAGCCCATCTGTTACATAACCATTTCCTAAAAATATTAGTTTTTTTAGACAGAACAACTATGTTTGACTCAAACATAATGCATAAGCCATGTTTACTTAATAGTAATCCGGACACTAGATTATTCTAAATCTTCGGAACATATAGCACATTATTGAGAGTCAACTCCTTGCCCGAGGTCAGCTTCAGTACCACTTTTCCTTGGCCCATGATATCCGAAGTTGCATGCCTCTCCTATGCTTTAGCCACCTGTACTAATGGCTAGTATCCATCCATGATTTACCTCCTTTGCGTTGACCTAATGACGGGTTAGTGGGGGTGCTAGGGGCAAGCACATCGTCTTTTGCCACATGATATCCGAGGTTGCTGAGTTCCCCGTGAACAATTTCTCTCTATCTTTGATTTCTTTAAAGTTGTGGAGTAGCTCCTTATTGCAGTAGATATGTTTGGTGGCATCGGTATTGATCCACCATTGTCATGGGTTTGAACCCACTAGGTTTAGTTAGGAGACCACATTATAGAGGTCGTTCATTTCTGGTCCTTTGTTCAGGTTGGCCTTCTGCTTCTTCTTCGACTTTTTGCAATCTGAAGATTTTTAACTAACTTGGTCACAGTTAAAGTACTTTCCAGAGAACTTCTTCTTGCTTATGTCTCATCCAAGTCTTATCTTGGAAGACTTGGAATTCTTCCACTTCGAGTTTTGATCGTGCTCAACCACGTTGGCTTTTACAGAAGCTTGAGAGAACTGTTTTCTCTCCAAACTCTTATTGTCTTCTTCGATGCGAAGTCTAATAACGAGTTCTTTCACTGTCACGCCCCGAGGGTATGGTTGTTCGATGAAAATTGGGCAACACCTCCCCTATAACAATGACAATTGAGATCTAGATACATGGCCACAAGGCAATCCAAGAATAATATACACAGCTCACACGACTGGATAAACAACACAATGGAAAAACCAAAAGTGTCTAACTTGGACAACAGAGGGATCTACTCGATCCACTCTAGATGTGAAAACAACACAAACTGCGAGCCGACCTGGCTTTGACATGACAACCAACATGACGAATAAAAAAAACCACAAGGCTAAAGTCCAAGTCCAAGCCAAATTATTACAACACCAAATCCATAAACTAAAATGCAAGTAAAGCAAAAGAAAGAAAGATAAAAAATTGTTCTCGGATGCGACGTTGGCTGGTATACAGGATCTTTGAGCAATACAATACATCCTTTACTTGCTAACCTAGAAATAAAGGGAAAGCAAGGGTAGTGAGTATAAAATACTTAGCGGGTATAAAAAGATAGTGCATGATACTATATATAAGGGGATCAAAAGATACCAGTCTCATATAAAATACTTACTAACCAATGCAAGTTCATCAATATAGTCATCTGTTAATAAAATCATAACAACTACATAATCTTCCATAACTTTCTCAACTAGGTATAATCGATCAATCAGAAGTACATACAGTACATCTTAACCCTACACAAACAAATGTATAACTAGCATATAAGAAGTCCTGACTAGCACAATAATATGTTATCACGAATGAGTCTTGTGGGCAGTTAGGCTATATAACTAGTCACTATATGCAGGAGAACACTCTACCACGGATGACCCCGTGAGTAGACAACGTATATAACTAGTCACTGTCTGCGGGAGAACGCTCTACCACAGATGGTCACATGGGCGAACAAGATGAGGTAGCTATCTAGTTCCTCTGCCACTAACTACAGGAGAACGCTCTACTTGGATGATCCCGTGGTAGTTAGGGTATGTAAACAGTCATTGCATATGGGAGAACGCTCTACTACGGATTGTCACGCCCCGGGGGAGTCCCTGTCCGAAGAAATTTTGGCAGCATCTCCCCTGTACAGCTGACAATCTGAAACTTCTACAATGCCCTCAGAGCCACATATATATCGGCCAACACGGCCAGAACAATAATAATAATAAAGCATAACACACATCCAAACATCTACGTAGTTTAATAGTGAACAACTAAACCAATGATAAGAACACTCAAAAACAACCCTACTCAACTACACCCATAAAGCTCAAAACATATTTCCTACTTCACTACACCCATAAAGCATAAATTCGACGGAATAAATCCACTCACCTCTTCTGCCGTCTAGGCAGACATGTAGTAAAACAAATCCGAATGAAAGTCATCGACAATATCCATATAGTAAACTGATACAAGTCCAGATGTATCAAAACAACACAAGTCTAATAAAGGAGAAAAATCAAAAGACCAACAAACGTCCTTGTGGTCTGCAGGGGACAAGCGACTGGAACTCTCCGGACAGCATCAACCTGAAAATAACAACGGAGGAGGGTGTGAGTCCAACACTCAGCGGGTAACAACTGATATGCATAATAAAGAAAATAACAACCAACACTAATCATGCGTACAGTCTCCAGATACAAGAAGGGTAAATGTAACTGAGATAAGCAGGAGAAAACTGTACTAACTAGGACCAAGGTATAAGTATAACAGGGTCGTCAGACCGAGAGGTATCAAAATCCTGTATGCATGTCAAACATATACATCTATCCAAATGCAACATATAAATGCAGCAAACACAATCAGAAAATGCATAAATGCATATGATGCAAATGACATGGTCACCCCTGACGCCAGTCAGCCATCTCACACACAATGGTGACACCGAGTGGGTAGGGTTGTGACAACCGTGCACTTTGCCATCACTGCTCCTGATAAATGACCGAGTGGACGGGATGCTGTCGGAGTACACCTATCCTCTTACCCCAAATCATAAATGGGGGAGTTCAATGCTCTCATCTCTCGGTACACGATGACGGGAAGGAATCTCTGCCGGCTACCACGTTGCGTCACACTACCCATGAGCGGACCAACAGAGCCAAACAAAGTCCAACCGCTTGCCGGCTACCACGCTGCTACACTAAACCAGCGGAGCCAAACAGAGCAGAACTGTCTGCCGGCTACCACGCTGAGTCACCAGACCAACGGAGCCAAACAACAGAACTGCCACACACCTGTCTGATATACCACTAACCCATGAGTGGTGGTGCATGCAGATACATGTAATTGACGATGTGCTCGACAATAATGGAGCAGACTATCGCATAGCATGCAATCATGCGAGATAATGCATGATACTAAACATGGCAATATCCTGAACAACATAGCAATATCCATATATAAATATAAATTGTGTACCATAGGACAATGAACCAAATAAAAGGTACACAGATCAGATAAGGTATCAAAAACCCTAGGTCCTGAACATAATAAATTCCATGGTTGTGTCACTACCTCTATAAGCATGTATATCAGGTAAATACTAACATGATGTGCATAACAAATTAACAAACAAGCATGTAACAGATCGGGTAGTGATCAGCAGAAACAAATAAGAAACACAATCATTGCTATTTGTTAAAAACATTACTATACATATCAAATGACATAAAGTCAAAGTACCCGCCTCCAATCGAAAAGTCCAATCTGATCCAAATCCGACGTCGAGATACTCGTCTCGCATCAAAGTCCTGTAGTACAAGGTATCTAGATTTAGCTAATTACATATAAATAATTTAGCTAAATTAAATCCTTGAGAAGCTAACATAAATCCAGATCCAATTATAAACCCTAATTGGATCATTCAACTCCTCAATCGATTCTAACTAATCCATTCGAATTAAGACTTGCAATAAGTATAATCAATCATAGCATCTTACCCAATTTAGTCCTAAGTCAACACATATATCAAATCCTTATGCCTTACCTCAAATCACAGCCGTTCTTGCTACTAGAATCAAAGAGTTGCCGGAAGGAGTGACTGCCGGATCCAAGAGCAACCCTACAGCAAGTCTTATTTCACATTACGATCACACTTCCAGCACCACAGCAAGTCCTGTTGGAAATTCTTCCTCACCGTCGGTTCAAGATGAGATCACAAATCACCACTGCAATCCAGCAACAAAATAGTCTCCCTTACCTCTCCAATCACTGCTAGGGCACGGTACAACAAAACAGGACCACAGGAACGACTTGGATGCTCTGCTTCTGTCCATGACCCGAAGAGAGAAGATCGGTGGCCGAAGAGAACTTCAAATCCAGTGATTGTCACAGAGGAGAGCAGCAACCTTGGCCGACAGTGAAGAATCAGAAGGGGAAATAGGCTTGGTGGTGGCTGTTGGCGTCGAGAGTGGGGCGTCGGCTGAGGCTAGGGCAGAGGAAGCCGCGGCAGCGTAGGCTGTGGCGACGACAGATGCGCTAGGGCTCGGATGTCGAAAGAAGGAGAAGGTGGCCGGCGTCGCTGGCGGCCTGGCTTCGGGCGGCGACTCACAATGGCAGTAGCGTTGGGTGTGCGTGAGGAGCAAGGTGGCCGGCGCACAGAGGAGAAGAGAAAGGAAGAGCAGAGGGAAAAATGGTCGGCTAGTGGCGAGACTTGGTCGAGGGTTTTTTGTACGCAGGGGGGAAAGAAGTGTGAAGCGGCGCCGGTTGGGGGAGCAGTTAGGGCACGGCGTCGGCGCGTGGGTTCGGCGGGGGAAAGGGAAACGAAGGAATAAAGAAAAAAGAATTAAGAAATAAACATTTCCTCGCTAAAATTGGGTTGCCCCAACAGGCTTTCCCAGGCCCAAATTTTATCCCCGTAACCGAAGCCATATGGTTTCCGAAAAATTCTCTAAAAATTTATAAAAATTTTGGAAAATTCCCTTATCCTTATTCGCCATTTTTCAATATTTTACATTCTCCCCCACTAATAAAAATTTGGTCCCCAAATTTCGTTATCTACTATCAGCAAATACTAACAACAGGTAAAGAGTATAAATGTTGAACGGTAAATTAAATCACATACCTCAAGTGTAAAGATGGGGGTATCGAGCTCGGATCGTATCCTCGAGCTCCCAGGTAGTCTCCTCGTCTGAATGATGCTGCCATCCGACTTTAACCAGTCGAATAGTATTGTTCTGCAACTGACGCTCTTTCTGGTCCAGAATCCGTACCAGAACCTCCTCATAGGTGACGTCAAGCTGAACGGGAACTGAGATATCTGTCAGCACATGTGTCGGGTCAGGTATGTATCTCCTCAGCATAGATACATGGAATATGTCGTGAACGTCTGCCAGGGACGGTGGTAGTGCAAACCGGTAAGCTACTGCTCCAATCCTCTCCAAGATCTGGAAAGGGCCAATGTATCGCGGAGCTAGCTTACCTCTGAGGCCAAATATCTTCACCCCTTTCGTGGGTGATACTCGCAGAAAAACATGGTCGCCAATAGTGAACTCTAGGGGTCTACGTCTCTGATCTGCATAACTCTTCTGGCGGTCCTGCGCCTCCGACATCCTCCGTCTGGTAGTATGGACCAATTCGTCTGGTAGTATGGACCAATTCTGTCTCATGCTGAGCTCTATGAGGTCCCAACAGCTGGGCCTCCCCAATCTCATCCTAGAGGGTGGGTGTCCGACAAGACCTACCATACAACGCTTCAAACGGTGCCATCTAGATAGCCGAATGAAAGCTATTGTTGTAGACGAACTCTACCAATGGCAAATGGTCCTCCCAACTGCCTCCGAAATCCAATACACACGATCTCAGCAAGTTCTTTAGAGTCTGAATGGTCTGCTCTGACTGTCCATCTGTCTACGGATGGAAAGCTGTACTGAAATGGAGCTGAGTGCCCAAGGCCTGCTGTAGACTCTGCCAGAAATGAGACGTGAACCGGGGGTCTCTATCCGAAATAATAGTCAAAGGGACACCATGTAATCTGATGATCTCCCGGCAATACAGATCTGCCAATCGATCCAGGGAATCAGTCTTCCAGATCGCTAAAAAGTGCGCGGATTTAGTTAATCGATCAACGATTACCCAAATCGCGTCAAGGCCTCGTCGTATCCTCGGCAAACCCACCACAAAGTCCATGGTAATGTGTTCCCATTTCCACTCGGGAATAGGAATCTGCTGAGGTAAGCCGGCAGGTCTCTGGTGCTCGGCCTTCACCTACTGACAAACAAGACATCTAGTTACGAATTCCGCGATGTCTTTCTTTATACCGTTCCACCAGTAGGAACACCTCAAATCTCGATACATGCGAGTCCCGCTTGGGTGGATCGCAAATCGAGAGTGATGAGCCTCCTGAAGTAGCTCCTGTAAGACCGGATGAGACTAAGGTACACATAATTTGCCTCGGAAGTATATAATACCCTCCTCGTCTCGTGTGAACTCGGTCTGCTGCCCGGAAGCTATCTGGCTGCCTATAAATTACAAATGCTGATCACCAACCTGGGCCACTCAGATCCTCGTCCTGATCGACGACTGAGCAACCATGGTAACAAGAATACCCTGCTCTGTTTATCCCTGCTCCTGAAGGCCTAACTCGGAGAAACCCTGAACCAAGTCTGTGACTGAAACTCAGTGGCAAGCCAAAGTCCCTCTGGACTTCCTGCTGAGTGCATCGGCAACCATATTAGCTTTCCCCGGGTGGTAGCTAATGGTACAATCATAATCCTTCAGGAACTCCATCCATCTCCTCTGTCGGAGATTAAACTCCTTCTGAGTAAAAATATATTTGAGACTCTTATGATCAGTGAGAATCTCAAATGTAATATCGTACAAATGATGCCGCCAAAGCTTCAGAGCAAAGATGATGGCAGCTAGCTCCAGATCATGAACTGGGTAGTTCTTCTCATGCTCCTTCAACTGTCGAGAAGCATAGGAGACTACCCTGCCGTGCTGCATCAGAACAACGCCCAAACCCTGAAGAGACGTGTCGGTATAGAGCACGAATCCGTCCTCTCCAGAAGGTAAAACCAAAACTGGAGTCGACACTAATCTCCGCTTCAGCTCCTGAAAGCTGATCTCGCAATCCTCGGACCACGTGAACTTCACTCATTTCCTGGTCAGGCGTGTCAGTAACATAGCTATGCAGGAGATACCCTCGACAAAAGGTCTGTAATATCCTGCCAGTCCCAAGGACTGCGGATCTCCTGCATTGATTTCGGCTGCTCCCAACGGTAACAACCTCTATCTCCTGTGAAAACACGGTATACTCCTATTGGTGACCGTATGTCCCAAACATCTCACATAAGACAATCCAAATACGCACTACTGATCTTCACATATAGATGTTCCCGTCGAAATATTTCTAGAACTATGCAAAGATGGTGTACGTGACTCACCCCAGATCCAAAATAGACCAAATAGACCACAACATCGTCAACAAAGATAATGGAAACCGATCCAAACATCCTAGAAATACCAGAAATCATCGAGTCCCTGAAAACATCTAAAGCTCCGCAAGCTCTAATGGTAAAATCAAGAACTCACAATGTCCGTACTAAAGACATTCCCAACCATAAGATCTCTGATAATAACTCTGAAATCTAATCACTAACAATATAAATCACCAAAGAATAGATCCTCCAGTGTGAGAGCAACGCTCCATCACAGGAAATACCACATATGTGGGAGCAACGCTCTACCACAAGAAATCCTCAATATGTGGGAGCAACGCTCCATCATAACCAAATCCGTAATATGCATCTACAATATATATCTAGGGGCAATACTCTGCTACAAGCAATCCACAATAGGTAGGAGCAACGCTCCACCACAAACAATCTAAAATATGTGGGAGCAACGCTCCACCACAACAATCCAAAATATGTGAGAGCAACGCTCCACCACAAACATCCCATAAGTGACCAAGACACCTAACTATCCAACTAGAGACTGCACGAGATCACTCTACCATATATCACTGTGGCAGCCAAGGGTATCACAATCCAGTAAGCATATCAAATCCATTGTCAACTCTATCAACATCGTAGTGGGTCACCCACTAATAGTAGAATTAGTTGATAGAGCAATACTACAAATGACATATTGTAAACACTCAACATAGGTAGAATCATCATAATGCTACCCACAATACACCTGGCACATGTGCACACACAACATAGGTATGATCGACATAATCTTCCAATTAGTACACACCAACATACTCATAATACAGATATAAATCAACGTGATACCTCCAAAAATACATTCCGAACCCGTGTGCATATATCAACATATGTATAATCGACAATACACCTCAAACAACATTCACCTAACATATATATACACGCCTATGCCAAGAGAATAATCAACATAATACTTCCAACAAATCATAATAGACACAAGTGTACACACAGAACTAATACAATCAACAAGATACCTCGAATATTACACCGAACACATCTGCACATATCACAACTCAGACTAAATCGATAAGATACCTCCAAATAAACACTCAAACACATGTGCAC
The DNA here is from genome assembly GCF_018446385.1 of Zingiber officinale. Taxonomy (NCBI): domain Eukaryota; kingdom Viridiplantae; phylum Streptophyta; class Magnoliopsida; order Zingiberales; family Zingiberaceae; genus Zingiber; species Zingiber officinale. The sequence continues at coordinate 2,112,088 of NC_056002.1, read as the reverse complement.
ATTCCACAACATAGATTAAATCGATAAAATAACTCCAATAAACCAATCAGACATATATGCCTAACCACTAGGGTATAATCTACTAGACACTCACAATAATCATAACTAGACAAGTATACACCCACTACATGCAATTAGACCGTCTATCATAGAACTCCTACAACACATAATAATCATATGTACACACCACATAGATATACATAATCAGCATATTTAACCCAATCAACCTGACATTCCTTATGCTACCTTCTAAGTTATCCAACCCGATACATACAGTCCATGGTCAAAGTTTTCATGGAATAGGATACATCGATCCTCTAAAACTAGTCGAGCCGACAATGCTATACGGTTATTCTAGTCCTTGCCACGTCGGTACAAGCCTTGTACTCACATGTGCTCAAAATATCCAACTAAGCACGAATAACCCCAAAGATCAGCATCTCTATAATTAGAGTAAGTCGATCCTCTGCTAATCGGACCAACCTAAAAATGAATCGGTCATCGACTATCTAAATCTAACAAATGCACATAATCCTCCACAAGCAACTAAGGTAAATCGATTTACGACTACCCAAGTCGACAAGCGTAAATCAGTCTTCTATTGATCGATCTAACCAAAGTAAATTTATCGGTGGTGCGGGTGTCGCTGGTGTCGGGTTCACAGTAGGTCCAGGTGGTGGTGGCGCCGGGTATGCCGGTGGTGCTGGTGGTGGTACCGTAGATCCGATAGAGGTGGGTACCACGGGTACAGCCAAGGTAGGCACCTTTAAAAAAAAAAGTCATCGGGGTCTGAGAACCCGATGCGCCCGCAGTATCCTGAGTCTGTCCTTAACTGATAGGCTCAACACCAGTAGGCATCTCTAGCAAGTTCAGAGATCCCAAGGTCCTCGTACGTGGCCGTCCAACACCACGTCTCGACGCAGCTGTGCAAGTAGATCTCCTCCTATCTGTTAAGTTATATCACAGATATTACTACAAGTATCAACTATAAGATCACATATCATACCTATTTGCCATCTGGAGATGTTCCGTCACCATCCAGTCCCCAAATTGATCTCAAAAATTTCGAACGAGAAAATCGACGAAAATCCATACTAAATCCGAAAAAAAATACCCAAGTTAACTAGTAACCTCGGGCTAACTCCCAAAATCCAGAACACCATAAGTAGGTATCATAACCCACTCTGATACCAATAAATTGGTATCAACTAAATCTCGAAAATCCGTAACATGAAAATCAAACAAGTATCGCCAACTTGGCTCTGATACCAAATAAATTTGTCACGCTCCGGGGGAGTCCCTGTCCAAAGAAATTTCGACAGTATCTTCCCTGTATAAAAGCTGACAATCTAAAACTTCTACAATGTCCTCAGGGCCACATATACATCGGCCAATATGGCCGGAACAATAATAATAATAAAACATAACACACATCCAAACATCTACGCAGTTTAATAGTGAACAACTAAACCAATGATAAGAAGACTTAAAAACAACCCTACTCAACTACACCCATAAAGCTCAAAACATATTTCCTACTTCACTACACCCATAAAGCATAAATTCGACGGAATAAATCCACTCACCTCTTCTGCCGTCTAGGCAGGCATGTAGTAAAGCAAATCCGAATGAAAGTCATCGACAATATCCATATAGTAAACTGATACAAGTCCAGATGTATCAAAACAACACAAGTCTAATAAAGGAGAAAAACCAAAAGACCAACAAACGTCCTCGTGATCTGCAGGGGACAAGCGACTGGAACTCTCTGGACAGCATCAACCTGAAAATAACAACAGAGGAGGGTGTGAGTCCAACACTCAGCGGGTAACAACTGATATGCATAATAAAGAAAATAACAACCAACACTAATCATGCGTACAGTCTCCAGATACAAGAAGGGTAAATGTAACTGAGATAAGCAGGAGAAAACTGTACCAACTAGGACCAAGGTATAAGTATAACAGGGTCGTCAGACCGAGAGGTATCAAAATCTTGTATGCATGTCAAACATATGCATCCATCCAAATGCAACATATAAATGCAACAAACACAATCAAAAAATTCATAAATGCATATGATGTCAATGACATGGTCATCCTTGATGCCAGTCAGCCATCTCACACACAATGGTGAGACCGAGTGGGTAGGGTTGTGACAACCGTGCACTCTGCCATCACTGCTCCTGATGAGTGACCGAGTGGATGGGATGCTGTTGGAGTACACATATCCTCCTACCCCAAATCATAAATGGGGGAGCTCAATGCTTTCATCTCCCGGTACACGATGATGGGGAGGAATCTCTGCTGGCTACCACGCTGCGTCACACTACCCATGAGCGGACCAACGGAGCCAAACAAAGTCCAACCGCCTACCGGCTACCACGCTGCTACACTAAACCAGCGGAGCCAAACAGAGCAGAACTGTCTGCCGGCTACCACGCTAAGTCACCAGACCAACGGAGCCAAACAACAGAACTGCCACACACCTGTCTGATATACCACTAACCCATGAGTGGTGGTGTGTGCAGATACATGTAACTGACGATATGCTAGACAATAATGGAGCAGACTCTCGCATAGCATGTAATCATGCGAGATAATGCATGATACTAAACATGGCAATATCCTGAACAACATAGCAATATCCATATATAAATATAAATTGTGTACCTTAGGACAATGAACCAAATCAAAGGTACACAGATCAGATAAGGTATCAAAACCCTAGGTCCTGAACATAATAAATTCCATGGTTGTTTCACTACCTCTATAAGCATGTATAATCAGGTAAATACTAACATGATGTGCATAACAAATAAACAAACAAGCATGTAACAGATAAGGTAGTGATCAACCGAAACAAATAAGAAACACAATCATTGCTATTTGTTAAAAATATTACTATGCATATCAAATGACATAAAGTCAAAGTACCTACCTCCAATCGAAAAGACCAATCCGATCCAAATCCGATGTCGAGATACTCGTCTCGCGTCAAAGTCCTGTAGTACATGGTATCCAGATTTAGCTAATTACATATAAATAAATTAGCTAAATCAAATCCTTGAGAAGCTAACATAAATCCAGATCCAATTATAAACCCTAATTGGATCATTCAACTCCTCAATCGATTCTAACTAATCCATTCGAATTAAGACTTGTAATAAGCATAATCAACCATAGCATCTTACCCAATTTAGCCCTAATTCAACACATATATCAAATCCTTATGCCTTACCTCAAATCACAGTCATTCTTGCTGCTAGAATCAAAGAGTTGCCGGAAGGAGTGACTGCCGGATCCAAGAACAACCCCACAGCAAGTCTTATTTCACGTTATGATCACACTTCCAGCACCACAGCAAGTCTTGTTGGAAATTCTTCCTCACTGTTGGTTCAAGATGAGATCACAAATCACCACTGCAATCCAACAATAAAATAGTCTCCCTTACCTCTCCAATCACTGCTAGGGCACGGTACAACAAAATGGGACCACAGGAATGACTTGGATGCTCTGCTTCTGTCCATGACCCGAAGAGAGAAGATCGGTGGCCGGAGAGAACTTCAAATCCAGTGATTGTCACAGAGGAGAGCAGCAACCTCGGCCGACAGTGAAGAATCAGAAGGGGAAATAGGCTTGGTGGTGGCTGTTGGCGTCGGGAGTGGGGCGTCAGCTGAGGCTAGGGCAGAGGAAGCCGCGGCGGCGTAGGCTGTGGCGACGACAGTGGCGCTAGGGCTCGGATGTCGAAAGAAGGAGAAGGTGGTCGGCGTCGCTGGCGGCCTGGCTTCGGGCAGCGACTCACAATGGCAGTAGCGTTGGGTGTGCGTGAGGAGCAAGGTGGTCGGCGCACAGAGGAGAAGAGAAAGGAAGAGCAGAGGGAAAAATGGTCGGCCAGTGGCGAGACTTGGCCGAGGGTTTTTTGTACGCAGGGGGGAAAGAAGTGTGAAGCGGCGCCGGTTGGGGGAGCGGTTAAGGCACGACATCGGCGCATGGGTTCGGCGGGGGAAAAGGGAAATGAAGGAATAAAGAAAAAGGAATTAAGAAATAAATATTTTCTCGCTAAAATAGGGTTGCCCCAACGGCTTTCCCGGGCCTAAATTTTATCCCCGTAACCGAAGCCATACGGTTTCCGAAAAATTCTCGAAAAATTTATAAAAATTTTGGAAAATTCCCTTATCCTTATTCGTAATTTTTCGATATTTTACATGGATGGTCTCATGGATAGACAGAATGTATACATGTATAGACCAAAGGAGATAAGTAGCTAGTGACAATCCCTTTTAAGAGTACACCTTACTGGCTACACTATGATATGGTCTCCCTAGCATATAGTCACAAGCCCAAACAATCGCTACGGTTTACATGTGATTGCTCAACATCACTATCTGATCTAATGGGTAGTCTAAAGACATAGACACACAATAAGAAACCAGTATAATAATATGCGTCTAAATACCACAACAGCAAGTACAATAGTATTATTTGTAATCAAGGGAATCTTAGTCACCTAGACATAATATTTCATCTAACTCCTTGGTATCATCATGATTACCGTAACCCAACGGGCTCGGAGTCAAGTAGTCATGGATGTCGATACAAAGAAAATACCCCTGTGGCATACTCTACCTCTATGCTAAGATATGATATATATCAAGTGTAGGTTGGTATAGTCTTATTGATATATATATACACTCATGTAAGTATACACGAGTATACTTATAAGTACAAACCTAAGTGTATAACTAGAATGTGATATAAATACATGAATATCAATCGATAACTATACTATGGTCTAGTAATGTTATACAGACTCAAACAATACATGCACACAAAAAATGAGACTGCATCGATATCCAAATAGATCAAAAACAAGATCAAGTAATAAAAGGTCAAGCTCAAGCAACAAAATGAATAGAGTCAAGGTAATAAAACTACCAATAAAGTCATAACTCATGCACTAAGATCAAAGATCTAAAGAAACAAATCAAGAAATATCCACCTTAAATGTAATCTGTGCTAAACAATCCCCATGTTGAAACAATCGTCTCAAACCAAAGTCTTGCAAACACATAATGCATAGTATAGCTAGGTCAAATATGAACTAATTAGCTAAACCCATAATGAATCAAATAGCTAAGCTATAACCAAATCTAATTTGGGAAAACTCTAATTTTAATTAACTTCCATTCATCCAACCACTTATCTAATTAGGTTTAGTTAAATCTTCAAAAAGGCTAAACCTAACCTGATCATGAAAACATCCATCAATTCAACCTCATCGGATCTAAATTCTTCCTTCACATTTCACATGCTTCGATGAACTAACAATCCAAGGAACCCTTAAGCAGAAATAATTCATATAACATGGAAATGGATATACGAAGCTATTCGAAATTAACCAAATCCAATCATTGCCATCCAACAATATCACATTTTCCAATTTCTAATCAGAACAAAGATAGGATACTAAAGGTTAGGTCAAGAAATTCATTGCCCCTTGGCCTCTTCCTGGCAAATGTTCACTGCCCTAGCAGCAGCTCAAAGCAATGGTGGTCTGGCTGCCGATAGAAGCACATGACATCAATCTGGGGTCTAATGGTCCCTTGCAGCCGACAAGAGGGGGGTGAATTATCCTGCACAATAAAAAATAATAATACATTTCTCAAACACTTGGGATTAACACAATTACACACTTAATGAAAAGGAAATAATAGAGTTAAAATAAGTATGAGACAAACATATTTTTTACTTGGTTAGCAATCCTCTGATTACTACTCCAAGGAAGATAAGCTCACTATCAAGATCTCCTTCTCGAACAAAGCGTCAGAGGCAGAGAAACCTCGTATACAAAAATGGAGCTTGGAAATTAAAAGCAAAATGAATTTCGAGTACAGAAAGTGTGTTATACAAAAAGGAGAAGACTAGGGCTCTATTTATAACCCACTGGTCAAAAAATAACCGTTTGTTAATGTGGCACGATCTGGGCACCCCTAGCGTGGTAAATCTTAACATCGCGCAAACGATTATACAATGGGCACAAGATAAAATTTTATCCCGAACACTCTTCCTTGACGATGCGAGCGTCAAGGCTCCCCTGAGCTGACCCAGGGGGGTCCGGGCGCCTGACAATCAACATCTCGTTGACTGCCCAATTCTACTTCGATCTGGCTCCACTCGCTTGGGTGATTTCAATCATCCGGAATAGGGTTCACTCGAACTCATTTTTCGGCCTTCTCCTCGAGCAACTTTCCGCTCTGGCTTCTCGTCCCTCGAAAATGCCTCGCGCTTTCTTCTCGTCCGCTAACGTACTCTTCCGCAGCACCTCGTCCCTTGAACGCACTGAACCCATCGACTCTCTCCCGTGTCATTCTTTTCGCTAGCTGCGTCTTTCGCTCGACTTTTTGTGCTCCTAAATTCCTACACACTTAGACACAAGACATTAAAAGATAACCTGACCTAATTTGACTTAGTTGATCACATCAAAACTATCACGGGGTACTTACAATCTCCCACTTTTTGATGTGAGCAAACCAAGTTATGTTAGGGCAATCTAAAAACAAATAACAATAAAAATAACAAGTACCCATAATTTACAATTAATAACATTTAATGTAAAAAATGACCCTCCCCCTAGACTTAACCTCTAGTTCTCCACCTTTGATTACATTAAAAAAAGGAGAAATATTTGAAAAGAAGTCAGAAGTAATTTCTAAGGGAAAAATAATTGACTAACATCCAAAAAAAAATTTAAAATTTAACTTTTGAAAATTGCTGTGATTTATAAAGTAATTTTGGAGAAATAATTTTAATTTTTTTTACTTGCTAAATTTTTTTTTTTTTGAAAATTTGTCTAATAGTTACACAAACATATTCAAGGCCGAGATAACATTTTCACGAAAAATTAAAAATAATTTAAGTAGTAATAAATTATTTTCTACAACGAGATAAAGTTTCTTAAAAAAAATATTTAATATTAGTTTCTAAGCTCAAAAAATCCTAAAATATTTTATGAGAAAGTAATTGAGCAAGTATCTTTTTTAGAAAAAAAAACAAATTTTCAAAAATTGAACATTCGAGAATTTTTTTAATTTTAAAATTAAAAGTTTAATAAAAAATTCACAAAAAAATTTAATAACAGTAAAAAAAAAAATTTTTTTTTTTATAGATAACATGATAATTGTTTACAGAAAAATAAAGTTTGTAAAATAACTCTACAAACTATTTTTTTAAAAGAATAATTTTTATTAAAAATTTATAAAAAATAATACAACGGTCAAAAATTTAAAAAATTTGCTTACAGATAAGAAATGAAATTCACTTTCTCGAAAAATTTGAGATCTAATTAATTTAGAACAAAAATTATAAGCATAAAAATGTTTAGACAATTTTAATAATAAAAAATAAAGCATGCATAATGATTTTTAATTTAAGCATGATTTTGGAACCCAAGTTCCTACTTACTGGATTAATTAAAAAAAAAATTCGTAATATATTTTGATGATAATTTTCTAATTTGACCCTTATGGTTCCTAAAATGTCAATTAAGTCTTGATAATTTCTAATTTGTTGAACATATGAGCATGCATAATTATTCAAATTTTTTATTTCTATTTTTAATTTTTAATTTTTAATTATTATCTTGTCGAAATCTTTTAATTGACAAGATGTTGCTAAGGTTATTTTTAATTCCTCATTTTACTTTTTAAATTTTGTATTTTAATTTCTAATTTATAAGATTTTTTTGACAGTATTTTTATAAAATCAAATAACTTATCAAGAGGTAGAGATCGTACCTGACTTACCTTATCAATCTCATTATCTGATGCTCCCCCTGTAGTGTTGCTTTCTTCTGACACTGCTACCCCTTCATTGATGCTCTCGATGCTCATCTGAGATGTGCTTGCTTCATCATCTTCTTCGTGACTTTCCATCAATGCAAGTGTGGCATAAGCTTCAATCTCCGATTTTGATGACGTTTCGTCCCATGTTGCTTTTAGATTCTTGTATTTCTTCCGGGCCGACCTTTTATCCTTGTCCTTATTCTTCATTTTTGGACAGTTGTCTTTGACATGCCCTTCTTTATTGTAATGATAGCACCTCACTTTCTCTTTTCTTCTTTTGGCCTGTACTTGATTATACTTATTAGTTTTACAGAATTTTTTAAACTTCCTTACTATAAATGTCATTTCGTCATCGTTGAGATATGTTTTAGACTCTGGTTCATCCATTTTTACTTTTAAGGGAATGTTGTGTCTCGACTCCTTTAGATCTACATATCTAGTTTCATGTATTTTAAATGTAGAAAATAATTTCTCTAAATTACTTACCTCTAGATCCCTAGAGAAGTAATATGCATCTACTAGGGTTGACCATTCAGGTGTTATAGGGAAAGAGTTAAGTGCATACCTTAGAGAATCTCAGTTGGTTACTTTTTCTCCAAGATTCATGAGTCCGGTGATGAGTTCTTTGAGCTTCAAGTGTAGCTGTACAACGATTTTGTCTTGTTCTAACCGAAGGTTGCTGATCTAGTTCCAGAGCAGGTCTCGTCTCACGAGTTTTACCTCTGAGGTTCTTTCATGTATTTCCAAGAATTTTTTCTAGAGATCTTTGGCTGACTCATAGGCTCTGATCCAGTTTTCTTCTTGTGGCGGTAAAACGCTCAGCAAATGAAATTCTACCTTGTCGTTTGCCACAAAGTCAGTTTGTTCCTTTTTCGTCCACTGATGTTCTTCTTTGTCTTTTCCTTACTGATCCTTGGGTGCTAAAAAAATCATACTTCATTATTAACAATAATTCAAAGTCAGTTTTGAAAAATACCTCTATCTTCTTTTTCCAATTCATGAACTCCCCTTCAAACTTAGGTGGGTAGATGCTCGGTTTGGACATCGTCTTCTATGCTTCGGTCGGTGGTTAGTCCTTCTGAAGCGGTTGGGCTCTGTTTCCTATTAATGGTCTCTTACGACCAGCAAAAGGGGGTGAATTACCCTGCACAATAAAAAAACAATAATACCTTTCTCAAATACTTGAGCTTAACATAATTATATACTTAATCAAAAGGAAATAATAGTAGTAAAATAAGTATGAGACAAACAGATTTTTTACTTGGTTGGCAATCAGAGGATTGATACTCCAAGGAAAATAAGCTCACTATCAAGATCTCCTTCTCGAACAAAGCGTCAGTAGCGGAGACGCCTCATACACGAAAATGAAGCTTGGAAATTAAAAGCAAAATGAATTTCAAGTACAGAAAGTGTGTTATACGAAAAGGAGAAGACTAGAACTCTATTTATAGCTCACTGGTCGAAAATGACCGTTTGCTGACGTGGCATAGTCTAAGCACTCGGACCCTCTCTGAGCGCCCCCGACATGACAAATTTTATCATCATGCAAACAACTACGTAACAGGTGCGGGATAAAGTTTTGTCCCGGTTCGGGCGCCCTTCCTCAACGAGGTGAGTGTCGAGGCACCCCCGGGGCTAACCCACGGGGTCCGGGCACTCGGACCCAGTCCAAGCGCTTAACACTCAACATCTAGTTGATTATTCAGTTGTGCTTCTATCCGACTCTGCTCACTTGGATGATTTCAACCATCCATAATAGGCCTCACTCGAACCCATTTTCTGACCTTCTCCTCGAGCAATCTTCCACTCTGACTTCTCGTCCCTCGAAAATGTCACGCGCTTCCTTCTCATCCACTAGTGTACTCTTTCGCAGTGCCTCGTCCCTCGGATACACCAAGCCCATTGACTCTCTCTTGTGTCGTCCTTCTCACTAGTTATGTCTTTCACTCAACTTCTTGTGCTCCTAAGTTCCTACACACTTAGACACAAGACATCAAAAGACAATAGTGTTGATGCAATTTGCACTAATGATCTAACTCAGGTTTTAATGAATGACAAGAGGATTAAAGTTAGAGTACTTTATGATCTAATTATTTTACCAAGTGTGCAGGAGTTGATGGGTCTAAAAGACCTGACACTAGATTGAAATCTAGTTAGATCCGTGGGAGCCGATAGTTAGTGTGAAATCTAGCTAGGTCCGCAGGACTTGATAACTGGTGTGAAGTCCAGATAGGTCCATGAGATCCGATATCTGACGGGATATCTGGTTGGGTCCGCGGAACCGACCGAAGTCTAGTTGGGTCTACGGATCTGGCAATTGGCAGAAAGACCTAATGGGTTAAAGGCAAGTTAAGCAACTACAGTTGATAAATGGAGGTAATCAACTGGAAAAGAGATCCAGTGAGTACTCATTCTCGGTTGAGGGAACTGTAAGCGTCAGTCCAGCTTAGGTTTATTTGGGAAACCTAAGCTAGACCTTGATTAGATCTTGGTATTGGGGAGATAGAATCTAATTGCTACTCCTATCTTATTAATATTGTGCTAACTCTATTTTGCAGGATAAATATATTTTTATTTACCTGCAGTAACTCCTTTCTGCAGGAATTCAAAGGTCGAAGAAAGGGAGTCCAGGCACTTGAACTAGGTGGGCCCGGGCGGGTGCCTCAAGCGCACGGGTGGGTGTCGTAGGCACTCGGTTGGTCCGAGTGCCCAGACTAAAAATGTTATCCTGAAGCTGAGTTAGAGTGCAATGATTGGTCGAACCCACGTGAAAAGTTTAGGCACTCGGAGGGGGTCCGAGCACCCGGAAGTGGATAAGCTTGACAGATCAAGTTTCGATGAGAGATCACCATGTCAGCAGTGATCCAGGCACCCGGAGAAGTTTCAAGCGCCCAGAATGGGCCTATATATAGGTCTTTGACCAGCAACTTCAGGATAACTTCAGCTATGACTTTCATTCATGCGCGGTTCTTCAGAAAGTTCCTACGACCCTGTAAAACTCCTCTGATAACCGGTGATCAAGATCTTTTAATTTTCTCTGTTGTCGGTAACATTTTCTTATAATTCTTGTACTTAAATTTTGTAATTATTTGAACTATTAGTGATTGCATAATGAAAGCACTCGACGAGTGAAGGCCTTAGAGTAGGAGTCATCAAAGGCTCCGAACTAAATAAAAAACTACTTGTGTTAGCGCTTGGTTTTTCTTTCTCCTTATTCTTTATTCGCTACGTAACTTATTTTTAATTGCGATTTGCGACAAACGCTATCCACCCCCCCCTCTCTAGCATATTTACGGTCCTATAAAAATGACCTAACTTGACTTAGTTGATCATATCAAAACTACTACGGTGTGCTTACAGGGTCTTCCATGGTGGCTGGAACAGAGGATCAGTGGCGACAATAGCCGGTTGTGAATTGGGAGACAAAAGAGGTGACTACGCGAGGTCTCGCGGCACACGCTGAGAAGTGGCAGTGATGGATCGTCACATGGAAAGGCGAAGCTGGCAGCACCGACGACAACGACATCAGGAGGAGGGTTGCTTAACATCGGTCAGCTCGGCGTCGAGTGGTGGTGGCGGTGGTGAGTGCGATGATTGCTTCACTGACAAGATTGAGTCATGAGAAAGTAGGCGGCCGATGGATCGAGATTTAGGGTTGGTTGGCCGACACTATTTGAGGGTCTGCTTCGGTGACAAAGAGGAGGAGAGTGTGTTGGCGGCTGAGAAGAAGGGAATCAAGATAAAGAAAGGAGATCAAGAATAGAAATAGGAAATATAGACTTACATTTTTCATTATATACTTATGTTAAATTAAATCTAACATTAGATTTATGAAATTAATCAACTTTCACTTAAATGATATTTACAAGCTTTCTCCAAACATAATAGATCCATCTCCTTAAAACATGTCATACAGACTCCGTTTAAATCTTAAAAAATTTTTAAAAATTCTTTAAAAAATCCAATAAGGTTATTTTTTATAATAACACTTATTATTTAATTATCATATCTCACATCTACGTTAATCTCATTCTGCTTGGGCTTCATGTAGTTCTTGAAGTCATTCCAACCAGAATGCAACTTCTCAATGATAGTAACCACATGGAAGGTTTCATTTAGAATTATACCTTCTAAGTGAATCTCATGCAGGATCACCTGAAGCTCTTGGATTTAGCTTATCACCATCTTGTAGTCAACCATCTTATAGTCCAGCAATCGGTTCATAATGAATTTTTTGCCCTTGTATTCTCCATCTTGTATTTCTTGTCCATGGACTCTCACAACTCCTTGGTCATTTTCTTTGAGATGTACACAATATACAACGAGTTGACAAGGCAAATGAGGATGTAATTTCGACATAGAAACTCAAAATGAGTCTATGCCTTCACTACACTAATGGTATGAACATCAATATCCTCATCATGCTTGGGAGGGTCCTCAGTCAAGTACCAAGCAAGAGTAATCATGATCAAGTAGAAAAACATCTTCTGCTATCATCTCTTGAAGTTCAACCCAGTGAACTTCTCTGACCTTTCCCCATGATTAATTGGAACAATCCCAATCGGGGCGGAGGAGACCTTCATGCATTGAGCCTATTGCATCTCAACCGTTTTCGTAGTCATCTCAACAAAACAAATTATGTTTCAAGATTACTGGACAATCTGCTAGAGATATTGGAGAATTTTAGCTGAATTAAAATTAAACAATCAATTTTAACTTATCCATCAAGATGACCTAAGCAGATATTCTCAGGCTAGGGCTGGTTCTATTAAGCTTCCGGTGGTCCAAGTCAGAATATCATCCGATTGTCCAGTGCTGCCAAGTCGGGATGAGTTCTCCCAAGTGGATGTCGAGTGGAAGCCGACTGCTGCCAAGTGGATGCTGAGTGGAATCTGAGTGCTCCCGAAGGTATGCTGAGCAAAATCTGAGTGCTCCCAAGTGGATTCCAAGTGAAATCCGAGTGCTCCCAAGTGGATGTCGAGTGGAAGATGAATGCTCCTGAGTGGATGTTGAGCGGAATTCGACTATTCCCGAGTGGACGCCAAGTTGGGAAGAAGAGTCAAGATAGCCAAGTCAGGAAATGAAGATGTTAAGGACTGTTTTCAAGCAATTTCCTTAAAATAGATTTACCTCACATCCAACTGTGTTTTGAAGTTCTCTTGGATTTGTTTCCCAGGATATAGTAATAGATCGTGATCGCCACTAAGTGTTAGTGGATCATGGCGAACTGAGGACATACCTGAATATTATTACGAATGAATATGCCGAGCGGGTGGATAGAAAAGGAAAAAAATCTAGGGAAAAAAGATGGAAGGATTTGCTTGAGCGCATGCTGTAAGTTCTCTCTTTCTTTGCTATGCTAAGGACCTCCTTATAAAGGAGCTTAGCCTTTATTAGCGGTAAATGACCGAATAAAGGTTATTCGGTATCATTACTCACCTGCCATTGCTATTTATTGGTTTCGATAGTATGAAATTAATCTCAATTAATTCATCTATTTTAATTTGAAAAAAAAAATATGATAAATTATTAATTCATTAAAATTTAGGTCCTGAATTTATATCACTATACACCCATATGTGAGAAAAATTTTCTTCTTATACATTTATTCATACCATCAATACACATGTAACAATTTAAATTAATAAAATCACTAAAATATTTTTAATAAAATATTATTTTTTCTTTCCACCACATTTCCATTTCCATTTCTAATTGTTATTTCCTTTTCAATCGAGGAAAAAGGCGCGAACTCCGACACCTGGAAACTACCTTGGCTTGAAAAATCCCCGAGACACTGCTGAGTTCTAAACCTATACTATGGATAGACTGATTACTAAGCATAACAAGCTGATTTTGCTATTCATAATTTGCCACCAGAAAAGTTTTTTTTATCTCTTGTGCCTTGTACTGTCACAGTTCGCATTATGTAGAGGATTCAGTTGTGATGGTAAAAGATGATTCCTCCACTTCCAAGATCTCTGTTAGTTCGTCCTCAAATCAACACAGAAGAGTATAGAGAATTCAGTTGTGATGCATGATTATGTTGGTGGAAACCATAGATCTCCTAGACACTCACCTTACCGAGGTGCTCAGGATTATTCTCCTAGTCCTCAGTTCACCATATCCTAGGTTAAACGTATGTGTTCCTGTTGCAATGGTAGTTATGTGCAAGTGTTTCCGTCTTCACAAGTAAATAAGTAATTGGGAGTAGTAGAGATGACAATGGGTCGGATTCGGGTCGGATTTTATATCCTCCGTCCTCATACCCATCGGGTATAAGATCTCCAATGGATATACCCATACCCATTAAATGATCGAATATCTTCTATAATTATAATTTTTCTTCTTTTTATTCAACTATTATCATTTAATAAAAATATATTAAAATTAACAACCTATTAAATATATATATATATATATATATATATATATATATATATATATATATATATATATATATATATATATATATATATATATATATATATATATATATATATATATATATATATATATATGTATAAAATTTAAAAAATAGATTAAAAATCTATATAGTCTCCTAATATCAACAAAAAATAGTACGTTGATTTTAGAAAAAGAAAATTTTCTTTAATATATGTATATATATTATTTAATCGGATATTCGGGTCGGGTATCGAGTATTGATAGTCTCTCCATACCCTCCTCCATTCGAGTCGGATGTCGAATTTTCTATCAAATTCGGATGAAATTATCATCCCTAGAGAGTAAGTAGGAGTTTGCGATTGTTATTGTGTTTCAATTTCTCCTTGTTTAACTAAGTGCAAGCAGCCTTGTGACATGACTATCGTAGCTTGGGGTGGTAAAAGGTACGTCTTCATGGACCGGTACAGTGGTCAAAGAATTGGATCCTAGATTTTTTAGGCCACTTGTTTTAATTCACAAGATCATGAAATAATAATAATTTTCTTAATCATTAACATTATTATTTTATTTAACTAAATAAAGTTGCAATGTGCATTTTTTGTACGTTATATTTTTTCATTATGTTAATGGTTGGAGAGGATGGTGTGATTTTATGATCATGGGCTGAGTTGTTGAAATATCATTTTCTAATATAAGGTAGGACGGTGTATAATGGACTTAAAATGGGGTGTTTTGTGTATCAAGCTGCTTTTTTAGGTTAATAGTTGTAGAATAAAATGACAATTGTAAAATTGAAAATTGTAGGTATTTAAGGGAAGAAGAAATAGGCACTATTAATTTGGTTCAACATGAAAGTAGTGCCCATTGAATAAGACAAAAGATAAAAAAAATTAATCAGGTCAGATAACGTTAAATATGAAATAACTGATTCGATTTTATAAAAATTTTCTATCAGTTATTAGGATAAATCGAGAAATACTCACGATGAATAATCCAGAAACCTAACATCTCTTAATTACGAGTCTCATTTGAAAGAAAAATTTATATAAATACTCCATAGATAGGAATTTAACTATAAATATTTGAGTGACAATTGAACATCTTTCCAATATATCATTTCCTGAGGGCATGCACAATAAAAGAAAATATCAAGGATAATGGGTTGATAGGATGCACAAATTGAAATAGGAAATAATCGGTGTATAATAGATTAATATATTTTTCTTTGAAATTCGATTGTTCTTAATGGTTGGAGACTAAAATGCCTAGTGTAAAATTAGAAATTATAGGTATTTAATAGAAGAGAAATAGACACTATTAATATTAATTTCTTATCGTTTTGAAAACTAGGCATGAAAAAACTGGCCCATTGAATAAGAGAAAGATAAGGATTGTATTGTCCATTTATGCGGATAAAAAAAAAATTTAATACGGTCCAATTTTCATGAGGTTTCATATCGGGACGGATGGCCGTTGTTTGTTTCTGGTTGGAACATAAAATGACAGTGTAAAATTGAGAAATTGAAGGGATTAATTTAAATAGTAGGCACGAAAGGGACGACCCATTGCAATCGCAGCATTGGGTTGCTAGTGATGTGCAAAATGAAATAAAAATTAATCTCTTGTAATATGAAATAAGACAACAGAAGTTTATTTATGCATCAACTATGGTTCAATCCTTCTTTAGAATTTCGTTTTAACAGAAGTTTTATGCATCAGATGGATCCTTTATGTTACTGATTGGAGAATAAAATGGACGAGCGTAAAGTTAGAAATTGTAGGTATTTAATAAGAAGGAAAATATGCACTATTAATTTATGATCAATTTGAAAAAGCAGTGGGCATTGAATAAGAGAAGATAAGATACAATGGGTTGACAGTGATGCACAAAATGGAATAGGAAACGACCTCTCATATTCAATATAAGTAAAATAAATTTAACGGGGGGTCCAATATTTAGTCCAGATTCAATATGGACGCACTGAAGTGTCCTTTTATGATTACAGTTTTAGAATAAAATGATGAGTGTATATTATAAATTATGAATAAGAGACGCGTTGTAGTATCTACGAAATCATATTTGTTATAGCATATTTTGGGATGGGTTGACGGAGATGCTAAGATGAGCGCAGAGACGGATCTAAATAGGAGTTGTCCTAGACTATAACCCAGCCCTTATGGTTGAAAACTTATGAAATTGGACTGGGAGAACAAGAGGTTTTTGCAATATCTACACCATATCTGCTCAGCATCCGCTACCATCCAAGAATTAGCCAAAGCCAAGAAAAAAATTGGATTTTCCAAACATCAACCAAATAAAAAAAATTTTATTTTTCCTTTCTAGTTCCACCAGTTGATGCCGCGTAAACCTTAGCAGCATCCTCACGCCCAGCGATGGTTCATCGAAGGGAAGAAGCAAAATCCGAACAAACCAACTCGACTAAGAGACTTTGAGTAGCCACCGACAAACAAATCCAATGTTCTTCCTCCCGAACTCTATAAAATAGGGAAGAATCGCCCAGTCCTAAATTTACCCACCGTTTCCGCTCCTTTTCCTTCAGCGTTAGGCGTTGCTTGTGATAAAGCGGAGGGATGTGAAGGAAGCTTTTTTAATTATGATCATACCGTTGTACTCTATTTTAAATCAAATTAATGTGAGTGTGACTATTAATATCAATAAATTAGTATAGTGAAGTACATCATTTTATATTTGAAATACGGTGTATTAGAGTAAAAAAAAAATGGGAGAATTTTTTTTTCTAAAAAAAAAAAGGTAAGTATATATGGGAGAAGTTTTTTTCCCAAAAATATAAAAAGATAGATTCATCTGTTTTAACATTATCTGATTTTACCATCAATGAGTTTTTTCGGGTAATAAAAAAATGGTAAAGATGACCCTTCTTACTAAAAATAGGATGATTTTCTTAAAAATTATATGATATTCTATATTGAATAAAATTTAGTTAACGATATAGAATAGATTCTATTATATATTAATTTTATATTTCAAAATTTAGTAAGGCATAACTTTATTATTATATTAAATTTAAGCCTCCTTTAATTTTAATTTTTGGATCGTCCCTAACGACGCTACAAGGTTCCTATATTTCCAATGTTAACATATTATAATTATCAGTAAATTAATTTAATAGTTTCATAAATAATCAAAAAATATATTCAATAAAAATATAAAATTAGGTGAAATATTGGAAACGACGAGATGGTAATGCACTCATGCTAAGTGAACTCAACCTCTTCTGCGACATCTTTAACGAACTTGACCAATTCAAAATCAGCCCAGTCCACTTCTAATTTTTGGATCCGTCTCTGGGTGAGCGTATTCACTTTTTATCACTATATTTGCTATAACATAAATATCGGATAAGTAATTTTGAGATGTCATAATTTTTTATTCGAATTGAATGTATAATATATCAAATGAAAAAGTATAGCTCATAACGGACCAGTCTTAAAGTCCAAAATAATAAAGTATTTTTAGATAGCAACTATGAAATTGTAGTTGTTGCAACTAGGGTTGATAAGCTAATCAAGTTGAGCTGAGCCGAGCCGAGCTTAAAATGAACCAAGTTTTTGAAATGATTGTTCAAGTTTGACTTAGTTTATTTTTTATGAGTTTGAGCTTGTTTGAATCTTGACTTGTTTAGATGTTATCAAACTCTAAATTCAAGCTTGGTTTGAGCTTGGTTTGTCTAGATGTTATCGAGTTCTTAATTCAAACTTGTTTGATTGTTTAAAACTTTTAGTTGTTTGATTAGTTATTAAACTTATTTATTTTATTTTTTATTTAGTTAGCATATTAAAAAGATTTTTATTAATAAATTGGTTCGTGAACGTTGTTTACGAACGTTGTTTACGAATGTTGTTCACTAATGTTGTTCATGAATATTATTCACGAACGTTGTTCATGAATATTGTTCATGAACATTGTTCATGGACGTTATTCACGAACGTTAACAAGCTAAACACATATGTGTTCAAACTTATTTGTTTAGTTTAACGAGATGTTCAAACTTGTTTGTTTAATTAATCTTGTGTATATTGAACAAACATAAACAAACTTTTACAAGTTAAACACCAAGCTTGTTCACGAACGCTTAATTCATTTATAACCCTAGTTGCAATTGTTGTAGTTCTAGTAGCTATATAATCATAGTTACTATAATATGTATAATAGTTACGATTTTGTAATTATTGTAATGCGCCTGATCAGTACATAATTTAAGCGTGAAATATAGATGGGATGTTAATGAAAATAAAACTAAAACAGGTGAAATATCTTTTTGGTAAAAAAATTTAAAATAAGATGAAGGGAAATAGGCACTATTAATCAAATTGATGTGGTCAATTTGAAAACTAGGCACGCACTACCCAATTGAATAAGAGAGAGATCAGTAACAACTAACGGGCTGATAGCGATGCTCAAAATGAAATAGGAAATAATCTTTTGTAATGTAAATTAAAATTGTGTATAATAGATCTAGATCCAATATGATTCAATCTGAAGTAATGAAAGTTGTGTATCATATTGTTCTTTTATGGTAATGGTTGGAGAATAAAATGAGGAGTGTTAAATAAGAGATTGTAAGTATTTTATAAAAGGAAACAGACGCTATTAATTTGTGCTCAATTTGGAAACAAAGCAACGACAAATATAAAGATTGGATGGAATAGGAGACAACCTCTTAATTGCAATATAAGACAAGACGGTATATAATAAATTTAATGGGTCCAATATTTTCTTGAGAATTCATATCGACGGGACTGATTGTCCTTTTCTTTTAATGGAAAAATAAGATGGGACACTAAAATGGAAGGGAATGGACACTAATAATTTCTCATTGCTGTAGCAATAATTCAACAACTTGATGTGATCAATTTGAAAACTAGGCACCGTCTATTAAATAAGAGAAAGGTCAGTTAGATCTAGCTAGAAGATGATAATTTAATTATAATAAAATAAGTGATTAATTTTTTATGAGTGCACATCTTCAGAGAAAAAAATTATTTATATATTTAAGTAGGGATGTAAATGAACTAAGTTGTTCATAAACTGTTCGAAACTCGATTCGATAAAAGTTCATTTGAGCTCGTTTAATAAAACTCATTAAGATAAACAAACCAAACTCAAGCTTCATAATATTCGACTCGTTAGCTCGTGAACATGTTCGTTAAGTTCATGAATCAACTTTTAAATAAAAAAAAATTGATATTAAATTTATAGATTTTACACTCTACTTATGAAACATATAGACAAATATATTAAATTTATTTATTAGAATAAAATTATAAATTTTAATAAGAATATTATAATTTTCTCTAAATATATAATTTAGTTTTTAATGAATATTTAAATTTATAATTTATGTTTGTTAAACTCGCTTAGGCTTGATAAAAGCACGAATAAGCTCGTGATTCATTAATATATTCGTTAAATAAAATTCCAGCTCGGTTCGATTAGAAACGATTCAAACTCAAACATTCAAGAGTTCGGCTCGGCTCGATTACACACCTACGGCTGAGCAAGAGATCGGGTGCTCTAACCACTCGGCTGTTCTGCCCATCAATTCCGATCATTTAGGGGATAAATTATAAATGGTTAAAGTATCAGATCATACAGAATTTAACTTTAACTATTTATCATTTAAGAGAAAAAACTACTTCTACACTCAAGTAGGAGTGCAAATGAACTAAGCCACTCATAAGCTATTCGAAACTCGATTCGATAAAAGTTCATTTGAGCTCGTTTAATAAGACTCATTAAGATAAACAAATAAAACTCAAACTTCACAATATTCGGCTCGTTAACTCGTGAACATGTTGTTAAGCTTATGAATCAACTTTTAAATAAAAAATAATAATTTTGATATTAACTTTTTATATTTTACACTCTACTTATGAAACATATAGATAAATATATTAAATTTATTTATTAGAATAAAATTATAAATTTTAATAAGAATATTAATTTTCTCTAAATATATAATTTAATTTTTAATGAATATTTAAATTTATAATTTATGTTTATTAAGCTCGATAAAAGCTCGTAATTCATAAATATATTTGTTAAATAAAGTTCGAGCTCGATTCGATTATAAACGAGTCAAACTCAAACATTCAAAAGTTCATCTTGGTTCGATTACACCCTACGATTGAGCGAGTGATCGGGTACTCTAACCGCTCGACTGTTCTGCCCGTCAATTCCGATCATTTAGGGGATAAATTATAAATGGTTAAAGTATCATATCATGCAGAATTTAACTTTAACTATTTATCATTTATCATACAGAATATACCATCCTAATTTCTCATAATATCTTTCTCTACTTTAAAAAAATGTGAGCTTAAATCTTCTTGTCCAAGATCTCTTGGATCAAGAGAAACTCTACAAACACATTGGTAGAATGAACTAGACTCTACCTATTTAACAGGTGGAATATAACTCATCATATCAATGAATGAATAGGAGTCAAGAATTGGTCAGATATCTTAGATCAAAGGATCCCTATCCCAAAAATATTGGATTGGTTTAGCCTGACAATATAAATCAAAATTGTTTCAATGGTGGTTAAAATTGACTAAAACTTATAGTAATTTAAATTATTATTTAAACAATTTAAATTAGTAATAAATAAATAAATAAACAAAAATAAAAGATGGAGCGTCGTTTATATTTTTTTGAACACAATATCTTTTTCTTTGATGATAATGAAAATAAAAAAATGCGCCCAAAAGTATTCTGAAATCCATGAAACACAGGGACAATTTAAACAATTGGATATGATAGGGGTGTTTTATAAAAAGTAATGAAAACATAATCGGGTTTTACCAAATGGGTATTCAAAGTTCTAAAATTCTCAAAGACACGCCATAATTTTAATATGTTAAAAACTCGCAGTTAGTTTCAAAAAAAATCTTTCCGCCTTTCAACTCTAAATGAAATTAAAGAATCGATTTTTTAAAATTTAAATAGAACTAAATTGAATCGAATCATACCAATTTGCTTTTAAAAAATAATTATTTCATCAAATAATTTCACATGAAAGTTATTGATGGCTTTAAAAATATGAAAATCTCCTAAATTTATTCATCAAAATTTCATCAGCTTGATGCTTAAATCATCACTTTATTGTTGATTTCTTAAAAATATCATCGTATTTGTACTTATTTCAACATCACCACCTTGATGATCCAAAAATGAAATATTAAGAGATTTAATTCAATATATTACTTTCACTCTCTTGAATTTCATAATGTTCAAAAACTCTTGTTCTCTCAGGTGATACGATGATTAAGATATATGGTATTGTCATATGAGATTTTAAAATCGAAACTCGATATATCCGAGCATATCTTGCCACTGCACTAATGATTTACTTCCTCCATGCTGGTGTAGGGATGGATTGACGGGACGCTCAGGACATTTCACCTTTTACCACATGATGTTCAAAAACTCTTGATTCATGACTTTTATTAGTTTAAAAATATTATTTAAAAAATTCAATCTTTTTCATTTTTGATAAGTGTCATTGATGTGGCGATAAGGAGGAGCCTACCTAGCACGGGTCAATTGTCACAGTATAAGTCAAAGTTAAGACGGTCAACACCATGACTTAAGCTAAGCTGACCCGAGCGGGAAGTGGCTACAACAGCCGATTGGAGGAACCACTATCCGGTCAACCCGGTCGACAGAAAAGTGGGCCAAGCGGGACGAGGTATTACATTGGCATTGTACATATTAATAATGAACCAATAAAATAATAAAAGAGAAAAAGACATATACTTAATAAGGGGAAGAGAAAATAAAAGAGAACACTCCATCTATCATTGAATGCGAAGAAGCCAAGATAAAGATGTCTTCTGTCGATAATTAATATCATTAAACAGAGGAAGATAGAGGGTCACTAAGAAATATATAAAAGAGTATGCTAGGTATGAAGAATGACAAGCTTGATCTCTATCTGTATTGGACCCCTTCCTTAGTTTGGTTTGTTTTGCAGAGAGGAGCGAGGTCTTCATCCAGTCAGCAGAGTCATCACATCCCCGGCTTTCAAACTTCACACTTTTAGATAGGATCATTTTGGTGCTGCCTGTGAGAATCGTAAACTACATCCGAATGAGAAGATGGATGACGCTAAACAATTCACAATGGTGACGCTGATGCAAGAGGAGCTTGACACGCTGATACAGGCCTGAGCGGTGAAGATAGTGGAGTAACAGCAACAATAAGTGATGGCCGAGTGCCAACAGGCATTGTCTGAACGCCAAGCACAAGAGCCTGCAGCCTCAGTGGCAGGTCATCAGGCTGAGCGAGGCGACCGAGCAGAACAAATTTCCACTCGGGATCCGAACAAAAAGCTGATCGGCACCTATGGGGAAGTCCCTAATGCGCCGGTCTCATATCACCGAGCACTTTTATGGACTCCAGCAGAAAAAAGGGGCCGAGCAG
Source organism: Zingiber officinale (assembly GCF_018446385.1). Classification (NCBI taxonomy): domain Eukaryota; kingdom Viridiplantae; phylum Streptophyta; class Magnoliopsida; order Zingiberales; family Zingiberaceae; genus Zingiber; species Zingiber officinale. Next base: position 2,089,370 of record NC_056002.1, on the reverse strand, counting down.
ATAGAGATCGGGGATCTTCTTTGGATGAGGCACCCTCTCGACACACAAGGAAAAAGAAGGCACTCAGAGAGGATGATTCACCCGAGCAGGTTAATTAGTAGTTTTCAGAGAGGATTTTTAATGACCCTATGCAGAAGTATTACACTCCACTGACGATTGGGGAATATAATGGAGTGACCGACCCCCATGATCGCTTGGCCAAGTTTGATAACGCGACCACATGCACTTCACCAGTACACAGATGGTGTGCAATGCCGAGTCTCACCATGCTAGCTAGATCAGCACAATGTTGGTTCAAATGATTGTTAAGCAGATCAACCCACAGCTTCAAAGACTTCCAAGCAGCCTTCCTGCATCACTTCACTAGAAGTCGACGCCACCAGAAGACGAGTGTGAATCTATTCTTGCTAAAGCAAGGGCCCCGAGAGGCATTGAGGGCCTATATCCAGCACTTCAATCAAGTGACGATGGACATCTCGGTGGTCTCCTCGAACATGTTGGTGAACGCTTTCACCCAAGGGCTCACCAAAGGAGAGTTCTTTCAGTCGTTCATTCGGAGGCCGTCGAGGGACTTTGGCCATCTACAAATGAAGGCCAACGAATACATCAATATAGAAGAAGCCCAATCGGCAAGGAAGAAAGAGACACCCGCCAAACTCGTAGGATCGTCTGAATGGCGGTAGCTTAGCAGTCATCAACCCCCCAAGGGGCCTCGATCAGGAGGAGCCCTGTCACACGAGCCCAGGACACATGTCATGCAGCATGTGGCAGCTGCTCGTTCAAAGGTTGCAAAAGGTAAGATGTGGATGCCGATGTTCTGTTCCTTTCACCAGTCGATGACACACAACACCCGGGATTGCTATGACCTGGCAGCTAGCAGGCTGACCCCCGAGGATATCATCATCGATCCCCATCACCTGATTAGCGACAAAGGCGCCAATCAACCATCCGAAGGGAGGAAGAAAGGACAACAGTCAAACCACGCCACCATCGACCTCAGCATGGGAGCAATCAAAGTTCCGCTCGAGTCTTTGCCAAGCGGAACAAACCGTCGACACGGGAGGAAGAGAACTAAAGTAACACCGCTTAGGGAGAGAGGAATGATAACCAGTGAGCCGGCCTGTAACGCCCCAAATTTTCTCAATTAGAGTCCTAAAAGTAATTTAAAAATATTTAAAAATGCTATAGAAATATTCTAGGGATTTTTAGAAATTTTTAGAGTATTTTAATGTAATTTTTGAAGGTCGTTTGATATTTTTACTAAACGAAAGAAGTTTTGACAAAAAATAATGTCCAAGCCGAGGTTTCAACCAGCAACCTCTGACTCGGTCAAAACCCGACGAACCAAGTAGGCAAGCGGTCATTATTGACCATATAAGGAACGAGATATATATAAGTTATAATTGAAACCAAAGATACCTAATTGAAATAAAAAGGGGGTTCAGCAGGATTTGAACCCGCGACTCCAACCACGAGCCAAGCTACGGCTGACCAAGTGCTCCAGCCGTCGGTTCTGTTTAGAAAAGGTAGGAAAATTTACTTAAGGAAGTTAACAGAATTTGGGAATTTAAAAGGAACGTAGGGCTTGATAATTTCCCAGGATCGAAACCTAATTTTCCCGATCTCTTCCTCTCTCGCACGACAGAGGTAGCTCGGGTGGAAACAAGCCGCAGCTAGGGCACGATTCCGGCGGCCAATGGGTGGCTAACTCGGGGAGGTTCTTCACTGTCGTAATCCTTGCGTCGAGGAGGAACCGTGAGCACGAAAAAGGAGTCGAAGCTTGCAATTTCCGCAAGCCCTAGAAGTTGTTCCGGTTGTGGGTCAAAGAACAAGGGCAAGTGCTTCCTCACCTGCAGTAGAGTAGCTCCGGGTTCTCGTTTCTTCCTTGTTTTCGAATTTTGCTGTGGGGATTTCCGTTTAGGGTTTGTTGCCGTGAGGTTCGAAGAAAGAACAAGAAAGAGGATGATTATATAGTTGAGCAAGTACATCCTATATATTGATAGGAACTCCATGAAGTAGAGGATGAATGTTCGGATTTATAGCAATGGTCTGGAATGATAGTTTCTTGGTTGAATGAGCTGCAAATCGAAGTTCCGTGTCGTTCCTGCCCCGCCTTAGGTTTCTTTTCGAGTTTTTGAAGTGGATTTTGAGTACCGTGAGGTAGAAGATAGGAGCTCGGGAGGATTTGATAGGCATTCTGAAGATGTACTTGATGCTTATGCTTGTTCTTGTCGTATCATGTGTTTCCTTGCAGATTTCTATAACCTCTCATTTCCTCTTGCGATCCATTTGGTTTCTAGCCATGAATTTAGGGGGTTTTAAATGAATTTGATGTGTCACGTTGTTCTCGTTGGTTGGGTTTTTGTTGATTCTTGTTGTGGAAGTTTTAAGCCTCGATCGATGAGGTATTTGTTGACTCATTGCTTCGGAAACGCTGAACAGATTTTGGGACCCTGATCGATGATGTTCTTGCTGTCCTGTTGCTTCAGAAATGTTGAATAGATTCGGAAGGTGGAGGTTTAATTCGTTGACATTTTGTTTCCCGGAATAGCTGTGGATTCTTGTGGATTGATGTTCTGTTTTCTTGCATCGCTGCAGATTAGGGAATTTTAGTTAGAATTTGACTAGGATTATCTTCTTCTTCATGTTGGAATACATGCTTTTGGATAGATAGTAGTCTGTAGTTGGATTTTGGGAATGTTCTTGCTTCCTTCAAATAGTTTTCAATTTTAGGACAGATTAGGTTGACTGGAGATTTATTCGATGGTGACTTTAGTTTTCTTTCGAGCTAGCTGTGATCTTGCAAGGTTTCAACATACTCGCAACGAAGTTATGTTCTTTCAATGCGATGCACATTTCCATGAGTTCCGAACAGGAGCAGCTTCTGTTCCTCTTAGCATACAATTTGTGGTTTTCCTTATTAATTCCCTGAACATGATTAAGTTTCAGATTTTGTTTTCGTGCATGTTTATGCTAGTATAAATGCATTCGGGTTTGCTGTGCATTATGTTTTTATGTATGCAAATTCGGATTGGCATGTCATGAGTTTTATGCCTCAGTATAACAGATAGTTTAGTTTTAGTTCTTAAAGTATGCAATTTTATGTTTTACAGTTTTAGTTTTGTTTAGCATTGCAGTTCTAGATTAAAACATGCAATTTAATATAGTGCAGATTTTTATAAGTATTGTACGCAAGATTTTTATAAGTATTGTTTGCAGATTTTGATAAGTGTTGCATACAGAACTCCAATCTTAGAACAGATTTTTATTAAGCTTAATATGCAGAATTTTATTAGCATAATAGGCAGATTTTTTGTTTAAGCATTTTAAAGTTAGAATTTGCTTAAACATTTCAGTTTCTTTTTTAAAGAAGCATTCTTTTAGAAGTATTAACAAGTATAAGAAAGATAAAGAAAAGCAAGAAAAAGGCCAAGACCTTAAGTAGATACCACAGTCAAGACTTTTTGGATTTTTGGCACACAAGGTGCTTGTTAAAATGCCGAGGTATTATATATTAGAAGTATTAAAAGATAACAAGTATTTTACTTTTATCAATGGCACTGTGCTGAACTCTCAGTTGTCCTTGGGTTGGGCTCTCATAGTCGACCCTAGGTTTAAATAACCTAGTAATAACGGCACGGCCGACGGTCGACGGTCGACGACTCGAGGGTCGCCAAATGGGCCGCCAAATGGGCCGCCAAATAGGTCGGGTCGTTACAATAGTAAACCCTACTAGATTCGAGACTAGCTACCTTGGGTCTAGTTAGAGATGCGCGCATAGCAAGTACAGTTGCCCGGTCCAAGAAGAAAGTTGATTATTATTTTGAAGTATTATAAGTATAAGTTTTTGAACAAGTAAAGTAAGTTTTACATAATTATAAAAGTATTAAAGGATAAGTTTTAAACAAGTGAGATAAAAGAATAAGTTTAGAACAAATGAATTAAGTTTCACTTTGTTTTAAAATCAGCAAGTTGAGTTTTCTTTTATGCTAGCATGTTATTTAGATTAGCTTACTGTTCTTTATTATTAGAAGAGCATGAATAGCTTTACATGTTTAGCATTTCCGTATGTTTATTTCTTTTACTAGTAGATGAGCATGAGTAGATTTCCTTTTGAGCATTCAATTTTAGTTTTCAGTATAACATGCATATCGAGATTTTGTGAGTTAGATAGCGCTTACTAAGCATTTTGCTTATAGATTGCATTTCCTCTTACTACAGATACAGAAAAGGAAAAGATTTAGCAAAGGAAGGCGACAAGGTGGCGCGGATGGAGTGTGATGCCAGGACTATGGAAGCCTTGGGACTTAGTTTAAGAATTTGTTAGAGTAATTCTGTATATAGGTTGATATAGAAAGTTTTGGAGTAAGAAGCTGTATTTTATTTTGTTTCCGCTATTCATTATTTGCATGATTTGATTTTATTAAACTGCGTGGTGATGTTATTTCTTTTGTGTGTTTGATATATGTTCCAGCCACCTGTGGCTGATGTATATTATGTTTGTATCTCAGTTTAAGGTCACCGGTACAGGGGAGACTCTGTCAAAATTTTTCGGTAGAGACTCCTCGTGATTTCGATCATACCGGTTAAGTAGAGTTAGTAGTTAAGTAACGGTCATCCTTAGAGAGTAGTATAGTATAGTAAGAAGGGTGGTCGTTACACGGCCGGCGGAGATTCTAACTAAGCAAGGAAGTCGTATGCTCTTCGACTCGAGATCCACACTGTTGGTTGCAGCAGGGAGAAAGCTGAAGGACCTGAGATTAGTTTTGACCCTAAAGATTTAGAGGGAGTAGAAATTCCTCACGACGATGCACTGATCATCCGAGCGGTAATTACTAATTATATAATCCATCGAACTTTTGTTGATACAAGGAGCTCGGTGAACATCATATACAAGAAGCCATTCGAGCAGTTGCAAATCGATCTGAGCGAACTGCTACCGATGACGACCCTACTCTATGGTTTCATGGGCAACAAAGTGTTGTCAATCGGCTACACCAAGTTGGCCATGTTACTCGGTGAGGAGCCCATGAAGAGGACAAGGACCACAAACTTCATTGTGGTAGACACACATCGGCATACAACGTTATATTAGGCCGACCGGCCCTCAACGAGTTCCAAGTGATAGTATCCACCTACTACCAGAAGATTAAGTTCCTGGTGGATGACAAGGTGAGAGAAGTCAAAGGTGACCAATTGGTCGCTCAACGATGCTATGTTGAGATGGTTAGATCAAAAGCAAGGACCGTTCGGAAAAACCCACACTTGGAGGTGAATGTCATCATTGAGAAACCCCCCGCGATGGTTTATAAAGAAAAGGAAGAGATCTAGATTCACCCGAGCTGGTCGGAAGTGACTACCTTCATTGCAGCCGATCTGGAGAGCGAGAGAAAGGTAGAGTTGTCCGTCTACCTTAGGTGGAATCATGACGTGTTCGCTTGGTCAACCCACGAGCTCCCCGGAATCTTGTCGAGTGTCGCCCAACACGAGCTTCATATCCGACCTCTTTTCTTATCACCTTAATCTAATGTTTCTACTTGAAATACCTTTTTTGATACCCTACCAAGGCTTTTAAAGAGAAAAAAGAGAGAAAAATCCCTAACACTTCATCTTCTTCCTCTGGTTTGTGTATTCCTTATTCTTCTCCTTCCGCTAACTGTCCTTGTTTTCACTACTCCTTTCTGTTAACAATGTCGACATCTAATGAATAGTACACTCAATGCTTTTCTAACTTTTCTGCACAGGAAGCCTGTGAGCTTCAATGGAACAATAACTTCCCTCCATACCTGGCCACTCCTACCTCCAGAGATTGTCCTCATCTTCCTCCTCCAGAGAATGTGGCGATTTTCTGGGAACAGGTTCTATGTGGTTTCAGGTTTTCCATTCATCCTTTTTTTTTTGTTAATGTTAGTAGGCATTTTGACCTCCCCCTAAATTAACTCATCGCCCAATCATTCTCTATTATGGTTGGTTTTGTTGTCATTTCCCATTTACTTGATTTTCTTTTATCTCCTCGGCTATTCCATCACTTTTCCTTTCCTCGTCAAGTGGAAGACAACATTTTTAAGTTTCAATCATTCCCCAAAATCACTTTGTTCTATAGAATTTCCCCTCAAGGAGAATGGCGGGACAACTTTTTTTTATGCATCTTCCTTCTCCACCACCATACCCAATAACTTGGCATCAGAATCTTTTCCCTATTCCTCAATTAGGTGATATCTTTGAAGATCACACTCTTCATTCTTCTATAGGGAAATTAAAAGGCACAAAGTTTAACTTGCCTGCCCTAATCGCAGAAAGCTTATTATTTACTTTTGGTATTAGCACAACCGACACAATCTTGGACGTCTCTTTTGGTAAGATTATTCTCCTTATCCATGTTTTTAACCATCATAATATTGTTACTAACATGAATTTCTCTCTTCCTCAACTGATGTTGTCCTTCCTGCTTTCATGTACAAGAATGTTTGTCTAACAAGGGCAGTCTTGACTAAAATGGGAGAAGATTTATTAAGAGATCATCGTCTTAATCACCCTTCTTCTTTCCTTGGTTTACTACCTCCATTTGAGTGACCTCAAGAATCATCCAGCTCATTTGATTAGGAAGGTCCTATTGTTGTGAAGTGTAAAAAACCTCGCGCTTCCTCCCTATATCCGCTTACTTCCACCATAGCTACTTTTGAACAAGTTCCTATTACTTCTTCTGAAATCTCCTACAGTAGAGGTAAGGAACTTGCCCTTCCTACACATACTAGTTCTAATTCTACTTTAAATATGATGAGGCCAGGACTTCTTATTCCTATGTCTCCTGATATTCCTCCAGCTGTTTCTTCACTTGAAGCACTAGCTATTCCTATGGCTTTATTACCCCTTCTTCCGGCTCTACCTTCCTATTCCACCAAGCCCCATGCCAAAAGAACTCCTTGTAGGAGATCAATTACCTCCAGGCCCATTAGAACCTCCACTGAACCGGATCCTTCATTAACTAGCCTTTCATCTTCTGATCCTTCTCCACAGGGTTCTGAACTGTTGGTACAATCGACCTAAGTTTGATCGGTATGATCATGGTTTTGATGTGTGTGTCAAAGAGTTTAAGTTAGGATTTCATATGTGTTTGATATGTATTTGAGTCTTGCAGGATTTGATGAAACACATGAGGAACTTGGTGCAGCCAAGATTGAAAAACTCATCTAAGGGCTCAGTCAGATCTTTGAGTCAGTGAAAGATGGTGTGGAAGACATTCGAAGGACCGCCGGACGAGGAGCAATGGAGTGGAGCCGAGGGAAGTGGATTTCAAGGCAACGTGAAGGATGACACGGAGAGGAGCTGCGGTCTCGGGTGCATCTGATGGACGAAGGCCGAGGAAGAGGATTTCAAAGGTGACTCTGGAAAGGATGAGTGTGTGAGAATGTAATGGACCAATCGACTGGTCATGGGACCAGTCGACTGATCCAATTTCACAGAAAGCTTCTGTGCTCGTTGGCTAAGGGGACCAGTCGACTGGTACATAGCCGTTGGCAGAATCACAAATTTTACGAAGTGTCGTTGGTTGTGTCCAACGGTCACATCAGTCGACTGATGCATGGATCAGTCGACTAATGTCGGGTTGAGTTGATTTGTTGATCAACTCTCTCCACTTATAAAAGAGGGGCTTTGGGGCATGAAGGAAGTTACTCATGCTTATTGAATAACTCCTAGTCTTTGCCCAAAGCTTCCAAGTCTACTGTCTTCCTCCTAAACCTAAGTTCATCTTATAAGAGGAAGAGAGCCTTTGTGAGAGGTTGTACTCTACCGAGAAAGAGTAAGTTGTAGCCAGAGATTATCGGGGATTTATCCACCGAAGGATTAAGGGTTCGTTCACCTCAAGGACACACCGTGGAATAGGAGCAAGCAATCTCCGAACCATGTAAAGGAATTGTGTTAGCGTTTGTATTCTGACTTATCTTTATTGCTTTAGTTTTTGTATTTCCGCTTGCGTAAATTAATCTTGTAGAAAAGAATCGAAAGTTGGGGGTGACCTAGCTATCCAACCCTCTGCAAGTCGGCCACCGATCGCCCTACAATTGGTGTCAAAGCAAGGAAGCTCTTCAACGGACTAATCGCCAAGAAGAGCAACATCATCAAATGGCCAGCTCAAGCATTCATCCACCCAAGTTCGAAGGAGAATTCTCTTGGTGGAAGAAGAGAATGAAGGTATTTTTCGAAACCGATTTTGACATTATGCTAATCATGGAAAATGGTTTCGAAATGTCTAGGGATCAAAACAATGAGATACTAGAGAAAATAAGATAGAACAAGAAGCAAAGGGAAGAGCATCTAGCAAACTCAAATGTCCTACATCATCTACTAAATGTCCTTCCCCAACAAGAAGTTACAAGGGTTGGAAACTACTCAAGCGCCAAGGAGTTATGGAAAAAGCTAGTGGAGCTTCATGAAGGGACATTGGAAGCAAAATTAGCAAGAAGGGATTTTCTCCGAACTCAACTCAACAATATCAAACTTGAGAAAGGAGAAAAGGTATCAATACTTTATGCTAAGATTAAAGAAATTTTGAATGGACTAACAAGTTTAGGTGAGAAACTTTCAAATCGGGATATCGTGATGAAAGCAATCAATGCCTTCCCGAGAACCTCGACATGGAGCTCCATTGTAGATTCATTCTACATTTCAAAGGATCTAGAGAAGAGCACTCTAGATGAATTCTTCTCAACTATGGAGCTTCATGAGACACGGGTTGAAGGGCTAGATGGAGAAATATCAAGAGGAGTAGCCCTTGTGGCAAACAAGGAAAATGGCAAGAAGAAGAAAGCTCCATCTCCATCATCTTCCAATTCTGAGGAGTCAAGTGCCTCAATGGATAGTGATCAAGAGGCATATATGGTAAGGAAGATGAGAAAAAACATTTAAATCTTTTTCTTCTAACAAATCTCGTGCTAGGAAAAGCTTAAGAAGCAAAAGTAGGATAAGGAAGATCATTTGCTATAATTGTCAAGGAGAAGGACACATAAGAGATGATTGTCCTCTCTTGAAGAAGAAAGAAGAAAAGAAGAAGGAAGAGAAGAAGAAGTCAAAGGAAAAAGGGAAGAAAGTCAAAAACCTAAAAGCAACATGGGATGATCCATCGTCATCGGAGGAAGAAGAACACCACGTATCCCATTTTGCTCTAATGGGAATTGATGATGTTGCCTCCACCTCATCCGAAAGAGAAGAAAGAAGGAGCTTAAGTGAAGATGAAGAAGGGAGCTCAAGTGAAGGGGGGAGGTCAAACTTCGGATTCGGACTTCACGGTAAGTGAGGTACATAATCTTCCTCTCCATATTTTAATTAAAATTATTTCAAGTACAAATGATGATTTGTTTAAAGCAAAAAGGAAAAATAAGTCTTTGAAACATGATATTTGTATGCTTGAAGAAAAATTAAAATCTATGTGTTCTAAGGATAATGATATGCATGCTTCTTAAAATTCAAATGATTTATGTTTATTAGAAGAAAATACAGCCTTAAGGGAAAAGGTAGAATACCTTACCAATGCCCTTAGAAAATTTGAAATTGGCTCTAAAACCCTAAATATGATTATTGGGAGCCAAAGGGCAAGTTTTAAGAAAAATGAGTTAGGATAAAATTAACCCAATAATGAATTTGCTAGGGGGTAATCAAAAACCAAAACTATAGATAGAAAATGGATTCCCAAGGAATATTTGGTTAACCCAATTAGAAAGAATTTCTATTGGGTGCCAAAGTCAATCCTCAAGAGTTAGAGGATTTTGGGTTCAGCCAACCATGGAAATCGTAATTCCAATTTTTTGGGTTTGACTTGAGACCTTAAGGGGGAGAACTTAGCCTTGATAGAAATTCATGATCAAAAGGGCTAAGTAGAAGTTACCTTCATCTCACAATGACTTGTATTATTTTCTAACCATAAATGTGAGATTCTAGGATGATTAAAATAATTCACTTATACTTATAACATTTTGATGAGTTATGAAATGTATCAATTTTAGTGATCATAAGCCAACTATGGGGAAAACAAATGTTTAATTAATGGACATCTTGCCCATAGATCATAGTTGGATATTTCAAATGTTTTGAAAATAATTCTATGTGTTATTTACAGTGAATAGCTATGTTGAAACATATGATTGCAAAACTATGTTTCAAATTGATACATAACTTGCATGTTTTGTGGTTTTTGTGATTTGGTCAAAATTTCAAAAATACTTTGACTTTTCATGAAAACATATTTTTCCTAGTTAAAAGACATTTCAAGAAATATGTTGTCAAAATTTCATGATTTTTCGAATTTTTTGAAATTTTTTTATGAATTTTTGAAGTTGGCTACAAAAGGTTGAAATTCAATTTCAGAGTGTACCAGTCGACTGTGTCAGATACAATCGACTAGTACCAGCTTTACAGCATACTGGTGTTTTCTGATATCAAATTTTTTGTCAAAATTTGGTCATACTTGATGCCATATAGTGTATGACTGTCTGGTACAATCTTTTTGATGGTGTCAAAGGGGGAGAAATGAGTAGGTTTCCCATACTTGTGTGCAAAACTTGAAAATTAAGGAAGAAAGCATATGTTTAGGGGGAGCTTAGTTTTATGCTTCATGTTTACATATTGCTTGTAATTTTCAAAGTTATTATTTGTGCCTAACTTAAACATATTGTCACACATCAAAAAGGGGGAGATTGTTGGTGCAATCGGCCCAAGTTTGATCGGTATGATCATGGTTTTGATGTGTATGTCAAAGAGTTTAAGTTAGGCTTTTATATGTGTTTGAGTCTTGCAGTACTTGATGAAACACATGAGGAAATTGGTGTGGCCAAGATTGAAAAGCTCATCCAAGGGCTCAGATCCTTGAGTCGGTGAAGGATGGTGTGGAAGACATCCGAGGGACCGCCGGACGAGGAGCAATGGAGTGGAGCCGAGGGAAGTGGACTTCAAGGCAACGTAAAGGATGACATGGAGAGGAGCTGCGGGCTCGGGTGCATCTGAGGGACGAAGGCCGAGGAAGAAGACTTCAAAGGCGACTCCGGAAAGGATGAGTGTGTGAGAATGTAATGGATCAGTCGACTGGTCATGGGACCAGTCGACTGATCCAATTTCACAGAAAGCACAGAATGCTTCTGTGCTCATCGGCTAAAGGGACCAGTTGACTGGTACATAGCCGTTGGCAGAATCACGGATTTTATGGAGTGTCTTTGGCTGTGTCCAACGGTCACATCAGTCGACTGATGCATGGATCAGTCGACTGATGTCGGGTTGAGTTGATTTGTTGATTAACTCTCTCCACTTATAAAAGAGGGGCTTTGGGGCATAAAGGAGGTTACTCATGCTTATTGAATAACTCCTAGTCTTTGGCCAAAGCTTCCAAGTCTACTCTCTTCCTCCTAAACCTAAGTTCATCTTGTAAGAGGAAGAGAGCCTTTGTGAGAGGTTGTACTCTACCGAGAAGGAGTAAGCTGTAGCTGGAGATTGCCGAGGATTGATCCACCGAAGGATCAAGGGTTCGTCCACCTCAAGGACACGCTATGGAGTAGGAGCAAGTAATCTCCGAACCACGTAAAGGAATTATGTTAGCGTTTGTATTCTTGCTTATCTTTATTGCTTTAGTTTTTGTATTTCTGCTTGTGTAAACTAATCTTGTAGAAAAGAATCGAAAGTTGGGGGTGACCTAGCTATCCAACCCCCCTTCAAGCCGACCACCGATCGCCCTACATGAACTTCCTCCTTCTTTTTCCTCACCGTTTACAGCTTCCACCAACTCTTCTATCATTTTCAAACAATCTCATGGGTTACCATCCCAACTTGGTCAATCCTCTATTACCATCTCATACGGGCTACTTCAACTGAAAGGATCATTGGTTGAGTCCTGGTTACAGTCGCAAGCACATATGAAAAAGAATACAATATCTGAATGTGTTGATGATCATAGTCATCAGGCCATTGCAGTAAGTTTTTGATTAAACTTTCTTAATTGGTAACCACAAACTATAACCATGTTGTTATTCTATTCAGCTCTATGCTTCAAACCTACATTTGAGCAAGTTAGTTGAGGATTTAGAAAGGACTAACCGAACTTTGAAAGACAAGGTGGAGGAGTTACAAGCTACTTCTAACCTCCCTAACAATAAACTTATTCAACTACGGACAAAATGAAGTCACAGACTGAATTTAACACTAGCTTAGAAAAAGCTCAAGATTGATGCCAATTGCTACAAACCCGAGAGGAAGAAAAGAAAAATGTAGAGTTACAATTATAAGGGTTTAATTCTAAGCTTGATGTTGAAAAGACCTTAAAAAATAAAGCTCTCTCGGATGTTACTAAAAAAATCGCTCTTCTTGACCAATTATAGTTATCCTACAACTCGAAGTCCCCTGAATTAGCCTCATAGTTAGCTTCTAAAGATTTTACCTTATTTCAGCAACAGGAAGGATTATGAGCTCAGGAATTGTAGATAAGCTCACTTTTGAAAGAACTAAAGGAGGCTAAGGCAGAGAAAGCTACCTTACAGGGGGAAAAGGATAATCTTCAATCTGAGTTTCAAGCATATAAGGCAGGTGAGGAAGAACGCTGGCAAAGTAGGCGCAGATCCTATTTAAGTTCTCCTGAGTTTGGTAAGGAGTATCCTAGGCACATTTTAGGAACTCTCACCCACTCTATTGAAGGAGTAATTCAACAACTAAGAGAGGGGGGTTACCTATCTGAAGAACCTCCTCCCCTATTTGTAGATCGCTAACGACTTGACCAGGAACTTTCAAAAAACCTACTAAGCAAATTTGAGTAAACTTAGGATCTTGTATCTATACTTTCTCATAATTTCATAACTACTGTATACTACTTGTTGTTTAACAAATGTTAATGAAAATTCGCACTTACCTGTCTTTCCTTATGTGATTTCCTTGTCTTCAGAACCATCTAAGTGTTTATATAAATGAACTTTTTCAATATACTCGCCATATGTAGAGAAATCCCCTGTTTAATAGGCCGATCGAACGTATATCTCTGGATGAAATAATCATACAATATAAATGCTCCTTTAGACTTTCCCTGACTATATAATGGATCGATCGGATTTATATACCCAGGCGATATTAAACATGTTAGCAATTTCGAGCCGCAAAAATCACTTTTTGCGTTGCGGAAACCTCGAAGCTAGCCACGGATTCGTGTGAAGATAAACAAAAATATTCATGTACATGTTTGTCTACACTAGATCTTCCTTAGATCTACATGAAAAAGAGGTTTTACCCTTGTAGCGATGCCCTTCGCTTATCCCGCTCGTCCAAATGGTTGTCGGATCTCGTAGAGTGTCAAGTGTACACTCCTCTACACGTATCCACACGGACAAAAGATGGAGAGAACCACTTAGAGTGTGCTAGTTGTTGGTTGCTACTCGGAAAATCTAGAGGTTCCACTGTACAAAAATTTTGTACAAAGGTCTGAACATTTTCCTAGCTACCATGTGTTCTTTTAAATTAAATTTTGGATCGCCTGCAGAACTTAACACGTTTGATCCAAAACTTAATCTATTCGTTCTTTTAGGTTTTGACTTGGGTCTCCTGCGGAGCTTAACACGTTCGACCCAAATCACCTTAAGTTATTAATTCCATTAAATATTAATTTCCATAATTGGTTCCCAGTACTGACGTGGCGAGGCACACGGCCTTCTTGGATATGGGAGCAACCACCACCGACTAGACAAAACCTTTTATGGAAAGCTAATATTTAATTTCCTAAAATAACTTTAGGTTAACCGAAAAGAACAATCAAATCACAAGGAAAAATAAAACAAAAGAACACAATATCGAAAAACATATTCGAAATACTAGAATCGTAAGCCTTTTGTATTTGGTATTATTTCCATAAATAACTAGCATGATGCGGAAAAGGAAAAACTACTAGTTATACCTTCTAGAAAGACCTCTTGATCTTCTACCGTATTCCTCTTCTAACCTCGGACGTTGTGTGGGCAACGATCTTCCAAGATGAGAAACCACCAACCACCTTCTTCTCCTCCTAGATAGGTTCGGCCACAAAGAAGCTTTACCAAGGATGAAGAACAAAACACCAACCAAGCTCCAAGAGATGCAAGCTTCCTCTCCTTCTTCTTCTTCTTCTCCAAGTAGTATCCGGCCACCGCAAGAGCTCCAAGGGGAGAAAGAGGTTCGGCCACCACAAGAGGAAGAGAGGGAGAGGATGATGATGATGGCTGGCCACACCAAGGAACAAAAGAGGGAGAGAAATAATAGAGGTTGTCACTCATGAATGCACCCACACCCCTTCTTTTATATTCCTTGGCCTAGGCAAATTAGGAAATTTAATTATAATAAAATTTTCTTAATTTCCTTGACATGATTTAATTGAGAAAAATAAAATAAAATTTCCCCAATTAAATTCTAATGGCCGGCCACATCATGAAATCAAATTAGACAAGTTTCAATCAACAATTAAAACTTTCTAATTTGTTTCCGGAAATTTTAAAATTAAAATTTCTCTTCAAAATCTCTTCATGGTTGATAAAAAGAAATTTTCATAATTTTAATTTTACAATATGTGAATAGTTTTTAAAGAGAAAATAAAATATCTCACCAATCTACAAATAAGGAAAGAGATCTAATCTCTTTCTTTAATCTTTTGTAGATCTTTTACAAGAGAGATAATTTAATTTTAATTCTCTTTAATAAATTATATCTTCCATGTAATAAAAATTAAAATTAAATTTTTTTTTTAATTTAATTTGGTCGGCCCCTCTAGCTTGGGTTCAAGCTAGGGCCGGCCACCCCAATTTATACCTAGGTCGGCCCTAGCTTGGTTCCCAAGCTAGCTTGGCTGGCCCCCTTTGGGTGGGTATAGAAGGTAGGTATAGTACTCTATAAATAAGAGGCTACGATAGGGACCGAGAGGAGGAATTGATTTTGGTCTCCCGATAAAATTAAGCATCCCGTGTTCGCCCCGAACACACAACTTAATTTTATCAATAATAATTCATTCCACTAGAGAACTATTATTGAACTACCTTACCAATCCCAAATTACATTTTTTGGGCTCCTTCTTATTATGAGTGTGTTAGTCTCCCTGTGTTTAAGATATCGAATGTCCACTAATTAAGTGAGTTACTGACAACTCATTTAATTAATATCTTAGTCCAAGAGTAGTACCACTCAACCTTATCGTCATGTCGGACTAAGTCCACCTGCAGGGTTTAACATGACAATCCTTATGAGCTCCTCTTGAGGACATTATCAACCTAGTATCTCTAGGACACAGTTTCCTTCTATAATCAACAACACACACTATAAGTGATACCATTTCCCAACTTATCGGGCTTATTGATTCATCGAACTAAATCTCACCCATTGATAAATTAAAGAAATAAATATCAAATATATGTGATTGTTATTATATTAGAATTAAGAGCACACACTTCCATAATAACCGAGGTCTTTGTTTCTTTATAAAGTCTGTATAAAAGAAACGACCTCAAATGGTCCTACTCAATACACTCTAAGTGTACTAGTATAATTATACAGTCAAGATAAACTGATACCTAATTACACTACGACCTTCTAATGGTTTGTTCCTTTCCATTTTGGTCGTGAGCTACTGTTTATAATTTATAAGGTACTGATAACATCATCTTCTGCATGTGGCACCATATACTATGTTATCTACAGTATAAATTAATTGAACAACTATAACTAAATGTAGACAATTTGACCAAATATGATTCTTTATTCATAATGAATGTTTACAAAGCTTAGGCTTTCAGTATACACTCCAACACTAGCACCCTTGAGAGGTCTCGGCAATGGAGGAGAAGGAGAGAAAGAGAAGAAGAGAGGAGAAAGAAGAAGCCTTGATTGCCTTCATAATGTGGCTGGCCACTCATAGAGCATCTTATATCTCCATGTAATACCAAGAGTCATGACTCTTGGTCTTCCTCATGAGGTGGCACATAATGATGTAGCCTTTATGATGTGGAACATCATCATTGGCTAGCCCATGCCAAGTCACAATGAGGTGGCATTTAGTCAAGTCAAACTTGACCCTTCATCTTCCCTCTCAAGTCAAGTGAAACTTGACCTCTTATCTCCCATGGTTGATCAAATCTACCCTTTGATTCAAATCAATTTAATTTAATGAATCTCTATTCATTGATTTAAATTGACTCAATGAATCATAGTCTAAATTAGATTTATT
This sequence comes from Zingiber officinale, assembly GCF_018446385.1. Classification (NCBI taxonomy): domain Eukaryota; kingdom Viridiplantae; phylum Streptophyta; class Magnoliopsida; order Zingiberales; family Zingiberaceae; genus Zingiber; species Zingiber officinale. The sequence continues at coordinate 2,073,163 of NC_056002.1, read as the reverse complement.
CGACACATGAATCAAATTGAGCCCAACTCAATTAGTCTAATTTGGATTACTCTTAATCCAATTTGGTTCATCACATGAACCTAATCCTCTTAGTCCATTATATGAACCTAATCTCTATCTAACTGCCCTTTATGTGTGACCTTATAGGTTCTTGTAACGTTGGCAATGCTCCTAAACCCATTTAGAAACATAAAAAATGAGTGGTATCTAGCAACACATCATTACTATCTAAGTTACAAGAATGTTGAGATCCAACATCACCATTGTGACTACTAATTGTGACTCTCACAATATGTGACAATGTCTTTCTATCCTTGACATCTAAATTGATCAATTGAGGCATAGACCGTGCCATCCTCTAATCAATTTATGTCTTGAACTCCAAGTAGACTCACTCTAATCAAATGACCTCAATATCTCATATTGACTTATTTGGGCATGACCATGCATATCACTCCATCAAGAATCATGATATCACTCCCGTTATATAAGAGGGATAGATTCCATCTACATACTCACATCCCTCCATATAATTTGTTACATACCCAGTAGTCGCCTTTATAGTCCACCCATTTACGGGTGACGTTTGACGAAGCCAAAGTATGCAACTCCTTATGTAGGGAACCATGGTGACTTCAGGTCCAAGGACTGATAGTCATACTAATAGTCACATGAGAAAGTATATGACACTCATATAACGATCCATGATACTTTCTCATGGCGGGTCATTTAGTATACATTCTCTAATATATACCTATGTGTCAACTTGAAATCTAATATCCATGACTTGTGAGATCAAGTCATCGAGTTGACCTACATGCTAGTCTCATCGCATTAACATTGTCCCTGAATGTTAATACTTGACTAGGAATGATTAAGAGTAGTGTTCTCTATATCATCTCACTATCAATTCAACCAATCGATTAATATAGATAAGAACCTTCTACTCAAGGACGCTATTATACTCAATTATTTGGCACCAATACAAGTAAGTATAATAACCATAAAGAAATGCCTTTATAAATATATAGGAATATAATACATCGAGTCCATACAATAATCATCACATGATCAGCTCTAGGGCTCTCACTAATAAAACATTTGTAATATAAATGCTCCTTTAGGCTTTCCCCGACTGTATGATGGACCGGTCAGGTTTGTATACTTAGGCGAGATTAATCATTTGCAATATAAATGCTCCTTTAGGCTTTCCCCAACTGTATGATGGATCGATCGGATTTGTATGCACAAGTGAAATTAAATATCTGTAATATAAATGTTCCTCTGGGCTTTCTCCGACTGTATGATGGACTGGTCAGATATGTATGCCCAAGCAAAATTAAATATCTGCAATATAAATATTACTCTGGGCTTTTCCTGACTATTTGATGGACTGGTTCTTTTTAAGGAAGTATGTCCGGTCACACCTTAAGGTCCATGATCAACTGTTATAGTTTAAAGTCTCCGGTTCCCCTTAAGGAAGTCTGTCTGGTCACTCCTTAAGGTCCCTGACCGACTGTTATGATTTAAAGTCTCCTATTCCCCGTAAGGAAGCCTGTCCGGTCACTCTTTAAGGTCCTCGATCGACTGTTGTGGTTTAAAGTCTCCGGTTCCCCTCAAGGAAGCCTGCCCGATCACTCCTTAAAGTCCCCGATCGATTGTTATGGTTTAAAGTTTCCGGTTCCCCTTAAGAAAGCTTGTCTGGTCACTCCTTAAGATTCCCAATCGACTGTTATGATTTAAAGTCTCCGGTTCCTCTTAAGGAAGTCTGTCCGATCACTCCTTAAGGTCCTCGATCGATTGTTATGGTTTAAAGTCTCCAGTTCTCCTTAAGGAAGCATGTCCGATCATTCCTTAAGGTCCTCGATCGACTGTTATGGTTTAAAGTCGCCGGTTCTCCTTAAGGAAGCCTATCCGGTCACTTCTTAAGGTCCCCGATCGACTTTATGGGGGTTTAAAGAGAAGTATATGACCCCTTCCAATAATATTAACTGCACTTTTTCTATTACTCATATTAATAATGTTTATACAAAATATATGAATAACTTACAGGCATGTTTGCTAAGTTCTATATGGTTGCAAATGATTAGCACTCCAAGACCATTCGAGTCTTCTCCCTTCTGCATCTTGGAGGTAATAGGAGCCCGATATAAGTTTTTATATGATTTTATAAGGTCCTCCCCATTGAGGTTCCATCTTGTTAACATCTCCAATAGGCTTGATGCGCTTCCATACAAGATCACCTACTTGAAAGAACCTTGGAATAACTCTTTTGTTATAATTTTGTCTTATTCTTTGATGATAGGAAATGAGCTGGGTTGCCGCTTTGCCCCGTGCTTCCTCTATTAAGTCAAGTTCCATAAGGCGTCGATCTGCATTGTTGTCATCATAAAGCCTTCTTCAATCAGATTCCACTCCAACTTCAATCCGAATCACTGCTTTACCCCTATAAACCAAGTGAAAAGGAGTAATTCCTGTGGCTTCTCGAGGAGTGGTACGATACACCCATAATACATTGGGTAATTCATCTACCCAACTACCACCAACATGATCTAATTTAGTTTTGAATCCTCTGATAATTTCCCAGTTGGTCACTTCAGCTTGTCCATTACTCTGTGGATACGCCATAGAAGTAAAAGCTTGTGATGCCATAATCAGAACACCATTTTTTAAATTGTCTTTCATTATCAAAAACTATTTTGTGTAGAATACCAAATTTGCAAACAATATGCTATCATAGAAATTTAATAACTACATGTTCAGTAATTCTGGCCAATGGTTCTGCTTCTACCCATTTAGAAAAATAATCAACAGCTACTAATAAGAACTTCCTTTGAGCAGGTGCAAGAGGAAAATGCCCCACTATATTCATGTCCCATTGATCGAAAGGACAAGATATTATAGAAGTCTTCAATAGTTCAGTAGGATGATGAGGAATATTTTGATGTTTCCGACAAGATAAATAAGTTCTCATAAGTTGAGCAGCATCTACTTGTAAAGTAGGCCAAAAATATTCAGCTAGTAATATCTTTCTAGCAAGAGCTTGACCTCCCATATGGCTACCACAAGAACCTTGATGCACTTCTTGTAGGATATACTGTATGTCATCCGATCCAACACATTTGAGTAGAGGACTAAAGAAGACTCTTTTATATAGATGACCTCCAATCATAGTGTATTGGCTTGCCCTTTTCTTGAATACCCTCGTTTGTTCCACATCAATGGACAGAATTCCTTGTCGTAAAAATAAAATGATAGGTGTTCTCCAATCACCCTTGATTTCAAGATTAGTCTATTGCTCAACACAAGATACTAATAATGTTTGTTCTATTGGTCTATCTAAATTATAAGGTATAATGGCATAAGCTAATTTAGCTAATTTATCTGCTGCTTGATTGCCCGTTTGGGGGATTTTCTTTACACTTACTTCATGAAATTCAACTTTCAATTTGTCAAATGCCTCTGCATATAGCTTGAGTCGTTTATTGCTAATTCCAAAGTTACATGTTAATTGTTGTGCTGCCAATTGAGAATCAGAATGAATTACCACATGAGTGGCTCCCACATGCTTAGCAACCTATAAACTTGCTATTAATGCTTCATATTTGACCTCATTATTGGTGGCTCTATAATTCAATTTAACAGATAGCTATATTTGATCTTCTCTAGGAGAAATAAGAAGAATCCCTATTCCACTACCTTGTCGAGTTGAAGATCCATCCACATAGATGATCCAAGTTTCCTCTATTTCTACACTTGGTATTTCTGTTATAAAATCTGCCAAAGCTTGAGCTTTGATGGCCGCCCGAGGTTGATACTGTATATCATACTCACTAAGTTCAGTCATCCACTTGATCAATCTTTCGGATGCTTCTAGGCTAATGAGTACCCGACCAAGAGTGTTGTTAGTCAATACTATAATTAAGTGTGACAGAAAATAAGGACGTAATCTCTGAGCTACTAAAACCAATTCATAAGTTAACTTCTCGAGTGTTGTATATTGACACTCTGCTCCTTTTAATAAATAGCTAAAAAAATACATAGGTAACTGTTCTTTCTCTTCCTGCATCACTAATACAGAACAAACAACATGATCATTGGATGATAAGTACATCCACAAAGTCTCTCCTACTGCTGGTTTAGTTAATATGGGGAGAGTAGACAAATATTCTTTTAGTTCCTCAAACGTCTTGCTGCAATCCTCATCCCATTGAAATTTAGTTGCTCGTTGGAGTATTTTGAAGAAGGGGAGACTCTAATCGACTAATTGAGAGATGAAGCGGGACAGGACGGTAATCCTCCCTGTCAGTCTTTGTGCTTCTTTCATGTTCCGTGGAGGAGTCATGTCTTGTAGTGCCTTTACCTTGCTGGGATTGGCTTCTATTCCCCACTCGGTCACCATGTATCTGAGGAATTTTCCGCTCTTGGCCCCAAATAAACATTTGTTGGGATTGAGCTTGAGTCCATACCTCCTCAGGGTCTTACAAGTTTCTTCAATATCAGCACATAAACTAGAAGTCAGTATAGATTTAATAAGAATATCATCCACGTAAACTTTCATATTTATTCCAATTTGCTTCTAAAAAACCTTGTTCATAAGTCTCTGATAAGTAGCTCCTGCATTCTTTAAACCAGAGGGCATAATATTGTAACAATAAGTACCTTCGGCAATTATAAAGTTAACCTTTTTCTGATCTGCCTTAGCGAGTGGAACTTGATGATATCCTTGATAGACATCCATCATACTAATAAATTCACATCCAGCTGTGCAATCCACCACTTGATCTATACGAAGCAAAGGATAATAATTCTTCGGGCAAGCCTTGTTGAGATCTCTGAAATCAATACATACTCATCACTTATTACCTGGCTTAGAGATGAAGACAACATTAGCCAACCAGTTTGAAAATTGTACTTCCCGAATATATCCAGCATCCAACAATTTATCCACTTCTTCCTTGATAATTTTATTCTGATCGGATCTGAAATCCCTTGCCTTTTGTTTGATCAGCCGGAGATCTAGATATACATGAAGAGCATGCTCCATAACCGTTGGTGCTATACCTTCACCTCCTTAGGTGTCCAGGCAAACACATCGCTATTTTTCATTAGGAATTTGACCAGGTTTTCCTTGAGATCAGGAGCAAGATCGGACATGTTATGGGTAGTAGCTTCTGGTTAGCCAACTTGTATATGCACCTCTTCCTTCTCCTCATATACAAGGGTGGGCGATTTTTCATGGATGGTGTTAATATCCATCCTCTAAGCTTTTCGAGCAGCATTAGCTTCCGCCCTCACAACCTCCACATAGCACTTACGTGCTACTATTTGATCTCCCTTGACTTCCCCCACTTGATCATCCATGGAGAATTTTATCTTATGACAGAAAGTAGAAACGACCGTCCTGAATTCATTCAAAGCCGGCCGACCCAGGATAACATTATATGTTGATGGGGCATCCACCACCATGAAGACCGATCGACGTGTCCGCATAAGGGGCTCCTCCCCTAAAGATATGACCAATTTTATTTGACCCAGTGGTTGTGCTTCATTGCCTATGAACCCGTATAATGGAGTAACCATAGGCTGAAGCTCACTCGGGTCGATCTGCAACTGATCAAAAGCTTGTTTAAAGATAATATTAATAGAGTTGCTAGTATTTATAAAAGTACGTGAAATATTGTAATTGGCTATAACCGCCTTAATTATGAATGCATCATCATGGGGTATTTCCACCCCTACTAAATCTCTGGGCCCAAAACTGATTTCCGGTCCTGCCGCCTTCTCAGCACTACATCCAACGACATGAATCATTAATCGATGAGCGTGCGACTTTCTCGCTAAATTAGAATCACCATCAGCGGGTCCTCCCGTTATCATATTGATATTACCCCGAGCAGCATTATTGAAATTTTCTTCCTGTCGAGTCGATGGTGGCTCTGCTTGTACTTGGTTAGGGGTTTGTGCTTGTACAGTGGGGAAAGGTAATATTCCTGCTTGTGATCCGCTCGGTTGATATTCAATTTTAAGAGGACTATTCTCTCATGGATATCGCCGACGATTTGGGATTGGAGAACGCCGACGATAGCGGGTGTTACCCGCCTGCTGATTCTTTAGAGAAAAATAATTTTCTGTGTTGTGGGTGCTGGTTAGATGATACATGCACCACCTTTGAGAGAAATGCGAGGAAGCATCTACATGTTGTACTGTTTGAGGTCGAGGCTCAAGATTACGATGATGTGGATTTGCCCGAGGTCCTTTAGGGGGCTAGATAGGTCCCGCCAAACGTGCTGCAATAGGAACTAGCGTCGAAGTAGTAATATCCTTCCTCCGAGTAGCTTGAGTCTCTTCCATATTAATGAACTCTGAAGCTCACTCGATTAATATATCAAAATTGGTAGGAGAATTTCTAACCAAATCCTTAAAGAAATCATTATTATTAAGCCCCTAAGAAAAGGTGCTTACCAAGATCTCCGTGGTGGTCGAAGGGACATCGATAGCCACTTAGTTGAACCTTTTAATATAGGCTCTGATAGATTCTTTAGGCCCCTGTTTGATTGAAAAAAGACTCCAAGGGGTTTTGTGATATCTCTGATTGTTAGAAAAATGATGTAGGAATACCTTGCGGAAATCCTTAAAGTGACAAATAGAATTTTTCGATAGTCGCTTGAACCACCTCTAAGGTGCTCCTCTAAATGTAGAAGGAACATCCGGCATTTAACTCCATCAGTAAATTGTTGGAGGATCACCGCATGCTCAATTTTAAGAAGAAAATCCTCGGGATCAGTTGTTGCCGAGTATTCTCCGACATTTAAATTCTGATAATGCTTCGACAAAGGATCATCTAACACTCGTTGAGAAAATAGAGTGATAATCCTTCCAGGAGAACTATCACTAGCTACAATCTTCGCTTTTCGTTTTTCTCTTACGAGGGTTTCTCCAGAAGACTCCTGAAGAATTACTTTTCGTCCTTCATCTTCAAGAGGTATTCAGAAATACGCTTTAGGGTGTCGAGTGGGAGAGAAAGGGGCAGAGAGCAAAAGAACCGGATCCCCTCTTGATCTCTCTCTCCCTATGATGAGAAGTTACAAACATCACCGGATGTGGTGCTACAGGTAGTGTGCCACCAGTGTTGACTTGTTGTTGTTGTTGCAATATCTTTTGCACTCTAGCATTGATGAGCAACTCCAGATCCTCCTGCAATATAATAATAGTGTTGGGTTTTCCAACTTCCTCCATCTTCGTAGCTTCAGATCCAAGTGAATAGTTTTTCACAGACGACACCAAATTTGATCCTATATGAAACCTGTGAAGACGTGCACTAGCTCCAGTGAATGACAATCCTTGATGAAGATAGCCTCCTAGAGACCTAAAAGAACTTCTCTACGATCTTGCGCACAGTGAGACAAACCAACAAAGCGTTAGTGACCTAAGACCGGGGTGGGGATCCCTAGCTAGGCCCTCCGACACCCAAGTTAGTTTCTCTCTCAAAGGTGGAAGCAAGAAAAAGAAGAACAGTAACTGAAGTATTTGGAAACAAAGATTAGATGCTAAAATTTACGTACCTTGCCAACGGAGAGAATCCTCCTTTTTATACTACCTTATGTGACCTCTGTATTCGTGAAGTGTCCCCGGTTCGTTAGAGTTTGTTAGAAGATGAAGTCATCTTCTATATTTCGTGCAATAATCCTTTTAGGAATCTTTTTTGTACCACAGATGTACCCGTTTTATCGTTTATGACTTATATTTATGATGGAGACACGTCATTATAACTGAAGAAGCTTCTAGAAGATATTTTTAAACAAATATTCTGTTGGACATGTCTCGGCCGGTCGTTCAAGCCGACTGCATATATTAAGAATGTCTTTTGTTGAACATGTCTTGGTCGGTCGTTTAAGCCGGTCGTGTGTATATATATATATATATATATATATATATATATATATATATATATATATATATAAAGAGAGAGAGAGAGAGAGAATGTCTCCTGCTAAGCATGTTTCAACCGACTTTAGGAGGCTGAATGCCCTTACACTCGGTTAGACTTTACTTGGATGAGTGCATTTTGACCATAAGCTGTCGGCCGGTAATGTACCATAAGCTGCTATAAAGTTAAGTATTTTTACGCTCGGTCAAGCTTTGCCCGGCCAAGCATATATGAACACATGGATGCTCACTCGGCCTTCGATTTGCCGGTAACATGTTGAGAATCATATATAAGGCTAAGTACCTTTACGCTCGGACGGGCTTTGCCTGTCCAAGCGTATATGAGCACATAGGTACTCGCTCGGCCTTCAGTCGGTTAGTAACATGTTGAGAATCATATATAAGGTTAAATGCTTTTACGCTCGAGTGGGCTTTGCCCGGCTGAGTGTATATGAGCACATGGGTGCTCGCTCGACTTTTGGTCGTCCGATAACATGTTGAGAATCATATATAAGGCTAAATGTCTTTACGCTCGAGCAGACATTACCGAGCGTATATGAGTACATGGGTGCTCGCTCGGCCTTCGGTCGGCAGGTAACATGTTGAGAATCATATATAAAGCTAAATGCCTTTACACTCAAGGGGCTTTGCCGAGCGTATATGAGCACATGGGTGCTCGCTCGGACTTCGATCGGCCGATCATATATAAGGTTAAATTCCTTTATGCTCGGGGAGGCGTTGCTCGACCAAGCATATATGAGCACGTGGGTGCTCGCTCGGCCTTCGGTCAGCCGATAATATATTGAGAATCATATATAAGGCTAAATGTCTTTACGCTCGGGCGAACTTTACTCGGCCGAGCATATATGAACACGTGGGTGCTCGCTCGGCTTTCGGTCGACAGATAATATGTTGAGAATCATATATAAGGCTAAATACCTTTACGTTCAGATGAACTTTACTCAACCGATCATATATAAGTATGTGGGTACTTGTTCGATCTTAACTGAAACAGTTATGTATTTTTCTTATCTTTATTGACCTTAACTTATTTTTCACTCGTCAGACCGTCTTATCATAATTGCTGTCCTATCTAATCCGTATCAGGAGTATTTTTGAAATTAAGTGTTATTTTTGAAATTAAGTATTCTTTTCAGTAGAAAAATAAGAAAACTAATGGTATCAGAAACTTTGAATTAAAAGTGAAGTCGTCACTTTATTTTCCCATACGATCTCATATTCTTTGAAAGGGTAATCAAGGAGGCATGTATCCTAGCACATCTATCCAATATAGGAGAGATCTGATATCCAATCCAATATTTTATCTCCGTTAAAAATTAATTTTAAAATTTATTAAAATTATTATCCATATAACAACTAATTGTCACAAATAGTGGAGACTTTTCAGAAACCTTGTGATGCGGCAATTGAGATGAGTTGGATCAAAATCATTAAGGTTGGATGATAGAATAGTCAAAGTCAAGAAAGGATCAATATTTGAAGTCAATTTAGATGATGATTTCGATCAAGAGATAGTTGATTGAGCTGTCAAGTTGACCTGACTGAGGGTCCGGTCGGATACTCATTCACATGACGTTCATGGAGCTTTGAGCCAATTTAGCATTTCGTCGAGCCAGCCTTATCCCTGATTTAGAAATAGCAAAGTGAATTATTTCGACAAAGTGATCTAGTCGATCGGATCATACGTCCGATCAGACCAGCTTAGCACTTAGTCTGTTTAAACTTTTTGACTCAATGAAGAGGTTGAGCGAAAGCTGAGTCTCCACCTACAGTTCTCTAATCTGAGCGATCACTACTTTCGAGGGATAGCCAGTCGGAATACTCGAAGGGCTTGGTCAGCTTATCATCTAAACATATCGTGGGCCCATCAACCCAACTACCTCATATTATCTTTTTGACATCTTGTGTCACGGAGGACAGATAATATTCTACATTATGGCAAAAGACGAATACGCTCGCCCCCAGTGCCCCTGTCAACCCGTCGCAAGGTCAATACGGAGGAGGTAAATCACAGATAATATTCTACATATAAATTATACATGCGAAGTTCCCTCCGACAAATGTAAAAATTATAGGTCCATTTTAAAAAAGAAGTTAATTAGGGCATCTTTATAATATGTCTTTTAAAAAAAAATGCTTTGACATTCGTACATAAACAATGATACTATAAAAGAGATCTTCATCTACGGACGGAGATATACGATGTTATATATTTTTATATGCTTGTAACTACTGTTCATTCTATTATTCATTTATTTCATTTATTCGATCATTGATTTGAACGTGAAAAGATCAATACCAAAAATACCTTCCTAACCCGACAACTAACATTCATTTTGAGACGCAAGAACACCTCGGAAGTACCTTTGGAGAGACGAATCTCCATCCAATCAACATCAAGACCAATTCATCATCTTCTCCGCGAACAGGGTCATCTCGGATAAACTTACTATGTGAGGTGATGGGAAAGATCTTGATAGCCCCCTCGTTCATTATCCCAGATCCAGTGCAGCAGCATCCTCACCGTCCATCAACAATCCCGTCTTTCATTATCTGGCGGACTTTCTTCTTTTAGGCTTCTCCTCGTCCACTATAAATTCAAACGCAAACCCTCCGCATCCTCATCCTCATCCTCATCCTCATCCTCATCAGTCACCATTTGAAATACGAGCGATGGATCTCTCGACGGCAATGTGGACAGCGACAGTTGTCGGTGCTACCGCGGTCTACTGGTTCATGTGGGTGATGGGCTCGGCGGAAGTGAAAGGTAAGCGGGCAGTGAACCTTAAGACGGGATCCGTCGCGCGGGATCAGGTACAGGAGAAGCACAGGCAGGTCTGGTCCTTCTTTCTCCGCTCCAAGGAGGACATTGCCGCCGCGTCCGACGAAGACAAGGTACCTTCCATCGTCGAAATCTACTACGATCGACCTCGTCACTGACATCTACGAATGGGGATGGGAGCGGTCCTTCCACCTCTCGCCCTCACTTCCCGGCCGCTCCCACCGGGAGGCCACCCGCATCTACGAGGAGTGCGTCGCTGATGCCATGCCGGCGCCGATCGTCGGCATCACCATCTGTAGACCGATCAGAAAATGATCTGATTGGTCTGCAGACCGATCAGGAGGTTCCTTGATCGGTCACCAGACCGATCAGGAAGGCAACTGCACCAAAACCGCAAGAAATGCACCGCGGGCTAACATTCCTCATATATATATATATATATATATATATATATATATATATATATATATATATATATGAGTGGTGTATCTTAGTTTAGGGTGTAAAAGGTATCTTAATGGACCGATTTAATGGTAAAAGCCACTTATTTAATTCACAAGAACATGAAATAATAACAATCAAGAAATCATAATGTTAATATTATTAATGTATTTAATTAAATAAAGTTGCAATATTTTTTTATGTGTATATTATATATTTTTTTTCGTTATGTTAATGGTGGGAGAAAAGGGATGTAATTAATGATAAAATAATGGCTACCCCTCTAATTTACTCTATGATAGCAGTTTAGTGGAGTATTATCTTGATAAATCTTAGTTAGTTTCATTGACTATTCTTAAGGTGACTAACTAGTCTCATAAAATTTTTTTCATCGCTTACCAGGGTAAATTGAGAAGCGTACGCTGCGAGCAGCCCAGAAGCTCGACATCCTTTGATTGTGTGTCTCATTTGGAGAAAAAAGTTCTTGCAAATATACCATAGCTGGGGATCGAACTGCGGACGCCTGAATAATAACTTAAATGCCCTACAACAGTACTAGTTTGGTGTGCTATTATCGCTGATAACCTTGGTAGGTTATCATAAATAACCTTGTTTGATTTAAATAATTTAGTGTTTTGTATTTTCCACATTTATTTTCTAGAAAAAGAGATAATATTTTTTAAAAAAAATAGAGAATGTCTAAAAGTCATTTTTTATAAGAAAAGGGAAAACGCGCCTTTTCCAGAAAATAAAAAAAAATGAAAAACACATAAACCAAAGGCTCTCTTAGGTTTTCTACTATTCTGGAGTTAACAATAATTTTTTCCCAAAATTATCCTCCGAGGCGAGCAGGCAGCATACAAGCAACATTGGAGAGACTAAAATGAAGGACAAAGTGGTGGGATGTAACGACACATGTTGATGTCGACTGCCCTCTGAACTTTATGATAAACTCTAATATGTACCATAGGAGTTATCATTGATAAATTTGATAGGTTATCAACGACAACCTTGTTTGATTTAAATAATCAATGATTTCTGATAATGTAATATACACCCCACATTAAGTAATTAGGGAATATAATCCGGAATCAGAAAACCTTGGATTTTCTACTATTCCGGAGTTAACAATAATTTCTTTTCAAAATTATCCTCCGAGGCGAGCAAACAACGATGACGAGCAATGTAGGAGAGACTAAAGCAAAGGGCAAAGCGGTGATATACAACTGCACAGGTTGACGTCGACCACCCTCTCGACTTTCTTTCTGGTGGACTCTAATATGCTCCATAGGAGCTATCACCATTACCACCCATGATGCCTATAAACTCCCCTCAGCATCGTCTCCTTCTCTCTCCCATCCTCCATTTCCTTTCCCGTTGTTCCTTGTCTTTTGTACTGGTCATTTTTCTTCAACTGTTCTTTTATATTCACTTTTGAAACCTCAAGATGTGAAAATTCCATGATTTCTCTAGATGATTTGTCTTTTGTGGATGATCTTGTCTGAAAATCGTGAAGACGACAAGCTGAGGATGTGGCTTCTGGGTTGACTGCACGTAGACCTAGCTCCGCTCTGTAACACAAGAACCGTTAGAGTCGGGCCGAGTAAGGGGTTCTTGTCGTTGATCCTTCAACGCTCAAGTCGGTCATTGGAGAAAAAGAAAGTGTGCGGAGCAACAGTAATCGAAGATGTGAATAGTGGATCACGCGCACATGTGTACCTCCGTTGGTGCTTGGACCCCTTTTATATAGAGCTCTTGTAGCTCGCGTGCTCGCTTCCCTAGGTAGGCATGCTTCCCCAAGTTTTCTATGAAAAGATTTGTCGGGAAAGACTTTCCCAACTCATTAATCATCAATCCAATTGATTCAATGAGTCTAATTCGAATTGGACTCAATCCAATAGTTGGATTTAATTGAGTCTAACTCAATGAGTCCAATTTGAATTAGACATAATCCAATGATTCATCATATGAATCCATCTCCATTGACTTGTTCTTTGTGTGTGACCCAATAGGTTCTCGTAACGTTGGCAATGTATCCAAAACAACATTTAAATACATAAGCAATGAGTGACATCTAGCAAGGTATCATTGCTACCCAAGTGACGAGAATGTCGAGATTCAACTTAATCTTTCCGTGGCTATTATCTTGTATGACTTGGTCCTTCTATCCTTGATATATAGATTGAGCAATAAGGCATAGATCGTGTCATCCTTTTATCAATCTTTGTATTTCTTGATCTCCAAGTAGACACACTTAATCAAATAAGCTCAATATCTCATATTGACTCATTTGCGCATGACCATGTTTTCTTGTGTCATACTAATCAAGGGGCTCATAGATATCGCTTCCGTCATATGGAAGGGATAAATCTTATCTACATCACTCACATCCCTTCGCATAATTTATTACATACCCAATGATCAACTTTATAGTCCACCCTGTTACGGGTGACGTTTGACAATATATAAGTATACAACTCCTTATGTAGGGAACCGTAGTGACTTCAGGTCTAAGGACTATTCATACTAATAGTCACATGAGAATGTTTATGACACTCATATAACGATCTATGAAACATTCTCATGGCAGATCATTCAGTATATATTCTCTAATATATATTCATGTGTCAACCTGATATCTCATATCCATGACTTGTGAGATTAAGTCATCCGTTGACCTACATGCTAGTCTCAACGTATTAATATTGTCATTGCATATTAATGTTTTACTAGGAATAATTATGAGTAGTGTTCTATATATATCTATAATATCTCACTATCAATTCAACTAATTGATATGTTGTAGATTAGAACCTCGTATTCTAGGATATTATTATACTTATTTATTCGGTACTAAATTGAAGTAAATATAATAACCAACTTTATCTTTATTAATAATAAAATATGATTAAAAAAAATAAACCTTTACAAGCATCTCATAATTAGTACTAGGACTAATACTAACATCCTTTGCCTTATCTTCATTTCTATTGATTTTTACATCATCCATCCAGAATCAATTGTCATTCGTAAGTCGACATATTGATGCCCATTTTGACGAGAGTATTATATTCATGATTTTTTTTTTTTCTTTCTGTGTGTTCTTCGCATGCAGTTTCATACTCTTGCAGAGTATAATTCCTTGGATAAAGAGTATGTGAAGAATTGTCTAGCCTTATTTATTTTTCAGTCAAGGAGGAAAAGGGCGCGAACTCCTACACCTGGAAACTACCTTGGCTTAAAATCCCCGAGACACTAGTGAGCTCTAAACTTATACTATGGTTAGACTGATTACTAAGCATAACAAGCTGATTTTGCTACTCATAATTTGCTACCAGAAAAGTTTGACATTTTAACAGTCATGCTTTGTTTATTCATCTCTTGTGCCTTGTATTGTCACAGTTCGCATTGTGCCTTGTATTCATCTCTTCTAGAAACTCACCTTACCGAGGTGCTCAGGATTATTCTCCTCGCCGTTCACCATACGGTGGCAGTCGGTCGGTCAAGAAGGTAAAGGTCGAGATCTTAATTACTCACCGGATCAATGTTACAGTCACCCTGCCAATGGGTATCCTGGGTTAAACATGTTGCCTGCTGCAATGGTAGGTATGTGCAAGTGTTCCCATCTTCATAAGTAATTGTGAGTAGGGCTTTGCCACTGTTTGGTCTTTCTAATGACACTCATTCCGGACGATTTGGTCTCCGGTTTGGCCATTTTGATACAGACAAATAAATTATGAAGAACTCTGTCCAACAACAATAGCGCGTATAAGAAAATAAAGTAATCCGTGGGACTTTGGTAGTGTTGCCCATTGAATAAGAGAAAGATTAGGTACCTTTGGTAGCTAGTGTTGCCCAATATATAATAGGAAACAGTCTCTTAGATATTACGATGTAAGATAAGGTTTTGTTTTTGTTTTTTTTATATATTTCATATTGACGGTGTTGGATTGTCCTTTAATGCATATAATAAATTTAATATGGCTCAATCTTTTCTCTAGATTGTTGTTTTATGTTAGTGGTTGGAAAATAAAATGAGAGTGTAAAATTGAGAACGGTAGCTAGGTAATTAATGGTTGGGAATAGGCTCTATTAATTTGTGATAGTTAGAGCAATAGTTCAACAAATTGAAGTGATCAATTTGAAAACTAGTCACGAAAGTGTGATGCACAAAATGAAATAGGAAATAAATTTTGAGGTTAATTTTTAACGGATACAATATCTTATTAAGTATTTGATCTTTCTATATAAAGGACTGTTGTGCTAAAGTAAAATGTCTCTGTAATTTATATGGATCACTTGATGAACAATCATTGTTTTTTTTGCTCGTTCCATTTTCTTTGAAATTATTTATCTTTTTATGTTAATGATCGGAGAATAAAAGGACTAGTCTAAAATTAGAAATGGTAGGTATCTAATAGATGGGAAATAGACACTATTAACATTAATTTGTTATTTCTGATCAATTTGAAAACTAGGCATGAATGAAGTGGGCCATAGAATAAGAAAAAGATAAGGATTGGATTGTGCATTAATGCCTATAATAAATTTGATACATGGACGGATGGCGGTTTTTTGTTAATGGTTGGAAAAATAAAATGAAAGTGTAAAATTGTGAAGTTGAAGGGATCAATTTGAAAACTAGGCACGAAAGGGGTGGTCCATGGACATTGACTAAGAGAAAGACAAGTACAATAATATCTTATGAAAAAAAATATTTTAAAACACGAAAAAAAATTATTGACTTATTAAATTTTCTATCAAGTCATGACAAAGATTCCACAAAAGATAAAAATAGATTTACTATTTATTTTATATCAAATAATATACAGAGTAACTCCCGATATAAGAATAAAAGAGAAACAAAATGTGTAAGTGGATATACTCATCATCAAGTTCTTATTTTAATGTGTACATGGTCCTTTTATGTTTATGGTTGGCGAATAAAATGATGAGTATAAAATTAAAAATTATAGGCATTTAATGGAAGAGAAATATACATTATTAATTTGTGATCAATTTGTGAACAAAGCATCGGCCATTGAATAAGAGAAAGATAAGAATTTGGTGGGATAGGAAATCAGCTCCTGCAATATATAATATAAGATAAGATGGTATATATATTTTATTGAAAAATTAATTAATCAGATTAGGTAATATCGAATCTGGCGTGATCGATTCGGCCTCACGAAAGTTTTCCATCGACCATCAGAATAAATCAGGAAACACTCATAGTGGATAATCCAGGAGCCCAATATCCTTTATTTGTGTGTCCCATTTGGAGAAAAAATTCTCTCAAATTTGCCATCGAGCTTGGGATGACCGGTTCGGCCCCATGAAAATTTCCCGCCGGCTATCAGGGTAAATCGAGAAACGCTCGCAGCGGGCAGCTCAGGATCCCAACATCTTTTAGTTGTGTACTTCATTTGGAGGAAAAATTCCTATAAATTCACTATAACTGGAGCTCGAATCGTGAATGTCTGAGTGACAACCTGAATATCCTATCGCTATATCATAACCCCGGGGGCGTATATATATTTGATTGAGATTCTATACCAGCGGACTGGATTGTCCTTTATATTAATGGTTGGAAAAATAAAATGAGAGTTATTTTGTGATTGATAACGCAATAATTCAACAACTTGATGTAATCAATTTGAAAACCAAGCACAACCCATTGAATAAGAGAAAGATAAGTTACAACTAACGGGTTGATTGTGACGAGCAAAATGAAATAGAAAATTATATTTTTGCAATGTAAAGTAAGATTGAGTAGGATAGATCGAGATCTAATATGGCTCAATCATTTTTCCATATTTGGAGCTTTGTACGTCTGATTGTTAGGATAGTAAAATGACGAGTCTAAAATTAGAAGTATAAGTATTTAATGCAAGGGAAATAGACACTATTAATTTGTGATCAATTAGATAATTAGACATGAAAGTAATGGTCCATTTAATGGATTGATACTGTTTCCTCGGGATGATTTAGTAGTTGAGACATGGGGTGTTATTTTACAATCGAAATTCAACATGTTCGAATATACTTTCCTCATGCCTTAACTTGGCCTAGAGATAGATTGATTGGGACGTTGAACGAGTGAATCATCTATTTCTCATATTTAATGGATTAATATTGATTCCCAAAATGGAATAGGAGTGGATGTTTTTTTTTCTTTTAATAGGATAAAAAATTACTCTCTTTATTAATTTTTAGAGAAAACTATATTATTATTTAAATATATTGTATATATAAGTAAGTGAGTAATTTAAAAAACAATTTAAAAGAATAAAATAGAGTTATTATTTAGATAGAAGTATCGGGAAAATAAACAAAAAAAAATTGTTTATATTTATTATTATTAAAAAGGTAAAATATATAAAAAGAATATCCCATCCGAATTTCTCATTTGAAAAAACTTTCCTTCTTTACTTTCAAAAATGTTGGATTGGTTTACGATAAGATTGTTAATCAAATGGTTTCAATGGTAGTTAAAATAATTTACTCTAATTTACTGTCGTATATGGACATTTCAAAAGCATTTAAGTGAAAATTCATTGATAAATCCAGATAAGTCAATTTCAATCCAGACTTTATCAAGTATGTTATTTCCTCTCTCTTGCTGTTTTTAATTTATAACCTCTATCCATTTATAAAAATTACTTAAAAATTTAACTTTTTTATTTGTTTTTTTTTTTACAGAGTATCATACCAATATACCTTACATTCTACAACAATAGGGTTAGTTTAGTTGGAGTTATTTTTAATAATTTTAGTTATCTATTTGAAGTTATCAATAAAAATTCTACTTAATTTAGGTTGATGCGGATACGGCAGGGGCAGAGGAGTGATCGGGGAAAAAGGAGAGGGTATTTCAGTCTTTTGGCGTGGGTAGGGTTTTGATAAAAAGGCAACATTGTTCATAGAGAAAGGAGGCCGATTCGTGCGTTTTTCCGCCGCCAAGGAAGAGCTTTCTTCCTCTTCGCCGGCACTGACGCTAGCCGCTGGCCGCTCCCCTCCTCTCCTCTACCTCCTGTCCTCCGGCCTCCTCACTCCAGCACTGCCACCAAGAAAGGGGGGAAGGATGGCTTGTTTTGTCTCCGCCGCCAAGCTCTCACGCGAGGGAGGAGTCCCTTCTCAACGCCAGTGTCACCCAGGAGCTCAGCCGTCACCTCCGGCGGCCACCGCCACTGCCTCCAGCGACCAGTGCCGCCTCCGGCAGCCACCTCCGCTACCCCCAGCGCCTACCGCCGCTACCCTAGCGGCCGGCGCCGCCTCCTGCGACCACCGCCGCCGCCTCCAGCGCCCATCGCAACTGCCCACCGCCGCCTCTTCCCGCGTCTGGCACTGTACAACTGCTGCCACCTCTTTCTATGGCCTTACAACAGACTCTGGCGTACCCATAGTCGACTCCAATGGCTCTACAGCCGATGTCCACCGTTTTTTGTGCGGATCTAACCATTGCTGTGTGCTCGCCATCGAGCCGTTCTATCTCGTTTCGTGCCGTTATCATGCTTGTGAGTTATTAGCATTATCCGGCCTGCGTGCCGTGTGCCGGCCTGTGAGCCGCTATCATATTCGACCTGCGTGTCGTCCTTTCGGATCCCTGCTGCACTGGATTTTGTGTCGTCGCCCTCAGATCCAGCTCCTCAGCTGGTTCACACCCATCTACTCGTCTGAGCCGCTACGACTTGATCAACACCTCGATCAGCTCGCCGACCCATTCGAGGGCACCCCCCGGGGCCAAGGTACATCACTGTACTCGTTTTGTATTTATTTAGTTGTGCTATCATTGTTTGGCTGCTTATATATTCGTGGGACCCACCTCGATCATTGAAGTACCAGAGACCGGGGCGACCCGGTCGCTGGTTGCAGGTAGTGTTGACTAGAGGACATTGGACGACTTGGTCAACACGGGAGACAGCGCACCATCCAGGTCATGGAGATGCGGTCAACATTCTAGACACGTCATCCCAGCAGCTTCATCTTCTCAGATTTCCGACAGGATCAAATTGACGTCGTCTGTGGGAACGCCCCTGTTCTGGAACGTGAAAATAAATGATGCTGGAAAATTCTGTTATACTCATGACCTTGGTGGGTTTCGACAAGCATGTTCTGCTCTCCTCACTCCACGGGTATTCAGGAGTCGAGAAATTGAGTCAGATCCTCTGCTGGTCGGCAGGTTAGCTTCTTCATTATATATTCTCTTTCAGTCATAGAATCTATCATAGTTTTCTGAGCAAGGCCTCCCGTGTTGATCGGCTGGGTTTCTATCATACTAGAGCCACAGGCTCATTGGCGAAGACACCCGCGTCGATCGGCCGGGATTGTATTTACGAAGACTCCCGCGCCGATCGGCCAGGATTGTATTTACGAAGACTCCCGCGCCGATCAGCCGGGATGGTATTTGCGAATACTCCCGCGCCGATCGGTCGGGATTGCATTTACGAAGACTCCCGCGCCGAGCGGCCAGAATTGTATTTACGAAGACTCCCGCGCCGATCAGCCGGGATTGTATTTACGAAGACTCCCGCGTAGATCGACCGGGATTGTATTTACGAAGACTCCCGCGCCGATCGACAGGGATTGTATTTACGAAGACTCCCCCGAGACGATCGACCGGGTGTGTATTTATCTGGGCCACGGGCTCAATGCTGAAGACCCCCGAGCCGATCGGCCGGGTGTGTATATTATATTAGAGCCACGGGCTCTAGAAGTCAAAATGACAACTATAAAATATCCGCTTTGAAGACCGTCAAGCGACGACGTTATACCCCAAAGTAAAGCGGCGACTATAAAAAATACGCCTTGAAGACCGTCGAGCGACGACGTTAAACCCCAGAGTCGAAGCGGCGACTATAAAAAATCCACCTTGAAGACCGTCGAGCGGCGGCATTAAACCCTAGAGTCGAAGCGGCGACTATAAAAAACTCGCCTTGAACACCGTCAACCAGTGACGTTAAACCCCAGAGTCGAAGCGGCGACTATAAAAAACCCGCCTTGAAGACCGTCGAGCGGCGATGTTAAACCCTAGAGTCGAAGCGGCGACTATAAAAAACCCGCCTTGAAGACCGTCGAGCGGCGACGTTAAACCCAAGAGTCGAAGCGGCGACTATAAAAAACCCGCCTTGAAAACCATCGAGCGGCGACGTTAAATCCCAGAGTCGAAGCGACGACTATAAAAACCCCGCCTTGAAGACCGTCGAGCGGCGATGTTAAACCCTAGATTCGAAGCGACGACTATAAAAAATCCGCCTTGAAGACCGTCGAGCGGCGACGTTAAACCCCAGAGTCGAAGCGACGACTATAAAAACCCCGTCTTGAAGCCCGTCGAGCGGCAGCGTTAAACGCCAGAGTCAAAACGGCGACTATAAAAAACCTGCCTTGAAGACTATCGAGCGGCGACGTTAAACCCCAGAGTCGAAGCGGTGACTATAAAAAACCCGCTTTGAAGACTGTCGAGCAGCGACGATAAAACCCAGAGTCGAAGCGGTGACTATAAAAAACTCACCTTGAAGACCGTCGAGCGGCGACGTTAAACCCCAGAGTCGAAGCGGCGACTATAAAAAATCGCCTTGAAGACAGTCGAGCGGCGACATTAAACTCCAGAGTCGAAGCGGCGACTATAAAAACCCCGCCTTGAAAATCGTCGAGCGGCAACGTTAAACCCCAGAGTCGAAGAGGCGACTATAAAAAATCCGCCTTGAAGACCGTCGAGCGGCAACGTTAAACCCTAGAGTCGAAGCGGCGACTATAAAACCTCGCCTTGAAGACCCTCGAGCGGCGACATTAAATCCCAAAGTCGAAGCGACGACTATAAAAAGCTCGCCTTGAAGACCGTCGAGCGGCGACGTTAAACCCCAGAGTCGAAGCGGTGACTATAAAAAATCCGTCTTGAAGACCGTCGAGCGGCGACGTTAAACCCTAGAGTCCAAGCGGCGACTATAAAAATCCCCGCCTTGAAGACAGTCGAGCGGCGACATTAAACCCCAGAGTCGAAGCGGCGACTATAAAATACCCGCCTTGAACACCGTCGAGCGGCGACGTTAAACCCTATAGTCGAAGTGGCAATTATAAAAATCCCACCTTGAAGACCGTCGAGCGGTGACGTTAAACCCTAGAGTCGAAGCGGCGACTATAAAAATCCCGCCTTGAAAACCGTCGAGCAGCGACGTTAACCCCTAGAGTTGAAGCGGCGACTATAAACCCGTGCCTTCACCGACCAGCTTATCGGAGCATCTATCTCCCCCGTTCGGTGTCGAGCAGTCTTCACTGGTCGCGGACCAGCATATCACATCTTTTATCTCCCCCGTTCGAGGTCGAGCAACCTTCACTGGTCGCGGACCAACATATCACATCTTCTATCTCCCCCATTCGGAGTCGAGCAGTCTTCACAAGCACCTATCTCCCCCGTTCGGGGTCGAGCGATCATCACCAGCGGATCTCCTATCTCCCCCGTTCGGGGTCGAGCGATAGTCACAGTCGGATCTTTTATCTCCCCCGTTCGGGGTCGAGCGATCGTTACCAGTGGATCTTCTATCTGCCTCGTTCAGGGTCGAGCGATTGTTACCAGCGGATCTCCTATCTCCCCCATTCGGGGTCGAGCGATCGTCACCAGCGGATCTCCTATCTCCCCCATTCGAGGTCGAGCGATAGTCACAGTCGGATCTTTTATCTCCCCCATTTGGGGTTGAGCAATCATTACCAACGGATCTCCTATCTCCCCCGTTTGGGGTCGAGTGATTGTTACCAGCGGATCTCCTATCTCCTCCGTTCGGGGTCGAGCGATCGTCACCAGTAGATCTTCTATCTCCCCCGTTCGGGGTCGAGCGATAGTCGCAGTTGGATCTTCTATCTCCCCCATTTGGGGTCAAGCGATCGTTACCAGCGAATCTCCTATCTCCCCCGTTCGGGGTTGAGCGATCGTCACATTATCGGATTTCCTCTCCCTCATTCGGGGTCTAGAGGTTTTCACTGGTCGCAGATCAGCATATCAGATATTCTATCTCCCCCGTTCGGGGTTGAACGGTGTTCACTGGTCTCGGACCGGTATATCATATTTCCTTATCTCCCCCATTCGGGGGTTGAGTGATTTTCGCTGATCTCGGACCAGCTCATCGGATCTCATATCTCCCCCGGTCACGGAGCCGAGCGGGTTTTCATTGGTCACGGAGCATATCAAAGCAGTTTATCTCCCCCGTTCGAGGTCATCTCCAACGGTTGCGAACAATTGCTTCTGTGCGTCTTCGATTCCCGGGCTACACCTCCGTTTAGATCACGGGCACTGCGCCCGCTCGGCTAACGACTTTTGCTTGCGTGCGTTTTCGATTCATGGGTTATACTCTCATTCAGTTTGCAGACGATGCGCCCGCTCAGCTCACGACTTCCGTTTCCGTGCGCATGTGATTTTGTGGACTATGCTTCCCCTCCGTTTTCAAGCTCCACTTCCGCCCGACATTGCTTCATCGCTCGCTCAGTATTCGCTTATGTACTCGCTTGACGTTCGGCCACTCGCTCGGCATCGGTCTGGTAGCTGACTTGGCATCATTTCTCATAGTCCGCTCAGCATCGCTACCATCTCTTGCGCGACACTCTCTCGATTACTCGGTTCGCATTTTTTCGGTTGCCTGAGTTGCATCTTCTCGATCGCGCGCTCAGCTCGTTCGCCCGTCTTTCTACCTGATCAACATTATCTCCATTGCCTGGACCATACTATGTCTCGTCGCTCGATACTAATTGAGTCACTCGCTTGGCCTAGCCACAGCTACTCATTCGACGTGATAAGACGAGCCCAATGATATGATTTCGCGTTCGGTAGCAGTTTCGTTTTGGGCTTGGTCTAGTCAGTCGGACTTACACCTCTTTCGACTATACTTGAAGGGGATGCTTGTGATGTGGATACAGCGGGGGGCAGAGAAGTGATTGGGGAAAAGGAGAGGGTATTTCAGTTTTTTGGCGTGGGTAGGATTTTGATAAAAAGGCAACGCTGTTCATGGAGAAAGGAGGCCGATTCGTGCGTTTTTCTGCCGCCAAGGAAGAGCTTTCTTCCTCTTCATCGGCACCGACGCTAGCCGTCGGCCGCTCCCCTCCTCTCCTCTACCTCCTGTCCTCCGGCCTCCTCACTCCAACACTGCCATTAGGAAAGGGGGGAAGGACTGCTCGTTTTGTCTCCGCCGCCAAACTCGCACGCGAAAGAGGAGTCCCTTCTCTACGCCGGCGTCACCCAGGAGCTCAGCCGTCAGCTCCGGCGGCCACCGCCGCTCCCTCCAACGACCAGCGCTGCCTCCAGCAGCCACCTCCGCTACCCCCAGCGCCTACCGCCGCTACCCCAGCGGCTGGCGCTGCCTCCGCGGCCACCGTCGCCGCCTCTTGCGGCCACCGCCGCCTCCAGCAGCCATCGCAACTGCCCACCGCCACCTCTTCCCGCGTCTGGCGCTGTAAGAGCGCCCGTCGCCGCCTCTATCAGCCGCTACCACCTCTTCCTGTGGCCTCACAGCCGACTCTGGCGTACCCATAGTCGACTCTGATGGCTCTACAACCGGTGTCCACCATTTTCTGCACGGATCTAACCATTGCTGTGTGTCGGCCATCGAGCCGTTCTATCTCGTTTCGTACCATTATCATGCTTGTGAGTTATTAGCATTATCCGGCCTGCGTGTCGTGTGTCGGCCTGCGAGCTGCTATCATATTCAGCCTACATGTCATCCTTTCGGATCCCTGCTGCACTGGATTTCGTGTCGTCGCCCTTAGATCCAGCTCCTCAGCTGGCTCACACCCATCTACTCGTTCGAGCCGCTACAACTAGATCAGCACCTCGATCAGCTCGCCGACCCATCCGAGGGCACCCCCGGGGCCAAGGTACATCACTGTACTCGTTTTGTATTTATTTAGTTGTGCTATCATTGTTTGGATGCTTATATATTCGTGGAACCCGCCTCGAGCATTGGAGTACCAGAGACCGGGGCGACCCGGTCGCTGGTTGCAGGTAGTGTTGACCAGAGGACATTGGACGACTTGGTCAACACGGGAGACAACCCACCATCCAGGTCATGGAGATGTGGTCAACATTCCAGACACGTCATCCCGGCAAGTTCATCTTCTCAGATTTCTGATAGGATCATAGGTAATCGATTATTCCTAAATAATCATTCATATCAACATGTAGGTAAAAGGGATATGCAACCTAGAATCAAAAAACTTTAGAAAAGTGAGATTTTTCTTGATTCCAGAGTTAACAATTTTTTTTAGCCAAAAATACCCTCCGATATTTACATTTTGGGATAAAAATGCTCCTACAATTTTTATAATGAAAATTTCATTTTAAATTATAAAATTAAATAAAAAATAAAAAATATGTGATATTTTATTTAAAAAATAATGTAGTATTTTTGAAAATATTATATATGTAGAGAGGGGGAAGTTAAAAAAATACTAAAAAAAATTAAAAAAATGTAAAGTTAAAAAAATGAAAAATTAAAAAGAAAATTTAGAAAGAAAATAATAATAATAATAATAATAATAATAATAATAATATTATGTATGATTAATTTTATAATTGAAGGTAATATAGTAAAATACTAAACTAAATTATATATTAAAATCTCTAAATTAATAAATAAATTTTTGTTGTATTAATTAGGTTGAAACAAATAACATTAATATATTTTATTTTCCATAACCTTGTTATATAATTATCTGATAATCATATAATTAAGATTACCTAGCATATCCTAAGAGCATCTATATTGATTTGAACATTAATATATCTAGCTTCAAATAGTATGCCACATATCTATTATTTAGCATCTCATTTTTATTAGCACACCCTCATATTCATTTTAGATTTAGATTTAGATTTAGATTTAGGATGACAGTATTTTTGAAATTAATATGTTGTTTTGAAATTTTTTTTTTTAAATTATGGTGTGGTTTTCGAGAATCTCAGAAACGGAGTCAAAAGTGATGTTCCTCCCGTACATAGGGTAATATATTTTATATCACTTGAAAATTGAATATAAAATTTAGCTGAAATTTTTTTTTAAATATGTTTAAGTTCAGTTCCAACTCGTTAAGTTCGAATATAAATAAAATATTTATTGAACCGGCTTAAAAAATTTATAAATCGATTCAATTTATTTACGCTCCTAGTAAAAATTGATGTTCCTCCGGTACAAAGGGTAATATATATTTTATATGAGATGAAAATTAATTCTAAATTTTTTTTGAAATAATTACCCATATAAGAATTAACAGCGCCACCTGTACCTTGGATAAACATGTGAGAGAGGCTGGAAAAGGAGTAAATGGTCCCCCTCCTCGTTCACTATCCCAGCAGATCCAGTGCAGCAGCATCCTCACCGTCCATCCACAATCCCGTCCCGACATCGCGTTGTCCTTATCTGGCAGACTTTGCCGTTCTGGGCTTCTGCTCGCCCACTATAAATTCAAACCCATCCTCCTCCCCAGCAGTCACCACTCACCATTTGAAATACGAGCGATGGATCTCTCGACGGCAACGTGGACGGCGGCGGTTGTCGGCGCTGCCGCAGTCTACTGGTTCGTGTGGGTGATGGGCTCGGCGGAAGTGAAAGGTAAGCGGGCAGTGAACCTTAAGACGGGATCCGTCTCGCGGGATCAGGTACAGGAGAAGCACAGGCAGTTCTGGTCCTTCTTTGTCCGCTCCAAGGAGGACATTGCCGCCGCGTCCGACGAATACAGGAGGATTTCCTTCATCGAAACCTATTACGATCTCGTCACTGACATCTACGAGTGGGGATGGGGGCAGTCCTTCCACTTCTCGCCCTCACTTCCCGGCCGCTCCCACCGGGAAGCCACCCGCATCTACGAGAAGCGCGTCGCTGATGCCATAGCCGCTCGCCCGGGACAACGAATCCTCGACGTGGGATGCGGCGTCGGCGGCCCGATGCGCACCATTGCTGCCCACTCCGGCGCCGGCATCGTCGGCATCACCATCAGCGAGTACCAGGTCTCTCGCGCCCGCGAGCACAACCGCAGGGCCGGCCTCGACGGGCGCTGCGAAGTCGTCCGCGGCAACTACCTCGAGATGCCCTTCCCGGAATCCTCCTTCGACGGGGCTTACTGCGTCCAGGCCGCCTGCCACGCTCGCCGCCTGGAGGACGTCTACCGCGAGGTCTTCCGCGTGCTCAAGCCCGGCGCCCTTTTCGTGACCGACGATTGGGTCACCACTGCGCTGTACCGGCCGGACGATCCGCGCCACGTCGAGGCCATCCGCGGGACCGAGCGCGGCGGCGCGCTCGCAACCCTCCGTGCGCAGCACGAGTTGGCGGCAACCGCGCGCCAGGTGGGCTTCGAGGTCCTGGAGGAGCGCGATCTGGCGCTACCCCCGGCGGAGCCGTGGTGGACGCGTCTCAAGATGAGCCGCTTAGCCTACTGGCGCAACCACCTTCTGATCTCCGTCCTCGCCGTGCTGCGCATCGCCCCGAAGGGCATGGTCGAGGTCCACGAGATGCTTTGCGAGGCCGCGGCCCACATGAGCTATGCCGGCGAGACCGGCATCTTCACCCCCCTGCAAATGATCCTCTGCCGAAAACCTTCCATCAAGCCGTAACCACTATTCCACCAAACAAACTCAACTATATATATATATATATATATATATATTATGCAGCAAGCAGCTAGCCTTGTGAATTGTGATATATATATATGAGTTGTGAATCTTAGTTTAGGGTGCAAAAGGTATTTTAATGGACCGGTTTAGTGGTAAAAGCCACTTATTCACAAGAGCATGAAATAATAACAATGAAGAAATCATAATGTTAATATTATCAATGTGTTTAATTAAATAAAGTTGCAATATTTTTTTATGTGTATATTATATATTTTTTTCGTTATGTTAATGGTATGAGAAAAGGGATGTAATTAATGATAAAATAATGGTTACCCCTCTAATTTACTCTATGATAGCACTTTGGTGGGGTATTATCTTGATAAATCCTAGTTAGTTTCATTGATTATTTTTGGATGATCGATTAGTCATATAAAATTTTTTCATCGATCATTAGAGTAAATCGGGAAGTGTGCGCGGCGAGCAGCCTAGAAGCCCGACATCCTTTGGTTGTGCGTCTGGAGAAAAAATTCCTGCAAATACGACATAGCTGGGGATCAAATTGCAGGTGTCTGAACAACAACTTGAATGTCCGGCCATGGTACTAGTTTGGTGTGGTATTATCGCTGATAGCCTTGTTAGGTTTTCACAAATAACAATGTTTGATTTAAATAATTTAGTGTTTTGAAGTTTCCACATCTATTTTCTAGAAAAATAGATAATATTTTCTGGAAAATTAAAGAATATCCAAAAGTTATTTTTTATAAGAAAAGGGAAAACACGTCTTTTCCAGAAAATAAAAATGGAAACACATAAACCAAAGACTCTCTTAGGTTTTCTACTATTCTGGAGTTAACAAAAAATTTTCCAAAATTATCCTCTGAGACGAGCAGGTAGCATACGAGCAGCATTGGAGAGACTAAAATGAAGGGCAAAGTGGTGGGATGTAACGACATAGGTTGGTGTCGATCGCCCTCTGGACTTTCTGATAAACTCTAATATGCGCCATAGGAGTTATCGCTGATAAACTTGATAGTGTTGGTGCAACCTTAGGTCAAGGTTGACCCGACTCGAGTTGACTTGACTCGAGTTGTATTTTGATGTTTGACTTGGGAAGATTGTTGATGCAACCTTAGGTCAAGATTGACCTAGTTGAGTTGCATGTTGATGTTTGACACTCGTGGAAGAGTTGTATTCTTGATGTGAGACAAGAATAGATGGTTGGGAGATTATTGGTGCAACCCTAGGTCAAGGTTGACCTGGTTGACCTGAAAAGTCCAAGTATGGAGACTTGGCAAACGGAAAAGTCCAAGCAGGGAGCTTGGCACGCGAAAAGTCCAAGTATGGAGACTTGGCACTGGAAAAGTCCAAGTACGGAGACTTGGCACGGGGAAAAGTCCAAGCAGGTAGCTTGGCACGCGGAAAGTCCAAGTATGGAGACTTGCACGGAAAAGTCCAAGCAGGAGTTTGGCACGGAGAAAAGTCCAGTGAGTGAAGCCAGATGAAAGTCCCGTGAGTGAAGCCGGGCATGGAAAGTCCCGTGAGTGAAGCCAGGTGGGAAAGACCTAGTGAGTGAAGCTAGGCGTGTGGAAATGTGAGTGAAGCCGGTGAAAATCCTAGTGAGTGAAGCTAGGTGAAAGGGAAAGTCCCGTGAGTGAAGCCGTGGAAGTCGTGAGTGAAGCCAGGCAGGGGGAAAGTCCTAACCGGGATGTTAGGCAGGTGGAATCCTGGTGAGTGAAGCCGGTGAAAGTCCCGTAAGTGAAGCCGGCAGGAAAATCCAGATGGATCGGATGATCGGACATCCGGTGTTGAGGAAAGTCCAAGTAGGTCAAAGGATTGACCGGACACTTGGAGTTCTAGCAGTCAAGGGAGTGACCAGATGCTAGGGATGAAGTACCAATAGGTCAAGGTTGACCGGATATTGGTTTGGAAGTCTTGGGACTTGGTTTGGGCCAAACCCAAGCTCGGATCGGTCACCGACCGATCGGATATGTCTGTTGCTCGATCGGTCCGGTGACCGATCGATATCAAGCTCTGTTCGGTTCATCGACGGTCCGTGACCGATCGCCAGCAGAGGCAAGAGAGGCAGCCGATCGGTCCATTGCATCGATCAGTTATGTCCCTGATCGGTTCGGGGACCGATCGAGACGATGTCGCTGAGAAAGCAGGGTTGGGATCGTGGACCGATCCTTTGATCGGTCCACGCCGATCGTAACCCGCACAAGGTGGGCAGCAGTGAAGAAAGTCGATCGGTCCGGGACCGATCGAATAGTCCTGATCGGTCCCGACCGATTCAGCACTAGCCGCGCCGCAACGCCAGATTTCTTCGTAGTTTCTTCGCCGTCTTCTTCGCAGGTATAAAGGGGGCTGCTGCTGCGCGATGACTCTTCTTCCTTCTTGCTGTTTGGTGCTTGAGCTTTGTTGAGCTCCTCCAAAGCTTCGCGTGAGCTTCATTCCGCTGGTTGTTGTAGGCGTCGCGTGAAGTTGCTGCTTCACCTCCAGTCGACAAGAAAGCAAGCAATTGGTAGAGTGCGATTGTGTTCATATTGTATTGCTTTTCTTACTGCTCTTGTACTCTTTGTTTGCTGTTGCAAACGTTTGTGGCGAGGTTTCTCCACCCACAAGGAGTATATTGTATTAGCCGGTTCTCCGGGGACTCATCCACCGACGGATTGACCGGACTCGTCCACCTTACGGACACGCCGAGGAGTAGGAGCCCTAATCTCCGAACCTCGTTACATCCTCGTGTTAAGGTTTGGTTTTCTTCTCTTTCGTTTCTTTGTATTTTCCGCTGCGACTAACCTAATTGTAGGAAGAAACGAGAGCGATTTGGGGCGGCTATTCACACCCCCCTCTCTAGCCGTACGAAGGATCCTAACAAGTGGTATCAGAGCGAGGCCGCTCTTCGACGGATCAACACCCGGGGGAGCACGGGCTAGAGATGGATCTCTATGGAGAAGACATCACCATTCAACCCTTCTACGAGTCTCACGACAACTTCACATATTGGAAGGTAAGGATGATGTATTTTCTTAGAACTAATATGTTAAATTGGTTTTGTGTACAAGAAGGGTTTTCCCCTCCGATGGATGAGGAAGGAAAACCTATCAAGAAGAAGGAGTGGACGAAAGAGCAAATCCGACAATCCGAAATCAATGACGAGGTAACAAAAATTATTGAATTTGCTTTACCTAATAATGTTTTGTGCAAGATAGATAGGTACAACAATGCCAAGGAGTTGTGGAACAACTTGGACAAACTCCATGAGGAGAGCTCCACTTCAAGCCATGAAGAGGAGCCTAGTGAGTCAAGTAGCTCACATCATGGAAGAAGCGAATTGGGAGTTGAGGGCTACTCAACATCCAAGGAAGAAGAGGAGGAGAGTTCTTCTTCAAGTTCGGAGCAAGAAGAAGAAGCTTCTACCTCCGGGAGGGATGAAGAAGAGAGCTCGCATCCACCCTCAACCCTAGGTAACTCAAGCAATTTAAGTTCAATTAAATTACATATTATGTGCTTTGAGTGTAGGGAACATGGACATTACAAGAGTAAGTGTCCAAAGAGGGTAAGAAAGACTCCACCGGCGCCAAAGGTCAAGGAAGCCGGAGTCCCGAAACGCAAGGGCAAGGAGCACATCGTGTGCTTTCAATGCAAGCAACGGGGACACTATCGGAGTCAATGTCCAAGGGGGAGGCAACCTCACAAGGGCAAGAGACCGGGCACATCGATAGGGGGAGCTAAGGCAAACCCTAAGGTAACATTTAAGTCTCATTCTTGCAATTCAAATAGAACACATGCTAGTAGTTTTATTGCAATTGTCAAGAATGATAAGCATGATAATCTTAGGAATCGATATATGTGCTTAGGTGCCAAGCATGTTAGTCTAGGTAAGGATAACACTAGAAATACCAACCCTAGGATTAACGCTTCTAAAGTTAAGGAAAACCTAGGTAGAAATCCCAAGAAGACTAGACATATGCCTAGGAATACCTCAAGGAAGAGTGATAAATCAAAAATTGAGGTATTAGAAACGGAGAATCAAGTCTTGAGGTCAAGGCTTGATACCCTAGAAAAGGCCCTTAAAAATTTAGAGAAGTCAACTCTAGGGCCTAAGGGTCAAATGTTCAAGGACAAGAAAGGTTTGGGTCACAAACCTAAGTCCCAAGTGGTCAAGCCCACTTATCATAGTGTTCCATTCGATTATGGAACAAAACCTAGGGCTAGGAAGACCACCACCAAGGTCACAAGGGAAGTCACCCCTATAGTTGACCTTGATGAGACCCAAATGACCAAGGCTTTAAAGCCTAAGAGGGTCATTAGGAGGGTTGCTAGGGAAGTTATCCCTAGTGAATTTTTAGTGAACCCAATGAGCTCAAATAGGTATTGGGTTCCTAAGAGCATCTTCTCTATCCCATAGATGGGTTAGAGAGTGTCAACTCCAATTAGAAGGGTAGTTAACCCAACTTTGAGGAAATTGACACTCAAGGAGCATTTTCAAGGTTTTTGGGAACCTTTGAAAATGAAATGGAATAATCTTTATCATTCACTCCTTGGAAGAGTAAGTTGTGCCAAAGTAAGAATATATTAATCTTACTTTAAATTGACACAATTTGGAAAAACCTAGAGAAATATCGAATTGGGATTTTGATATTCTCTTAAGGTCCGGGCCTTAACTTAGAAGTGCTACTCTTGTAAAATCTTAAATGGTATAAATCAAACAAGAGATCAAGAAATGCCAATTTGGGTTTTGACATTTTCTTGGAGCACTTTGGGCAATCTAGGGTTAGATTTTAAGTTAGCAAAGTGGTTAAGGATACTTAGATAGGTAATCTAGGTATATTTATCTATGCTAACTTACCATGATTGGTTGCCATATGCCATGCCATGACATCATATTTATCTTATTATCATTTGAAATGTCATGATAATGCTTAGGTTATCTATATGTCATGTGTTAGTTTAGTTTCAAACTTTATGCCATGACATCATGACATTGGCACATGTTTTCATTTATGATACCATTTTATGCCATGTCATCATCTCTTGCATTAATAATCAATTGAATTGATTTAAGGACAAACATATAATTTGATATTGAGATCAAATTGGTGTTTAGAAAATGCATGAGAACTTAGCCTAAGTTGACCTTAACCCATATCTCACATCAAAATTGACTTGGATGTGTTTGATACACTTTAGATGTGTGTGAGATATTAGGATCATGAGTTAGGATCAAGGTGCATAGGTTTTGTACCTAGATGAGCCTAATTCAAGAAAATAGGGATCATAGGAAAGCTTGTGTACAAGTCATGTACATTTAGCCCTAAGATTATGGTCCTAAATTCAAATGGTTTTAAAAGCATTTTAAAATTGATTTGAAAAACCTTGATGAAGCTTTCCTAGTGATAGCATTCTTCATTGAGCAAGATGATACAAAGATGACTTAACTTTGAACTATTTCAAAGTTTTCGAATTTTGTATCAAGATTTGAAAATGGAAACTATTTTCATAGAAAACTATTTTTCCATGATAATGTATGTTATGAGGAATGTATCCTCAAAATTTCACAATTTTTCGAATTTTCTGGAATTTATTAGGGGTTTCTGAATTTCGGGAGAAGAAAAATCAGAAATCCCTGTGATCAGTGTCTGGATCGGTCGCTGGACCGATCCAGGGAGGGCTGGATCGGTCACTGGACCGATCCAGAGTGCTGTGGATCGGTCTGGTGACCGATCCAGTGAGGTCTGATAGCGTGCCAATGTGCTGAAATTCGACTGCATGTCTGAAATTTCGGCTGACAGTTGGTGTTTAGATTTATAAAGGTTTGAAACTCTCCAAGACATTGTTGGTGCAATGGTCAAGGGGGAGTTGGCTTTTAGGGGGAGTTTTTACTCCTTGAGGATTAGTGATATGGGATTATCATTAAGTGGATTGTTGAACTTAGTATCAAAGGGAAAATAAGAGTTTCAATGAAAGGTATGGGACTTTCATTAGGAAGAAACTCTTGACCTTGATACTCTCCTTTTTCTTTTTGATGTGTGTCAAAAAGGGGAGAGTGTTCATTGGAGAATTATTAGAGAACCCAAGTTAGGTTATCGGTTTAACCTAAGCTAGGGAAAGAATGTCAAGGAATGTTCGAGGAAGAACATTGGAATACCTTTTGATGTGTGTCAAAAAGGGGGAGAATTATTGGAGAACCCAAGTTAGGTTATCGGGTTAACCTAAGGGGAGAATGTCCAGAGAATGTTCAAGGAAAGAACATTGGACATTGGAAGATGGTTGGAAAACCTAAGTTAGGTTATCGGGTTAACCTAACTTGATTATGAGTTTTGTCAAACATCAAAAAGGGAGAGATTGTTGGTGCAACCTTGTCGTGGTTGACCCGACTCGAGTTGACTTGACTCGAGTTGTATTTTGATGTTTGACTTGGGAAGATTGTTGATGCAACCTTAGGTCAAGATTGACCTAGTTGAGTTGCATGTTGATGTTTGACACTCGTGGAAGAGTTGTATTCTTGATGTGAGACAAGAATAGATGGTTGGGAGATTA
The DNA here is from genome assembly GCF_018446385.1 of Zingiber officinale. Classification (NCBI taxonomy): domain Eukaryota; kingdom Viridiplantae; phylum Streptophyta; class Magnoliopsida; order Zingiberales; family Zingiberaceae; genus Zingiber; species Zingiber officinale. The sequence goes on along the minus strand of NC_056002.1, from coordinate 2,039,858 downwards.
TTGGTGCAACCCTAGGTCAAGGTTGACCTGGTTGACCTGAAAAGTCCAAGTATGGAGACTTGGCACTGGAAAAGTCCAAGCAGGGAGCTTGGCACGCGAAAAGTCCAAGTATGGAGACTTGGCACGGGAAAAGTCCAAGTATGGAGACTTGGCACGGGAAAAGTCCAAGTATGGAGACTTGGCACTAGAAAAGTCCAAGTATGGAGACTTCACGGGAAAGTCCAAACAGGAGTTTGGCACGGAGAAAGTCCTGGTGAGTGAAGCCAGGCAGTGGAAAGTCCCAGTGAGTGAAGCCAGGCAGTTGGAGCTGGTGAGTGAAGCCAGGCAGGGAAAGACCTAGTGAGTGAAGCTAGGCGGTGTGGAAACGTGAGTGAAGCCGGTGAAAATCCTAGTGAGTGAAGCTAGGTGAAAGGGAAAGTCCGGGTGAAGCAGGTGAAAGTCCCGTGAGTGAAGCGGTGGGAAAGTCCTAAGCGGGATGTTAGGCGGTGGAAATCTGGTGAGTGAAGCTGTGAAAGTCCCGTAAGTGAAGCCGTGCAGGAAAATCCAGATGGATCGTGATGATCGGACATCCGGTGTTGAGGAAAGTCCAAGTAGGTCAAAGGATTGACCGGACACTTGGCGGAGTTCTAGCAGTCAAGGGAGTGACCAGATGCTAGGGATGAAGTACCAATAGGTCAAGGTTGACCGGATATTGGTTTGAAGTCTTGGGACTTGGTTTGGGCCAAACCAAGCTCGGTCACCGGACCGATCCAGATACTTTGCTCGATCGGTCCGGTGACCGATCGATATCAAGTTTCTTGTTGTGAACGAAAGAGTCAAAGTAGACAGATGTCGATAGTGTTCTGTGGGCGTACTGATCGGTCGGGGACCGATCAGCACGGCGCCTGACAGAAAGCAGGTTGATCGGTCTGCGGACCGATCCAGGGCCCGACGTCCACGCACCGATCGAACCCGCATGAAGGTGGGCAGTCAGGAAGAGCGATCGGTCCGGGACCGATCGAATAGGTCTGATCGGTCCCCGACCGATTCAGTCACTAGCCGTTGCGCCGCAACGGCCAGATTTCTTCGTAGTTTCTTCGCCGTCTTCTTCGCAGGTATAAAGGGGTCGAGGGCTGCCGCTGCGCGATGACTCTTCTTCCTTCTTGCTATTCTAAGTGCTGCTGTGCTTGAGCTTTGTTGAGCTCCTCCAAAGCTTCGCGTGAGCTTCCGGCTGGGTTCCTGCTGTTGTAGGCGTCGCGTGAAGTTGCTGCTTCACCTCCAGTCGACAAGAAAGCAAGCAATTGGTAGAGTGCGATTGTGTTCATATTGTATTGCTTTTCTTACTGCTCTTGTACTCTTTGTTTGCTGTTGCAAACGTTTGTGGCGAGGTTTCTCCACCCACAAGGAGTATATTGTATTAGCCGGTTCTCCGGGGACTCATCCACCGACGGATTGACCGGACTCGTCCACCTTACGGACACGCCGAGGAGTAGGAGCCCTAATCTCCGAACCTCGTTACATCCTCGTGTTAAGGTTTGGTTTTCTTCTCTTTCGTTTCTTTGTATTTTCCGCTGCGACTAACCTAATTGTAGGAAGAAACGAGAGCGATTTGGGGCGGCTATTCACACCCCCCTCTCTAGCCGTACGAAAGATCCTAACAGATAGGTTATCATTGACAACCTTATTTGATTTACATAATCAATGATTTCAGATAATATAATATACACCCCACATAAGTAATTAGGGAATATAACACGGAATCAGAAAATCTTAGATTTTCTACTATTCCGGAGTTAACAATAATTTTTTTTCCAAAATTATCCTCCGAGGCGAGCAGACAACGATGACAAGCAACGTAGGAGAGACTAAAGCGAAGGGCAAAGCAGTGGCATACAACAGCGCAGGTCGACATCGACCACCCTCTCGACTTTCTTTCTGGTGGACTCTAATATACTCCATAGGAGCTATCACCATTACAACCCACGACGCCTTTAAGCTCCCCTCAACATCGTCTCCTTATCTCTCCCATCCTCCATTTCCTTTCCCGTTGTTCCTTGTCTTTTGTACTGGTCGTTTTTCTTCGACTGTTCTTTTATATTCACTTTTGAAACCTCAAGATGTGAACATTTTCATGATTTCTCTAAATGATTTGTCTTCTGTGCATGATCCTGTCCGAAAATCATGGAGACGACAAGCTGGAGATGTGTCTGTTGGAACCCCAAGGTTGTTTTGGTGTGATCAACAACTTAAGTTAGGTTCTGTGTGTATTTAACCTTGTGTCTAAGTGTGCAGGAGCTTAGGAACACAGGTAGTCGAGCGGAAGACGCAGCTAGCGAGAAGGACGGCAGTCCGAGGGACGAGGTGCTGCTGAAGAGTACACTGGTGGACGAGAAGGAAGCGTGCGGTGATTCCGAGGGACGAAAGCCGGAGCGGAAGATTACTCGGGGAGCAAGAGACGCAGCTAGCGAGAAGGACGGTACGTGGTGCGTCCGAGGGACGAAGACTGCGGATGAGTACGCGGGCGGACGAGAAGGAAACACGCAGCGATTCCGAGGGACGAGAAGTCGGAAGGAAGCCCGCTCGAGAAGACCGGAAGTTGGGTTCGGGTGAGCCCTTTTCCGGATGGCAGAGATCACCCAAGCAAGCAGATCCGGAGTAGAAGACCCGGATCGAGCCGAACCAAACCGGAGCAGTGGTCCCCGGATGAAAAGTCAACATTGGTTGACTTTGGGCTCCGGGGCGCCCGGACTAGTATTTTGACCAGATCGAGTCAAAACTCGATCTGAACGTTGGGGGATAAAATTTATCCCCCCCAGGGTGCCCGAAACCCTTCCAGGCGCCCCGACCAAGGCTATAAATATAGCCTTGGTCCAGAAGCTTTGTATCAACTCAGAAATTTACATTCTAAACACTTGTGCGCTTCTGTTTTAGTTTAGCTTCTGTCTTTTGTGCTTTCACTGCTGTAAGAGGCTTCTCCGCCTGAAGGAGATATTTTAGTGCACGTTCATTCCTTGGATTAACAACCTCCTTGGTTGTAACCAAGTCAAGTTGTGAGACTCTTCTTTCTGCTTTTTATTTACTGCTAATTTACTTTATGCAAGTGTTCTGTTGAAAGTTCGAGAAGGGTCTTTGTTGTTTTTTTTTACAGACTATTCAACCCCCCTTCTAGCCGGCCCAACGGTCCTACAAGTGGTATCAGAGTCGAGACGCTTCAGGAGGACTAACCGCCGAACGAAGCAACGAGATGGCCGGATCTAACATCCACCCACCAAAATTCGAGGGGGACTTTGCAAGCTGGAAGAAGCACATGGAGGTATTTTTCGGTACCGATTTTGATTTATTACTAACAATGGAACACGGTTTTGAAGCTCCCGAGGGCAAAGCGAAAAATCAATGGACAAAGAAAGAGCAGGCCAAGTACGTGGCAAACAAGAAAGCAGAATTCCATCTGCTAACCGTACTTCCGCCACAAGAAGTCAACCGTGTCGGCACCTACAACTCGGTAAAGGAGCTTTGGGAGAAGTTCCTTGAATTACACGAAGGAACATCCGAAGCCAAGCTTGCGAGACGGGACTTACTTCGCAACCAGCTCACCAACCTCCGTCTTGAAGAAGGTGAAACAATTGCACATCTACACTCGAAGATACAAGAGTTCATCACCGGACTTTCGAATCTCGGAGAAGAGGTAAGTAGCCGAGATTCGCTCAGGTACGCTTTAAATTCCTTCCCTAGAAATTCAAAATGGGCATCACTAGTATCACTAGTAGATGCTTTTTACATTTCGAAGGTTTTAGAAAAAATTTCATTAGAAAATTTTTTTTCAACATTTGAAGTGCATGAGTCAAGATGTGCAGGAATGAGGGAGCCAAAGAACAACGTCGCCCTCAAAGCCTCGAGAGACGAACCTGAATCGGAATCTTCTCTCGACGACGAGGAAATGGTAATGATGGTAAGACGATTTAAGAAGTTATACAATTCTAGAAAAACTAACCATCCACAGGGTAGAAAGAAAAGAACTATCCGCTGCTACCATTGCGACGAAGAAGGGCATGTCAAGGACAACTGCCCCAAGCTGAAGAACAAAGACAAGGAAAAGGGTAAGAAGCCTATCCAAAAATGAAAGGCCCTGAAGGCGACGTGGGACGATACCTCGTCCGAATCAGAAGTCGAAGCATTTTCCGGACTCGCACTGATGGCGAGTCATCAAGACGACGACTGCGATTCAAGCTCTTCCGAAATGAGCATCGAGTGCATCGATGAAGGGGGAGACACGTCGGAAGAAAGCAGCAGCTCAGGGGGAGAAACGGACAACGAGATCGACAAGGTAAGTCAGGTACGATCTCTTCCTCCCGATAAAATGTTTAAGTTCGTTAAACTTTTAACAAAAGATTGCTGCAAATTAGAAAGTGAAAATAAAAATTTAAAAGTAATTCTAGCTAAGTCTTGTCCCTTAGAAGAATTAGATAAATTAAAAATAGCAAATGAAAAATTGAAATTTGAAAATGATGATTTGAAAATTCAAGTAGATAACTTGAAAAACTATGCATGTTCATCTAGAACCAATTTTAGAAGATTTAATAATTTAAATTGGTACTTTAAATATCACCCAGGATAAATTAGGAACATTTCAAGAAAATATGTCCCTAAAAGCTTCTTAATTAATCCAGTAGGGTGGAACCTATATTGGGTTCCTAAATCATGCCTAAACTAAATTGTAAAATTAGCGCTTTAAGTGAGAAAATTAAACAAAGAATTTTCTTATGAGGCTTTGTCAAGGAAGTGGTTGATGCTCCAATAACCAAGAAGGCCTAGTGCCTTGCCACGACCTGGAAGCCAAAATATTGAAATAAATATTTAATTAACTTACGAATAAAGCATTAATACAAGAATTAATTAGTGCTTTAAAAAGGTTATTCAAAACATTTTATTTCAGAAATTTACTTACTTAGAATTTTTTTTCCCTAAGTTTTTTTGTGCTTAAAAATTCTCAAAAATTTAAGTTAGGATTTTTTTTGGATTTTTTTTCTTACTTAGAAAAATTCTCAAAAATCATTTCTTCCTAAGTTGAAAACTTTTTCCTGAAACTAGAAATCTCAGCTTAAATAACTTAAATTTTTTTAAAATTTCTTAAAAACCTAGAAATTTTTTTTAAAATATTTTTTGTATGTTTTTAAACCCTTAGATTGTTTTTTTCTTGGAATCCCATTTTTTTGTGATGAAAGGGGGAGAAAGGAAAGTATAAGTCTAGGGGGAGGTAGATAGATTTTAATATTTTTCTATCTTTTTGCACTTAAATTACAAATTAAGTTAATTTACTTAACTTTATTTTATATCTATTTTAACCCTAGCTTAACTTAGGTTGATCACACCAAAAAGGGGGAGATTGTTGGAATCCCAAGGTTGTTTTGGTGTGATCAACAAGTTAAGTTAGGTCCTGTGTGTATTTAACCTTGTGTCTAAGTGTGCAGGAGCTTAGGAACACAGGTAGTCGAGCGAAAGACGCAGCTAGCGAGAAGGACGGCAGTCCGAGGGACGAGGTGCTGCGGAAGAGTACACTGGCGGACGAGAAGGAAGCGTGCGGTGATTCCGAGGGACGAAAGCCGGAGCGGAAGATTGCTCGGGGAGCAAGAGACGCAGCTAGCGAGAAGGACGACACGCGGTGCGTCCGAGGGACGAAGACTGCGGATGAGTATGCCGGCGGACGAGAAGGAAACACGCAGCGATTCCGAGGGACGAGAAGTCGGAAGGAAGCCCGCTCGAGAAGACCGGAAGTTGGGTTCGGGTGAGCCCTTTTCCGGATGGCAGAGATCACCCAAGCAAGCGGATCAGAGTAGAAGACCCGGATCGAGCCGAACCAAACCGGAGCAGTGGTCCCCGGATGAAAAGTCAACGTTGGTTGACTTTGGGCTCCGGGGCGCCCGGACTAGTATTTTGACCAGATCGAGTCAAAACTCGATCTGAACGTTGGGGGATAAAATTTATCCCCCCAGGGTGCCCGGAACCCTTCCAGGCGCCCCGACCAAGGCTATAAATATAGCCTTGGTCCAGAAGCTTTGAATCAACTCAGAAATTTACATTCTAAACACTTGTGCACTTCTGTTCTAGTTTAGCTTCTGTTTTTTGTGCTTTCACTGCTGTAAAAGGCTTCTCCGCCTGAAGGAGATATTTTAGTGCACGTTCATTCCTTGGATTAACAACCTCCTTGGTTGTAACCAAGTCAAGTTGTGAGCCTCTTCTTTCTGCTTTTTATTTACTGCTAATTTACTTTATGCAAGTGTTCTGTTGAAAGTTCGAGAAGGGTCTTTGTTGTTTTTTTTTTTACAAGCTATTCAACCCCCCTTCTAGCCGGCCCAACGGTCCTACAGTGTCTTCTGGGTTAATTGCATGTAGACCTAGCTCCGCTCTACAACATAAGAATCGTTAGTGTCGGGCCGGGAAGGGGTTCTTGGCGTTGGCCCTACAGCGATCAAGTTGGTCACTACAGAAAAAGAAAGTGTGCGGAGCAACAGTAATCGAAGATGTGAATAGTGGATCACAAGCGCGTGCGTACCTCTGTCAGTGCTTGGGACCCATTAATATAGAGCTCTTGTAGCTTGTGTGCTCGCTTCCCCAAGTTTTTTATGAAAAGACTTGTCAGGAAAGTGCCTCTGACATTATACCTTAACAGGACCTGCAAATCTCTGATGGGACAGTAGAAGCTTCTACCTTACGATCCGCCAGTTGACCATGCTTGGTATCAGTGGCACTATTTTTCAAAAGGATATTGAGAGATACGTCAATGATCCCTTTGCTCGGTCGAGCGAGATAGCCGCTTGGCTGAGTACTCCCCGCTCAGCCTGACTTGTCCTCTCTTCCATGCTGTAGGGCAACTCAATAGCTGGTTTTTGCTCGACCGGACTAAAGCTCAGGTCGTCCTAACACTTCTCTTCTCCATGATGAGCGCCTGATGATATTGGCTGCAGGGCCTTCTGCTCTGACTAGATCATTATCGATCGGGAACATCATGCCCGATCGACAATTGTAGTAGAGATCTATTTGGCCCCCTGTAGTGAGCCCACTGGTTCTCTAGCGTTGACCTCATTGACTTTGACCTCCATGTTGACAACTGACACCGCTTTTGACTTGAACTGGGCGGGCCCTCCTTTACCACCGCATCACAGCCTCCCCCTCAAGTCTAATCGAAGGAGACTGTAAGTCCAACTGACTGGATGAGTATTGCCTCAAGTGACTTTCCGTTGATTGGGCATTCTATGTGCTCTAGTCGTCGTTCTGCCTCCTCTTATTAGTTTAAACTCCAAGCGTCGTTAAGCTATAATAAGCATCCAAGTTCTGTTGCTAGCTCGGTGATCTCATTCTCCAATCGGCTTTTTCTATGCAAAGCCGACCAGGGTTGTTGGCACCCAATGATAGTGGCTGACGTCATCTCCAATTCTAGGAGACCATGCAAATCTTTTATCATCATAGTGGAGCGCGACCATGCCTTTTAATTAAATCCATTAATGCTCTCGCATAGCCGACTGCCACATGTCCCACCTGTAGAATCGAAAAGAATTTAGATATCTCCACAATGACATGATATTATCCACTTTGGGCCTAAACCCTCATGGTTTTGCTCTTGGGCTCTACCCAAAAGGTTTCATACCAATGCAGATATCTTTCTCTTATAAACTCATGATCTTTCCCATGTGTTTTCAATGTGGGACTATGTTTGCAACCTTACAACCCCAACAATTCCCTCCCCCCCCAAACAAATGACCACAGGCTCCCACTAGGACTTCCTGCCCCTCGGTCCACCCAACCTACTAAGACTTTTTGCCTAGTGTCTGGTTCTCTTGATCCATACACGGGAGCCCCCACTTCTTCGTTCGAGGTCAATATTCCACCTATATGGTTCAATTGGATCATGACTCTTGTGCACAGTCGGCGGTTAACCCTTCTGACAGTCCGGGCTCTGATACCAATTGTAGAATCGAAAATAATTTAAATATCTTCACAATGGCATGATATTGTCTACTTTGGACCTAAGCCCTCATGGTTTTGCTCTTGGGCTCTACCCAAAAGGTCTCATACCAATGGAAATATCTTTCTCTTATAAACACATGATCTTTCCCATGTGTTTTCAATGTGGGACTATGTTTGCAACCTTACAACCCCAACACCACCTTCTGTCGTCGCACGTTTGACGTGATAGGCAGACATCTGCTGATGATGTAGCAGGCGCCGTTTCAAATTTCATGGTCAAATTTCATCCTGGTTTTGTGCAACCCTTGATCAGATGTCTCTGGGCGATCAACCATGAGGTTTATAAACCTTCATTTGCTCACCGTCGTCTCCACATTGCCTTGCACTTTCATCTTCGAACAATCTCTGCGACACTTTCGTCTGCGACTAAGCCTCCTCCGTGAAATCTGCACTTCGCTTCTTCTTGATTTCTTTGTTTTCGATGGCCAATTCTCCGTAACCTCCTGTGTCTATCACCGGGCTTTGGTATACTTCTACCGAGTCGAAGTTCAATGGGATGAGATACAACAGATGAGGTCCACCTACCATTTCCCCTCCGATTATCAACTTGCGATCCCCTTTGCCTATGACCGGCCTCATGAACCTCCCACCAACTTTATACCCTTTTTCAAGGACCAATTTTGCGTCGGTCTCCCTGCATCAGCTAGTGAAAAACTCCTTTAAATTGTTGTGTGGGGTGGTCGTGCTATTTCACCTGCACGACATCACTTTATTTCTCCGGGTCTTTCATTATTTTTATTATCCTAAGTTATCCGAGTCGAGGACCTTTTTATTCCAAGCCTGAGTGGGCTCAGTCTTTCTTAATAAGATGTCGACCTCCAACAAACACTAGAAAGAGAACTACTTCTTCGTTTACTTTTCCACTCGGCCGAGTTTCCCGACCAGTTGGTAGATAGAAGTGATGATGCTTTCGTCGCTCGACAGATACCTCAGTTGATCTAAATATCGCCAAGCAGTCGTCACTTTGGCCAGCCAGAAGTATCACATCCTCCATCTTCTATTGGAGAGTGTCTTATACGTGTTCAGACTAAGCCCGATCTGAACGCGGCTGTCGTCCATCCTAAGTATACTCTTTCTTTGACTCATTATTGAATCTAACTAATTTTTCCTCCTTTATTGTAGCCTAAATCATGATGAGAGCGCGTCTAAGCGGCAAGAATAGTCTGGCGGAAGCAGAGATCAACGCTGCGGGCTTGGCCGAGTTGGAGAGCCGAGGCCTACAGCCAGTCACCCACTCTAACGATCTGTTCTGTGAAGCTAGAGGAACACATGTGCCAACTAGCGAGGGTGAAGTGAGCCGGACAGCGGCTAGCGATGTTGCGGTTACCACTACTACTCTCCTTCCCGAAAGGCCCTTAATGTTGTCGATCGCGGTGGCCTCGGAGTCAGCCACTTCCGGTGAACCTCTAATACGATGCAAGAGGCACCGCGGGGAAGTTTCCCCCTGATCCGCCACTTCCACCCTGTAGACCCCTGTCTATCCTGGTTCACGCTCCTCAGAACGGGGTGAGATATCATCCCTTGCATTTCCCGAGTCGACCGTTCTACAGCTCCTAACATCCGTGTCCTTCGACCGAGCTGGTCAACAGAACAAGCCTCAGTGAAGGTCTAGCTCGTTGCTAAGGATGCCGAGCTGGACTCGTTAAGGACCGAGTTGGAGGCATCCTGATCGGCCTTCAAGATCTATCAAGAGGGGGAAACCGATTGATTCAAAGTTTTCAAGCATGATTACCTTCGCTCGAATGCCTTTAATGACTGGCTCATGGACCCGACGCTCCGCCTTTTCAATTTTGGCATCGATGACACACTCGAGCAGTTGAAGGACGGCAACTATCTACCTACCGCGCTGACCGACAAGGTTATAAACAAGGAGAAGCTGATCGAGTCGCTTCCTGACGACATGCTCAATTACCTCGAATAGTCTTCTTTTTATCTTTCCAGGTCATCTTTTGTAGCCCCTCCAAGTGCCTTGTAAAAAATTCTGCGCATCTTGCTTCTATTATCAATGCATGATCGTCCGTTCGGCGCATCTTGCTTCTATTAATTTTCCAAGTATTCTTTCATGCATCACTTATCCGGTGGTAAGGCAGGGCACGCTCAACAGAAGGGTCAATGACACAAGGGTGGTCAGAGTCAAGACGGTCAACACCCCGATCGTCAGCGTCCGATCGGAAGTAAGAGAACCCGACCGGATATCAATACAGTTCGGCTCCAGACCGAGCTTCCGATGCTCAGAAGATCAAGTATCAACGAATCCAGATGCCGAGCGGCCAATCCACTTGGACTTGCCTAAAACCTCAGAATCAACAGAGTGGAGTCACAACCGAGTTGACAGTGGAATGATGACCGAGCGGCTCTCCCGCTCGACCCAAGGAGGGGCAGCCGTCCGAATGGACGAGGATCGGTCGAGCGGCTCTTCCGCTCGACCCAGAAATAGACAAAGGGAGTAGATGATGATATTCTTCTGGGAACCAGTGCCACCGAAAAGCGGCATGGTTGATGGCATGGTCAAGCAGAGGATCATAAGATGGAAACTTCCACTATCTTGTCATGGATATGCTCGGGCTGTTAAGGTATGGTGTCAGAGACGCTTTTCTGACATGTCTTTTCAGGATATGTTTTGAGAAGTGTGTACGCCTCGAGAAACATACATACGCTCTCCGGGAGTCCTATATAAGGACCCCCAAGCTTCGACGGAGGTATGAAATCTCTACTGTAGCTACTATTACGTTGTTGCTTTCACTTCTCTTCTTTGCTTACTTATTACTACCGTCGGTGATTGACTTGAGCGTCGGAGGGCCAATACCGGGGAACCCCTCCCTGTCTCAGCACTGGCATCTTGTGATTGCAGGCTCATCTCGTCGAAGGTCCACGCACATTCAACAGGAGTGCCACGTCCCCAACACCCATCGCCTCGACTCTTGAACAGGATCAATCACCGTTCAACAAATCTCTTTTTTTTAAAAATTTTGCGAACGCTTCCTCATGCACCGCCGTTTGAACCCCGTGAGGCTATATACCATCTAGTGTTTTGTGAAATTTTTCTAAGTATGATTTCTCACTTTTCCGCTTGTCAATGTAACTAGTATCTGAAACATCCGTGTGCACATTCCTACATAAGTCGAACGATCCTATTTTAATGAAGCATCTCTGCTTTGGTCATTACTTGACCTGTTAACTTTACTCTCAGACTTTATGAAAGTCGTTTGGCTTTATTCATCATAGACTCGATTTATAGCCGCTGCTCAGCTGTTGTTACCGTAAATTCAGGTTTATAGCTGTCGCTCGGTCGTTGCCACCATAAACTAGGGTTTATAATCGTCGCTCAATTGTCGACCAAGACTAAGGTTTATAGTCGCAGCTCAACTATTGACGAAGACTAGGATTTATAGTCACCGCTCGACTGTTGACGAAGATCAAAGTTTATAGTCACCACTCGATTATTGACGAAGACCAGGGTTATAGTCGTCGCTCGACTGTTAAAGAAGACTAGGATTTATAGTCGTCGCTCGACTGTTGATGAAGACTAGAGTTTATAGTCGTCGCTCGACTGTTGATGAAAACCAGAGTTTATAGTCGTTGCCCGACTATTGATGAAGACCAGGGTTTATAGTTTCTGCTCGACTGTTGACGAATACTAGGATTTATAATCATCGCTCGACTATTGACGAAGACCAAGGTTTATAATCGCCGCTCGACTGTTGACTAAGACTATGGTTTATAGTTACCGCTCGACTGTTGACGAAGACTATGATTTATAGTCATCGTTCGACTGTTGACGAAGATAATAAGAGCTACAATGTTGCCTCTTCATTGACATATAAGTAAAAAATCTCATGTTGTTGTGTTGCTCTACCTTTGTTTATTAGTGTTGTTACTTGCTATTATGTTGGTTGCTTATAAAATTTCTTTAGAATATTGTAAATATTATTTTTAAATGTTGGAAATTTATATATTAAATTTTATTGTCAAATTTCATATTTTAAATGATTTATAATATTAGAAAATTTTATTTTATTTATTTTTTTTATTTAAAATAGACAGTGATTTTTCATCATTCTAAAATTGTTGTTTTTGCCTTCCAATATAATGATTTTTAATCATTGTCTTTGATTATCCCCTTTAACAACACAACCTTTAACAACATTTCTAAAGGGGTTATGAAAACAGTAAAAAATTATTTTTGTTAGGCTTTTTTTCTTATAGTGGTTATTCTCTGACAGGCTGTTAGAATTCTATGATAGGTTGTTAAGATTTTTTGACCATGTTGCTCCTTCTATATATCTCGGCCAGGGGTTGGCCTGATTGGGTGCCTTTTGTTGCAAAGGAGGAATCGAATCTTTATTCTAGTGCCCTAAGTGAAATCCTGCCATGTCTTTAGGACCGTTCAAATATATATTGTGACTCTGAAGATCTGAGTAACATCTTGCCCTATCATTAGGAGCACTCAAGTATATGTTATGACTCTAGAGATTTGAGTGAAATACCGGCCCGTCCTTAGGACCGCTCGAATATATATTGTGATTCTAGAGATTTGAGTGAAATACTGGCTTATCTTTAGGAACGCTCAAGTATATGTTGTGACTCTGGAGATATGAGTGAAATACCGCCTTGTCCTTAGGATCTCTCAAACATCTGTTATGATTTTGGATGAAACCATATAAACGGGTCCCTTGAGCCTGAACGACTTTATGGACATCCTGCCGTATACAAGGCTGCTCGTCTTCTAGAGCAGGGGAAACTAAGTCCTAAGGGACCAAACTAGCCTTTCGTTTGGGCATCTTCTCAACTGGGGGTTGATTCCTGTTCACTTAAAGTAATATCTCGAGCTATTTAGATCTAGTCAGGTTATTGAAACCTACCCGACTACACCTACTCAAGCAAGACTGTCCATTAGGCCAACCGTCCTTGAATCGGGGGCGTCAGTACAAGATGAGAGGCTTATCTTTGTCCAAGGGTAACCCTTTGACCATCATCTCACCTTGACTTCGCCTTCTACGTCAGTCCGAGGTTCTCATTTAACACCCCATATCACTAGCATCCCCTTCAAGTCTAGTCGAAGGAGACTAATAGCCGACTGACTAGATCCGAATGTTCTTTTGACCTGGATGGAGATGTTTCCGCCCATCCTTAAGTGTCATGATTAATTATTCTTAGAATAAAGTATATGTGAGAAGCCTGACGTTTAATAATGTGCTACCGATACATGGAAATGTGTTTTTTTAGCGTGATGATTCAACTGTCTCTTCTATCATAAATGTCCCTTCATGGGCGAGTGTAATGTGTCCCACTAGCACATTCTTTGAAGCGACGGTTGACGCACACCTTTTCGTATGAATCAACAACACTACTTCCTTTGTTAACAATCCATCAACAGTCAACAAAGGGTAGACAGTTTGAATCGAATGGACGTAATGAAGCTAGACCTTGTAGATTGTATTAAAAAATCCTAAGAGACACAGAAGTGCATCACTCTGCACTTCATCTTCTTCGCTCTACACTTCGACGATTTCCTTCGACCATTCTATCTTCCTCTCGATCTCTGACTAGTAAGCTCTCTCCCAAATCTTTTTCTACCTATCTTGTATTTTTCATGACCCAGGAATCCGTTGCTCCCTGGTACACCTTTACCCGTTCAGATTTTAATAGTGCCAACTAATATGCTTTTTGCTTGCAATATGAGATTCCTAAGAGCTATCTTATTCGCTTCCCTTCTTCTCAAGACCACCCCCATCATCCTCTCTTAGGGTTTGCTACCTTTTTCAAGGACCAAATGAAAGCTGGTTTACGTTTTCCATTCCCCAACTTTCTTTGTGAGATAAGCCAATATTTTAATATTCCCCTCCCCCAACTTACTCCAAATGCATTCTACAGTATTTGTGGTATGTTCATTCTATTTCATCTATATGATATACCACCCATCCCTAGTAATTTTCATCTATTTTTGTACCCTAAAAAATTGGAGCCATGGGTTATTTTATTTCAATCTCACCAGAAGGCTATGTTTTTTATGGACTTGCCTTCTTACAACAAAAAGTGGAAGGACTGCTTCTTCTTTGTTGGAATGCCTGAGCACACCTCTTAGCCTACCGCCTAGCGCTAGATCCTATCTTTATCTCCTTGAAGAAGGTAGGCGAAGTGCAATTCTGAGCTCCTAAGTTGTTACAGAAAGGACTACTATATTTATTTGAACTTAGTCCTATTCGAGCGAAGCTTTGCTACTCCTTTGGTAAGGTCTACAATTTGGTCCATTACATTATCTCTAACTAAGGTTTACTTTGTTTTCTGCAGTGGATGCTGTTAGAACTGTTAGAGTGTATACTAAAAGTCTAGCTTTTATAAACATTTATTTTTGAAATAAAAGAATCACATTGGTCAAATGTCTACGTTTATTTGTTAAGTGTAGTTGTTCAAATTAATTTATATTGTAGATAACATGGTGTGTGGTGTCACACACAGAAGATCGTGTTATCAGTTCTTTATAAATTATAAACAGTTGCTCACGACTAAGATGGAAATGAACAAACCGTTGGAAAAGTCGTAGTGTAATTAGGTATTAGTTTATCTTGACTAATAAATTACACTAATACACTCTAAGTGTATTGAGTAGGACCATTTAAGGTAAGTTCTTTCTATACCGACTTAATAAAAGAACTAGACCTTAGTTATTATGGAAGTGTATGCTCTTAATCCTAATATAATAACAAACACATATATTTAGTATTTATTTCTTTGACTTATCAAAGGGTGAGATTTATCTCGATAAATCAATAGGCCCGATAAGTTGGTAAATGATATTACTTATAGTGTGTGTTGATTATAGTAGGAAACTGTGTCCTAGTAATATAGGTTGAGAATGTCCCCAAGAGGAGCTCATAAGGATTGTCATGTTAAACCCTGCAGGTGGACTTAGTCCGACATGACAATGAGGTTGAGTGGTACTACTCTTGGACTAAGACATTAATTAAAATGAGTTGTCAGTAACTCAATTAGTTAGTGGGCATTCGATATCTTAAACACAGGGAGACTAACACACTCATGATATGAAAGAGTCCATAATGTAATTTGGGATTGGTGCGGTAGTACAATAATAACTCTCTAGTGGAATGAGTTATTATTGATGAACTTGAGTTGTGTGTTCGGGGTGAACACGGGATACTCAAGCTCGTAAGAAGGCCAAAACCAATTTCTCCTGTAGGTCCCTGTCGTAGCCTCAATGAAGCCTTAAATCCACTCATGAAAAGCTCATCTTGGTGTCCAAGAAGGGGCCGACCCATGGCTTAGTGACCAAGCCATAGGGGCCGACCACTTACTTCTCAAAGGGGTCGGCCCTTTGCTTGGTGCCCAAGCACCAATAAAATTCAAACTAGGAGGGGTGTTTTGAATTTTTAAAATCTTCCCTTTTTAGATATCTACAAATTTTAAAAGAGAAATTTTAAAATATAAAACTTTCCTTATTTGAATTAGGCCACATAGTTTAAAAGAAAGTTTAAAAGTTTTAAAACTTTCCTTTTTTAACCATCCTCATGGTTGTTGGAAAAAAGGAAGGGAGTTTTAAATTTGAAACTTTCTATTTTTGTAACCATGTTAAAAAAGGAAAATTTAGAAGAGAAGTTTTAAATTTTAAAACTTGATTTTAATTTTTAAAACTTTCATTTTTTAACATCCACATTAGGAAATTAAAAGAGAGCTTGTACCATTTTAGAAGAGCTTTCCTTCTTTGCTTATAAAATTTTTACAAAGATTATTTTCCTTCTTTTAAGGGCTGGCCACCCTTGCTTGGTGCCCAAGCAAGGGGTCGGCCAATCAATCAATTAAATGAGAAAAGGAAAAATAAAAGGGGAAAAAGAAAAACAAGAGGAAGATTTTAATTTTTGTAACAATCTTTCCTTATTTGCCTTGGGCAAGTATTATAAAAGAAGGGGAGAAGAGGCCTCATGATAGATCAATTCTTATTCTCTTGCTTGTGCTCCCACTTGTGGTCGGCCCTCTCTTCCTCTCTTTTCCCCTTGCTCTCTTATTTCTTTGTGGTGGTGGTGGCCGGATTTTAGAGAAGGAGGAAGAAGACTTTGGGTGGTGTTCATCTTGGAGAATCGTCGCCCACACGACGTCCAAGAGGAGGCGAGAAATATGGCAGAAGATCTCGAGGTTATTAGCATACAAAGAAGAGGTATAACTAGTAATTATTTTTCGCATCATGCTAGTTCTTCTGGACGAATTCAAAATACAAGAGGCATATGATTCTAGAGTTTCGGATTTGTTTTGAAGTTGTGTTTTTTTTTTGTTTTTCAAATTTGTGATTTGATTGTTCCTTTTGGTTAAACCTAATGTTATTTTAGGAAATTAAATATTGAATTTCTATTAAAGGCTTTGTCAAGGCGGTGGTGGATGATCCCATATCCAAGAAGGCCTAGTGCCTCGCCATGTTTGACCTGGGAGCCGATTTTAGAAATAAATATTTAATCAACTTTATAACATAGGTGGATTTGGATCAATAGTGTTAAGTTTCGCTTGCGATCCAAATCTAAACAATTAAGAACAGATAAGTTAAATTTGGAATCAATAATGTTAAGTTCCGTTTGTGATTCCTAATTTAATTTCTAAAGAGCAAAATAGGTTGTTTAGGAAAGGTTCGACACTTGTACAAAATTTTTGTACAGTGGAACCAGTACGATCTTCCTAGGACCAACCAACAATTGATATCAGAGCTAGGGTTTGCCTCTGTGTGTTTAGAATTCAGCTAGATTATGCACATGTCGTACATAATTTAGGCAGGATAATAGTAGGATGTGCTAATTTTGTGATTACAAGCTCCAACTATTATGACATATAGATATTGTGTGTGATTGGACCCTTGGACATGTCAAGGACATTTTATTGTGTGTGCATGATTGTAATATTAAATGCAGCAGGAGCATGTGATTGGAATATTTAATTGACAAACTGATAAGCATGTGATTCAAATAATACTTTTAAGTCCTTGTTAATTATTTGAAAATTTCATAAGTTAGAAATTGTCTTGAAAATGTTTTATTAACTCAATGTTTTTTTCTTCAAAATTTCTAACTTAAATTTTTTTACTTAAAAAATTATTTTATTAACTTGAAAATTTGTACCCTGTTTTTTTTATATGATCAAAAGAGGAGAAATAGGTACAAGTTTAGGAGGAGTTTAAAAAAAAATTGTTTGCTAAAATCAATTTGAATTTAAATGTTGCAATTTCTTTTACTGCAAATTTATGCTTAAAATATTTAGTTTACATTTACAACTTGTTTTCTTTTACCCTAACTTAAACTTGGGTTGATGCACACCAAAAAGGGGGAGATTGTTGGACCCCGTGGTTGTTTTGATATGATCAACCAAGTTAACTTAGGCCATGTTTTGTTTTAATCCCTGTGTCTAAGTGTGCAAGAGCTTAGGAACGTAGGAAGTCGAGTGGAAGACATAGCTAGTGAGAAGGATGACACGGGAAGGGAGCCGATGGGCTCGGTGCATTCGAAGGATGAAAGAGCTGCGGAAGAGTACACCGGTGGATGAGAAGAACGTACGCGACGTTCGAGAGACGAGAAGCCGAAGCGAAAGCCTGCTCGAGAAGAAGGCTGGAAATTGGGTTCGGATGAGCCCTATTTCGGTTGGCCGCAATCACCTAAGTGATCGGAGCTTCAGAAGGTCAAAAGGAGCTGGAAAACATGGCTGAAGGTGCCCTCAACAAAGTGTTGAGGGCGCCTCCGAGGCGCCCCAGGCACCTCAGCCTCCTTCGGGCGGAAGGGCACACTCCATACCTGGGAGGCGACCTCCATAACCATTTGAGATGCCCTCAATGCCATTGGAGGCGCCCTCGGCTAGTCAAAGGTGAACATTGGTAGCGGATAAAACTTTATCCGCTGCATCCACCTTGGAGGCGCCCTCCATCCATTGGGAGGTGCCCTCAAGCTTATGGATAGAACTTCCAGGAGCTATAAAAAGGTCCATGGAGCTAGGAAATAGAACATCAACTCTTGTACTAACTTCCTAACAACTACTTAAGCTTTCATTGTGTAAAAGGCTTCTCCGCCTTCACAGAAGGAGATTCTGACTTAACTTTGCAACCGTCTTAGATTAACAACCATGCACCTAGGTTATAACCGAGTCAATCCTTGAGTCTCTTTCTTAGTTCTGTTGTTTTATTTTCTTATTATTGTTGCACTTTAAGAGTTAAAAAAACGAGGAGGGTATCTGTTGGTTGCAACTCGGAAAACCTAGAGGTTCCACTGTACAAAAATTTTGTACAAAGGTCTGAACCTTTTCCTAGCTACCATGTGTTCTTTTAAATTAAATTTTGGATCGCCTGCGGAACTTAACACGTTTGATCCAAAACTTTAATCTATTTGTTCTTTTAGGTTTTGACTTGGATCTCCTGCGGAACTTAACACATTTGATCCAAATCACCTAAATTATTAATTTCATTAAATATTAATTTCCAAAATTAGTTCCCAGTACTGACGTGGCGAGGCACATGACCTTCTTGGATATGGGAGCAACCACCACCGATTAGACAAAACCTTTTAAGGAAAGCTAATATTTAATTTCCTAAAATAACTTTAGGTCAACCGAAAAGAATAATCAAATCACAAGGAAAAGAAAAATAAAAGAACACTATATCGAAAACAAATTCGAAACACTAGAATCGCATGCCTCTTGTATTTAGTATTATTTCCAAAAATAACTAGTATGATGCGGAAAGAAAAATTACTAGTTATACCTTTTAGAAAGACCTCTTGATCTTCTACCGTATTCCTCTTCTAACCTCGGACGTTGTGTGGGCAACGATCTTCCGAGATGAGAAACCACCAAAGCACCTTCTCCTTTCTTCAAATTTCGGCCAAGCACAAAGCTTCCAAAAGATGAAGATCTTTTCCACCAACCAAGCTCCAAGGGATGTAGGCTTTCTCTCCTTCTTCCTCAAGCTAGATCCGGCCACCAATTAAAACTCCATGAGCATGAAGAGGTTTGGCCACAATGAGAAGAAAAAGAGAAGAAGGAAGGGCCAGCCACACCACCAAGGAAAAGAGGGAGAAAAATAGAATAGATTCGTTAGCTTTGAAGCCTCCTCTACCCCCTCTTTTATAATCCTTGATCTTGGCAAATAAGGAAATTTTAATAAAAACTTCCTTAATTCTTTTGCCATTGAAAAGGAAAATTTATTTAATTAAAAATAATTTTCTTTCTCAATTTTATTTGGCCGGCCATATAAAAGCTACAAACAAGGAGAGTTTTAATTAATTAAAACTTCCTAATTTGTCTCTAGAAATTTATAAAAATTTCTCCAATAATTTTAATCCCTTTATGATTGGTTTATAAAAAGAAAATTTAATAAATTAAAATCTTTCTTTTAAACATGTGGATAAAAAGAAAGTTATCTCTAAAAATTAAAATCTCTTTTAATCTACAAATAAGGAAAGATATCAAATCTTTTCTTAATCTTTTGTAGAAATTTATAAAAGAGAATATTTAATTTTGAACTCTCTTTTAAATCATGAACATGGTTACAAAGGAAAGTTTTCTTAAAATTTAAAATCCCCTTTAATCAACAAATAAGGAAAGATTTCAAATTTTAAACTCTCTTTTAAACATGTTAGATGATTTACAAATAAGGAAAGTTTTTACCAAAAATTAAAACCATCCTTTTAAACTACAAATAAGGAAAGAGATTAATCTCTTCTCTTAATCTTTTGTAGAAAGCTATAAAAGGAAATTTTTAATTTTTAAACTCTCTTTTGAAATCATGATATCCACATAAGAAATAATTTTAATAAAAATCCTTTTTAATATTCTAGTGGCCGACCACCTAAGCTTGGGACCCAAGCTTTGGCCGGCCACCTACATGGCTCATCCACTTGGTCTTGGCCGGCCCTAGCTTGGGTTCCAAGCTAGCTTGGCCGGCCCCATTGGATGGGTAAGAAGGTGGGTATGCGGTGGGTATAAATCTCTATATACTAGAGGCTACGATAGGGACCGAGAGGAGGAATTGGTTTTGGTCTCCCGATAAAATTAAGCATCCCGTGTTCGCCCTGAACACACAACTTAATTTTATCAATAATAATTCATTCCACTAGAGAACTATTATTGAACTACCGCACCAATCCCAAATTACATTTTGGGCTCCTTCTTATTATGAGTGTGTTAGTCTCCCTGTGTTTAAGATAACAAAAGTCCACTAATTAAGTAAGTTACTGACAACTCACTTAATTAATATCTAGCTCCAAGAGTAGTACCACTCAACTTCATCGTCATGTTGGACTAAGTCCACCTGCAGGGTTTAACATGATAATCCTTATGAGCTCCTCTTGGGGACATTCTCAACCTAGATCACTAGGACACAGTTTCCTTCTATAATCAACAACACACACTATAAGTGATATCATTTCCCAACTTATCGGGCTTATTGATTTATCGAACTAAATCTCACCCATTGATAAATTAAAGAAATAAATATCAAATATATGTGCTTGTTATTATATTAGGATTAAGAGCACACACTTCCATAATAACTGAGGTCTTTGTTTCTTTATAAAGTCAGTATAAAAGAAACAACCTCTAATGGTCCTACTCAATACACTCTAAGTGTACTAGTGTAATTATATAGTTAAGATAAACTAATACCTAATTACACTATGTCCTTCCAATGGTTTGTTCCTTTCCATTATGGTCGTGAGCTACTGTTTATAATTTATAAGGTACTGATAACATGATCCTCTGTGTGTGACACCACACACCATGTTATCTACAATATAAATTAATTGAACAACTACATTTATCATAAATGTAGACATTTGACCAATGTGATTCTTATTTCTAGATAAATGTTTATACCAAAAGCTAGGCTTTTAGTATACACTCTAACAATCTCCCACTTATACTAAAAGACTAAGCTGCCATATCTGCTGCCATACATCTGATTCCCATGCCTTTCAAAAAGCTCTTGCCTTAAGGACCTTAGGTTATCATCTGATGCAATCTAGGCGGCAACAATTTCTCCTCGTTATACAATTTCTCGTATTGGGTAGTACTTGCGCTCTATTGTGTTTACTTGTATTATAGACTCATGGTTTCTTCGAGTTTGTTACTGCACTATTATTATTACAATAAATTGTAATAATCTTTGGACAAACTAGAAATCATATCTAAGTCTATCTTGAGGTAATTAAGTCATTCAGCTTTTATGGCTACCTCAGAGGCTTGCCATATACTAAGCTTCTATGATGGAGTCCAGAAAAATACCTATGCTTATCACTCTTCCATAGTTATGACTTTTCCTCCTAAAGTAAACACAAAAACCCCGAGGTCGACTTATTATTGTCCCTATCCGATTGGAAGTCAAAATCTGAGTAACCCACAGGGACCAAATTAACTGCCTTGTAAGCTAGCATATAATCTCTAGCGCCTCTAAGGTACTTTAATATATGCTTTACTACAGTCCAATGTCCTTGTCTAGGGTTACTTTGATATCTGCTAACTATGCCCTTGGCAAAACAGATTTCTGATTTCGTGCATAGCATACATTAGGTTGTCTAACTGCCGAAGCATAAAGAACTGCCTACATGTCCTCAATCTCCTTTGATGTCATCGGAGACATCTCTTTAGATAAAGACACTCCATGCTTAAAAGGTAAGAAACCTTTCTAGGAGTTTTGCATGCTTAAAACGAGCAAGGATTTTTCCGATGTATCAAGCTTGGGATAAGTAAAATATATTTTTCTTATGATCCCTTATTACTTTGATCTCAAAAATATATACATTCTCCCAAGTCCTTTATATCTAATTATTTGGACAACCATACCCTTACTTCTGACAACATTTTGATATTGTTTCCAACTACCAAAAATGTTATCTACGTATAGTACAATAAATACCACCACGTTTCCATCACACCTTTTGTATACACAAGACTTATCCGTTTACTCAATAAATCCATAGGTCTGGATTACTGGATGTTCCAAGACCTTGAAGCTTTGCATCAGTCCATAGACTGATTGAGCTTGCACACAAAATGCTCTTAGCCCTTTGCAATGAATCATTCTGGTTGCTTTATATGGATGCTTTCTTCAAGACTTCCATTAAGGAATGTTATCTTGACATCCACTTACCAAATAGATAAAAGAATCCGGATAGACTTAAGCATGACTACCAGTGAAAAAGTTTCCTTTTTCATCTATCCTTGCTTTGAAAGTTTCTACCTTCCTGTCTATCCCTCTTTTCCTATTATAGAACTTTTTATACCCAAAGGCTTTTACACCATTTGGTGGTTCTACAAGCTTCCAGATTTTATTAGAATACATATATTCTAATTCTGTTATTCATTACTCTTTGCCAAGATATTGCATCTTTATCTTGGAATGCTTCGTCATATGTTCGGAGATCAGGTTCATGTCCTCCAGGGATCGAGTCCAAAAACTCTCCCAAAACATGAATCCTTTTAGGTTGCCTAACAACCCTCCCACTACGACAAGGTACTTTCTGCAATTATGTATCATTTGTGATACGTGTTGCAGTTTCGTTGTGGTATCTCATCTTGTACAGTTGGTACTAGATTAGACATGTCTTTTATTATTTCCTTAAGAACAAATTTTCTTATGGGCACATGGTTTATTACATAGTCCTTAAAAATCGGTCATTGATGCTAACAATGACCTTCTGATTTTTAAGACTATAAACCTACTTTCATTTCTCTAGGATATCCCACAAACAAGTGAATTTCTGTCCAACTTATCATTGTCTCTCTTCTGCATATGTGTTGGACTACCCGAATCCGAATATGCTTCGAAATAGGCTTACGCATATTCAGCAATTCTATATAAGTAGAGAGTTCTGTCTTTGGAAGGTACTATATTCACTTCCGTTTCTAGAGTATATCCTTAAAATGATTTTGGTAATATTCTAAATAACTCATCAATCTACTTATTTCCATAAGAGTCCTATACCTTTCTTTTTCTACACCATTCTGTTGGGGTGTACCAGGTACAGTTAGTTGGGATTGAATCCCTACTTTTGATAAGTGACTCCTAAATTCTCCCAAGAGGTACTTGCCACTACGATCTTACCATAGTGACTTTTACTTTAACATTTCTCCGCATCAGCCTTGTACTCTTTGAACTAATCAAAGTACTTAGTCTTGCGGTACATTAAGTAAATTTATTTGTATCTTGAATAGTTGTCTATAAAATAGACGAAATATTCAATACTACCTCTTGTCTGGATAGTCATAGGATCACACAAATCAGAATGAACCAATTTCAACATATCTTTGACTCCATACCCCTTAGACTTAAAAGCTTCTTGGTTATTTTTCCTTCCAAGTAAGACTCGCAGGTTGGAAAGATTTTCGCTACTAATGAACCCAAAAGTTCATCAGCTACCAATGAATCCTACTCAAGTTAATATAACCTAGCCTTAGATGCCAAAGATATAATTGGTTCATTTCCGAAGGTTACTTTCTCTTAAAGTTAGAAGATGTGTTACTAATTTCCATTTGTTGCATTATGAGAGTTATTGGATTTATAAATTGCCAACCAACATACCAGAACAGATAACTTCCCTCTTTTCCTTAATAACAACTTTGTTATTAAAAGAGACAGAATATCAAGTTCTTTGAATAGATTAGAAACTGAAAACTAGTTCTTTCTAAACTTGGTGCGTAAAGACAATTACTCAAAAATCCATGTTTTATTCTTATCAAAAGATAAACATCTCCCACTGCAACAGCTACCATTTTTATAGTAGTGCCCATGTGGACGGTGTTTTAATTTTCATTTAGTTGTCGGGTTTCCTGGAACCCTGCAATGAATTGCGGACATGATTAATGACATCTGTATCTACACTCCAGGTTCTGGTAGATAACACCACTAAACATGTTTCAACTAATGAATTAAATACACCTATATTGTTCTTAATTCTAAGAAGACAGCCTACCTTAATGTCTAAGTCCTATTTCCAATCATTACAATTGGGACTACTAAGTCTTTTCTATAGTATGACTACTAGGGGATTGATAAACATTTTAAATCCTAAGAATCACAAAAATATTTGGTCAAGATCAACTCCTTAAAATCCCCATGAATTTTGTATGCCACGATAGTGTGAACGTATACAAAATCGAAGAGGAGATTTTATTCACTAATTTTATTATCTCGTCAACTTTACTTTATGACGAATAAAATTAATAGTTGATCTGTCTTTGATCAAATATTTGGTCAAAACTTTTTGAATTTAAAATAACATTGATTCCTCAAACAATATTATTTAAATTCACCAACACCTCAAACACCGTGAATTTTACATGCCACGATAGTGTGGACGTATACAAAATTAAACATTTGTAAGAGGAGGGGTTTACCCATTAATTACCTTGTCAATAAATCTGTATGACAAATAAAATTACCTCAAACACCGTGAATTTTGTATGCCACGATAGTGTGGACGTATACAAAATCAAACATTCGTAAGAGGGGTTTTTTATTTTATTATCTTGTCAACCTATTTATTTGACAAATTAATAGTTGGTTTTCTTCGGTCACACAAATAATAGCAGTGACTCCGATGGGGAGGATACTATTAGACGTGCCTAAGTGTATACCATTACTTGACACTAAGTCCATTAATAAGATTATGCCCCTTCCGATGGGGAAGATCACACGCTCTTAATTAACTTCCTATAGTCATCCAAAATGGAAGTTTAATCTAGTGATCTGCAAACAAGTTCATCCGATATGGAGGAACACACTCAGAGCCAACGCGCAAACTTGTTACATCACTTATAAACCAGTAATGGAGACCGTGGAATTTATTTAAAATAAATCTCTCTCCCACTTAGTTATTTAAAGTGAGGAATTTTGACTATGCTAGTCTACCTAACATGCATACTAACAAGCACACACAACACAGCACAAAAAGCAATAAATAGAAAAACTAATTTTCAACTATTATGGCTTTTATCTATTGCTGTCCTCCGTGTGTCGCCAACCCTAGCTGCTGCCATCTTTGGCCACTGCCACCGGGTCTAGTTGTCGCATCCATCTTGCTCCTTATTCCGCTGCGCCTCTGGTCCTCAAAAAGGTTCCACGCCTTGCAAGATTCGATCCGCAACATAAATAGAATTTTACATTTTTCGATCCTATATTCCTCGAAGGAATGTACATGTAAACTATATCAAAAAATAAAATCCTAATAAAACTAAATACAGCTCCTGCTGTATTTTATAATACAATCATGCACACACAATAAATGCCCTTGACATGTCCAAGGGTCCAATCACACACATAATAACTATAAGCCATAATAGTTGGATCCTGCATCCACAAAGTTAGCACATCCTACTATTATCCTGCCTAAATTATGTATGACATGTGCATAATTAAACTAATACCAAATACACAGAGGCAAAACCCTAGCTCTGATACCAATTGTTGGTTGCTACTCAGAAAACCTAGAGGTTCCACTGTACAAAAATTTTGTACAAAGGTCTAAACCTTTTCCTAGCTACCATGTGTTCTTTTAAATTAAATTTTGGATCGCCTGCGGAACTTAACACGTTTGATCCAAAACTTTAATCTATTTGTTCTTTTAGGTTTTGACTTGGATCTCCTGCTGAACTTAACACGTTTGATCCAAATCACCTAAATTATTAATTTCATTAAATATTAATTTCCAAAATTGGTTCCCAGTACTGACGTGGCGAGGCACATGGCCTTCTTGGATATGGGAGCAACCACCACCGACTAGACAAAACCTTTTAAGGAAAGCTAATATTTAATTTCCTAAAATAACTTTAGGTCAACCGAAAAGAACAATCAAATCACAAGGAAAAGAAAAACAAAAGAACACTATATCGAAAACAAATTCGAAACACTAGAATCGCATGCCTCTTGTATTTAGTATTATTTCCAAAAATAACTAGTATGATGCGGAAAGAAAAATTACTAGTTATACCTTTTAGAAAGACCTCTTGATCTTCTACCGTATTCCTCTTCTAACCTCGGACGTTGTGTGGGCAACGATCTTCCGAGATGAGAAACCACCAAAGCACCTTCTCCTTTCTTCAAATTTCGGCCAAACACAAAGCTTCCAAAAGATGAAGATCTTTTCCACCAACCAAGCTCCAAGGGATGTAGGCTTTCTCTCCTTCTTCCTCAAGCTAGATCCGGCCACCAATTAAAACTCCATGAGCATGAAGAGGTTTGGCCACAATGAGAAGAAGAAGAGAAGAAGGAAGGGATGGCCACACCACCAAGGAAAAGAGGGAGAAAAATAGAATAGATTCGTTAGCTTTGAAGCCTCCTCTACCCCCTCTTTTATAATCCTTGATCTTGGCAAATAAGGAAATTTTAATAAAAACTTCCTTAATTCTTTTGCCATTGAAAAGAAAATTTTATTTAATTAAAAATAATTTTCTTTCTCAATTTTATTTGGCCGGCCATATAAAAGCTACAAACAAGGAGAGTTTTAATTAATTAAAACTTCCTAATTTGTCTCTAGAAATTTATAAAAATTTCTCCAATAATTTTAATCCCTTTATGATTGGTTTATAAAAAGGAAATTTAATAAATTAAAATCTTTCTTTTAAATATGTGGATAAAAAGAAAGTTATCTCTAAAAATTAAAATCTCTTTTAATCTACAAATAAGGAAAGATATCAAATCTTTTCTTAATATTTTGTAGAAATTTATAAAAGAGAATATTTAATTTTGAACTCTCTTTTAAATCATGAACATGGTTAAAAAGGAAAGTTTTCTTAAAATTTAAAATCCCCTTTAATCAACAAATAAGGAAAGATTTCAAATTTTAAACTCTCTTTTAAACATGTTAGATGATTTACAAATAAGGAAAGTTTTTACCAAAAATTAAAACCATCCTTTTAAACTACAAATAAGGAAAGAGATTAATCTCTTCTCTTAATCTTTTGTAGAAAGCTATAAAAAAGAAATTTTTAATTTTTAAACTCTCTTTTGAAATCATGATATCCACATAAGAAATAATTTTAATAAAAATCCTTTTTAATATTCTAGTGGCCGGCCACCTAAGCTTGGGACCCAAGCTTTGGCCGGCCACCTACATGGCTCATCCACTTGGTCTTGGCCGGCCCTAGCTTGGGTTCCAAGCTAGCTTGGCCGGCCCCATTGGATGGGTAAGAAGGTGGGTATGCGGTGGGTATAAATCTCTATATACTAGAGGCTACGATAGGGACCGAGAGGAGGAATTGGTTTTGGTCTCCCGATAAAATTAAGCATCCCGTGCTCGCCCCGAACACACAACTTAATTTTATCAATAATAATTCATTCCACTAGAGAACTATTATTGAACTACCGCACCAATCCCAAATTACATTTTGGGCTCCTTCTTATTATGAGTGTGTTAGTCTCCCTGTGTTTAAGATAACAAAAGTCCACTAATTAAGTAAGTTACTGACAACTCACTTAATTAATATCTAGCTCCAAGAATAGTACCACTCAACTTCATCGTCATGTTGGACTAAGTCCACCTGCAGGGTTTAACATGGCAATCCTTATGAGCTCCTCTTGGGGACATTCTCAACCTAGATCACTAGGACACAGTTTCCTTCTATAATCAACAACACACACTATAAGTGATATCATTTCCCAACTTATCGGGCTTATTGATTCATCGAACTAAATCTCACTCATTGATAAATTAAAGAAATAAATATCAAATATATGTGCTTGTTATTATATTAGCATTAAGAGCACACACTTCCATAATAACTGAGGTCTTTGTTTCTTTATAAAGTCAGTATAAAAGAAACAACCTCTAATGGTCCTACTCAATACACTCTAAGTGTACTAGTGTAATTATATAGTTAAGATAAACTAATACCTAATTACACTATGACCTTCTAATGGTTTGTTCCTTTCCATTATGGTCGTGAGCTACTGTTTATAATTTATAAAGTACTGATAACATGATCCTCTGTGTGTGACACCACACACCATGTTATCTACAATATAAATTAATTGAACAACTACATTTATCATAAATGTAGACATTTAACCAATGTGATTCTTATTTCTAGATAAATGTTTATACCAAAAGCTAGGCTTTTAGTATACACTCTAACAGTATCTTCTTTTGTTTCAGGTAATTCACCCCTCCCCTCTTGCTGGCCCACTGCGCCAACATATACATCCTTGTACACTAATAATCCTAGTCTCCCCAATAGTTCTCGCTTTAGCGATAGTATAGGTTCAACTAAGTAGCAAGGGAGAAGAAGAATCAAAGAAGAAATTGCTTAAAATTGAGCTAAATTCAGTTATCAATCGATTGATATTAGATATCAATTGATTGGCACCCTTATTAATCGACCAAGAATGGATGAGAATCGATTTGCACGCGTGCTAATCGATTAAATACACATGGATCAATCCCTTGATTGATCTAGAAGGCATCTGTTCACACATTTATCCATCTCAATCGATCAGCTGACGAATGTCAATCGATTGGCCAATTGATTTAGAAACCCTCTATGGACAACCCAGCGAACGTCATTCGATTAACAAATCGATTGGTGAACCCCAATTGATCAGCCAATCTATTCAAAAACCCTCTGTGGACTTCCTTATGAATTTAAATCGATTGATGAACACCAATTGATCAGTCAATCAATTCGGAAGACCTCTGTGAGTTTCATCAACTATTCCAAAATCGATTAGGTACTCATGGAGATCTTGCGAATGCAACGGATGTCTTCTACAGGATTGAGCCAACAAACTCCACGTTCCTTCTCAATGGGGGAGAAGAAGCAAGAGAGAAGAAAGCTAGGTTCAGCATGCCATAATTGAACCAATATCTTCTTTTATATACCTGACTCAACCTATGGGGACTATCTACCATAAAAGTTCATCCCTCATTAATAGCCCATCAATGTTAATGAACCGGGTTAGTGGATCTATATATTAAATTCACATCCATTTAATCCAAATTCTCTTTATATGCAATGAAACATTAGATCACTTAATTAAATTTAATTATTTTAATAGTAATTAATTTTGTGTGTATGTTAATCAAGTGTAATTCCATCTTATGAAGACTAAGTCCATCCATATGAACTCAATTGAATTTAGTCCACCCATTTAGACTTAATCCTACCTACTATGCCACTGCTGTTTGTAATTGTTCTTGTCTTCTTCCTTTCTCATCTCTCAATGGCCAAATTCGAACTGATATCTGTCGCGCACCAAGTTTACAATACTTAGTATTGTATATTTAGTGCACATTGCAGTGTCAGAGTGGATTCTCATGCTATTGCACCAAGGGAGTTGCCTTGTCTCCATCAGCTTCATGATTTGATCACCATATTTAGAGTAAACTAATGGCAAAGAAGGCAAACCTAGGATTCAGAAAGAGTAGCTAATGGTTACATGCTGTGTGATATCATGATTCATCAACATCATGATACTTTATTTAATCTCCATTATCTGCATCTGTCACTAAATGGAAATTGGTTCATTCTGTTTGTACAAATATCTATCATTTTGATAATAAAATCCTTGATGTAGATGGTAACTTAAGTTTAATTGTCTACTCTCTTATTTATCTACCAAATGTATAATTTACTCATCTTCTGCTATTTATGAACAGAAGTTTTTTTTTCCTTTATCAATTATTAGTCTTGACTTGGAGGTTCTTTGTCAAATCCAGAAGCAAATACATCAGCTCTGTTGCAGCAACAAGATGTTGAGTTCATCCTTTCAATATTAATCATAGCTTGGTGAATGGCCACAGCATAACGATTTGTCCATGCATCACATCACCTAACATTGCGAACTCGCCCAACTTAAAATTTTCAGCTTTCAACAATCTCATCAAAATTCTGTCCAGGGCAAACCAATCGTAGCCGGTTTCAAGCCTGGATAAAGGAAAAGAGTTACGTTAAATTGTCAATCATCGTTAAAATTATGATAAATATTCAACGAATGAATCCATTAAATTATTATGCTAATGTTAGATTATTCCCTGAAAAGAACGTGTTGCAGGATCCGACTGTAATATCTCGGTAAAAACGACTACATCTCCAAAACTCGGGTGTAGTGCTAAATATGCAAAAGTTCACGTTGCAAGGTCTGACTATAACGTATCGACAAGGACTGCTACATCTCCATATATGAGAACTTGGGTGTAGTGTTAAATAGGTAAGAGTTCTCGCCCTAGTACCAATTATGAGATGGTTGACAAGGGCACTTTTGGTATCTAATTTCACTTATTAATAAAAGATAAAGTTGGTTATTATATTTACTTCACTTCAGTACCGAATGAATAAATATAATAATGTCCTAGGGTAGTAGGTTATAGTCTATAATATATCAATTGGTTAAATTGATAGTGGGATGTTGTGAATATATAGAATACTATTTTTAATTATTTCTAGTTAAGCATTAATAAACAAGGATAATATTAATGTGTCGAGACTAGCATGTAGGTTAATGGATGACTTAATCTCACAAGTCATGGATATGAGATATCAGGTTGACACATGGGTATATATTAGAGAATATGTACTGAATGACTCGCCATGAGAATGTTTCATGGATCGTTATATGAATGTCATAAATATTCTCATGACTATTAGTATGAATAGTCCTTAGACCTGAAGTCATTACGGTTCCCAACATAAGAAGTTGTATATTTTGGTATCAACAAACGTCACCTGTAATAGGGTGGACATAAAGTGATCACTGAGTATATAATAAGTTATGCGAAGGGATGTGAGTGATGTAGATGAGATCTATCCCTTCTATATGACGGAAGCGATATCTGCGGGCCCCTTGTTTAGTAGGACATAAGAATACACGACCATATTTACATAAGTCAATATGTGATATTGGGCTTATTTGATTAAGTGTGTCTACTTAGATATCAAGAAACACAAAGATTGATAAAAGGATGATACGGTCTATGCCTCATTAATCAATCTAGATATCAAGGATAGAAGGATTGAGCCATGCAAGATGACAGACACGGAAAGGTTAGGTCGGATCTGAACATTCTCGTCACTTGGGTAGCAATGATGTCTTGCTAGATGCCACTTATTATTTATGTATCTAAAATAGTTTTAGAGACATTATCAATGTTACGAGAATCTATTGGGTTACACATAAAGAACAAGTTGATTTAGAGATAGGTTCATATAATGGATTATTGGATTAAGTCTAATTTAAATTAAACTCATTGAGTTAGACTCAATTGGATCCAACTATTAGATTGAGTCCAATTCAAATTAGACTCATTGGATTGATGATTAATGGGTTAGACTCATTGATTAATTTGATGAATTTGAATTCATGAAGTAAGAGAATGTTCAATTTAGAATTGATCATGCATTGGATGAAGAGTAGTCAAATTTGAATTGCTCATGTATTGGATGCATTGGATAAAAACAAATATTAATGTTAATTAAGGCAATTTCATGAATGAGTACAAAAGGGGTTTTTGGATTCATTTCATGATGAGAATTTTATTCTTGCTCTTCTTCTTCCTCTCTTCCCTCTCTTGGCCAAAACCTCCTAGTGTGGTTTCTAGCACAACCTTAGGTGGTTTTTCTTCTCTACTTCTTGAGTTCGTGAAACGGATGGAAGGCTTGTTCGTGTGGATACCGAAAGAGGTGCGAACATTTGATCGTGCTAAGATCCTAGCTATTGGGAGTTCGTGTTCAGCACTAAAGGTATAACTCCTTTTAACAAATACATAATATATGATTTTCCTTCGCATGGATCTTCTGGAAATGAACTTGTTTTTTTGCGGTGCTTTCTGTGTGTGTAGCACTATAGTTACACTCACACAATAAGTTAGATGAGAACAAATATGATAGTAAACATAATAGTCTAAGATTTGGAACATGAAACATAAAAACATTCACTGATAAATCAATAGAAGTAATAGATACGATGATTAGGAGAAAAATTAGTATTTTGTGTGTACAAGAAATAAAATAGATAGGCGAGAAAGAAAAGTTGATAGAGAACTCAAGTTTTAAGTTATGGTACACAGGAAAGATTATTAAGGAAGAAATTAAGTGAATATTGTTATAAATAGTTTATGAAAGGATGAAATTGTAGTAGTAGTTATAAAAGGAGAGAGAATTATAGCTTTTAAAATAATAGTGACAACAGAAAATATGAACTTAATTATTGTATATGCACCACAAATAGGATTAGATAAAGCTACCAAATCAAGATTTTGGAACGACTTAGATGAACTATTACAAGGCATTCAGCCAAATAAAATGATTTTAATAGGAGGTGATCTAAATGAGCATGTCAAAGTGAAAAATGAGGAATATAAGAGGGTACATGGGGTTATGAGTTTGAAACGAGAAATGAAGAAGGGAAAACTATATTAGATTTTATAATAGCATATGACCTTATATTAGCTAATATATTTTTTAAGAAAAGAGAAAAACACTTAGTCATTTTCAAAAGTGAGAATAATAAATCATAAATTAACTTTCTTATGATTAGGAAGAAAGATAGAAAGATTTGTAAAGATTGCAAGATCATCCCTAGAGAAAGTTTAACTACCTAACATAGGTTATTAGTATTGGATATACGCCTCAAACATAGTATCAATAGAAAAAAAATATATACGACTCCTAAAATTAAGTGATAGAAGTTAAATGATGGGAAGCAAAATATATTTAAGGGGAAGGTAAGAGTACAAGTATTAAGTGAAATATATGTTGACTCTAATACAACATGGGAAAAGATGGTATCAAAATTGAAAATAATAACTAAGAGTGTACTTGGTGAGTCAAAAGGGCATGCACCAAGTAAGGAATCTTGGTGATGGAATAAGAAAGTATAAGAGAAAGTGAAGAAAAAACGAACAGCTTATAAGAAATTATATATTTATAAGAATGGGGAAAACTTTAAAAAAAATATACAATAATCAAGAAAGAGGCTAATAAAGTAGTAAATGAAGTAAAGAATGACTTTTGAACGATTATATTAAAAATTAGATACAAAAAAAGGGGGGAAAAATATTTATAGAATAGTTAAAGTGAGAAAAGAGAAGACGAGATTTTATCCAAATAAAATATATTAAAAATAAATGTAATAGGGTACTAATAAATGATGGAGAAATAAAATAGCGGTGGAAGAGGTATTTCCATTAACTTTTTAATGAGGGTTTAGGTGACCAACTTAACTTAGATAATTTAAGTAGATCAAATGAGTATAGAAATTTAAATTTTTATCATACAATTCAAACTTCAAAAATAGAACAAGTTTTAAATGGGATGAATAATAGAAAAGTCATTGGACCAAATGATATTCCGATAGAGGTATGTAAGTGTCTAGAGAAACAAGGTATTGAATATCTTACAAAATTATTTAACATAATATTGAAAACAAAAAAATATTTGATCAATGAAGGGTAAGTACTCTAATTCCCTTATATAAGAATAAGGAAAACGTATAAAATTATGCAAACTATAGGGGTATTAAACTAATAAGTCATACCCTAAAATTTAAGAAAAAAAAATAGAAAAAAGATTAAGGAAAGAGATCATGATGATGAAAAATCAATTTGGGTTGATGCCTGGAAGGTCAACAATAGAAGTTATACATCTTCTTAGACAACTAATTGAAAAATATCGGGAGCAAAAACAAGATCTACACATGGTATTTATTAACTTAGAAAAATCTTATGATAGAGTTCTGAGAGAAATTATATGGAGAACTCTAGAAAAGAGGGGTGTTAGCATAACATATATTGAACTAATTAAGGATATGTACGAAGATGTAACGACCAGAGTAAAAACTTCAGCGGAGTAACTGAAGTATTTCTATAAATATAGGATCACATCAAGGATCAATTATAAGTTTCTATCTTTTTACACTAATTATGGACGAACTCACTACATATATTCAAGATACAGTATCGTGTTACATATTGTTTGCAGATGATATTATTTTGGTAGATGAAATACGTGAAGTGGCAAATGCTAAACTAGAATCTTGGCGAAAAATACTAGAAGGGAAAGATTTTAGGCTTAGTAGAATAAATACATAATATATGGACTTTAAATTTTATAATATTGGACATAATGAGACCATTGTTAAGATAAGAGATGACGAGTTGTCTGGAACCAAAAGCTTTAAATATTTAGGATTATTTTTGTAAAACGATGGAGGGATTGAGAGAAATGTCTTACATAGAATACAAACAGAATAGTTGAAATGGAGAAAAGCATCGAATGTTTTATATTTCGTATTTACGGTATTGAATTGTCCATTTATGCATATAATAAATTTAATATGGTTCAATCTTTTCTCTTAAAAAAAATAGATTCGTTACTTTAGAGGTCCTCTAATATCGGCCTCATAAATATGGAGGAAGATAAATATAAATACACAGACTATAGATATGATGGTTCAATCTTTTCTTAGACTTCAAATCGACGGACCAGATTGTTGTTTTATGTTAATGGTTGGAAAATAAAATGAGTGTAAAATTGAGAACGGTAGCTAGGTAATTAATGGATGGGAATATGCACTATTAATTTGTAATTGAAGTGATGAATTTGAAAATTAATATGAAAGTGTGATGTGAAAAAATAAAATAGAAAGTGCAATTAGTATGAAGAATTGTGTTAAGTAAATTGTCTTTATAATTTATAGGTCTATATTTTATTATGGGCCTCACCACTTGATGAACAATATCAGTTTATTTGCTCGTTCAATTTTCTTTAAACTTATTATCTTTTTATATTAATGATCGGAGAATAAAAGGACTAGTCTAAAATTAGAAATGGTAGGTATCAAATAGAAGGGAAATAGACACTATTAATATTAATTTGTGATCAATTTGGAAACTAGGTATGAAAGAAGTGGGCCATTGAATAAGAGAAAGATAAGGATTGGATTGTTCATTTGTGCTTATAATAAATTTGATACGTGGACGTATGGCGGTTTTTTGTTAATGGTTGGAAAATAAAATGAGAGTGTAAAATTGTGAAATTGAAGGGATCAATTTGAAAACTAGGCACGTAAGGGGTGGTCCATTGACATTGAATGAATCCAATATGAATCAATCCTTCTGTAAAATTCCGTATTAACAGAAGTTTTATGCATCAAATATGGTTTTATGCATCAGATATGGTTCAATCCTTCTTTAGAACTCCATATTACCAGCAGATTTATGAATCAGATTATTCTTTTATATTTATTGATCCGGTCTAAAAACTATAAAAATAATGCACTGGGTATGATGGATTGATAGTTGATTGGTAGGAAACTTCTTACTCTATTGAAAAACTTCCTTTCAATTCTGTGCACACGGAGACGAGTGAACAAAATATCAACGTCTAGAAATCAGAAGGAGTCCTTGGCGAAAGCCTTCCCGTGCTCAAATCAATACCAGTCCGGACGAGTGAACGAAGAACAATAGAGAATGTGTGCGCGAGAGTGAGTTGTAGATGTTTAGAGAATGAATTTTTGCCACGGAGAGGACTCCTCCCTTATATACCACCTCACATAACCTCAATAATCATGAGGTGGCGAAGTGTGTCAGAGTTTGTTAAATAAAAGAAAGTGTACAACTTAGGCAATGTACAATAATTATCCGAGGAATCTTCCCTTTATTCACATGTATACATCTTTTGTCGTTTATAGCTTATACCCTTGCTGAGGTTGTTGAAGGAATATGTTGTTATAAATGGTTTGCTATAATGGGAGACTTGATGATCTTTGAAGAAAGTTCCAGAAAAACATTCTCTAACACATGGTTGTTATTCTGATAGACTGTTGGAATTCTCTACTTATGTTGTCAGCTGAGTATACCTCGGCCGGCTTATAAGGTCGACCATCTTCAGGCATGTTCTGAACAGTTCGATCGGTATTTTGAGCTAAAGTGCCTTAGGCCCGGTCAGATCCTTGTCCAGTCAGGCACATAATAATGGTAAAGTGCACTTGGCATTTTGTGAATTTATAAAGCTATTTTACACCTAGGCATAGAAGAGATAGGTATAGAGTCCTATAAGTCCGTTTGATTTTATTATTGAACGGATACCCATAGGGTTGACCAATAATCAGGGTGATCGGGCGTATGTAGAGAAGTTCATACAGAGTAAAGAGTTCGACCCTCCCTTCAACCTGATCTATGGTTGGTCGAATGTGGAGTGAATCGGTCATTCCAATCAGCTTGTAATGGTGATCATCCTTAAACTCAATCGGCTTTTGAATGACCGAATATGTTGTCTCTTTAGTTCAAAAGTAAAGTATTGAAACTCTTATATTCGACCGGCTATACGGCCAGTCAGCTTTTGTCCGAATAACTTGGAATCCAACCAGATCGGTCCGACAAGCCGACAAACCTTAGTGCTAGGTAGTCAATCAAGTAAGGAGATATTCTTCTCTATTAACTTTACCATCATATCATCTTAATTTGACTACTATATTATTTCTTAGTCCACTCGTTATAACTCTTATCATTCATGATGGAAGAATATAATGACGAGTGGAAATTTAGAAATGGTAGGTTTTTAATACACAGAAAATAGACACTATTAATCTGTGATAATTTGAAGTGGCCCATTGAATAAAAGAAAGAGAACATGCAATGGGTTGATAGTGATGCACAAAATGGAATAGAACCTCTTACAATATCTATTCTTACAATATGGATAAGACTCAGCATAATAAATTTAACGGGGTCCAATGTTTTCTCGGCATTTATATCGACCAGAATTGGATGGTCACATTTTTTAATTTACATCAAATGTCTAGCTCTTCAAATTTATTAATTTTAGGATGACTAATTCAACTCTATAAAAAAAAATTTACTGATAATTAGAATAAATTAGTAAGCGTTTATAAAAAATCATCCAGATATTAACATTTTTAGATTCCTTTTTCATTGAAGGAAAATATCTAATAATAATGTGGTGTAAAATTCGATCTAATTTATTATAATAGATTAATTAATATATTAATTAATTATATTCTGAAATATAAAAAAGTATATTAGGTTATTAAATTTTCTATCGAGTCGTGAAAAAAAATTTCCTTTTAGGTTCATGGTTGGAGAATAAAACGATGAGTATAAAATTAAAAATAGGTATTTAATGAAAGAGAAATAGGCATTATTAATTTGTCATTTCTGTAGCAATCATTCAACGAATTGATTTGATCAATTTGTCAACTAGGCACAACTCATTGAATAAGAGAAAGATCAGTTGGTAGTGATGCTCAAATAAAATAGGAAATAATCTTTTGTAATGTAAAGTACGGATTTTGTAGAAGGAAAATAGACACTGTTAATTTGTGATCAATTTGAAAACAAAGCATGGCCCATTGAAGAAGAGAAAGATAAGAATTCGATGGAATAGGAAACCACCTCTTGCAATATAAGATAAGACGGTATATATATTTTATTGAGATTCTATATTAATGGTTGGAAAAATAAAATGAGAGTTATTTTGTGATTGCTAAAGCAATAATTCAACAACTTGATGTAACCAATTTGAAGACTAAGCGCAACCCATTGAATAAGAGAAAGATAAGTTACAACTAACGGGTTGATTGTGACGCGCAAAATGAAATAGAAAATAATATTTTTGCAATGTAAAGTAAGATTGAGTAGGATAGATCGAGATCTAATATGGCTCAATCATTTTTCCATATTTGGAGCTTTGTACGTCTGATTGTTCGGATAGTAAAATGACGAGTCTAAAATTAGAAATATAGGTATTTAATGCAAGGGAAATAGGCACTATGAATTTGTGATCAATTAGAAAATTAGACATGAAAGCAATGGTCCATTTAATGGATTAATATTGTCCTCTCGCCCGCAACGGCGTAGCCAGAATTTACAATCAGGGGGGTGAATTCAAGCTAGTCATGGCACGCTGTTGAGGTCATGCCTGATCTCGCCACCTCGCTGCAAGGCCGTAGCCTAGGCAAAACCTCACAGCGAGGTCGCGACCAAAGCGAGATCTCTCCCTATGACGCCGTTGCCAAGCTATTGCTAAGAGAGGAGAGGGAAGGGGAGAAGATCGAGCATACCGATGGGACGATGCATGCTGGTGCTAGAGATCGAAGAGGAGAGGAGAGGAACGTGCTAGAGATTGGAGAGGAGGTCGATCAGAGAGGAAGATTTTAGGGCGCTAGGAAGAAAATTTGAGAATAAAAATCTTAATTAGAAAATTAATTAATGATGGAAACTTAATTCAATCACTAAAATAGCAACGGAAACTTAGTTTGTTGCTAAATTAGTGACCATAATTTATTTCGATTTCTAATTAGCGACGGAAATTAAATTTCATCGCTAATTGTGAGTTTTCTTGTAGTGAAATATATGATGAGTTGCAATAAATGATATGATTTAATTGATCAAATTTTTGAAGGCTCGCCAATGAAATTAATCACCTTCATATAACAAATCAAACAATGCTTAACTAGCAAACAAAAATATAAATATATGAAAAATTAACATTATATGTTTTTCCAACACTTAAATTCGTAATCGAAAGAAATAAAGTAAGAAAACTTTACCTTAATCAAAAAGTGTTTGCTGTGGAGTATCGGCGAAGCGACGATGACAACGCTGGCAGCAAACGATATCAGTGCTAGTGATAGCAGCGTTCGGCGATAACAAAATGGACGACAACGACATCAATGTGCGGCGGAGGATTTTGAGGGTAAAATTAGGATTAGAGAAAGGGAAAGAATAATAATTAAGGGGATTCTAAGAGGAAGACGACCACGAGAGTGAAAAAAGGAAAGGGGATTAGAAGGAAGAAGAAAATACGGGAAGGGAGAGGGGAAAAAGTATAGACAATGGGAGAAGAAAAAAATATCGAGAGAAAGAAAAAAGTTGGCTGAGAGAAGAAAAAAATGGTTTGGGTTCTCTTATTTGTTTTAATTGAACAATTTGTAAAAAAAAATCTTGATATTTTTAGAATTTATAATTAAATTGTTTTTAAATAATTTCACTGTATTAATTTTTTTCTTAAATTTCAAGGGGGGAGGGGGGTTGCGGCCGCACCCCCTTGGCCTTATGTAGCTACGCCCCTGCCTCTCGGAATACCTTTACTTGGTGTAGGGATAGATCGACGGAGTGCTGAATAAGCGAATCAATTTTTTTTTTTTTGTCGATGGATTAATATTGATTCCCAAAATGGAATAGGAGTGGATGTTTTTTTGTTTTTTTAATAGGATAAAAAATTACTCTCTTTTATTAATTTTTAGAGAAAACTATATTATTATTTAAATATATTTTATATATTAGTAAGTGAGTAATTTAAAAGGATAAAATAGATTTATTATTTAGATAAAAAGTATCGGGGAAATAAATAAAAAATATTGTTTATATTTATTATTATTAAAAAGGTAAAATATATAAAAAGAATATCCCATCCTAATTTCTAATTTGAAAAAAAAAATATCCTTCTTTACTGTCAAAAATGTTGGATTGGTTTAGGATAAGAATGTTAATCAAAATTGTTTCAATGATAGTTGATATGGTACATGATAGTAGGGTCGGATAGTTGACATTGTCAGAAGCCAAGATCATATAGCGGTTAGAAGTCAAATTCATGTGGCGGTCAGAAGCTAAACCCACGGGGCGGTCAGAAGCTAAACCCACGGGGCGGTCAGAAGTCAAGTCTACGTGGGAGTCAAAAGTCCAGCCTACGTGGGGGGTCAAGAGTCTGGCTTACGTGGGGGTCCAAGGTCCAGGTTATAGGATGGTACAGGTCGAGCATAAGTGGCATCCAGGGGTTAGGCCCACATGGCGAGTAGAAACGCGGAAGGAAAGACGTACAGATCAGGATACGTGGACGAAGGACATACAGGTCGGGATACGTGGATCAAGGCCGTACAGATTGGAATATGCGGACTAAGGCTTACAGG
Organism: Zingiber officinale; assembly: GCF_018446385.1. Classification (NCBI taxonomy): domain Eukaryota; kingdom Viridiplantae; phylum Streptophyta; class Magnoliopsida; order Zingiberales; family Zingiberaceae; genus Zingiber; species Zingiber officinale. The sequence continues at coordinate 1,999,963 of NC_056002.1, read as the reverse complement.
TCGGGATAGACAGATTAAGGCTTACAGGTCAGGATTTACAGGACGAGATTCGTAGAACAAGATACGCGGAAGGAAAGACGTACAGATCAGGATGCGTGGACCAAGGACATACAGGTCGGGATACGTAGATCAAGGCCGTACAGATTGGGATATGCGGACTAAGGCTTACAGGTCGGGATAAGCGGATTAAGGCTTATAGGTCAGGATTTATAGGACGAGATTCGCAGAACAGGATACGCGGACTAAAAGCTTACAGATTGGGATATGCGGACTAAGGCTTACATGTCGGGATTTACAGGACGAGATTTGCATAACAGAATACGTGGACCAAAGGCGTACAGATTGAGATATGCGAACTAAGGCTAATAGGTCGAGATAGATGGATTAAGGCGTATAGGTTAGGACAGGTGGAAGGCGTACAGGTCAGGACAGAAGGACTAAGGCTTACAGGTCATAACAGGAAGACTAAAGCTTACAGGTCAGGGCTTATGGGATATAGTTCTAGACTTACAGGATAAAATACAGAACAGGGGCGTGCGTACGGAATGATACTTAAAGAACGATAAGTGAAGGCCTCGACTGGTAGGGCGGCAAGCGCAAGTCTGGATTTATCAGGATCTATCGAGTGGCAAATGGAGGGTTGAACGTACAGATCTGGACTTACAGGGTGACAAACACGAGCCAGGGAATTCGCCTGGAAATGTAGGTCTATGCCCACAAGTCAAGATCTGCGGGTATAAGGATCCAGTCCAGGGTTAGCAGATTGGGGCAGGCGCACACTACACGACAATCGAGCGAGAGAATCGTAACAACCTGTCAGAGAATAATCATCGCATGTCAGGGAATATGCTAACGGTCTAGGACTCATTGCACCTAGATCCCTCCTTAGGCCTATAAGAAGATGTCATATGTCATTCACCGCTAGACAAATCCTGACACTCGCCGGACTCCAGAAGTACCCACTGCCATATAAAAAGGGAGGCTTTGTCTCTACGCAGGTACGCTCACTCGTCTTTTCGCACCTGTCTTTTACTTTTTCGTCCTTTTACTGTGCTTCTGGGGAAAAAGTACTTGACTTGAGCGTCAGAGGGCCTGACTCGGGGACTTTTTCCCTGGTTCTTGGTATCTAACGTGAGGGCAGCTTGTCTGAGTGTGTGCAGAGCCCTCGCCTCGTCGCTCCCGTTGTCACCCCCCGTCATCCACCCGTGGGAACCTTTCCAGGAGGTACCAGGTCAACCAGGCATCTCAACGACTTTCCGTCAACACCAACGACAACGCAGCCAGCCTCTGTCCGACTCAGCTTCCGGACAGGATCATGATTATTTATGGCCCCACTATCTATTTATTTATCTTTATTCTTTATTTCCAAAATTTATTTTTTTTTATTTTAAAATTTTTTATATAAAATCTGTCCATTTAACCGTATTCAAAGAATTAAATATTATTTATGTATAGGTATTATAACATTCATCTATGTAGTTTGTAACAAATATTTGGATGTTATAACACTTATATATTAATGATCCTGTCCGAGTGTTGAGTCGACAGACACTGGGAACGTGGCGCTCTCGTTGACAGTGTACAGTCCTCCGACTGGTGTGAGCCTCCGGTGGAAACCTGCAAGCACAAAACCGGGCCGGGAAGGGGTTCTCGGCGATGGCCCTCCGACGCTCAAGTCAAGCAACGACGAGATGAAGTAGAAGCAGAGTAACGATACTGTAGCTACAGTGAAGAATCGTGCATACTTCTGTCGAAGTCTGGGTATATAGGATCCGGGGGGTGCGTGCACACTTCCCGAGGCATGTACGCTCCTCAAAGCGTACCTCAGAATGGTCGTGTCAGAAAAGTGTGTCTGACGTCATACCACAACCATCCGAGCATATCTCTGATATGATAGTGGAAGCTTCTACCGTACAATTCTCTGTCCAGTCTGTCCGCCGACCATGCCGTTGGTCGGCAGCGCTTGTCTCGAGAAGGATATCTCCAGTTGTCCCCTTTGTTCTCCTCTTGCCCGTTACTAGACCGAGCGGGAGAGTCGCTCGGTTGTATGCTCGGATGGGCACACGCCCTTAGTTGTTTGGTAGCTTGGCCGAGCGGACATGCCACTCGGCTTGTCGGTTCTTTTACACGAGAACCCCCGAGCATCGGAAGCCCGACGTGCGATCGGGCTGTCTTTGCGTTGGCCTGGGCGCTATCATGATCGATCGGCGAGGTGACACCCCCACTCGGCATGACCCCTGGGCTGACCATCTTGACTTTGACTTCCGCGTGTCATTGACCACTGTACGGTCGGGGCCCCTCCTTTACCACCGGATCACGTGACTTCCCCTCAAGTCTAGTCGAAGGAGGTTGAAAGTCCGACTGACTGGACTACCAGTTGGGTGGTGTAGTAGCCGGTCGGCCTTTGAGGCGAATGCTTCGCCGCTCGGGCACTCCGAGGGGTCAAACAACTGCTCGGTGGCCCACCTGCTAGGCCTTGGAAAATTTTGCTCGCCGTTGATTATCATGCCGGTCCGAGGACGATTAATGCTGACGTCCTCAGAATCTCCTCGAGATTCGTGTAAATCCCTGCTATTGAGGTCGAGCACGCGCCCATGCCTGTGTAATGGTGTTCATTAAATGTCGTCCCCTAACTTGTTGCCATGTGGTGCCACCGCCGTCATCGTACGGCGAGGGCGTCAGCTCCGATGGGACAGGCGGCGTTTTGAATTCAACGGTTGGATGTTAACTTCGATCCTTGTGACCTGAATCGGACGGCTGAGGTTGACCGAACCCTATGTTTATAAAGCATCGGCGCTGACCTCTTCCCATCGTTACTGCCCTCGCGTGCTTCCTCGATTCCCTTGGCCTCCAGCGTTCCGACGATCTTCTACCTCCCTTCTGGGTTTCCTTTTGTAAGCTCTCTGATCCTCTCTTGTTTTCACATTTTCTTCTCTCTGCTTTCCTCGGCGTTGCCTTTATCATCGTTCTTTCCGTCAATCTTTTTGGCGAACCCTCTGCATTTTCATTTTCCGACCATGGCCAGTTCTTCCGCCCCTTCTCCTGGCCTCTAGTATCACGCTATGGAGAGTCGGTTCAACTCGGGTGACACCTTCAAATTGATCAACGCATATGACATCCATGATGACCACAAACTCACCTTGGCCGAGCCGTCCGACCGGCCTCATGACCCGCCGGCCGGCACTGTTACCTTCTTCCGTGACCAATTCGTAGGTTGCCTTAGGTTTCCCATCCACCCGTTTATCATAGAAGTGTGCAACTATTTTCGCATCCCACTCGGACAACTCGTGCCCAACTCCTTCAGGCTGCTGTGCGGCGCAGTTGTGCTCTTCCGAGTGCACAATATCCCCCTTAGGCCTAAGATTTTTCACTATTTTTACTATCCCAAGCAGTCCGAGCTGGGCACCTTCTTATTTCAAGCTCGGATCAGCTTGGTTTTCTTTGATAAAATGTCTACCTCGAACAAGCATTAGAAGGACCATTTCTTCTTTTTGAGTTTTCCCGAGCCGCCACCATTCCGGAGCCAATGGCAAACTTCACTACCGCCTCCCCCCGGCCTGAAGAGGTATAGGACCGAGCCCGCTTTCCTACACACGGCTAGCCTGCTGGCCGGGCTGAAGCTGGGCATCCATAAGCTGCTGCCCGAAGGGATGATGTATCTATTCGGCTTAAGCCCGATCCGAACGCGGCTTCCGAATGGCCTGGGTAAGAAATAACTTTCCCTCCTCTTCCTTGAGTCTAACCGATTTCTCTTCTTTTTCTTGCAGCTGAGACTATGATGAAATCAGTGGTGTTCGGCATGCTGAAACGTAAGGCTGCCGAGATAGAGGCGGCTGCCACGCAGGAGGCGGAGAGACTTGGCATCGCCCCAGTCGGCTCTCATGAAGGCGAGAGCAAAGAGGTACAACCGGCGGACGATACGTCTGTCGCTCGGACTGCCACTACTGAGGCAGCAGGAGAGACCGCTCCTTCAAGTACTCAACCGGCCACTCAGCCCGAGGAGGCCGGGTCTTCAAGTGACGAACTTCCATTGATTGGACGCAAAAGACGCCGAACGGGCACACCCACCCGCTCGGCCACCTCAGCAGTACATGTGTTCGAGCAGATGGACGATCCCCCTCCAATGGCTCCGGTGACTATGGAAGCGTTGTCTTCCGACCGGACCCTGTCTCAAGGAGATTGGCCTTCCGATCCCCTCGTGGCTCAGCCCCTCAACTCACTCCCTCCTGCTCCGCGGGCGAGCCGGCGATCTCTTATTCGCTCCAAGCCGATCGGCTAATCTTCTCCTCCTACCCCGTCTGCACCGGGCGGGCGTAGGACGGTCAAGGTCATACTCCACCTACCTACGGAGGAATACGTGCAGGCGACCGACCGGCCGATGAGCCCCGAGCACCAAATAACCATCCGGGGACCGCTGGCGAAGGTCTGGGAGGACGCCCGGTTGCGTATCGCCCTGATGCCTGCGGGGCTGCTCGGCAACAGCCATCTACAACAAGCTACCGGGGTAACCTTGATCGCAACCTTCCTTTTTTCATCTCCATTCGGTAATGACCTTTTCCCTTCTGACCTGGTTGCAGTACTGGGTGGAGAGCGTGGCGGTATGCGAATGTCTAGCGTCTTTGAAGGAAGAGTTCAAAAAACTCAAAGTTTCCGGTGGGGCCCCTCCTCAGGGCCCTTCTTACGCCGAGCTGAAGACTGACCTGGACAAGATCAACAAACTACTAGAGGCCGAGCGACACAAATCCTCAGGCTTGCAAACTATGGTAGACCGGATCGAGACCCAAGTCAAAACATACGATAAGAAGATCACTTTGGCCACCAACAGGAAGAATCAAGCCATCACCGACCTGGAGGCGAAGAATGTCAAGGCTCGAGGGCTCGAGCTGAAGGTCAAGGAGCTGACTGATCTTCTTACCGCCGAGAAGGTTGGCCGCTCGGCGAAGGTGATTGCTCTCCAGGGCTATTTGAAGACCTTCAAGGATGCACTTGAGGCCTCCCGAGCCGCCCTCCAAGAATATCAAGAAGCCGAGTCGAGCCGGTTTGCTGTCATGCAACAGAACTACATCCGCTCGGAGAAATTTGCTAAGAAAGCCTGCGCTCGGCTCGTCCATGCGTTCGAGCTCGCCATCACCGCCATGGCTGATTATTTGAAGACAAAGGGTCGTCTTCCAGAGGATTTCACTATTCTTGTCCGTGATCATGCTGATCTTCTAACCACAATTCCGGATGAGCTTTTCAATTATCTAGAGTGAAGTCGTGGTTGTGTACTGGCCGTTCGGTCTTTTTCATTCTATGTATTCGCTGTTCGGCTTATTTTGCTTACTGAATTTTTGGCCTTTCACTGTTTGCTTTACGTGATGTGTATATCCGAGCAAGTTGTCTGATTCGTGCGGGCCTTCGCCCCTTACCCTTTGAGCTACCGCTCGGCAGTCGAATACCAGACCATCACTCTTTCGTAATTTCCGTTAGATTTACGTGGTGACAAGGCTGAACTTTATGACCAGGGGTCGGTCTTCGGGCCGTGGGGTTTATAGTCGCCTGTCCGACTCTAGAGTTTAACGTCGTCGCTGGACGGTCTTCTGAATGGGATATTTATGGTCGTCGCTTCGACCCTAGAGTTTAACGTCGCCGCTCGACGGTCTTCAGGCCAGGGGGTTTATAGTCGTCGGTCCGACTCTAGAGTTTAACGTCGCCGCTCGACGGTCTTCCGAGCGGGATATTTATGATCATCGCTTAGACCCTAGAGTTTAACGTCGCCGCTCGATGGTCTTCCGAGCGGGATATTTATGGTCGCCGCTTCGACCCTAGAGTTTAATGTCGCCGCTAGACGGTCTTCCGAGCGAGATATTTATGGTCGCTGCTTCGACCCTAGAGTTTAACGTCGCCGCTCTACGGTCTTCCGAGCGGGATATTTATGGTCGCCGCTTCGACCTTAGAGTTTAACGTCGTCGCTCGACCATCTTCCGAACGGAATATTTATGGTTGCCACTTCGACCCTAGAGTTTAACGCCGCCTCTCGACGGTCTTTTGAGCGGGATATTTATGGTCGCCGCTTCGACCATAGAGTTTAACGTCGCCGCTCGACAGTCTTCCTGGAGCCTAGCCGTTCGACGTATTCTTTTCTTTTGGATATCACTCCTGCATTCAAAGGGAGCCGAGAAACGGAAAGTACATATAACGAATTACATGGGCACACCTTTCATCCAACTCGGTACGGCTGAAGATGTTTAGCGCTCCATGGTCGCTCTAGCTGCCGTCCATCTTCATCTTCGAGGTAATAGGCGCCCGATCGGAGTTTTTTGATGACCTTGAAGTGTCCAGCCCAGGGTGCCTCCAGCTTGCTCACATCTCCGACCGGCTTCACCTTCTTCCGTACAAAGTCGCCTACTTGGAATGCCCTGGGAATCACTCGTCTGTTGTAATTCTGCTTCATTCTTTGTCGGTACGACATTAGCCGGACGGCTGCTTTAGCTCGCGCCTCTTCTACCATGTCCAGCTCTAGCTGCCTCCGCTCAGCGTTACTTGCATCATACTGTTGTACCTGATTGGATTCTACTCTGACCTCCACGGGAACGACAGCCTCCCCTCCGTACACCAAGTGGAAAGGCGTGACCCCCATTCTCTCCTTAGGGGTACTGTGAATCGCCCACAACAAGCCCGGGAGCTCATCTACCCAGCTGCCACCAATATGGTCGAGCCGAACTCGAAGAATCCGCAGGATCTCCTAATTGGCAACCTCAGCTTGACCGTTGCTCTGCGGATAAATCACAGAGGTGAAGTGTTGCTTAATGTCATACCCCTCGCACCATTCTCGGAGCTGTTGTCCGACGAATTGCTGCCCATTGTCGGATACGAGCTGTTGTGGATGCTGAATCGACATATTATGTGCTGCCAGATGAATTTCTTGACCATCCGCTCGGTTATTTTCGCAAGCGGCTCGGCTTCCACCCACTTTGAGAAATAATCTACCGCTACTAGTAAAAACATCCGTTGTTCGGTCGCCATGGGGAAGGGTCCTACAATATCCATGCCCCACTGGTCGAACAGACAGGCTACTGTAGAGGCCTTCATCTCCTCCGTCGGTTGATGGGAGAAGCTGTGATATCTTTGACAAGAAAGGCAAGTGGCGACGGTCCGAGTGGCGTCCTCCTGTAAAGTTAGCCAAAAGTAGCCGGCCAAAAGAATCTTTCTCGCTAACGAGTGGCCGCCCGGATGCCCGCCGCATGAGCCTTGGTGTACCTTTTGCAAAATATAGTCAACATCCTCCAGACCAACACATTTGAGCAGAGGCCTGGAGAACGCTTTTTTGTAGAGCTGGTCACCAATAAGGACGAACCGACCAACTCTCCTCCTGAGCAGATGCGCTTCCTCCCGATCTAAAGGTGTTGCCCCTGACTTCAGAAATTCTGCTATAGTCATCCGCTAGTCATTTGGGAATGTGAGCCCCTCCATCCGGTCGATGTGGGCGACCAGAGATACCTGCTCTATTGACTGTTGGATGACAATTGGTGATATCGAGCTCGCTAGCTTTGTCAACTCATCTGTCGCTTGATTCTCCCCTCGGGGTATCTTCTGGATGAGCACCTCTCGAAAATTAGCCTTCAGTTTTTCAAAGGCTCCCACGTAAAACTTGAGCCTGTCGTTGCTTATCTCGAATGCTCCCGAGAGTTGCTGAGCAGCCAACTGTGAATCTGAATGAATCAAGACCTTGCTAGCTCCAACATGCCGAGCGGTCTGCAAGCCCGCTATCAACGCCTCATACTCTGCTTCATTATTGGTTGCTCGATAATTCAGCCGTACGGACAAATGCATCCGTTCCTCGTGGGGGGGGGATTAACATCACACCGATCCCACTTCCTTGCCGAGTGGATGATCCGTGTATGTACACCCTCCAGGTGACTTCGGGTTCGGGATCTGGTACCTCAGTGACAAAATCTGCCAACGATTGCGCCTTGATGGTCGTTCGGTTATGATACCGTATGTCGAATTCGCTGAGTTCTGTGGTCCATTTAATTAGCCGACCGGATGCCTCTGGATTGAGAAGGACCCTCCCCAGGGGGTTGTTCGTCATCACAATGATCGTGTGCGCCAGAAAATAAGGGCAGAGCCTTCGAGCGGTGAGTACCAACGCAAAGGCTAACTTCTCGAGACCAGTGTAGTGGGACTCAGCATCCTTTAGTATGTGGCTTAAGAAATACACAAGCTGTTCTTCACCGTCCGACCTCACAAGAGCCAACCCCATGGCATATTCAGTCGAGGACAAGTAAACTCTAAGGGCTTCCCCGGCGACCGGCTTGGCTAACATGGGTAAGGAATTGATGTATACTTTGAGCTTTTCGAAGGCTTTGTCGCACTCTGCGTCCCATTGGAACTTAGTGGCTTGGTGTTGAATCTTAAAAAGGGGCAAGCTCTGGTTAGCGGTCTTCGAGATGAATCTGGATAGCGCAGTTATTCGTCCCGTAAGGCGTTGAGCTTCCATCAGATTTCTGGGAGACGGCATGTCTTGCAGCGCTTTCACTTTACTGGGATTTGCCTCTATGCCCCGCTCGATCACAATGTACCCCAGGAAGCGCCCACTTTTTACTCCGAATAGATACTTCTGGGGATTTAGCTTGACCCTGTATGTCCTCAGTGTCTCGAAGGTTTCCTCTATATCTGCACAAAGGTGGATTGCTCGGATTGATTTAATAAGTATGTCATCAACGTATAGCTCCAGGTTTCGCCCGATCTGCTTCCGGAACACTTTGTTCATGAGCCGCTGGTATGTAGCACCTGTGTTCTTCAATCCAAATGGCATCACGTTGTAGCAGTAAGTGGCGTCCGCAATTATGAAGCTTACTTTCTCCTGATCGTCGCGGGCGAGCGGCACTTGATGGTACCCCTTGTTGGTGCGGGAAGCATCCGACGATCGAACCCGAGTTTTGATTATGACAAAGGGTTCAAAGTTAAGGTGCTTTGTGATCTGACAGCTTTTGCTGAGTGTTTCAGAAAAGTCCTAGCTGCGGTTAGGCAAGAGAAAACCCTAGGGGGTGGTAACCCTATGCCGAAAGTTTTGGCAGGTCGATGGCTTCAGGCAAAAGTCCTAGGGGGTGGTAACCCTAGGTGGAAAGTCCTGGTGTCGCGAACCAGGTGAAAGACTGGACTAGCCGGGAAGCGGATGTCCAGCAGGAAGTCCGGAAGCGTCGAGTGCTGAGCAAAAGTCCAGTCAATCTGGAGGATCGACTGGCAAAAGGTAAATCTCCTAAGTGGAGTAGGTGAGGACGCGTTCCCCGTAGAGGGAACAGTAGGCGTCGGGTCGACCTAGGGTTTCCGATTGGAAATACGAAGTCAGACTCGGACAGTTCGAAGACTGTCAGCTCTTTTTTTAGTATGGAATATCAGTTTCTAAAGTTGTCTTGCAGGGTATGCAATTGCTCGGACTAACCTTGTTTTGCAGGAGAAGGAGCTGCTGGAAAAAGGTGGTCCGGGCGCCCGGGATGGATCCGGGCGCCCGGGACCAAACTTTATCCCTGCCGCGACTTCGCCACGTGGAGCATCCTAGTTGGTTGGCCACGTCACACTCCAGGCGCCCGATGTTGGAGTGTATACTGAAAACCTAAGCTTTGTAAACATTCATTATGAATAAAGAATCACATTTGGTCTAATTATCTACATTTGTTTGTAGTTGTTCATTTAATTTATATTGTAGATAACATAGTATGTGGTGTCACATACAGAAGATGATATTATCAGTACCTTATAAATTATAAACAGTAGCTCACGACCAGAATGGAAAGGAACAAACCATTAGAAGGTCGTAGTGTAATTAGGTATTAGTTTATCTTGACTATATAATTACACTAGTACACTCAGAGTGTATTGAGTAGGACCATTCGAGGTCGTTCCTTTTATACTGACTTTATAAAGGAACAAAGACCTCAGTTATTATGGAAGTGTGTGCTCTTAATCCTAATATAATAACAAGCACATATATTTGATATTTATTTCTTTAATTTATCAATGGGTGAGATTTAGTTCGATGAATCAATAAACCCGATAAGTTGGGAAATGCTATCACTTATAGTGTGTGTTGTTGATTATAGAAGGAAACTGTGTCCTAGAGATACTAGGTTGATAATGTCCCCAAGAAGAGCTCATAAGGATTGTCATGTTAAACCCTGCAGGTGGACTTAGTCCGACATGACGATAAAGTTGAGTGGTACTACTCTTGGACTTAGACATTAATTAAAGGAGTTGTCGAAACTCAATTAATTAGTGGACATTCGATATCTTAAACACAGGAGACTAACACACTCATAATAAGAAGGAGCCCAAAATGTAATTTGGGATTGGTGCGTAGTTCAATGATAGTTCTCTAGTGGAATGAATTATCGTTGATAAAATTAAGTTGTGTGTTCGGGGCGAACACGGGATGCTTAATTTTATCGGGAGACCAAAACCAATTCCTCCTCTCGGTCCCTATCGTAGCCTCTTATTTATAGAGTACTATACCCACCTATACCCACCTTCTATACCCACCCAAAGGGGGCCGGCCAAGCTAGCTTGGGAATCAAGCTAGGGCCGGCCTATATTGGATGGCCGGCCCTAGCTTGAACCCAAGCTAGTAGGGCCGACCAAATAAAATAAAAAGAAATTTAATTTTAATTTTTATTATTATGTGGAAGATATATTTTAAAGAGAATTAAAATTAAAATATCTCTCTTGTGAAAGATCTACAAAAGATTAAAGAAAGAGATTAGATCTCTTTCCTTATTTGTAGATTGGAAGAGATGTTTTATTTTCTCTTTAAAATTATTCACATGTTAATAAAATTAAAATTATAGATATTTCCTTTTATTAACCATGAAGAGATTTTAAAGAGAAATTTTATTTTTTAAAATTTCCGGAAACAAATTAGGAAGTTTTAATTGTTGATTAAAACTTGTCCTCTTTTGTATTCCAATAATGTGGCCGGCCATCACAAATTAATTGGGGAAATTTTATTTTATTTCTCTCAATTAAATCATGTCAAGGAAATTAAGGAAAATTTATTGTAATTAAATTTCCTAATTTACCTAGGCCAAGGAATATAAAAGAAGGGGTGAGGGTGCCTTCACAAGACACAACATCTATTATTCCTCTCCCTCTTTTGTTCCTTGGTGTGGCCGGCCAACCTCTCCCTCTCTTCCTCTTGTGGTGGCCGAACCCTACCCTTCTATTGGAGCTCTTGTGGTGGCCGGATACTACTCGGAGAAGAAGAAGAAGAAGGAGAAAGCTAGCATCTCTTGGAGCTTGGTTAGTATTTTGGTTTTCTCCTTGGTGAAGCTTTTCTTTTGTGGCCGAACCTTGCTTGGAGGAGAAGAAGGTGGTTGGTGGTTTCTCATCTTGGAAGATCGTTGCCCACACAACGTCCGAGGTTAGAAGAGGAATACGGTAGAAGATCAAGAGGTTTTTCTACAAGGTATAACTAGTAATTTCTATTTCCGCATCATGCTAGTTATTTATGGAAATAATACCAAATACAAGAGGCTTATGTTCTAGTATTTCGAATATGTTTTTTTCGAAGTTGTGTTCTTTTGTTTCTTTCTTTTCCTTGTGATTTGATTGTTCTCTTTGGTTAACCTAAAGTTATTTTAGGAAATTAAATATTAGCTTTCTATTAAAGGTTTTGTCTAGTCGGTGGTGGTTGCTCCCATATCCAAGAAGGCCATGTGCCTCGCCACGTCAATACTGGGAACCTTTTATGGAAATTAATATTTAATGGAATTAATAACTTAAGGAGACTTGGGTCGAACGTGTTAAGTTCCGCAGGAGATCCAAGTCAAAACCTAAAAGAACAAATAGATTAAGTTTTGGATCAAACGTGTTAAGTTCCGCAGGAGATCCAAAATTTAATTTAAAAGAACACATGGTAGCTAGGAAAAGGTTCAGACCTTTGTACAAAATTTTTGTACAGTGGAACCTATAGGCTTTCCGAGTAGCAACCAACAATTGGTATCAGAGCTAGGGTTTTGCCTCTGTGTATTTGGTATTTAGTTTAATTATGCACATGTCATACATAATTTAGGCAGGATAATAGTAGGATGTGCTAACTTTGTGGATGCAGGATCCAACTATTATGGCTTTTAGTTATTATGTGTGTGATTGGACCCTTGGACATGTCAAGGGCATTTAATGTGTGTGCATGATTGTATTAAAATACAGCAGGAGCTGTATTTAGTTTTTATTAGGATTTTATTTTTTGATCTAGATACATGTACATTCCTTTTATGGAATATAGGATCAAAAATGTAAAATTCTATTAATGTCGCGGATTGAATCTTGCAAAGCGTGGAACCTTCTAAGGACCAGAGGCGCAGCGGAACTAGGAGCAAGATGGATGCGACAGCTAGACCTGGTGGCGGTGGCCAAATATGGCAGCAGCTTGGGATGACAACACACGGAGGACAATTAGATATAAAAGCCATAATAGTTGAAAATTAAATTTTCTATTTATTACTTTTATATTGTGCTGTGTGTGCATGTTAGTTTACAAGTTTAGTAGGCTAGCATAGTTAAAATTCCTCATTTATAAATAACTAAGTGGGAGAGGGATTTTTAAATAAATCCCATGGTCTCCATTACTGGTTTGTAAGTGATGCAAACAAGCTTGCGCGTTGGCTCTGAGTGCCTTCCTCCATAACGGATGAGCTTGTTTGTGGATCACTAGAACAAACTTCCATTTTTGGATGACTATAGGAAATTAATTAAGAGCGTGTGATCTTCCCCAACGGAAGGGGCATAATCTTATTAATGGACTTAGTGTCAAGTAATGGTATACACTTAGACACATCTAATAGTATCCGCCCCAACGGAGTCACTGCTATTATTTGTGTGACCAAATGATACCAACTATTATTTGTATTTGTCAAAAGTTAGGTTGACAAGATAATAAAATTAATGGGTTAAAACCCTCCTTTACAAATGTTGAATTTGATACGTCCACACTAACGTGGCATACAAAATTCACGGTGTTATGAGGTGTTGGTTAATTTAAAATAGTATTGTTTGAGGAATCAATATTATTCTAAATTTAGAGTTCGACCAAAAGTTATTTGTGATTCTTAGGATGTCTTTCAACCCATTGTCTACAACAGAATAGACTTATTGGACCAAACTACATAGATTGGAAAAGAAACACGGACATTGTTCTTCATCTTTGAAAGCTATAAATATGTCGATGGCGAGCAAAGGTCTCGATGCACCCTCTTGGTGAATCTACCCAAGAGGAGATTGAATATCATAGGAAATGGGTAAGCGGATGAGATGGCGCGGTGTTACATTTTGGCTTCAATGTCAAATGTATTGCAACATCAATCAAGATTTACCAACGACCTATGATATTATGAACAATCTCAAGGAACTCTTTGGTCATCGGGATAGGGCTTCTAGGCAAGAAGCCATGAGAAAGATAATGACGACCACCATGCAAGAGGGTACTCTGTAAGGATCATATCCTAAAGATGATGGCTTATCCGAACGAGATACGAGATCCTTGGAGGAGAAATTGATGGGAAACCCGGATCGATATGATCCTCCAAACGCTACCTAGAAGTTTTGAGCAGTTCGCTGAACTATAATATGAATAAGAGGGTTTATTCATTAGCGGAACTACTGACTGCAAGCAGCAGAAGGATTATTTCGTCACAATGCTCAAATTCACTATCGAAAATGGTTCTACTTCTAAACCGAAAGGAAAGAAGAAGAAACAAGTTGGTCAGGAAAGAAAGTGAATAAATCTCAGTGTACGGGATTTAAAGCTGAAATGAAGAAGGGCAATGCTTCATCCGCAAGGACATTGGAAGGCGGACTGTCCTCGTAGGAACCAAAACAAAGGTATATCTCATACTCTAGTTGTTGAAACATGTTTAGCGGTGTTATCTACCAGCACCTGGTGTGTAGATACGGGAGCCACTGATCATGTCTGCAATTCCTTGCAGGGGTTCCAGGAAACCCGACGACTATCTGAAGGAGAAATTACCGTCTACATGGGCAATGCTACTAAGGTGGCAGCTGTTGCAGTGGGAGACGTCTACTTATCTTTTAGTAGAAATAGAAATTTGATTTTAAGAAATTGTCTTTATGTACCCAGTTTTAGAAAGAATTTAATTTCAGTTTCTAAACTGTTTTTAGATGGATATTCAGTTTCTTTCAGTAACGATGTAGTTATTAAAAAAAAATAAAGTGATTATCTGTTATGGTGCATTAGTTGGCAATTTGTATACTTTAAATCCAATTTCTTCCACAAAGCAAAACATGGAAATTTATAACTCATCTTCTAACTCTAATAAGAGAAAAGAACCTTCGGAGATGAACCAAGCATATTTTTGGCATCTAAGGCTTGGTCATATTAACTTAAGTAGGATTCAGAGGCTTATAGCCGATGGACTTTTGAGTTCATTTGAGTTGGAAAATTTTCCAACTTGTGAATCTTGCTTGGAAGGTAAAATGACCAAGAGGTCGTTCAAGGCCAAGGGGTATAGAGCCAAAGAAGTGTTAGAATTGGTTCACTCTGATTTGTGTTGTCTGTCCAGGCAAGAGGAGGTTTTGAATATTTTGTCTCTTTCATAGACGATTATTCAAGATACGGATATATTTACCTAATGCGCCGCAAGTCCAAGTGCTTTGATAAGTTCAAAGAATACAAGGCTGATGTGGAGAAACGATTAGGTAAAAGTATCAAGACACTACGATCTGATCGTGGTGGCGAATACCTCTTAGGAGAGTTTAGGAATTACTTATCAGAGGCCGGGATTCAATCCCAATTGTCTGCACCTGGAACACCCCAACAGAATGGTGTAGCAGAACGAAGGAATAGGACTCTTATGGAGATGGTTAGATCAATGATGAGTTATTCAGAATTACCAAATTCGTTTTGGGGATATGCTCTGGAAACAGCAGTATACGTTCTGAACTTAGTACCTTCTAAATCAGTTTCTTCTACTCCCATAGAATTGTGGAATGGGCGAAAACCCAGTCTAAGACATATTCGGATATGGGGTAGTCCAGCACATGTGCTGAAACCAGATGCTGATAAGTTAGAATCTCGTACAGAAGTTCGCGTGTTTGTAGGATATCCCAAAGGAACGAAAGGTGGTTTATTTTATAGTCCTAAAGACCAGAAGGTCATTGTTAGCACCAATGCCCAGTTTTTAGAAGAAGACTATATAATGGATCACAAGCCCAGTAGTAAAGTTGTTTTAGAAGAACTTAGAGAGGACATGTCTACTTCAGTACCAACAGTACAAGATGAAGTACCATAAGAAACTGCAACACGTGTCACACATGATACACAACTACAGACAGTGCCTCGTCGTAGTGGGAGGGTTGTAAGGCAGCCTGAAAGATTCATGTTTTTGGGAGAGTCTTCAGACTTGGTCCCGGGTAAACATGAACCTGATCCACGAACATACAACGAAGCACTCCAAGATATAGATGCAGCATCTTGGCAAAAGGCAATGAATTCTGAAATAGAGTCTATGTACTCTAATAAAGTCTGGGAGCTTGTAGAACCACCTGATGGTGTAAAAGCCGTTGGATGCAAGTGGATCTACAAAAGGAAAAGAGGGACAGACGGGAAGGTAGAAACCTTCAAAGCTAGGCTTGTTGCGAAAGGGTACACTCAGAAAGAGGGAATCGATTATGAGGAGACCTTTTCACCGGTAGCCATGCTTAAGTCTATCCGGATACTCTTATCTATTGCTGCTCATATGGATTATGAGATTTGGCAAATGGATGTCAAGACAGCTTTCCTTAATGGAAGTCTTGAAGAGAACATCCATATGAAGCAACCAGAAGGGTTCATTGAAAAAGGCAAAGAGCATCTAGTGTGCAAGCTCAATCGGTCCATTTATAGATTGAAGCAAGCTTCAAGGTCTTGGAACATCCGGGTTAATGAAGTTATCCAGTCATATGGATTTATTGTCCGGATGAGTCTTGTGTATATAAGAAGTGTAACGGAAACGTGGTGGTATTTCTTGTACTATACGTAGATGATATTTTGTTAATTGGCAACAATGTCAAAATATTATCAGACGTAAGGGTATGGTTGTCCAAACAATTTGATATGAAGGACTTAGGAGAATGTGCACACATTCTTGGGATCAAAGTTATAAGGGATCGTAAGAAAAGAATGTTGTGTCTATCCCAAGCTTCATATATAGATACAATCCTTGCTCGTTTTAGCATGCAGGATTCCAAGAAAGGTTTCTTACCTTTTAGACATGGAGTAGCTTTATCTAAAGAGATGTCTCCAAAGACATCAAAAGAGATAGAGGACATGAAAGCAGTTCCTTATGCTTCGGCTGTAGGAAGCCTAATGTATGCAATGCTATGTACGAGACCTGATATTTGTTTTGCCGTAGGCATGGTCAGCAGATATCAGAGTAACCCTGGACAAGGACATTGGACTGCGGTAAAGCATATATTAAAGTACCTGAGAAGGACTAGAGATTATATGCTAATTTACCAAGCAGACGATTTGCTCCCTGTGGGTTACACGGATTCAGATTTCCAATCAGATAGGGACAATAGTAAGTCTACATCAGGCTATGTGTTTACTTTAGGAGGTGGAGCCATTTCATGGAGGAGTGTTAAGCAGAAATGCGTATCGCACTCAACCATGGAAGCTGAGTATGTAGCAGCCTCTGAGGCAGCTAAAGAAGTAGTATGGCTCAGGAACTTTCTAATGGACTTAGATGTGATTCCTGGTTTGCCCAAGATCATCACAATTTATTGTGATAATAGCGGTGCAGTTGCAAACTCGAAGGAACCACGAGCTCATAAGGCGAGTAAACATATAGAGCGCAAGTACCACCTGATACGAGATATTGTGAAGCGAGGAGAAGTTGTCATCGCCAAGATTGCATCAGCGGATAACCTGGCAGATCCTTTCACTAAGGCCCTTCCGGCGACAGCTTTCGATCGGCATGTGGAGGGAATGGGAATCAGATGTATGGTAGAAGATATGGCAGCTTAGTCATTAGTATAAGTGGGAGATTGTTGGAGTGTATACTGAAAACCTAAGCTTTGTAAACATTCATTATGAATAAAGAATCACATTTGGTCTAATTATCTACATTTGTTTGTAGTTGTTCATTTAATTTATATTGTAGATAACATAGTATGTGGTGTCACATACAGAAGATGATGTTATCAGTACCTTATAAATTATAAACAGTAGCTCACGACCAGAATGGAAAGGAACAAACCATTAGAAGGTCGTAGTGTAATTAGGTATTAGTTTATCTTGACTATATAATTACACTAGTACACTCAGAGTGTATTGAGTAGGACCATTCGAGGTCGTTCCTTTTATACTGACTTTATAAAGGAACAAAGATCTCAGTTATTATGGAAGTGTGTGCTCTTAATCCTAATATAATAACAAGCACATATATTTGATATTTATTTCTTTAATTTATCAATGGGTGAGATTTAGTTCGATGAATCAATAAACCCGATAAGTTGGGAAATGCTATCACTTATAGTGTGTGTTGTTGATTATAGAAGGAAACTGTGTCCTAGAGATACTAGGTTGATAATGTCCCCAAGAGGAGCTCATAAGGATTGTCATGTTAAACCCTGCAGGTGGACTTAGTCCGACATGACGATAAAGTTGAGTGGTACTACTCTTGGACTTAGACATTAATTAAATGAGTTGTCAGTAACTCACTTAATTAGTGGACATTCGATATCTTAAACACAGGGAGACTAACACACTCATAATAAGAAGGAGCCCAAAAATGTAATTTGGGATTGGTGCGGTAGTTCAATGATAGTTCTCTAGTGGAATGAATTATCGTTGATAAAATTAAGTTGTGTGTTCGGGGCGAACACGGGATGCTTAATTTTATCGGGAGACCAAAACCAATTCCTCCTCTCGGTCCCTATCGTAGCCTCTTATTTATAGAGTACTATACCCACCTATACCCACCTTCTATACCCACCCAAAGGGGGCCGGCCAAGCTAGCTTGGGAATCAAGCTAGGGCCGGCCTAGGTATATTTTGGGGTGGCCGGCCCTAGCTTGAACCCAAGCTAGTAGGGCCGGCCAAATAAAATTAAAAAAGAAATTTAATTTTAATTTTTATTATTATGTGGAAGATATATTTTAAAGAGAATTAAAATTAAAATATCTCTCTTGTGAAAGATCTACAAAAGATTAAAGAAAGAGATTAGATCTCTTTCCTTATTTGTAGATTGGAAGAGATGTTTTATTTTCTCTTTAAAATTATTCACATGTTAATAAAATTAAAATTATAGATATTTCCTTTTATTAACCATGAAGAGATTTTAAAGAGAAATTTTATTTTTTAAAAATTTCCGGAAACAAATTAGGAAGTTTTAATTGTTGATTAAAACTTGTCCTCTTTTGTATTCCAATAATGTGGCCGGCCATCACAAATTAATTGGGGAAATTTTATTTTATTTCTCTCAATTAAATCATGTCAAGGAAATTAAGGAAAATTTATTGTAATTAAATTTCCTAATTTACCTAGGCCAAGGAATATAAAAGAAGGGGTGAGGGTGCCTTCACAAGACACAACATCTATTATTCCTCTCCCTCTTTTGTTCCTTGGTGTGGCCGGCCAACCTCTCCCTCTCTTCCTCTTGTGGTGGCCGAACCCTACCCTTCTATTGGAGCTCTTGTGGTGGCCGGATACTACTCGGAGAAGAAGAAGAAGAAGGAGAGAAAGCTAGCATCTCTTGGAGCTTGGTTAGTATTTTGGTTTTTCTCCTTGGTGAAGCTTTTCTTTTGTGGCCGAACCTTGCTTGGAGGAGAAGAAGGTGGTTGGTGGTTTCTCATCTTGGAAGATCGTTGCCCACACAACGTCCGAGGTTAGAAGAGGAATACGGTAGAAGATCAAGAGGTTTTTCTACAAGGTATAACTAGTAATTTCTATTTCCGCATCATGCTAGTTATTTATGGAAATAATACCAAATACAAGAGGCTTATGTTCTAGTATTTCGAATATGGTTTTTTCGAAGTTGTGTTCTTTTGTTTCTTTCTTTTCCTTGTGATTTGATTGTTCTCTTTGGTTAACCTAAAGTTATTTTAGGAAATTAAATATTAGCTTTCTATTAAAGGTTTTGTCTAGTCGGTGGTGGTTGCTCCCATATCCAAGAAGGCCATGTGCCTCGCCACGTCAGTACTGGGAACCTTTTATGGAAATTAATATTTAATGGAATTAATAACTTAAGGAGACTTGGGTCGAACGTGTTAAGTTCCGCAGGAGATCCAAGTCAAAACCTAAAAGAACAAATAGATTAAGTTTTGGATCAAACGTGTTAAGTTCCGCAGGAGATCCAAAATTTAATTTAAAAGAACACATGGTAGCTAGGAAAAGGTTCAGACCTTTGTACAAAATTTTTGTACAGTGGAACCTATAGGCTTTCCGAGTAGCAACCAACACCCGAAAGGGATCCAGGCGCCCGGAATATCATATATAAACAGGGTCAAGGGAGCAGCTAAAGAACAACGAATACAATAATCTTCTAAGCAATCTCCCTGCGACAAGCTGCTAACGACTCGATCCAGAAAGTGCTGCAACGACACCCCGACAACCCGGAGCTTTAGATTTAGTTTTTTGTTGTCGGTATAATCTGTTTACTACTTTGAATTGTACTTAGTCTGTAATATCTTTATCGTGCTTATAGTTGTTGCCCACGGAAAGCGATCAAGGATCGCGGGCCTTCGAGTAGGAGTCGTCTTACGCTCCGAACGAAGTAAATCTCCTTGTCTCTCTGTGTTTATTATTTCTTTATTCCGCTGAGTTTTTACTCGTTTGTTTTACGAATCGAAAGAAATAGCCACACACGCTATTCACCCCCCCCCCTCTAGCGTGATCTCGATCCAACAATTGGTATCAGAGCGGGGTTGTTTTGAATTGGTGCAACCACCTTTCAAAATAAATTTTTCGTGGTATTTTATATTTTTTGGAGTCAATTAGAATCTAGCCTTATAGCTTTATTCTAATTCTTTTATCGAATCGGCTTTTGCTCGAAGTTGGTACAACACCACTCGAGCTCGTTATTATTACTATTCTTTATTCCCGCACTACTAATCCAAGACTTAGTCTTGGAACATATATTTTTGTTGTTCTTGTTGCATATTACAAATGACTCAACAAGAGGGGTTCAGTACTGTTCGTCCCCCACTGTTCTCCGGAGATGATTTTGGCTACTGGAAGGGAAGAATGGAGACGTATCTAAAGATCCAGTTCGAAACATGGATGATCATTAAGACGGGACTTCAGCTACCTTCCGATGACGACGACAAACCAACCCCTGCGAGAAGTGGGACGCCTCTCTAATCAAAAAGGTGGAAGCCGACGCCAAAGCTACCTGCACCCTCCAGTGCGGCCTTACCAAAGAAGAACTCAACAGGGTCGGCCCGTTCTCTTCCGCAAAGGAGCTCTGGGAAAAGCTAGTCGAACTCCACGAAGGCACTAACGACACCAAAGGTAAGTAAAAGAGATCTTTTACTTAATAAATTATATAATCTAAAGATGCAGGAAGGCGAGACGGCGAGTTCTCTACATGCGAGAATCCAAGACATCCTCAATTCTCTTCACGGAATCGGACAAAAGATAGAGAATCAGGACGTCATAAGGTATGTTTTAAACTCGTTTCCAAGGAACACATTGTGGGCATCAATGGTAGATGCCTACAAAGTTTCCAAGGACTTGTCTTCAATAAAATTAGACGAATTATTTTGTGAGTTTGAACTTCATGAGCAGACTAATGCACAGCCAACCGAGAAAGGTATTGCGTTGGTTGCAGGTACAAGTCGAACACGGGAGCCGAGATCACGACGAAGAACGGAGCCGGAGTCGGAAGTTGAACCAGACTCAGACGATGAAGACATTGAAATTACAACCGAGCTGGTAAACCTCATAAAGAAGCTCTACAAGACGAAGGGCTTCAACAAAAGAGATCTAAAAAAGGCAGTAAAAACGAAGGAAGGTTCACAAAACTCAAAAATGAAGTTTGAAGTGACATGCTACGGGTGCAACCAAAAAGGGCACATCAAATCCAACTGTCCTAACCTGAAGGAGGTCAAAAAGCAAAGAAGGAAAAAGGTCCTTAAGGCAACATTGGACGAATCTTCATCGGAGGACGACGACGACGAGCTCGAACAGACGAGTCTACTCGCATTAATGGCCCGGGACCAAATCGTCGAATCCGGAAGCGAGAGCGAGTCTGAGGCGGAGTCCGAGCAAAGCCACGGATCTGTATCCGTTTCTGAAGGACCAGACCCCGCTGTAAGTATCTCCCGGTTAAACATTTTAGTTAGTTACTTATTGCGCAAATTAGCTAAGTCAAACCTGAAAGTTAAGTCACTTCTAAAGGAAGTAACTGTCCTTAAAGAAGTGGCTGACACTAAACCCTTACCTGACCAGAGTCAGACTGAATTTCCAACTCAAGTTCAAAAACTTGAGGAAGAAAATTCAAGTCTAAAAAATCAGGTTAAAGATTTAAAAACTACCTTAGAACGGTTTTCTTTGGGCTCCAAGAACTTGGAATTAATTCTTGGGACACAAAGGGTCATTTACAATAGAACTAGGCTGGGATATAAAAGTAAATATAAATCTTACTTATCCTTAATAAACAAACAAAGTAGTAACTCAGTCCAAGCATGGGTCCCCAAGTCCAAATTGATCAATCAAGTTGGACTTGGTCAATACTGGGTCCCGAAGGATCAAATACACTACCTCGATAGACCATATCGAGGCTGTGATCCAGGGGGAGCAAAAAGAAAAACGATATTAAAAATATAAATTCAAAATTCAAAAGTAACCTATAAATTGAATTATAAATTCAAAAATTAAATTCAAAATTCGAAATTAAAATATCGAAATTAAAGTTAAATTCGAATTTAATTAAATCAAATTAAAATCCAAAGGAAGGCTCCAGATTATCTGGCACCTCCAAACTTAATCAACCCGATAAGGGTAACCAAGAGTAGACTACCCGGCAGGGTAATTAAGGTTAGATAAAATGGGCTAGGTTTAACTTGACCCAAGGTACTGGTGAAGTTTTTTGGATGATAGTACGTTAGAGAAGCTTGGGCATCGCATGTCTACGAAGATATGGCTTCGACCTGGTGCATTTGGTCAAGTGGAACTGACCGAAGCTACCCTTAAATGGATCCTAACTAGTTAGACCAAGGTTTAGTATTAAGCTCAATGGGTAGGACTATTTGGAAAACCTCGAAGGCATAGTTACTTTAATGAGTTCCTTGTGACTCACCATAGCCCAGAAGTTTATCCAAAGAATGCTTACTTGTTAAACCCAAAGCTAAACCTGAATCTAACACAAAGTTAAACCAATTCCTTAAACTGAACCTCAATTCATCTCACAACAATTATAGGGTTCCCTGATTGAAAATTTTAGATCGGGTGAGATGACTAAATTAAAATTGACTTAAATCAAGTTAATTCAACAAAATTATTTCAAAATTATTTTAAACCCAATTTCAAAATTATTTTAAACTCAATTTCAAAATTATTTTAAACTCAAATTCAAAATTGTTTTAAACCTAATTTCAAAATTATTTTAAAACTCATCTTTCAAAAATCTTTTAAATTAAACTTTAAAACACTTTTCAAAACAATTATAACAATATTATTGTTAACTTAGCCTGGGTAAGATAAAATTCTAAGGAGTCTACTTCAGTCAAACTATCTTTCTATCCATTAACAAGAAACCAATTCATTCACTTTATGTGTAGGAGTTGGATCAATGGATGTTGGATAGTGGATGTTCCAGACATATGACTGGAGATAAATTGAAGTTTTCAAAGCTCAAACTAAAAAATTTAGGATCAGTTGCATTCGGCAACAATGGCCAACTTAAGGTAATCGGAAGAGGTAATATCGAACTCAACTCCGATTTTATTATTAGAAAAGTTTTGTTAGTTGAAAATTTCAATTTCAACTTACTAAGTATAAGCCAATTGTGTGATAGCGGATACTTAGTCACTTTTGACAAAGCTAGGTGTTTAGTCAAAAATATTGAAAATCCTGAAATCACACTTAAGGGACTTAGGAAAAACAATATGTACTCAATTAATCTACCCACATCCTCAATAAAGTGTTTTATAACACAGGAAGAGGAAACTGACTTGTGGCACAGAAGACTGGGTCACACTCACACTAGACTCATTTCAAAAATGAGTCATAATGGTCTAGTTAGAGGTTTTCCCAAACTAAAATTCATTGAAAACTCAATCTGTAATGCTTGTCAACAAGGAAAACAAACTAAGTCAACACACAAATCAACAAATCTAGAAAGAACCAACTCGTTACTTGAGCTCCTTCACCTTGACCTATTTGATTCACATGGAGCCAAGTCACTAAGCAAGAACCAGTATTGCTTAGTAATAATTGATGACTACTCTAGGTTTACATGGGTAAGATTCCTAAAAAAAAAAATAAAACCTATGAAATATTTAGTAATTTTTGCAAATTAATAGAAAATGAAAAAGATACTAAAATTAAAAGAATAAGAAGTGATCACGGGGGAGAATTTGAAAATCATAGATTTACTCAATTTTGTAAAATAAATGGATACCTACATGAATTTTCATGTCCTAGAACCCCTCAGCAGAATGGTCTAGTGGAACGTAAAAATAGAACACTACAAGAAGCTGATAGAACTATGTTAAATGAATATAATTTAAATCACCAATTTTGGGCTGAAGCAATAAATACTGCAAATCATATTCAAAACAGAATTTTAATCAACAAATTTCACAAGAAAACCCCTTATGAACTATATTATCATAAAATTCCTAACTTAAATTATTTAAAAATATTTGGGTGTAAAGTTCACATTTTAAACACTAAAGATTATTTAGAAAAATTCACACCCAAATCTAACCCAGGAATATTTTTAGGATACTCCTCAAATAGTAGAGCCTATAGAGTCTACAATCAAAACACTCTAAAAGTTGAAGAAACAACTAATATAATATTTGATGAAGAAAATAATCTACCAAATATAAATGAGAATCTTGATCCAAGAAATATAGAAGATGATGAAATTCAACCAAATCTTAATAAACCAAAGGAACCAGCCCCTGACCCGATTATAAGACCAACTAGGGCCAGTACTTCTCACCCACCTGACCAAATTTTGGGTGATCCAAACCTAGGAGTCAGAACTAGATCTTCCTATAGAATTCATAGTCAGATTGCCCTAATTTCTAAAATCGAACCTAAAACAATAGAAGAAGCACTACCTGACCCGGACTGGATCATAGCTATGCAGGAGGAATTAGCCCAATTTGAGAGAAACCAAGTCTGGGACCTTGTACCTAAACCCATAGATAAATCAATAATAGACACCAAATGGGTTTTTAGAAATAAGTTGGATGATCAGGGTGATATCATAAGAAACAAAGCCAGACTAGTAGCCAAAGGGTTTAGTCAAGTTGAAGGATTAGACTATGATGAAACCTATGCACCGGTAGCTAGACTCGAATCCATTCGAATGTAATTAGCTTATGCAGCAAATAAAGGGTTTAAATTATACCAAATGGATGTTAAGTCAGCCTTTTAAAATGGTTTCATCAAAGAAGAGGTCTATGTAAGCCAACCCCCAGGATTTTAAGACTTAAACAATCCTAATCATGTATTTAAGTTAAAAAAAGGCCTTATATGGACTTAAACAAGCCCCTAGGGCATGGTATGAACGGTTATCCAATCACTTAATATCCAAAGGCTTCAACCAAGGTCAAATAGATCCAACTCTATTTGTAAAAACTGTAGAAAAAGGCATCTTCATAGTCCAAATCTATGTGGATGATATAATTTTGGATCCACTAACTCTAAATTTCTAAAAGAATTTGTTAGATTAATGGAAAATGAATTTGAATGAGTATGGTTGGTGAACTTAATTTTTTCTTAGGCTTACAAATAAAACAAACTAAAGATGGAATTTACATTTATCAAACTAAATATGCTAAGGAATTAATTAAAAAATTCTGCATGAAAAATTCAAAAATAATAAATACTCCAATGGCAACCAACATCAACATTGACTCTGACCCAGTAGGAAAACCAGTAGACCCAAAATATTATAGAAGTGTAATAGGTAGTTTACTGTACCTAACTGCAAGCCGACCTGATATATTGTTTGCTGTAGGTATGTGCGCAAGATACCAATCCTGTGCAAAAGAGTCACACTTAACCCATGTTAAAAGAATACTTAGGTACATTAAAGGTACTCTAAATATAGGACTCTGGTACCCTAGAACTTGCACCCTTGATCTTCTTGGCTATTCTGACTCAGATTACGCTGGATGCAAGTTAGATAGAAAAAGCACAAGTGGCAGTTGTCAATTTCTAGGGCAATGTCTTGTAAGTTGGTCAAGTAGAAAGCAACATTGTGTTGCTTTATCTACCACTGAAGCTGAATATATAGCCTTAGGTGAATGCGCATCTCAATTGCTATGGATGATGCACACTCTTAAAGACTATCAACTAGAATATAATAAAACAAAATTTTTAATTGATAATATAAGTTCAATAAATCTAACAAAAAACCCAATTCATCACTCAAGGACTAAACATATAGAGGTGAAGCATCATTTTGTAAGGGATCATGTAGCTAAGGGTGATATTATACTCAACTATGTTGAGTCAAAATCAAACCTAGCTGACATTTTCACAAAACCCTTACCTGAACTTGAGTTCAGCTCACTAAGAAGACAAATAGGTATGTGTTGGGTAGAATAGATACTATAACTTTATATTCTTACTTATTTCTTATAAACTTCTAGGAAAAACTGATTTTTCAAAATCCCCACTTTGCTAGACTTTCGAAAGATGGATGTAGCCTAGGATTTCCCCTAGAAATCATGTTCCCCCAGGACTCAGCCAGAGCATCTCACAAACACCTAGGTTTACCTTGATTGTGTTTGTAAAACATAGAACGGTGTGAGATGCATAGGGTACAGCCTGGACTCAAGAATGCTTATTTCTGTGCATCAATATGAGTCTGGGCGTTAAATACATGATTAACAGTAATCAAATCAAGTCTTCCAGCCTAAGTACAATCTAACTGGATCAATTGACTTGACTTGACTAACCAAGTGAACACTGTTGCCCTTTAGGCAATCAGCAAGTAGCTAAACGGTTAGACAGTTGATGGAGGAAATAATAAGTTTAAGCATGTCTGTACTTAAGGGATCTGATACCTGATCAAAACAAATCTTTACTCATGCTTGGACTGTAGGGCTCTGATACCTTATTTAAGCTGAAACCTCTTCGAAATTTGGAAATTTCGAAATTTAGAAATTTGAGCTTAAAAACCTGAATATCTTCTTTCAAGAAATTTTTTTTAATTGAAAATTCTGCTTGAAAATCTTTAAAGTTGAAAATTTTATTAGAAAAATTTCTGAAGTTAAAAGTTTTAAAATTTCTGAAGTTGAAAATTAGGTTTTTCAAAACTGGCTCATTTTTTATGTATGGCAAAGGGGGAGAGTAGAGAAATTCAAAGAAAGAAAGAAATTCAAAGAAAGAAATAAATTCAAAGAAATAAATTCAAAGAAAATATTTTAAAGGGAGCTTGTTTATGCGTATTCTTAAAGGGAGCTTGTATTAAGGGGGAGCTATGCTTATGCCTATTTTTGCTATCATGCTTATCTTGCTTATCTTGTTTCTTGTGCTGCATAATTTTAACTTAACTTTGAATTACGTGTTGCCATAATCAAAAAGGGAGAGATTGTTGGTGCGGGAAGCATCCGACGATCGAACCCGAGTTTTGATTATGACAAAGGGTTCAAAGTTAAGGTGCTTTGTGATCTGACAGCTTTTGCTGAGTGTTTCAGGAAAGTCCTAGCTGCGGTTAGGCAAGGGAAAACCCTAGGGGGTGGTAACCCTAGGTCATAGGGGGTGGTAACCCTATGCGGAAAGTCTTGGCAGGTCGATGGCTTCAGGCAAAAGTCCTAGGGGCTGGTAACCCTAGGTGGAAAGTCCTGGTGTCGTGAACCGGGTGAAAGACTGGACTAGCCGGGAAGCGGATGTCCAGCAGGAAGTCCGGAAGCGTCGAGTGCTGAGCAAAAGTCCAGTCAATCTGGAGGATCGACTGGCAAAAGGTAAATCTCCTGAGTGGAGTAGGTGAGGACGCGTTCCCCGTAGAGGGAACAGTAGGCGTCGGGTCGACCTAGGGTTTCCGGTTGGAAATTCGAAGTCAGACTCGGACAGTTCGAAGACTGTCAGCTCTTTTTTTAGTATGGAATATCAGTTTCTAAAGTTATCTTGCAGGGTATGCAATTGCTCAGACTAACCTTGTTTTGCAGGAGAAGGAGCTGCTGGAAAAAGGTGGTCCGGGCGCCCGGGATGGATCCGGGCGCCCGGAGGTCCGGGCGCCCGGGACCAAACTTTATCCCTGCCGCGACTTCGCCACGTGGAGCATCCTGGTTGGTTGGCCACGTCACACTCCAGGCGCCCGGAAGGGATCCAAGCGCCCGGAATATCATATATAAATAGGGTCAAGGGAGCAGCTAAAGAACAACACATTCTAAGCAATCTCCCTGCGACAAGCTGCTAACGACTCGATCCAGAAAGTGCTGCAACGACACCCCGACAACCCGGAGCTTTAGATTTAGTCTTTTGTTGTCGGTATAATCTGTTTACTACTTTGAATTGTACTTAGTCTGTAATATCTTTATCGTGCTTATAGTTGTTGCCCACGGAAAGCGATCAAGGATCGCGGGCCTTCGAGTAGGAGTCGCCTTAGGCTCCGAACGAAGTAAATCTCCTTGTCTCTCTGTGTTTATTATTTCTTTATTCCGCTGCGTTTTTACTCGTTTGTTTTACGAATCGAAAGAAATAGCCACGCACGCTATTCCCCCCCCCCCCCCCCTCTAGCGTGATCTCGATCCAACACCCCTGATATGCATCCAGCATGCATATCAGCTCGCACCCAGTCGTCGAATCCACCATTTGATCAATCCGGGGCAAATGGTAAAAATCCTTCGAGCATGTCTTGTTCAGACCCCGGAAGTCGATGCAGACTCTCCACTTGTTACCCGATTTGGAGACCAGCACCACATTCACGAGCCATCTCGGGAATTGTGCTTCCCGTATATGGTCGACTTCCAGAAGCTTTTCAACTTCCACTCGGATGATGACATTCTGCTCCGCGCTGAAGTCCCTCTTCCTCTGCTTTATGGGTCGAGCGTCAGGTCGGACATGAAGCTCATGTTGTGCGACGCTCGGCGAGATGCCTGGTAGCTCGTGTGTTGACCACGCAAAGACGTCATTGTTGCGCTGTAGGCACCTGATCGGCTCCTCCTTCGGGCCGGTTTCCAGGTCGGATGCAACGAAGGTGGTGGCCTCCGGTCGACCATCCCGGATCTGCACTTCTTCTTTTTCTTCATAAACTAAAGTGGGAGGCCTTTCAGTTATAGCATTTACCTCGATCCGGGGGGCCTTCCGAGCGGACCTCGACTCGGCTTGGACCATTTCCACATAGCAGCGTCGCACTGCCAACTGATTGCCTCTGACGTCTCCCACTTGGTCCTCGACAGGGAACTTGATCTTCCGATAGAATGTTGAAATGATAGCCCGGAATTCACTGAGGGCTGGTCGGCCCAAAATGACGTTGTACGCCGAGGGTGCATCCACTACGATGAAGTTAGTGGTCCGCGTCCTTCTGAACGGCTCTTCACCGAGCGAAATGGCCAATTTCATCTGGTCGACCGGCTGAACCTCGTTACCAGTGAATCCGAACAGGGGCATTGTCATAGGCAACAGCTTAGCCTTGTCGATCTGAAGCTGGTCGAACGTCCTCTTGAAGATGATGTTGATCGAAGTCCCTGTGTCAATAAAGATACAATGAATAGTGTAGTTTGCTATTACCACTCGGATAATGAGGGTGTCGTCGTGAGAATGATCGCACTACTATCTCCTTCAGGCGGAGAAGCCTCTTTTACAGCAATGTAGGCACAGAAAGAAAGAAGCTAATCTAAACAATGGAAGCGCACAAGCGTTGTTACAATTTCTGATCTGATTCAAAAGCTTCTGGACCAAAGCTATATTTATAGTCTTGGTCGGGGCGCCTGGAAGGGGTTCCGGGTGCCCTGGGGGGATACAACTTTATCCCCCAACGTTCAGATCGTGTTTGATATAATCTGGTCAACAAATCAGGTCCGGGCACCCGGAAGGGTTCCGGGCGCCCCGGGCTGCTCCGAGCGCCCGGAATGGTTCTGGGAGCCCCGGAGCCTAAAGTCAACAGATGTTGACTTTTTCATTTGAGGACCACTGCTTCGTTTCAGTTCACCTCGGTCCGGGTCTTCAACTCCGGATCTACTTGCTTGGGTGATCTCTGTCATCCGGAAAAGGGCTCACCCGAACCCAACTTCCGATTTTCTCGAGCGGGCTTCCCTTCGGCTTCTCGTCCCTCGGAATCGCCGCGTGTTTCCTTCTCGTCCGCCGGCGTACTCATCTGCAGTCTTAGTCCCTCGGATGCACCGCATGCCGTCCTTCTCGCTAGCTGCGTCTTTTGCTCCCCGAGCAATCTTCCGCTCCTGCTTTCGTCCCTCGAAACCACCACACGCTTCCCTCTCGTCTGCCGGTGTACTCTTCCGCAGCACCTCGTCCCTCGGGCACACCGCATGTCGTCCTTCTCGTTAGCTGCATCTTCCGCTCGAGTACCTATGCTCCTAGGCTCCTGCACACTTAGACACAGGGTTAGAAACACACAGGACCTAACTTAACTTGTTGATCACACCAAAACAACTTTGGGGTTCCAACAATCTCCCCCTTTTTGGTGTGAGCAACCCAAGTTAAGCTAGGGTAAAAATAGACATGAAATAAACTTAACTAAATTTGCAATTAAGTGTAAAAAATAAAACAAGTTAAATTTTGGTCTACCTCCCCCTAGACTTATACTAACCAAGTAAACATCTGGTGTCTCGTCTTTTTCTGTTTTAATTTATTGCTTTTCTATTTTATATGCAAGTGTTAGTTTGAAAAGTCGGGAAGGGTTGTGTTTTATTTTTACAGGGCTATTCAACCCCCCCCCCCCTTCTAGCCGGCCGCAACAGTCCTACAAAAGCATCACCTACGTGAAGAAGATCAACTCAGAGGTTGATTTGCTTCAAGGAAGACGCCTCCAAGAGGCTTAGAGGTGTCCTCGTGCCTTCACAAGGAAGGTTGATCTGCTTCATGGAGGGCACCTCCAATGTCTTGAGAGGCGCCTCGCATGAACAAGTGAAGGCGCCTTCAACTGAGCATATTCATTAGCAGCGACCTTTGAGTTGAGGATAAAAGTTTATCCTCTTGAAGGTGCCCTAGATCCTCTTGGAGGTGCCTCCAAACAACGGATAGATTTTTTCAAAGGCAATAAAAAGACCCCTAGAGTTAGGAATTCAACAACAACTGAACTACGAGTCTTGTAATCACTTTCTAGCCTTTCTTATTAGCTGTCAACGTCTGTAAGAGGCTACTCCACCATCAACAAAGGAGTTTTTCTAGTGGAGTATTTTCAAAGCCTTGGATACAACCACCTAGGTTGTAACCAAGTAATTCCTCGCTTCTTCTTTATTTTAGTTGTTCAATTTATTTTTATATAAATCAATTGTACTTACTAATCAAAGTCCAAAGAATGATAAAGGGTTATTTTATTTCTACAGGCTATTCACTCCTCTCTTACAGGCCGCACTGAGACCAACAAGTGGTATCAGGGCAATGACACTTTAGAAGAACTAACTGTTGATCGAAGCAAACAAGACGATGACGAGACCAAGTATCTACCGCTAAAATTCAAGGGGAGTTCACCATATGGAAAAAGCGAATAGAGGTATTTTTTAAAATCGACTTTGAGATTTTATTAATAATCAAATGCGATTTTGTATCTCCAAAAGATCAAAAAGGCGAAGAAAAAGAAGAGTATCTTTGTACAAAGAAGGAGCAAACAGACTTTGTGACAAATGTACGAGTCAAATTCCACCTGCTATGTGTGCTACCACCTCAAGAAGTCAGCAGGATCAACACCTACGTATCAGCAAAGAAACTTTGGGAGAAGTACCTAGAGCTACACAAAGAAATGTTCGAAGAAAAGCTTGCGAGACGGGACCTGCTCTAAAACCAACAGACGAACCTTCAGATGAAAGAAGTGTAGGTCCCCAGGCGATCGACAAGAGGGGATGAATTACTTAAAATTATAAAAATACCCTTTCTGAAACTTTCGACTTTGATTAAGACAAACACTTTAAAAAATCAAAACTAAAATGCATAAAAATAAATACGAGACAAAAGATTCACTTGGTTTGCAACATAAGAGGTTGCTAATCCAAGGCAAGTGAAGCTCAAGTAGCAGACTCCTTCCTTGACACGAGTTGGAGGCGAAGAAGCCTTGTATAGGACGTTGATAGTACAGAATTTGAAGAACAAAGTAAAGAACTCAAATACAGAAAGTGTTGTGTTGAACTGCTAAGACCAGGGCTCTATTTATAGCCTATTAGTCGGATCTGATCGTTTGATGACATGGTGCGGTTCGGGTGCCCGAACCCTATCCGGGCACCCCCAATGTGGCAAACTTTATCTCCGTGCAACAGCCTCGCAACTTTGCGAAGATATTTTTTTATCCACTCCCGGGCGCCTCGACCCGCTCCAGGCGCCCGGACCGCTGCTGACGTGGGTCCAAAGTTAATCCACTGAATTGAGGCACCCTTTCAGCACCAAAGTGGTCTAAGCGCTCGGATAGTCTGGGCCCCAAGATCGGTCACACCCTGATCAGTCAGTCATGCGCTAACCATCCGGCGCCTTCTCTGATTGCTGTCTTCTTCTCCGGTCGCTTGGGTGATCCTCTGGCCTTTTAGAGTTGAGCTCACCCGAACCCAACTCCGGCCTTCTCTTCTCGAGCAGTCTTCCACTCTGACTTCTCATCCCTCGGAAACACTGCGCGCTTCCTTCTCACCCGTCAACAAACTCTTCCGCAACATCTCGTCCCTCGGACACACTGAACCCATTGACTTACTTCCCGTGTCATCTTTCTCTCTAGCTGTATTTTCTGCTTGACTTCTTGTATTTCTAAACTTCTGCATACTTAGATGCAAAAATAAATACACGAGACCTAACTTGACTTAGTTGATCACATCAAAACTATCACGATGTACTTAAAATCTTTTTTTTTTATGTGAATCAATCCAAGTTAAGTTAGAGTAAAGTAAAATAATACAGTAAATGAATATGCAAATTAAAGTACTAAATATGCAAATTAAAACAGTAAAAAAAACTGTGCCTCCACTTAGATGTAACATTTATTTTTCCCTCTTTGATCACATTTAAAATAGGGGTAAAATATCAAAAATATATTGATAAAAGTGCTAAGGGTTACATCAACAGTGATTAATACTTAGAAAAATTATGGAATTTGGTTTTACAAAATCTAAATTTCTACAATTTAAAAACTCTTTTTTTGAAAAAAATGAAATTATTTTTAATATTTGATTTTTTTTGAAAATTTTTATCACTGTATAATCTAGAATAGTGATGAAATTTTCATGAATAACCATAACAGATATAAATAATAATAAATTATTTTATACAAATATATATATTTCAAAAAATAAATGGTTTAAAAATAGATTTTGAAATTGAAAAATATTATAAATTTTTATAAGTATGTAAAATAGAAAGTATATCTATAAAAAAATTAAACAATTGAATATTCAAGAATTTTTAATTAAAAATTAGTATTTTGATTAAAAAAAATTATAGAAAATTAAATAAATGTAAAAAAAATTTAAAAAAAATTGACTGATAATATGATGTTTTATCATAGAAAAATAAAATTTTTTAAAATAACCTTGCGATATAATTTAATTTTAAATATTTGAATTTTATTTAAAAAATTTATAAAAAATAATATAGCGGTTAAAAATTTTAAAATTTTTTCCTACAAATAAGTAATGAAATCCTTTTTCATGAAAAAAAAAATCTAATTAATTTTTAACAGAAAGGATACAAAACAATTTATTTGAAAAAATTAGACAATTTTAAGCATGTAAAGAAAAGATTAATGTAAATTAAAAGAAACATGCATAAAAATTTAACCTAAGCAGAATTTTGTACCCAATATAGGTTTCTACCTACTGGATTAATTAAAAATTTTCTTGGAATGTATTCTTGTCACTTTTGGAATCTATAATATCAATTTAACCCTTGATAATTTGTTTAATTCGAAGTAGCAAAATTTAAACAAACAAAATTTTTCAAATTTTCTATTTGTTCTTTCAATTTTACATTTTTAGTTTTAATTTTATCAAACTCACCTAGTGGACATACTTTAGTTAAAATTGTTTTCAAATTTATATTTCCCTTTTTCAAATTTAGATTCTTAGTTTAAAGTTTACATATAGATTTGGACATTGAATTTATACCAGAATATAACTTTTCAGAAGGTAGAAGGTATAGCTCACTTATCAGATCTGATTTGAAGCTGGATTCTTATTTCTTCACTGTTGCTTTCTTCAGATGTAGCTCCTCTTTCGTCGATGCTAGCTTCCGAGTTGCTTGGTCCTTCATAACTAGTCATTAGTGCTACTCCACCATAGGCTTCTATATTGGATTCGGATGACAAACTTTCATCCCAAGTGACCTTGAGATTTTTGTGCTTGGTTTATCTTAGCCCCTTGTCTTTCTCCTTCTTGAGCTCTAGGCATTCATCTTTTATGTGTCCTTCCTTTTGACAATTGTAGTATTGAATCTTTCATTTGCTCCTTGGATTTTTCCTAGTCTTCATCTCTTTGAACTTATTAGATTTAAAAAACTTTTTAAATTTTCTTACCATATACGCTTCTTGGTTTTATTAATATTTGAGTGTGACTCAAGTTCATCCTTCAATTGTTAACTCTCAGTGCCAGATTCTAACTTGATTCTGCACTTGTACCTACACATCTAGATTCATGTAATTTTAATGTTGAAAAAAGTTCTTCTAAAGTACTTACCTCTAAGTCCTTAAAGATATGTAGTAGGCATCTATGATCGAGATCTACTCTGGAGTTCTAGGAAAGACATTGAGCGCGTAGCAGACTGAGTCCCAGTTGGTTATCATTTCACCGAGATTGATCAGTCTGGTGATCAACTCCTTGATCTTTGCGTGTAGTTGAGGCATCGTCTCACCTTTTTATAAGCGGAGGTTTGTTAGCTTACTCCGAAGAATATCCTGTTATGCAAGCTTTGCATCGAATGTGCCTTCATGGAGTTCCAGGAATTTCTCTCAGAGTCCTTTGGCCAAGGTGTAGCTTCCAATGCGGTTGACTTCTTGAGGCGGTAATATACTTAGCAAGTAGTATTCCACTCTGTTATTGGCTACGAAGTCACTTTATTCCTTCTTTGTCCATTGATTTTCTTCTTTCTCTTCTCCTTATTGATCCTTAGGAACTATAAAATTATACTTTATTATGAAAAGAATTTTGAAATATGTTCTTAGAAATACCTCCATTCGACATTTTCAGTGTGCGAACTCCCCCTCAAACTTTGGCTGGTTGAGGCTTGGTCCGTCCATCGATTTCTTTGCTTCAGTAAGCGGTTAATCCTTCTAAAGCATTCTCGCTCAAATACCACTTGTAGATCCTCAGGTGGACAGGAAGAGGAGAGTGGATTCTCTGAAATTACAAAAATACCCTTGCCAAAACTTTCGACTTTAACTAAGACAAACATTTTAAATAACGAAACTAAAATGCATAAAAGTAAGTACGAGGTAAAAGATTTACTTGGTTTACAACCAGAGATGTTGTTAATCCAAGGCAAGTGAAGCTCAAGTAATAGACTCCTTATTCAACACTAGTGGGAGGTAGACAAGCCTCATACAGGATGTTGACAGTATAGAATTTGAAGAACAAAGCAAAGAACTCGAATACAGAAAGTGTTGTGTTGAACTACTAAGACTAGGACTCTATTTATAGTTTGCTGGTCAAATTTGACCGTTTACTAATGTGGAGCGGTCCGGGCACCCAGACCCTATCCGAGCGGCCCCAATGTGGAACACTCTATCTCCGTGCAACGACCTCGCAACGTTGCGAAGATAATTTTTTATCTACTCCCGGGCACCTAGATCCACTACAGGCGCCTGGATCGCTGCTGACATGGACCCAAAGTTGATCCCGAGCACCGGATCGGTCAGCCATGCGCTAACCATCCAGCGCCTTCTCCGGTCACTGTCTTCTTCTCCGATCGCTTGTGTGATCCTTCGGCCTTCCAGAGCTAAGCTTTCCTGAACCCAACTCTGGGCTTCTCTCCTCAAGCAGCCTTCCGCTCCAGCTTCTTGTCCCTAGGAAACGTAACGCACTTCTTTCTT
Source organism: Zingiber officinale (assembly GCF_018446385.1). Taxonomy (NCBI): domain Eukaryota; kingdom Viridiplantae; phylum Streptophyta; class Magnoliopsida; order Zingiberales; family Zingiberaceae; genus Zingiber; species Zingiber officinale. The sequence continues at coordinate 1,964,628 of NC_056002.1, read as the reverse complement.
GTCTTTCAGTGTACTCTTCCATAACATCTCGTCCCTCAGAGGCACTTAGCCCGTCGACTCATTTCCCGTGTCATCCTTCTCGTTAGCTGTGTCTTTCGCTTGATTTCTTGTGTTCCTAAGCTCCAGCATACTTAGACACAAGGATCAAATACACAAGACTTAACTTAACTTGGTTAATCATATCAAAACTACCACGAGGTATTTACAAGAAGGCGAGTCAGTAGCGCAACTGCACGCCAAACTAAAGGAGCTAATTACTGAATTCACAAATCTCGAAAAAAGGTAATAAACTGAGATTCACTAAGGTACGCTTTGAATGTTTTCCCTAGAACACAAGAGTGGACGTCCATAGTTGACTCCTACTACATTTTTAAGGATCTAGAGGTAAGTTCATTAGAAAATTTATTTTCGACTTTAAAACTTTGTGAATCTAGATGTGCAAAATTAAAGAATGAGTCAAGTTAGACAATTTCCCTGCAAGCAAGAACAGATGATCCAGACTCTGAAGCATCAATCAACGAAGACGAGGCATCCATAATAGTAAGAAATTTTAGTAAATTTCTTAAAGCTAATAAATTTAATAAGTCGCAAGCAAAAAAGTACCTTTAGAGCAAAAGGAAAGTTCAATGATATAACTGCCAAGAAGAATGACACGTCAAGGATGACTATCCTAAATTAAAGAAGAAGGATAAAAACAAGGATAAAAAACCAACAAGATCAAAGCACAAGAACCTTAAGGCGATATGGGATGAATCGTCATCATCAAAATCAGAGTTAGAAGAGTACGCCAGATTAGCCCTGATGGTAAACCACCAGAGGAATGACGAAAGTTCCTCAGAAATAATCGTCAACAAAGGGGAGAATCTTCAGAAGAAAGCAGCAATGAAGATGAAGCATCAGACCAAGAGGTAAGTGAGGTACGAGCCTTACTTCCTGAAAAATCTTTTAAATTTATTAAAATACTTTCCAAAAACATGCTAAAATTAGAAAATAAAAATGCTAAGCTAAAATTAAACTTAGCAAATTTATGTCCTTTAGTAATGTATGATAAGTTAAAAAAGAAAAATTAAAAATTAAAAGCACAAATAAAAAAATTAGAAAATGACTATACATATTCAAATGTTTTTCAAAAATCAAGGTTTAAAAATTATGGTAAAATTAACACGTACATTTGAAATCAATTGGCACAAATAAAAAAAATACCTAGGAATTATGTACTACCAAAAATTCTAATGAATCTAGCAGATAGGAACCTATATTGAGTTCCAAAATCCTTTTTACCTTGAATTCCCAATTTTTTTAGGATAGAAATTGTCTGACTTAGAAATTTTTTTAATAATCTTCTTTTTGAATTTTCTATTAAAAAATTCTAGACTAATAGAACAGTAGTTTTCTGTTGAGAGAAATTTTATTCGGAATTTCTTGATAAATAATAAAATTTTTATGAATTATTTTTTAAAAAGTTAATTTTTAATATTAAAAGTTCAAGAAAATTGAAATTTAGAAACATTAATTTTTTTTACCATTAAACAATCTATTTTACACAATTAGAAAAAATAACAGAATTTTTAAAGCTGAAAATATATGTTTACAAATTTATTTTCAAAAATTAGGTCATTCTAATGAAATAAATCATTTTTATTAGATTAAATAATATCTTTTTGTGAAAATTTTTTTTAATAATCTAGCTTATTCTGTTTAAGTTTGACAAAAAATTTAGGATTTTTAAAACGAAAAAGTAATTTTAAAATTATTTTTATCAAAACATAAGATTAATCAGTAAAAATAGGATATTTTTTAAAATTGTTTCTAAAAAATATTAGCCTACTGGTAATTCTTGTTATGTACCCTAAAAAAAATTAATTTTCTAGCTATTTGTTTCCTTTTTTATATGAGCAATGACGGAGAAATAGGTATACATTAGGGGGGAGGTGCAAAATAATTAGTGTCATTGAAACTTTCTTCACTTAATTTTTGTTTTAACCCTAACTTTAACTCGGGTTGAAGTTGGGGAGATTGTAAGTACCCCGTGGTAATTTTGATGTAATTAACCGAGTTAAGTTAAGTCATATGTGTGTTTGATGTCTTATGTCTAAGTGTGTAGAAACTTAGGAGTAGAAGAAGTCGAGAGGAAGACACAGTAGACGAGAAGGATGGTGCAGGAAGGTTGACGGACTCGGTACATCCAAGGGACGAAAAGCTACGGAAGACTACACCGGTGGATGAGAAGCACGTGCACAAAATTCGAGGGACGAGAAGCCGGAAGGAAGTCTGCTCGAGAAGAAGGTCGAAGTTGGATTCAGGTGAGTTTAACTCCGGTTAACCGGAGCATCACCTACACAAAGAAAATCAGCTCGGAGGCTAATCTACTTCATGAAAGGCACCTCCAAGCCTCTTACAAGCGCCCTCGCGCCTTCGCAAGGAAGGCTGATTTGCTTCATAGAGGGCGTCTCCAATGTCTTGTGAGACACCTCGCATAAACAGTGGGAAGGTGCCTTTAAGGCACCTTCAGCCGAGCATATCCTTTAGCAATGACTATTGAGTTGAGATACTCTTGAAGGCGCCTTGGATCCTCTTGGAGGTTCCTCCAAGCAACGGATAGGTTTTTTCAAGAATTATAAAAAGTCCCCCGGAGTTACAACAACTGAACTACAACTCTTGTAATTACTTCCTAGTCTTTCTTGTGAGTTGTCAAAGTCTGTAAAAGGCTACTCTACCTTCAACAAAGGAGTTTTTCTAGTGGAGTATTTTCAAAGTCTTGGATTAATAACCACCTAGGTTGTAACAAAGTAATTCTTCGCCTCTTCTTTATTTTAGTTGTTTAGTTTATTTTTATTTAAATCAATTGTACTTACTAATCAAAGTTGAAAGAACAAGAAAATGATTGTTTTATGTTTGTAGACAATTCACCCTCCTTTTATCGACCGCACTAGGACCAACAGTAGGATTTATAGAGGGCTGATATGGAGGTTGTCATGACAACTGAATAGTTCATCTATTGTCATGTTCGGTGTCAGGTTTCCGGAAGGGATTTCTTGATGACATTTGTTTATAAGTTTCATTCCATTATTGCTCTGAGACCATTATGGGAGGCACTTATGGAGCTTGGTGGGACTATCTCTAAACCATGGATGATTATAGGAGATTTCAATTCAATTATATCAATTCAGGATAGACATGGGGATCTCCAGTCACCAACTATGAAACGAGGGATCTTCAAATTTTTACCAAAGTATGTGGTTTAGTGGATTTTTGCTCCATTGTATGTCAGCTCACCTGGTGTAACGATACGATGTCTTGTAAATTAGATAGAGCTATGGTGAATTCTTTTTGATTGATGGTTGATTTTAATTTTTATGTGGAGTTCACGTCACTCGGATGCTTATCAGATCATTCATGTAGTATAGTTCATACTCTTCGAAAGGATCGCACACTCAACCAGTTGTTCATGTTTCTTAATATGTGGTCATTACATAAGGATTTGAAGAAAGTGGTGGAGGTGTCTTGTGTGGCGCCAGTTTGGGGAATGTTAATGCTTAATTTGTGCTAAAGGAGAAACTACAACATTTGAAGGGTCAGTTGAGAGAGTTGAACAAGGAACAATTTGGTCACATTTCTGAAAAGCAAGAAGGGAAAAATCTGAGTTGGAAGAATTGCAACATGGTATTCTAGCAGGAAGAGTCATCCCCCTAGATTATGAAGACATAAGGAAGAAGGCAACACTTCTAGCGGAAGCAGAGAAGTGATTCTATTAACAAAGGGCTAAGCATGTCTATCTGAGAAGTGTGGATAAGTGTACCAAATTTTTCTATGATGTAGTGAAGAGGAATAACAAGAGGAATGCCATCATTATGCTCAATAAACGTAATGGGGACTATGTTAGAGTGTATACTAAAAGTCTAGCTTTTTGTATAAATATTTACTTAGAAATAAGAATCATATTGGTCAAATATCTACATTTATAAATTAAGTGTAGTTGTTCGATTAATTTATATTGTAGATAACATGGTGTGTGGTGTCACACACAGAAGATCATGTTATCAATTCTTTATAAATTATAAACAGTAGTTCACGACTGAGATGGAAAGGAACAAACCATTGAAATAGTCGTAGTGTAATTAGGTATTAGTTTATCTTGACTGATAAATTACACTAGTACACTCTGAGTGTATTGAGCATGACCATTTAAGGTAAGTTCTTTTTATACTGACTTAATAAAAGACCAAGACCTTAGTTATTATGGAAGTGTGTGCTCTTAATCATAATATAATAACAAGCACATATATTTAGTATTTATTTCTTTGACTTATCAAAGGGTGAGATTTAGCTCGATAAATCAATAGGCCCGATAAGTTGGGAAATGATATTACTTATAGTGTGTGTTGTTGATTATAGAAGGAAACTGTGTCCTAGTAATCTAGGTTGATAATATCCCCAAGAGGAGCTCATAAGGATTGTCATGTTAAACCATGCAGGTGGACTTAGTCCGACACGACAATAAGGTTGAGTGGTACTACTATTGGACTAAGATATTAATTAAAGTGAATTGTCAGTAACTCAATTAATTAGTGGACATCCGACATCTTAAACACAGGGAGATTAACACACTCATGATAAGAAGGAGCCCAAAATATAATTTGGGATTGGTGCGGTAGTTCAATAATAATTCTTTAGTAGAATGAATTATTATTGATGAAATTAAGTTGGGTGTTTGGGGCGAACACGAGAAGCTTAATTTTATCGAGAGACCAAAACCAATTCCTCCTCTCGGTCCCTATCTTAGCCTCTTATTTATAAAGTATTATACCCACCAATACCTACCTTTATACCCATCCTAATGGGGTCGGCCAAGCTAGCTTGGAGCCTAAGCTAGGGGCCGACCAAGACCAATAGGATGAGCCAAGTAAGTGGTCGGCCAATGCTTGGAGCCCAAGCATGGTGTGGCCGACCCTAAGAAAATTAAAAGGAATTTTATTTTTAAATTTTTCTTATGTGGATTCCGTGATTTTAAAAGAGAGTTTAAAATTTAAATTTTTCCTTTTATAGCTTTCTACAAAAGATTGAGAAAAGATTTGATATCTTTCCTTATTTGTAAATTGAAATGAAGATTTTAATTTTGATAAAACTTTTCTTTTTTGTAACCATGTTCATGATTTAGAAAGACAGTTTTAAAATTAGATATTTCCTTTTATAAGTTTCTACAAAAGATTAAGAAAAGATTTGATATCTTTCCTTATTTGTAGATTGAAAGGAGATTTTAATTTTAAAGATAACTTTCCTTTTTAGAAATCATCCACATGTTTAAAAGAAAGTTTTAAATTTATAAAATTTCCTTTTATAACCAACCATGAAGGGAAAAATAATTAGAGAAATTTTAATTTTAAAATTTTCGGAAACAAATAAGGAAGTTTTAATTTTGTGTTTAAAACTTGCCTAATTTGGAGCTCTTAAGGTGGCCGGCCATGATAGAGGTTAAAAGGAATTTTTATTAAATTTTTCTTATTAACCAATGGCAAGGAAAATAAAGGGAATTTTAATTATAATTAAATTTCCTTATTTGCCAAGACCAAGGATTATAAAAGAGGGGTAGGGGTGCCTTCATGGCTAACAACTCTATTCTATTTTTCCTCCCTCTCTTCCTTGGTGGTGGTCGGCCATTATTTCTAGCTCTTCTCCTCTTCTCTTCCTCCTTTGTGGCCGGTGGCATCAATACAAGAGGAGTCCTTGGTGGTCGGTTCAAGCTAGGAGAAGAAGGAGAGAAAGGAGGTTTTGTTTCTAGCATCCCTTGGAGCTTGGTGGTGGTGGTCGAACCTCTACATCCTTGGAGGAGCTTTGGTGGCCGAAACTTGGTGAAGAAGAAAAAAGGGCTTGGGTGGTTCACATCTCGATAAATCAGTGCCCACACAACGTCCGAGATAAGAAGAGGAATACGGTAGAAGATCAAGAGGTCGTTACATACGAAGAAAGGTATAACTAGTAATTATTTTCTGCATCATGCTAGTTTTTTTTGTATGAATTCCAAACAAAAGAGACATATGATTCTAGAGTTTCAAATTTGTGATTCGAGTTTGTGTTTTTTTTTGTTTTTCGAATTTGTGATTTGATTGTTCCTTTTGGCTAAACCTAATGTTATTTTAGGAAATTAAATATTAAATTTCGTTAAGAGACTTTGTCAAGGCAGTGGTGAATATTCCCATACCCAAGAAGGTCATGTGCCTCGCCATGTTTGACCTGGAAGCCAATTTTCAAAATTAATATTTAATAGAATTTACAACATAGGTAGATTTGGATCAATAGTGTTAAGTTCCGCTTGCAATCCAAGTATGAACCATTAAGAACAGATAAGTTAAATTTGGAATTGTTGGAACCCCAAGATTGTTTTGGTGTGATCAACAAGTTAAGTTAGGTCCTGTGTTGCTTTAACCCTGTGTCTAAGTGTGCAGGAGCTTAGGAGCACAGGTACTCGAGCGGAAGACGCGGCTAGCGAGAAGGACGACACGGGGAGAGAGTCGACGGGCTCAATGCGTCCGAGGGACGAGGTGCCGTGGAAGAGTACCCCGGTGGACGAGAAGGAAGCGTGCGCTGGTTCCGAGGGACGAGAAGCCGGAGCAGAAGATTGCTCGAGGAGCAAGAGACGCAGCTAGCGAGAAGGTCGGCACGGGAGAGAGCCGACGGGCTCGGTGCGACTGAGGGACGAAGACTGTGGACGAGTATGCTGGCGGACAAGAAGGAATCATGCGACGACTCCGAGGGACGAGGAGCCGGAGCAGAAGCCTGCTTGAGAAGACCGGAAGTTGGGTTCGGGTGAGCCCTATTCCGGATAACAGAGATCACCCAAGTAAGCGGATCCGGAGCGGAAGACCCGGACAGAGGCGGGACTGAAACGGAGCAGAGGTCCCGGATGAAAAAGTCAACCAGAGTTGACTTTCGGGGTCCAGGGCGCCCGGACCCCTCCGGGGTGCCTGGAACCCTTCCGGGCGCCCGGACCAACCTTTTGACCAGGATCGAGTTTTGACTCGATCTGATCATTGGGAGATAAAGTTTATCCCCCACAGGGCGCCCGGAACCCTTCGGGGCGCCCCGACCAAGGCTATAAATATAGCCTTGGTCCAGAAGCTTTTCAACAATCACGAGCATTTCATTTCCAAACACTTGTACGCTTTAGTTGTAGTTAAGCTTCTGTTTCTGCACTTCAACGTTGTACTAGGCTTCTCCACCTGAAGGAGTTGTCAGTGAGCTTAATCTTCCTTGGATTAACAACCACATCGGTTGTAACCAAGTAAATCCTCGTGCCTCGCTTTTTCTTTATGTTTTTAATTTATCAGCTTACTTTATATATACAAGTGTTAGCTTAAAGAGTTGGAAGAAGGTTGTTGTTTTATTTTTTATTTTACAGGACTATCCAACAACCCCCCTTCCAGCCGGCCCAACGGTCCTACAGGAATCAATAATGTTAAGTTTTGTTTGTAATTCCGAATTTAATTTTTAAAGAACACAATAGGTTGTTAGGAAAGGTTCGGCACTTGTACAAAATTTTTGTACAGTGGAACCGGTACGATCTTCCTAGGACCAACCAATAGACCAAACAACAAGCATGGGTGAAGTGGTGGATGAGTTTGTGGACTATTTTCATGACTTACTTAGGCAAACGGTGTTGTGCACCCCTATGGACAACAATGATTTCATTGGAAGGAGAACAACAAGTACCCAAGTTAGAGACTTGATCGAGCCAGTAGGGGTGGAGGAACTCAAAGTAGCACTACACGACATAGGGCATGATAAGGCATCGAGCTCAGATGATTTTGGGATAAAGTTCTTTACCTCTGCTTAGGATATTAGTGGTCACAATTTTATTGTTGTTGTCCAAGAGTTCTTTCAAGAAAGGAGATTGCTTAAACAATAGAATCATTCTTTAATCACTCTAGTGACAAAGATGAATCATACTCCGAGGGTTGCGGATTATAGACACATCTCTTGTTGTAACGTCTTCTATAAGGTGATTGTCAAAGTGTTGGCCGGATGTTTATCATTAGTGTTGGGATATTTATTAGACTCCATCCAAGCGGCTTTTGTTCAAGGGTGGTCTATCGGAGATAATGTTAATATCTCCCAAGAGCTACTAAGGAAATATACAAGGAAAAGAATCTCACCAAGGTGTATTCTTAAGGTGGGCTTGCAGAAGGTGTTTGATACGGTTGATTGGGAGTTTCTAATGATATCCCTTGTTGGTTTTGGATTTCTCCAATAATATTATGGATGGATTAAAGAGTGTGTCACCACGGTTTTTTACTCCATATATCTAAATGGTGACATTCATGGCTTCTTTAACAAGCGTCGCAGATTAAGGCAAAGTGACCCCTTATCACGCCCTTGCTCTTCAATTTATGTATTGAAATCTTGTCAAGAAGATTGCAAGAGGCTTCTTTGAAGCCCTCTTTTCACTTCCATCCCATGTGCAAAGAGGTTGATATTACACACTTAGCATACGTCGATGACTTAATGATATTTGCTCGGGCAGATGAGTCCTCTATCAAGGTGCTAGCGGATTGTTTGGAGTTTTTTGGTGAGGAGTCTAGGCTGAAGGCAAACTCACGGAAATCACACATATATATGGCAAGGGTTGATGATAGTATGAAGGCTTAATTGCTTTATATTATTGGTTCCAAAAGGGTATGTTCCCCTTTTAGTATTTAGAAATTCGACTTGCGGTGAAGAAGTTGAGAATAACTAACTATAGGTCTTTGCTTGATGTCATTGCTAGAAGGATAAGTGTTTGGCCAAAGCACTCCCTAATCTATGCGGACCGGTTCGAGTTGATAAGAATAGTGCTTCAAGGAATAGAGTGTTATTGGCTCACTATGCTTCCTATTCCTGGTGGAGTTATTGAGAAGATAAAGAGACTGTGTCAGACATTTGTGTGGACTTCGAAACTTCTCTCGATATTATGGGATACCGTTTGCTTTTTTAAAGAAGACGGTGGATATGGACTTCGGGATCTTTATGCATGGAATGAAACCTTGCTAAGCAAAATGTTATGGGAGATTCAATCATAGAAAGACTCAGTATGGGTGAGATGGATTCACCAACACTACATCAAGGTGTGAATTTTTGGCAATGAAAAGTAAGGCCTTTGGACTCACCTCTTATTAAAAGATTTTTGGATATACGATGCAAAATTCAAAGGGATTCACGAGATATTGGGGAGACAAATATGAAGATGATTGAATGGTTTTATGGGTGAAAAGAAAAGGGTTGCTAATGTCTATGACTTCTTCAAACCAAGGGGGCCAGCGGTTGGGTCTTGGTGGTATGGAGGTCGGAGATTATGCCAAAGCAGCGGTTCATTGCGTGGCTACTAGCACCTGAAAAGTTAAGGATGACAAATAGAATGTCATATGAGGAGAATAAGACTTAACTTGCATGCTTTGCTAATGTCAAAATGAGTCGAATGATCACTTGTTCTTTGAGTATTCTATCACATGTGTTCTTTGGAACAAGGTGAGGAGATGGTTAAAGATAAGTTATGAAGTTAACTCAGTGGCGAAGTTATTTCACATTCTGGATCAATGCTATAAAGGTGCAAGTCGGCGAATGAAAGTCCAACATCTTGGAGTTTCTAGTATGATCTATATTTTATGGGAAGCTCGCAACATGTGTCACTACGATGAGATGATTCCTGATGTCAACAGAATATTTCTCAAGATTCAAACCTATATTTATTATTTCGTGGACTTATGTTGAAATTGAAATGGTTAACTTCAACTTGGGTGGGGTTCTGGTGACAAAGGCGTGGCTAGAGCAGATAGTGCGGATTATGCGGCAAATGGGGTATTTCTATGTAATTTAACGTTGGTGGCACGTGCGGGATTTGTGCAGACCGTTTGTTGCATGTACCTAGTACTAAAGCTTGTGCAGACTGTTTGGAGGTTATGTACTTCTTACTTATCCAACCCAACCATGTGGCATGAGTATTGTAGCTTGGGATGTAAAAGGTATCTTAATGGACCGGTTTAGTGGTATAAAATTGAAAATTGTAGGTAATTAATGGATTGTTATAGCAATAGTTCAACAAATTGAAGTTGAAGTAATCAATTTGAAGATTATGCATGAAAGTAGTGGCCAGTTGAATAAGAGAAGATCAGGTGCAAACAGTATTTTGATAAACTCGATCGTAGCAATAAGAGGCAGTAGGGATGATACTGGAATTACAAATTTACAATTGAGAGGAACTCTAAGTTTTTAATATGGAAGGATGAGCTTTATGGATTAAATAAAAAAAATTATATAAGTAATAAAAAATGATTGGACTGGATTAAAGCCCAAGATAAGATAGCCTTTTTAAGATTCGTCTCAAGATGAACTAGGGACGATTTTAGAAATTTGAGATGGGGGCTTGAACTTAGAGTTGGACTGAGCTTTGGGCTGAATAAAAAATAATATATATATAAGTAATAAAAAAATGGATTGGATTAAATTTATTTATTTATTATTTTTTAATTCAGATATTTAATTTTTTTTTCTAATCGATTAATTTTGGAGGTGATTTATCCGGTCCCATAAAAATTTTTCATCGACTATTAAGATAAATTGAAAAATACTCGTACAATAAAATTCATATAGCAAGTTTGGTACATCAATATGGGAATGTGGAATTGGATTCATTCTCAAACTTTGTTTTGATTGATGGAAATTGAATCAAGAATTTGGAATGAAATCCAAAAATATGGATATTGATGGGAATGAGAACTAAGCTTTGGACGAAAATATCCTTAATATATTTGTTCAAATTTTCTTTCATATCACTTTCTCTTTTATCGTATTTTCTTTCTCCTCATTTTCTCGTCATACTCTCTCTCATCACACTTTCTTTATCATTTTCTCTCTTATCACATATTCTTTCCCATCACGCATTCTCTCCTCATTTTCTCTTATCACACTTTCTCTTCTTCATTATCTTCCATACACTTTCTCACTGATCATACTTTCTCTCTCATTACACACTTTTTTCTCATTGTTTCTCATTATACTTTCTCTCTTATCATTCTCTCTCATCATACTTTCTTTCTTCTTAATCTCTCTCATCATACTTTCTTTTTTCCTAATCTCTCTCATCACTCTCTCTTCTCATTTTCTCTCATCACACATTTTCTCTCTTCATTCTCTCCCATTACACTCACTCTCCTCATTTTCTTTTATCACACTTTCTCGCTTTTTCATTTTTTTTCTATTATACTTTTTCTCTCGGCATATTTTCTCTCTCATCATATTTTTCTCCCACATTCAACTTTCTTTAACATCTCTTTTTTTTCTCTTATTTTGTTCTAGGGGTAAAAAAGTAAATTTAGATTTATTCCGATATAAAATATTTAACTAATCAAATAGAGTGATATCTATATTTATACTCATTCTTATTTTATAATACTATAATTTTTATTTCCTTGGAAACAGTCTTTTGTAAAAAGCAGGATAAGACTGCATACAATGTGTAGTAATTATAATAGAACTAATTACACTAATGCAGTAATCTATAATTGCACCAATAAATGACGAGCATGCAATAAACGTTAATAACAGTAAGGGTTAAGAAATTGTGTATCTCCGGTCGAAGCGTTGGACGTGCCGACTGTCTTTAGAGAATTGATTGCCGCCCACGGTGCAGAGGCTCTCCGGCAAAATCCTCCCAAGATCCGACAACCGCTCGCGTCGCTCGTAGGTGCACTCCAAAACGAGCGGCGCACTCGGACTCAACCTCAGATCGCGAACCAAGCCTCAGAACTCAGAAAGAAGGAAGAAGAAGTAGAAAGCAAGGGAGAAGGGATGCTTTGCTTTCTGGAGTGAGTTGAGAAGGAAGTGTATTTATACACTTGAAGCAGTGCAGAGGAAGGGACGCACACTTTGCTTCTGCTTCCTCTTCTCACGCGCGGATGCATTGTTTCGCATCCTCACGCGACGCGGACAGTACCGAAGCGCTGCTTCGCTTCCTCACGCGCGGAACCAAACTCTGGTTTGGTTCAGACTGAACCAAACTAGCAAAAACAAACCGGGCCGCCCTGGGGATTTGCACCCCCCCTTGCGCGCGTTAATCGAGCACGTGACGCCCGGTTTATGGATTTCCGGCTCGAACCCCCCAAATCCACTCGATTTAGGCTTGGCCCGCGCATGCGTGTAGGTCCTCTTATCATTGCTAAGCAAGGATGGAAGGGCTTCCTATATAAGCCCTTCCAAGCTTCTCCACTTAGCAATGTGGGACTAAAAACACTACAAAAAATGCTTTGAATTGAAAAACAAAATTCAACAATCCCCCACAAATTCAAATCATTTTAGTCAAAAACAAAAATATGTTCTGAGGCTTGGTTGCAATGAGCTTTCAGTGAAAATACCTTCCGGTTTGAATTTTCACCTAAGTACACCAATCTTATTCACATAGGTTTGAAGAGAACAGAGTCTTGATCTTAAACCTTTTATATGTGAAGATCAATTGGTAACAACTCATCACTGGCGACGGTTGAATCCTTCTGGGTTGGTGCATTACGACCATGCCACCGAATCTTGTTTCATAAGTGCTAAGGAGGGTTGCCTAGACCCCCCACACTGCGGCCTCACAGTTACACTTACATAGGTGAGTTCTCCAAGGATGTACTGCAAGCATCCTGTCATTAAGACCTTGAACTCATTAAGAGCTCCTAAGCTCATCCTTACTAGCAGTCAAGCATCTATCCAGGGAAGAGACTATGAGATTACATCTCAATCAATTTGATGCTTACGTTTCACCCTTATAGTTTGTTTGTACCACATTGAACCTACTTTTTGGGATCTCCAATCAGATAGGTTGGGTTGCCGCTATAGATGAAACCAGGACAGTCTCATTCCCTTCTTGGATCTCTTGATTTTCTCAGAATCAAGTCCTTTAGTGAGTGGATCAGCAATATTGTCTTTTGAACTTACAAAGTCCAATGACACCACTCCAAGATATACTAGCTCATGAATAGATTTCAATCTTATTCATGCATGTCTCTTCTGTTTCTGGTTATACTTGGAGCTTCTAATCTGAGCTATTGTTGTTTGATTATCACAGTGCACTGAAATAGAAGGTATTAGCTTCATCATTAAGGGAATTTCAGAAAGAAGACCCTTAAGCCAATCAGCTTCAGTTACTGTGGTATCCAAAGCACACAATTCTGCCTCAGATGTAGAACGGGTTATAATCGTCTGTTTAACAGACCTCCAAGCAACTGCACCGCCTCCAAGTGTAAAGACATAACTAGTAACGCCTTTACACTCAGCAGTGTCAGCTATCCAACTGGCATCACTATATCCCTCCAGGACTGCAGGGAATCTCCCATACCACAAGCCCAAGGATATAGTGCCTTTCAGATATCTGAGTACTCTATCTAATGCATCTCAATGCGTTCTGTCCGGACAGCTGGTAAACCTGCTCAATTTCGATATAGCAAAAGAAATATCAGGTCTAGAACAATTTGCTAAATACATTAGACTACTTATTATTTGTGAGTATCTTAATTGAGACACTGCCACACCACTCTTATTCTTGTGGAGAGTTTTTGAAGGATTATAGGGTGTTACTACAGATTTAACTTGGCTATAGCCATATTTCTCTAATACTCTCTCAATATAGAGTGATTGAGAAATTGCTATTCCATCAGTTGAACGAGTCAACTTCAGCCCTAAAATCATATCAGCACAACTCATATCCTTCATATCAAACTTACCACTTAAGAGGGTCTTAGTCTCATTAATAATAGAAATGTTAGAACCAAACAGTAGAATATAATCTACATACAAACATAAGATAATACAATTATCACCTTTCATTTTAGCATACACACATTTATCAGAGTCATTCATTTCAAAGCCAAATGATAACATAGCTCTATCAAATTTTTCGTGTCACTGCTTTGGGGCTTGCTTCAAACCATAAAGAGATTTGACTAACCTACAAACTTTGTTCTCATTTCCAGAAACTACATATCCCTCAGGTCGATCCATATATATCTCTTCTTCAAGATCTCCATTAAGGAATGCCGTTTTGACATCCATTTGATGGACCTCAAGATGATATATGGACGCCAATGCTATTAACACTCGGATTGTAGTAATTCTGGTAACAGGAGAATAAGTGTCAAAATAGTCAATTCCTTCTTTCTGTTTGAATCCCTTAGCAACTAGGCGGGCTTTGAATTTATCTACTGACCCACCAGGTTTTAGTTTTCTTTTAAACACCCATTTACATCCTATAGTGTTACACCCAGGAGGTAAATCTACCAACTCCCAAGTGGCATTAGAGATAATAGAGTCTATTTCACTTTTAATGGTCTCTTTCCAGTGTTTAGCTTCAGGAGAAGCTATAGCATCTCTATATGTCACAGGATCACCTTCTATATTATAGGTGATAAAGTCCTGGCCTAAATCCGTAGACACACGTTGCCTCTTGCTCCTTCTTGGTTCTGTATACTCACTAGATTCATCTAGTCTAGAGTGACTTGAGGAAGGTGTACCCACTACGGATAGTGGGACCTCTACGGAAGAAGGCTCATTTCTAGTAGGAATACTAGATTGAGGTGTTCTCGTCTTCATAGGAAATATATCCTCAAAAAATATAGCATCGTGAAGTTCTACAATAGTATTTGCATCTATTCCAGGAATTTCTGATTTAATAATCAGGAATCTATATGCAATACTATTTTGAGCATAACCCAAGAAGATACCATCTACGGTCTTTGGACCAAGTTTTTTCCTTCTGTGTTCAGGTACTAGTTCCTTTGCCAGGCACCCCCACACTTTAAGGTATATCAAACTTGTCATTCGGCCTTTCCAAAGCTCATATGGGGTTTTATCCCTTGACTTCATTGGGACTCTATTTAGCACATGACATGCAGTGTATAGAGCCTCCCCCCACATTAAGTTGGGTGACCCAGAACTGCCTAACATGGAATTAATCATATCTTCAAGGGTTTGATTTTTCCGTTCTGCTATACCGTTGGATTGAGGACTATATGGAGCAGTTACCTCATGGATTATACCTGTATCTTGACAAAATTTTTGAAACAGGTTCGAGGTAAATTCTCCACCCCTATCAGACCTTAACCTTTTAATAGTTTTATCGGTTTGATTCTCAGCTTCAGATTTAAAAATCATAAATTTATCTAAAGCTTCATCCTTGGTTTTTAGCAAATAAACATAACAATAACGAGAGTAATCATCAATGAAGGTAATGAAATACCTTTTATGATCTCTCGTTATTACACCGTTAAACTCACAACAGTCAGTATGAATCAATTCTAAAATATCAGAATTTCTATCAACTGATTTGAAGGGTTTACGGGGTTGTTTATATTGCACACAAATTTCACATTTTTTCTTATCATTTATAGCATGCTTAGGGATCATGTCAAGATTCATCATCCTTTTTACAGTATTAAAATTGACATGTCCTAATCTATCATGCCACAGATCATAAGACTCAATGTTATATGAACAACTAATATCAGAAGATTTATTTAAAGTAGCATTTTCTACATTAAGTTTAAATAAACCTTCATTAAGGTAACCTTTTCCAATAAAGGTTCCTAAATGTAATATTACAACTTTATTACATTTAAAGTTCAACTCATAACCAGCACGGACTAACTTTGATCCGCTAATCAAATTCCGACGGACCGCTGGAACGTGATGCACCTCATGCAGTGACAGGACTTTTCCAGAGGTGAACCTCAGGTCAACTTGTCCTATCCCAAACACCCTGGCTGCAGAATGGTTCCCTATGGTCACGGAAGTGTCTTCAATTACCTGATAAGTAAGGAAGGCTGAGCGATCAGCACAACAGTGTACATTAGCATCTGTATCAACTAACCATTCATTGAGTTAATAGATCAAGTTTAGTTCGGGTTTGAAGGTAACAAACCTATCGCTGGTGTCGTCACTAGCAGTCACGACATTTACTTGTGCCTTGGACGTATTGCTTTGGTTTTTCTCCTTGTCCTTTCACTTAGGGCAGAATTTGGCATAATGTCCAACCTGTCCACATGCCCAGCAAGGCTTAGGTTTGGTTCCAGTTTTCTTTTGAACCTTTGGGTTGGGTTTCATCTTGTTTTTCATTTTCTGTTTTTTGAATTTCTTCTTGTCAGATGAGACTACTACATTCGCCTTTGGAATAAAATCCATAGGCATTCTTGTATCATCATTTTTATGTTGCTTCCGATGTTCTTCTTTGATATTTAAGGCAATCATCAAATCTTCGAGAGAGATGTTACCTCTCCGATGTTTAAGAGTCATGCCAAAATCTTCCCAACTCGGAGGCAATTTTTCGATGATTGACAAGACCTGAAATTTTTCAGGTAATGGCATATCTCCTTCAGCAATACCATGAATTTGGACTTGGAATTCATGTGTCTGCTCTATCACAGATTTGCCTTCAACCATTTTGAAATTTAGGAATTTTGCCACAGTGTACTTTTCTAAACCAGAATCTTCAGAGTTGTATTTTTTATCCAAAGATTTCCACAGCTCTTTAGCTGAAGCGGTTGAACAGTACACATCAAATAGTGCGTCTGAGAGGGCAGATAGGATTCTCTCATGGCAGAGATAATCTCTTTGCTTAAACCTCTCTAAAGCAGCACTATGGGCAGGTTCCTCTTCATTGGGTGAAGGAGGGTCTGTTTCTATAACGGAGAATAGCCCTAGCGTAGTAAGCCAAAATTTCATTCGTTGTTGCCAACGTCTGAAGTTTTGCCCAAAAAATCTTTCGGGTCGGGCGCTAGCCTCATCAGACCCCGTTACCCTATCGTTCATCATGTTTATTGATGCTACAATCAATTCTCTAAAACTGCAGTAATTGTAATAGAACTAATTACACTAATGTTGTAATCTATAATTGCACCAATAAATGACGAGCATGCAATAAACGTTAATAACAGTAAGAGTTAAGAAATTGTGTATCTCCGGTCGAAGCGTCGGACGTGCCGACTGTCTTTAGAGAATTGATTGCCGCCCACGGTGCAAAGGCTCTCCGGCAAAATCCTCCCAAGATCCGACAACCGCTCGCGTCGCTCGTAGGTGCACTCCAAAACGAGCGGCGCACTCGAACTCAACCTCAGATCGCGAACCAAGCCTCAGAACTCAGAAAGAAGGAAGAAGAAGTAGAAAGCAAGGGAGAAGGGATGCTTTGCTTTCTGGAGTGAGTTGAGAAGGAATTGTATTTATACACTTGAAGCAGTGCTGAGGAAGGGACGCACACTTTGCTTCCTCTTCTCACGCGACGCGGACAACCAAACTCTGGTTTGGTTTTGGTTCAGATCGAACCAGAACCGGAAACCAAACTGGTTTGGTTCAGACTGAACCAAACCAGCAAAAACAGACCGGGCCGCCCGTGAGCGCAAGACCCACGGGCTGGGGATTTGCACCCCCCCTGCGCGCGTTAATCGCGCACGTAACGCCCAGTTTATGGATTTCCGGCTCGAACCCCCCAAATCCACTCGATTTGGGCTTGGCCCGTGCATGCGTGTAGGTCCTCTTATCATTGCTAAGCAAGGATGGAAGGGCTTCCTATATAAACCCTTCCAAGCTTCTCCACTTAGTAATGTGCGACTAAAAACACTACAAAAAATGCTTTGAATTGAAAAACAAAATTCAACACAATGGATCTTTCATCGGGACCTTGTATAGCGGGAGCTTCATGCACCGGTTTGTCTTTATAATTTTTATTTCCATTTTGATTTTTGGAGGAGAACCAAACGCCATCTGATCATTTAAATATATGATTAGTCCCCAGGATATAACACAGCTAAAGACGCATGATTTCATGACTGAGATATTTAGGGCTCAATCTTCAGGATACTATTATCTTAGGTTAGTGTCCCAATCATGTACTTTCAATTATGTACATATATTTATCTTTTTTTATATTCGTAGGGTCGGTAGGTCGGTAGGGGTTAAATATATGACTAATTATTTAAAAGAACTCACCGCTGGACGATTGGATTATAATTTACGACTCTGAGATCATCGTTTGGACGAAGGATATTTAAAATTGGGTTTGTGTGTTGTGTGGGTGAGACGGACAATGGGTTGACAGCGATGCACAAAATAAAATCGGAGGGGTGAGAGTGAATGAAACAAGTATATGGCCCACGACGTCCACGTTATTCACCTAAACAAACAGCTAGGTAAATCATAAAGTAAAGTTATTTTTATTCTTTTTTAATTTATCACTGGTAACACGTCTCTATCGAGAAAAATAGATTGGATTTTTTTAAACCACGAAAATAAAAACTCTCTTTTAATTTTTAAAGCCTATTTTGTTATTTAAATATTGTTTATCTATGCGGGAATCACCCTAAACTGAAAAGATTTACTGCTCTTCAATT
The DNA here is from genome assembly GCF_018446385.1 of Zingiber officinale. Classification (NCBI taxonomy): domain Eukaryota; kingdom Viridiplantae; phylum Streptophyta; class Magnoliopsida; order Zingiberales; family Zingiberaceae; genus Zingiber; species Zingiber officinale. Next base: position 1,946,245 of record NC_056002.1, on the reverse strand, counting down.
CGTACATCAGGCAAAATTTATTCTCATGTAAATACTTCTTTGCTTCGACTCTCTAATTCATAACTATTTATGTAATTATTTTTTTTAATATAAAAAATTCAAAATAAAATATAGTTTCGTATAAATTTAACATCTTTTAATTAACATCTAATATAATTTTTATTAATTAGATAGCTTCAATCAATTATGAACAAAAGATATTAAAAATCTAAAATGAGCTATAACTCAATATACTTTAACTAAAATCATGTATATTTTATCGATTAGGAATCAATCGATTTATTGTGAGGAAACAATAAAGTGAACATCATTTAATTAGATTGTACCTCATTTTAAACTTTTTTATTCAAAAAAATGAGAGACTTTGGCTTTCAAGGTCTGATGGTTTAGGGTAGAAATCGACATTAGGAATTAGGTGGGAAAGAATGAGTATTAATGGACGATCCTATCCAAAATGGTGAATACGGCTGGTTAGGGATGTGGCTTCTCAATTGACTATGTGAAGACTCCGTTTCGCTCTGCAATACAAAGAACGTCAATATGGGCCAGAGAAGAAGTCTCGGCGTTAGCCCTCCAATACTTAAGTCAATCACCGAAATAGTAGAAAAAATGACAAACAACTGTAGCAGCAACAAGAGTTCTAGCACAAATAACACATACTTCCACCGGTGTATGGACCCCTTTATATAATGTTCTAATAATAGACGTGCACACTTCTCAAGGCATATATATATTTTCTCAATTGTCATACGAAAAGATATATCAGGAAAGTGTCTCTGTTACCATTCCTAAATAGGGCGTGCAAATCCTTGAAATTACAGTAGAAACTTCTGTCATACTATTTTGCCTGTTGACCATGTCTTATTGTCAGCGGCACTAATTCCCATAAGGATATAATGAGATGTCTCATTGTTGGACAGAGTGGGGGAGCCGCTCGGCCAATATTCCTCGCCCTGTTGCTCAAGGTTATTCTTTTCCATGATCGCTTGGGCTCAGTAGGTCGTTCTTCGCCCAACCGGACAAGTGATCCTGTCAAACTAGTCTTTGTTTAGTCATAGTTATGAACATCTGATGTCCTCTATATAGCTGTCCCGACTGGATGAACAATCTTCTCAGATAAGCTTCCGTACCGAGCAAGATCTTTCATGCCCGATCGACACATTGCCTCCTGCTCAAGCGACTTTGGTTAGCCAACACTTTTCTTCCTTCGATCGTCTTGACTTTGACCTTCATATTGATTACTGTGTTTCTCCTTTGATTTATGTTTGGTGGGCTCCTTTTATCACCGTATTAGTGTATTTTAATTAAAACTCATTACATTATGATAAATTATTATCTATTGGAGCCAAAGCAAATAAATGTCTCATGAGATAGCTAAAATAATTTTTTTCTCACATAAGGACACAGGACAAATTTCAATTGTGGTCGGAATATTTTAGACAATTTACCATTATACAGTAGCGAGTGAGTAATTTAGAAAATAATTTAAATGAAAAAAATAGAATTATTATTTAGATAAAAAGTATTGGGAAAAAAAGTTTATTTTATTATTATAAAAAAGGTAAAATATATTTTTTTTTAAATTGAAAAATATCCTTCTTTGCTTTAAAAAATGTTGTATCAGTTTAGGCTAAGACGGTAGTTACTAAAACTTATAGTAATTTTAATTAGTAAAAAATATTTTTTTAAAATAAAATGGAGCATCTTTTATATTTTTTTAACATAGTGTCTTTTTCTTTGATGATAATGGAAATAAAAAAAGTTGCCCAAAAAAAGTATTATGAAATCAATGAAAAACAGGGACTGTGTAAACAATCGGATATGTTAGGGGGTGTTTTATAAAAAGTAAAAAAAAAAACATGTGAGGTCCTGAGAATCCAAGGCAAGGTGATCTAACTGGTCCCCCTCCTCGGTCGCTATCCCATATCCAATGCAGCAGCATCCCTCACCGTCCAACAACGATTCCGTCCTATCTCACCGTCGATTACGCGCGATCAGACCCGTGATCCCCGTTAACCTCGAGAGCATGTTTTCTTGTCTGCTCCTCAAAGTGTTCTGGCGGACTTTCTTACCGCGCTCTTCTTTTTTGGGCTTCTCCTCGCCCACCATAAATCGAAACCCTAATCCTCCGCATCCTCTTTTAAGTGTTACCATTCGAAAGACGAGCAATGGATCTCTCGACGGCGATGTGGACGGCGGCGGTCGTCGGCGCTGTCGCGGTCTACTGGTTCGTGTGGGTGATGGGCTCGGCGGAAGTGAAAGGCAAGCGGGCAATGAACCTTAAGATGGGATCGATCACGCGGGATAAGGTGCAGGACAAGTACAAGCAGTACTGGTCCTTCTTTCTCCGCTCCAAGGAGGACATTGCCGCCGCGTCCGACGACGACAACGTCCCTGCCTTCGTCGACACCTTCTACAACCTCGTCACAGACATCTACGAGTGGGGATGGGGGCAGTCCTTCCACTTCTCGCCCTCACTTCCCGGCCGCTCCCACCGGGAAGCCACACGCATCCACGAGGAGCGCGCCGCTGATCTCATCGCCGCTCGGCCGGGCCAACGGATCGTCGACGTGGGATGCGGCGTCGGCGGCCCGATGCGCGCCATTGCTGCCCACTCCGGCGCCGACGTCGTCGGCATCACCATCAACGAGTACCAGGTCGCCCGCGCCCGCGCGCACAACCGCAAGGCCGGCCTCGACGGGCGCTGCGAAGTCGTCTGCGGCAACTTCCTCGAGATGCCCTTCCCGGAAGGCACCTTCGACGGCGCTTACTCCATCGAGGCCACCTGCCACGCTCCCCGCCTGGAGGACGTCTACCGCGAGGTCTTCCGCGTGCTCAAGCCCGGCGCCCTCTACGTGTCCTACGAATGGGTCACCACCGCGCTGTACCGGCCGGACGATCCGCGCCACGTCGAGACCATCCGCGGGATCGAGCGCGGCGACGCGCTGCCAGGCCTCCGCGAGCAGCACGAGGTGGCAGCGATCGCGCGCCAAGTGGGCTTCGAGGTCGTGGAGGAGCGCGATCTGGCGCTACCCCCTGCGGAGCCGTGGTGGACGCGTCTCAAGATGGGCCGCTTCGCCTACTGGCGCAACCACCTGCTGGTCTCCGTCCTCGCCGCGCTGCGCATCGCCCCGAAGGGCGTCGTCGACGTCCACGAGATGCTCTACGAGACCGCCCGCCACCTGAGCGACGGCGGCGATACTGGCATCTTCACCCCCATGCACATGATCCTCTGCCGGAAACCTCCCATCAATCAGTAATCTCTCCATCAAACAAGCTACTCCAGAACCAATATACAAATCTTCCAACTTCAACTAATTAGTTCCAAGTGTCAGGTTTCCAGTTCAGGTTTTTTTTTTCTTTACTGGGTTTCTTCATCATCCCTGTTTTAGCGTTCATGATATGATGTCTGCAATTGTGCTTCCTAATTTAATGGCAGAACTTTCAAAAACCCCCCATTTTCTCATTCGATTCCAAAGGCTCATTTCTGATCCCTTTGGGTAAGATACCTGTGGAGATTGTTGTGCTGCAGGCTTGTCAGAGTCGCTTAGTTGGCAACGCCGTCCATACGCCTCGCCGTTCTTTTGTTAAAGCCAAAAGCTTCGAAGTGTTGTGGTGGGGACGATGGCGGTGGAGCGCACTATATTCGATCTCCTTTCTTTGCACAACTAAAAGTTATGCATTTTTTTTTCTTTTAAAACTATAATTTTGCCTTTACAAAGCGCCAAATCTGCGTCTTTCTCTATTCACTATGCGTCTGTCAGTTCCTGCACACCCTGCGCCAATGTGCCGGCGATTAATGCTAGAAATTTCCAAGTTGTTGGATTGATAATTGTATGTTTTAAAAGTTTTATTATTATTATTATTATTATTATTTATTAAATTAGCGACCTTGCTGTTAAAGTTATGGGCCCCACGAGACCAACAGCCGAACAAACCATCGATGCTAGTTCGCGGACCCACGTCGTTACCTATCTCGTCGTCGAAAGCTATTTGTGGGGTCTCCTTCCGTGGAAAAGTGGCTTTGGGTGGGCCACCTTCTGCCTCCTCCTATCTGTTCGTAGCTTACCTCCGTTCGTCGTCCACCTGGTCTTCTCCTCCGCCGCCGTCCCTAACCGGACTCCGGCATCGCCGCCCAGGCAGAGCAGCGAAGCCGCCCGAAGGAACCAATCATGGCTGTATACCGGTAACCGGATTCTCCTTTTCTGCATCTCGATCGATGCTGAGCTTTTAGGATTATGTGATCTGACGGCGTCCGGTCCGCTTATTCATCAGGTGCTCTGGCTGCGGCGCGGATCTCAACCTCAGCGCCGCCCACCTGTACCCGACGGACGCCCCGTTCGAGGCCGGCAACAAGGGCACGCTCTCCTTCTCCTGGGTCGACGACGCCCTGCTCCGCTTCGATAAGGAGGACCGGATCAAGCCCTTCTTCGAGACCCCCAACTACTGGGGCATCCTGCGCCGGCGCACCCGCCTCCACTGCGACGCCTGCGGCCACCTCCTCGGCCACGTCTACGAGGACGGCCTGCCGGCGATACACGGCCCCGGCCAGGACTTCCCGCGCCCCGCCAGGTACCGATTCAAGATCAAGGCCCTCAATATCTCTTCCTATTGAATTCCTCGAGACTTTTTTTCCCACGCACAAAAATGGAATTCCCAAAATAAAAGCCTATCGGGAATCTGCTGATTCGTGATTATGTTGAAGTAGGATTCGAGTTTGTTCGATCTGGTTCATGATTATTTTGGATTTGGGTGTGCATATAGTGATTTTTTAGGGTAGAAATTGATGGTGATTTCTTCGTTTTTTCCTCTTATTTCTGCGTCTGAGTTTTACTTTCCATATCGTGCTCGTTCAAAGAGAGCCCCTATCGTATCATGTACTCTTAACATATTATGATTGATTCGTGTACTTTTGCATGACAATTGATAAATTTCTTCAGTTATTTTCGTCTCTTGGTTAGATATTGTTTCTTTCATAAAAAGAATTTGAAGCAATCAATCGAAGACATCAATTTAAAAAAAAGGGATACAATGCAAAAGATAATTTTCTTGTCATCCTGCCGTTCATCTTTCCATTTTCATATCTATCCCTTTAATTGATCATCCTTATAAGAGAACGAGGTCTTTAGGTGTTTGCATTTGAAAGAATTAAGTGAAAGTATGATAAGTAAAAAAATCAATTCAAAAATCAGAATGGGCAAATGATTGCTTATCCTTCATTTTTTTTTTATCTTCTCAAATTGAGTTTTTTCATAAGATTTCATTCTTGATCTTATTTCTCCAGGTTCATAATCTACTTTGAGTGAAATCTGATCTATCTTTTTCTCTACTGCTCTCTCATATTCACACCCCTCCCCTTTCTCATGCACAGTTTTAAAATTATTCATGCTTTGTATCTTTCCTCTAATCGCATGTTCTCCCCCACTTTCTATCCTTTCTCTCATTTCTTCATCAGTAACTGATGCTCCAACAAGTTTTTGACGTTTCAATCCCTCTTTTTTTTTCCAACAAAAAATTCTGGAATCGACTAAAACTCAGTTAATCATCTCTCTGTTACAATCTGCTTAGTGGAGTATAATGGAGATTAGTAGTGGTCATTGCTATCTTTTCTTTAATTTTGATTAATAATCCTTCCACTTATCATCTCAACTAAATTTTCCTTTCATCCATTTGTATAAATATATACCAATGAAAAGATAAATTAAACCATTTTTATCTGTCCACTTGTCTATCCATCCATTTTCATTCATGTGTAATTTATAAAACTCAATGGCATTGAAATATACTTTGAGATCACAATTCCTTCATTTTTTTCATCATCATGTTCACTTGTTACCATTTAACTCATTCCTTTAAGAGTTAGCCGATCAAGTGAAAACTAAGATGCTGTTCTTGTCTTGTTCTTATATCGTTCTTGCTTTTAGTTAAAAGTTAAGATACCAACTAAGATGCTGTTCTTGTCTTGTTCTTATATCGTTCTTGCTTTTAGTTAAAAGCTGAGGTATCTTATTCGTAGGTGCATTTTATCACTGAAAACTCGTATGATCATACTGTTGGGAATGATATGTGAAAGAAATGCTCGATTCTAGTTGTGATATTGATCCAACACTAGGAATGAGGAAGAATTGTCCACGGTGAGATTCTGAAAAATGTCTCATTTTGCACTGGAAGGATAAGATACATGTAGAATAAAAAAGCAAATAACAAACTGGAAATTAATTAACACAATAATTAAAGAATTAACTTGGCATCTACTTGGATAAGCTGTAAAGATTGCATCTGATATCATCAACTAGCACACCAGATTCCCTCTGTACCAGCATGTGTTTGGCTCATGCTACTGAGCCAAACTTAATCATATGATTATTAAATGACTTGTTCTGATTGCTCTATCATAAAGGATATAACTAACCCTTGTTTTTTCTGATTATGGTATGTAAATGTCACGCTGAGCATGTGGATATAATGGACAAACTCGGACTCATTCATTAATTTAATCAAGAATTAATTACTTGTTCAATATTGCTTCAGAAAAACAAGAATCTTTGAATAATTAAACATCAACATGTGGATATGTCACTAATCTTTTCACTCTGACTTCTTCAGTCAATAATGATAATAATTCGAGTTATGACTTCTATTAAGATTGTTTTGTTAATTATGATGCTGTTTTGTGATTACGATTGACAAGGCAGGTTAACTCTAGTTGAAATAGGTTGTAAATAAGCCGAGCTAAGTTTTATGTTATTTAAAAGTTTCATCAACCTTGGATATTAAAAAAAACCTTATTAAGCCATTTCATAATTAGAGCATACAAATCAATATGAACGTGTTATAACATCCACATGATGTTCAATTCTTTGAACGCAATTAATGAGTAAATTTTATATTAAAAAATTTAAAAATTAAGAAAATAAAGTTTAGATATAAAAATAAAAATTAATAAGTGGATAGTGGGATTCATATATAATTAATACTAGTGATCGTGCATGTTTTGAAAATCTGAATTATTTGGGTCTTTGAAAATCCGAATTGTTTGAATTTTTTAGTGTCACCCTTACGGCTTCCCTATGAAAACAATTAATTTAATTTAATATTATACTTATCTTAGTAAAAAAAACTAAGAAAAGTATATTTTTTAACATTGTCGGCATAAAATATTTATAGAAATTTCTTTGATTATAATGTTGTCAATTCTAAGATGTGCGACTAAAGAAAACTATATTTTTTTTATATAAAACAATCAGAGAAAATTAATGATGAGAAAATTCATAATAATATACCGCAGTTGAGTTTCGAATTTTATGTCACTAATTGTTTCGCTTGTGGAATTATTAATAAACCTTGGAATTATTTTTAGTATAAATAAAAAAAAGGATATTAACGTAAATTTATTTTAGGCTTTATCAAAGTTAGTTAGTAAAAAGGGAAGATTTTTAATAAAATAATAAGATTAATGTTAAAATGAATATGAGTGTGTTAATAAAAGAGAGACGTTAATATAATAAATATATGATATGTTATTTAAAAAGATGATATATATTAATGTTTAAATTAATACGGATGTCCATAGTAATATAATTGTCATTGTAATTTAGTCAAATCATTAAGCTTTTAAAAAATATATACATGAACATTAAAGTATGTGCTCAGTTGGCTAAAGGATGACAGACGATTGTGATTTATCTTTCTTCATATAACTTAAGGACGGATTGTGAAAGATGTTACATAATCACCTTTTTCTGGCTACAATTAAAGTAAATATCATGGAGATGTTATTTATGTCTTTGTTTCTTCTTCTCCTGCGCTTGAGCACAACTATCGTTTAAGGTTTGGTGTCACTTGTCCTAACACATTTAGAAATTGCGAGAAACTTTGAGGTGAGTTTAAGAACCCTAAAATTGAAATCCGATCCACCACATCGCTGCATTTTCCCCTTTGATCGACAAGCTCACTCGGCAGTGTCATGTTGCTACTTCACATGCAGTGATCACGACTATGAATTGCAGCCGTGAGCTGGCGACTTGGGTGGGAATCGCAGCTATGCCTAAATTGCAACTGTGAACTTGGGCTGAAAGGGAGATCATGGCATGGTCGAAATATTTCAGACGTAGATTTATTATTTCACAAATAAATATTTACATCGTAGATATTGTTTTATTAAATATTTTAAATTATATTATGAATAAATAATTATTTTAATATTTTTACGGTAGAAAAAAAAAATATCTACTGCTCTGGACCTGTTCCCTTTGCATCTTTCGTACACAAACCCATAAAGACTTCACTGCTGCTTTCTCTTCCACCACCGCCGTTGCTGCCTCTTTCTCTCTCGTTGCCATGATTGACAACCACAGGCCGTCGCCGCAGGATTCGAACAAGAACGGCAACCACCATGACGTCTCCGACCACCCCGCCAACACCCGAGCGGTCTCTTCCTCCTCCCGTGCCTCCCCTTCCTTTGCCGCCACCTCCTCTGCGCAACCCACCGCCCCCAAGGGCCACACTATCGAGGATGTGTGGAACGACATCAGCCTCCACCACGACGACAGCCACTGGCGTCGCACCCACCCGCTCCCCCATCGCTCCCTCCGCACCATGATCCTGCAGGACTTCCTCTCCGGCCCCCTCATCCGCCCTCCTTCCGCGGCCGCCGCATTCGACTGCCCTCCCTCCGCTGCCGTCCACCCCACCGCACTCAGCCTCGAGATCCACCTCATCCCGCCCGATTCCATCCACTCCGGTTCCGCCGCCGCCGCCTCCCCCTCGTTCGTCTTCCCTGCTTTCTCCGACACCAACCCGCCCCCGTCCCCCATCGGCCTCTTCTCCCTCCTGTCCAAGAAACACCCTCCGACTACGGCGTGGTCCGCCGCCACAACCGCATGATGAAGAACCGCGAGTCCGCCTCCCGCTCGCGCGCCAGGAAGCAGGTCCCGTTCGACCCACCACCCGTTCGACGAAATGCCTCCCCGAGTTACAATTAACTTAATTCGGCAATTGCCCCCTGCAGGCCTACGTCAACGAGCTCGAAGTGGAAATCTCGCAGCTTCAGGAGGAGAATTCCCGGCTAAAGAAGGAACTCAAGAAGGTCATTTCGTTATCACTCATCATCAATCTCAATGCCGGCCACTCACCAACTTCACTCTGTAATTAATTCCCCTCTTTCTTTCTTTCTTTGCAGCTACACAAGGTGATGGCCTCCAAGCAACAATTCCCCTCAAAGAACAAGCTGCAGAGGAGCTCAACTGCATCATTCTGAACAACTCTGCAACCATTCCCAAATGTTAGATATTTTAATCATCACTCGTTCCGATCGAAGAAGAACTCGCCCAATGTGAATGTGAATGTGAATGTGAATATGAACACGCAGAGCACCTAAATATATATATATATATATATATATATATATGTTTGTATAATGATTAATGATTGAAGCCCTGGTCTGGTCCGGAGGAGGAAGAGCTTGTGTGTTTGAAGATATGTTGCAGGAATGGCAACGGCCGGGCCATGGGAGGCTGCCGATGACGGTACGTAGCCTGAGAAAAGGCAAGCTGATAATGCGTATATGGAGTGATGGGACGTGACGTGACGTAGTTACATGGATTCTAGTACTGTTCCTCTTTGTAGGGTTCTTGCTTTGTCTCTCGGTTATTTAGGCATTATGATCTCTATAATTATATTATAATATGCTTCGATGGTCGGAATAATTACTTTATTTCTATTTATCATTTTTATTGCAGTATTTACGGAACAGCCTAGTAAAACTTTTGAAATATTTAAAGGGAAAAATGCATATATATGATTTATATATTTATAAAAAAAATACATAATTATTTCTTATCGTACGCCCATAGTCGGCCGGACTAAGTTGATTCTTGAATTTATTATATTTGTTGTTAATTTCTTTGAGTAATCATAGATTTAGATCATCCATTGTTGTAAATTTAATATTTCAATTAGTGTTTGAGGGTATTATATATATTTTTTTAATTAATATTAAATATTTAATTTTTGAATCATTGATTTTAATAGTAATTAATTTAGTCTTATGAAAAAATTTTACTGACTATAATTTAAAAAAGGACATGATTATATTTGATTGTATTTAAGATGAGGTAAGGAGTGCAATAAATTAAATTTAAAATGTTTTGAGGTACCTAGAATAAATAGCAAGTCTTGACCCAAATTAATTGATAATCTTAGGTACTTTAAAATTACTTCAAATTAGAATTATTACACTTTAGAGAATTTCTTAAGTATAATCATGTCCTTGGATACTTTATCACGGGTTCATTAGAAGACCTAGGTTTGTCATATCATCTATCAATACCATTAAAAGATTCTTACAACTCTTTTACTTCACATCATGTCAAGATTTTAAAATTTAAGACAATTTTAATAAAAATCTATAAAACTTTACTGATGACATTAAGTATCTCAAAAATATTTTAAATTAAGTTCATTTAACTCTTACATTCTCTTAAATGTAATTATGACTTCAGCTATAAATTTCACAACTTAGATTGAATGTTTGACCATGAGCTCATTAATATTGACTTAAACATCATTAAAGGGTAATTTTAAATGTTATATGACTATCAATCAATTTCGATCAAAATTTATTAATAAATAAATTTAGACATCTTAGAAATACTTTAAATTAATTTCATTATGCTTCTTGTCTTATTCTTAGGGGGTGTTTGGTTGATGGATTTGGGAATGAGGGAATGGAATTATAGTAAAAGATAGTGTTTGGATTGTGGGTTTGGAAATGACATTTTGGGAATGATTACTAGATTTATGGGAATCAACCAAACTCATATAACTTGATGGGTTTCATTTCCATTCCTATTCCCATTCCACCCTATTATCAAACCCATACCCATAGTCATTCCCATCATTTAACCAAACACCCCCTTAGTGTATCTTTGGAGTTATGGTATCATAGTAGGACATCTAGATTGTCATCCAAGTGTCGTAGTTTGAACTCTAACTACGACGTATTTATAAGAATTTTTTCTCTAAATAAGGGCGTAACCAAAGGATGTTGGACTTCTTGGCTAGCCGCCGCGTGGACTTCCCGATTTATCTTGATGATCGGTGGGAAACTTCCATGAAACTATCAATGAGGCTAACTGGATTATCATTTTTTTTTATCTTATCCTTAGTGTCATCCAGACATCCATAGTTTGATTCACATTATAGTATATTTATAGGAATTTTTCCTTCAAATAATGTGTAACCAAAAGATGTTAACTTTTGAACTGTCTGTCATGAGTATTTTTTGATTTATCCGGATGACTGATAAAAAAAATTGACTAATTTAATCATGTCAGGACTAGTTAAGTTAATTATTTTTTAATTTATCCGGATGACTGATAAAAAAAATTGACTAATTTAATCATGTCAGGACTAGTTAATTTAGTTAACTGAATTTATTTATTTATTTATTTTTATTGTAATCATGTCTCGTGTATGAATTGAGAAATTAAAATTAAGGTATCAAATTTATAGCAGTCGACAGATGTATATGTATTAGGATAACTCGATTGATGATTTAGATTTATAATAGCTCAGAGAAATTAACAATTAAGTGGTTCGGTCACATCCATAAAATGATCAAAAAGAGATGGATGCAATTAATAGTTTAATAAACTATAGGTTAATTGTGTTAGGAATTTAGGATGCTAATAAATTGAAAATAATTTATATATTAGAGAAACAATAAATTGACTAAATACCATAAATTGCAAACAAGTTTGGAATGATTCTCATTGAATTTATCATATTAGAGAGAAGACATGGCTACCTTTTTAAGATGAAACAAAACAACAAAAAATTAAACCCCATGAGGCCATCTTTTTTGTGAAGCCTTTTTGTGGAATGCATTCGCTGTACCATTCCTTTAAATCCAAGGGAAATAATATGAACCAGATAATATTAAATACTTGAATAATAACTTAACGTTTGTGCCATAGTGCCGGACTAAAATATATTTAAAATGTTTAATATATATATATATATATATATATATATATATATATATATATATTATTTTGTCCATTTCAGTATTCACTATGGAAAACTCGAAAGGCTGCATTTATTTATTTAATAATTTATAAAATGTTTTTAATTAATTAAACTGAGTCAGGAGATGCCACGAGAAAACGACAAGAAAGGTCAAACTTACTTTTACGGCGATCCAACGTGTAAAGATCTCAGTATCTTCAATCTTGCATTAGATTCCTTAGACAAAAGGAAGTGGTGGTCCACTTTAACAAACTACGTGCCGATTGCTGGCTGCTTCATTGAAATTATGCTTGCTCTAAAATTGGACTTCATAATCAATTTCCATACCCATAGAAACATCGTTATTTAGCGAGGGCCGAAAGTAAAATCCTTATCACCAAAAAAAACGTATTCTATTTTTTTTTTTTTCTAAAATACCAATTGTTTTAGATAATTTTAATATCGATTAAAAAAGTATTTAAATAATAGTTAAAACTATTTTAATTTAATCATTTTTTTTAGTAGTTTGGATTAAAGTTATATATGTGATGGGCTTCAATAATACTACAATAAAAAAGATATTTTTAAAATATAAAAAATAGGATGAACAGCGTATATGAATAGAGCTATGAGATGGGCTGATTTCTAGTAGGATGGTGGGACAGGTTAACCTACAGTGGGCCGACCATTTAATGAGATGGGTTGGGTTAATCAGTTATCTCGACGGATTAAGAAATTTCTAATCAATTCAAGATCAGTTACAGATTAACATGGTCAATCCATGAGTTTACTGAAAAAAATTTATAGAAAAAATTAAAAATTTTAAATTTGATTATGGATTTGATCATATACTTTGAAAATAGAGATACGCTTATATTTTTCTGGTATCTTAGTCAATTTGATTATGGATTTGATCATATCATAGCCTTAACTTTCATGAGGCTAGAGAGACAACTGTCTCAGGGCTCAGCCTAATGAAGGACCTATTTTTTTAATTATATTAAAAAAATGAGAGACATGGACCCTAAATGGTCGTTAAACCTATTCTCATGACTCCGAGGCATACACCGATGCATGACTCTTCTTTGCACGCAATTGCTTCTCCGGTGTTGCTCTTCTTTGCACACGATTTCTTCTTCGGCGTTCTTTCTACCAAGGCACAGATCCAGGAACAAGAGGTAATCATAATCTTCTTCTTCGACCATCTTCTTCGTCTTGCAACACGTGACACTAATTGTAACCTAATCATGCAACAAGGATCGTTTGTGCGACCTAATCGCGTCGATTCTCGCAGTGGCACACTCGACGCAAGCTGGCGGTTGGTCTTTGCTCGCTTGACTTAATTGCGTAGCATGGGGCTGTCGCACGCTACTTCAGTCGCTTGTGCGAACTATGACCTAATTGCATAGTGGTTACTATTTGTCGCCTTACTAATGCCTACGGGCACCGCATTAGTCTCAGTGTTATAGGATACACTAAATGGGCTATTAATGTTATAGATTGAGAAAGAAAGAGTTCGACAATTGAATTATGCAGATTTGATAAATGTTTTTATCTCTAAAACAACTAGACGAGTAGGGTTTATATAATTATTTTAAATATTTATTAATTTTTTTATTAATTTAATATATTTATTTTTAGTTTATTTATATATTTAGTATATATGCTATTTGTAAATTAAATTTTATTATTATTGATCGTAGCAAAAGAATCACTTTTTAATATGCGCTTCAGGTCCCGTCAAACACAGGTACGACTCTAGATCATATACTTTGAAAAGAAAGATATGTTTAGATGCACCATTTGCACCATGGCGTGCTCAATGTTTGTAACAAATTAAACTTTGCAGCAGTATCAAATTTTCAACTTATTTATTATTACGATATGTATGTTTTCGTAAATATGCTCTAGGATAATAAAAACGTTGTTAGTTAATTTTTAGCTGAATTATATAATTGTAACGTCCCGGCTCGGGCGGGCCCCACCTGAACCGAACCGGGAACGCTACCTGAATTACCCATCGGGTTGATGACTAGCTCCACAGACCACCGGAGGTCCTTTCAGCGTGCTTTGTCCTCACTCGCACGCACCCTGGAAAACTTCCCAGGAGGTCACTCATCCTCAGATTTCTCCAAGCCAAGCACGCTTAACTTTGGAGTTCTTTGAGTTTGGGCTTCCGAAAAGGAAGGTGCACCTTGGTGATATGGATAGTACCATCTAACCTTTAAGCCATACCTTAACCAGAATCTTTAGAACCGGGGTATTACAATCACCCCCACTTAAAGACACAACGTTCTCGTTGTGTAACCACGAATCACAACACAGACAAATCCCAGAATCTCCCTTGCTAGGTGGTGCCCTGGGTGCTCCTGCCACAGGCGCACTCACGGTCGCAAGGTTGCTCTGATACCATCTGTAACGCCCCGGCTCGGGCCGAACCGGGAACGCCACCAGAATTGCCCATCGGGTTGATGACTAGCTCCACAGACCACCGGAGGTCCTTTCAGCGTGCTTTGTCCTCACTCGCACGCACCCTGGAAAACTTCCCAGGAGGTCACCCATCCTCAGATTTCTCCAAGCCAAGCACGCTTAACTTTGGAGTTCTTTGAGTTTGGGCTTCCGAAAAGGAAGGTGCACCTTGGTGATATGGATAGTACCATCTAACCTTTAAGTCATACTTAATCAGAATCTTTAGAACCGGGGTATTACAATAGTATTCTTAATATTAGATATCATATCGAAAGATGATGAAGTTGTTTTCAAACCTACTTGCTATCAAACTCATAAGTCCATTAAAATTTTAATTTTAGAGGTTTTTTTTTCCCTCAACCGGCAAGCTAATACAAGCTCGTCCCTAGATGGTCGCTAATCCACGTGGTTCAATCTATTTGGATCCGTCTTTAAATAAATTGATAAAATTTTAACATAACTCGTTTAAATTATTTGACGGGGTAAGATCAACCCGATTGATCCAACTCAAATAAGGGATGATATGTTACACGATCATCTACGAGCAACTAGTCATCGGGCAGGTCAATTCAATGAATCCAACTCAAATGCTGCATCGTAAAAGATGAGTTTTTGTTTTTTTACCCTTAACAGAAGAATTAAATTGTGCTATAAAAATGAAAAAGGTAAATAAAAATCTATTAGGTATTAAATGCCAATAGGTAAATTAGGTAGGAAAAAAGACATTCTGAAGACTGAAATGAGATATTTTACAGCGAGAAAGTACATTTTAGAAGTAAAATGAACATTTTAAAGGCCAACATGTAAATTGTTTAATAATAATAAAGTATTAAACATAAACACACAAGCAATTGAGTTTGAGCTATCGTTTTCTTCCGTCGCACATTACCTTCCACCCACAAGTTTCACAAAACACACTGTTTTTTTATATTTTATATCCGTCAAGAATGTTTCCTTCAAGAAAAGTAAATGAATAAACACAATTTATTTCATAGATCAAAATATAAATAAGGAACAGGCAGTGCCACCGATTACACACTACAAACTGAAACAGGAATCATGAAGGGAGCAAGGACTACATCGATCTCTATTTGCTGTATGCTCATCCTTTTGCTAGAGAACTCTCAAGCCGAGACTAAGTGGCAAAACAAAACAAGAACTCCGGCGATTATCGTTTTCGGTGACTCAATAGTCGACCCGGGCAACAACAATGCGATCGTCACTATGGTCAAGTGCAACTTCGCGCCGTACGGGAAGGACTTCCCCAGGGGTCAAGCCACCGGCAGGTTCAGCAATGGCAAGATCCCCTCAGACATCATGGGTATGCCAAAATCTAGCCTCCATGATAAGTAACAACTAATCATTACCTATAATCACTCATCAATCGTATCTTGTTACAGCTTCTAATCTAGGAATCAAGCAATACGTGCCGGCGTATCTCGGAACTGAGCTCAGCGCGTTCGATATCCTCACCGGCGTAAGCTTCGCCTCCGGTGGCTCGGGATACGACCCCCTCACCAGTGAACTAGTGGTAATTGATCACATCTCTATCTTGAATTGTATGTCCTCGTAAGACCTTGTACGCTACTTACTTCATGTACACTTGATTCAGCAAGCCATATCGATGACTCAGCAACTGAATTTGTTCAAGGAGTACAAGCAAAAGCTGAAAGAGATTGCAGGAGAGAAAAGGGCAAATGCCATAATCTCCAAGAGCCTCTACTCTGTGATCACGGGGACTGATGACCTAGCCAACACATATTTTTCAACCCCTGTTCGAAGCGTAGAGTATGATCTACCTTCCTATATCAAATTTGTGGTGCAATGTGCTTCGAGTTTCTTGCAGGTGATGACTATGTTTATGCTTTTCGGGTTTATGCTTGAATGATACTAAAGAACAACCAATCGACTCTAGGAACTTTACCACTTGGGGGCTCGAAAGGTGGCCGTTACCGGAGTTTCTCCGATTGGATGTCTACCGTCACAAAGGAGCTTAGCCGGAGGAATCGAAAGAGAATGCGTCACTCGCTACAACGAAGCTGTCCTCATGTTCAACTCTGTTCTAGCAAAAGAGATCCAGAGGCTGAATTATACTCTGCCGGGATCAGAGTTTCTTTTCGTCGATATGTATGACATTTTTCTCGATATGATACAGCACCCAAATGCTTACGGTAAATTCGATCGATCTGTGCCTGCTACTGCATTCATTGATCAGCTCTTACAATTTTTCATTTGGTGCAGGATTCGAAGAGGTAGCGAAGGGATGCTGTGGCACAGGGATCTTTGAGGTCACGAAGACTTGCAACAGATTCACAGCGGGAGTCTGTGAAGATGTTTCAAAGTACCTATTCTGGGATGTCTATCATCCAACAGAAAGAGGCTACAAGATCATGATACAAAAACTTCAAACAAAGTATAGTCCATTCTTTAACTGAAAGCCAGTGATTAGTCATGCATGGACACAATTATACAAATGTATCATCTTTACTACAAAAATATTATGATGGCAATCTTCTCTGTCTCTCCCTCCCCCTCTCTCCATGATTTTGTTGGATGCTCTGAGATGATTTAAAATCCAGGTAACTTTTAATGAATATGTATGATTTGTTGGGTTTTTCGGGTCACGAAAATCGTTTTTTCGCGTCGCGGAAATCCCGAAACCCTCTAGCCATTGGATCCGTGCGAAAAAAACTTTCGAAAATACGAGTATGAGTTTCAAACTATGATCTACAGTAGATCTACAAAGGAAAACCATTTTATACCTTCGATGCGTGCCCTCGCAAATCCCGCAAGTCCAAGGTACGCCGGATCTCGAAGTTGTCAACGTAGACAACTCTCTAGTAGTATCCACACGAACAAGATGTGTTCTCTAACACACAAGGATGGAGAAGAGAGCACCACAAGTGTGCTAGCACTCTCTAGGGCTCTCGGGTAGGATTGGAAGAAGAAGAAAGGAATAGAAGAGAACACACTCCTCTAAAATCTCTATATGACTTTCACTAACCTTTCTTCTTGGATTAGATTCACTCTCCTTTCTTCTCCCTTGCTTGAAACCCACGACCAAGAGAAGAGAAGGAGCAAGAAGAGAGCTTAGGAGGAGGAAGATCACTTGAATGAGAGTTACACTTGCAAAATGAAACTCTTTTCATCTAATTAAGTGGTTTGTAACCTCCATGTGATACCAAGAGTCACAACTCTTGGTAACTCCCATGAGGTGACACTTCACTTAAGTAACCATGATGATGTGGAGCATCATCATTGGTCCACTTAATGCCAACTCACCAATGAGGTGGCATAAAGTCAAGTCAAACTTGACTCTTCATCTTCCTCTCAAGTCAAGTCAAACTTGACTTAATCTCTCTCATGGTTGATCTAATCTAACCATTTAATTCAAGCCAATTTAATATAATGAATCTAATTCATTTAATTAAATTGATTCAATAAGTCATAATCTAAATTAGACTCATTGAACACATGAATCAACTTGAGTCCAACTCAATTAGCCCAATTAGGATTACTCTTAATCCAATTTGATTCATCAAATGAATCTAATCCTCTTGGTTCATCATATGAACCTAATCTCCATCCACTTGTTCTTTGTGTGTGACCCAATAGGTTCTTGTAACGTTGGCAATGCCCCTAAACTCATTTAGAAACATAAGTAATGAGCGGTATCTAGCAATACATCATTACTACCCAAGTTACAAGAATGTTGAGATCCAACATCACCTTGTGACTACTAATTGTGACTCCTCACAATATATGACAAGTGTCCTTCTATCCTAGATATCTAGATTGATCAATGTGAGGCATAGACCGTGTCATCCTCTAATCAATCTAAATCTTGAACTCCAAGTAGACTCACTCAATCAAATGAGCTCAATATCTCATATTGACTCAGTTGGGCATGGACATGCACTTCGTGGTCTCACTCTATCAAGAATACCGATGTCTCTCCCGTCATATAGGAGGGATAGATCCCATCTGCATCACTCACATCCCTCCGCATAATTTGTTACATACCCAGTAATCGCCTTTATAGTCCACCCAGTTACGGGTGACGTTTGACGAAACCAAAGTACATAACTCCTTATGTAGGGAACCATGGTGACTTCAGGTCTAAGGACTAGTAGTCATACTAATAGCCACATGAGAAAGTATATGACACTCATATAACGATCCATGATATTTTCTCATGACGGGTCATTCAGTATACATTCTCCAATGCATACCCATGTGTCAACTTGATATCTCTATATCCATGACTTATGAGATCAAGTCATCGAGTTGATCTACATGCTAGTCTTATTGCATTAACATTGTCCCTGAATGTTAATACTCGACTAGGAATGGATTAAGAGTAGTGTTCCCTATATCATCTCACTATCGGTTCAACTAACCGATTGATATAGGTGAGAACCTTCTACTCAAGGACGTTAGTATACTTAGTTTATTTGGCACCAATACAAGTAAGTATAATAACCAAAAATCAAATGCCTTTATTTATATAGAATATGATACAACAAGTCTAAAATACAATCATCAAATGATTGGCTCTAGGGTTCTAGCTAACATGATTCTGCTTGAAATTGGGAAAGATGGCGCGCTGATTAGCTGGTCCCGATGTTGATTGCAAGAAGACTTTGGGAAGAAGAAATCTGGTGCTGGATCGATCCTGCATGTCAAAAAGAAGAATTGGGAGAAGAAAATGTCAGTAATCGGGCCAGGGAGAGATCCCAATGCGCTGACACTCCGACGTTCAAGTCTGACAGAAAGAAAAGGATGAAGAACAGTGGTGACGAATAGTGAACTCTGATAGCGAAGCATACTTGTGCTTTTGGAAGAAGACCCCTTATACAATGCTATTTGCCCTATCCACATGAATATTATTGCATTACTAAAATAGGATCCATCAAATTGACACACTATTGTCTTTGCCAAATAAGACCTATCACTTCTGTACTTTACAAGGTAGAAGCTTCCGTCGTATGGATTGCACAGGGAATATTCTCTTGATGCTCTGACAACGATTATACAAGTTACTAAAAAGGAATATTAGGTCATCGGTTAATGGACTATTAATACGCTTTGATGGTAGACTGACTGAGTCCCCTATAACATCCTGTCGAACCCTGTTCTCGAACAGGATCGGGACGACTAAGGAATATTGATCATCTCGAGGACTTGACCTTTCTAAGGATTCGACTTTCTTGAGGACTCGACTTTTCTGAGGATTCGGCTTTCTTAGAAATTGACCTTTTTAGGACTCGACCTTTCTTGAGGACTCGACCTCTCTGAGGAATCGACTTTCTGAGAACTCGGTCTCTCTGAGGACTCGATCTTTTTGAGGACTTGGTGGGCCTCCATTGAGCCGGGAGCCTTTGGGATCCAATCGGACAAGAGATCCGATTAGTTAGACTATTTGGTTGAGTTGTATGACCACGTTAGTCCTGAGTGTTGACCCTTCCTTAGTTTTGACTGCCACCTCAGCCAGCTTTCTTGATTTCGACCTTGACCTTGGGGGCCCTACTTCATTCACCATTTCAATGTAAACGCATAGTTTGTAATGTAAACCTGCATCAGTAAAAAAGTAATGGTAGAATAAATAATAAATCAAGTAGAAAATCATTTAATTAAACGGATTCAATTAGTATTGATATTATTCAATCTATTTAATAATTAAAAGTTTATGATAATTGATATGGGAGGAAATCAGAGGGTGTCACATGTTAAGGAAAAGTCAATAGTTTTGCTAGGGTGATAGCCAAAGTTAACTTAAGGTAGTTCCTTGACAGCAGGCCGTTCCTAACTTCATATCACTCCTAGCTCCATGTTGTTCTCAACTCTATATCATCCTTGACTCCACGCCACGCTCAGTTTTGTGTAATCTTTGTATCTGTATTGTTGCTCGCGGAAGATACATATAATGTAGACATTTGCTCCAGAAGAGGTGGGCAACGTAGCCATTAATTTCAGGAAATGTAGGTAACGCAAGTGTGGATCTCGGAGTAGGTGAAGAACGTGAGAGCATAAGTAAGATCGCGCGCTCCTACGAGGTACACGGGCATGCATCTAGACTTCCAGAAATCCTAAACCACACCATTCTTCTTCTTCATTCTCCCCGACCCAAAACTTACTTGAGCATTAGAGTCGTTGGGAACCCCCGACCATCATTCTAACTATCTCTTTCTTGTTTTCTTTCATTTAGACTTCGGCTAATCTCTTCATCGGTCCCTGTTGTTCCTTGGTGAATGACGATAAGTCAACATCAACGCCAACTCATCGACAATTCATTCGTCAGTGGTCTCAAGCAGGATCAAATTGACACCGTTTGTATGAAAACTGAGTTAAGACACGAACTGAGACGTTGAGATGGATGACACCAGAAGACCAAATGTCGTCACCATGGTAACAGATGATTTCAACAAGCTAGTGGCTGCCATAGTTGCGGCGATGTTGCAAGGCAATCCCAATAGTCAGCACTGCTAGTACCTAACCCTCCACCATTCAAGATGTTGACTCGAACAATTAAAGCGCCACAAGCGTCTCATCAAATGTTGACTCGACCAACTGGAATACTCCAGGTTGTGATCCCCACTCCTGTCGAGAGATCAGCCTTGAGGGCATCACCCTTGGAATTCTCTGGCAAAAACCCCACATCGAGATCCTTCGAGGGGAAATGTGTTGGTGCAATCGACCTAGGATTAATCAGGGTTCGATCATTATTTTGATGTGTGTGTCAAAGAATTTAAGTTAGATTTCATATTGGTGGAAGGAAGCTGAAGGAAGCGGACTTCAAGGTAACATGAAGGATGACACGGAAAGGAGTCGCGGGCTCTGGTGCATCTGAGGGACGAAGGTCGAGGAAGAGGGCTTCAAGGGTGACTCCGGAGAAGATGAGTGTGAGTGTGTAACCGGGACCAGTTGGCTGTTGGAAGTGATAGTCGACCGGGGAGCGAACTTCTGCATTCTATTCGCTCAGCCAACAGCGACCAGTCGACTGGTACTTTTATTAGTCAACTAATAAGTAGCCATTGACAAACCGTTGGCACTGCTAAGTAGCCGTTGGCTACCTCCAACGGTAGCACCAGTAGACTAATGGAAGTGTCAGTCGACTGGTGACGAGATGAGTTGATATGATGATCAACTCTCTTCTCTTATTTATAGGTAGCTTTGGGGCATGAAGGAGGTTACTGATTATTATTGAATCACTCCTTTGTCATTGTCCAAAGCTTCCAAGTCATTGCTTTAGTTTTTGTATTTCCGCTTGCACACTAACATTTTGTAGATAAGCAATCGAGTTGGATGTGACCTAGCTATCCAACCCCTCTTCTAGCCAGCCATCGATCTCCTACAAGTGGTATCAAAGCGAGGACACTCTTCAACGGACTAATTATCGAGAAGAGCACTTCATCAAAATAGTCGGTTCAAGCATCCATCTACCCAAATTCGAAGGAGACTTCTCTTGGTGGAAGAAGAGAATAGAGATATTCTTCGAAACCGATTTTGATATAATGCTAATTATAAAAAATGGTTTTGAGATGCCTATGGATCAAGACAATAAGTTAATTGAGAAAATAAGGTGGAACAAGAAGCAAAGAGAAGAACATGTAGCAAACTCAAGAGCATTGCATCATCTTCTAAGTGTTCTTCCCCAACAAGAAATAACAAGGATTGGAAACTATACAAGTGCCAAAGACTTGTGGAAAAAGCTAGTGGAGCTTCATGAGGGGCCATCAGAAGTAAAATTGGCAAAAAGAGACCTTCCCTAATCTCAACTCAACAACATTAAGCTTGAGAAAGGAGAAAATGTATCAATTTTACATTCTAGAATTAAGGAAATTATTAATGGACTAACAAGTGTAGGTGAGTCACTTTCAAATCAAGACATGATGATGAAAGCTCTTAATGCCTTCCCAAGAACCATAAATTGGATGTCAATAATAGACTTATTCTACATTTCAAAGGATATAGAGAAGTGCACTCTAGATGTGTTCTTCTCAATAATGGAGCTTTACGAGACTCGAGTTGAAGGGTTAGATGGAGAAACTTATAGATCAAGAGAAGTAGCCCTTGTGACAAACAAGGGAAAGGATAAGAAGAAGAAGTCTTCATCCCCACCATCCTCCGACTCCGAAGAATTAAACACCTCAACGGATAGTGATCAAGAGGTGAATATGGTAATAAAAATGAGAAGGATATTTAAAAAGTTTTCAACTAACAAATCTCATGCTAGGAAGAGATCAAGAAGTAAAAGTAAAACAAGGAGGGTCATTTGCTATAATTGTCAAGGAGAATGACACATTAGGGATGAATGCCCCCTCTTAAAGAAGAAAGAAGAAAAGAAGAAGGAAGAGAAGAAGAAGACAAAAGAAAAGGGGAAGAAAGTAAAAAATCTAAAGGCTTGACATGGGATGATCTATCATCATCGGAGGGAGAAGAACACCATGTCTACCATTTTGCCTTGATGGGAATAGAAGATATAGTCTCCACTTCATCCAAAAAAGAGGAGGAAAAGAGCTCAAGTGAAGAAGAAGGGAGCTCAAGTGAAGGGGGAGGACAAATTTTGGAATCAGACATCTCGATAAATGAGATATACAATCTTCCCCCTTATGTTTAAATTAAAATTATTAAAAGTATAAATGAGAATTTGTTCAAGGCAAAAAGGAAAAATAAGTCCTTGAAAAATGATATTTGCATGCTTAAGGAAAAAATTAGAATCCATGCCTATTAGGGATAATGATATGCATGCTTCTTCTACTAATTCGAATAATTCATGTTTAGAAGAAGAAAAATAGGAAATTGAGGGAAAAAGTAGAATACCTTACCAATGCTCTTATAAAATTTAAAATTGGATCCAAAACCTTAAATATGATCATTGGGAGTCAAATGGCAAGTTTTAAGAAAAATGAGTTAAGATACAATGAACTTAACAATGAAAAGACCTATCATTGTCTACTTATTAGGGGCAATAAAAAACTAAGACCATAGATAGAAAATGAATCTCCAAGGAATATTTGGTTAATCCAATTAGAAAGAATTTCTATTGGGTGCAAAGTCAATCCTTAAAGGTTGATTTTGGGTTAGTCAACCATTGAAATCATAATTTAAATCTTTGAAAAATTATTGACTTGAGATCTTAAGGGGGAGCAATTAGGCTTGATAGAAATTCATGATAAAGAGGGCTAAGTAGAGGTTAACTTTATTTCATCTCACAATGACTTTGTATTATTTTCTAAACATAGATGTGAGATGATAGGATGATATAAATAATTCACTTATGCTTATGACATTTTGATGAGTTATGAAATGTATCAATTTTTAGTGATCATAGGCCAATTATGGGGAAAACAAATGTTTAATTAATGGACATCTTGCCCATAGATCATAGTTGGACATTTTAAATATTTTAAAAATAATTCTATGTTTTACTTACTGTGGTATAGTTATTTTGAAACATATTAATTCAAAACAAGTTTTCAAATTGATACAAACTTGAGTGACTTTCAAGGTGTTTGAGTTTTTATCAAAACTTCAAAAATATGATGAATTTTCCTGGAAGCATATTTTTCCTTATTAAAGAACATTATAAAAAATATGTGTTCAAAATTTCATGATTTTTCAAATTTTCTAAAATTTTCTATGCATTTCTGAAGTTGACTTTAGAAGGCTGAAATTTGGATTGGTAATGTGTTAGTCAACTGAAATAGATGGTAGTCGACTGGTAGCAATTTTCCAGCACTGTCAAGAGTTGGTTTTGGTTAACTTAGAAAACTTTGATGCCATGGTATGCATGATTGTTTAGTGCAATCTTTTGATGGTGTCAAAGGGAGAGAAATTGAAAAGTTTAAGTTAGAAACTTAATTCTCCATATTTGGTAAAACTTAAAAATTAAGTGATATAGCATATGTTAAGGGGGAGCTTGGATTTATACTTCATGTTTACATTTATGCTGGTAATTTTTAAGTTGTTTTTATGTCTAACTTAAACATATTGTCATACAACAAAAAGAGGGAGATTGTTGGTGCAATCGACCTAGGATTGATCGGGGTTCGATCATTGTTTTGATATGTGTGTCAAAGAGTTTAAGTTAGATTTTATATTGGTTTGATATGTGTTTGAGTCATGCAGGACTTGGTGAAACACACATAAGGAGTTTGGTGTGGCTAAGCTTGGGAAGCTCATCCTATGACTCGGCTCCATGAGATCGATGAAGGATTGTGCATCTTAGGGATTGCGGATGAGGAGCAACAGAATGAAGCCAAAGGAAGAAGACTTCAAGGTAACGTGAAGGATGACACAGAAAGGAGCCGCGGGCTCGGGTGCATCTGAGGGATGAAGGCCGAGGAAGAGGGCTTCAAGGGTGACTCCGGAGAGGATGAGAGTGAGTGTGTAATCGGGACCAGTCGACTGTAGAAAGTGACAGTCGACTGGGAGCAAACAGAAGCATTCTATTCGCTCAGCCAGCAGTGACCAGTCGACTGGTAAGTAGTCATTGGCAAACCGTTGTCACTGCAAAGTAGTCGTTGGCTACATCAAATGATAGCACAAGTCGACTGATGGAAGTACCAGTCGACTGGTGCCGAGATGAGTTGATATGATGATCAGCTCTCTTCTCTTATTTATAGGTAGCTTTGGGGCATGAAGGAGATTACTAATTATTGTTGAATCACTCCTTTGTCATTGTCCAAAACTTCCAAGCCATACTCTTCTTCCTACTCTTAATCTCCATCTTGCAAAAGAAAAAGAGTGTTTTGTGAGAGGTTGTACTCCATCGAGAAGGAGTAATCTCTAACCGGAGATTGTCGGTGGTTGATCCGCCGAAGGATCAAGGGTTCGTCCATCTCAAGGACACACCGTGGAATAGGAGCAAGTAATATCTGAACCACGTAAAGGAATCGTGTTAGCATTTGTATTATTGTTTACCTTCATTGCTTTATTTTTTTTATTTTCGCTTACACACTAACGTTTTGTAGAGAATCAATCGAGTTGGAGGTGACCTAGCTATCCAACCCCTATTCTAGCCGACCACTGATCTCCTACGAAATGTTCTCGTCCCTAGTGGAACGGAGGGCCTTCAGGGCCCTCCATTTTAAAAGAATATCATTTAGATGAATTACCACGATATTTCTGAGATATAAACCTCCTCGTATTGCAAGGGTCGAACGCATATCATGTATGTCTCCACCGACAGACATCCGTTTACGGGTCTGAACTTCCCTGACTTAGAACATAGTTGAGATCAATATCCAATGCTAGATGTCAACCTCCCCCTCAGTCGAGGTAGGACACATAAGATGGGCACATCACATTAATGAGACACAACCTTAAAAAAATACTAGCGCACTTCAGACTCGAGGACTAAGACAGATTGGCCATTGTGTGCATTTAATAGGTGTAGTCATATTTAATGCG
This sequence comes from Zingiber officinale, assembly GCF_018446385.1. Classification (NCBI taxonomy): domain Eukaryota; kingdom Viridiplantae; phylum Streptophyta; class Magnoliopsida; order Zingiberales; family Zingiberaceae; genus Zingiber; species Zingiber officinale. The sequence continues at coordinate 1,920,352 of NC_056002.1, read as the reverse complement.
CAAATGCTATTTTAAAACACGTTTGGGGATTTACCATGTGGTTGTTATAGTCGGGACAAAAAGAACCACCATATTTGACTACACAACAATCCATCAAGTCAGACTTTCACCTCCTTCGATTAAACTTGAAGGGAGAGACTAGTGATATAGTGTTAGATTTTGAGGGATGTCCTAAGACAATCGCTTTATGATTTTACTATTTATTTGATAAATATAAATTTACTATTTAAGTGCATATTATATATTTGAATATTTTTAAATTTATTTACTAAATGTTCACAATACAATTTATAGCATGAGAGAATTTGTGATTGGATCACAACTTGTGATTATATCTACATGTGTAATTATGAATATATTGAAATTTTCCTAGTTATCGAATTGGTACATTCGGACATCATCAATTCTATAAGATTAACACAGGTTATACTTCTTGGTTCGACCAAACAACTATTTCTCACTAGCCGAAGACATTAGGATGTCGAGAGTTAAACGTTGATATTAGTTATGGTAACTAGTTCATTGGAATGACTTGCTGTAAAACTTCATATGATTCTCTACATATATGGATATGTTTGTGAAGTTCTTACTATAGTTCGAGTGCAAGTTTCCTTCAAATTAAGGTATATAAGTAATCTTGGTTATGAAGACTTATACTTTGACATTTTAAATAAACATCTCTTGAAGGTGTGGATCCGAGATGATTAAGTATAAGTTGAAGTATCCAAAAGTATTTGGATATCCCACAGAGGCTTTATCGCTCTTTGTGAGAAGACGTATATCCTATGGTCATTCGTTAGAATTATTACTCAAAATCTTTGACTAAAATATCACATATTAAGAGTATGAGAATCTTGTACACATGTATGAGTAATTTGAATTCTCATAACGATGAAATATTACTTGGGCTAGGTGTGACGTAGTCAGCTTAATGGGAGTAGATACGTTGACCATGTTCTGAACCAAGTAGATATAAGACGAGTGAAAAGAAACGAAACACGACTCACTATAGTTGCTGAAGGGTTCAGAATTAGTTTTGAGATTAACTGTGATTTTCCAGTTAATTGGAGATCATGATATACTAGGTGTCACTCATGACTATTTCATAATTAAGTAGTTAATTATAGATGGTTAAGATAAATCGAAAACTTATTGAGTCACACACACTACGAGTCTCTAAAAGATGTAAAATAAGTTAGAGAATAAATTTCTCAGATGAAGAGATAAATATTTGGTTGGACCATACATAAGATAAATATGAAAATATTTGTCGAAATCGAAGCACAGATGAGCCACATCTCTTATGAAATAATTGGACCCTATTTGGTTTAGTCATGAACTAATTTAGTTTAGCCATGAACTAATTTAATTTAGTTGTGAATCAAACCAAGGGGTTAATGTGTTAATTTTTGATTAAGATATAATTGATTGGATTTGGACTTTCTAATCCAACTCATTAAAGAACATTATATATTGATATAGTTAAAAAAGAATTAACACACAATTCATTATTAGCTTGATTAAGTTTTGAAAACCTAAACCCAATACTTTTCTCTCCCTCTCCCTCTCTCTTGCTGTCAACCACAACAAGAAGGTCTCCTTTTGTTGTCATGAGCCACCCAAAGAAAGAAGATCTTCCTTTTGCTTCTTCTTTCTCTTCTTGATCTTTCTCTTTTGCTCGTGGTTAGTACATTCCGAAGGTGAAACTTGTTCTCTTTGAGTTGCCTTGAAGAGCTTGGCGTGGATACGAATAAAGGCGAGGTTCATAATGTCGCAAATGGTTAATGTCATTCTCGTTATAGGTCATCCGTAAAGTATATCTAGAATAATTGTTATTCGATTTCATTTTATTTTATGATCTTGTCTGCGCGATTGTATCTTGTATGCGAGTGGTGTGCGTGATGTAATAAATTAGTTTATTTATCGTTAAGTCTTTCGCTGTGCATGTTTATGAAACGTGTTTTTAGCATGTACCGCATCAGACATATCCCAACATATAAGGTGTAATTAGAGGATGTCACGTGTTAAGAAGTGAATAATCCTACTGAAGTGGTGGTCAAATTTAATACAAGGTATCTCCTCGACTCCAGGTAATTCCCATCTTTGGATCATCCCTAACTTCATGCCACTCCTTGCTCTATGTTGTTCTCAACTCCGCGTTGCTCTTGATTCCGTGCGATCTCAGTATCCATACCATTGTTCGTGGAAATAAGGACAACATAGCTATTTTCTTTGAAAGAGATGAGCAACATAGTCATTTATTTCAAGAAACGTGGGTAACACAGCATGAATCTTAGAATACGTGGAGAATATAAGAGCTTAACCATAACTCTATAAAAGTTCATCCACTTCTACGAGCATAGGAATGTAGACACATATCTAGATTTTTAGAAAACCTAAATTATCATTGTTTTTCTTCATTCTTCCGGGTCGATGATTTACTTAAGCGTTCTGTAAACTTCAGTTAATTTCTTCATTGGTTTCTATTGTTCCGTTGTGAACAACAATAAAACTGACATTAATGCCAACTCACTCCTGATTTTTTCCTCCGCGGTCTCAGACATATCAATAATTAAATATATAAATATTGTTTTTCCATAATTTGTATATTATAAAATCAGAAATAATGACCTGAGCACTAGTACTTTGTTGTGCATCTTAGGGCATCCGTAGTCGTAAACCTCTTAAAGAGGTTTAGATTTTGATATAGGTTTATAAAAAAATTATAAACTCTACTTATATAGTGATGGAAGGATTCATATTAAGAGATTTATAGCATAAATTATATGCTATAAATTTTTCATTGCAATGTCCTTAGCACATGAGCGGCTGCAAAATAAGTGGGTTGGTCGGCCCACTAAGAGCCCGCGGAGTAGCAACGCGAGCTCGGAATGAGTGGATGCGAGGCGTCTGCGAGCTTTTTAATCTCCCTTCCTCTCTCGCTGACGCTTCTCGACCCAACGACCGAATCGGGCTCGGCCCTTGAAATCGATCCGCTGTTTCGCCTCGCCTACTGGGCGAACCACCCCAGAAACCTACTCTCCATCGCGTCAAAGATCTCCGCCGATCTCCGTCGATTTGTGGGATTCCGATCGATCGCTCTCGCAAAGCCTCACCTTTCACTTTCCTTTTAGCGTTAGATCGCAGATGACCGCGGCCGAATCTTGATCGGCACCGCCGCCTTGCGGCGAGGGAGGTTTTCTTCTTTGTATGGAAACGCGCAGCCGGAAGCGGGCGGAGGCCTCATCGTCGGCGCCTTCTTCTCAGACCTCTCCTGTTACCCGCCGCGCCAAACGCTCCCGCACCACTGTCGCTTCCTCTCAGGCTCCCCCTGCCCTGTCTACGCGATCCCGCCGTTCACAGAACCTGCCATCATCTCCCCCCTCGTTGTCGTCCTCTGCTGCCGCTGCCACTGCCACTGCCTCTTCCGCTGCTGCTGCCGCTGCCCTACCCATGGACACCTCGGCTGGAGACTCCGTCGGTCGTCGCCGCCGCAGCTCTGGCAAGAGCCATCAGTCTGGTGACCGCGATCGGGATGCTGCCGACAGGGGAAAGGAGGCGGGAGCGTCAAGGTCGAGAGAGAGGGATAGGGACGCCGAGAGGATGTTAGGGTTGAATTTTGATGGCGGAGCCGATGATGATATTGATGGTGAGGGTAGTCTAGGTATCCACCATCAGAACCCGACATCAACTAGCAGCGCCCTTCAGGGGCTTCTTAGGAAATTGGGTGCTGGCCTTGATGATCTATTGCCGTCGTCTGCCCTGTCAGCCTCTTCTTCGCAGCAGAGCGGGCGTCTGAAAAAGATTTTGGCGGGTCTTCGTGCTGATGGCGAAGAGGATAAGCAATTTGAGGCACTGAACCAGCTCTGCGAGATGCTGTCCATTGGAACTGAGGATTCTCTTGGGTCGCTAGCGATGGACTCATTTGTGCCAGTGCTTGTGGGACTTCTCAACCATGAAAGCAATCCCGACATAATGTTACTCGCTGCCAGGGCCCTCACCTACTTATGTGATGTCCTGCCTTCATCATGTGCGTCTGTTGTTCGATATGGTGCTATTCCTTGTTTCTGTGCTCGCCTTCTCACTATAGAGTACATGGACTTAGCAGAACAGGTGAGTTTGTATGTTCCATTTAGTATATGATAATAGTTGATTAGGCCATCACTTATTTGCTTGATTGCTTGGAAATATAAGATAGATATACCCAATTTGATTTGCCTGGAGCATCAAAGCACAGGAATGATGCTTAACATGGTTCTGAAATTTTCCTAGGCACTCCTTTTTAATTTTACTAATGAGTTGGTTTTGTGATGTGAATCATCTTCTTTGTACATCTGTAGTGCTGTGCATTGGCCTGTATTCTTTGAAATGTTGGAAACATAAATTTGGTAGGATGAAGAACATGTGCTATGAACCAGATGATGATAACTTCTTTCATCTAAGTTACTTGTATATTTTGCAGTCACTTCAAGCTCTCAAGAAGATATCACAAGAACACCCAACAGCTTGCTTACGTGCTGGTGCACTTATGGCAGTTCTATCTTACCTAGACTTTTTCTCCACAGGAGTTCAGGTAAAATAAGATCTGTCTATTTCAGACATTGACTATTATTTTATTCAATTGCTGGCAGGTTGTATTGTATCAGTTTTTTGAAGTGGCTGTATTTATCTTACTTTTGTGTTCTATCTATCTTGTTGATTCCACATTTTAGAGAGTGGCTCTCTCGACTGCAGCAAATATGTGCAAGAAACTCCCATCTGATGCAGCTGATTTTGTCATGGAAGCAATCCCATTGTTGACCAACCTCCTCAACTATCATGATGCAAAGGTAACATGAATGTTTAATTTATCATCACAAAAGAAGATAGAATGTTGGTGTTGGGATTGTTATGGCTTATTGATGTTGATGTCAAAAGGGTGTCAGGGCTTATTTTGTTTGTGATTTTCTTTTTCCAGTTTGTCATTTCAGTAAATTAAGTTTAGTTGTTTTGTGATTTATCCCCCAGTTTTTCATTTCAGTTAAATAGAGAATCTTAGAAACTCTACTCCCGTTTTTACAGCTAAGAAAATTCAAAAAACTGTCGGCGTATCAAAACAGAAACTATATGTACACAATTCTGTGGATTTGGTTGAAAAATGATTAATATTGTTAGTCAATTAACATTTAATAAGAAAATGCTCGACAAATTAATACATATAATATATAAAGCACATTAGAATGTTATTTTGTACTTATCTTCTCATATTTAAAGATATCATTTAAAAAAATTTAACCTGCAAATTGTGTTCTCAATATTTTTTCCCACTTGATGAATGTTTATTTACTGCTACTGAATGATTGCTAATTCTGATGGAAGGTTGTAGAACATGCTTCTGCGTGCCTGACAAGAATTGCAGAAGCATTTGCATTATGTCCTGATAAATTAGATGAGTTGTGTAATCATGGATTGCTTACACAAGCAGCAGGACTGATCTCTCCCAGTAATTCAGGAGGACAAGCATCTCTTAGTACTTCTACATATACGGTAGGCATATTGCTTTGAATTACCAATGAAGACTGATTCAAGTTTATTTCACTGGTACATATATTGTCTATTTCAGGGTTTAATTCGTCTACTTTCAACTTGTGCTAGTGGATCTCCTCTAGCAGCTAAAAATCTTCTTCTTTTAGGAATTAGTGGCACACTTAAAGATATTCTTCTCAGTTCTGCACTTGTTTCTGGTTCTTCTGTTACATCTGCCATGACTAGGCCACCTGAACAGGTATCTCTCTTTCATTCTACCTAACTGAAAGCATTGTATTCAGTGTTTCAAACATGGCCAACAATTTCCTATTTACTTTACAAAATTAAATTATTAAAAACATGGATGGAGTGAAGAATATCATCTATCAATGCTAAATGATTTCTCCATGTAAGACTTTTCATAGAATACTATATTAGTTAACTTTTGTGTGCAAATAGATCTGAGATCACAATTGCTACTTTAATTTTTAATGTACTTCTATGATTTTGCCAATCATCTCTTCTTTGTTTTGATACCCCCCTCTTAAGTTGTTGACTTGTATTGGGGAAGCTTGCTAAAAGCTGCTTATTTGCACACTTGGTGTTTACGGTTAGGATTGAGTTTTGGAAAATTATTCCCTGCTTGAAAGGGAGCCTTGTGCACTGAGGAACCAAATTTTATAATTGTATCTGTCTATAAATTTGCAATAATATCAGTATTTTGTGGGAGTTCAATCACATTAGACCCTTTCAATTTAATTTTAGAGTACCTGAGACTGAGAATTGACAATTTATTACTATGTTGATCTAAATATTTATTTGAAATGATCTATTCATCTAAGCAGAAGATGAGAGTTGCAGAGATAAGAATGTTAAGGTGGATGTGTGGACATACGAGGATGGACAAAATAAGAAATGAGAGCATTAGAGAGAGTCGAAGTTGCATCTATTGAGGAAAAACTCCGAGAGATACATTTAAGATGGTACGAACATATACTTAGACGACCAATAAATGCTCCAGTTAGGCGATGTGAAACTATGATAAATATGCATATCAAACGAGGAAGAGGAAGACAAAAAAAGACTTAGTTAGTAACAATAAAATAAGATAAAATTTATTTAAATATAGATGATGATATAATAGGAGATAGAGCTCAATGACGTAAAAGGATTCATACAGCCGACCCCACCTAGTGGGAAAATGTTTGGTTGTTGTTGTTGATCTATTCATCTAAGCATGATTGACCAATAAACATTACTTATCAATTGGATTCTCTTACAATGGTCTTCTCTTTTAAGGGGAAAAGATCTATGTAGAAGAAGAGGGAAGCAATAGTGTGCTTTTGATGTGTTATCAAATCTTGTTGTGACTTTGAATGCAAACACTTTGATGCATGGATTGAAATATCGTGTCGAGCTAGTCGAAACATTTCGTTCCGCCTGTCGATCGACATCGGTATGACCCAACACCAGCCCAGAGGCAGTCGCGGAGAAGTCGCGCGACCCTCGTGACTGCTCCAGAATGGTTGTGCGACCCCAGTGGCCATTCTGGAGGGATTGCTCCACCCCAGGGGTCATGCCCGAGGGGTTGTGCGACCCTCGCGGCCGCACTGAGGTCGCAATGTGTTGGATTTTTTTTAATTAAAATGGAGAGTTTTTTTAAAAAGTAAAACTGAACTTTACGTTGATTATCTCAATCAACTCATAACTATGATAGGATAATCCAAAGAGGCTTAATTAAATTCTAATAAAATTATCTAATAAATTATATATTTTATTTATTTTAATTCTAAAAATATATAATAAAATTTTTATTTATTTATTTATTTATCTCCTAACTATGTTATTATTTTTTTAATGGACCCACTCAACCCCTAACTTAAATAAATAGCAAAATATATTTCCTAAAATTGTATCCCATTAAAATATATAAAAATTTCTAAGAAAATTTTATATGTATCTAAAATCCTCCGTCGGGGTAGCAGTGCTCGTGGGTCACCACAGCCATGATTTTTTTTTTTTGGTTTAGTTAATTTTTTATTTTTTAAATATGTATTTTTAATAAATAAACTATTATTAATAATAGTTATAAAATATTAAAAATTATTTCAAAATTTTTAATTAGTTTTAAAAAATTAAAAATATTTTATAAAATAATTTAAGATTTTCAAATAATTTTATAATTTTTTTTAGCTTTTTAAATGCTTTTATAATTTTTTTTAGCTTTTTAAATGATTTTATAATTTTAAATTTAGTTTTGAATTTTGAGAATTACTTATTTTTTAAAATATTTTTTATAAAAATTTAATAGCCATTATCTTATGAGAAAATATTGAAATATAAATTCAATATCTCAAAATATACAGTATATTTAATAATCAAATATTAATAAAATTAATATATATTTATATTTAAAATTTAAAAAAATATTGAAATTATATTGGCACAGCACGAGATACCAAAATTATTGAAACCTCGGGATGGATCGAGATTTTAAACCTTGCTTTAATGTGGAATATAAATGAGACTTTCAACATACAAAAATACATGGTAAACTAAAAGAACATGTGGTAGACCACTTGTTGGATCTTTCTAAAAATTTTGATTGAAAAATATGTTTGCACTATGTGGAATTGGAGAAAGGAAATTATATTGCTTCATTGTAATTAACCATTACACGAGGATATATACACTCATAATAAAAATCTAAACTTAGAAGTACTAATCTGGGACTAAACTTACTACATTACATCTATTAACTGAATGACATTAATACTTCCCTCAAATGGATGAACAAATACTATGTATCTCTAGCCTATTACATACACTAGAGGAACTCTAAAACTTGAAGATGAACTAGACACAACAATAATGAAACCAGAGCATATTACTCACACATAGGTGAAACAAAATTTTGGCATGCAACCAATGATCCTTTACCTAGAAGTTGTGAAACTCTAGAGATAGTTGGAGCATGCAAGTTATGATCCCTTTGCCCTCAGACCAACAGACACATTGATTTGATAGAACCGAAAGATGAAGAGAATAAAGTGCAGCTCAGTGCATGAATTTCCAGCCAATGCGGTGACAGATGAAGAGAGAATATCAATAATGTTTTGACTGGGCTTCTTCCTGAAGTGTTGATTACATCTACATGCAATAAACTAAGGGAAAAGCAAAACACTTGAAGTTCCTAGAAGGAAGATGGACATTACAATCCCTTTGCTAGACAGCAAAATGTGAATAAGACATTTTCTTTGATTAGGTCTTCACTGGAGGTGGATAGCATAGTTCAATAACCAAATGAGAACAAAACATTTTCTTTATTCAAATCGTTGATGGCTCTGAGGTGGCACATATGCCACATGTAAACATAATGAAATTGAATATGTCGAAAGAATGAAAAAAGAAAGTAAGAACAATGTTTTGAAGTGCTGGAAGGATTCCCTCTTATGGCATGACCATATCTGATCAATGGACAGGCTGCTTGACTTGATGAAGGACATCGTCTAAGGGTGTTGTCTCCTTGCACATTGTAAATAAACTGAAGCCCAATTTTCTACGAGGATATTGGATGAATTTAACCTTTGATGTTCCAAGAACTTCTATGTGATGAGATGAGGTTTATATTAAAGTTTATCAGAGAGTTTGGTAGATTTCTATAGAACAGTTAACTATGATTAGTATCACTTTATAGAGAGAACATGTTGTTCACTACTCTCTACTGATTACTTTGTTTATCTTTGGACTTGCTATGTATTCAAATGTAAACTAACATATACAGTTTAGTTTTTTCTATGTTTTCTAAAAAACTCCTTGATCTATTGCTTTCCTACTAGATCTTTATCTGTTGGTTTCATTTTTTTTAGAAGAGTTAAGTGATCACCTAGCATCACAATGTAGATGTTCTCTCTCTCTCTCTCTCTCTCTCTCTCTCTCTCTCTCTCTCTCTCTCTCTCTCTTTTGATTTAACCTTTGGTTGTAATTTCTTTCCACCGTTTGCCTCCCTTGCTAAGGCCTCCATTCTAGACATTTTGGATATTAACTTAAACTAGTGAAATTATTTAGGTTTATGTGACAGTGAACCTTGTGGATGAACTTCTGCCATCCTTGCCAAGTGGAACAGTTTCTTTGCCAATGCTCGCTAATGTACTTGTGAAAGGAACAACTATGAAACATTCTGCTAGCACTTCTAGCAAGCATGATGGTTCTAGTGAAACTACTACTGAAGTATCAGCTCATGGGAAATTATTGCAAGAGCAACCTGAACTTTTGCAGCAGTTTGGAATGGACCTACTTCCTGTTATAATACAAGTACTGCTATTGTTTTGTGTGAACATTTTTTTAAAAGCCTTTTTGTTCCGCACATCTACAACTTTTGTTGTGCAGGTGTATTCTTCCAGTATAAGTGGTCCTGTTCGTCATAAATGTTTGTCTATTATTGCAAAGTTGATGTATTTTGGCTCAGCAGATATGATCCAGACCTTGCTCAGTGTTGCAAACATATCTAGGTATCAGTGTTCTTAAATGCATTATGATTTAATGTGAATTGTTGTATATACCTGGGATTTTTGAAGCTTCTCTCAATTATAGCCTAACCTTTATTTATCTAATCAATTGTACATATACTTTTCATCTTGTTTCAATCATCGCCAAAAGTTGAGTGACATGTTAATTTTGCTTCCCTGTCGTGTGACAATTTTGCGCTGTAAACAAGTAGATGGCTTGGCTACCTGTCATCTGAAGTTAGAATGTATATGTTCTTCTCAAACATAGCACAGCTTTTAATTTCTAAGTATTTGTACATATACCTCTCATCATGTTTCAGTTATGGACAAGTGCTGAATGCCACTTTAATTCTGCTTTTGCCTGTTATGAGAAGCTTATTTGCACTAGGTAAGCAGATGGAGTGCCACCTCCTATTCCCACATGTCGTGATAGATTTGCACAACTTATATAAATAATCTTAGGCGTGGAACGCTATCCATTTGTTTACAGTGAAAGAATTACCACATGGCAAGTCCCCGTTGACAAAATTCAAGTGACAATTTTTAGCTATAATTTCTAAGGCACCACTAATGCAATTTCCTTTCCTCACTGGTCATGCTAGATGGCAAGTCCACAGGCAAAAATAAGTGCACACTGAACGAATTTCCCCATAATTGAAATAAGATGAGAACTATATTTATCCAAGCGAAATCATATGTCAACTTATATTTGAAAGGAGCTTGAAAGTTCACATCATACAAAGTAGTTACTACTATAATTTATGCTTAAACCTTCTTTGTTGACTAGGTTTCAAATTTGGTAACTTGGCTTGAAAGCATAACAAATTTCGTTCTACTCAATTGCAGTTTCTTAGCTGGCATTTTAGCATGTAAAGACCCACAACTCTTGATTCCTGCTATTCAGATTGCAGAGATTCTTATGGATAAGCTTCCTGGAACATTTTCCAAGATTTTTGTGAGGGAGGGGGTTGTTCATGCTGTTGATGTACTAATATCATCAGAATCTTTAAGTGCGGTTCCTTCTCTTCCGCCTATCTCTGAAAAGGACTGTGATCCTTCACTTGGAATATCTTGGCGTTCTCGTCGTAATCAACGACGTAATGGTGCTTCAAACATTGAAAACATCTCACCCAATGATCCAAAAGGATCTATACCAGAAGTTTCTAGTGCAACTTCAGGCGAATCACTAATGGAAAATACGAATTTTTGTGGTACAGTTAGTTCTCTAGCCAAGTCTTTCAAAGATAAATATTTTCCAGCAGACCCAGGTGCAACTGAAGCTGGACTCACAGAGGATCTCATTCATTTGAAAAATCTTTGCTCTAAGTTAAACTCCATCATTGAAAATGCAAAGAGAAAGACCAAAGGTAAAGGTAAAGCCTCTGGGGTGTCCTCCTTTGACTTATCTGCTAGTAATGAGGAACAACTAAATGAAGTGATAATGGAGATACTGACCGAACTTCAAAAAGGTGATGGTGTATCTACTTTTGAGTTTATTGGCAGCGGTGTTGTTTTGGCATTGTTAGACTATTTTACTTGTGGCACATTTGGAAAAGAGAGAGTTTCTGAAGCTAATTTGCCAAAGTTTCGGCAGCAAGCTCTTCGAAGGTACAAGTATTTTGTTGCGACTGCACTTCCTTTGGAACTTAAGGATGGTAGCAAAGTTCATATGAGTATTTTGGTCCAAAAGCTTCAAAATGCTTTATCTTCTTTAGAACATTTTCCCGTTGCAATAAGTCCATTGGCTAGGTCTAGCTATGGAAGTGTACGCTTCTCCTCTGGTCTAGGGGCCTTATGTCAACCTTTTAAGCTGCGTTTATGCCGTGCACAAGGTGAAAAATCTCTTCGTGATTATTCATCAAATGTTGTGCTTATTGATCCATTAGCCAGTCTAGCTGCTGTTGAAGATTTCCTCTGGCCAAGAGTTCAGCGAAGTGACTCAGCACATAAGTCATCATCATCAGCTGGCAATTCTGATCCTGGAGCTGCTGCTACTACTGGATCTGCTGCTCCTACACCATCAACTCCTGGACACCGTCCTTCAACCAGGTCTAGATCATCAGTTATGACTGGAGTTCCAGCTACAAAAGATGGTTCAGAAGTAAGTGCAAGTTCTTCCAAAGGGAAGGGTAAGGCTGTCGTGAAATGTAGTGCAGATGAATCAAGAGGACCACAAACAAGAAATGTTGCCCGCAGAAGAGCTGCCTCAGACAAAGACACAGAAATGAAAACTGCACATGGCGAATCTACCTCTGAGGTCGGTGTATTCTATCAGAAATTGGATTTTATTTTTAGGGTATCTCACTTATGGCAATTCAGATTATATCACACATTTTACCCCTAAGAATTCCACGCCAGAGAAAGAGACATAAATGTTAATAATGGCAAACCTGTTTGTTTATTATTGGGTTTCTTTGGTTTAATAGAAAGTACAATTGAATACGTCAGTAGACTCCTAAGAGGAGGGATCGATAGCATTGACATATAAACTTTCTTAAAGAAGAAACAGAAAATGCTGAACAAACAAAATAAAAGTGATAATTTAATAAATAAAATCAAGTTTTGCCCTCGTGCACAGTACTTGTCCAAGTTTTCACCCACAATAGATGAGCTGCGTATATCAACCCTCTCCAAGCTTTCACCCACAAAATACACAAGATCCTACAACAAGAAGGAACCATTTAATGGACCTATAAAGTAAATTAACCTCTAATAACTAATATAATACCAGAACAGACATCTACCAAATTAAAAGAATGCTCACCTCCATCATTGCTGATCCAAAAGGAAAGAATCAACGAATCTGAATCTCCGTAAACTCATGAAAGGGAACTATGTGGGGAGAAACTTGCAATCATACACGGAAAATTGTGTGATGAATAAAAGTGACTGATCACAAGGTGATGCACAATTGAACATGTAGGAGAGACATGATTGAGAGCAGGCATCATGAGGAGCTCATGGTGATGAGATTGTGATTTGAGCTGCTGGTGAAGATGATATCACTATCAGGAGGGGGAGAGGTTGACTGATGGGAGAGATTGGAAGAGGGTACCCAGAACAAAGTAAGGGTTAAAACCCAAATTTATTCTAAACACAACCAGCTGGTCTGATTCTGGCTAACCTAACCCATCTGGGTGCAACTGCAGTTAAGCCAAACTGAACCGCACACTACAACCTCCTTTGCAAACCCAAAATTCAATCTAATTCCATCCTAGTAGAGCCCTCCAAGACAAAATTTGATGAGAACTATCCCTATTTGAATCCCAAATTAAGAAAGAAAATTCCTAATACCTAGGTTAGCAGGAGAAAGGCTTAACCTTCCACTATGCATTTCAACTTAATTTTCATTTTCATTATCAGAATTATATAGCATGGTGGTCTGACTAAGAGACAGGATCACATTCACAGGTGTGGATCGCTAACATTTAAGATTTTCTTGGATTCATTTTATCTTTTTATAAGAGGATATGAGAAAACTTGGAATAAAAGAGAAAGGAATTATTTTGAGATAAAAACTTGCTAGATACCTTTGCTGTCAGTATGCTGCTAATATCCTTGCTTGATGCTGTATGATATTGTCACTATGTCACTTGTTGTAGCATGGTGGAAAGAGACGCACATGATCAAAGCAATGAATGATGATAATTAACGTTCGTCAAGGATGAAGAGATCCCTTGATCTCCTTACTTTCAATGAGTGGAGTATAAATTGTTTGGGAAAAGGTAGTGAGAAAATAAAATAAAAGAGAAAAGGATTATTAGGAAATGAAACTGGCCTGATATCATTGTTTTGAATCATTACATACATAGTCATAAGAACCAAATTGAAGATTGAACCAGCCAAGATGCATGCGTTCTGTTTCTATGGTTGAACCACTGGATCAACTAATTGGACTGCACATTGATCTGAGAATTTATTTGGTCGGGCATGTTAGTTGGTTCAATGAGTTGCAGTTTTTACCAAAGGAGACTTGGACATTTATTCTTTAAGAAAGAGAATACCATTTTTGTTGGTATATAGGGTCAAATTTCACATTTATCATTATATATTTTAAAGTTTTTATAGATGACAATGGTTGAATGTTTTGAATGAACTTAATTAATCTTTAATAATTTTGTAATAGAGAATACATTTTCAACACAAAATATAGGTCAATTTTTCATGAAACTAAAAATTTATTGTGCAATGTATTTTCATTAATTTTTTTTATAAAAAATATTAGTTTAAAAATACAAATAAAAAAGTTTATGATATTTTATATGCTTCATTATAGAAAAATTCACCTCTATAATGGTAGAGAGAAACAAGGGTGGTCACTAAGAATATTTTTTTGAACTGTGTAGAAAAGGTGATTAATTTTTAGCTATGATAATAGTTGAGATTTTGCCAATGTCTCTCTTATTGGTATATTTTATGGATCCTCCTGATTAGTGCTGTTACTATCTAATGGGATATGCATAAACAACATGGATGTAAAAGTTAATCAGGTAATAAAGGATGGGTTTAGAATGCATCCTTTTAACTTTCTGTGTGCAATTGCTCTCTATTTTCTGAGTTATGTTTAGCTTACACTTTTCTGCGCACTTCATTTAATTTATTATTCTCTGTTTGGCATTAAAAATCTTAAATAAAAGTATTATTGGATGTACTAAAAGTGCCTGTCAAAAATAGCATCCTTGAGGAATCGTGATACTAATTGCTTAAGCGGTTGCTCAACTAATTACTCCCTTAGATATTTATATTTTGCTTCAATCCCATGATTATTGATTGCTTATCTTTGTTACAATTCTTTGGCATCTCTTAGAGTGTTATCCTGTGGTGACTCTAGTTACTTCTTTTCTCTTCAATTCTACTGAATTATTTTTTAATAAAAGTAGTGGTGGTATATACAGGATGAGGAGTTTGATATGTCTCCTGTTGAGATGGACGACACACTTATGCTTGTTGATGATGACATCTCTGATGAGGAAGATGATCATGAAGAGGTATTTCTAAGATATTTATTTCTATTTCATCATTTTATGAAGTAATTTCCCTCATTTGTACTGATTTGAAGTCTATATATTTTTGCATCTCTAGGCATAACAAGTATCAACATAAAGAATTGAAGCTGTTATAGTCTGAATAGAATATCTGTGGATTTCTATATGTTGTACTTTCATGTCTTGTTATGTAGTTAAATTATAATGATGCTGGAAATTGTTACCTTTCAGGTATTGAGAGATGACTCTCTTCCTGTCTGCATACCTGAGAAGGTACATGATGTCAAGCTTGGAGATGCCTCCGATGAAGGTGTGGCAGATGGTTCAGCAACACATAATCAGGTAAAAACAATATCCACTTTGAGTGACAGGTCTTCCACAGAAAGAGCCACTGAATCTTCTGAGTTCCGAAGGGGAAGTGTGTTTGGTTCAAAGGGGGCAATGTCATTTGCTGCTGCTGCAATGGCAGGGCTTGCTTCAATAGGTGGAAGAGGTATCAGAGTTGGCCGAGATTATCGTGGACTTGCATCTGGTACCAGTTCAAGTGACCATCAGAATAAACTGATCTTCACAGTCGGGGGAAAACAGCTCAGCAAGAACCTGACCATTTATCAAGCTTTCCAGCGCCATCTTAATCTTGAAGAGGAAGATGAGAAACTCAATGGATCTGAATTTCACAGTGATGACAATGGCTTCTGGAGTGATATATTTACAATAACATACCAGAAAACTGTTGGGCAGATTGACAAGACTTCCCAAGGATGTTCAAATTCTTCAAAATCTTTAAAAGCTGCATCTACTTTGGATTTCATTAGTAATAATAATTGTCAAGGAATGTCCCTGCTCAATAGCATCTTGCAAGGGGAGCTTCCTTGTGATCTTGAAAAATCCAATCCTTCATATAATGTATTAGCATTATTCCGTATCCTCAATGTTTTAAATCACTTGTCAACCTGTCTGAGAACTCAGTCCACTATTGATGATTTTGCAGAAGCAAAAATCTCTAATTTAGATGAACTTTATAGAATTGGTCCAAAGGTGTCACCTGAGGAATTTGTGAATAGAAAGCTAACTCCAAAGCTTGCTCGGCAAATGCAGGACGCGCTAGCCCTTTGTAGTGGTAGCCTTCCTCCATGGTGTTGTCAGTTAACAAAAGCGTGCCCTTTTCTTTTTCCATTTGACACCAGGAGGCAATATTTCTATTCAACAGCTTTTGGTCTATCTCGAGCATTGCATCGACTTCAGCAACAACAGAATTCTGATAATCAGAATTCAACAAGTGAAAGAGAGGTTCGAGTTGGTAGGCTGCAAAGGCAAAAGGTTCGTGTAGCCCGGAATCGTATCTTGGACTCTGCCGTAAAGGTTATGACAATGTATGCTAGTCAGAAAGCTGTCCTTGAAGTGGAATATTTTGGTGAGGTAGGCACTGGATTGGGCCCAACATTGGAGTTCTATACCCTTTTAAGTCATGACTTGCAAAGGGTTGAATTGAGTTTATGGAGGTCTAACACTACATCGGAGAGTTCTGCAATGCTAGTTGATGGAAATGGAACAGATAGTAGAGAGAGTGATGATAGTTTACGAGCAAAGAAAGCAGTCAAGGATTTGCCTATTGGAGGACGCGATATTATACAAGCTCCTCTTGGTTTATTCCCTCGTCCTTGGCCGCCTAGTGTGGATGCTTCTGATGGTAGTCAGTTTTCAATGGTTATTGAGTATTTTCGTCTGATTGGTCAGACTATGGCAAAAGCTCTACAAGATGGTCGGCTGCTGGACTTGCCGCTTTCAATGGCATTCTACAAACTTGTATTGGGCCAAGTAAGTCACTAAGTTGAAACCTTATATCTCAGTTATATTACATGCAAATCATTCATTAGTTTGGTTAAGATGAACTTACTCTTTAATACAGGAGCTTGAATTGCATGACATCCTCTTATTTGATGCTGAGTTTGGAAAGATATTACAAGAATTGCAAGCCCTTGTACTCCGCAAACAATTTCTGGATTCAAATCCTGGTAATAACCAAATGGCAATTGCTGATGTCTGTTTCCAAGGTGCCTCAATTGAAGATCTGTGCTTAAATTTCACCCTTCCTGGTTATCCTGAATACATTCTTAAAGATGGAGGGGAAAATATAATGGTACTAACTAGAAGGATAGAGTTAATTTCTCCTGTTTCAATGTTTGGCACCATTAGATGAATTATTAATCATTGTTGCTTTTAGGTTGATGCTAACAACTTGGAAGAGTATGTTACTCTAGTAGTTGATGCAACTATTAAGGCAGGCATTATAAGACAGATGGAGGCGTTTAGAGCGGGTTTCAACCAGGTAATAGCTTTTGAATACTCATTTCTTCGTGTTATTTTCCATTTTAATTCACCAAAAGGTCTTTACCTGATCAAATTGGTTGAGCAAAATAAGATCATACCTAAAAACAGTGAGGGTTTCAAAGATCAGATCATAAGATAAAGTGTTGGACTATAAGATCCTAAACTTATAATTGTTTTTGGAAAATATATTTGGCATTTATAATATAATTAAACATTGCATCATTATAGTATCTCAAAGCATGATTATTCATAAAGTGGATAGATGAACAATGTAATCTAATTATTACTTTGTTGTATTTTATTATATTTCACACGCATTAATTTTGAATATTTAGATTTATTATGAACATGTCAAACATTGCTTTATTGTGATTTCAAGAAGCATAATAAAAATTTATAGGCAAAAATCAAAGCTGTATCAAAAACATCAAAAGGACCCCTCTTGAAAATTATCAATTTTTTATATCACTTGAAGCTTTTTGCATTGTTGATAGTTCTACATATTTTCCTATCAGTTACTCATTCCATTATAGAAACAGAGGCATGTTTTGCATTTTTTGTATCTTTGATCGTGGTGGATTTCCATCACGGATTTAAGATTGCGTTTTGTCAAAATCCAGATGGTAGATTTTAAAAATGTTATGGTGGAATGGTGAACTGCATCAATATTGGCGAAAGCAAAAATAGTGAATCAATGAGTTTTGGTTATCACTCACCAATTATAGCAAAAAGGTGATTATACTCATCCTAGACGCCCCTCACGGCCCATCTACTGGTTATGTAAAGGGAGGTAAATCACGGGGTCATCTTATAGCCGACCATTAAGTTGGCTAGGTTTATTTTTCCTGAGGGCATGTGTTCCTCGGAAATTGATCCCTTGTCCCATTGTAGCAAATAGAAGTAATGACTCACCAATGCAAATATTGAATAAAGTAGAAGTAATGAAACAATGAGTTTTAGTTATCACTCGTTAGGTTCTGCCACGCTATCGTTGGATCCTTCAAAAGACCTATGAGAAATACGATGCTTCCTCGTGAATTACTAGTCTTTTATGTTTTTCACTGAAACAGCAGTCAGTAATAGCAAACTTTCAAAAATATATTTATGGTTTTTATTTTAAATTTGGTTAAGGTAATCGTTTCTATTCGTACCACTTTGTTCCTATTTTTTCAGGTCTTTGACATCTCCTCTTTACAAATATTTTCGTCACATGAGCTCGACATTCTAACCTGTGGTCGTACAGAATTGTGGGAGGTAACTTGTCCTTGTATAACGAGTAGATGACCAAGTTTGCTATTTTTTTATTCAAATTGTTAGGAACTAATGGAATACCAACTGCATTCTGCAGCCTGACACTCTAGCTGACAATATAAAGTTCGACCATGGTTACACTGCCAAAAGCCCTTCAATTATTCATGTAACTGAATTGTAACTAATTTTCTCATAGTTGACTTTAATCATTGATTTATTTATTATTTTAAATTATTGTATCATGCAGCTGCTTGATATAATGGGAGAATTCACAGCAGAGCAGCAACATGCTTTTTGCCAATTTGTAACCGGTGCTCCAAGGCTTCCACCTGGTGGTTTAGCTGCATTAAATCCAAAGCTGACCATAGTTAGGAAGGTAATTCCGAATCATCAAAACACATTGTGGATCTTAGGCGTGATGATTTTTAACATTCCGATTTTCTTGCTGTGGTTCATCATCTAAAAATTCATCTATGCCAGCTTTCTTCGGCGGTAGCAAACTCTACAGCAAATGAGAATGGGGTCTCTGAATCAGTGGATGACGACTTGCCTAGCGTTATGACATGCGCAAACTACCTTAAACTCCCACCCTACTCAACTAAGGTTTCTTTTCCATAATTTAATCATCTAACTGCCAAGTAATACTCCTTATCTATCACTTCCCTGATGGAATCTCTTTGCAGGAAATCATGCACAAAAGAATCCTTTATGCCATCAGCGAAGGCCAGGGTTCCTTTGATCTCTCGTGAGCTTGAAAAAGATCCATGAGCGAAAGATTCAGCTTCATCAGGAGTCTGTTAACTGCTGAATTCGGTGAATGTGACCAAATGCCAGATGATTTATTACCTGACCGAATCAATTATATCTTTATTTTCAGCCTTTCAATATTTGTATATTCTCATCTATAGATGTAATTACCCAACGATACCCTTTTATTAGTGAGGATACCATTTTTTTGCGTTTTATTCTTTCTGAAAATGCTAGTTTTTTCACAGCTATGAAGTGAATTCAGTTCTTCAAGAATGACTGCAGATAGAGCATGCAAATAGAGAGGCTTGTTTTCCCTTTACATGGCGGTGAGCACTTGCCTGTATATATATGAATATCCAAGAATTTTAGAGGCCAAAATGTAATTGATTGTAGTCAAATGTCGAGATTGACATCTCTCTGGAGAATGTGTTCACTATTCTATAGTCTAAGATAAGAGGGAACTCATGTAATTAAAAAATATGTTGAAGAACAGAAAACCATTATCTTTTGCCTTAGTGCTTTTATTTATCACAATAATAATAAATTGTTTCTTTTGCTATCGAATCCTCAAATATTTAAAATCATCAAGAAGATTAGAAATAGAATAAATTAGACAAGTAAAATTTAATACTGCATCAATGGTTATCTATCAAAAGCCAAAAAGGGATATTTTTATATCTTAAAACTCGGCCTCAGAGCAAAAAGTGAAACTGCATAAACAAGAAACTCCAAGGCCTTCAATACCCACGCTAAGAGGTCTCAACTGCTTGCCTTTGTTTCATCAAAGAATATATTTCCAATCCAGCGTCTACGAAGTCATTACAAGCAAAAAAAAAAAAAAAAAACAGGTTGCAAAGAGAACAATATCCGCATTATTCCTCATCCTTCCAGTAATTCACACAAACAACAACTGGATGCGAGATGCTCAACTCCATGGCGAAAACATTTGCCCACTTAACTTAGTAAGTTAGGTGAACAATCAGGTGTCAACTCTGTGCCTCTGCTGCTCTCCTTTACAGTAAGAGGCCTGAGACGGTTTAACCAGCATCATCTTTAGGATCACAAACCTTATCCGCTTATAGTCTTGATATACACACGGAAAGTTATTTTTACTCGAGTGGAAAACCATTATCATGAGCGCATATCATGTTTACAGACTGGGCAAAATGTTCCCCACTTGGTTAACCATGAATCCACACACACCAAATGGAAGTCTGCAAAAGTGTGCTTAACAATGTTACTGAGCAACGAGTGTTTATGATAATAAAAAGCAGGTGTAGATTTGCAAACTAAAACGATAGAATTGATTTCTGAGATAAAATTAAGAAAGCAAGTAGAGAAATGAAGAGAAAGATTAAATTAATCAAACGCATAATGCAAGAAAGCAAAGCATTCAGTAAACATAGTTGAAAAAGACCAAAAATAGAAATTGAACCGGATGAGTGATGTGTCTCACCGGTTCAGTGGTCAGAACAAGGATCAATTGGTCGAACTGCATACCGACTCTGACATTGACCCAGCCAAGTCAATTGGTAAGACCGACCTAGGTCAATTCATTAATCTGCAAATTTATTGATTTTATTTATAAATTCATCATTTAAATAACAAAAATAGTTTGATTCTAAACATCAAATGACTCAAGGCATGAGTAAAGGATCAAAACATGGAGGACTAACAACATAGAGCTTAAGAAGATACGAAATGAGACGTATACCATTTCATAAAAATTTAAGAAACTAATTAATTTATTTTAGCAAATGGTTTAATGTACCCTTCATGCCATTACTTCACAAAGGGGCATATTTGACATTTTGATTCCGTGATAAAACCAGGATGATTTTTGAAAAATCATCTGATTTTTTTTTTTTTTGTTTAAAAAAATCATTCAAACCATTTTCCCCCAATTTTTTTACCTAACCAATCTATAAGCAAAACCAACCTGGAGCGCAACTTGGTTCCACTTTTTTCTGATTCAACCATCAGGTTAACCCAGTTCTATCACTATGGTAGTAAAAGCCAATAAGGATCAATATTGAAAGACATTTTTGAATGGTTCCAGCGTGCAAAGTAAAGCCGAACAGAAAAAGATAAATCTCTATTTGCCAAAGAAGGAAAACTTATAAGCAATTTGTATCGAAGGCTAATTACAAAAGTTTACCGTGTTGACAAGGAAGAACTCTCAGAGACTCTCCATCTTTGTAATCTTCAAGGCAAATAGCACAGGTCTCGGCTGTTCGTTTGCTACTTAAGAATGCAGTTCTAAATGTGAGGCAGGGAAGTAGCTCGACTGCTTCTTGTTTCATGCTTGCAGGTGGGTTTTGTATTCGATGCCGAAGAAGCTGACAGTTTCTAGCCAACATAAATGCAGCAAGTACTATTATTATGAATACCAGAGATGCAAAAGATATAACCAGGATGGTTCCAGTAGCTTCATCCATGGAGGATCCTATGCAACATTCCCCTTCTTCCCCACGGGCATGCTTCATCAGAGTGTCACCTGCGATCTTTGAAACAAAAACTGCATGTATATGTATGCCAGCTGAATCTCCAACCACTGCAGCACAGAAACAAGAAAATGCATAAAAATTAGAGGATAGTATAACTGTATAAACGGATAAGACATAGAAACTGCATAAAGGATACATCTAGGCAAAGTAACATTTTAAAAACAGGGTTGTGTTTATGCCATCCATCGTGAGACAAGGAACCACATTGCATATTCTATGCAGTCCCCCTCCTGCAATTGCTTTGGAAGGAAGGGTCAAGCAATTTCAAATGTTGCCAGCATCAGAGGGCACCTAAAAATTGAAACTGTGGTTGATTCCAACCAGTTTATATTGAACCAAATCAAACAAACCCACTAATAATCACTTGCCTTAAAGAAGCACCGCATATGCAGGACAATGAGTCAACTGCATGCCACCTATATGTGTTTTTTTTATTATAAAAAAAAACATATTTGGTGTATTGAAATTCAAATGACTTAGAAATTGATTGTTCATTCTTAATATCACATATCAAGTTGTGAATCCCTACACATTGAAGGAATACTAGCAATTTGAAACTGAAGCTATGACCATATCAATCAGCTTAAACATACAATCATGCAACTGTATAGTAGATCACACTCATGTACTTACGATTACCATGAACAAGGGAAAAAACATCAGACACTTATAATTAACTATCATGCAACATTAACACAAAATGAATTCAGCAAATAATCAATTGTTACTAGAACAATAATATCAACCTAAATATTTCCTCACACTAGGCTTCATACCCACCAGTTTTCTAGAGTTTCTGAATTAGAGAGTTAACTCAAAAGAACACAAGGAATGTCTTAGAATCTAGACCACCATTATTCTCCAAAGTAACTGATTACACAATGGGTGATTCTTCCATCTCCTTGTTATTTATCTCAACAACTTGAGAATGCACCTGAAGGTACTAGATTATAGAGTTTCTAAGAACCTTGGAAGTTGTCGGTCACAGGTTACAAATCCATCCTCATTTAAGCAGTGCGTGCTTCTGTACGCATGAGCAGGCATCATATACACTTCAGATGCATCCGACATATACAATCGATACGATACACACTTAGACATCTTTGATGCGAAACCACAGAAGATCCATCAAAGAAAAAATGGGAAAGAAACAGGAACATTGGGCACTTACTGGCGTACAAGCTGTTCTTCTCCTGGTCATCGAATATTATGGCAGCCCCAAATCCAGCACCCTGTGCGTTCCTGACCTTCTCCTCGAAGCTGCACACCCCCCTGGAGATCAGAACGAACCTCGAATCTCCACCCCTACCGTCGCCGAGGGCCGTCCAGTTATTCCTGAGACCAGAGCAAGCGTCGAGGGGTTCCGCAACGTGCAGAGAGCCGCAGATCCCGAATCCATCGACCGGAACAGCTGCAGAAGCCGCCTGCTGTTAGAGAATTCTCCGCGTTGCCCTAACCCTAGCATGGAGAGAAAGGGAGAGAGAGGGGATGAAGGATCACCGAAACGTGCAGGGGCGTCGAGGAAGGTGAAGGAGAAGGGCTTGGAGCGGAGGTGGACGAGGGCTTCAGAGGATCGGAGGAGGGATGAGAAGCAGCAGAAGAGGAATAGGAGGGAGCAGGGGGAGAAACTGGCGGCGGCGGCGGCGGCGGCGGCTGGGAAGGAGGACGTCGGGCCACGGTTAGGGCGACGGTGAAGAGTCATCGGCGGCGAATCAATGTGGGATTTACACTGCGTCTCGTGTCGCCGTACTGTCACCGCCGGCGAGCTCGACGCGCCGCCATCGGAGGGAGTACAGTTGGTGGTGTCGGAGAACGCTAAAAATTTCGAGGGGTCGATCGGGTTGGATTACGAAAATAGTATTAATAAACCCACTGGATTACGAAAATAGTACTACTTAAATCAATAACTTCCAATTTTATAAATTAAAATCTGATTATTTTTTTAAAAATAATTTATTAATATGATTTTTATTTATAATATAATTAAAATTATTAATTTTATTTTGAATATATACGTGTGGTAAAATAGGTGACTCATTCTGTCCATGGGGAAATGAATGGAGTAAACATAATTATCCTCTTCATAAACAATGAAAATGACAAGCTGGGGATGTAACTTCGAAGTTGACGTGATGAAGACAACATAAAAGCGTTAGTACTGGGTCAGGAAAGGGTTCTTGACATTGACCCTCCGAACCTCAAGTCAGTCTCTGACGATCTCAAGAAATTGAGAATTGAAGCTAAGAGATGTAGAGAATGAAGTTGCGCAAACATTTCCCTGTAAATAGGAATCTCCTTTTATAGTGTCAACATGATGTTCGTGCACACCTCTCAAGGCATAGACACGTCCTCCTTGATGTCCTAGGAAGAGATAAGTCAAAAAGTATCTCTGACTCAATTCTTTAAGTAGTCATGCAATCCTCTGAGTCTGGAAGCTTCTAAAGTATGATTGTCTGCTGGACATTGTAGAAATTAATAGAAGGAAAAATTAACCATATTATTAAATCCAAAATTGATTGAGAAATAAAGAGTACAAGGTCTTTATATAGTTAATTATAAGAAAAAATCTAAATCCTAAATTGAAAAGGTAAAAGATTAAATCTAAACCCTAAATTGAAAAGGTAAAAGACTAAATTACCCTCAAGACTATAAACAAATAATTCTAATAGATTATATAATATAAATTATATAATCTAACATCCCTCTCAAACTCACGGTGATACAGCCAAAAACATTGAGAGTTTATCAGATAAAAACCGGAAGCGTGAAGTGGAATGAGCCTTGATAAGCATATCAGCAATCTGTAGTTTTGAAGGAACAAAAGGCAATGTGATGGTGTCAATCTGAAGATGGTGACGAGTAATGTGACAATCAATTTCAATATGTTTCATCCGTTCATGAAAAACTAAATTGCGCGTAATTTGAATAGCACTCTGATTATCACAATATAATGGAGTAGGTTGATGAATAGAGATACTCATATCTGCAAGCAACCAACGCAACCAAACTATCTCACAAGTAGTTAAGGTCATGCCACAATACTCAGCTACTGTGGAAGATCTAAAAATAACATCTTACTTTTTACTCTTCCAAGAAATGAGGGAGTCACCAAGAAAAGTGCAGAAGCCAGTGGTAGATTTGCAATCCGTAGGATTACCAACCCAATCCGCATCAGAGTATGTACGCAGCTCAAGAGATGAAGTAGAAGGAAATAAAAGACTTTGAAATTGAGTGCCCCGAAGATACTTGAGAATACGAAGAACAACATCTTACTTTTTATTGTAGTTGGTGCAGTGACAAATTCACTAACCACATGAATAGCATATGTAATATCTGGACGAGTCACGGTGAGATAAACTAAGCTTCCGATAATAGTTCTGTACAAACTAGGATCCGACAAAGGTGAGCCATTAGATGGAGAATATCGAGCATTAGTCTCAATAGGAGTATCAACAACCCTATTATCAGTAAGACGAGCACACTCAAACAAATCAAATATATACTTTGACTGAGATCAAAAATAACCTTTCGGGGAATAATCAACCTCAATGCCCAAAAAGTAGCGTAGTATACCTAAGTCTTTCATAGCAAAACAATGAGCCAACTCAGACTTCAAGGAAGCAATTCCATCAGAACCATCACCAGTAATAATCATGTCATCAACATATAATGATAAAAGAATACGACATGCACTCGTACATCTGACAAACAATGCTAAATCATGATTACTAGGATGAAAACCAAACGAAGTAATTACTGTAGAGAATTTCTGAAACCAAGCACGAGATGCTTATTTGAGACCATAAAGCGCTTTACGAAGCAGAACAGGTGAGTTTATAAATTAAAATCTGATTATTTTTAAAAAAATAATTTATTAATATGATTTTTATTTATAATATAATTAAAATTATTAATTTTATTTTGAATATATACTGTGGTAAAATAGGTGACTCATTCTCCTTATGGGGAAATTAATGGAGTAAACATAATTATCCTCTTTATAAACATTGAAGATGACAAGCTAAGGATGTGACTTCGAAGTGTGAAGATAACATAAAAGCACCAATATCAGATCGGGAAGGGGTTTCGGCGTCCGAAGTTCAAATCAGTCTATGGCGATCTCAAGAAATAGAGAATTGCAGCTAAGAGAGTAGAGAATGAAGTTGTGCATACTTTCCCCTGTATATAGGAATCCCCTTTTATAGTGTCAACATGATGCTCATGCACGCCTCTCAAAGCATAGACACGCCCTCCTAGGTGTCCTAGGAAGAGATAGGTCAAAAATTGTCTTTGACTCTATTCCTTAGGTAGTCATGCAATTCTATGAGCCTGGAAGCTTCTAAAGTACGGTTACCTGTTGGACATGTCCTGTTGTCAGCGGTACAAACTTCCAAAAGGATACGATAATATATTTAGAGGGGTGATGTGCGGTCGGACAGAGTCCGCTCGGCCGGGTTGCTCCACTCAGCAATGCCCATCAAAGCTACCGACTCGTCTCCTTGCTCCCTGTCTGTCGTTAGTTATTTCTGTCTGACTGAACGCGGAGCCCGGCCAGCGAGACCAGCTGCTACTTAGCTCTCTTTGCAGTCAGAAGACTTTTTACTTGTTCGGGAAATATCCAACTTGTTTGTCTCAAAACTTGCAATGTCTGCTTGGCCATACTTGGTCCGCTCGGCCTTACCTGGTCCGCTCGGTCCTACCTGGTCCGTTCGGCCAACTTTGATATCCCGCTTGACTTTATTTTCCACGTCACCTGTTCCTCCTTACTCTAACCCTTCTTCGGTGGGACCCCTCGTCATTACCGGATCACATAATAATTGAGACATTTTAATTATTCTTAAGAGATTGTTATTTTAATAAATTATCCTAAAACTCCTAATAGCAATCCCTGCGTCAGAAAAAATTTATTCTCACTTCCTACATGTAAATTTTTTTTTGTTTCAACTCCCTAATGTATACCGATTTTCCTAATTATCTTTATTTATTTTAGGTAAAAAAAAGTCTAAAATTAAATATAATTTCTTAGCGCATTTAAAATAAAATTTAATATATTTTCTATCAACTTGAGCACAACTCTTTTTCTGCCTAACTAATCGATTGATATACTTGATTCTAATTAAATGATGCTGAATTTAGGAGGAATTATACTTCATTTTAGACTTTGTGTACCTATAAAAAATAATGAGGGATTATGTTATATAGAAATAATAGTATAATTCCTCCTAAATTCAACACTATTTAACTAGAATCGAATATATCAATTAATTAGTCAGGCAAAAAAAAAGTCGAACTCAACTTGATGAAAAATATAATAAATTCTAGTTTAAATGTACTGAATTTAGGAAAAATTATATTTCATTTTAAACTTTCTGTACTTAAAAAAATAAGGATAATTAGATAAATCAATGTGTATCAGGGAGTTGAAACAAAGAAAAATTTATATGCAAGGATTGAAAATAATTTTTTTTTACACACACGAACTGAGGAGAAAATTGAGTTTGCATGAAAGGAATTTAGGATAATTTATCCTTATTCTTTTAAGGAAATATGTGGGGGTAAAGAAGAATTAATGGGTGTATTGAAGCATTACTTGCACATCTCCACCAAAGCCCACGTTGGAGTTGCTCGTTAATAGTTTATTAAGCTTAATGGATTTATCTTCTAAAATAAGAAGTGTTCTGGTTGTAGAAGTACAATATCAACAAACAATCTGATGTTCATCTAAGTTTTTATTGGAAGTATGATCCAAATATTAATTTTTAGCATATTTCTATAATCAAATCTAATTTTGATTCTTAATATCCTCTTTTAAATTTTGAAAAACTTATTCACATGTAACAACTCCAACACCATGAAAAGTTGCTCCTCAAGTAGTTCCAACTTCCAATTGGGGTTTCGATGAGCAGATTCTGATATCTTTAGATGGCAACTTTGCTGGTGGTGCTTAACTATGCACTAGCTAGAGACTTGGTGTTCCTCAAGAAAGAAGTCCTGATAAGACAAGGATAGATTATTTCAGGCAGCACAAGTTGTCATCGAACAATCCACACAAATCGACTAGGCTCAACTAGTTGGGGTTGGCATTTCCACTCCGAAAGAGAATAATTGATCATGTGGGATCTGAACATGATATCTCTTGCTAATCCTCCCAGAGTGTGAGCCCACTGCAAAAGTAGAAAAATATGCTTCGTTTCTGTACCTGTCATGAGCATTAATTGTTGGATCTAGAGGTAGTAGTAGTAATGCCTTTGGATGCATAATTGGTGGGGTTTGATTATGTAAATCA
This sequence comes from Zingiber officinale, assembly GCF_018446385.1. Taxonomy (NCBI): domain Eukaryota; kingdom Viridiplantae; phylum Streptophyta; class Magnoliopsida; order Zingiberales; family Zingiberaceae; genus Zingiber; species Zingiber officinale. Next base: position 1,892,229 of record NC_056002.1, on the reverse strand, counting down.
TCTACTCGATTTTATATATCGTTCGTTGGATATATGTGAATAGAGATGAGGTAGAAGAGGGAAGAAGTTCCATTATAAATGAAAATTTAGTTCTAGTAGTTTTAAGGTATTTTTGTTATTTTATATTGATTCATATGCTTTGATGATGTGAACAAATGCATGAGGAGAAACTTTCTTTTACGCATGGGTGAATAAGATGGATATAAATCCAAAGTCCGGATTGCATTGAACCAAGTTGACTCATGTGCGAGCACGATCTGTGTGCGTCAAATGCCGGGCCGGTCTGGGTAAAATTTACCCAAGTGGAACAACTAACATTATATGGCAGTTGGGTACCTCTCAGTTCGCCATGACCATTAGTGCTTGGTGAGGATCACGGTAGGGCGATTTTATTTCAAGGCAACTGTGTTCATTGCAGGCCAGCCTCAGGCTCACTCGGTCGTTCAGCTCGACTTCGGATCAGACGGTCTCACACTCGACCGATCGCCCATTAGTTCGCGTCGAATGTCGGACCGGTCTGAGTAAAATTTACCCAAGTGGAACAACTAACATTAACTGGCAGTTGGGTACCTCTCAGTTCGCTATGACCATCAGTGCTTCATGGGGATCACGATGAGGCGATTTTGTTTCAAGGAAACTGCGTTCATTGCAGGCCAGCCTCAGGCTCACTCGGTCATTCAGCTCGACTTCGGATCAGACGGTCTCACACTCGACCGGTCGCCCATTAGTTCAGTCGCCCTTTCGCTCGTTCAGTTGCTTTGCTCCTCTGCCTGATCAACCACTCACTCGCCATGTCTGCTCGCCTATAGTTTGCAAAATCGCGGTCCAGATCGTACGATCCGGAAGCCCAAAATCGATTCAGAATCGTGCAGAATCATTTTTGCAGTAGGATCGCAGCAGGATCAATAGGATCGGAACAGAATCGGTAGGATCAGAATAGGATCGGAGCAGAATCGGAGCAGGATCGGTGGAAGCTTTGAGAGGTCATAACTTTTGACTCGGATTGAACCACGGGGCCTATAATATATCAAATCAAAGCTCGTTCAGAGATCTTTAATAAATTTCAAAGTTTTCAAACCCAAAAAATATCATTTAAATCCTTTTCGGATGTCTAGAAGATTTTATATTTTTTTATTATCTTTTTTTCATCTTATTAGGGTTTCAAATTATTTAAACATATGTTTAATTATATTTAAGTTAGTTTTCTATCAATAATATTCCGTCATTTCTTTTATCCAAAATAATGAGTTTTTGGATATCTATTGTTTAGTATTATGTGACATCAACTAGTCTTTAGAAGATTATTTCCAGCATTCATATTTGAATCAAAGGATTCAATAGCTTCTGTTATATACGTTAGGTGCTTTGTTGACTTTTAAATTGAATTATCTTATAAATTAAGGAAATATTTTTGACATTGAATATGTTATTATTATTGTATTAATAAAAATTTTATATTCTTTCATTTTATAATATGAAAATATAAATATTATTACTATGTGAGAATGACAGTTGAATTACAAGTTAATTTAAATTTATACATGTAGTAATGTAATTTGAGGTGTTGAGTATAAATGATTGTATATATATACAAAATTAGTTATTTATTTATATGTAAATGAGTTTTTAGGTATTTTTTTCTAATTATTAACCATGTATGATAAGATTTTAAGGGTTTTTGGTAGGATCGTACGATTATACGATTCAATCCTGACCGATCCGATCCTGACCCTAAATCGATTCTGCGTAGGATCGCGATTCTACAAACTATGTGCTCGCCTGACGACCCTGACCGGCCTCTCTCCTGATCAGCTGCTCTATCCAGTCAAATTTGCTCGGTCTTACTACTCGGTCGGCCTATCTTCCGTGCGACTGGGACGTGGGATTGGTCGCTCACCCGCTCGGCCTAACTGCCGCACGACCACTCTGCACTCTTCCCGATCGACCAATCTATTGCTTGTCCGCATGACCCGTCAGTCCGCTCTGATTTTGTTGTTCGAAGTTGGAGCTCAATCTATACTCAATAATTAGTAGAAATCATCTCCCGTTAATAATATGAAATTAATTATCAATTCAGGTCACCAACATCTTTTGTATCATGTCTTAGACCGGCCTTCTGAGTTTGGGTCTTTATATGAAATATCGAAGAGACGTATTCTGGTGTAAATATGCATTGTAAGAGATTTTCGATCATATATGAATTACAAAGATCTATAAAAGTTAAAAGCTTACAGGACCAAACCTACTACGATCTTGCACATGTGTCACTCGAGTTCATTCGACAACGAACTCAACTTGCTTAACCTGTCTGCTAGTTAGACATGTAGCGATTTGAGATCTCACGATCAAAAGCGTGATATCGTAAGCAAATAACTTTGTGTATATTTGGATGCAACAAGAAAAGAAAAGGGCGAAAAGTAAAGTAAGTTCTACAAAACTAAAGGGGTTCTTGTTATCATGGCCAGCTCAAATTTTCAAATGCTGTTGGAGGATAAGGAATTAATCATCTGCTACCTCAAAAGTTTGGCTTGCATGGGTAAGACTTACTCGTAAAGCAACCGCGAAAAAAAAAAAGGGAGAAGAAAAAGAAAAAAGAAAATTTTAAATTTGATCGAATGATCCCCACTCAGAGTTTCGTATCCATAGATCTACTTTAACATAATGGGCGCGACTCTACTTGATTTCCCTCCCTTGCTAGGAAGACAAATTTGATAGTAAAGATAATTACATTTAAAATGTTTTTTAAAAATAATATATTACTTTGTAAAAAAGTTAAATTTTTAAAAAATTATTTTTGGTAATAAATAACATGTGAATCTATGGATTAGTAAGTAAAATAATTTTTTCCTTTTTTTAAGATTTCTTTTCAAATAGTATATATTGCCAAAAAAGGTACGTAAATATAAAGAATATTTTCTATATAAAAAAAACTGACCCTTGACCTTTTACATAGGCGAAGAGAAATGTGACAACAATGCTCCTTTTAATTTTTAATATCTCTTTCAAATAACAAAATTACAGATTTGATTTTATCATTTTTCTATTAATTTTTTCACCGCTCCCTTTCTCTTTCTTCTTCATTTCATTTCAGTGTTCCTCGTGTAACTTGTTCTCATATTTAATTATTTCTTTTCCTTTTTTTTTTCTGTTTTTTGTTTTTAATTTAGGTATCTAAATCTTGGATGTAATTAATCTTGAGCTAGACAACTCAACTCGACAGACCCACTACTAAATATATTAAGCGTAAGTGGAGTTTGACATGGCACCCCTAAGCTACTAGCAGAGATGGAACAAGAAAAAAAATTTCCGGGGGTGAATTTAGACAGATACTTTTTTTATGCGGATAAATACTAAAGAATTTTTATTTTAATTTTGTTTAAGTAAAATAAAAGCCAAAAAATAATAAAAAACAAAACAAAAGGGAGTTGAGTTGTATCGCACAACACAACCTTCTTCTCCAACAGCCTTGAATTGTATCAAAGGATGTAATCTTCTTCTAAGACTACTGGAGAATGAGTTGTGTGGTATGTGCCCTTGTAGGCTAGGCAAAGTAATTATTTTTGAAAAATTATTAGATATTTTTATTTGAAAACTAGTTGTAAATATTTTTAAATTATTTTTAGAGAAATTCTTTGAAATCACTTTCATATTTATTTTGAAATAATAAATTGCAAAGTAATTTCAATTTCTATCTTAAAACTAATTTGTAAAATTTAGTTTTACAAATAGTTTAGGTTGCAAAATCATTTTTAAAATATTCAAAATCTTTTTGAATAGTCAAAATTTCTTTTTTAAAAAATTTTACTAACTCCTTCCTCCAATCTACCTGCAAGTTTTTTTTTACTTTGCACAAATTATTACTTGTCTATTTATAATTTATCTTACCTATCTATATTATTTTTGATGTCAAAAAGGGAGGATAAGAGTGAAGTAAGAAAAAGATAAATCTATTGATAATCTTAACCCTAAAATGGTCAAGAGAATAAAGTAAATTTACTTGATTTTAAGTTCTCTTGAATCATGTTTATTTCATTTTTACATATCTTTTACTAATTTTTAAAGTAAGTTGTCATTGCATCAAAAAAGGGAAAATTATTGATGCAATTTGCACTAATAATCTAACTCAAATTTTGATGAATGACAAGTGAGTTAAGTTAGGTATTATTGTAATCTAACCTTGTTACCGAGTGTGCAGGGTTGAGTAATTTGACAGGTCAAGAGGACCTGACACCGGGCAGGAAGTCCAGTCAGGATGTTTGATTCCCAAGTGGTGAAGTCTGGATGTGCGATTCCAATAGGAGATCGAGATGTACGATTCCCGAGTAGTGAAATTCGGATGTGTGATTCAGACAGAAAGACCTAGTGGGTTTGATTGACGTCAAGGAGGTAACTTGACACATGGTAAGTAAAGGTAAGTCACTAGAGAAGAGTAACTAAATGAAGGCGCGTCCCGATTAAGAGGACAGTAGGTGTCGATCAAATTTAGGTCCATTTCGGAAACCTAAATTGAGACCCTAACTAGGTCCTGGTCTAGAAGATAGAGTTTAAGTCATAAATTAATCTTATTATTAATGTTTTAATGTCATTTTGCAGGTTAGATATTGTCATGTTGGACTAACCTAACTTGTAGGGTAAAAGGAGCAAAAAGGCCTCGAGTGAATAGTACCCGAGGTGCCTTTAAGCATTGGAAGACGCTTTCGTACTGTTCATGGAAGGCTCCTTCTGTGCTATGGAAGGCACCTTCCAAGGGATAAAATTCAAACTTAGTCACAAATAAGGAGCAACGAGTTTGGGATTAGATTTGACACGTTAGAGGCGCCTTTAAGGTTATGGAACGCGCTTTCCACACTCTTTATAATGGTATCTCGAGGAGCTTTCAACACACAACTTCTATACAAGCTTCTACACGTCTGATTGGCTTTCAGACTGCTTTGGCTTCCTGCTGCTGCTCTACTACGACTCTACTACACTCGACTGCTACCAAAAAGCCATCCAAACACCAAGCTCGAGACGACCATCTACAAAAGTGTTTGGTAATACAATTTAATTCCTATACTTAATTTTTGTAAATGGAAAGTGTAGCCTGTTATATTCTTTCGATTCTTGTGTATTCAATCCCTTCTTCAAGCTGTTCTAGAAGAAATTTTTAGTGGATTATCCGTTGATAGGTCCCTAGAACTTGAGTCTTGGAGTAGGAGTTGCCGAAGGCTCCAAACTAAGTAAAAAACCGATCTCATACTTGTGTTTTTTTCTTGCTTTCTTGTTTCTTTCTTTTCCGCTGTGCATACTTTGTTTTTTTTTAAAAAATGAATAAAAGAATTTTTTTTGAAAACCACGTGATTCACCCCCTCTCACGTTCATCTCGATCCAACTCTTACATAACTTACCACTATGGATATGCATGAAAGATGAATTTATGTTCCTTACTATACTTATTCTAGGTCAAATGAATCTGAAAGAAAAGATAGATGTTTTCTTATAACCTCTGATTGTTAAACTGAATAAATTATGGAATGTAAGCTCAAAGACTTATGATGTTGCATGTAAAATTAATTTTATATTGCATGCTATCTTATTCTGGATGATAAGTGATTTTTCAGTATACTCAATGTTGTCGGGATGAAGCATGACTAGCAAATTAGGATGCTCATATTGCATGAAAGAGTGATACTTTTCATTATCGTGTAATGGAAAGGTATCTTGGTTTGATAATCATCGTAAATTTTTACCTTCTCAGGTGAAATAAGAAAATTTTCACTAAGAATGTTGTAGTCAGAAAACTTTCACCAACAATCAAGTCAGGTGAAGAATTCATTAACCAAATAAACAATTATAGATTTCTACCAGTATTTTAGCCTAATTTTGATAAGATAAATAATTACATTGTTAGGTAATACAAGTGTGGTTGGAAGAAAAGAATCATTTTCTGGGTACTGATATATTGAAAGTATCTACTCATTCGACATAATTTAGATATGATGCATGTTGAAATTTTTTTTTCAGATAATATATGTTCAACACTATGATGAATGTGCTTGGAAGAATTAAAGATATTGCAAAATCATGTGAAGAATTAAAAGAACTAGTCAGTAGAACAGAATTGCATCAGGATGAAACAACCAATAAATTTTCAAATGTTTGTTATACATTGGATAAAGATGGTAAGCAAGCTTTATAGAGTTGGTTGAAAGAAATCAAATTTCCAAATAAGTATGCCTCAAATATGGTTCAATGGGCGGATATGAATAGGTTAAACATATTTGGAATAGAGAGTTATGATTGTCATATATTTATGCAAAGACTTATTCCAGTAGCTTTTGTTGGGACCTTGACGTTCGCTAGAGGGGAGAGGGAGGGGGGGTGAATAGCGTCTCACTCAAATCGTCGCTTCCTACGCTTGTTAGTGCACAGCGGAAACAAAAATACTAACAAACAAAAGCAAAGCTAACCCTAGAAAACCATAAACAAGAAGCAAACCCAATGGCACGTTGTTTAACGTGGTTCGGAGATGAAGCTCCTACTCCACGGCTGTCCGTAAGGTGGACGATCCCGATCTGTCGATGGATGACTCCCCGGAAAGCCTCCGGCTAACTCGTGTAGCTCCTTGTGGGTGGAGAAACCTCGCCACAAACTCTCACCAAGGACTCTTGAGAAGCTAGGGCACTGGTAGACTACTAATAAGGGTTAACCACCTCTATTTCGTCAACCTTAACGAAGCTTCCAATGCTTGGTTATATAGGCCACAAGTTAGAAAACCCCGCCTACCAGTCGACAGTCAAAACATGCAGTCGACTGCCCTTCGTGAAAATTTGACCGTTGCAGCCCAACGGCTCGATACCAACTTTCTGTTCGCTCCGAGTCGACTGCCCCAGTCGACTGCACCAGTCGACTGATGAAACCACCAGTCGACTGCTACAGTACTGCTACATTAACGCTACAGTACTGCTACAGTAAACCCTAATTCTAGGATTTTACCTCGAGTACATTCACTCAGCACTCGTTCTCGCCTGACCAACCTAGACTTAGCCTTCTAGCCTCCTTCATCAGCCTTGCGTCCCTCGGATATCTCCCCATCCTTCACGTCTTACCTTCTGGAGCTTCCATCGGCCTTGTCATTGTTGTCGGGTCTTCCTTTGCCAAGAGGTCGCGCCTCCGGGACTTCATCCATTGCCAAGTCACACTTGGACTTACGTTGCCAAAACTACATGCTTGGACTTACACCGCCAAGACTCATCCTTGGACTTTCCTCCTTTGCCAAGATCACACTTGGACTTTCCTTGTTGTACCTATATCCTGCACACTCATAATGCATATCAAATACAACAATAATCCTAATTTAAACCTTTGCCAAAACATCAAAACTTAGGGTACCCAGATTTCTCCAACAATCTCCCCCTTTTTGATGTTTGGCAACCCGTTTAAGTTAGGGAAATAATATAGCAATAATAATGCAAATAAATATACAATCTACACATGCATAAATCATGGAACCTAATCCTAGGCTCCCCCTTTACCTAAGCTCCCCCCTTGAGTTAGGATTTCTTGCACAGATAAACTTCTCCCCCTTTGCTAATAAATGAGCAATCGCTCCCCCTTCACCTAAGCTCCCCCTTGAGCTAGGATTTCTTGCAAAGGTATGTAGGTTTCCCACTTAAACCTAAATTTCTCCCCCTTTGCCATACATCAAAAAGAGCTCCAACAATATCCCAATTATTGGACTCTTTGACCTCTAATGACCATAAACATCATGTATTAATCCCCCATAAGATTACATACATGTTCACCACTCTTTTGGTCATTTTCTAATACTGAAAAATATTTTTAGACCGTATCAGTCGACTGCTATAAGTACCAGTCGACTGACATCATTAAAACGAGCTTACAGAGACATTCTGTGCTCATGAACAGTGCTACCAGTCGACTGGTAAAACCATCAGTCGACTGACCTTGTCAAAATGAGCTTACAGAGGTCCTCTGTGCTGAAAATTACTGTTACCAGTCGACTGGTAATTGTACCAGTCGACTGGCACTCTTTTTGGGCAAAAATCAGTCTTTTTATCCACTTTCAGAAATGCACCAAAAATTCTACAGACCTCCAAAAAATCTCAAATTTTATGGAGAGGTCTATTTTATCCATGTCTACTTGGGAAAAATATATATAAAAATATATTTATCACAGATACCAAGATTGACACAAAATTCAAAACTAGCTAAATGGTTCAATTGAACCTTAACCTAAAGTCCTAGTTTTGGCTTCCTCTTGATGTATCTGCCCATACTAAACCATAATGTATTCTTAGCATTAGTTTATATGACATCTATACATCAAAAACTAATTTTCATGCAATATGAACCCAATTCACATTTCAATGCATGAAATACATCCCAATTGTGTCAACCTACTATGTTAGAGACTTAAGTCCGTCTCCTAACCACTTGGTACATTTGATAATCCATCTACCATGGGTCCCAAAGGCTCTTCCTAACCTTAGGAATCTTAACTTTAGTCACCTCCCTTGGTGACTCATCAACTATGGCTAGGCCACTTCGGTGCACCTCGAGTGACACTTGACCTACAAAACTCACCTTCTTAACCTTAGACACATTGTCTTTGGTTAATTTCTTCTTGTCCTTAATCTTGGACATCCTATCCTTGCCATAATTATATGACACCCTAGCATATTCCTTCTTATTGGCCTTGGATGACTCTCCCTTGTCCTTGGTCACACCTCCCTTACCAATGTCGTGTGCTACCTTAGCACTTGACCTCCTTTTGGTCTTGGAGGGACCTAATTTGACATTTTTGGGTCTTTGACCACCCAAATACATGTCAAGTCCTTTAGGTCCAATAATGAACCTCTCTAGGACTTTCTCCATTTCCTCAAGCTTTGTCTCCAAGGCTTGATTTTCCAATTATAGGGTTCTAACCCTAGAATCAACATGTCCATCATGGACATTCCTAGACCTACCCTTCCTAGGCATGTGTCTCCCCTTCTTGGGATTAATGCTTAGGTTTTCACCCACTTTCCTTCCCTTAGGCAAAGTGATTTGGGTCTTATTAGATCTACCCTTAGTGTATGATTTCTTAGGGTTATCTACCATGTTAACCCTATTTCTATCATTATACCTAAATCCATGATTATGTTTAGATAAATAATCTATATTATTTCTAACAAGCATATAAGAATTGGAGATTGGATTAAACTTCAAAATAGGGATTACCTTCCCTTTTACCTTTGAAGCTCCCCCTTGACTTGTGCTCCTCTTCTTTTCCCATTTCTTCAAGTGCGCCAATTTCTCGAGCTCTCCTCTCTTTGGACACTTTGTGTGGTAGTGACCACACTCACCACATGTAAAGCACCTAATGTGCTTCTTCTCCTTCTTCTTTCTACAACTCACATTATTTTCTAAATTAACTTTAGTAAGTTTAGGGTTTACCTACTTTACCTTCTTGAGTGAAGGACACCTACTCTTGTAGTGCCCCATCTTACCACACTCAAAGCATTTGATGTGATCTTTTGTGCACTTCTTGGTAGTTGAGGTGGAGGGTTGAGCTTCCAAGATCTCCTCTTCCTTGGATTGCTCTTCTTCCTCTTCACTTGAAGATGTGGACGGTTCCACTTCTTCCTCCCTTGAAGATGTGGATGATACCTCCTCATCTTCCTTCTCCTCCTCGGATGTTGAGCTCGTGTCAACATTCGATTGGTCCTTCTCTTCTTGGATTTGTGTAGGACCCTCATGAAGCGCAATTACCTTTTTCCAAAGGTCACTTGCATTCTCGTATTCACCTACAATCAATATCGCATTAGGAGGTAATAAATTAATTAAAATTCTAGTTACTTCCTTGTCCATCTCCGATTGCTCCCTTTGCTCATCGGTCCAATATCGACGTCGGAGACGCTTTCCCTTCTTGTCCGTTGGAGCTTTAAACGGTTCCTCCAACGCAATCCATTGGTTCCAATTCATTTGGAACCACATCTCCATGCGCTTCCTCCAATAGTCGAAGTCCTCGCGCTCGTATGGAGGTGGGATTCGGATGTCCCATCCGAGAGGTCCCTCCGACTCCATCTTCTTCCTCTAGCCGCTCTCTTGGCAATTAGTCCAACAAGAGCTCACCTAGCTCTGATACCATTTGTTGGGACCTTGACGTTCGCTAGAGGGGGGGTGAATAGCGTCTGACCCAAATCGTCGCTTCCTACGTTTGTTAGTGCACAGCGGAAACAAAAATACTAACAAACAAAAGCAAAGCTAACCCTAGAAAACAATAAACAAGAAGCAAATCCAATGACACGTTGTTTAACGTGGTTCGGAGATGAAGCTCCTACTCCACGGCTATCCGTAAGGTGGACGATCCCGATCCGTCGGTGGATGACTCCCCGGAAAGCCTCCGGCTAACTCGTGTAGCTCCTTGTGGGTGGAGAAACCTCGGCACAAACTCTCACCAAGGACTCTTGAGAAGCTAGGGCACTGGTAGACTACTAATAAGGGTTAACCACCTCTATTTTGTCAACCTTAACGAAGCTTCCAATGCTTGGTTATATAGGCCACAAGTAGAAAACCCCGCCTATCAGTCGACAGCCAAAACATGCAGTCGACTGCCCTTCGTGAAAATTCAACCGTTGCAGCCCAACGGCTCGATACCAACTTTCTGTTCGCTCCGAGTCGACTGCCCCAGTCGACTGATGAAACCACCAGTTGAATGCTACAGTACTGCTACAGTAACGCTACAGCACTACTACATTAACGCTACAGTACTGCTACAATAAACCCTAATTCTAGGATTTTACCCCGAGTACATTCACTCAGCACTCGTTCTCGCCTGACTAACCTAGACCTAGCCTTCTAGCCTCCTTGATCAGCCTTGCGTCCATCGGATGCCTCCCCATCCTTCACGTCTTGCCTTCTGGAGCTTTCATCGGCCTTGTCATTATTGTCGGGTCTTCCTTTGCCAAGAGGTCGCGCCTCCGGGACTTCATCCATTGTCAAGTCACACTTGGACTTACGTTGACAAAACTACATGCTTGGACTTACACCGCCAAGACTCATCCTTGGACTTTCCTCCTTTACCAAGATCACACTTGGACTTTCCTTGTTGTACCTGTATCCTGCACACTCACAATGCATATCAAATACAACAATAATCCTAACTTAAACCTTTGCCCAAACATCAAAACTTTGGGTACCCAGATTGCACCAACAACTTTTCATAATTTTCTCAAAATATTTGACAAGCACCAACAGACTTGAGTCTATTTTTTAGAGATTTGACAGCTAGGTGTATTATGATAGATGATATGTTTCGTCTAGAAATAAACATTTCTCTCATACTACGTAAGCTTAAGTGTATTTTTCCACTAAATTTTTTTATTCAATGGAACATCTACCGGTTCACCTACCTTATGAGGCACAACTAGTTGGTTCTGTGCAGTACAGATGAATATATTTATTTGAACGAATTTTAAAAAAAATTAAAGAATAATATTAGTAACAAAATAAGAGTTGAGAGGTCAATATGCAATACATATTTGGTTGAATAAGTATTGTCTTTCTGCTCATATTATTTTACTAATAATATGAAAATCAGACATCACAAGTATCCTTAAAATTCTGATAATACTGAGCTGATATACCAAAAACTGCTTTCTATTTCTAAGTTTATTGGTAAACCAATGGGTGTATCTGTTCCTAGATGGTTAAATCAACAAGAATACTATGCTGCAAGAATACACATACTCCTAAATTGTGATGAGGTCAAATCATACATAAATTACGTTGAATTTTCTAATCAAATATTTATCTCATTATATTTGTTTGTTATCCTAATTGTCTTAAAATTACCTTATATGACAGCTTGTATGAATAACAACTATAACTACAAAATCCATTAATAGGGTGTAAGTGAGATAGCTGAAAAATTAGAGATGAATTTGTATTATGGTTTCAAATATATATGAGTTAGAGAATAATTTAAATTTCATACATTCGTATTAAATTTCCACCTAATTTATATCATAACTACTTTTAGGTGAATGATTATAGAATATCAAATGTATAAGATTCCAAGTAACCAATCTTATATCTGGACCTCTCCGTAAGATAACAGTATATTCTAGTTACTATGTTAATGACTTCAAATTCCACGTAGCACAATGAGATTCACACAGACTAACCTTCAATTATGGTATTTACGTAAAAGGATCTATCAATAACAATAGTTATGAGTTTGATTATTATGAGAGACTTGAAGAAATCATAGAAGTTGAATATCCTATCTTACTTATAAAAAGGTCTGTGTTATTCAAATATTCTTGGTATGATCCAACTCCAAGAACATATACTAGAATATATGCAAACTACAATTTAGTTGAGGTTAATGCGAACAAAAGTTTCAATAAGTATGAATCTTTTATTTTCGCGGTACAAGTGGATTAGGTTTTCCATCTTGAATATCCGATGAAGTGAAGAAGAGCTAGTAAATGGTTAGCAGTTTATCGAACAAAGCATCGCTCAACTATAGAAATACCGAATTCCATCGTGACCCAAAACCATGATGCATTTCAAAATGAAGAAGTGAAGATACATTCAGTAGATTTCCAGATTCAATCAATATCTCAATTATTTGTAGATGTTAATGTATCTTATGAGGAGATAGTTGATAGAGAGATATCCAACAGTGAGGAGCTTGTTAAACTAATAGAGTCTAGTAAAGATGATGTACAAAGTATTGGTGTTAATGATTTAGATTCTTAAATCTCACTAGTTATACTCTATAAGTCATTAATGTTAAGGTAATTTTTTTTTAGATTTAAATCTTACTAGTTTTATCATACCAGTGATTATTGTTATGATTTAATTATTATTATAATTATGTATGTGTTATAATATAATTATACAAGTGATTATTGTTCTGATTTAATTATTAGCATTCAAGTGATTATTGTTCTGATTTAATTATTATTATAATTATTGTTCTGCTTGTTGACACTTCTCGACGTAGCAGCTTACACGTGAAGTTAAGGCACAGAACAACAAAAGCACGAACAGAGTGTAGAAGAGGTTTTCACTAAAAAAGTTGACTTTTTGACTCAGATCTCGAGGTCCTTTTATAAGCTAGGTTCGATCGATCGAAAAGTCGTTCAGTTGATTGATCCTTTCGATCGAATGATCTCACTATCGGTTGACAGATAATCTTGATTGGTCGACCAATCCCTGTATTTCCTTTGTTGCAGAGATCGTGATCTGTCACTATGCTTGCCATAATAGGTTTGATCAATTGATAGATGAGTTTCGTCGACCAATCTTCATGTATACCAAATTCATTCTGCTCGACATGAACTCTGTGCTTAATCAGTTAGGTTTGATCAACTGAACCTCTTGTTCGGTCGACCAATTCTTCTGGTTTCTGTAAAGCAGAGTTAGTTCGACAAGTATAAAAATACGCTTGCAAAATAGTGTTAACTCAGTATAATAATGCATGAATAGAAAAATATAATAAGACTTATCTTGATCTCAACTTGTAAACCTCCTGATTTCTTCAGTTGGATTAGTGACCTAGAGTTTGTTCCTTCCCGGGACATGACCTCCCTATCGCTCCACTCTATTTGCTTACCTCAACCTACCTACCAAACATCTGGTCTCCAGATTTGTTTGGACTTTAGCTGAGCATCAGATCGGCTTACCAGGACTTCCTCTCGATATCATGTCCTCCAAACCTATTCAATCCAACTGTCAGGTGTCAGGTCCTCGACTCACTTGAACTTCCTACTTGTCTTCCACAATCTGCTAAAACTTTTCTGCTTTGCCGGGACTAGGGTTTTCTCAGTTGAGTAATCTGTCTGCACACTTTGTTAAAATCATCAGATCACAACAAGACTTGACACTATTAAAAATATCAGATCACAACAAGACTTAACTTGAACCTTTGGTAACATCAAAACTCAAGTTCGATTCTAGTGCTCCTTGCACCAATAATCTCCCTCTTTTGATGTTCGGCAAAAAGTTCATAGTTAAGTTTAAAATATGATATATAAGTAAACAAATATTTTTCTTCAATTTTCCCCTGGATTTAATAACTCCCCCTGAATTCATACCATAATATCTCTCTATCTTTGTCACACATAAAAAAAATCAGCGTATTAACAAACAACAAGTTTGAAATAATTTCATGGAAAACTAGGGTTTGAAATTACTTTGAATAATATTGTAACCAAGGTTTTCTAAACATAACTTAGAATTCATGATTTAAAAATATTTTAGGAAAATTTAAAACAAAATGTAATTTAAAAATTTCTAACAAAATTTCTAAGGTTTGAATTATCTTGAAAATATTCATGAATAAGTAGAAATTTGTTGTCTGAAAAATTTCTAAGGGAAAATTGTAAACAAAAGTTTGAATTTTTTTAAAAAGATTTTTAAGTCAAAGAAAACAAAATTTAAGTCAAACATTGTAAAACATGAGTCAAAAGTCAAGTTTTTAAAGTAAAATTTTGAGATTAAGTTTGTAAGAAGGAAAATATATAAGTGTGTAATTTTTGAAAGGATTTGTAAAGAGAATTTTTTGAAACATACTTTGAAAATCCATAAGTTTTTTTGAAATGAGTTTTGAAATTTCTAAGGAGAAGAAACTTAGACTTGAAATGATATTAGTGTCCCCGCCTTAAATTTATATTATCCTACAAGTCCAAGCATGTATAAAATGCATATGTTTTGAAAAAATTTTTTTAAGAAAAAACTATGAAATAATCCTTAAAGAAATGTCCAACCTTCGTACTTAGCTGAATACCACAAGATAATAGCTATTAACTTAGGTTAGTCAATTGGAGTGTTTTGTCTTTAATTAGTTTGTTACTAGCTAAATTACTCAAATGATCGATGTATTTGTTTAAAACTCAAATTTATATCGACGCACTAACATAAGTATCTTAAATCTTACGTTAAGTCCTAAGTATCTCATGTTATTCTATATTTTATAATACACAAGCAAGAGAACCCACTGTCCTTGTAAGATGCTGGCTACTAAATTTATAGGATCATGTTGTCAATGATAAATCCTAGGCTACTCCATAAAGAAAAAATATTCAAAAGAAATTTTGAAAACTAGTTTTGAAAACAAATTTTTGAATGGAGAATTTTAAAGACAAATTTTGAAAAACTAAAAAATAGTAATTTTTCTAAAAAGTATAATTTTTTAAAATAGAAAAACTATTATATAAAGCACATTCCTAATTATCTTCTTAAGTTGCTAAATTCAGATTCTGATACTGGTTTGGTAAATATGATAGCTAGGTTAGATTTAGATTCAATATAGTTAATTTCTATATTTCATTTTGTGACATAATCCCTAACAAAGTGGTGTTTGACTTCTATGTATTTTGTTCTAGAGGAATATACTGGATTTTTAGTTAGGTTTATAGAACTTATATTATCAATAAAAGTTTTTATATTTTTGTATTCTAGATTAAATTCTTTTAAGGTATGAGATATCCATAACAATTGAGCTACACATTCGCTCATTGCTATGTATTATGCTTTAGTATTAGATAAGGCAACATATATAATGTTGGTTTCTACTAAACCAGCTAACCAAGGATGATCCTAGCAGTTGACATCCTCCACTCATACTCTTCCTATCTAACTTACAGTTAACATAATCTGAATCGGAATAGCCAACTAACTCGAAGTGTGAAGTTCTCGGATACTACATTTCTATATTTATGGTTCCTTTTAGATATCTAATTATTCTTTTAACATTGATAAGTGGGATTTTTTAATGCAGGTATATATAGATGACATAGTTCTCGGATTAAAATCCCACTTAAGTGGGATACTACATTTCTACATTTATGGTTCCTTTGAGTTGGTTGATCCAAATACTATGTCGTCTATATATACCTGGGCCATAAATATATCTGAGTCAAAGGGTTTTTATAAAAAGTGTAAGGTCATTTTGTCCTTCTTTAAACCCTTTTGAATTTAGGAAGCTAGACAATCTTTCATATCAAGCCCTAGATACTTGTTTTAATCCGTATAGTGTCTTTTTTAGTTTAAAAACATGGTTTGGATGTTTTAAGTCTTTAAATCCTGGAGCTTACATAGACCTCCTCTTTAATTTGGCTATTTAAGAATACGAATTTAACATCCATTTGGTATAACTTGAATCCTTTGTGTGCTGCATAGGCTAGCAGCATCCTTATGGAGTCAAACCTACCGATCGGGGTATAAGTCTCATCATAATCGAGTCCTTCGACTCGACTTGACTAAACCCTTTAGCAACTAGTCAGACTTTGTTTCTAATGATTTCACCTTTATCATCTAATTTATTTCTAAAGACCCACCTAGCATCAATAATCGACTTATGTTTAGGTGAATGTACTAGGTCCCAAACCTTATTTCTTTTGAATTGACTTAACTTTTCTTGTATTGCAATTACCCAGTCAGGCTCAAACGATGCATCATCTATGGTTTTGGGTTCAATTTTAGATATTAAGGCTATTTGACTTAAGTTCCTAAATGTTGATCGAGTTTGAACTCTTAACTCAGGATTTCCTATTATTTGATCAATTGGATGATCTGAGTTTAAATGTATTGTTCTTGGGTTGGTTTTTACTATTTGTTCATTTTGTTTTAGTTTTTCTTCTTTTCTTGATGAGTTGAATTAGATTGATTATCAGTTATCTTGTTATTTAAGTTAGGATTATTTTTTTTATCAAAAATAACATTAGTTGTTTCTTTAATTTTTAGAGTATATTTGTTATAGATCCTATAGGCTCTACTGGTAAATGAATATTCATGGAAAATTCCTTATTGAGTTTTCGAGGTACACTTGCCTAAGTAATCCTTAAGGTTTAAAATATGTACATTGCATCCAAATACTTTTAAGTATTTTATGTCTGAGATTTTATTGAAGTAAATTTCATATGATGTTTTGTTTAGTAACTTGTTTATTATAATTCTATTTTGAACATAACAAGCCGTATTAACGACTTCAGTTCTAAAATATTTAGGTAGATTATATTCATTTAGTATTGTTCTTGCAGCTTCTTGTAGGGTTTTATTTTTATGCTCTACTAATCTATTTTGTTGTGGAGTTTTAGGGCATGAATATTCATGATGGTAGCCATTTTCTAGGCAAAATTTTATAAAAATTTGATTTTTAAAGTCGTCTCCATTATCACTTCTAATTTTTATATCTTTTTCATTTTCTATATATTTGCAGAAATTACTAAATATTTCAAATGTGTCATTTTTATGAGTTAGAAATTTTATCCAAATATACTTAGAGTAATCATCTATTATAACTAAATAGTATAGGTTTCCATTTAATGATTTAACTTCATGGGAGTCAAATAAATCCAAGTGTAACAATTGAAGTATATTATTTATTCTCTTTTGGTTAGTTAGTTTATGTATTCATTTAATTTATTTTCCTTGTTGACAAGGGTTATAGATTCTATTTTCAGAGATTCACAATTTAGGTATACCTCTAACTAATCCATTTTTGTTTAGTTTTAATATATTTCTAATATGGGTGTGAGCTAGTCTCCTATGTCACAACCATGCTTCTTCTTGTTGTGTCAACAAACACTTGATTACGGGTTTTGGTAGATTTATTGAGTAAATATTATTATCTCTAAATCATTTCTAATATGTTGGTTATTCAGTGTAGCTTATTAAACATTCAGAAGATAAAAATTTAACTTTAAATCCAACATCGCATAATTGACTTATACTAAACAAGTTATAATGAAAGTGTTCAACAAATAATACTTTTCTAATTGATATATTTATCTTTAATTGAATTTCACTTGTACATATTACCTTTGGTTTGTCATTATTTTTAAAGGCAAATGATCCTAGGTTTTTGAACTTGATACTTGTGAATTTGTATTGATCTCTAGTTGTCTGGAGCATCCGTTGTCTAAAATCCATTTTTCTAAAGCTTTGGGTTCCTAAGCTTAATGTAGGAGTTAGACCAAAATTTAGTTAATAGAGTTATCCTAGATCATCTCCCCATTTTTAGATTATCAACTAAGATTAGCCTATTATTTGTGTGAGATGATTTTGAATAAGGTTAAATTTAATTTTTTTTGAAAATGATTAATTTAGATTTAAGTTAAATTTATTTTAAGTTAATTTCATATTTATTCTTTTTGATTGATTAAGTTATTATTTTGATTTAACTTCAAGACATTCTTAGTTTAATTTATTCAAATTATAAAGTTAACTAAAGATTTATTAAGCACTTGAATTAGGATTTAATAGATTTTAATTTATTGTTTAGATTAATTAATTAGTTAGGATTATTTTTGAAATAAATTAAGTTTTAATTAAATTTAAATTAACTTTTGATTTAATTAATTTTGAAATAACCTTTAATTAATTTTGATTTAATTTTTAATTAAGTTTGAATTATTAAGAATTTTTGACAAGGTTGTTTAACCTTTGTTAGATTTAAATTTAGCTTTAGGTTCATCAAGAAGGAGTTTATAAGGTAAGTTTCTAGACTATGGTGAGTCACAATGGACATCATTAGATTAACCATATCTGACATAACTTCCCAAAAATGACCCTCCTAAAGAACTTAATACTATGTTTTTGCTTAACTAGCTCATGTTTGATTGGGGTGGCTTCGACCAGATCTACTAGGTCTAGTGCACCAGGTAGAACACATATGATTCAGCCTAGACATACATTTGACAAAGTTTCCTTGGCGTACTATCATCTCAATCTATTCCAATGCTATGTTATTAGGGTTTGGTAAACCTTTATATTTCTAGTCATCCAAATCTAAGCAGAAAAGTAAATCTAAGCTTAAACATGCATATTCAATCAATCAAGTAGGGTGAACAATTTTTCTAGTTGCTCTCCCTGAGTCATAGCTTAGACATTATTTATCTAAGAAATGGATTTGACTCTTGGAAATCTAATATTGATCTGATTTAATTGATTTAGTTAAACATGATTCAGGTACCCATACTTGGACTTGTTTTCTAATGTTTTGACTAAGTAAAGACAAATATGATTTGTTTGTTTTGTTTAGTTCGTAACCAAGTCCGGATATGTTATACACGACTCGTTATGATCCAAGTACCATATTTAGATACTTGGATACTAATTCAAACTTTTCCAACTTTTTTTTAGTTGTTCCACTTGATCTTTCAAGTTATAATTTTCTTCCTCAAGTTTTGCAATTTTAGTTGAAGTTCCAACTTGAACTTGATCAGTCGAGTGACTCAAGCTAACTTACTTTTTAAGGTGATCTATTTCCATAAGTAGTAAGTTATTTTGTTCCTTGGACTTGGTTAATTTTTTAAACAAACATTTTATAACTTTAAGTAAATTTGACTTGGAATAAAATGCTACCATATCAGGGTTTTCAGAAACGGATACAGATCCGTGGCTTCTCTTGGACTCGGTGCCAGACTCAGACTGATACTCTTTCTCAGTCTCGGATTCTTCATTTCTTGCCATAAAAGCAAGATGATTTGAGTTCTTTGGTTCTTCCGTGTCGGATCCTCGAAAGACGATTCGTCCCAAGTTGTTTGGAGAGCTTTCTTTTTTCTTGTGGATTTTGGCTTCTACTCCTTCCGATTTGTACACTCGTGTTTGTAGTGACGCTTTTTGTTACATCCATAGCACATCACTTCTGATTTGGTTTGGTTCTGGTTGATCAGTATTTTCGTCGTGCTTCTCTTGAACTTCCTCTTGGTGAACATTCTTCAGATCATGGTCACCAATTTTTCTTCATTTGTTGAGTCTGAGTTTGACTCATTTTCGGGTTCATTTTTTAATATGGATTTTGTCTCCTTATTTGGTCCGGCATACAAGGTAATTCCTTTCTCGACTTGACTCAAGTTAGATTGCTCGTGTAATTCTAATTCACAAAAGACTTCGTCTAACTTAATAATTGAAAAGTCCCTAGAAACTTTATAAGCATTTACTATCGATGTCCATAATACGTTTCAAGAGAAAACGTTCAAGGCATACCTTTTTATGTTGCGGTTTTCCCCGTGATGCCCGATTAGATGGAGGCAATTAAGAATGTCTTTGAGTCGTACGTACAGTTGGATGGTAGTTTCTCTGGGAATCATTTTAATATTGAAAAGATTGCTCAGCAAGAGATCTATTTTTGTTATATTAGAGTCATTGAGTCCTTCGTGTAATTTTACCAAAAGATCGCAAAACTCTTTCACATTCTCGTAGGATCTGACTCGATTTAGTTCCTCCATAATTAGGTCGTGCTGAATAGAGTTTATATTTTGATAGTTCATTTGAGCCTTCTTAATCATTAGGGAAACTCAATCTTCTAGCTCTATTGACTTTCCATCTTATATTAGTGGTGTGTATCCCTTCTTTTCCTTTTTTTCTTGACCTTGTTTTCCTTTTTCCAAGATTTTTTTAATGAATTCTTTTTTTTATCTTCTTTCTATCATTCAAAGATTTGAATTTCAACTCCAGTATACTATATAGATTTTCTTAGTGGACGATAAATTTAAAAATATTAACAATTTAGATGAGTATTCATGAGTATTCATGAATATTTTTTAATTTATTTAATGTCTAATGAGAAATTTCTGTGGAATATGATCGATCCATATATAAGAAGATGAGCTATGATATTCTTAAGAAAAATTTTTAAGGAAAATTCTTATGATGCGTTTGGTTCGGGGTTATTCTTGATAACCTTGGTTATCCATTCAAGGTTATCAACAAAAACCTTGTTTGATTTAGGTATTCGATAATTCCCGAGTAATGTTTCATGTCTGACACGTTAGCAAAAGGATAATGTAGTCCGGAATCGAAAAATCTCAGAAAACTAAGGTTGTCCTTGATTCCGGGGTTAACGAATTTTTTTTTACCAAAAATACCATCCGATAAGAAAAAATATAAAAAAAAGAGAAAAAAATATTAAAAAATATTAAAAAATGTAAAAAAAATGTTTAAAGAAATTTTAAATTTAAAATTTTTTTTAAATAAATAATTTTAAAAAATAAATTTTTTTAAAAAAATCTAAATTTTAAAAATAAAAAATCTAAATTTTTTTTAAAAAAATTATAAAAATTATAAAAATTTAAAAAATTAAAAATTTTAAAAAAATTTTAAAAATAAAATAAATAAATAAAAATTAAAATTAAAAAAATGTAAAAAAATAAAAAATATAAATATAAATAATATAAAAAAATATAAAAACATTAAAAAATAAAAAAAACACATAAAAAGTAAAAAATATACCGGAAAAAGAAAAGTAAAAAACATAAATAATAATAATAATAATAATATTATTATTATTATTATTATTATTATGT
Organism: Zingiber officinale; assembly: GCF_018446385.1. NCBI lineage: Eukaryota > Viridiplantae > Streptophyta > Magnoliopsida > Zingiberales > Zingiberaceae > Zingiber > Zingiber officinale. The sequence continues at coordinate 1,870,924 of NC_056002.1, read as the reverse complement.
ATAGTTGGTTTTGTAACTGAAAGTAATACAATAAAATATTAAACTAGATATTAATTAAAATCTTCAAACAAATAAATTTTTATTTCATTACTTAAGTGGTACCAAACAACATTTGATTATGTTTTATTCCCCATAACCTTGATTATGTGATTACCTGATAATCACATAACCAAGATTATACATGATAACATGAATCAAACGTACTCTTAATGATAGACATATAAATGATGAGATCCATCATTTCATTTTTTATGAGTCCCATCATTTATGTGTTTATCATTAAAATATTATTCTTGAGATTTTTTTAAAAAAATATCATTTATCTAAGAAATTGATCATTTGAATAGGTCTTCGTGAATACTGTTTTAATTTTTAAAAAATTTTTTTTTTTGATAATTATAATAATTAATATTGTCTTTTTAATTTTTACGTAAAAAGTTACTCGAGTTTTTACTGCCCAAGTTATCTACCAAGTTCACACGGGGACCATTAAATCATGTTATCCAGACACAAATGGCACAGTGGGTCCATCTGCTCATCGTTCCCACCCACCACGCCTATCAAAAACAGTAGGCCATCAGAGCAGTCGCAGATTATCCTCCATTAAAGCAACGAAATCACTCATCACAACTTCCCCACTGCCTGAAAAGAATCGACGACCAGTTGCACGCAACAGAGCCTGCTTTCATGGCACCGGCTGTTATTTGCAGCGCATTCCCTGCATGTGGTCAATCTCATCCCCTCGAGAACCGTGGCTACAGCTTTAAAAACACAGGAATCCAATGCGAATCTTTCTCATCTCCACCTTTTTTTATCTTTTCTTCCCTACTTCTATTTTTTTTTTACAAAATTCCATTTTGGAAACATCACCATTCACCACCAGTCCACCATCACCGGCTATGTTTTAGGACAAACTTTAACAGAGAGGAGCAACTGAATAATTATGCTATTGCAGTAGTGTACAAGCCAATGCCATGGCAGCAATGAATGAGTACAAGAAAGGGACGGGTCCTCTTGCGGTGGTTGCGTGACTTGCGTCGCCCGTGGCCAAGCTTGCAAGCCAAGAGTCGTCTTCAAGCGTCAGCCCACCACCGGTCCCTGAGTATGTTGAAGACGCCGTCGTTGTCGAGCTTGTCGAGGAATCTCTCGATGATTTCTGGCTGCGTGGTCGAGGTGCGATTCAAAATTTCAGATTTTTTGACGACAAACTTGGATTTTGAGATGGATAGTAATGGAAAGGTGGGATTTTGATACTACCTAGGGGCGGATCCTGGGCAGAACGTGATGGTATAGTCGGCGCCGCCGGCGCAGGTGAAGGTGGAAGTGGGATCGTCGAAGGCGTAGCTGTAGGATCTAGGGCACGCCGATTTGAACATTTGGGAGTAGGTCGACGGGCGACAGGTGGCAGGGCTGGCGTAAGCGCCGCTGCAGCAGAACTCCGGCGTCCCGAAGGCCTCGCATGCGCTCCGGCACGCTTCGCCCTCGGCGACTCGTAGCTCGGCCGGGCACATTCGATTGAGGTCCGCCACGCAACCGGTGGCGGCGCAGGACCCCCCGGCGCCGGGGGTGCCGCTGGCTTCCACCACCATCGGGAGGTTGTAACCGTCCACGAGGCTGACGTCGTAAAAGTCCTGCCCGGCGGAAGAGGGCGCGAGGGTGAACTCGGCGAGCGTCGCAGGAGGGGCCGCGCCGGCACCGTTGCACTCCACCTGGCCGGACCCGCAGTCGCCGGTGGCGCAGGACCAGGCGCCGCCGGAGGCGGCAGCGGAGCAGCCGGTCCGCGCCCAGAACCGCCCAGACCACCCCGTGGGCGGCTGAAAGGCGCGGGAAGATGCCGCCGGGAGCTCGAAACCGGTGGATTCCAGCGCCGGGCTGCCGGCGTTGGACAAGATCCCGGGCCAAACAGTTTGCCCGCACTTGTTCACAAACGTGAATGTGCTCGCCTCCGCTGCAAAATCATCCCCCAAAAAACATTAAAAACAAACAAACAAACAAAAAATCTCATTTTGTCCACAAATCGCGAACCAATCATCTCAAAACGTTACCTCCTCGGAACATCAACAGCAGCAGGCGAACGGCGAACCGTACAAGGCAGAATGAGCCCAAAGAAACCAGAGTGCCCATGAGATGTTCGTTGAAATGCCTGTGAAGCTTCTTCTTCCTCTTCTTCTAGGTTTTAGCGGCGGAGCAAAAACGGCGCCCGAGATGCGACTTCTCGGAGTAGCTGTAAGCAACGGCGACAAAGAAGCAGAAATGGTGCGGAATGTGGAGGCCACCGCCACCATTCACTGGGCAACGGAGGAAATAGAGGGAAGGGGAAATCTAATGGCCGTCGAACTTGGCCATTAAATAGAAAAAACTTGGGGGTTGTTGCATCGCTAATTCCCATTTATTATTATTACTAATGGAATAAACAAAATCAGATGAATACTGCTTTGCTTATGAGGGGACTAAAAAGTGATGCTAACCGTGTTCTGTGCTGGACGAAAGTTAAGATTTCTTTATTTACTTTTCTAAAAAAAAAATACTCATTTGCTTGGCGTAGTTCTGTTTAAAAAAAATAAACTAACTCAATCATTGAGTTTATTCGGGTCGGCCATAGCTCATTGACAGATCGACATAACTGCTTGTTAGCACGTGTATACATCCTCTATTACATCATAAAATTTAGGATTTAAATGTCGATAAAATTAAAATAAATAAATTTTATGTATATTAATCATTATTTTAAAAATTAATAATTATTCACGATTTACTTTCTTCGTAATTTACACCGGATGTACGTGGTAATATTGCTCTATATAAAATCATAGTCAACTGGGAACAAAGGCGCGGCCATGTAGCCGTAATCCATGTGGGTGTGCGCCCTTCAAGTGCCGAGGCTACCGCCCAAGGATTTAGAATTTAGATTTAAAGTAATTTAATATTAAGTGTTCATGGTTAGCGTTTTTTTTAGAAATAAAAATAAATTAACTCAATTATTAATTTTATTCGGATCGGCCATAACTCACTGGCAGATAGATATAAGTGCATGTCAGCGCATCATTACTTATTTTATTTTATATACCTACAGTGACACAGTGTTGATACTTTCGTGCACCATATGTAATTTTTCCTAAATTGTGTGCTTTTATATATCTGTATGTATATATCTACATATAGATATATAGATATGGATATATATAACTAAAATACTTGGGGCATTCGAATCAAGTTAACATCTCGATCTATGAGGGTCTTTCAGAAATGATAGCTAAATTTATTACACAGATAATATTTTTCTCTCTGTATATATTGTTTTACTATGCACTAGTATTACTATGTCTATGTGTGCCCATGACGCGCCTAACATTAATTTTTTATCTTTTAATGTCAATTAAATTTGACTTTTAAAATTTAGAAGTAACTATAAAAAAAATTTCAAAATAAAAAACAATTTAAGGTGCTATTGGATGTGCAGGTCATATATCAAAACTATATATATATATATATATATATATATATATATATAATCCTGTTAGCCTGCAGAACTTCAAAAACGCACCTGTGCGCGACGCGACGATCTAACACTGCAGACGTGAAAAATCATTCTTATTAACAAAAGCAAAAGTCCACGTGAAGCTTCTCTTCGCACAAGCCTCCTCGCACAAGACAGAAGGGTCGAAGCTAGGGCAAGTCGCGCGACCTCTCTCGGCACGAAGCTTCCAGATCGACTTTTGCCTTTCATTGGCTTCCTTCCTCGCGCCGCTCACCTGAAGCTTCTCTTCACACAAGCCTCCTCACACAAGACAGAAGGGTCGAAGCTAGGGCAAGCCGCACGACTTTTGCTTTTCGTTGGCTTCCTTCCTCCTCGCGCTGCTCACCTCCCCTTGGTCGCAACTCCTCCGAAGCGCCTAGATCGTGCCCCTCACCGCCTCACGCGATCTCTCTCGGCACGAAGCTTCCAGATCGACTTTTGCTTTTCGTTGGCTTCCATCCTCGCGCTGCTCACCTCCCCTCGGCCGCAACTCCTCGAAGCGCCCAGATCGTGCCCCTCGCCGCCTCGCGCGATCTCTCTCAGCAACCCTCTGAAGCGAAGCTAGGGCACGAAGCTTCCAGATCGTGCACCTCGCAACCTCGCGCGACCACGAAGCTTCTATCTCCTGCCCCTGTGCGCGACCACCAACCCCTCTCTGTATGGCTAAATCATCTTGTATTACTCTCTGTGATATGTAATACTTGAATTTTTCTATCTCTGGTCCTTGTTTCTTCAAAAACAGAGATAATCCTATCCAGCATGTTTGGATAGCAATCACTGATCATGTTACCATTCTGTAGCTGAAATAAATGTCCATTCTTCTTACCCTTTAGCTAAAAATCTTACAAAGTTGACTACAATACCTTTCTGTAGCTGAACTAAATGATCTTGTTTTTATGTATTTCATTTGTTATCTTTGTGTTTTTGTTCTGGTTGCATGAATAGCATGTTTAGAGACCCAGCATGCAGTTTATAACTATCTGAATAGCATGTTTAGAGAATTATAAAAGTATATGAGTGATGGCCAGATTGCAAATCCTTGCACCTTATAAGAGTAGGATTCAGATCTTGTCTTCGATTTCTAATGGCACTAGTCTTGTCTATAATTTAACCATTAATAAGTTGGTCACAATATACTGCATTAATTTAATTTGTGTTAATAATAGAGAAATGTTAAATTGACACTAATACCATGCAACATTTGGATATAGCTCTAAAGTTGACATGTCTCATTTGGATTTCAACATTTTTTCTTTGATAACTTATATTATTTTGGTTCTACATTTTACAGGAAACTTGCAAAACTTTGACTCTTTATATCCAATCAATGATAATCATTTCATTTAAGTTCTAATATATTGTCTTTATAAGATTCTAAATGTTGTTTTAAATATAGGGAAAAACATATGTTATATTTGTTGGACGTGAACCGGGAATTTATGAAACGTGGACAGAAGCTTCTGATCATGTTATTTGCTTTAAGGGGGCTATACACAAATCTTTCAAAAGTAGAGAGGAGGCAGAAAAAGCTTTTGAGGTATACTTAGATAAAAAATCTGCACCAACTTCCTTTGCACCAAGTCGAAATGAAATATCATGTACAACTTCAAGTTCAAGGTCAAGTTCAAATTTAGAGAGAAAGCTTTCAAAAACTGAAAAAATTATTAAGTTGAAATATGCATTGAAAAAGCTGGAACATCAGTTGGATTCTCTTATGATCAGTGATGATAATGATGATGATTAGGCATGTTGTTTCAAGTAGTTATATGAGTTGAATTTTAAACACTAATTTTATTTTGTGTGGTTGCAAGTGTTGTATCGAAATTAAAATGATACTTTAAGCAAAATTGTATTCATGATGTGGTTTGTTGCTATGGTAGAGTTGCTATTGTATTAATGATTTGCATCAAAATATTATTAATGCTAATAGTTTTAGCGTACTGCCTGTATGCCTGCTTGATGGCTATAATCGTCTCTTGCAATTGGAAAATTGTATTATCTAGAAATGATCTTGCAATTGTTTATAATCGTCTCTTGCAATTGGAAAATTGTATTATCTGGAACTGATCTTTAAGATGTATACTGTATAAGAAATTGTATTATCTTGAACTGATCTTGCAATTGTTTATAATTGAAGACTGCAATTAGTGGCTTTGTAGAGGAATGATTGAAGATTTGTTTGTTGTTAGAAGTGATAAGTCAACCGTACTGACTTAAAATGCTGTCATATCTGGTACTCATTCATATCATATTTGTCACTGAAGTGAGCATAATTCAACAAAAAAATCAATTTCAAACTAATTATACAATTAAAAAATAATTTTATAAAGTCTAGTACTGCAATACCACTAAGCTATTTATGAACATTTGTTTCCCTGCCATTATAAATCATTCACTTCAGCAAGACCTCGTACATCAGAAATACTGCAACCATGTAACATGTATGACAACTACTGTAAGTAAACAGACTCAGTCACTGAAGTAGGTGAAGTAAACAGACTCGTCTAACAATGTCATCATCCATATAATGCCATTGAGCCGCAGTAGGTGGAATCTGGTTGAGACAGATCTCTTGGCACAGATCTCTTGCTCCGAAATTTCTTTGAAACTGCAGGCTTCTTCCTATCTACCTTGGCTTTCTCCAATTTTGCAAGCCTCCTTTTCAGCTCACTGGTGTTGAACCTCGACTCAAGGTTGCAACTCTCCACACACTTGATTATTGATCTGAGGGCAGTCATCTTGAGATTGTTTGATTCTCGCTAGAAGAATATAAAATCACTTTCGTTAAAACATGATACCATTAAATTCTTAATAAAGATGGCTCAATAGACACAAGATTCAACCTTTCTAATACCAATAAATCAATAGTCTCAATAAGGAATTTGGGTAGCATACCAAAGCAGCAGGTGAGTTGTTTCCATCCTCTGATATGGAACTGGCTTTTCTCCTAGAGGCTTGGTGGTACTCTTTCAAAAGGGATTCAGGGGGGAAACGATTGCTTAAACCAGAATAATGAACAAAATAAATAGCTTCAATCTCCTTGATGGTATTTATCACTCAAAGGTTCAGACTTTAGTGAACATGTCTAAGAGAAAAAAAAAAGAATGCTAATAATAATAATAATCACAATTTTTCATTAATTATGCATCATGAAAGGAAATCAAGTGGCCAGAAACCAATTTTATCTAGCAGGAGCATGCCAACTTAAAAACACTCTTTTGAGTTTCATGACTTCATCAGAATGTGCCCCTTCGCTGTTATATTTCAAAAGGGGAAAAAGGAATCCTAATTTAATGAAATATATAAGACATGTTAAATCATTCTATCTTAAGGCGAGAGAAATTTAAAGACCAAATACTTCTAAGGAATACTGATATTACCTTGACAGTCCAATTCTTGTCCACCAACAAATTTGATGACTTCAAATCACGATGGACGATCGGAGGGTTGCAGCGATGAAGATAATTCACTCCCTTTGTCTATAAAACAATTAAAACACAAGACCACAACTATATACATACAACTAAAAGAGGGAATTGAATCACATTAACAGTCAAAAGCAATACCTCAACAAGAAGTAAATTTTCTTGTTTTTGTTTTTATCAAACTTACCTTTGTCAGCTTGCTAATAAGTTTTATCTTCCCTAACTTCACAAACACAGACCAAGCAAAAAATTTAAATAGCAACACCCAAATTTCATACAATCAACATCCAATTTGCAAAGAGTTCACAATAGCCTACTCAAATGTGAAAAACATGACAATAGTTCACAATAGGTATAAAAATGATTAAAGAGTTCAAAACAGCCAGCTCAAAGTTTCTGTTTCTGCATCACCAACACAAGGTTGTTTCTGCATCACCAACATAATATTCCCCCATCAAATTATTTGCTAACGAATATTGTTAGAACCTACAATAATAAATACAATTATTAATTTTAATATCTCAATGAATCAACCACTAATTTTAAATTAAAATTTGATAGTACTTGCCTGCTATAGATGCTAATTCTTCTTCATATGTGTCATCATCACTGTTGTGATGATTATCCAAATTTGATCTGACAATCTATACCATGTCAAATGTACACATTTAATAAAAGATATTGATTTGCAAATAATATTATCATACAAATGGAGAATTAATCGACACATACCCTTGTTGTAACATAGGACAATTGCGCTTGTCATGTGACACACCTCGATGGCCACATCCACGACATAACCGGGACTTTGAGGTTGACTTCTCCTTTGATGATTTCAATCTCTTCCCACATCCCTTTGTTCTTACTAAAGAAGGATCAATAATATTAGGGGACTCATCCATAGATTTCTTCCTTTGACCTCTATTGTCACATGTTTTACCAATGTTCATCTCTTTAATCTTATTGTAAATACAATCCAATTGTTCATCCAAGAAGTTTATCCCCTCATCAGTCAAAGATGCATCATCAATTAATACTGAAGCTTTATAAGATAACCTTGAGTGCCTTGACATCAAAATCCTATCTGGATCATCAATAAAATTTTGCACCCCCAAAGCATATATTGCTCCAACCTTTGCATCTCGTGTCCATCGTTTGAGTATATACTTATCAGACAAATGAAACACTTGGTTGATACGAAAAAAAGCTAACATATGCCTGCATGGAATGCCATCAAACTCAAATTTTCTACAGCTACAGGATATGTTATCCCTCTGTTTGTCATGCATGAGTACCCTTGGTTTAGAGGAAGAACTACTTTGAAAATTCATCACATGATAAACCACTGAGTCAAGTCCCATAGATACTTGTTGAACATAATAACCATGACTCTCACTCATTTCAATTTGAAACTCCACCCATTTCTTTTTCGTATACAACTTAACCATTTGAGTTTCCATTGGCCAGTTTGTCTTAATCGTAGGATGCTCATTCATATCAATATGATCTGCAACTAACTCATTGTGTCTTTGGTGTCTCAGTGCCCTATTGAAACGGGTGATAAATGTCATCAATGAATTTTTATTTGAGACATATCTCTTGAAAAATGCATGGGAGCCTTCAGATCTCTGACTACTTGACATTCCAGCACAAAATACATGGCTAAAATAAGCTGGCACCCACTTATGTCGCAATTCATACATCAAAAATAACCAATCATTTTTCTCTAAGTTAGCACACTTGATAACCTCTTCCCATGAATGCTCAAATTCATCAGGTGTTGTAGAATTTCTAATAACATTATTTATACTTTGATAGTAGTCACGAAAAGTCAAAGGATGCAATTTTTCTGAAAATTTGTTCAATATGTGCCACAAACAATATCTATGCACTGTTTGAGGGAAAACTTGGGCAATGACTTTTGTCATAGCAGGAACATGATCAGTGATAATCACATTTGGTGCACCTTTAGGCATGGCTTCTATGAACTTGTTAAGCAGTCATACAAAAGATTCAGTTTTTTCATCACTTATAAAGTCACAACCAACTATAATTGTCTGGTGATGATAATTCACTCCTACAAATGGTGGAAAAATCAACCCACATTTGTTGGTGTTATATGTTGTATGAAATACAACCACATCACCGAATACACTATATGTCGTTCTTGATACATGATCGACCCAAAAACATCTACTGAATTTGTTATCTGAATCAGTCTGGTATTCAAAGAAAAAAGCTGGATTTTTCTCTTTCTCAGATGCAAATAGCTCAAGTAGTGTTTCAGCATCGATACCCTTTTGTTCATCCCTTAGCTCTTTCTCAAAATTTCTAATATCTCTTTCTGTAAAACCTACTTGCTCGGGCCCTCCATATTCTATCTCCAATAATCGCATTTGTTGACAAGTTGGCACATTGGCCTCTGAAAACCGTTGAGTCAATATTTTTTTTGCTGCTGAAACATGACGATGTGAGCGTAGCAAATGCACCTTTGAAGGAGTTGATAATGGATGATTATGACCTTCCGTGAAATTAGTGACAACCCATGCAGATCCAGTTTGTTTCTTGACAAGTGAAATCTTTGACTTACAACCAGTTCTAACTTCACCACGTGTTCTTTCCCTTGTCCGTTGATCACCTTTTGCTTGTTTATTCCGTTGATCATCCGTATGCCCTTCTTTAAAGCATACAAATGTTTTCCACACAACCTCATTTGTTATCTTATTTTTCTTGCTACTATTTATCCTTGCTGTCACGCCCCCAGAGGAGTCCCTGTCCGAGAAAATTTCGGCAACACCACCCCTGTACGGCGGACAATCAAAAAAATTCTACAAGGACTAAATACTCAGCCACAGGCGGCTGGAATCATAACTGTAAATAAAAAAAAAAACATACACACGCAGTTTATATATATAAAATCAGCCTCTGGCTGTCACAACCACGCAGTTGATAATAGCAACATAAAATAAATATACTCTGACTCGAAATCCACCCTACTCCACTACACCCGTAAAGCTCAAAACCGACGTACTCACCTCTTCTGCCGTCCAGGCAGGTACGTAGTAGAATAGAATCCAAAAATCACATCAAGAGTTCATCAAACAAAAATAATCCATACACATTCCATAAATAAAGATCCAAAACCAGAATAAGACAACGTTCTATATGGAAAAAACCAAAATATCAATAAGACTCAAACCAGCAGAGAACTGGCTCTACGTGCTGATGGGGGGCCAGCGACTGGAACTCCTCACAGCCTCAACTGAAAATAATCAACAATGGAGGCGGGTGAGTCCAAAACTCAGCAGATTGATATGCAAAGTAAAGAAATAACACCTAACACTAATCATGCAGTCTCCTGATAAAGATAAAGGTAAATGCAAACCAAGAAGACAGAGAGAATCAGACTAACCAGACCCAGAAAGGACAAACAACCGAAGGTATAAGACCAGATGCACGCTAATCAAGGTATCCAAGCAACGTAGGATATAAGTGCAACAAACACAAACACAACAATAAATGCATCACGCATATGATGCCAATGTCATGGTCACCCCGACGCCAATCACCCAACTCACAACATAAGTGGGACCGAGTGGGTAGGGTTACCGTGCACTCAGAACACTACTCACGATGAGTGATCGAGTGGACAGGATATACATATCATTCTACCCCAAATCATAAATGGGGAGCGCAATGCTCTCATCTCCCGGACACTATGACGGGGAGGAACCTCTAACGTGCTACACGCTGCGTCACACACTACCCATGAGCGGATCAACGAAGCACCGAAGAGCGTGCTACCACGCTGTGTTCCGCTACCCATGAGCGTCACAACGGAGCACCGAACAGTGATGAAATTGGCAAAGTGCTCGACAATAAAGGAGCAATCAATCACTCAGCATGCAATCATGCGAATGGTGCATGTCACTAAACATAGTAATATACTAACCAATCTCTGGACATATCATAATGTGCACCAAAGCAAATGAATCATATCAAGGTATCTGATCATATAAGGTATCCAACCTAGGTCCTGACATGGTAAAATATGGTTATATCACTACCCATGAGCATGTGGAATCAGGTACATACATGGAATGCAAAATAAATCAATCAATCAAACATATACCAAGATTTGGGTAGTGATTAACCGGAATAGATAAGAACCATAATTAATGAAACATGTTAATTCCATTACTAAGCATATCAAAGACAACAAAAGTCAAAAGTACCCGCCTCCGAAAATAGAAAGGTCCAAATCTGACTCCGAGATACTCGTCTCGCGTCAAAATCCTGTATCCAATAAATAAATATTTTATTTAACTACACTCAAATGCATGACCAAATAAAAAAAATTCCTTGAGGCTCAATTAGGGTAAAACCCTAATAAATCTAACCATCTAGTAATCCAATTTATCCATAATTCGATACATAAACCATACCTCAAGCTCAGCCAAAACGTGTACTGCCTGAAGGAGGTCCTTGGATTAATCCAAGGTACTGCTGGATCAAAGAGAAGTCCACAACACATAACCTTTCAACTCCACATGGCACAATAACTATACCTCACAGCCGTGTTTATTGCTCCACAACCCTCAGCTAGTTGCTCTTCCTCTCCACTGGTCAGAGGTGATGAACGATCTAGCAAAGATGGCAGATGATCCAGACTAGGGCACAACGTGACTGAACTAGATCCAATGGCTGGAACAGTGAGGTGCAGAGGTGTGGCAGCAGCAAAACTAGGGCACCGGCAGAAGAAAGCTTGCGGTCGCCAATCAGAATGATGGTCCAGCGCTAGTCCTAGGGCACAACGAGGACAGCATCGACACTGCTCTGGCGTCGGCCCACAATAGCTGTCAGCGGTGCATGAGTGCCGGCGAGGAGAAAACATTGGCGTCGGGGAGAAGAGAAGAAACTTGGGGCTCGGCACAGAACCTCTCCTTGGCCGAGGGTGACTCCGAGGGAGGAAGAAGCTTGCCCGACTAACATTGGCCCTTTCCTTCCGACGATCGGGAGGCATAATCCGACGATCGGACAAAGTGGCGAAATCGGGGAAAAGAAAAGGCGACGCTCTGAACAGTTAGGGTTCGGTCTCAAACTGCGTCGACTGTCGTGATTCCCCGGTGGTCGGCGGCGACTTGTGCAACGAAGATCGGCGTGTCAGAGAAGAGGATCGGGCAGTGGCGAAGGAAGAAGGGGAAGAGCTCTGCTCGACGATCGGAGGGAAAGCTCTAGGACTGAGGAAGACCGGCGGCAGCGCTGCTCCGGGCGGAGGGAGAGGCGATCGGCGCTGTGCCAAGACGCGGCAGAGAGGAAGAAGAGAAAAGAAAAAGAATAAGAAAATAAAAAGGAAAAGGAAAAATAAAATAAAATTTTCCTCATTAAAACAGGGTAGCCTAAACAGGCTTTTCCGGACCCCGTTTTCATCCCCGTTAACTCGTCCATACGAGCTCCGAAAAATTCCCGAAAAATTTCCAAAAATTCCTGAAAATTCCCTTATTAATATTCGCCTATTTTCGGTATTTTACATTCTCCCCCACTAATAAAAATTTGGTCCCCAAATTTCGTTATCTACCATCAGCAAGTACTAACAACAGATATAGAGTATATATGCTGAACGGTAAATAAATCACATACCTCAAGTGAAAAGATAGGGATATCGAACTCGGATCGTATCCTCGAGCTCCCAAGTAGCCTCCTCGTCCGAATGATGCTGCCATCCGACTTTAACCATCCGGACAGTCTTGTTCCTCAACTGACGCTCTTTCCGGTCCAGAATCCATACCGGAATCTCCTCATAAGTGGCGTCAGGCTGAACTGGAACTAAGACATCTGTCAGCACATGTGTCGGGTCAGGTACATATCTACTCAGCATAGATACATGGAATACATCGTGCACGCCTACCAAGGACGGCGATAGTGCCAACCAGTAAGCTACTGCTCCAATCCTTTCCGAGATCTGGAAAGGTTCAATGTACCGTGGAGCTGGCTTACCTCTGAGGTCAAATCTCTTCACCCCTTTCGTGGGCGAAACTCGCAGAAATACATAGTCACAAATGGAGAACTCAAAGTGTCTCCGACTCGGGTTAGCATAACTCTTCTGGCAGTTTTATGCTTTTGACATTCTCCGTCTGATAATACGGACCAACTCTGCCTCACGTTGAGCCCTATGAGGTCTCAACAACTGGGTCTCTCGGATTCTCGTCCTGATCGACGACTGAGCAATCATCGTAACAAGAATACCCTGCTCTGTCTGTCCCTGCTCCTCAATGTCTAACTCAGAGAATCGAATCAAATCATGACCACAACTCGGTGGCAAGCTAAAGTCCCTCGGGACCTCTAGCTAAGCGCATCGCAACCACATTAGCTTTCCCGAGTGATAGCTAATGGTACAATCAAAATCCTTCAGAACTCCATCCATCTCCTATCGAAGATTAAGTTCCTCCCGAGTGAACAGATATTCGAGACTCATGTCGATGAGAATCTCAATGTAATATCATACAGGTATGCCGCCAAATCTTCGTGGCAAAATAATAACGGCCAACCTGATCACGAATCGAGTATTTTCTTCTCGGGCCCCTCAACTATCGAGAAGCATATAAGAATACTCTACCGTGCTGCACCAGAACAGTAGACGCATCGGTGTAGAGGACAAATTCGTCCTCTTCCGTAGGTAAAACCAAAATCAAAGCCGACACTAGTCTCCGCCTCAGCTTCTAGAAGCTGGTCTTGCTCCTCACCAAGTAAACTTCACGTCTTTCATGGTCACGCGTGAAAATAGCATAGCTATGCGGAAGAAACCCTCGGCGAAAGGTCTGTAATATCCTGCGAGTCACAAAAGTGCGGATCTCCTACACTGATTTCGGCTGCTCCCAACGGTAACAACCTCTATCTCCTGTGGAACCACGGTACACTCCTACTGGTGACCGTGTGTCCCAAACATCATAACAAAAGACAATCCAAACCAGCACTACTGATAATCACATATAGATGTTCTCGTCGAATTATCTCTAGATCTATGCAAAGGTAGTGTACGTGACTCACCTCGGATCCGTAATAGATCACAACATCGTCCACAAAATAATGGACACCTATCCAAACATCCTCGACATACCAGGATCACCGAGTCCCTGAAAACATCTAAGACACTGTAAGCCTATATGGCAAAAACCAATACACATAATGTCCGTATCACAGACATTCCTATTCATAAGATCTTCAATAATAAATCGAAAAAAATCTGATCATCAATACCATAAATCACCAAAGAATAAATCCTCCAAGGTGAGAGCAACGCTCTATCACAAGAAACACCACATATGTGGAAGCAACGCTCTACCACAAGAAATCCTCAATATGTGGGAGCAACACTCCACCACAAATAATCTGAAATATGTATCTGCAATAAATATAGGAGCAATGCTCCGCTACCAGCAATCCGTGATATGTGGGAGCAACGCTCCACCACAAAATAATACATAAGTACCCCAAGGCACCTAACTATCCAGCTAGAGGCTGTACAAGATCTCCCTACCACAATTCACTGTGGTTAGCCTAGGCTATAACAACCTAGTAATTAATCAAATCCATCATCAACTCTATCAGCATCCTAGTGGGTCATCCACTGATAGGAAAATTAATTGATGGGTTAATTCAACAAATAACATAATGCAGTCACTCCACATTCTGCATTCAGTATAAGTAGAATCATCATACTGCTACCAATGTATACACCTAGCACACATGCTCACACAACATATGTATGATCAACAAAATCCTCCAATTATTATACACCAAACATATTCACAACTCAGGTATATTCAGTATGATATCTCCAACAATGCATACCGAACCCGTGTGCAAAATCAACATAGGTAAAATCAACAATACACCTCAAACCACACTCACATGACATATTTTCACCTATGCCAAGAGTATATCCAACATATACTTCCAATAAAGCATACTAAACACAGGTGCACTCACAAATCAAACATAATCAAAAAGATACCTCAGATATCACACCAAACACATATGTACATATCACAACTCAGATTAAATCGACAAAATGCCTCCATCAAAACACCACTGATGTAATTATACTACATCTCGGATTTAATCAACAAGATATCTTCAATAATACCTCCAGATTCATACACCCAACCACATATCTATGATCCACAAGGAACCTTCAAACCATAACAGAACAGGAATACATATACTACTTGCAAATAGACAGTCTACCACAGGACTCCTACAACCCAAAACAATCATGATATACATGCAAAATCAGCATACCAGCTCAATCACAGAGACCAACCTTATGCTACCAACACTCATGGGTTACCGGTATATCTAAACAAAATTCATGCATATGTATCAAGCATGAATACATCAATCAAAGGCAACCCAAAAATAAAGCAGCCTAATCATCCAATAACAACCCTGCTCTAGGTTCAAAGGAACTGGTATCGGACAAAAAAAATATACACACCGTGGTATAACATTGCCAGTCAATGTCATACACTACCAAGACTATATCCCATGGGAAAATTTTATCATCATAAATCCAAATGTACTCTTCCAGTTTACACTAGTAAGGATTGTATCTCATAAGTGTTAAGCAATTAGCTCTACACTTCCTTACACCAGCGGGGTCACATATCCCAACACACCTTCTAAGTTATCTAACCAAGTATATACAGTCCACGGTCAAAGTCTTCATGGAATAGGATACATCGATCCTTTATAAACTATCCAAGCCGATAATGATATATGGCTAAATCAGTCATTTTCACGTCAGTACAAAACATGTACTCAAATGTGCTCTAGATACATAACTAAGCACAAATAACCTAAAGGTTCGAAACTCTAAAAATAGAATATGGCAATCCTCTACTGATCACCCTACAAAACTAAATCATTCATCTACTAACTAATCAAGAATACCTTAATCCTCCACAAGCAACTAAGGTATATCCAACCACATAATATCATATGTATAAATGTGTACAACCCAAAAGAAAAAGTCAATATTTAGGAACATCAAGACACTCTCATTTTCATCCTCAAAAATATCAGCCCACATAATATCAGATGAATCAGTCTCTACTCCCCATGAGGGCAAGTTAGCATTCAAAACATCAAATCATTATTTATCCACATAGTCCAATATCAGAGGAAGCAATTATCCATTTTATCATCCTTTTAACTAACCACAACTAACCCGATTATTAAAATCTCATAGGCACACTCAACCATAAACTCTCTAGCACCCAATTTATAATCTGATCACCAACCATAATCATCAAACCTGTGAATATCATAAATGACACTCACTATGTCACCATCAATGACAACCCAAATATAAATCATCAAAATAGTTATCCACTAATAGATCATCAAAACAAATATCTAGTAATTGATCATCAGACAACCACATAACATTTACTCTCATAAATCATTAGAAATCAACATATCATAATATATGATCTCACAATATCCCTCAACCTCAAACCATTCTCAACAATGATCAAACATGGTAACTCCCAAAATGAAAAATTTTCTATCGTATCGAGTACTCTAATATCCAAAAGATATGAGTATAAAAACTCAACTGTCTAAGTCAACAGGAATAGGTAAGTGTCATCCACTACCCAACTAACAATAGCAGAGACTGGTATGTGCCTCCATCTCCTACTAGTAGTAACAGAAGATAAAACTACTGATGCTATGATAAGAAAATCACTAGAGATAATAATCCTTGATATCTATTAAAGTCAATCATGCTCAATGGATAACCCATCACATGTAATATGTGCTACAACATCCAGACAAGTACTAAATAAAGAATGCTAATACCTGTCATAAACTATAAAATTAAACATCATACCTATATGCCGTCTGGAGATGTTCCATCGCTGTCCAGTCCCCAACTTCAGACCTCAAAATTTCGAACACGAAAATCATCGATAATCCATATAATCCGAAACAGAACTCCAACACATATACATAATGGAAAAATCCGTGTAATCCAAAATAACTACCCAGTTTGACTCGCAAACTTGGGTTAACCCAAAAATCCAGAATACCAAAAGCAGGTATCATAACCCGCTCTGATACCAATGAATTGGTATCAGCCAAATCTCGAAAATCTGCATCACACAAATAAAAACAAGTATCGCCCAAACCTTGGCGCTTTGATACCAATAATAAATTGGTATCAGATTTTCCCAAAAATCCAAAATACGTAAACAAAGAATCGCAAAACATGCGCTCTGATACCAAATAAATTGGTATCAAATAAATCTCAAAAATCCAAAACGTATAGCAAGTATCGTATACCTGCTCTGATACCACTAAATTGTCACGCCCCCAGAGGAGTCCCTGTCCGAGAAAATTTCGGCAACACCTCCCCTGTACGGCGGACAATCAAAAAAATTCTACAAGCACTAAATACTCAGCCACAGGCGGCTGGAATCATAACTGTAAATAAAAAAAAAAAAACATACACACGCAGTTTATATATAAAATCAGCCTCTGGCTGTCACAACCACGCAGTTGATAATAGCAACATAAAATAAATATACTCTGACTCGAAATCCACCCTACTCCACTACACCCGTAAAGCTCAAAACCGACGTACTCACCTCTTCTGCCGTCCAGGCAGGTACGTAGTAGAATAGAATCCAAAAATCACATCAAGAGTTCATCAAACAAAAATAATCCATACACATTCCATAAATAAAGATCCAAAACCAGAATAAGACAACGTTCTATATGGAAAAAAAAACCAAAATATCAATAAGACTCAAACCAGCAGAGAACTGGCTCTACGTGCTGATGGGGGGGCCAGCGACTGGAACTGCTCCGGACAGCCTCAACCTGAAAATAATCAACAATGGAGGCGGGGTGAGTCCAAAACTCAGCAGGTACAGTTGATATGCAAAGTAAAGAAATAACACCTAGCACTAATCATGTCTCCTGATAAAGATAAAGGTAAATGCAAACCAAAGAAGACAGGAGAGAATCAGTACTAACCATGAAAGGACAAACAGTCCGAAAGGTATAGAAGACCTGATGCATGCCAATCAAGGTATCCAAGCAATGCGCAGGATATAAGTGCAACAAACACAAACACAACAATAAATGCATCATGCATATGATGTCATGGTCACCCTGACGCCAGTCAACCAACTCACAACATAAGTGGGACCGAGGGTAGGGCTGTGACAACCGCACACTCAGCAACACTACTCCGATGAGTGATCGAGTGGACGGATGCTGTCCATATCATTCTACCCCAAATCATAAATGGGGAGCGCAATGCTCTCATCTCCCGCAATCCGACGTGCTACCACGCTGCGTCACACACTACCCATGAGCGGATCAACGGAGCACCGGAAGAGTCAAACCGACGTGCTACCACGCTGTGTCCGCTACCCATGAACGTCACAACGGAGCACCGAACAGTGATGAAATTGGCAAAGTGCTCGACAATAAAGGAGCAATCAATCACTCAGCATGCAATCATGCGAATGGTGCATGTCACTAAACATAGTAATATACTAACCAATCTCTGGACATATCATAATGTGCACCAAAGCAAATGAATCATATCAAGGTATCTGATCATATAAGGTATCCAACCTAGGTCCTGACATGGTAAAATATGGTTATATCACTACCCATGAGCATGTGGAATCAGGTACATACATGGAATGCAAAATAAATCAATCAATCAAACATATACCAAGATTTGGGTAGTGATTAACCGGAATAGATAAGAACCATAATTAATGAAACATGTTAATTCCATTACTAAGCATATCAAAGACAACAAAAGTCAAAAGTACCCGCCTCCGAAAATAGAAAGGTCCAAATCTGACTCCGAGATACTCGTCTCGCGTCAAAGTCCTGTATCCAATAAATAAATATTTTATTTAACTACACTCAAATGCATGACCAAATAAAAAAAATCCTTGAGGCTCAATTAGGGTAAAACCCTAATAAATCTAACCATCTAGTAATCCAATTTATCCATAATTCGATACATAAACCATACCTCAAGCTCAGCCAAAACGTGTACTGCCTGAAGGAGGTCCTTGGATTAATCCAAGGTACTGCTGGATCAAAGAGAAGTCCACAACACATAACCTTTCAACTCCACATGGCACAATAACTATACCTCACAGCCGTGTTTATTGCTCCACAACCCTCAGCTAGTTGCTCTTCCTCTCCACTGGTCAGAGGTGATGAACGATCTAGCAAAGATGGCAGATGATCCAGACTAGGGCACAACGTGACTGAACTAGATCCAATGGCTGGAACAGTGAGGTGCAGAGGTGTGGCAGCAGCAAAACTAGGGCACCGGCAGAAGAAAGCTTGCGGTCGCCAATCAGAATGATGGTCCAGCGCTAGTCCTAGGGCACAACGAGGACAGCATCGACACTGCTCTGGCGTCGGCCCACAATAGCTGTCAGCGGTGCATGAGTGCCGGCGAGGAGAAAACATTGGCGTCGGGGAGAAGAGAAGAAACTTGGGGCTCGGCACAGAACCTCTCCTTGGCCGAGGGTGACTCCGAGGGAGGAAGAAGCTTGCCCGACTAACATTGGCCCTTTCCTTCCGACGATCGGGAGGCATAATCCGACGATCGGACAAAGTGGCGAAATCGGGGAAAAGAAAAGGCGACGCTCTGAACAGTTAGGGTTCGGTCTCAAACTGCGTCGACTGTCGTGATTCCCCGGTGGTCGGCGGCGACTTGTGCAACGAAGATCGGCGCGTCAGAGAAGAGGATCGGGCAGTGGCGAAGGAAGAAGGAAAGAGGAGAAGAGGATCGGCTCGGCACCGGCTGTGGCTCGCGCTCGCCGGCGCTTGGGCAGGGACGGAGGAGAAGGGCGGCATCGGCGGAGATGCTAGGGCTGAGAGGAGAAATCGTCGAGCGAAGGGAAGGTTAGGGCACGCGAGAGGAATAAGAGAAAAGAAAAAGAATAAGAAAATAAAAAGGAAAAGGAAAAATAAAATAAAATTTTCCTCATTAAAACAGGGTAGCCTAAACAGGCTTTTCCGGACCCCGTTTTCATCCCCGTTAACTCGTCCATACGAGCTCCGAAAAATTCCCGAAAAATTTCCAAAAATTCCTGAAAATTCCCTTATTAATATTCGCCTATTTTCGGTATTTTACACTTGCACTAAATCCGGATTCGCGTGCATATTGGTTATAGAATAAAAATGCTTCATCTATTGATGAGAATTACATTCCATATTTTGGCTTTCGCTCATCTGCAACTTGAGGAATGTATAACTGATCTTCAACATGATTTTCACCCATTGCTATGAAATTTCAGATGCAGATGAAATTAAATTCTGCATATCATTATCAAATATCATTATCAAATAGCCAGAAAAAACATTGAAAGAGTGATACTTCAATGCTATTCATGCAACCAGAACAAAAACACAAAGATAACAAATGAAATACTTAAAAACAAGATCATTTAGTTCAGCTACAGAAGGGTATCGTAGTCAGCTTTGTAAGATTTTTAGCCAAAGGGTAAGAAAAATGGACATTTATTTCAGCTACAGAATGATAGCATGATTAGTGATGAAAATCATGAAAAGGGAAAATCATGAAAAGGCAAAGGTCCTTGTTTCTTCAAAAACAGAGAAAAATTCAAGTATTACATATCACAGAGAGTAATACAAGATGATTTAGCCTTACAGAGAGGGGTTGGTGGTCGCGCACAGGGGCAGGAGATAGAAGCTTCGTGGTCGCGCGAGGTTGCGAGGTGCACGATCTGGAAGCTTCGTGCCCTAGCTTCGCTTCAGAGGGTTGCTGAGAGAGATCGCGCGAGGCGGCGAGGGGCACGATCTGGGTGCTTCGAGGAGTTGCGGGCGAGGGGAGGTGAGCAACGCGAGGAAGGAAGCCAACGAAAAGCAAAAGTCGATCTGGAAGCTTCGTGCCGAAAGAGATCGCGCGAGGCGGTGAGGGGCACGATCTGGACGCTTCGGAGGAGTTGCGACCAAGGGGAGGTGAGCAGCGCGAGGAGGAAGGAAGCCAACGAAAAGCAAAAGTCGTGCGGCTTGCCCTAGCTTCGACCCTTCTGTCTTGTGCGAGGAGGCTTGTGCGAAGAGAAGCTTCAGGTGAGCGGCGCGAGGAAGGAAGCCAACGAAAGGCAAAAGTCGATCTGGAAGCTTCGTGCCGAGAGAGGTCGCGCGGCTTGCCCTAGCTTCGACCCTTCTGTCTTGTGCGAGGAGGCTTGTGCGAAGAGAAGCTTCACATGGACTTTTGCTTTTGTTAATAAGAGTGATTTTCCACGTTTGCAGCGCCAGATCGTCGCGTCGCGCACAGGCGCGTTTTTGAAGTCCCGCAGGCTAACAGGATTGTATATATATATAGAGAGAGAGAGAGAGAGAGAGAGAGAGAGAGTAATCTTACTATAAGATCTTACAGTCGGGACACTAAGATTATAATTTTTCTCATGGATTTGAGTCTCGTGGAGAAAACTCGAAATAGGGACGGAAATCTTCAATTTTTTCGGAGATGAGGACGGGTTCAAAAAAAATTTTAAGGATAGGAGCGGATTCAAGATAGGTATGGAGATACTGTTCCTAATCCGAATCCGTCTGAAAATAATAATAATAATAATAATAATAATTATTATTATTATTATTATTATTATTATTATTATTATTATTAAATATTAATAATAGTATCATTAGATAATATTGATAATAATATTAATATAAATTTTTTAAAAAAATATTAATAAAAAATTATTATTAATATTAATATTTGATCCCATTGATTTGGATTCGGGGATTTTTGAATCTAAAAAAATGGAGATAGGTGCAGAGATGGAGGTGAGGATGGAATTCGAGGACGGGGATAGGGATAGGGATCACAAATCTGTCTCTGTCATATCCCATTGTCATCTGTACGGGGCACACCTCAAAAAGAAAATTTTAGTTTGAATTTTTTTTACTTAATATTATAACCTAAGCTCTATACCCAAAAAAAAATAAAATCTTATTGAATAAACAACAAAAAATTATATATATATATATATATAGAGTGTTGATATTGTGCGCGACGTGCACAGTGCGCGACTGTGCACGTCACGCACAATATCAAGTTTCTTTTTTTTTTAATTATTATTTTTTAAATATTTTAAATTTAAAAAATTCAACATTTTCTTATATAAATTTCTAATACATTAATATATCCCCTCAACCTATTACAATACTCAATAAATACTTAAATTAATTTTATTTTAATTTTTTTTAAAACCAAATACTATAACCTAATTGGGAAGCCTGAACCCTAGAGGTAAAATATATATATAAAAAAAAACTTTGATACTATAACCCAAAATCTGAACCCTAGAAGTAAAATCTAAAAAAAATAACTTTGATACTATAACCCAAAGCCTGAACCCTAGAGGTAAAATCTAAAAAAAAATAGCTTTGATACTATAACCCAAAGCCTGAATCCTAAATAGCTTTGATACTATAACTCAAAGTTTGAACCCTAAAGGTAAAATCTAAAAAAAATAATTTTGATACTATAACTCAAAGCCCGAACCTAGAAATAAAATTTTTAAAAAATATTTTAATTACTTTTTTAATTCAAAAATTAAAAAAAAATAAATAAAAACAAAAATAAAAAACTAAAACGATTGATATCTGCGCGCACACAGTCGCGCACTGTGCGGGCGCGCAGAATATCAAAACCGTATATATATATATAGAGGGTGTTCGGATGTTTGAGCGAGTCATGGACGAAAGTCACTCATGAAAGTTGAGTAGCATAACATAGCCCTATAAACCCCTTATATTAGTAGCTCTGTGAGTGACTAAGGAGGGCAGGATTCCCGAATCATTTCCACGTGTCCTGACCTATGAGAGTCACAGACGACGTCACTGATATAGGGAGTGCATCACATCAACTTCGAGATATATTTCATCGTATGGCCACATTAAGTAATATAAATATTTATAATTTATTTTTCATTTTTTAGGCAGGTGGGCTAAGGCAATTCAGCCACCCGACCCATCATGCTCAATACAACTCACCTGATCACGTGACTTACTCGGTGTCCCATGAGCCAGAACGATTCATGGCGCTTGGCAGACGAAATGGGTGTTGACGCATAACTGATTAGCTCCTATCTCTTTCTCTAATACTAGCTATTATGTACCGGACTTTGTCTCCGGAATCATGATATCACAGTAAGATATTTAATTTATCATTCAGATATTTATGATTCGAATCTCAATTACGATATATTTATAAAAAAAAATTTCTCAAAATAAAAGGCGTAATTAAAAGATACTGGACTTCTGAACTGATCATTGTATGTACTTTTCAATTTATCCTGATGATCGGTATAAAATTTTTATAAGACAAGGTTGATTATTTTAAAATTAATCAATAAGATTAATTAAAATTATCATTTTTTATTATATACCAGATTTTATAAGAACTCCAAGTAAGCATGCTTACACAAGAATAAAATAGATGATCCTCTAAAAAGTCCTCCTATTATATTTATTTTTGAATATTATCTATTTGTTCTCTTGAAACAGACTACCAGTTAGTGTATAAGATATTGTTAATTTAAAACTTAGGATTTAAATTTTAACATAATCAAGAGAAATATTTTTCTTATCTGATGAGTCAGTATTTTAAAAAATTAATAGTCATATGTAATTATTCGATGAGTCATTATTTTCAAAATAAATAATCACCTATAATTTATCTCTTACTACGTATTAACTTAGACAAATTGACGGTAACGTTGACGGTAACGTTGGGCGGACATGGTGGTCTTTTGAAAGCTCGTTTTTCTAATTAATGTTTTGAAACCTTATCCTTTTCGGTAATACAGAGCTTAATTTAATCACTCTGCGTTACGACGTGACGTCTTACGTAAAATAGAAAGTTGTGCTTGTACACGCTGTTGCTGCTGCCGGCCTACTCACACGCCAACGCGGACCGCCCACTTCTAACGCCCGCCCCGTTCTTCTCCTTATGATCGTTGGCCCCACCCAGTTCAATTGGGGAGAGAACGATGGGGAGGTCTGTCACTGCTACTGCCTTCGCTCTTCCGCTTGTCAATCTTCCATCTTCGTCACGGCGTTCGCATCGATCCTCGTGATTCGATCGCTTCGTCAGCCCATGGCGTCCCTCTCCGCCTCCCAGCCTCTCTGCTTCCCCGTCGATGCCGGTGGTCGCGGAGACGGCCGCTCGCCGTCCTTTCTCGATCTCAGGTGAACACCGTCTCTTTTCTTCCTCGGCGATTGTGTGGGTTCCATTTGCTTTCCAACTTTCTAGGGTTAGCAATTACTTTGTTTCATAGAGATAGAGAGAGAGTAACAGAGATTGTGGTGCTGATATAGCGTTTTTGCAATGAGGGAGAGGTAGTGGTAAATGATAGTGAGAGTGCGTGAGAGACAGAGAGAGAGGGTTATGCTGCTACCCGACCCACCATTTGTTGTTACGATCAGGTTTGGGTTTGATCGCCGACTCGGGAATGGGAAGAAGACGAGGCACGTGGGGACTCCTCCCCCGTCCGTGGCTTCCCCCACCATGAAGCGGGATTCCCTGCCCGATTCCAACGTTAAGGTCTGTTCTCCTTCACCTCGACTATGAATTGTAGCAGCGGAGCCTGTCGGACAGATGCTGAGCTGCCGCCGCATCCTGATCATGTTCCTGTTTCTTCGTGTTGATTGTTTTCTGTTTCCCTTTACTCCTAACTCGGTTCGGTTTTGTTGATTTTTTGACATCATGGGGGCAAATGTAAATCCAGATCCTCAGGCTTGCTCGGGAGAAGTTTGTCAAGGAGATCACTTTCAGTTCTGATGATAAAGATGTGTCACTAGCCAAGGTACTTTGATTATCTTGAATTTGCATGCCGCCCGGTAGTTGAATCATTGAATCTTTAATTGACTCTTTAGAATATTTGGGGCACAATGTTGCAAACTAACTTGTATTTGTATCAAAAGTTGCCTTTGTTGGTAAGTAGTACTTAAGCATGCCTACTGGAGCTCGACAACCAAGAAACACAAAAGGCACTTCTAGTTTGACTGGAACTGCATTTATTTGATTCCTTAACCATTAATAACTTGTATCAAGGAAGAGAGTCCATGTGAGCAAGATGCATGAGTCGAGTCAGCAAATTACCGTATATTACATCTGGCGATACATGTTTTTTGTCCCATGCAACGCTTTTTCTTCTTTCAAATAGCTTCAAAGTGTGCTTTAATCAGTTCTAGCATGCAGATTTCCAATTGTCAAGAGAAGAGAGAAGAGAAGAGTGGAATACTAAAGAAGAAAACTAAAGGAGAAATATCTGCAGTGAAAAAACACTAGTGTTTGTAAGGCTGTTTTAAATTTGTTAGAACTGCAACTTTAAAATAGTTTGAATTATATAAACTTATAATCTCATTGTTGAACTTCAGATAATAGGATATATAGCTTACACTGTATGCCGAACCATATCTAAATATAGAATTGCTAATTCTTATGTCAATATTTTCTGAGTTCTTGATAGGCTAATACGTATGCTTAGTTTTTTTTATGGTGGCAAACCGTTCCTTTTCCAGTATGTTTGACATTTCTTTGAGATGCAAGATTCACATCCTGAAATAGGTGTTAACAACATTCTCTTTACTCCTTTTGCTAATTCTGTTAGTATTTACAAAGTGCTGTTGTTCTTGATTAATCACCTAACTTTTTTTGTAGGCTATGTTGCTTGTCGCTGCAGAAGATGAAGCTTTCATGTCACTGAATCGAGATATGGATGCACGTGCATTATGGAATGAAAGGGAAGGTGCAACCGACCAATTTAATGATCAATCAGAAGTTGAGGATGTTGGAGAAATATCTTTAGCTGGGAAGAACATATCTGGGTGGTTAAATGAGTTGGATGTGTTAGCAAAAGAAGTTGAAGCAGATTTAATCTCGAGAGAGATAGGTTGCCATCTACTTGAAGTGTTGGAGGCTGTAAACTTTGTTCTCTTTAAATCAAGAGGTTTCAAAAGATATCCTGTTCTAGTAGATTCAAAATTTTCATACTTGCATACAATGCTTAACACTGGATGTGGGAGCGGTAAGTCTTTTCTATCTTTCACTCTGCAACGACTGACTAATTTTTGTTGCTAGAACAAATGGTTCTTCAACTCATACTGCCATGGAATCTTTTTATGTTAACAGACATAATGTTCAGCGTCATATATGTTGAAGTATGTCAAAGGCTTGGTGTTGCCATTGTGGGCTCTCCAGTTGGAGAGGATTTTTTGATTTGGCCACAGTCTGGGAATTCAGCGGTGTGTTATTTTTTCTATGTACTTATATACTCAAAGGCAACTTAAACTATACACTTGTATAGAAAAAACAAATAGCGTGTATTTGTTTCAGCTGTTTGTGGTTTGTTTCTATTTCTATCTAGCATCGGTAAAGTAGACCATTCTCCATAACCTACTATGTGAATTTGCCTTTTATTTACTCTCTGCCATCCATCATGAGTCTTTGCTATTTAACTTGACTCACCGTTTTAGTATTCCTCACTATGCATAGGAATCTAAAGCCTCAAAGACTTTCTGTTATTCATAGCAGTCTCCCAGTTGAAAACGTTATTCCTTTTTTTCCCTTTATAGGAACTTTTCAGGGTTGCATCAGGAAATAGCCTGTTTTCTACCATGAATGGCAAATGTGTCAAGGATCCTAGAAGTAAAGCTTCTGAAATGGACTGCAGTTCACTTTTAAGACTTGATATTGCTACAAAGAGAGATATCATTGGGATTGCTCTAGCTAATCTGATTGTATGCAGCTACAGGCCTACAACTATAACTGAATACATTTATCTTATTGATGGACCTTTTTTTAATTTCTTTGACTCTTGCTTGCCATTTTCAATTTTCACAGAGACTCTATTGGAAACGGGCTTCAAAAGCAAATCATGGCTTAATGCTAACTTCTCCACTTAGACCAGTTTATCCTGGAAAAGACAAAGCTAGCTTGGGAGAGATTTCAGATATTCCACTGTTGCGGCCTCAATACCTCAGGTATATTCTATGTTTTTATCATAACCATTAGTATGTAACTTTATGATTTCACAAGACATTTGTTTGTAAGTACTCATCATTTGGCAGCAATTTCAATATATCTTGTCACCCAGCTTATTGAAAATTCTAATCCTCTTAGAGCATATTATTATAGATTATTAGATGCACAAGAATACACGGCTGATCTGAATAAAATGTGTTACCTGGGATTCTCCAGAAATAAGAATAATAGATCAAGGAATTATGGAGCAGTATGATGAAGAAACTTAGAATAGGTTGTTTGGAAAGAAAATTCATTAAGGTATACTGGTATTTCTAGAATTAGTGGTATGTTTTGCATAATATGGTCATTCTTAAACTCTGAGCTAGATACTCCAAGACTTGTGTGGATTTATTGGTGTTGCTGCTTTTAAATTATTATGGTTCCTCATCCTCCTAGCCAGAAATTATACTAATCTTTATACTAATCTTGTTTGATATAAATGTATTAGCTGGCTAAGACTATATGGTATATTTTGATTCGAACTTCACAGTTAAGACAAATGAGAGGTGTCACTAGTTGACTGACTCGTTTAACTGAATTGTAAGGTTGGTCACTATGGCTTCTGAAAGGCTATTGATACTGCAGCCCAACAACTGGAGTTTAAGGAGAGACCATGGTATGCTTCTGTACTACAGCAGGTAAACCAGCTTTCCATTTGGCAATCCTTGCTTATTGAGTTGCACAGTCACTTAATCCGAGGGGATGTTGTAGGAGGTACACTGAAGCCGTTCAAGAACTTAGCATTTGCATGGCTTTTGCACCAGAGGAAGAAGCAGAAATACTGGAACCATTTGTTGAGAAGCTGCACCTGCTGCGCCTTCTCGCATCCTGGGAGTGTTTGGATCCTGTCGGCACCCTTCCTGTGTCTTGATATGCAATACAGTTATTTTTATTTTTATTTTTTTTCTCAGGTACCTTTTGCGATCATATAAAGGCCATTGAGGTTCTAACCCTGTTTCAGCCACTTGCATAAACACATGAAGGGATTCCTACTACTAAATTGTAATCCCATTATTGTTCACCGAGGTTTTTTCCCCATTGCAAATGGTAAAAAATGGGGAACGGAGTTGGCTGTTAAAGCTTGATATCTGTAAATTTATAGTGGCGATGACATATGTACGGCCTTAGATTGAATGTGATCCAAGTAATATTTCTTATGCTCATCTTCATGTTTATAAATTATTTGCCTTACGTCACAGGAGATAAAATTTCATGAGTTCTTATATATACATTGAACAGTGTCAATTATACTGTTGTAAATTATGCTTTGATAAATGTTTGGCCCCAAGAATACCAGGGTGAGTCATGCGGCTGCCGGGACAAATTGGGAATCCGCAACTCCAAACACTCTCTGAAGAAACCTCTCAACGATGACTAGGAACTCTTCCACTTTTTCTTCGTGAGGCAAATGCCCACAGTGCTTAATCACCTCAAAGCTGGAACCAGGAATCACTCGTGAAAGGCGCTCTGCATTCCAGGCGGGAACAAGCCGGTCATTGTCGCCGGTAACGATCAACACTGCATTACATTGTAGTAAGGAAATGAGTAAGGATCAGAAAAAGCTTCCTCAGGTTGCCCCTGTAGAATCTTACTAATTACACGTTACAGTTACTATTAGGTTTAGTGACATAGATGAGGACAATTGATTTGCATGCTTAGGCAAATCTTTAGTATTAGTTTACCATTGATAGAATGATTAGAACTTTTACCAGGGCACGAGATCTGAGCAAGTCGTTCAGATAATGGTGGTTTTGTTGAAGACTCTGTCAGCAAGGCTAAAGTGTACTCTAGAAGTGCCCTCTCCCAACCTTTCACTCTGAGTGGCTGCAGAGATGCATAGGATCCAATTGAAACAGTTGGATATATAATTGTAACTCGGATCTCAGTTTCAGAAGGGAACCTTTGTATAACCTTGAATCACATAATCTGTGATTCTGCTTGGATCAAACCAAGCATTGCGAATAGCCAATACTCCAAACTTATCCATTATCATCCTTACCTGGAACCATAACCGAAACTGATATTGAAACAACAATGAGGTGCTCAGAATATCCATATTCAACTGTGTCATAGAACAGGCCTATCTAGAGAAGTGGTTACAAAATGACATAAAAACAATCAATATATCGCTTCTTAATAAGCGATGGAGTGAAAAAAACAGTAGGAGTGTATTACAGATTGTAATACAAACACGAAAGATGCATAATGCGAGTGTCAAGTATCTCACTATAGCAAGTATATCAAAGGGCTGTTTTGCTGAAGCTGAGTATATAGAAAATTCACAAAATATATTATATATTTCATATTGCATAAAGTGTCAGTTATGTTTATCTGTGTCGTAGAGATCCAGATATCTCATCTATGAGAATGTATAAGCAAACCATTGTACATAACAAACTATGCAACAATAAGTTTGTTGTAGTGCACATTGAAGGTTCAAACCATTCCAAATTTAAGCGTGCAACAGTTACAAAATCCAAGGTTAACTAGCAAAGGAATCAAAAGTATACCTTAATATGATTAGAGTAAACAAAAGTGTGAAATATATATCGATCTGTCATTGGATTGTTCCAAGGGGTTGCAGGCAACTATTTAATTAATACGTTGTAACTTAGAATCAAGCACTTAACAATGGCAAGAAGAAAAGTATTTGAAGAGATACGCTTGAAAACATTCTAAGATACAAAACAAAATTAATTTGTTACTACATAAAAAAGGAAAAAGGAGTTTATCTTCTTTATCTTAAAGAAGAATATCATTAGCAGAAGGAACTACTTTAGACACCTCAGAAACAGAAATATAAAGAAACTAACTAAAGCACGCCTTTCAGTTTCAAAGCTACCTGCAAGAAAAGGGATAGATAAGTGGGTTATAAGCAAAATTCACATGACCTTATCTCTATCTTGGATATCATTGAAAAGTAGAAAACATGCATGCAACTTAACACAATCTTCAAATTTTTTTAAAAAAAACTTTTTTGCATTTAATTGCTTGTTTCCTTGGGTGGAAAAACAGGAGGGAAGAGAGCAGAGGGAGGGAAATGAACAAAATTTTCATGTGAAAAAAGGGCACTCAAGTTTTTTTTTGTATTCCTTCCCTTCATTCTCCTCTATTCTTTCCTATTCATCTATCCAAGTAAATAAATAAATAAATAAAAACTATACCAGAATCTTTTGGCCTAGACAATCTCCTTGCAGATCTTAGCGATCAATAAATTAGAAAGTTACGATTGAAAGGAAATTCCTCAATCGCTACAAAGATCCACCAAACAATACAGGCAAGCCAATGACGAATCAAACACAATAGACTTTGAGCGAACCATGAACAACAAGATATATCCAGGTAGGAAGAAGACACATACCACTAGAAAGAAATACAGAAATTCTATAGTAAAGAACGGTTGAGAAAAGTATAGATTGTTTAACTAAACCATGCAAAATTCACAGGCAAAGAGGAAAAGATGATAAACCAATATTATTGGTAACCAGCGCAGACCAGTGACCATGGGAACAGAAGTGTTATAAGTTTGCTGGGAGGGATCATCTACAATCATTTTATGAAAAGATGGTTTCTGCAATCTTTTCCTCGTACCCTGTTATTGCAATATGCCAATTACCAAAAAGAAAAAAAGAAGAAGGAAAATTAACTCTTTTGAAGTCATCAAGCCAAATGACCAAATCATGTTCTTGAGAAGCTAAATGAGTAGGAGGTATCGGTTGGCCCATTGGAATAGATGAGATGAAGACATTTAAAGACATGCTAAGGCTTATATAATCCAAGTCAAGGGCAGCATTCGTATAAGGAGACAGATGATTTCTAAAACTTCGCTTGCTGATGATTCTTTTGACCAAAAGAAAAGAGAGAAAAAAACTTATATGAATCAACATACCAGCATTAAGGCAAGTGAGGATCGCAGGAATGCCGACAAGGCACGGGCATACAGTGAGCCAACCATATCTCTCATAGCTTTCAACATATTGAAAGCTACCCGCATCAACTGCATACTTATGTTAGCTACGACTTTCAAAAACCTCATAAATGGATTCTTCGAAGGTCCATTTTCCTTCTGAGTTCTCATTTTCTCTTTGTCAATTCTCCTTGGTGCTAATGGAGCAATTATAGCCGGTGCGACGAGAATCAGTGCAGCAACCTTCTCGGGGGCTTCAAAGTATGTCTCAACCGCGACAAGGCAACCGGCAGAGTGCCTGAGAATCTCACAGGCAGCTCTTTTGTGTCTCCTTTACTATTTCAGCATCAATTCGAAAGAGAATAGATTATACATACCCCATCAGGATAGCCTTTGACCCCTTCTTCTCTTTGTCTCCTGTCTTCGAAGCAGCTATGTGGTCTATGAAGAAGAGCGTAGCAAGGACAGAAAAGGTCATGGAGTAGGGATTCAAAGCCCTACTCACAGTAGTCCTCGAAGTGAGGCCGAAGGCAGGGCGATCAAAAGCGAGGACCTTGGACTTCACCATCCTCGCCAGAGGCCTCATTATTCGATCCCACGAGAAGGCCGACGCCCCGAAACCGTGAAGAAGAACAACGGGAATTTTAACCCCAACCTTCTCATCGATTTCCTCACAATGACAGATCCTGTGATGCAGATCGACCCCATTGAACTCGCAGAAGAAGCTATCCGCGTCGGCTAACTCTTTGTGATCCACTAGCTCCCCCTGATCGACCCCCGCGACGCTGCGTCGCGGCGGTCGCCTCGCCGTCGCAGGCTGGCCTCCCGGATCGTCCGCCGCACGCCCTGTGAAATTCGTCTTCGAAGTCAGGAATAAGGAGAGGGAGCTCGGGAAGAGGTCCGAGTAGGGGGTGAAGAGTTACCACCGGAGAGGGGGTAGTCTGCAGCGGAGCTGCCGACTGAAGCGGCGGGCGGGAGGAGAGATCGGCATCGGAAAGAGAGAGAAGGGCTTCGGCGACGAAGCGGGCGGAGAATGGAGGCGCGGCGGGTCGGTTCGAGGTGGAGCTGCGGAAATTGAGGTGAAGTGGCGCAGCAGCAGACGGCCATGATTCGAGCTCGATCGGAGAGAAGAACGAGGGATCGAGAGAAGCGTTAACAGGACGACATATTGTTTCGCTCGCCAAATAGAATTCAAGATTTATGATTGGATTAGTATAAATAAATAAAATTGTCAATATTAAAAACATTTTATCTATTTTAATAATTCATATTGCGCATTTTCCCAAAATGAATCCCTGCCTTGTATTTTTCTCCCAATATTTTATTTACAGATCCTTTATAAATCAGTTTATATCTTCAAAATTATCGTCTGGTGATATCTGATTAATTGGGAGGAACAAAATAAAAATTTTCCAATTAATTTTTTGTTTACAGGGTGTATTATATTTTTTTATTAGAAAAAATAATAATAATCCTAGTTAGTCTTATTGACTATCTATAGGAGTGATCGGTCCGGTCCCATGAAAGTTTCTCACCGGCCACCAGGGTAAATCGGGAAGCGCGCGCGGTAATCAACCCAGACGCCCAGCATCCTTTGATTGTGCTCCCCATTTGGAGGAAAATCCCTGCAAATACGTCATAGCTGGGGATCGAACCGCGGGTGCCTGAGTGACAACCTGGATGTTCTACCGCAGCACCATGGGGCATGGTGTCGTAGTAGGACATCCAGGTTGTCACCCAGGTACCCGCGGTTCGATCCCCAGCTACAACGTATTTGCAAGAATTTTCCTCCAAATCGGGATCGCAATCAAAGGATGCTGGGCGTTTGGGTTGACTGTCACGCGTGCTTCCCAATTTACTCTGGTGGCCGGTGGGAAACTTCCGTGGGGCCGGGCCGGTCACCCAGAGATAGTCAATGATGTTAACTGAGATTTTTTAGATATTTTTCTTATTGGAGGATATATGAAGAGAGTTTTTTAATCCAATTAAATAATAGAATAATAGATATGAAGATTTTTTTTTCCTAATTGCTTTGTCAATTGGGAGGAGTAGAATAGAGAAAAATCTCCAATCATAACTTGAATTTTACATGCAATCCCCACTCATAAAAAACTTTATTTCCATTCCCTACATGCAAAGTTTTATTTGCTTCAACTCCCTCATGCAAATATTATTACCTAATTACCCCTTAGATGTTTTAGGTACAAAAGGTCCGAAAATGAGTATAATTCCTCTTAAAGTTAGCACTTTACACTAGAATCGAGTATATTTTCTATTAAATTAAGTATGTTTTTTTTTCTGTTTTAATATTCCTAAATTTAATACTATTTTAAAAAAACTAGTATATTTTCTATCCAATTAAGTATCATTTAAAGAAAATCTAGTATATATTTTCTATCCAATTGAGTATCATTTAAAGAAAATCTAGTATATTCAAGTATATTTTCTATTAAAATTGTCCTTCATTTTTTTAGGTATAAATAATCTAAAAATGAGTATAATTCATATAAAATTCAGCACTTTAAAATAGAATTGAATATATTTTCTATTAAATTGAGCACAATTTTTTTCTACTTAATATAATTTCTCCTAAATTCAACACCATTTAAAGGAAATCTAGTATATTTTTCATCCAATTGAGTACCATTTAAAGGAAATCTAGTATATTTTTCATCAAATTGAGTACCATTTAAAGGAAATCTAGTATATTTTTCATCCAATTGAGGTGGAAAAAGAATCATACTGAATTTGATAGAAAATATACTAGATTCTAATTTAATGTACTGAATTTAAGAGGAATTATACTCATTTTTAGATATTTTATATTTAAAATATCAAAGGCAATTATAAATATATTTGTGAAAATAAAAATTTACTCAAATAGAGACTTCATACAAAATTGTATTGGTCAACGGAGAGGGCATGAGTAAAAGGAAGAGAATGTGGAAAAGTTTTGGTCGGGGAGAATTACAGCAGAGGAAAAGCGCGCGTATCATCTAAAAGGAAAATCGAGAAAGAAAGCACTGCAAATAGATGCTTGTCCCGCCATCCACGGCAAACTTTCAAACCTTTAGCAAAAGCAATTAACCACTGGCCGGAAATAGATAAGCAAACAAACGTCACGACCGACATGGCATCGCAGCTAATCCTGATCACAATTAAGCTGCGCTGCCCATGATCAGTTAGTTGTTCTGCATCTTCTGCGGAAATGGAAGCGAGCAGAGCGAGCCTCGACCTGTGCTTCGGCGACAAGCCCACCACGCTTCTGGACGAGTTCGAGCGGCTCAGCTTAGAAGGCCAGCTGAATCGGGCCATTGCTCTCGAGAGGTGCAACTCGGCGCCGGCCGTCCACTGCCGGCGCCGATCTGGATTCGCCGCCCCGCGGCCGCGATTTCAGCAAACGGGCGACCGGCGGTGGGCGCTCTTCGCGGCGGCGAGGAGGCTGTGGAGGCCCGTCTTTCGGGCTTGGTGGAGTAGAGATGAAGAGAGGAGTTGTAGCGCACGTGTCGGCTAGTGTTTTATTGAGACGACTGTTTATTTGTTTAAAAAAGGGAAAGGAATGAGGGGAAATTTGCATGTAGTCTTCTGATTTAAAATGTCGAATTTTAAAAAATATATATTTATTTTTAAATGTTTTATAATTAAAAAATTTGAAAGGCAATTAGAAAATTATACTTGATTGAAAATATACTTTATGATAGTTTAAAATATTGAATTTAATAAAGATTATATTTATTTTTGAACTTTTATATCTAAAAAATATGAGAGACAATTTTGACAGAAAATATATTTGATTTTAGTTTAAAATGCTGATTTAAAGAGAATTATACTCATTGATTTTGTCTGAAAGTTTATGAGATGGAAAATTAAGGATGTGACAGCTTTCCATCTCATTGACTTTCGGACAGAATCACTCATATTTGGAGTTTTTATTGCTAAAAAATTTGAGGGGTAATTAGGTAACAATATTTGCATAAGATAGTTGAAGCAAATAAAACTTTACATGTAGGGAGTTGAAATAAAATTTTTTGGATATGAGGATTACATGCAAATTAAAATTATGATTAGAAATTTTTCTCTTCTTCGATTTGAAAATTCCCAATTCTGTAAGGAAAGAGAGGGGAGCTTTACGATCATGTTGGGTAGAGGCGGGCACTAGAGTCAAAACTTCCTTTCTTTTACAGACTAAGCTTCTTTCACTTGAACATATTTAAGTAATCTAGCTTGCAAATTATTGAAATTGATTGGAGGCTTCTTCGCCAGAGACTTAAAGAAGTCCCCATCTATTAAGCCTTGTAAGAAGGCATTGATTTGCACTTCCAGGGAACTAAGGGGAGCATCAATAGCTACCCAATTAAACCATTGTAAGTACTCTCCTTCAAAGGTTTCTTGGGTTTTTGCTTAAGAGTGAACAAGTTATGTTGAGTTTTTTGATACCTCTGACTAGAGGCAAAGTACTATATGAACACAATCTTAAATTCCTTGAAGGTTCTAATGGATGAAGCGAGGAGACGATTAAACCACCTTTGTGCTGAGCTTAAGAAAGTCGTCAAGAAGACTCGATACTTGATGTTAGCGATCTGTGTATGTTAAGTATTTGAAAAAAAAAAACAAACAAACAAACAAATATACCCATGCCATCCACGTGCACAAACCCTCCCCCATACCCCCTCCTTTTTCTTCTCTTCCCCACCGAAGCCTCAAACCCTTTCCCCTCTCTTCTTCTTCGTTTTTCTTCTCCAGCAGCGACAAACAACAGGGAGAGCCCTGTTCTTCTTCTCCAAGCTTGCAAACCCCTTCTCTTCTGCTTTTCTCTTCTCCAACGGCCACAAGCAACAAGTTTCTTCTTCCTTGCTGCTGTCCTGCTTCTCGACAGCATCGTCGGAGCTCCTCGGAGTGTGCCGGAGCTCGCCGGACCACTAGGAAAGGGGGGGCAAACAAAGCCCTAGTTGCTCTCTCCTTTTCCCCACCAACAGCGGCACTTTGCTGCCTTTTTCTTTCCTCCAACAGCAACCCTAGCTGCTGTCCTTTTCTAGGCAGCACCGTCGGAGCTCGCCGAAGTTCGCCGGAGCTAGCTGAGGCCGCCAACGACGAAGGGAAAATAACCCTAGTTGCTGTCCTCATTTCCAGCAGCCACACAAAACCCTTAGAAGGTATATTTTAGGTTGCTTTGGGTTAAATTGATGTGTAGTTAGAAGGGTTATCTAGATTAGAACAGATGTTGTATTTAGGAATGCGAAGTGGTACGAGGTATCGAGATCAAAAATAATGATCTAGTGGTTTCGAGTTGTAAATCATGTTCAGATTTTGTGTTATGATTTTATTATCCTTTTAATTATTTGAGTTATTATAATGTGTAGATTTTAGGTCATTATTATTATTAGATAGTATTTTGATTATTTAAGTTATGTTTGATATTGTGTTTGTAGATCCGAGCTCGAGTGGAGCACGGTGACCTGCCGATACTCGGAGATTTTGCTGTATATAAGGTGGATACATCTACTCTTGTCTATTTCCTTGTGCATGAATAAATATATAAATTGGAATATGTATATGTTGTATTATTGTTTTTAAAATGGGGATTAAACTGATATTATAAATAGCGAAATGGGTTAAAATATTAAAATTATTGGAGGGTAAATAATTAATATTATTTCTTGTTCACATGTGGGTTCATATTGGGATTGATATGGAAAGGGTTGTTTTTTTTAAAATTAAAGAAATATTCTGAATTACTCTTCTGTTGATACCTTGTCTCTTTTGACTTGCTTGACCTTTCATAATTCATGCTTTTGATACTCTATCTGTTGATACTTGTAGCTTTTTATCTGTGGACCCTATAATGATAAATTAATAGATTTGATACGAAAATATTACCTTGATTGACCAATTAATATGAAAAGAGAATAATCATGATAAATGGATGAATATAATCATAATGGTGAATTAATAAAGATAGTAAATGAAGAGTTAAAAAGTGAAGACCATGAGCCTAGCTTTATACCAGAGCTCTATATTAGAGTACTGGACCGCCTGTTGGTGCAACCTTAGGTTAAGGTTGACCTGGTTGACCCGACTCGAGGTGACTTGACTCGAGTTGTATTTTGATGTTTGACTTGGGAAGATTGTCGGTGCAACCTTAGGTCAAGGTTGACCTAGTTGAGTTGCATGTCGATGTTTGACGAGAAGAGAGTTGTATTCTTGATGTTTGAGAAGAATAGGTGTTTGGGAGATTGTAGGTGCAACCTTAGGTCAAGGTTGACCTAGTTGACCTGATTCGTGAAAAGTCCAAGTATGGAGACTTGGCACCGGAAAAGTCCAAGTACGGAGACTTGGCACGGGGAAAAGTCCAAGCAGGTAGCTTGGCACGCGGAAAGTCCAAGTATGGAGACTTGGCACGGGGAAAGTCCTAACTGGGATGTTAGGCAGTGTGGAAAGTCCTGGTGAGTGAAGCCAGGCAGTGAGAAAGTCCTAACTGGGATGTTAGGCAGTGTGGAAAGTCCTGGTGAGTGAAGCCAGGCAGTGAGAAAGTCCTAACTGGGATGTTAGGCAGTGTGGAAAGTCCTGGTGAGTGAAGCCAGGCAGTGGGAAAGTCCTAACTGGGATGTTAGGCAGTTGGAAAGTCCTGGTGAGTAAAGCCAGGCAGTGAGAAAGTCCTAACTGGGATGTTAGGCAGTGTGAAAACCCTAGTGAGTGAAGCTAGGTGAAAGTCCTGGTGAGTGAAGCCGGGCAAGGGAAAATCCAGATGGATCAAGGATGATCGGACATCTGGTGTTGAGAAGGTCAAGTAGGTCAAGGAGTGACCGGATACTTGACACGAAGAGAAAAGTCCAAGTGGGTCAAAGGGATTGACCGGACACTTGGTGAGGAGTCTTAGCAGGTCAAGGGAGTGACCGGATGCTAAGCATGATGTACCAATAGGTCAAGGTTGACCGGATATTGGTTTGGAAGGTTTGGGACTTGGTTTGGGCAAAAACCAAGCTCTGGATCGGTCTGCAGACCGATCCAGCGATACGTTTGTGATAACAAACAGAAGGCAAAGCGCAGTTCTATGAGCTTACTGATCGGTCTGGGGACCGATCAGCATGAAGTCTGATCGGTCTCCACGACCGATCAGAGACGCAGTCGAGAGAGGTGGGATCGGTCTGTGGACCGATCCAGCTGTGGCCTGATCGGTCCACAGACCGATCAGGAAACGAACAGAAAGTTGGGAAACTTTCTGTGGAGCAATCTGATCGGTCTAGGGACCGATCAGCCCAGGGCCTGATCGGTCCCCAGACCGATCAGAAGGGTCCTGGACCGATCAGGGTGGAGCCTGATCGGTCCACGATTCGACCGTTGAGTCACAACGGGTCGCTCCGTCTTCTCCGCTGGCTTCTATCTTCACTGTGCAGGTTCGCAGGTTATAAAAGGAGATCAAGGCTTTGGTGCTTCTTCTTCCTTCCTTTTTCCTTCTCTTCTGCTGAAGATTTGTGGGCTGCGATAAGAGCTCTGTTGAGTTCCTTCTGAAAGCTTCGCGTGAGCTTCCCCGACTGGAACAGCTGCTGCTGTTAGGGTTTTTGAAGTTGCAGCTTCATCCGGACTCCAGTCGACGAGAAAGCAAGTTTGGTAGAGTGCTTGTGTATTCTTATTGTATTTCTTGCTTATTCTTTGTACTTGTACTCCTGTTTGCTGTTACAAACAAGTGTGGCGAGGTTTCTCCACCCAGAAGGAGTTTTTATTAGCCGGTTTTCCGGGGACTCATCCACCGACGGATTGATTGGGTTCGTCCACCTTACGGACACGCCGAGGAGTAGGAGCATCATCTCCGAACCTCGTACATCGCTGTGTTAAGGTTTGATATTCTTCCTTTCGTTTCTAGTTTATTTTTCCGCTGCGCTAACGAATTGTAGGAAGAAACGGGCGATTTGGGGCGACTATTCACACCCCCCTCTCTAGCCGAGTACGAAGGATCCCAACAAGTGGTATCAGAGCGAGGTCGCTCTTCGCCGGATTAACACCCGAGGGAGCACAAGCTAGAGATGGATCAACTCGGAGAGGACATCACGATTCCACCCTTCTACGATCGCGACGACTTCGCGTTTTGGAAGGTAAGAATGAAATATTTTCTTATGACTAATCTTGAGAATTGGAGGTGTGTGCAATTAGGTTTTACTCCTCCATTGGATAAAGAAGGAGAACTTTTGGAGAAAAAGAAGTGGACGAAGGAGCAAATCCACCAATCAACCATCAATGATGAGGTAACGAAAATCATTGAATTCTCTTTACCTAATGATGTGTTGTGTAGGATAGGTGAATACAATAATGCCAAGGAGTTGTGGAACAACTTGGCCAAACTCCATGAGGAGAGCCCCACTTCAAGCCATGAAGAGAAGCCTAGTGAGCCAAGTAGCTCACATCGTGGAGGTGAGGAATTAGAAGTTGAGGGCTACTCAACATCTAAAGAAGAAGAGGAGGTGAGTTCTTCTTCAAGATCGGAGCACGAAGAAGAAGCTTCTACCTCCGGGAGGGATGAAGAAGAGAGCATCCATCCATCCTCGACCCTAGGTAACTCAAACACTTTAAGTTCAAGTAAAATGCATATAATGTGTTTTGAGTGTAGGGAATTTGGACATTACAAGAGTAAATGTCCAAAGAAGACTAAGAAGACTCCACCGGCGCCAAAGATCAAGGAAGTCGGAGTCCCAAAACGCAAGGGCAAGGAGCACGTGGTGTGCTTCCAATGCAAGCAACGAGGACACTATAGGAGTCAATGTCCAAGGGGGAGACAATCTCACAAGGACAAAAGATCAAGCACGTGTAAAGAGGGAGCGAAGACAAACCCTAAGGTATCCTCTAAGGTTCATTCTTGCACTTCTAATAAGATACATGCTAGTAGTCTTATTGCAATTGTCAAGAATGATAAGCATGTTAACCTTAGGAATCAATACATGTGTTTAGGTGCTAAACATGTTAACTTAGATAAGGATAATACTAGGAAGGCCAACTCTAGGATTAACTCATCTAAGGCTAAGGAAAACCTAGGTAGAAATCCCAAGAAGACTAGACACATGCCTAGGAATATCTCAAGAGAAAATGACAAATTAACACTTGAGGTATTAGAGAGGGAAAATCAAGTCTTGAGGTCAAGACTTGATAATTTAGAAAAGGCTCTTAAAAACATGGAGAAGTCATCTCTAGGGTTTAAGAGTCAAAAACCCAAGTCCAAGGACAAGAAAGGTTTGGGTCACAAACCTAAGTCCCAAGTGGTCAAGCCCACTTATCATAGTGTTCCATTCGATTATGGAACAAAGCCTAGGGCTAGGAAGACCACCACCAAGGTCACAAGGGGAGTCACCCCTAGAGTTGATCTTGATGAGTCCCAAATTACCAAGGCTTCAAAGCCTAAGAGGGTCATTAGGAGGGTTGCTAGGGAAGTCATCCCTAGTGAATATTTAGTGAACCCAATGAGCTCACATAGATATTGGGTTCCTAGGAGCATCCTCTCTACCTCATAGATGGGTTAGAGAGTGTCAACTCCGCTTAGAAGGGTAGTTAGCCCAACTTTGAGGAAATTGACACTCAAGGAGCATTTTCAAGGTTTTGTTAACCTTTGAAAATGAAATAGAATTACTAGTTACTCCTTGAAGAGCTAAATGTGCCTAATGGTGGAAATATCATTTTTAATCTTAAGTGGCACAATTTGAGGAAAACCTAGAGAAATACCATAATTTGGATTTTGGTTTCTCTTAGGGATATAAGGGCAATCTAGGATTAGATGTTAAATTAGCTAAGTGATTAAGGATACTTAGATAGGTAATCTAGGTATTTCATTTGTGCTAACTTACCATGATTGTTTGTCATATGCCATGTCATGACATCATATTTAATTTATGATCATTTGAAATGTCATGATAATGATTAGGTTATTTATATGTCATGCTTTATTTAAGTTTTCAAACTTTATGCCATGACATCATGACATTGGCACATGTTTTTACTTATGATATCATTTTATGCCATGTCATCATCTCTTGCATTATAATCAATGAAATTGATTTGAGGACAAACACAATTTGATATTGAGATCAAATTGGTGTTTAGAAAATGCATGAGAACTTAGCCTAAGATGACCTAAACTCATATCTCACATCAAAATTGACTTGGATGTGTTTGATACACTTTAGATGTGTGTGAGATATTAGGATCATGAGTTAGGATCAAGGTGCATAGCTCTTGTACCTAGATGAGCCTAATTCAAGAAATTGGGGATCATAGGGAAAGCTTATGTACAAGTCATGTACATATAGCCCAAAGATTGTGATCCCAAATTAAAGGGTTTAAAATCATTTCAAAATTGATTTGAAAAACCTTGATGAAGCTTTTCTAGTGATAGCATTCATCATTGAGCGAATTGATACAAAGTTGAGGTAAACTTGAACTATTTCAAAGTTTTTGAACTTTGTATCAAGATTTGAAAATGGAAGTTATTTTCAGATAAAACCATTTTTCCATGATAGTATGTGGTATGAGGAATGTATCCTCAAATTTTCATAATTTTTCGAATTTTCTGTGATTTTCTAGAGGTTTCTGAATTTCGGAGGGAGAAAAATCAGAAACTTCTGATATCAGAGTTGTGGACCGATCAGAAGGGAGTCTGATCGGTCCAGGTCTGTGTGGATCGGTCACTGTGACCGATCCAGGGAAGGCCTGATCGGTCCGGTGACCGATCAGGGCGTGCCAAATGCTGAATTTGCTGAATTTCGACTGTGGTCTGAAATTTCAGCTGTGGGAGTTGAGTTTCGGGTTTCTAAAGGTTTGAAACTCTCCAAGACATTGTTGGTGCAATGGTCAAGGGGGAGTTGACCTTTAGGGGGAGTTTTACCTAATTGTCAAGGGGAGTTGACTCTTAGGGGGAGTTTTTACTCCTTAAGACTTTTGAGGATTAGTGATATGGGATTATCACTAAGTTGATTGTTGAGTTTAGTATCAAGGGGGAAATTAAGAGTTTCAATGAAAGGTATGGGACTTTCATTAGGAAGAAACTCTTGACCTTGATACTCTCCTTTTTCTTTTTGATGTGTGTCAAAAAGGGGAGAGTGTTCATTGGAGAATTATTGGAGAACCCAAGTTAGGTTATCGGGTTAACCTAATCTAGGAGAAGAATGTCAAGGAATGTTCGAGGAAGAACATTGGAATTCTTTTTGATGTGTGTCAAAAAGGGGGAGAATTATTGGAGAACCCAAGTTAGGTTATCGGGTTAACCTAAGGGGAGAATGTCCAGAGAATGTTCAAGGAAAGAACATTGGACATTGGAAGATGGTTGGAAAACCTAAGTTAGGTTATCGGGTTAACCTAAGGGGAGAATGTCCAGAGAATGTTCAAGGAAAGAACATTGGACATTGGAAGATGGTTGGAAAACCTAAGTTAGGTTATCGGTTTAACCTAACTTGATTATGGGTTTTGTCAAACATCAAAAAGGGGGAGATTGTTGGTGCAACCTTAGGTCAAGGTTGACCTGGTTGACCCGACTCGAGGTGACTTGACTCGAGTTGTATTTTGATGTTTGACTTGGGAAGATTGTCGGTGCAACCTTAGGTCAAGGTTGACCTAGTTGAGTTGCATGTCGATGTTTGACGAGAAGAGAGTTGTATTCTTGATGTTTGAGAAGAATAGGTGTTTGGGAGATTGTAGGTGCAACCTTAGGTCAAGGTTGACCTGGTTGACCTGATTCGTGAAAAGTCCAAGTATGGAGACTTGGCACTGGAAAAGTCCAAGTACGGAGACTTGGCACGGGGAAAAGTCCAAGCAGGTAGCTTGGCACGCGGAAAGTCCAAGTATGGAGACTTGGCACGGGGAAAGTCCTAACTGGGATGTTAGGCAGTTGGAAAGTCCTGGTGAGTGAAGCCAGGCAGTGAGAAAGTCCTAACTGGGATGTTAGGCGGTTGGAAAGTTCTGGTGAGTGAAGCCAGGCGGTGAGAAAGTCCTAACTGGGATGTTAGGCAGTGTGGAAAGTCCCGGTGAGTGAAGGCAGTGGGAAAGTCCTAACTGGATGTTAGGCGGTTGGAAAGTCCCGGTGAGTAAAGCCAGGAGAAAGTCCTAGTGAGTAGGCAGGTGTGAAAACCCTAGTGAGTGAAGCTAGGTGAAAGTCCCGTGAGTGAAGCCGGGCAGGAAAATCCGGATGGATCAAGGATGATCGGACATCCGGTGTTGAGAAGGTCAAGTAGGTCAAGGAGTGACCGGATACTTGACACGAAGAGAAAAGTCCAAGTGGGTCAAAGGGATTGACCGGACACTTGGTGAGGAGTCTTAGCAGGTCAAGGGAGTGACCGGATGCTAAGCATGATGTACCAATAGGTCAAGGTTGACCGGATATTGGTTTGAAGGTTTGGGACTTGGTTTGGGCAAAAAAGCTCGGATCGATCTGCACCGATCCGATACGTTGAGGTGTCCGATCGATCCGTGACCGATCGATAACAAATGTAAGGCAAAGCGCAGTTTATGAGCTATCGATCGGTCGGGACCGATCGCATGAAG
Organism: Zingiber officinale; assembly: GCF_018446385.1. NCBI lineage: Eukaryota > Viridiplantae > Streptophyta > Magnoliopsida > Zingiberales > Zingiberaceae > Zingiber > Zingiber officinale. Next base: position 1,827,446 of record NC_056002.1, on the reverse strand, counting down.
TCGATCGGTCTCCACGACCGATCGAGACGCGAGAGAGGTGGGATCGGTCGTGGACCGATCAACCGGATCGGTCCACGCACCGATCAGAAACAAGTAAAGTTGGGAAACTTTCGGAGCAATCTGATCGGTCTAGGGACCGATCAGCTGAGCCTGATCGGTCCCCATGATCGATCAGGAGCTCTGTGGAGCCTGATCGGTCCACGATTCGACCGTTGAGTCACAACGGGTCGCTCCGTCTTCTCCGCTGGCTTCTATCTTCATGCAGGTTCGCAGGTTATAAAAGGAGATCAAGGCTTTGGTGCTTCTTCTTCCTTCCTTTTTCCTTCTCTTCTGCTGAAGATTTGTGGGCTGCGATAAGAGCTCTGTTGAGTTCCTTCCGAAAGCTTCGTGTGAGCTTCCCCGACAGCTGCTGCTGTTAGGGTTTTTGAAGTTGCAGCTTCATCCGGACTCCAGTCGACGAGAAAGCAAGTTTGGTAGAGTGCTTGTGTATTCTTATTGTATTTCTTGCTTATTCTTTGTACTTGTACTCCTGTTTGCTGTTACAAACAAGTGTGACGAGGTTTCTCCACCCAGAAGGAGTTTTTATTAGCCGGTTTTCCGGGGACTCATCCACCGACGGATTGATTGGGTTCGTCCACCTTACGGACACGCCGAGGAGTAGGAGCATCATCTCCGAACCTCGTACATCGCTGTGTTAAGGTTTGATATTCTTCCTTTCGTTTCTAGTTTATTTTTCCGCTGCGCTAACGAATTGTAGGAAGAAACGGGCGATTTGGGGCGGCTATTCACACCCCCCTCTCTAGCCGAGTACGAAGGATCCCAACACCGCCCACATGTTATTGTGGTAGCGCGGCGGCCGTGGTCCAGAGTATCTGACCGTACACCCGAGGCGTGTTGGCGTGATGTAGCCCTCGGTCAGTGTTTATTATGTCTTCCACCGGTGAGGGCTGATAGCCCGTACGCTAGATGACGTATGCGACAGTTTTATACTCTTAGGAGGCTTTTAGCCTATCCATATGATATTTCACTCTGATGATATTGGCTCCAGTGATTCACTTTTTAGTTGATTTATCAGATTCAGACTATTGATATACATGTTGATCTTACCATGATAACTTATAATTGAGTGATTAAATAATAAGATTGAAGAATTGATTTTATTAATGATGACAAGTGATGATAAGGTGAAGATCCCAAACTCTATCTAAAATTTTTACCTGATTATAGATAATGAGAAGATGATTATACATATATATGTATAAATGTAGAACTTTAAGAATAATCCTAAAGTTGTAACAAAAGATGATGATTTATTCTACTTCCTTGACTTCTTCAATAAGATTAAATTCATGCACATCTTTCTTGAGTATCCACTTAGCCATTTGGCTAATTTGCTACATTCCTTGGTCTCCAGTTTTGCAGACACAGGGATCCTTTTGATATTATAGTTGATTTTGGACTTTCATAGAGTTGCTCAGAGATCTCGACGTGCTGATTTGCTAGTTTGTTTTACTTTTGTTTCGCTGTATTTACATTTTACAATTTTGTTACAGATGTCGTTTATCTGTATAGTAATTGTAGTTGATGAAAACTATGACATATACATATAGTTGATACATTTTGTGGCTATGTTGTTTCTATTTTATGTATGTTCCAGCCGTGTGGGCTGATGAATTTGTTGTTTATGTTTATATAGTGTGATATATGTATGCATACTTCATATTGTCACCGGTACAGGGGAGATGTTGTCGGATTTTTATCTGACAGGGACTCTTCTGGGGGCGTGACAGTGTATTGATGAAGTAGGAAGATATTCTTAAATTTGCATATGTGATTTTCAAGGTTAGTTATTTTATTATATTCCCTGATTTGCAACTCATGAAGATTTACCTTCAGAAGTCATCTAGTTATTTTATTATGTTAGCCATCTGTGTAATGATCTACCTTGGAAGGCTCCGCCAGATACAAGATCTTTTACCTTTAGGGAGTCCTGATGTAGGGTCTCTTCCAAAGATTTCCAGGAAAACTCCCTCACTGTTAACGTACTGATCTTAGTGTGAAACATAGCCGGAGGAGTTATCGCAGGTCGGGTCAACCTATGATGAGGCGCCTGTGACACTCCTATCTATCGGGGCGATATCTCAGTTGAAGGGTTAGGTGTAGGCGATGTTGATTGTTAGGGTTGTCCTTGCAATACTATATGCATCGTTGTAGCAACCAACTTGTCAAAATCCTCTGTTGCTATGACGATAACGTTAGGTGTTTCGATGTCATCCATCTTAATGTCTCAATTTAAGTCTTAACTCAGTGTTCCCACAAACGACGCTAATTTAATCATGCATGAGAACGTCGACGAACTAACCAGAGTGAGTTAGCGTGGGTGCTGACTTTATCATTGTTCATCTTAGTATAGCGAGGACTAGTGGAGAGATCCACCGAGGCCTGGAGCGAGAGTACTAGAAAGAAAGGGTTAGAACGATAGTCGGGGGTTCCCAGTGCAGCCACTTCAATGCTCAAGTTTTCGGCATGGGATAATAAAGAAGGGAAAGATGAACAATAGTCTAGGGTTTTATATGCGTATGTACGTGTACTTACGCCCGTAAGATCGAACTATCTTTTATAGAGTTACGACTATACTTCACGTGTCCTGAGATCCATGTTGGCGTTACCCATGTTTCCTGAAATAAATGACTATGTTGCCCATCTTTTTTGGACTAAACGATGGGGTTTCCCACATTCTTCAGGGAATGACGGCTACGTTGCCCGTATCTTCAACGAGCAATAACTTATCATCTTGATTGCAATCCCTCAGAGGCATCGTTCGAGTTAGTCGAGGTGATCCTAAATTGAGATCGACGCGAAGTCAAACTCAACGTAGAGTTAGGGTTGCGCAAAGTTAGGATTACACGGAATCAGGGTAACCTGTTAACTTTGATCATCACTTTTTCAAAGATTATTGACCTTTCTTTAATTATGTGACACTCCCTAATTACTTTTTTATTAAATGAGAATAGTATTAAATAGTATGGATAGAGTTGAATAATAGTATATTATTGAATAATGAGGTGGATTTTTTTTATTTATTTATAAAAAAATTAGAGTGGGACGTTTTGGAAAAACGAATTCTTTTTTCTTTTTGTCCAAAAATGTATTGGTTTATTTTTGCACCCTATTTTACACAATAGTTAGGTTGGAATTAATAGCATTCAAGATTTGGCCTTACTACCTACTCTACTTGTATCTATTAGTTGGCTTCCAAAATACCACACTCTGTCGCCCTTATGCGGCACAAAGAAGGGATAATATAAAATAAGATTTATCAGTTAAAGAAACGATTTACTTTCTTTTTTTCTTTTTTCTTTTTAATTCTTTAAATTTATTTCTCATAGAAAATGGAAATAAAACTCTATTTTTTTTCTCTTCGGATTTGTAACCCAAAAATTTAGCAATAAAGCAAAAAAAAAAACGCGTTTTTTGATTCTCTTTTTGTTTTATTTTCTAGGGGAAGAGTAAAAGGGGGAAGCTTTTTGTTTTTGACTCCGGGGGTTTCTTTTTCTCTTCAATCTTCCGCTTGCTGCGCCGCTGCGGCTCCGCTGGTTTGCGTAGCGGAGGCGGAGAGGTTTCCGTTTTCCTTCGCTTCGCCGGAAACCGATTCCTTCAAGAACCTCGAATCGCATCTCCCAAAGCCAGCGTACCGCCTTTGACTCGCTCCTTTCCCAGAAAAAAAAACCTTTCCTTTATCCGTTTCCCTTTCTTGCCATCTTGCCTTCCCGATCCGTGCTCGCAATCTGATTCCACGAGTTCCCTTTGTGATTCCGAGGGATTTTCCGACTGCTTCCTTGGCTTTGGAGTTTCGGTTTAGTTAAAAGGAAAATAAAAATCGGAGCTTGGGCTGTCGGGGTGCGATTTCTGGCATGGGCGACCTGCAGGCCTGGCCGCCACTCGCCAACGTAGGTTCTTTGGAAGAGGTTTGCCACCCGCTGCAGCCGCATCAGCTTCCGGTTAACCCTGACCCATCGGTGATCAGCGCGGTAAACTGGCAGGTTGCCGAGAAGGCGACCCAAGATGTTCTCCGGTGCATTCAACCGACCGTGGTGTCCGAGCATAGGCGGAAAAGCGTTGTCGAGTATGTGCAGAAGCTTTTGAAGAGATGTATTGGAACTGAGGCGAGATTTCTAATCTTCTCCTTATTTTCATTTTTTTTATTTTTTAAAAAGAATCCTGATTTAGTTCTTCCCCCTACTGCTTATTTCAAGACTATCTATTTAATTTGTTTTTCAGATTTGATTGCATTACAATTTTTTATTGAAGAATTGACTGGATATTGTTCTTGCTTCTGATTTTCTTATGTTCTTTATATTTCTTGTAGATCAGTTATTCCTACCTTCAGAAAACTGACAACACTCGTATTCATCTTTCAGCTGTGTTTTGTCTCGACTACATCGTCTTATCTTATCCCTCCATTGAGCGTTATGCATAGCTATATTTATAGTAAATATTGGAATCAACTAAATCAATTCAAAATTTTCAATGCTGAAATTAAGAGGAAAAAAATTAATGAAAATAATCGTAGAAGTTTTGCTTGAAAATGCATCAATCTTAAAGTAAAATTTATGCATGTGAAGTTTCAGGTGCCCCTGTAATGCCTTTATGAAATAATGAGTTTAGCAGTTGCTTTAGTAATTCTGCATAATTATTTTTTCAGGTTCGGTGAACCATCTCAAGGTAGAGTGCACATGATATTTGGATAAACTTGGACATCTTTTTTGGTTGTCTGATTTGTTTCTCATGTGTTTGCTCAGTGTTTTTCAGATAATGCACAAAATAAAATATGTGAAGGAATTAATTTTCTATCTAAAATGTTCTTTATGATAACATCTGATAAACTATCTGCTACGAAGCATTAAACTGCAGTAGAAAAACTCAAATATAGGGCTAAACAGTTGTTTATCTCCTGGGAAAGCCTTTTGTTGATCTAGTAGGATATCATTGAGCCTCCACTACAAAGTTTAGGTACATATTTGACATATGATAATTGCAAATGAATGTCATTATCCAAATTCACCATGCATTAGTGTTGTTGGTCCTTTTGGTAATCGAAATCATCAATAGGATATTGTTGAATCAAGTATGTGATATGATTTTAGTAGTCTTTTTCAATTGACAATAGAAGTAGTATCTTGTGTTCTTCATTGAGTTGCATTTTTATGTGAGGGTCCTAATTTTTATAGCAATAATTTCCCTTACGAATCTATCTCTTGTTGTTTTCCCTTTTATTCTGAAATGTTTCGTATACTAACCAACACCTTATTATTATTATTTTTAATTTATTATATAATCATCATAGAATCTATTGGTTAAATATTATCTTATGGTCCATTATTTGCTCTACTTTTCTCTTGAATTTGGAATACAAACATTCTGCAGGTGTTTCCATTTGGATCAGTTCCATTGAAGACTTATCTTCCTGATGGAGATATTGATCTTACTGCAATAGGCTATCCAAATTCTGAAGATGCTCTGGCAAATGATGTCTGGTCTGTTCTTGATGGAGAAGAACGGTTCAAGGATGCTGAATTTTCAGTAAAGGATGTACAGTGTATTAATGCAGAGGTTCTTCATGCTTTTCAAATTTGGTTATTTGATTTTTGTCATTGAAATAATCATTGTACATTTTATACAAGCTTTTGATGACCAGATACTTAAATCGCCTTACCCTTTAACTTCTTTTGTCAAGCAACCTCTTTTCAATCATCTACTAACAAATTGAAGTGAGCAAGCTCTTGTTAGTGCTAGTGAAGAACAATTTGAAAGGCATATGTGGTTAGGGATGGATCCAGGAATTAGAGTTGTATCTCAATCTCATTACTCTGTCTGTATATGGTAATTCGATAGGAAGTGGTTATACATTTTGATGTAGGTATATAATTATAGTTAGAGAGAAATAATCTATTATAATATTAATTTAAATAGAGCAATCTCACTCCAATATATAGTATATAGGACTCTTGCATAATATCTAATGACCAAATATCTAATCTTACTGAATATCAACACCCACATATTATTATTAACTCATGACACTCCGCAAATTGGATTATAGACATTAGCCCATGCCTAGGTTGTTGAGTGTTGACAATTGAAATATCCACACATAGAAAAATAAAATTGATAACAATACACTTGGATGAAAATAACAGGGATGCAAGAATGAGGCATTAGCTAAGAAACTTTGATAATGCATCTGACTCTACTGAAATGCTGTCAATCTCCAGACGTGCATTTAACTCTGTTGATCTAGTTTTCCAGAAGAGTTCATTTGCTTTGCTTTGTTAACTACCTCTTGAAATGAAGCTACTGTAGAAATCTGAAATTTGTGAAGATGAAGTTACAGTGAAGCGTGCGTGATAGGGAATCAAATTGCAGATCAAAGAAGCATGTATGTCTCTCGCTCTCACACACACACCCACATCCATAAAAGAAGCTCTATAGTCCCCGCGGGCTGGCATAGTTGGTACATGCAAGGGTGTTATTGCCAATAGGCCTGAGGTCGATTTCTAGTAGGTGCGGAATGCCTGTTGGTTGCCTCAACCCCTCCTTGCATGCACTGTTGTTGCTGGACGAAGCCCCATGTGATTTGCCTCCCTTCTAGACAGTGGGGGGCTACCATGAAGGGCTGTTGAGGTGACGGTTTCACCTTTTGCTGTTAATAAAAGAAACTCTAAGTTATCCCTTCTCTGGTGGATCCATCTATTCATATGTTCATAGCAAATACTGTGTTAAAAATATATCATAGCTTAGGACCTATTATGTAGTCTGTCCTGACAGATCATGCATCTCTAATAATATTATATTTCTCTTAAGTAGTTAGGTTCGATTAAATTTCTGCAATATATTGTTGTGGGTATCTGCAACTGAGAAAGATTACATGAAATATCACAATGGCACCTTCACTTGTAAAATTAAGTATTAGGATTAGTTATTTGCAGTTTCCTCCTTTTTTGATTAGGCCCAAAATCCAAATAATTTTGTTCTCTGATATTTTATTCAATTTACCCATTTGTGGTTATAAATTTAATGATTGTTCATTACCTACTTTTTATTACCCAATCTGTAAGGTTGTTTAGGTCTAACTAGTGAATAATGCCTCCTTGGCCATAATAACTGGTCACTGAAGCAAACATATTTTCATGGATATATTGATGCATTCTTTGGCTAGATTACTATCAAATGTCACCTGACCAAAATTTCAGTGACAAATACTTTCATAGCTTGTGTGCACTAAACTGCAATTCTTATGCAACTACCAAAATGAGATTAGAGGCATATTTAAAGGTACTTGTGGTGCTTTATTTGCTGGGTAAAGTGACACAATATTATCCGTGGAAACTTTCTTGAGGAAATATTGTAAACATACTATGTACTACATATTCCAGTGCAACAATTCTATTGCACTAGTGAACTGTGCTTTTCCTTCTATCTTTCTGTATCATTCTTAATGGTAATGAACTGTGAAACTGAGATGCTTACTTTCTACTTCTAACATCTCTTTTTTCTGCGTTGTATGTGTTTCTTTGATTTAAATATTTTCCAAGTGGAAAACGATGTGAAAGCATAATTACGCATTATTCCTAAACTTTTGTTTAGTTTATATACCAACATAGACATATACACAGTTTTACAAATGATACTTCTTTGTGCAAAATGTTGTTGTCACCTTAAGCCTTCTTGTTTATATGAATCTGAATTTGTGTTTAATTAATTTGATCTGGGGTATCATTGCTACCAAGAATCTTTTTCCCATTGACTATAAGTTTATCATGATTTGGTAATTGATGGTTGGTTTTCCCATGACAGGTTAAACTTGTTAAATGCGTTGTTGATAGCATTGTTGTGGATATATCCTTCAATCAGATTGGTGGGCTTTGTACTCTTTGCTTTCTAGAGAAGGTGCACATTAAAAGGGCTAAAAGCCTTGGCAGTGCAACATTTAAGTCAAAATTTGATTATTTCAAAGAAAGTTGATTTATATGCTTAGTGTACATTATTCTATATGGTTTATTATTGTTCTCTTCGAAATTCAGATTTGTTGCTTGTTATAGGTTGATCGAAAAATTGGCAAGGACCATCTCTTCAAACGCAGTATAATATTGATAAAAGCTTGGTGCTACTATGAGAGTCGTGTTCTTGGTGCTCATCATGGTTTGATTTCTACATATGCATTGGAGACACTCGTGTTGTATGTTTTCCATCTCTTCCATAAATCTTTGGATGGTCCTTTAGCGGTGAGTGTGCCACGAATACTTAAGCATGTTTTAAGGATCTGTTCTATTTTGCTAATTTTTTGCAGTTAGGTTTCAAGTAAATGGCTGTATTTAGGTTCTGTATAGGTTTCTGGACCTCTACAGCAAGTTTGAATGGGATAAGCACTGTGTCAGTTTACAAGGCCTGGTTTCTGTTTCATCATTGCCAGAACTAGTAGTTGGTAAGCAGATATATTGTTATTTGATAACAGACGTATATGGTTCTTGATCATCAGTTATTTTTTCACAGTTGATATGGCAAACTCGAATGCAAGTGATTTACTGTTTAGCAATGCATTTATTAAGGAGTGTGTGGAGAAGTTTTCAGCTCCTTCAAGATTTTCAGAAACATCGTCCAAGGTGTTCTCAAAAAAGCACCTGAATATTGTGGATCCCCTAAAACAGAATAATAATCTTGGACGCAGTGTTAGCAAAGGTTAGCATTATAGTTTCTCAATTTCCTCGGATTTAGTTTGCTTCTTTGACGTGCTAATATGCTATTCTCTTCCAAATCTCAGGTAACTTTTATCGTATACGAAGTGCATTTACATATGGTGCTCGAAAACTTGGTCGGATACTTCAATTGCCTATGGAAAATATTGCTTCCGAAATTGGCACATTTTTTACAAGCACTCTGGAGAGGCATGGAACTGGAGAAAGACCAGATGTTCTATCTGCATCTATTAACTCATCAGATGAACTAGAGAGGCATGGAACTGGAGAAAGACCAGATGTTCTATCTGCATCTCCTTATTCATCAGATGATCTGCACACGAGCACTACAACGAAAAGTGGTCTCAATGGAGATGTTCCAGTTAAGGATTTGGATTCAGATTGCAGAGAGCCTGCTAGTTTAGAAGCTTTGGATTTGACTGTTGTTGATAGTTCTGCTTCTTCATCTCATGATCAGATTGGTGACTCACCATCAGAAGATGCTTCTCATGCACAGCACTTATTCTTCTACACAGAAAATGGTTCTAAGGATGTGATACTTGATACTTTGAATTCGAGAGACGCCACAAGTAAAGATACATCTTTGAGCAAGTCTAAAGTCCCTAGGGAAGAAATCTACTATGAAACTGAGTTACTTGGTACTAATAAATTGTGGCTTAGAACCAACTCAATGCCTGGATCCACTGGAAGCATTCATGGGCCTTCAAGGATAAGTTGGAATTCCAAACTATCAGAACATTCAGTTAATGCAGATTTCTCAAGTGAGGACAATGGAAATACTAGAAATCCCAAGTGCGGCAAATTATCAGATCTCATTGGTGAATTCGATTTACATGATAGGAATCTCCGATATGCTTTGGAGTCACAGGGGCAAGAATACTTCATGAATCAATACATTGTCCATGTTCGTGGATTATCTCCCTCTCAATATCAAAAGCAGCACTCATGGAATGGCATTCATCATAGGAGTATTTACCCTCATATGGCACCAAATCATCTGATTCCTGCATCGCCATTTTCTCCAACTGCCTACCCTATGAATCAATCAATGATAACTGGTGTTTATTGTGCTAAAGATGTCCAGAAAAGGGGAACTGGAACATACTTTCCTGATCCGGTATGTACAACATATTATTTATAGGACTCATGATAAAATCCTTGTATAGTGAGACTAAAATACCTAATTGCTTCTTTGATACTCCTAACACTCCCCACAAGTTGGAGCATTGATATCATTTAGATCCAGCTTGTTACACTAACTACCAGAGCTCTTATAAGTAACACAGGCTAGAGAACATAGACTAAAATATAGCTAAAAAATGAAAATACAATTAAGCAAAGCTTTGGAAGTGGCGTATATAGCGTCACATAAGAAAACTAAAGAAAGGGGGGAAAAAGTACTCGAGGGTTCTAGATGAAAGTTTGATAACATAGCTCGAACCTCTACAAAATATTGGAAACTGAGACCAAGACGTTTCTTCGAAAGAGAGTGCAATAAAATATTTTGAAATCTTTGAATCAATTTGATACCTAATATCTAATAAATCTACTCTTAGCATTATGAATTCTTTTGAAGTCCTTTTGAATGTCTTCACTAGAATGTATTGAATTATGATCTCTGTTCAGGTTTTGCATGATCCTGGTGTGGTTTCAGAGTCAAAGTTTAACTAAAAATATAAAGATTTCTTTTTCCTGCATTCCCTTTTTTTGTAGGTATTATTACTGGCTATGATGTTCTTCATTTGTTGAATTTTGTAGAATTCTCGCTCATACAAAGAACGACAATCACCTGGGAGAAGAAAGAATCCAGTATCTCCAAATCATTTGTCAAGATCCCGCAATAATGGCCGTTTGGATGGGCAACAAGATAGGAACTTGCTAGAAGAAGGAAATGATGAACCATTGTCACAACCCCATTCACCTGTTTACTGTGTAAATGATCATGGAAAACCAGCTTTATTGGATGCCCCTCAATCTCAACATTCACGCCCTGGCTTTAGGGGCATTTCAAATGCCAATGACTCTGTACATCAGCTAAATGGAAAACTTGAATTTGGGTCCCTTGGTCCTGTTCCATTAAGAGTCTCCTTAGAGCAAAGCAGCAGGCATGAATCAACTAGTCCTAGTCAGCACAATGCTCCAACAATTGCTGTGAATCAGCGACCCTCGCTGAGCATAAAATGTGAAAGGTACACCCAAATGTTCTGTGGTTCTTTCAGTGGAAGATAACTTAATACATATCTTCATTCATAGCATACATCAAAACTATGCATAAATAACACAAGTGAAGCATAGCATGGAGTGAGACATTTTTTAATTGTTTTTTTTTTTTTGCATATTCCATTGACTCAAGTATCAATCATCAAAAAAAAAAAAAACATGACAACCATTTGTTGGAGAGCCATTAACCGAGTGTTAATTAGGATTTCTGCCAGATATCTATGAAATAATTGGGTGATGAACGAGTGATTACTTGTAGTTTTGATTTGTATTTTGAGGACATGATCAATATGCTTGGCCATGGATTGAAGGCTCAATTTAGTCCAAGGTTTAATAAGTACCGAGCATTGGTCCAGCCAACAAGATAGAAGGGGTAGAAAGAATCCAGGTTTATGCTAATCCATAAGTTATTCCGGGTTTATTATTTGTGATTCCATCCAGACTTATTATACAGTCTTCCTTTATTCTCATGGGCCTTTCTTTCCTGTTTATCTTACATTATACAAGTTGTTCAAAATGACTGAAACTTGAATTGTTGGTTCAAGAAAGAAGTGGATCAAACTGGTTGACGAAATTAGTTTAGTGAGCTAACAAATGGGTGCTTATGTAGATTCGTTACAAATAGAATATGATAGATTTATTAAACCTTGAAAGTAGAACGTACTTCAGCAACAACCATAATGATCAAAATCAGTTTCCATACCTAGCCTAGTGAACTAGTGACATTTTTTTTTGTCCTCTTTATTTTTCATCATTTAACAAATGGATGCATAAGTCATAGGATACAATAGATTCGTTACATCCCCATAGAATACGATAGATTTGTTAAATCTTATAGTAGAAGGCACTTTTAGCATGAATCCTATATGGAAAGACCAGGCTGGAAAGCCATGAAATATTTTATCCGCTGCATATCTTACAGTGCATACAGAAACATTCAAACAACATTTTGCTCATATCTCATTTTTCATTTCAATTGGTAGCGGTGCACCCCTCATCCATTTGATGAAATTCTATATCTGAAACACGCAGGACTATTCAACCCTATCAGCTAAAAGACGAAGACGACTTCCCCCCGCTGAGCGGCTAACATCTGAGGCGATTAGAAGTGCAGAAAAGAGAGGTACTTGTAATAGCTCGCAGGGGAGTTGCATAGGGGTTGTTATCTGATTGTTGTTGTATGGGAGCTGTTTTCTTGTACATTCTACTATAGAGGGTGTAAACAAAGTTGCCCGACCAGTTTTCAGATACCGGTGCTGTAAAAGATCGGTTTGGTTTGGTTTGGTTTGGTTTTAGTAGAAGAGGATGCTGTAAGTAGGAGAATGGAGCCCCTAATAGATTTGCTATTTCCAAGCGAGTTCTTATACATTGCATACTTTCATTGTTCTATCAGTTGCTGCTTATTAATCCTTAAAATGAACCCTGTAATTCATTCTATCTCTAAACACTTTAGGAAGTCAAATACATTTCAATTTCCACAGCATACTCTTCAAAATATCAATATATAGAAGAAATATACTATACTTAGTATATTAATCAAGTTCGATACTGTCAAAAACTATATATATAATTTTTACAAAATATATGAATAAAAATAAGATACCGCATGAGATGTACCGGTGAGGACGGCACATACCCACCCAGCCTCGGACGTTGACTTATTATTTATACGACACAAGTTGAGCCGCATAATATCCGTTTTTAATGCAATTATTGAAGTGAAGTATGTCATTGCAAATATTATACCACCAATAATTCCATGTTAATTAATCCAAATCACGGTAGAGATCACTTTATTTTTTTAAAAAAAATAACAAATAAAATCTATCTTCTTTTTTTTTTAAACGCAACTATATACGTCTACGTAAGCATTACAGAGGAAAATTAACATAAGTTTTGATTGCATTAAGTCTGATCGAAAATTATATTTGAATTGAACAGGCAGAGAATTATAATTGATATATGGTTGTTTCAGGTGCCATTTGATTATGGAACAGAGCGCGTCCGACTAAGGAATGGTGGGGCCAGATGCTTTTCATCTTTGATAAGGCTATGGGTCCCGCACACATACAAGCCAATGATATTTGTGTTGACAATGGCATCTATTATTGCTAGCTACTTGGCCACTCGAATTTGTCAACCTTATAAAACAAGTCCTTTGTTTCGTATTGTCCTTGTTATTTTTTTTTTATTTTATTTTCCCCTTTTATCCATTGACTAAGAGATTTATTTATATATAATACGTGCTTCATCATCTTAAGAAAAGTTACTTTTCAAGTATGTTGATTATATTATTATTACCTTTAAATTTACTAAATTTAGTTAGAATGATTCATTAAAATATTTAGAAAAAAATTAAATAAATAAATAAAAAACTGGTACCACCCAATTTGGCTAACCCAATCACCATTCCACTTGGCAACCGCCGTCAGTTGTCTCCGGTGTATTTAATTAAAATAATAAAAAGATTTTTAAAAATAATTTTCTTTTAGGGAAAAAAAAAAATTCCAAGTCAGATATAGAAAGTGCCGTCCTCCAGTTCCCCCACTTGTCTCTCAAGTCTCAAGCGCGACGTCTCTCTCACCTCCCTCTGCTTCGGGCGAGTCCGGTTTCAAATCCCTCGGGTTTCAAGTTTCTTCCGCCTCCGATCTTGTTAATGGCGAAGATGGGGCGTAGTAGCAGGTTCTTCAAGTTCAGATCCCTCCGCAGTTAGTTCGCGTGCGGTCCCGAAAGGATCGATCGGTTTCCTCTTCGATCTCTGCTCGAGCGTCTTCGTCTTCTTTTTTCCCCTTTCGGAGGATCGATGGTTGGGAAGTATCGCCACGATTTCTACTTCGGGACGGCGGTGAAGATGGCGCGGATCATTCTCCGGATCGACTACTCCAGGCTCTTCTGGCAACTCTTCGGCGTTTTCAACTACGACAACCACGAAGGAAAGCCGCGGATCATCTAGCGCACCGACCGCGGATATCTTCTCCCTCTCGCTTTCTGCTTCTCAGTATTTTCTACCTCCTCTTCTCGTTCTCTTTCCTGTTCTTGGTTTTTTTTTCTCGGCCGATGAGGCCGCCATCGGCGGAGAGGCGGCGCTCTGGACTCGTCGACGAGGTGAATGGCTACGTCGAGACCGACCCGACCGGTCGCTACGGTCGTGTAAGTTCATTGCTTGTCATTTCTGCCCGTTTTTTCGAATTTGCGTAAATGTTTCATTGGATTAATTCAAAAATACTTGCTATATGTATTAGCATATGGATCAACATCATGCTTTTGGCTTACTGATGATTTATTATTTTGAAAAAAAAAATCTTTTATCTTCTGTAATTGATACACTATATCATCCTCAAAAATCATGGTCGTTTGTAGGGTTTATTGCACTTTGCTATCCTCTAAATCATACCTTGCTAAAATTCAAAAGTGTTGCAGTAGATGTTCTGGAATGATATAGATTGACAAGTCCAAGTATTATTTGAATCGAGGGCAAGTTCATGTTTTAAGTGCTGAAGGAAGAAACAAATTGATTAATTTATTACAAATTAATTCACTAGCTAGCTCAGAGCACGTTGGCAAATTGGGATATGATGCGTAAAGCAAATCCATGATAGCATGCACATATAGTGATATATGTAGGGATCATTTTTGAAGAACTTGATTTGCACAGTAAGCATATCAATGATTGAAGAGAAAAGGTTTTGATTCAATCCATAAGATTATTTTTTATTTGTTTACAATTTCTTATGCCGATTATAAATATTACTTTTGCATCTCATATTTAACATTTTCTGTTAATCTCTCTCTTATCCAAAATTTCAAAATTTATTAACTCTACTTGCTATCTTGTCAAAGAAAGTTTACACAAGTTGATGGGAGGAAAGTGAGTAGGATTACGGAATCTGTAGAATTTTTAATAATATTGCAAGTTTGCAACTGTGAGAGTAAAATTAGTAGGGTCATAATTATAGCGTATTTAATAAAAAAAAAAAGAGTAAACTTTGAATGATATCTTGCGAGAGAAAAGGTAAATCTAAGTGGTCCTTACTTTTTTGTGACAATTATAAAGCTAGAATAGTAGAATTATTCTTCTTGGATGACCTTTCTGTAGATTCTTACTTACGAAATAAAGATACAGAGAAGTGGGCTTCTACTTTCTAATTGGAAATAGACTTCAGACTGCTACTCTCATGGAATCATTTTTTTTTTTTTTTGAGTTGATGGTATCTGCATCAACTAATGACCAGTCAGTAATATGAATAACATACAGATTGAACAAATCATATGTAAAAGTGTACTTTTTAAAAAATCAGATAGGTAAAAGTAAATTACCGACATAATTAAGCATTTCTGGTTTTCTGTGTGATTTTACCAGTTACAAAGTAAATGGAGGAGACCTACCAGCCATAATTTATTTCATGACGTTTTATTTCTTTTTAGGACCATTCATATGATGATGTTAGTTTAGAGAACTTCCGTCCGTATAGAGTCAAAAAACACCGTGGCTACTATTGTGGAGAGGAGCAAGTTCAAAACTTGTAGTTTTTTTGCAGTCAGTAGATTTCACGTCATTTTCTTGGAAAAATATGCAAAATTTCTCATCGATTTTTTTCCTCCTTTACTCTGCAGTTTGATGAAATGCTTGGGAAAGGAGCCATGAAGACAGTGTATCCTCTATTCCATCGATGCTACTTTTCTTGAATCTTAAACTCTTGTTAGATACTTTGATATAGTAATTGGATCAACATAGTTATAATGAATCAATGGTTACGACTTATGGTGATAAGAATGCCTTAACTAATAATTCTCAGCTATAGAGCATTTGATGAGCTAAATGGCATTGAAGTGGCTTGGAACCAAGCCAAGATTTGCGATGTAATGCGTTCTCCTGAAGCATTGGAACGCATGTACTCGGAGGTTCACCTCCTCAGCTCTCTTAACCATGACTCCATCATCAAGTTCCATGCCTCCTGGATCGATGCAACAAACAGGACTTTCAACTTCATCACCGAGATGTTTACCTCCGGCACGCTCCGAGAGTATGAGTTAACACTTACTAGAGCATGATGTTGAATTAAACTAACAGATGATAGGCAATGATTTGACTAGGTATCTGCAACGATATACCCAAGTGAATGTCAAGGCTGTCAAGAGATGGGCACGACAAATCCTTCACGGACTGGTATACTTGCATGGTCATGACCCACCGGTTATTCACCGAGACCTAAAATGTGACAACATTTTTGTCAATGGCCATCTGGGGCAAGTTAAGATTGGCGATCTCGGCCTGGCTGCCATGCTCCGTGGAGCACAGTGTGCCCACAGTGTCATAGGTAAACTGAATTTGCATAAAATCTGAAAAAATTAAGGAAACGTTCAATTCCATTCATTCAAGAAGAGCTTGTTGTTCTTGTTTCCTTGAAGTGGTCCTTGTATTTTAATCAGGAACGCCAGAGTTTATGGCACCGGAAGTCTATGAAGAAGAATACAATGAGCTTGTTGATACCTACTCATTTGGAATGTGTGTACTTGAGATGCTCACCTCTGAATACCCCTACAACGAATGTTCAAATCCAGCTCAAATTTACAAGAAAGTTACTTCAGTAAGAGCTTTAATGTCTGATTTCATAAACGAATGTTATATGTCTATGCATCCTTCTAACTTCAATGTAGTTACTGAAAAAGAAATTGACTTACTTCAAAGGGAAAATTGCCGGATGCGTTCCATCACCTCAAGGATCCCCAAGCAAAGCATTTCATTGGAAGGTGCTTACAAGGAGCCTCCAAGAGAGCATCTGCAGCAGAGCTCCTCCTCGATCCCTTCCTTGTACTCAAGGACAATCCTACTACGTCACCAAGCTTCACAAATCCAGCCAATGTTTTTAAGAACGATTTAGTTGAGTCAAGAGCACATAATCATGTGCAGCTGGCAGACAATGCTCCTGATCCTGATACCGTGGCAAAGGCTACCAACATGACCATCACTGGCAAGATAAATCCTGAAGATGACACAATATTTCTCAAAGTGCAAATTGCTGTTCAAGAAGGTGCAACTCAATTCATCCTCATTCTTGTGAACCGAGTTCACGTCTATGACTGCTACTTACTGTGTATGTAATTGGTGTAAGTAGGGAAGATGAGCAACATCTATTTTCCTTTTGATATCATCGAGGACACACCATTGGATGTGGCAAATGAGATGGTGAAGGAGCTTGACATAAGGGACCGAGAACCATCAGAGATAGCGGCGATCATCGCTCAAGAGATCACAAGATTGGTGCCTGGTTGGAAGAAAGACGATGAGGAATCCCACCAAGTTTACAACTATGTCGATGATGAAGAAGATCGAAGCAACCATCCGTTCTACTACCTCTCCTCCCCTACTTCTTCCCAAGCCTCGGTGGCTTTTGGCATGAGCTCCTTCCGAGGTATACACAACCTTCAACAAAAAGAATGGCATGGAGGTACAGTATACTCTTCTATATTTTGAGGCCACACTATGAATCTTCTTTTGTGAACTAAAAGATATTATGCTTAAACTTGAACTTGATTGGGTAAATTTCAATGCTAGAGATAACATAATCTCAAGCGTAGTGCTCAATTGAATAGAGTTTTGTGCAGATGGCTCATCTCAGGGTGATGTTGATGTTGATGATGATATAAGTTCTGTTCACTCAAGTAAATACTCTGCTATGAACTACACGTCAGGTAGTGATCAAGAACCTTTTTCTACTTTCGATCAGGGAGATCAAGGCTGCCTAAAGTCGACGAAAATCTGCACTGAGGAAAGTTTTGGTAGTTGTTGCGGCGATGGTCACGGGAAGAGTGCAGTGCGAGATGCACACCACCACCCCCACCGACGGCTGCTGAGGAAT
The DNA here is from genome assembly GCF_018446385.1 of Zingiber officinale. Classification (NCBI taxonomy): domain Eukaryota; kingdom Viridiplantae; phylum Streptophyta; class Magnoliopsida; order Zingiberales; family Zingiberaceae; genus Zingiber; species Zingiber officinale. The sequence continues at coordinate 1,809,610 of NC_056002.1, read as the reverse complement.
CAGTCGATGCTGGACTTGCGAAGCCAGCTGCTGCACCGGGCGCTGGTGGAGGAGCTGAACAAGCGCATGTTCAAGACTATCGGTGCCGTCGAGAACATAGGCTTCCAAGTGCCATGCTCCGCTTCGTCTCCAGCCCGTTGCAATTGTCATAATCATCATCATCATCATCATCGAAAGAAAAAACAAGGACCCATTTCACCTATTGCACGATGAAGAAACTGCATGAATAAGACTTTAGCATGGTTCAGATTGTGTGCATATATGCATGCAAGAATACACTCAAAAGTACCTGTATCAAGTTCATCTCGCCATCCATAATGCTTGCTTGAGCTATGATTGTAAGGTAATTGTTAGTATTAGGGATTTGTTATCTTTGTGAAATAGATGTCTGCCTTTCTGCATCTGCTATCAAACTATAAACTATAAGCAAAATAAAAAATTGTTTTGCAAGAATGTTTTTATCTCATATTCTTGAGATAGTGATAGACCACCCTCTATTGGGATGCCTGTGTCTTGCCTTGGGGATGGTGGTCACTGCTCGTTCATTCTGCCCACAAGATATTTGATATGTTCCTTTGACTTCGGCACTTGTTTAGCCCTCTCTTCCAGAGTGAAAGGAAATACTGATTTATTTTTTTAGTTGGTATTTAATATTTAATTTAGTAGATGATGGATTTGATTTCATATAAATTTTTAATCAATCATCAAAATGAATTAGGTTAGGAATTGTTCAATCAATCATTAAAATAAATTAAGAAGGGTTCGTAACAGACAATCAATCAATTTCACATTCTTATATTAATCATTTATTAATAAAGAATTATCAAGTAATAAGGATTTTTGTTAGTTGACATTGGACGTTTAACTCTTCTATCTTTTACATATAAATTTTCTATTATTCATCAAACTTTTTTACAATTAGCTGCAGCTGAAACTGATACTTACCCTGGCTAAAGAAATACGTGGCAATGTATTTTGATTAAACAAGAGTAAATAATTATTGGCATAGTTTTTGAATTTTTTTTTTAAAAAGAATTTTTTTTTATCGATTAGATTGATTGGGTCAAAGATCCGATTTAATTTTTAAGGACATCGCACGGGGCGGCAGCAGCGGTGGGGTCCATTTTTCTGACCACTCCACGTGCGCTTAGGTAATTGACTTGTGGACGGCAATGCTCCACCCTCGTCGCACGTGCAGGGGAATAACACTTGGGAAATAGTCTCTTCAACTTTGAAGAATTGCAATTTAAAAAAAATAATAAAAGTCTGAACAATTAAAACAGCGGATTGTTTTTTAAATAATTTATCAATTGGCCAAATAGAAGTCCTTCGTATTTTCTCTTAAAATCGTAAAAAACTAACAAGTAAAAGTATATATTTTTTTAAAAATAATAGATAAAAAAAATTCCACAAAAGCCTATTTTTTTTTTTTTTTTTGGGGTTAACAGGCTAAAAAAATATTTTTTGTTATTTTAAAATAAAAAATAAAAGTTCACAAGGCCAGAACACTCAAATCCCTCATTCTCAAAATCATTTTACAAATTTATATGTTTTGAAATCTCGAAATTATAAAAAATAAAAATTTTCAAAAAGCAAGCAAACTTTATAAAACATCAGTTTTAAAATTATTAATTAATTTAAAATTCATGTTAATTGACCTCTTACTATTACTACTAATAATAATTAATTAGAAAAACTGATGATATTAATTACTAATTCCAAGCGGTTTAATATTATTGGGTTTATGATAAAATACAAAATAGATAAATCATTAAGAATATTTTATTCTAATGTAATGACCCATAATGATTTATTTTTTTTATAATTTAGATGCATGATCATTTTAATAATAATAATTATTATTATTATTCTTATTCTTATTATTATGAATAATATTTTTATTGTGGTAAAAGGTGAATATGTTCGTCCCCAATGTCCCCATTAACCCGTCCCAAGATCAACACGGAGGAGGTAAATAACGGGCGGGACTCCAACCCGTCCCAAGATCAATACGGAGGAGGTAAATAATAGATGGCTACTAGTCTTTGGAATAATGACTAACACATAAGGGAGATATTTATCTCGATTTTATCGAGATTCGAACCTCAGATCTCATTATGATAACACCTCATGCGTTAGTCACTAGATTCATCCGAGAGAATTGAATACCACATAGTCTGAATGACTAAATAGTGAAACATGAAAATTTATGAAGGTCAAGAGTTGCCTGCTCCAATCTGCCACTCCCAGCAACATCCATTCGTCTGATTCCTCTCTCTCTCTCTCTGGAAATGACTACTCAGGCCTTCTTATTTCATCCCTTTCTCTTAATGTTTCTCTTAATGCAAAAGATCTGAATTGAAAATTTTTAAAAAATGATAGTAAAAAAGAAAAACAGTTTAGGTTCCCAGTTTAGATTTTATTAATATCTTGAATCCTGCTGTTAAACCGCCACGTCTATCTTAAACATCTTATTAATGGCATGGGAATTCAATCAACCTGATCCGAGAATTGGGTTCTGTTGTCCTTTTCAGTGCTATAAATATAATTGGAGAATGGAGGCGTGTTAATTATAATTCGGTGGATGTATTCTTGTTCTTGTTATTGTTCTTGCTTGCGATAGTCATTTAGGGTAGAGTGATTTACTAGCTAGTGATCTAATTAGCATTCGTTGAGATATCATTATCCGACTTCCTGTTTATGTATTGAAAGCTTTTTGTTCTCGTGTGGGAGGGAATGAGTCTGATTGATGGATTCAATCAATTGCGATGATGATTTGCTTCGAGGGATCCCTTGTGGCATGCACTAATGTGAGTACCATTTCATAATGCATCTAAGGATTTAATTAAGTAGAGGATTAATTTAAATCAATCTCGTGGATTGTTTGTGTGAGTGTATCAAGATTTGAAAGGGTCGATTAAATACTTTACAATATGTAGGAAGGAATTATGAATCCTATCTGCTAAATATATCATATACTTGATTGCATTAGTATTTCTCATTTTATCAGTTAGGTATTCAATCGTTGTCAATCTATTGAGTTTTTTATATTTGTCAAGTATTCAATCATCTTTGACTTCTCTAAACTCTTTATCTATCATGTATTCAACCGCCCTTCTACCTTTTATGTCAAGTATTTAATCGACGACTATATATTAATATCTATTAAACTTCTTTATCATTAAATGTTCATCTATTGTACGTGCAATATGTATTCACGATGCCACTTATTAAAGTAAATTGTGAGATTTGTAATTTAGGAGCATAATAAAAATTTAAATATGTTCTTTTATCTTAAAATTGATATAATATGTACGGTGTCATACAATTATATTGAATCATAAAAAATTTACTTAGAAATCATTAAAAATATTTTAATAAATTTTTATAATATTGAACTATAAAAAAAATTATTTAGATAACACTAATTGTTAGAGATGCCTTACACTTGTACACGGCTAAGACACCTAGTTCTGCAAAAACACTGGTCAACTATCCTTGTCAACTGAAGACTGAGTAGGATATGCGACCATTAATAGCTGCCTCCTTCCTTTTCCACTAAAACGAGACACCACCAATGCATCACATTGAGTCACTCGTCAAAAGTTTCCGAGGATACAGAGTCACAATCTCCTCAGTCCTCACTGTCCATTTACCACAAATCAGATGAATATAATTATTAAAAGGCCAAGCTTGTCATTTCATCACATGTAGCTCCGAGCATGGACTTCAATTATTTATAACATATATATTTTTTTTGCTTTTTCATTTCAGAGGGAGAGAGAAGCGAGCTGTGACTAGTCCCAGGAGTGGCCTCAGAGATCTGTGACTGCTACAGTTGGCACAGAATACAGATAGGGCAAGAGAGAAAGCAAAGGGAGAAGATCAGAGTAACTACTACTGTATCAGATCTATTCTTTCCTTCCTTCCCATGTGCTGAATCATTTGGTTTCTTATAAGCTAGCTAAGCTTGTTCATGGAGTGGAGAAGGTGGAGGAGATCTTCTTGTCCAACCATCTTCTGCTGCAGTACTCTTCTTCTTTCTCTCTTCTGTCTCACTGCTCAGCTCCCAACTCATCGCTCTGTCAACCAGAAAGGAGGTGAGCAACAGAGTTTCACTCCTTACCTCTTCAGAATTTAGAACATGCATATATATACACAAGAACAGCTTCCTTCATTCTCTCCCTTAATTTCTTCTCTGCTAGAATTAATGGAAGATTAATCAAAACTGTTAACAATCTTTTTTTCTGTCTGTTTCTTTAGATCAGTTACTGAAGTTTGGGCATGTGGAGTACTTGATTAATTAATGTGATCGATGGTTAAAGTTAATCTTCCTTGTCATTTTCACAGGTGTGGACAGTTTAATGATGGAGCCCTACTCTCAGGTGCCCCTTAATTCCTAATCTTATATATTATATATAAAAGTTCTTTTTATTATGTGTGGTATTGCAAATATAGAATAATCCCAATTTGATTGATTTGTTAGCTTTATATGAATGTAGATAATAATAATAAAACTTAGGTGAAAATCCTTCATCATGATTTAAAAATTTAAAGTGAATACAACAAAAATATATATGAATATTTCTATCCAGCACAGTCATCGTAAAAATTGTAAATTTTAAAATTCAGAAGGGGTATTTTTAAAAGCGGAGTAAATTCTGGAAGTAAAATGACAAGTTCCCAGTGAAGCCAGTAATACGCGGCTCTGCTCATCGGAATGCGCGCGAATGGGTGGACTGTGGCGGTAGACCCAGTCTATCGAGCGGCGCATGTTAGCAGGGTCAGTGAATAATTTTTCTGGGCAGGAGGAGGACACCTGCTGACACGGCTCACCCTCCGCCCTGCGCCTCGGCAGAAGCGAGCGGCCCCATCTCGGCCCTAGGCTACAATGCGCCGGCCGCTTGAAATTTCCAGGTTAATTTGTGGGTGCGCCTGCTGATCATGGTTCGCGGGTACAGGTGGCGGAAGGGGCGTCGAGGCGGAGGGCGCTCGCCGGCGGGCCGGGGTCGTACCCGCCACGGTGCACGGGCAAGTGCGGCGACTGCGCGCCGTGCGACCCGGTGCACGTGGCGGTGCCGCCGGGGTCGTCGCCGGTGACCACCGAGTACTACCCGGAGGCGTGGCGGTGCAAGTGCGGCAACAAGCTCTACATGCCCTGACGTTGCTACCTCGACTGTAATTACTTTCGCAATCTGGTACTGTCGCCGGAACCCTCCTCCCCCGCCGCTGGCCGCCGCCGTACGACGGCCACAGGGGGAGGAAGCATGCTGCAATATTAATATTCAGTTTATTCATGTAATAATTAAGGCGATTGGATGAGTTATTGGTTCTGGGGAAGAGAATTAAATGTGTGGAGTTTGAGAGGCTTGTTGTGTAATTGTGGTGTTAAGCTCGTGGATACAACAGAGTAAGGGGTTGTTAAGGGACCCACCGGCCACCGGCTACCAACATTTTTTATATTTTATTTTTAGTCACAACATATTTGCTACCACTTTAGAACTAGTGACATTCGATTTCTCATTAATTAACTATTTTAATTGTTAAAGATGAAATGATAAGAGTTTATAGAAAAAAAAAAATGGCTACGAGTGGCTTTATCCAATAATTATGTTATAAATTGATCATATTTTAATGCTAAATTAAAACACTTTATTAAATGACTTTAAATTATGATTATGTAAAATATAATATAAAAAAATTATATATATATATTTAGATTTTAGTTTTCTTGGACGGTGCGATGGTTAAGACATGAGGTGTTGTCATGTGTCCGAGCATATCTCCTCACAGTTGTACTAATGATTAGTAGCCATCTATATTGACTTAGGAATAGGTTGATAGGTCATTATGGGGTTTGATTCATATCAACTGGGTCATGTATGATCTTAAATCGATCAAAAAAAAAAAAAAAAAAAAAAACTAAATTCTATTTCAAAAAACAAAAGTTTCTATGAAAATCACACACAAAAGTTTCTACTAAATTTGGACCTAATGACGACGATCAAATTGGGCGGAGATTTGGGCCATGCATTTCTTGGGCTGAAGCAGGGCAAACTATATATCTAGTGAAATAGGCAGTAGGTGTCGTTCAAAGCTTCATCCAAAAAACACGGACGTAAAATATGCATACAAAAAAAAATTAAATAACTTATTAAATTAAATAAATAAATTTAAATACGTGTTAAGTTTGTTAATATTTATGAATAATATTCATCATTAAAATTTATAAATAAAGAAATTTTTAAAATGAACAAAAATGGATTATAAAGCTTAATAACAACCAAAACGAGTTGAAAATATAAAAATTTTAAACAATAAAATAAACATGAATTAAGAACTCTATAATATCTAAATAAATTAAATTCAAGTCAAACTTGAATCAAAATTCAAGTACTTTTATAGGACAATTTCCTTTGAATCCGATGAAGGATTCGATATCCGACTCTAATGAATGAGGGTATGGATGAACTACCGATATCTGATATCGATCCGATACTAAAACATGCTATATAATTTTTTTCCTATAATTAACTAATTATTTTTATTGATGTTAGAAGAAGTAAGTTCTATAGATGTTTAATTTATTTTTATTTTTTTAAATATGATGTTAATTTTAATATATATATTTTTTAATGATCATAATTGAATGGAAAGAAGAAAAATTATTAGTATAGTAAATATTTAATTTTTTAATGGATATAGATATGAGGATGAAGAGGTGTGATATCCTACACGCTCGCACAGTGCGCGACTGTGCACGCGCGTAGGAGATCGCTCGATTTTTTTTTTTTTTTAATATTTTAAATTAAAAAAATTAACATTTCCTTATATAAATTTCTAATATATGAATATATCCCCTCAATATATTACAATACTCAATAACTACTTAAATTAATTTTATTTTAATTTTTTTTAAACCAAACACTATAACCTAATTGGGAAGTCTGAACCCTAGGGGTAAAATCTAAAAAAGAAAATAGCTTTAACACTATAACCCAAAGTCTGAACACTAGAAATAAAATTTTTAAAAAATATTTTAATTATTTTTTAATTCATAAATTTAAAAAATAAAAATAAAAAAAAAAGAAAAAAGAAAAAACAGTTGTTATCCTGCACGACGCGCATAGTCGCGCACTGTGGCGTCACGCAGGATAACAACTTCATGAGGATGAATATCCAATCTCTTATGAATATGAAGATGAAAAATATAGAATCGAATCTAGGATTTCATTGAATACTTTGATTACTGAAATCAGAGAACAATCATGATACGATCATCAAGCTTGGTGATATATATATTTGGAGAGAACAATCATGATACGATCATCAAGCTTGGTGAAGGAATGAGTAATTTCAAATCAAAGAAAAACTCCACCTTCTTATTCAACAGTCGCCTTTGCTGGGAAAGGAGATATTCAGTGTAGCTCGATCTCTCTTACATTATGCATTTGAAATTGCCATATTTTGTTCTCACTGAGGGTCTGTTTCTATAGGAAGAAAAGTATCGCGGAAGAAAATCTGAAGAAAAGTATCGTGATGTGTACCGTTGCATCAGGAATAAAGTTTTATCCCATTTCAGGTGCCTGGAATCCTTCTAGGCGCTTGAGCAAAGCTATATAAGTAGCTCTGCTCTCAGACGTTAACAATAATGAAAAATAGTAAAACAACACTTGTAGATATTTTCTGTTTTAGCTTTCTGTTTTGTGCTGTCATTGCTGTAAATAGACTTTTCCGTCTAAAGGAGAAATTAGTGTACTTTACTTCCTTGGATTAATAACCTCTCCGATTGTAACCAAGGGTTATTTCCCCCCTAGCTGGCCGCCAAGGGTCCCGACATTAAGATGTGTACATAGAAGCATAGGAAAAGCTAAAAGGTTGATTCCTGGAAGTCACGTTGCACAAGATAGCCTGAGCAGATAATCAGAATGTAAATGAACTAGTAAAAATGATCAGCTCATTATCCACCTAGGTTCTAGATAAATTCATGGCGCAAATCCTGCTGATAGCTCAAATCGATCTGCAAACAAACACATAAGAACCAATTGATTGACGAGCTCCATTGATTTTTTATCTTCAACAAGGAATCTTGTCGATTGGCGCAGAACAGGCTGAAGATGTCAAGAGAAGGGCTAGTCGCTTCACTCTAATACGAGATCATCTACAAGCAAGCTTTCTCTCGCTCACTGCTCAAGTGTATTAGACCAGATGACGTCGATTACATCTTATAAGAAGTTCATCAAGGATGATCCAGTAGCCATATAGGAGGCCGAACCCTGGCTTGAAAAATATTATAAGCAGGATATGTTTAGCCCACTTTTGTAGATTGATGTTGCTCGGTTCGGAGCCACCTACACTTACTATCAAAGGCATTAATATTCCTCACCGCTCGACCAAGCCCTTGAAAATATTTCTGGTTTCTTGTCCTTTTGATTAGTGAGGGAGGGATATTGTGGGGCCCTTTTTGACTGTCCTTACTCAGAAGAAGTTCATACTCGTGGTGGCGAATTATTTTTCTAAATGGATGGAGGCTGAAACTTTGACCAGAATCACTAAGCACACATTCATCAAGTTCCTATAAATCAACATCCTCTGTTAGTTTAGAATCCCCTACAAACTTGTTTTAGATAATGAGCGGCAATTTCAATGACACAAAATTCGAGAATGGTGTGATGGTTTTGGTATTCTCCAAGCCTTTACTTCCGTGACATATTCTCAGAGTAATGGTCAAGCGGAAGTTACAAATCGAGAGAATATTCGATGACTCAAAACCAAATTCGATTATGTGGGCGGTATAACTGGGTGGAAGAACTACCAAACATTTTATGGGCGCATCGAACCACCTCACAAGAGAGCAACGGGATGATATCCTTCCATTTGGTTTACGACGATGAAGCGGTAGTTCCTGTTGAAGTAGGAGAAGAATCCACTCGGTGTTGAAGTAGGAGAAGAATCCCCTCGGAGATTGCTATATGATTAAGGTAATGCCGATCGACGTCTTCTTGACCTAGAGACTTCATCAGCGAAACTAGAGTAAGGATAGCCGCCCGACTAACATCCTACCGACAAAGGATAAGGTAAAACTACGATCGACACGTTGTCCTCCAATTTTTTCAAGAAGACGATTTAGTTTGAAAAAGAGTCAAGTCGGTCAGAAATATTAGGAAGCTGGAACCCTAATGGAGCAGACCTTATAAAGTTCAAAAGTTTGTTTCGGGCGCCTACTACCTTCAAGATTCTAGCGGCAATAAGTTGGATCGGCCATACAAACTATTTTCAGCCCTACAAAACTTGAAGGTATTTCCTACAGAACTAAGAGAAAATATGTACTGTAGTATATATATATTTTTCACCCCTTAGTATGGTCCGGCAATACAAAAACTTTCATACTCATATCTCTCGATCGAGTTATAATGCTCTTCAAGCGTCCAGCCGTCCAATGATCTTTTATCGATAAAAACTTTCAGATTCTCACATCTTTAAATCGAGTTATAAGTATAATCCCTATTTATCCAGTGACCTTCCAATCAACAAAAACTTCCTAACTTTTATATCTCTCTACTGAATTATAAGTAGGGTCCACACGTACGTCCAAAAGAATGAGTAACTTCAAATAAAAGAAAAACTCCACCTTCTCATTCAACAATACGTAACCTTTGCTGGGATAGGAGATCGATGATTCAGTGTAGCTCGATCGATCTCTCTTACGTTATGCATTTGAAATTGCCATATTTTTTTCTCACTGACAGGCTATTTCTCTGGGAAGAAGAGTATTGCGGAAGAAAAGCTGAAGAAAAAAATATATTTAAGTTAAATTTATTTTAAGGTTTAAAATTATTACTAACATATTCAACTTTCACAATTAACACACTGAATCTAAGAAAAGGTGAAAGCTGAATACCTGGATTTTTATTGTTGAACCAATGTACGACATATGCTGTCTTTTAAAATTATTGTGATTGGTTGTGAAGGAGCAAAATAACACTATTAATTATTATTTGTGAAAGATAATGACAAGAGTGCATGAAAACATCTCTCACAATTAACATCAGTGAATGCTGAAATCCTATTATTTCTCTCAATTAATACTATTAGTTTACTTTTCAAATAAAATAATAAAAATTAGGTGTTTTAGAAAATAGATAATTTTTAAGGGGCATTTTAAGTTTTTCTCATATATGAAAAACGCACAAGGATCTAAAGTGTAAATTAGGATCTTGGAGGGGTTTAATCAATCTTTTACTGCCTAACACTAAACCTGGACTCGAAATATTCCTTTGAGAAATATCTTTTGTGTAATGGATGTCACCTTTTTCAACCTAGTCCCCCCCCCCGGGAAAGGAAATCCCCCAAAAAATGCAAAAGGAGAAAAATAATTAAATCTGTCTCTCTCTCTCTCTCTCTCTCTCTCTCTGCTCCTGTGAGAGGGAAGCGAAGTTCGGCAATAGCGGAGGAGCTTCAAAGGCGGTGAGTCTACCGGCAAGGCAAGGCAGGATTTTGAGATCTCGGCTTACTGTTAACCTTGATCTGTTCGTGCTGGTGTTCCGGCGAGATGCCGACGATTCGGTACCAGATAAGGAACGAGTACGGGCTGGCGGATCCGGAACTCCACCGGGCCGCGGACAAGGATGATCCCGAGGCCATCCTCGAAGGGGTTGCCATGGCTGGACTCGCCGGCGTTCTTCGGCAGCTCGGAGATCTCGCAGAGTAAGTTCCTTGCGGCTCGCTGCTTCTCGCGGGGAATGGGTGTCTTTCTCGGGTGGTTATTCATGTTTCGCCTTACCTCAATGGTGATGAAAATTTGGGATTTAGAACGAATTTATGCGTGTGAGTTTGATATGCAGTGTTATTTCTACTGCTTATGAGTGTCGGTGTCGGAGTAGTTGAGCTGTTACATTAGGGTTTGCGTGCCTTACGTCAAATCTCAAAAACTTGCGCATGAAAATTGGCGATTTTACATATAAGTTAGTTTTTGTTTCATAAGATAGTTTCAGGGAAGTAATGCTCTGTGAATTTTTGAAAAGTATGATCCAGAGTATCTGGAATTGTTATGTTGCGTCTGAATTCAACTACGATAGGAGAAACAGATTATGTGGAAAATAATTACTAGATGGCTGGTGGAGGAGTCACGGAAATGTTTAATTAGGCAACAGTCGTACTCAAGTAGAAAAGTCGCCATAAAGAAACCTGGTGGAAGTGTGAAAGACAATGAAGATAATCAGTTGTTGCATTTTGTATTGACTGGACTGCACTGATTGTTTTTATTGTATGAAGCTGTCTTCGACTAGTTTAATTCAAGAATTTTTGCAGTGGTGTTCTTCATCTTGACTACGAATTAGGAAAGCCATGTATAAAGTTTTTGAGTAGTTTTTGTTAATAGGGATTGTTTTTGTCACTCGAAGATCCAAATTTACTTGAGATTATGGATTGGGTTTGATTCTTTGTTAGCTTTTAGTCAATTTTGCATCTGTTGGTTTTAATTCTTTTGCTTTTCAATCAATGAATGCCTCCCTTCTGCTAAAAGAGAAAAATGAAAATAGTTGCTCAACTATGGTTGGCTTGATATTTCAACATGATGGTTTTGCTGCTAGTTTGCAGAAGGATTATGACATTGTTCAATCCATTGATAATAGTTTCCGTTCAAGAGAACAAAAACAGGGAAGGTAATGTGTTTGACTGTAAATGAAAATGGACTGTTGTCACCTTTCTTGAGAGAAGTTAAACCATTAAAGCCTCAAATTTCAATATAAATAATAAATAATAAATAATGATTTTACATTCGACAATTGTTCATAGTTTATGTGCTTAATATCTGCCTTTTCAATTGCTTCTTACATCAGCTTTATTTAATTTCTTTCCTTGAAGGTTTACTGTTAAATATGATGCCCTTGACTGCATGGTGATTGTTAAGCAGTGCAATTTTCATTTGTTTGTAACTATTATATGTTTCCATAAATATTTTCCAAATAACTCACACCTCATGATGCAATAGTACATTTTATGTTGAGATTTATCACAGCAATGGATCTTGTAAATAGGTTTGCTGCAGAAATATTCCGTGATTTGCATGAAGAAGTTATGGGTACTGCTGCTAGAGGGCATGGGCTGATACTTCGAGTCCAGCAACTTGAGGCAGATTTCCCATCCTTTGAAAAGGCTATTTTCTCTCAGACTAATCATTCAGGGCATTCATACAATGACGGTCAGTACGCTTTTAACATTTTTCTCCAAGAAAGTCAAGTTCAATCATTTAAGTCGCTTCTTTAGTCCCAGTTCTTAGGGGAAGGAACTGGTTTTGTTATCATATGAATTTGTTGCATCAAGACAAATGTTTAAACTTGAATCAACAGTGGTGTTTTTCAACTAGTTCTTTCAAGTCACTTTGTTAGTTCCAGTTCTCCCAGGTGAATGAGCTGGTTTTATCTATTGGGTATATTTGTTGCATCAAGACAAATGTTAAGCTTGTATCTAACTGGGGAAAGAATTCTTTAGCTGGTTCTTTAAGAGATAATCTTGTGAGAACATAGATTATCTCCATTCAGATTCCATATTGAAAAGTGTTTGTTGTGAGGCTTTAACTTTATATAATGAAATCATTGATATGATGCCAATTGCAATTTATATTTCATTGCCACAAACCTTTTTGTTTGTTCAACGAAACTATCAACAAAATCTAGATTTCTCTTAGTAAATATGAACAAGCCCACTAGAGGAGCAACAATTCCATAGTCTTATCCTACCATCGTTCTCAATTACATGCCAAGACAAACAAAGAACTTAAGATATATATTTTTCTTACAATATAATTCTGGATAATGTTTGAAAATTCTTGTGTAATACACATTTATGTTTTAGTGATAAAATTTTGTCTAGAACTCAGGAAAAATGAATGAACTGCATCTGTGATGTAAATCATCTATTTGGGCGACCCAAAAATTTAGCAATGAAATCTTTATGTATATCAAAAAAAAAAAAAAATTGAAAGCCAATGTCACTCACCTATTTGTTTTGATCAAACAAGTTAAAAAGAACTGGATGCCATTATAAGATATTAATGCTGCTTCCTAATGCTTCTATTGTTATTTTGTTTTCTTCTTGAAGTTATTCATGTAGTCATCGGCAGGTATTGATTGGCACTCTAACTCACTCACCTATTTGTTTTGATCAAACAAGTTAAAAAGAACTGGATGCCATTATAAGATATTAATGCTGCTTCCTAATGCTTCTATTGTTATTTTGTTTTCTTCTTGAAGTTATTCATGTAGTCATCGGCAGGTATTGATTGGCACTCTAACTCACTCACCTATTTGTTTTGATCAAACAAGTTAAAAAGAACTGGATGCCATTATAAGATATTAATGCTGCTTCCTAATGCTTCTATTGTTATTTTGTTTTCTTCTTGAAGTTATTCATGTAGTCATCGGCAGGTATTGATTGGCACTCTAACTCACTCACCTATTTGTTTTGATCAAACAAGTTAAAAAGAACTGGATGCCATTATAAGATATTAATGCTGCTTCCTAATGCTTCTATTGTTATTTTGTTTTCTTCTTGAAGTTATTCATCTAGTCATCGGCAGGTATTGATTGGCACTCTAACTTTCATCTGGATCAGAACTTGGTCACTCAAGGGGATATGCCACGTTTTGTTATGGATTCATATGAAGAATGCCGTGAGCCACCTCGGTTATTCACACTAGATAAGTACGATAATGAACTTAACATATTGCTTAAAATTTCTGATTTTTCACTAGATTAAATGATTTTTTTTTCCTTCAGGTTTGATACTGCTGGTGCAGGAGCATGTTTGAAGAGGTACTCAGATCCATCTTTCTTTAAAACAGAATTAACTTCCTCTGGCTTTATGGAAGCAGATAAATTAAGAGAGAGAAAATCTCGGAGGATTAGGGTAAGACACCTTAAAGGAAAGACATGTTTTGGGTTTACTTTTTTTTTTTACAATAAATAAATATCCATTTTTTGGACTTGTACAACTTCTACTTTCTGCACAGATTTCTTTAAAACACAACTGTCTGCTTAAAAACTCTCCCTTCTCTTTTTTATGTTAAGAATTGTTCTCAGCATTAACAGAAGTTACTCTGGCTTTCTTTTCTTGTCAGAAAAAGGGATCACGTATCAAGAATGGCCATACCCTAGAGTCTTTATTGTCACCGCGGGCAAATTCCGAGTAAGTTCATCTGGTACTAACATTTTGATCCAGTATTAAACATAAGCATCAGTTCTGAGCTTTTTTCTGCCTCTGTTGGTCTTCTGCAGCTCACAGCCAGCAATTTCGGATCAGGTTGCTGATAAGTCTGCTACAAGATTTGTGAGGTTGAAATTAAGGAACTTGGATGATACTAATGGAAGCAAAGGGTGCGGCTCAAGGAAGCATCTTCTTCAACTACATTTGGATATACAGAAAATTGCTTTTGACAGTTCTCAAAGTTCTTCAACTTTAAGTCCAGGTCTAATTGATTCAAGTGTGCCAACTTCTCTAACACATGATACAGCTAGGAATATGTCAGAAAATGATTCTCTAGTAAGAGATTCAAGTCCTACGATGAATGGTTATGAAGAGTTGACTAGGGCAACAACATATGAACTAGGTGACTGGAAGACGGAAACTAAAAAATTTTCAGAATCAGCAGATGAGCCAATTGTGGGTGTTCCCAATACAGGGAGAGGATATAATCTGGTGGAGAGTATGGAAAACTCTGCTGATTCCGAAATTAATTCAGAAGGCAGTGCCTACGACAATGAACTTAATGATATAGTGAGAAACACATCTCAGAGGGTGGAAGATCATAAGTTAGTGAGGGCAGAACTTCAGTTAGAAGGCAGTACTGATGGCTACAGGACTGAAGACATCGGTAGTGAACCAGAAAATTTCATGGATGCGCCCAACAGCATGGAATCTGAAGTTGAAACAGATTCTGAAAATAAAGGGAGACCAGATATTGGTTCTTTGAAAACTGAAGGTCAAGAAATGGACACTGACGCTAGTCAAAGATTAGAGGAGCTGGACTCTCAAACTTCAGAACTCAATAATACTGGGCCAGAACGATCTAACAATATGTCAAACAGTGGAATGACAAGTAATATTAACAGCCTAGATGAAGTACTAACGAATCAAGAAGCAGAGAAAACCCAAGAGCCCAGTTTGCTACATGGGGAGGTTGCTAACTCAGCTGATTTAGTCTCTAATGGAGGCAGCAATATGGAGACATTTGAAGATCCCATGTTAAAACCAGAAGAAATCATAAATGAACACTTGGATTCTTATGACCCTGCTTCTGATTTATTAAATGTTAATCCTGGAGAAATTTCTGCACGTTGTTTAATTCCTGGTAACAATAATACCTCAGCCAGAAATGACATCCAATTAGACAATGGTGAGTTTGCCAAATGCTTCAATGGTAGTTTTATCTTTCAACTTATTGTGTAAACATTATGTTACTGTTTTTAACAACTCTTTAACATTTTCAATGCTTATTCTGTTCAATTCGACAGGTCCACCTTGTTCAAATCTATGTCTACTTGAGAAAACTCTTCCAGAAGATCATGTGAATGAAGACATACATATGGTTGACCATTTCTCTTGTCCGTTAATTCGAAACACTTTGGCGGAAGACCTTGAGAGTGAAGTTCCATTCTCTATGATTGTGGCCTCAACAGAAGAGATGCAAGTTCCAGTGGATCAAGAAATAAAAAATTGTATCTCTAAAGAAGATGCAGATGCAGCTAGCAGTTCAGTTGGAATAAGCATCTCAATGGTCGCCTCAGAATTTGCCCCTGACATCAGTATGGACGATTTAAAGCATGGTGAATTAATAACAGATGTGAACAACTGTCAGCATCCTGAAGAACTACCAAGTGAAACATCTTTTTGTGCAAAAGGAACTGATGGTGTAGCACAATACCATACCACTGGAAACTCTAATTTGGGATGTGACTCTGTGCTGCTACTTTCTGAAGAGATGGCATCCAATCTTGACTCGTCTGTTGATAAAACAAAGCAGGCAAGCATTCTTCCAAAAGATTTTGTTCCGTATGATGAAGTTACTGATGATAAAGCAAAGCAAGCAAACATTGTTCCAAAAGATTTTGTTCTGTATGATGAAGTTTCTGATGATAAAACAAAGCAGGCAAGCATTGTTCCAAAACATTTTGTTTCGTATGATGAAGTTCCCCTTCAGGCCTCAACTACAAACATAGGAAAGTCACCAGGGACAATGAATCAATATGCAGAAACATGCCCATCTGAAAGCCTACCAGTTCCAGCTCATGTTATTTCCGCCATCAGCGATGCAGATTATGCAACAGAAATGGAATCTGTGGTTGCAGTCAAAAATCTAGAAGCTAGCTCTGAGAATGGTGATGATGGTGCAAAAAGAATTTTTTCAATGCCAATAATATTACAACCCCAGTTTGAATATTTTTCTGGTTCAGAGGAATCTCTGGAATCTCCAAAGATGAACTTTGCAGAGGAATCCCAAGAGTCCTTCAAGGTGAACCATGAAGAGAAGGCACCTTTATGTTCTGCTGGTGAAGCATTTTCTGAGGATGTCAGTAATTCCACCATGCTTGATGATAACTTTGAATTCTCAAATGAGTTTTACCGAGGCAGCTCACAGAATGTTGTTGAAGTGCCTGAACAAAATACTGATCATGAAAGTTTGACAGAAGAAACTTTTGCATCCAAAGATAAAGATAATAACAAAAAACTAAACTTGGCACATAATGAAGAAGCATTAGACCAGCATCTGCATTTAGAAGAAAGTGAAGATCTTGCAACCTTGTATGGGCATCAGCCTATAATTTATGAATTTGATTCTTTGAATACAGTGGAATTAGAATCTCAAAGAACTCTCAACATGGAAGATTCTCCAGCATTAGAACAATCATCACTAGACCCAGCTGCCTCATGCTTTGATTTGCCTGTGAATAATTCATCTAATGCAAATGATAGTGGGCTACGTGGTGATATTCATGAAACAATGCCAGCTGGGCATGTGAAAGCATATCCTGTTCTTAAAGAGACATATCTAAATTATCCTACACAAAGAGAACATACTGATTCAATATGTTTAGCACAAGGTGAACTTGAAAGCACACAAGGAGATATGTCTCTGCCAACCTACTTAATCTTTGATTTTGCAAGTTCAGCTGAAGAAGCTTCTATGATACCAACTAGCAATGAAGATATCTCTACCTTGCACACTAGCAATGGAGATGTTACCTTGCAAGCCAGCAATGGAAATGCCTCTACCTTACAATCTGGCAATGAAGAAGTATCTCCTGGACAAGCTATCAAAGAAATTGTCTCTGCCTCGCAAGCTAGCAATGAAGAAATCTCTAGCTCACAAATTAGCAACCAAGAACTCTATTACTTGCAAGATAGAAATGAAGAACTCTTTGAAGCTAGCAATCATGATGTTTCTACCTTACAAGCTAGCAGTGAAGAAGTATCTGCCTCACAAGCTAACAAAGAAGTTGTATCTACCTCACAAGTTAGTAATGAAGAAGTTTTGCCTTTACAAGTTTGCAATGAAGAATTCTCTACCTTACAAGCTATACATGAAGATTACTCCACCTTAGAAGCTAGAAATCAAGAAGCCCTTACGTTACAAACTAGCAATGAATCAGGATTCTTACATCAAAAAGGTGAATGTGTTGAACTTGAAATTCCAATTGACTATAATGGGTTGGAAGATAAACCATTAGAAGGACCTGAACCAAATTATCACGCCTTAACCAACAATGTGTTACTCAAAATGCCAACATCATATTCTTGCTTTCCTTCACAGAATTATGAACCGCCACCACCATTGCCCCCACTTCCACCTCTTGAATGGAGATCTCGGAAGTTGTCGTCTCTATTGCCCAACCAAAATTCAATTCAAGCTTTGCCTGGGGAAAACCTGTTTATGCCATCATCAGACAGCACTCCAACAAATTCACATATCACATCACCAATCAGTTTGTCTCAACTACCACCAATTGTTGCTGATTACAGCAATCAACCTGATTTCCTGTCTTCAACAAGGTGCATTGCCGATTCATCACTGTTGTCTTCATCCATATCGTCATCTTTGGAATATGAGAAGAATCAACATGCTTCTGATGTGGATGAAGCAATAAAGTTACCACTGGAAGATTCATTTTTTATATCAGAGAGTCAATTGTTTCAGAATTCCATGTTGCAGAAAGATATAATTCAGCCTCTGATGGAGAAAAGATCAGAGATTGGTGAATTTTTGCCAGTTTTTGGATCAGAGAAATCTCAGTATTCTGAGGATAGACATCTACATTTGGAGAACATGGTTCAGTCTCAAAACCCTTTCTTGTTCAATGCTGGCATCATGGATGAGAGCCATAGTATTCTGTCACTCTCTTCAGGACTGGGCATGCCCCAACATGGTTATGTATATTCTTTGGAAAGGAACCAACCAACTCTATTTGCTGTTGTACCTACCAACGAAGGTGAAACGATTGGTATTAACCCTCGTTCCATACGGAATCGCCCTAGAAATCCATTGATTGATGCTGTTGTTGCGCATGATAGAAGCAAGGTAAGGATCACATAGTAAAACAAACTTGGTTTAATGCTCTAGTCCTGACCATTTTTGTTTTCCTATTTATTTCTCTTTTTTTTCCACTGTCCTGTAGTTGAGAAAGGTGCCAGAGGTTGCTAGCCCTTCTGATGAGCCAAAGTCAGATCAAATGGATACATTGCTGGAGTCCAATATTTTGCAGTTGAGGAAGGTATCAGAGCTCGCTAGGCCTTCTGACAAACCTAAAGCAGAGGAGAAGGATGCATTACTAGAGCAGATAAGAAACAAGGTTGGCGCGTTTCCATAAACTATAGCAACTTAAACATGTTGATTCTCTCTTGATTATAACTCAGGTGAACAATGTTTTTTTTCAGTCATACAACCTGAAGCCAGCGACTGTTCTCTCGAAGCCAAACAACAAGAGCCATTCGACGAACATTAGAGTTGCCGCCATCTTGGAGAAAGCAAATGCAGTCCGGCAGGTTAGGCTTGAAATATAAACTGTTCTTCGGTTGACTACCTTCTCGATTGCTTTTCTGCATGCGTGACTGACGTCTGTTCATGGACAGGCAATGGCAGGAAGCGATGAAGAGGATGGTGAAGATAATTGGAGCGACTGCTGAATGCAAATTACTTTGTGCTTAAATTCAAAGCTGTCCCAAGTCTGCTTTCCCAAAGAAGGTTCCGCTGACAGGAAAGCTACTTGTTAATCTAAGCAGTGTACAGTAGTGTCTCCTCTGCCTCTTCTTTTTCATTCCTTGTTCAATATGTATTCTATTAATATAATTAGCTTCTCTTATAGCAGTTAAAGCTCTACCTAGGAGCAAGCAAATAGAATCATGGCGGATATCTATTTGATTGTAACATGTAACATATATATCCAGAGTAATATCATGTAGAGGAAGCATGTTTTCCTTTGTCGATTGGTTCTTCATGCTTGAACTCTTGAGCATTCTAAATGTTGGTCCCAAGACCAAATTTGATGCGTTAGGTCTCAATCAAGTTGGCTTTAGTCCATTAGTACAAGCATAAAGGTCTATTTGATTCATGTGATTTTTTATTTCACATGGTAATAGGTTAGTATTCACATGATTTGAATCATTATTGCCCTTGCGAATATTGGTATTAAATTATATAACAAATGTATCGTGATGCGTAGCTTTTAATAATAAATTTTATACTAATTTTTTTTTTTTTTTTTAAGTTGGTACTAAATATTTAATTTGGATAGAAATAAAAAGATCGATAATTTTATTATTTTATAATAATATAAATTATATATTTTTTAAAAAATAATGATCATCAATAAAAGTGTGTTGTCGCCTACCTCAGATCGTAAATAATTTTATAATAATATAATGATATTACATACCTAGTTTACAACTTTTTACTAATATTAAACTAATATTAATTACATAATATTACAAATATTACGTCCATAGTTTATAAAATCATGATCCGGATCGTAATCCTATGATCTGGAAATCCAAAATCGATCTAAGAGCATGCAGATACAGTAAGATTGCAACAGGATCAGTAGGATCATAATAGAATCGGTAGGATCGGAATAGGATTGGAGCAGAATTAATGAAAGCTTTGAGATGTCATAATTTTTTATTCAGATTGAATCTCAGGACTTATAATATATCAAATCAAAACTCGTTCAGAGATCTTTAATAAATTTCAAAGTTTATCCTTAACCATCTTATTTTAAACTCAAAAAATATCATTTAAATCTATTTCAGATATCTAGAAGATTTTATCTTTTTTTTTTCATCTAGGATTTTAAATTATTTAAATATATGTTTAATTATTTTTGAGTTAATTTTTTATTAATAATATTCTGTTATTTCTTTTTCTCAAAATGATGAGTTTTTGGATGTATATTGTCTAGCATTATGTGGTATCAACCAGTCTTTAGAAAATTATTTTCTACGCTCATATTTGAATCAAAGGATTCAATAACTTCTGTTATCTACCTTAGATGCTTTGTTGATCTTTAAATTTAATTATCTTATGAATCAAAAAAATATTTTTGACATTAAATGTGTTATTATTATGGTATTAATAGAAATCTTTATATTCTTTCATTTTATGATATAAAAATATAAATATTATTAGAAAAATGATAATTAAATTATAAATTAATTTAAATTTGTATATATATAATCTGAAGTGTTAGTATATATATATATATAGAGAGAGAGAAATGATATGCTACGGACCATTATTTACGGATTGCTACGGACTTAATGCCATGTCATTTTTTTATTAAATTTTTATAAAAAATTTTCTCTTTCTTCTTTATTTTTTTTCTCCTCCTGCTTCGTTCGTTCTCAGCTCGTTTCGCCGAGAAGCAGCTCACGTCGCGCGCCCGCCACTCGACCTGCCGTCGGCCATCTGCCCACCGCCGGCGGCCTCCGGCCGCCTGGACCCACCCATACTATAGGCCATGGGGTGAACCCGTCGGGGATCGCGGCATGATTCCGGCCACATCTCTATTCCCGTCGCGATTCCGGCCGTGATTGCGCCGGAATCCGGACGCGCCTTCGTCGGAATCCTGACGCGGGCGCGTCGGGACGCGATCGCGACGGAGGCAGGTGCGGTCGCGATGACGATGGCGCGATCGCGGCCGGAATCCGGCGCCATCGCGGCCGGAATCCGGTCGCTGCCAGACTCCATCCGATTCCCGGCCGGATTTCAACCGGAATCCGGCAGAAATCTGGCCGCGATTTGGCCACCACGCTAGCGACCGCAATCGCGGCCGGATTTCGGCTGGGATTCTGGCTGCCGGCGGGTGGTCGGCGGGTGGTGGGCGGCCGGAGGCGAGGAGGCGGGGTGACCGGTGGGTGGTGCCCGGCCGGCCAGCGGCGAGGAGGGCGGCGAGGTTGGCACATGCACACGGCGACGAGAGAGAGGAGAACGAGGAAGGTAAAAAAAAAAAATCAAAAATATAAAAAAAAAACCAAAATATGCAGGTCGCGGATGAGTCCGCACGCAGAAGTCCGTAATTTAACAAAACTGTATATATATATATAAATGAGTTTTTCATATATAATGAAATTTTAAAGATTTTTAATAGGATAATCGATCCTAACTATCCTGACCCAAGTTGGATAGGTTTGCGATTCTAGCAACTATGATTACGCCTCACCAAAACAGCCTTACGTCTCGCTCACTCGTCGACAGAATTCGCTCTGAAGCGGAGCAGGACGCGAGGAGAAATGACGGGCATTGTTTGCGTCACCGGCGGCAGCGGTTTCATCGGTTCATGGCTCGTCCGTCTCCTCCTCGACCGTGGCTACACCGTCCACGCCACCGTCATGCGCCTCGGTCGGCATTCCTCCTTCTCCGCTTCCTCCTCCTCCTCCTCCTCTTTCACCTTCCTCTTTCCTAAACTCTTCCGCAGGGGACGAGGCCGAGACGGCGCACCTGCGATGCCTCCCTGGAGCCTCCGACCGCCTTATCCTCTTCCAGATCGACCTCCTCGACCCTGACTCCATCCTCGCCGCCATCCGCGGCTGCGCCGGCGTCTTCCACCTCGCCTCGCCTTGCACAGTCAACCGCGTCCAAAATCCGCAGGTCGGTCCCTACCCCTTTCAGATCCCCCTTCTTCCTCGTTATTCTGACCCCATTTTCTCTCTGATCAGAGGGAACTACTAGATCCGGCGGTGAAGGGGACACTCAACGTGCTCCGCGCGGCCAAGGAGAGTGGTGTGTGTCGCGTGGTTGTCACATCGTCGATCTCTGCCATCATCCCTAGTCCTGGATGGCCGGCCGATCGAGTCAAGGACGAGAATTGCTGGACTGACCTTGACTACTGCCGGCAGAAAGAGGTGAGAATTTGAGATCACATCACAAGCCCTAACCCGACAAGCAGATGTTTTACTGCGGTTGTCACCTCCTGCGCTTCAGCTATGGTATCCGGCGTCCAAGACGATGGCCGAGAAGGCAGCTTGGGAATTCGCGAAAGAGAACGGGTTGGATGTGGTGGTGGTCAATCCTGGGACGGTATTGGGGCCGATCATTCCGCCAACGGTCAATGCCAGCATGGCCATACTCGTCCGCCTTCTTGAAGGTAATTGATTATGACCATCACATTATCATTCGCTGATCGTTGTAGTTCACAGATTTCTGACAATGCCCAAAGAAGCTATCTAGCTTTTATACTGCAAATATACTGCACATTGTTCTGTACCAACTTGATACTGGTCCTCCAGTATAATCACCATATGACAAAAAACTATACTAACTCCTCAATGTGTTTTAGGTATGAGAAATATACTATCACTAAATAACATTGGACCAACATGTTAGTGATCTAGTTATTTTGTGTTCCTATGTCTTTTTTCATGGGCTACTGTTTCTGTTTCTATGGCTTTTAGTGTGTATATCTAGTTTCGGTTCTTTTTCACCTCCTTCTAATAAAAGTCCCAAGTTGTCAAATGTCAATTCGTTTCCTTTCCTGCTTTCAGGGGGGAAAGGCAGTTAGTTTCCTTTCCACTAGCCTTCATCTACTATCCAAAGCTATGCAGTTCGCTTGTTCCAGCAAACTGAGGCAGGAGCTATTATATCTGGCTAAGGCCCTCAGGCCTGTTTTTTTAAGGTGGAAAGGGAGTTGTGCTTTTCTTGTTTGAGTTCTATCTCTACTACCTCTTTGACAATTCCTTGCCACCATGTTTAGTAGCAATGTTGTGTTCTCTAGCAAGAGAACTTATGTGCTTGTCATTGAAAAAGAGTTTTGTGGTAGTGATACACGAATACTGTTAACATTTAATAAAAAATAAGTATTAGTAGTGCTTTGTCACATGAACTATGCAATTTTTTTAAGAACTGTTGGATTTTCAAGCTCCTACTCTTCAATTACACATTTGTATATACTCAATGAAAAGTTTTCATATCAGGTTTGTTTTTTTTTTGGGATCCCTCTTTGGAACCTATTCTATTGTTAAGCTTGTCTTTCTTTGACATATTTTAGATGAATTGTAGCTGCTTGGTTAAACATGTCATCACTGGGGAACTTTTGGAGCTTCTTATGTTGCTTATGCTATATCAGTAGTTTTGAATAGTGAATCAGTATGCATTTGTCTTCCTGGTCTGTGTGCAGGCTTGGAAGAAGAGTATCCAGATTTTTATATGGGAGCTGTTCATGTCAAAGATGTTGCTCTGGCACACATTCTAGCATACGAAAATCCTGCAGCATCCGGTAGGCATTTATGCGTTGAATCCATTTCCCACTGGAGTGACTTTGTATCCAAAGTTGAAGAACTTTATCCAGAATTTAAGCTGCCTAGGTACGTTCCATTTCTCCTGTGAAATCAAATCTAATTAAGCAAACTTGTCTCCTTTGCAAGGCGGTTTTTAGCTTCATTATTGCAAACATTTTAATTCCAATCTCTTCTTGGGGTCTACAGATTCCCAAAGGATACACAACCTGGACTTCTGAGAGCACAAAATCCTGCAAAGAAATTGATCGAATTGGGGATGCAGTTCATCTCCATGGAACAAATAATCAAGGATTCAGTGGAAGATCTAAAGAGCAAGGGGTATGTCTGAAAGCTATGCTCTTCAATTCCCTGTGATTTCATACGAAATCATAGCCAATAAATCTACTATCATAAGCTCAGTTTGTAGTAGTTTCTTCCGTGTCATAGTTATGAATTAACTTTATGATTCTAGTTTATCTAGCATCGAGGAATGTTGGTACATGCTGAGTTTTTCGGCTGTAAATGAATAAATGCTCATGAAATGTCTCTATAATAGGTTATTTATGTACGTTAGCTATAAAAATAAATAAGCTTGAATATTAAGGAGCTTGACTCTTTTCATTGACCATAAAAATATTGAATACTTCATGAATAAACTTAGTTTCTAAGTTTTTTTTTATTAACTAGACATTGTAGGCATTGTAAACGTCTAATTTATGAATAAATCTTGAACATTAGTAAATTTCAAATTTAGTTTATTAATTATGAATAAAGCTTCTTAATAATTTATGCTTATTTTTTACAAATTTGTTTAAGGTTCAATCAAGATTATGTTTTTATTAATTTTTATTCAAAACATAAAAAAGTATAATACGTTCTGATACTATTTATATTTATTATCTTAATATTTTAACTTTAATATGATAAATTGAAAAATAATTTTTATACCGAATCATAATTTAATTATATCATATATCAAATTTATCTCGAGTCAAGCTTAAAAACTAAAGTAGATCTAATAATCGTGAATATTGGTAGTTTAAAGTTCATTAAGCTAGATGAGTATGTTTAATTACATTTTGTTATTTTTTTTTTAAAGTTGGCATTGAGTATCCAGTTTGTTGATTAATCCTAAGTGTAATCGATCCGATTGTATAAAAAATTTTCTTTCACTATTAAAATAAATTAAAAAATATTTATGGCTCGTCAATCCAATATTTTTAATCAACCGTTCATGGTAAAGTTATAATTTGATCTTTAAATACCTTGCTAAGCTATTGCTCCGGGAGCCAATTCATTTTCATTCTTGATTAATTTAAGGGCAAGACAAAAAGAACTATAAATATTTACTAATTAAACATAGCCTTATTTTTGACTTTGACATGCATGGTTATATTACTTAAGCCCAAAGCGCACACACTGATCAGTCCCAAGCCATATGTCTCTCGGTTGTTCACAGTATTTTTTTTTTAAAATCTAGTTAAGCTAGTCTTGAGTGACTAATTTCATGAAAATTTTTTACTAGTACTAAGATAAATCAAAAAGTGCTCACGATGAACGATTAAGAGACTGAGTATTCTTTAATTGTGCATTCCATTTGAAATTTTTTTTTTATAAATTTATTATAACTGGAGATCGAATCGTAAACCTAATTAAATTACCGCTACCCAATGCGCACGCAAAGATGAAATATGATAATACATTGCTGGGAGACTGGAGAGCTTCTACCAACTGTACATTCTGCAAACACTTGGAACCTTTGCTTTTACAGGAAGAACCAGTCGAGTACATAAATCATGCTCCTGCTGCCGCAGCAGGACTTAGGGTTGAAGGAACATAAAGGTGCGTAAGTTGCCCCGGGCCACGGTGCAACAAGCCGCTTAACTAATTTCTCAAATATTTATTATTTGAATCTAATCAATTATGATTATATTTTCTGTTAAATACGTTAACTATTGAGAGAAGTTACTCGTGCTTCTAGATTGATCTGATAGCTCGCCTGTGGAGTTTGATCATCCACTCCGGAACTAATTGGAGAGGAGGCTCTAAACACCTGAATTATTAAAAAATAATAAAGTTGTATAAGTTATTTAAATTAAATCAACTATTTGGTAGGATATCAATTTTTTAATTACAAGAGACTGTTAAAATAAGGGTAATTTGCATGCAACCCTTAATCATAAATTCAATTTTTCTTAAAATGAGTATAATTTTTCTTAAATTTAACACATTAAATTAGAATTCAGTATATTTTCTATCAAATTGCGCACGACTCTTTTTCCATTTTAATTAGATGAAAAATATACTAGATTTTTTTTAAATGATACTCAATTAGATAGAAAATATACTAGATTTTTTTTGAATTGTGCTGAATTTAGAAGGAATTATATTAGGTAGGAAAAAAGTCATGTTTAATTTGATAGAAAATATACTGGAATCTAATTTAAAGTGTCAAATTTTAAAAAAAATTATACTTATTTTTAGATTTTTTTATACCTAAAAAATATGAAGGGCTAATTTTAATAGAAATATACTGGATTCTTGTTTAAAGTGCTGAATTTTGATATAAATATACTGGATTCTAGTTTAAAGTGCTGAATTTAAAAAGAATTTTATTTATTTTTTGACTTTTTGTATAAAAAATTTGAAGGATAATTAGATAATGATATTTACATGAGAAGTTGAAATAAATAAAATTTTATATGGAGGGAGTGAAAATAAAATTTTTTAAATATAGGAACTACCGTTATGATGGAAAAATTTTCTTAAATTTATCGTTAAAATAAAGAGAGTTTTAAGAGAGAAAATTAAAAGTTTCCAACAATTAATAAAAAAAAACAAGTGATGAAGGGGAAGTAAACAACTACTAGTAAACTAAAAAAAATAAATAAATAAAATTATTATTTTTTTCTTATTTTTAGTGAAAGAGAACGAGGTCACCCCTCGTCTTTCTTCTTCCTCCTGATGAGGCGGCGGTGGTCGAATACCTCTCGATCCGGCGGCGGCGGGAGCAGCGGTAAGTTCTCCTGCCCTACTCTCAAGGACCTCGAGGCCCTCCTACACGACGACCTCGCCGACTCCCCTTGCCGAGTCCTCCACCGCGCCCGCCCCGCCGTTCGCGCGATCCGCTCGATCCCTTCCTCCTCCTCCTTCTCCGCCGATCCCCTCGACCGCCGCCGCCGCCGCATCGTCCTCTACTTCACCTCCTTAGGCGTCGTCCGGCGCACCTTCGACGACTGCCGCGCGGTCCGCTCCGCCCTCCGCAGCCTCCGCGTCGCCGTCGACGAGCGCGACGTCTCCGTGGACGCCCGATTCCGTGCGGAGCTGCAGGCGGCTTTCGGCCGCCGCTTCAGGCAGCAGCACGTCGCCCTTCCCCAGGTCTTCCTCTCCGGCCGCTGCCTCGGGGGCGCCGACGAGATCCGCCGCCTCCACGAGTCCGGCGAGCTCAGGGCCCTGGTGGAAGGAATCCCCTCGGCTCCGACAGCGCCCTGCGGGGTCTGCGGCGGCGTGCGATTCGTGCTCTGCGCGACCTGCAGCGGGAGCCGCAAGCGATGGTGGTGGGGCAGCAAGGGCGGCGGATTCCGGGCTTGCGGTGAGTGCAACGAAAACGGACTCGTGCGCTGCCCCGATTGCTTCCCAGCAGCCGTCTGATCCAGATTGCACGGCTCTGCTTTTTTGGAACAACATAAACAATCTTTTTTTTTTTTGAAAAAATGAACAATTATAATTTTACATGATTGTAAATAAGGCATGCGAAATTAAAGAAAATTTTCTAATGTTTTCCATGGCTTCGTTCCAAACCAATCGAACCTAACTTTTCTCTTGAATATTTTACTAGATCAAAATTCAATGGGTTCCTATCCAACTGTAGGAGATTTTTGTTTTCTCTTGTCCCGGAGTTACAGTGTTATGATAAGATAGTGTATCCGCGATTCGAATCTTAATTATAATGTATTTATAGAAATTTTTTCTTTAAATGAGAGACATAATCAAAAGATATTAATGTTATATGTTGATTTTTTTTTTTCAAATAGGGAGTGCAATCAAAAGATACTGAGTTTATGAATTGTCGCCGTGTGTGCTTCTCGATTTTTTATTTTGATAATTGATGAAAAATTTTTATGGGACTAGACTGGTTATCTCTTAGATAGTAAATTAACTGTGATTATTATTTTTTTTTATAAGAGATTGTTTTTTCGTTGATTAAGATTTGGACAAGGTATTGGTTTGTGAAAGAGACGAGATCTGGGCAATAAATTGGGCATCCAATGACTCTCTCCGGGAGATTTAATACGCTGGATTCATCCCAAATGATTTAAGGAGTACGATGAGATACGAACAGATAATTATAAAGGATATTTTTCAAGAATATTTTATCCTAATATAACAACTCTTTTATATATGGAAAGACATACCTAAGTAGGTATTTTATATAGGTTGAGAATTGATTTCAAAATATATTAGAATAAGCACCCATGTGCCAAACGTTGATTAACTATATGTGGGCAAATACTATTGCAGGAGAGAAACAGGATTATATCACTACAACAAAAAGCAATTCGTTGAAAATTATAAATTTGTAATTCTAAGTTCCGTTATAATTTTCAACTCTAAATTCCGAATAAGTTGTAAGAGTTTCCAACAAAACCAGGCCAGGATGACAATGTATCGAACAAAGAGCAGATTACAAATCAGTTTCCAATTTCTTTGCAAAGAACTTTGAAGCAAAAACTGCACCATCACAGACTTCACAAAGCCCAAATAATTACATCATAAATGGAATATCATCAGAAGTCTAACGGCTTCCCAAACAAATCGTTGATCTCGGCCATGGCCTCCTTGGTGAAAATGGTTGGCTCAAACAAACCACCATTTTCACCCAAGTCATGTGGGATACTCGTCGAAGCATTTCCTTTCGGGTCATCTAATTCATCGTCGGCCAGTATAAAGAATCCGTCAGAAGTTGGTTTATTGTCCAAAGAAAGAAACCCTTTCTCCTTTTGTTTGCTGCTTTCGATGTTGAATGTCTCTCCTATGCTATCGTCTGCCAATATAAAGAATCCATCAGATGCTGGTTCCTTGTCTCGAGATACAACTCCTTTCTTCTTTGGTTTGTTGCACTTGGAATCTGATGGCTCCCATAAGCCTTCATCCACAAATATATAGAATTCATCGGATTTTGGCTCCGTAGCTAAAGTTACAATTGCTTTCTTCTTAGGTTTGCTGCCCTTGAAATCCAATGGTTGTCCAAACATGCTGTTTATATCATCCATTGCCTCCTTCAGGTTGATAGTCGGATCCAGCAAACCATGGTGGCATGCATTTTCCACTTTAGACTCGTCAAGAACAGTTGATCCAACAAATCTGTGAACAGTCTCTTCATTGAAACCTGATATGGTCCTCGTGGAAATGCTATAAGCCGTTGAATCAATTTGTTTCTTAGGAACATTAATGTTGTTCGGTGGCTTAAATTCCTTGGAGTGTCTGTGAATCACATCATCATCTTCATCATCGGCCAAAATTTTGAATTCCACATGCTTATCGGACTTGAATTTTGAAAGTTCAACGCCACATTGATCACTGTTGGGGAATTGAGAAGGGTGTTTTGGCACATCACTAGTGTCTTCGTCTATGAAGACTTTAAACTCATTCTTCTGACAAACAGATTTTGATTTACTTGATCTTCTTTTAACCATGATATCCAGAGGCTCTTGAAACATGTTATTGATCTCACTCATAGCCTCCTTCATATTGATGGTGGGGTCTACAAGTCCATGATGACAAGCGTTTTCTGCTTCAGACCTTCCAACAATTGCAGAATCAACAAATTTCACCACTACTGTGTCATCAGTGTTATTTGGAATGTGATTTTCTGAATGAGCATCATCACATTTCTTAGAAGACGTTTTTACAACGGCTGATTGTTGAATTCCATGCTTTGATTCCAAATTTGTAGAACTATCTTGTATAGATTTTGAATGTCCTATTATAATATTGCTGCCGGTAATATTTCCTTTGTCTGAAAGGCCTTTACTGTGGTTCGGTATCTGAGAATTCCTCTCTGCAACTTTGTCATCAACTATTTTTATGTTTTCTTTATTCCCTGCAATATATTACCCTAAGTTGCATCAACAAACTGGCAATATTTGGAAAGATAAATTACCTCCTTAGAGAAGCGCATTTTGGCCAATATACTGGTCAGAAAGAGTTTTTGACGTGAGTACCTTTCAAACTTAAACATCCTTTCTTTGAGATCACTTCCTGTATTTGCAGTGAAATATAAGCAGCTGGAAACACATGGGTAGCAAAAGGGAAAAAACAACCAAGAGCAAGAAATGAGTAGTTAGTGATTGAGAAGGTACTTTGGCTTTTCTTTTTTTATACAATTCCATCCGCTGAACAAACTCTCCGTATGTCTTTTGTAGTTCATTGATAGGCTCTGCAAGGCTACATAAAATATGCCTTTCAACATTTTGCACAACCAAATTCAGCAAACTGAAATGAAAAACATAGACCTTGAAATTTGCATTGTTCAATAACTTGCCTCTCCTTGCTATTGTAATTCTTCGAAGAACTCCTCAAACACTCAAGGCTCAATCACACAACTTTAAAGATCTAATGATCCTATATATCCATTTATATGACAGAGACATTACGATCACTAACCTATGTTACCATTGCAATAATATTCATCTTTCAAGTGAATGTTGATCTCTTTGTTTTTTTTTTGAAAAAAAAAAATCTAAGCTAATATGAATCTTTTAGACCATATGGCCCTAAATCTTTTTATGTTACATGTTCGAATAATCATGTATTTGATTCTCATGCACATGACAACTTGGTTGAAAGGCAAGCTTAATAACAAATCAGTACTGTCAATAATCTAGCAATCTATGAAATGCACAATTAAAGTTATTAGGTATAGGCATTGTTAGTAGAAAAAAATCACTAACATGGTAAAGAGTTCAGTATATTTTATGAAGATCTTTTGTGTGACCAATTGTGTTGGACCTTTTGTACATTAAAAATGGGAAGCATGGGGGTCACGAATTTAATTAGCAGTAAACAACCTTGAATACCAACCACTTAACAAAACAAGAAGCACTTTTCTTCTTAAGAAAATACAAGTTATTTCTCACCTTATCTTACCCTACTTCATCTGATGATAAACATGGTAACTTTTTGTTACTGTCTGAATCGAAGAGAACTTTATGTGAACTCATGAAATAAAGAAATGAGAAGAAATCTATTTCAAAAATGTCATGTTTCACTAATTCCAGTTAAGAATCATGGTTTTGAATTGCGTAATTTGCCACACATTGTCAATGGTACCTTGAGCAAAATTTTCCAAATTCAGGTTACAGTGATTGCATATTTATCCAAAAGAGAAAAATAAACTAGTTTCTAATCAAAGTAGATACAAACAGCTTCTTGAGTAAAATTTTACCAAATTCAGGTTACACTGATTGCATATTTAGCCAAAAGACAAAAAGAAACTAGTTTCTCATCAAAGTAGATACAAACAGCTTCTCACATAGTAAATGCTGATAGATTGATATAGGAACATAGATATATATTACGTGTAGTGATCAGAAACCACCAAATAAAATGTTCAATCCATTCATCTGAAAAACTATGACAGAAGTTGAATTGACATACCAAAATTTGGAATTAGATAATGAAATTTGAAGGATGACAACAATCTTAAATATTCCAGCTTTCAACGATTAAAGACAATTAAATATATTAGTTAATGAACAACTGAATTCCAGAAAACAAAAAAGAAAAAAAAAAAAAGAGCAAAGCAATAAGCCATCATAATATCACAAGGAAACTAGACTCTTACTTCTGGACACCTAGACGGTACACTTTCTCAGCTTCATCGAATTTCTTATGCTTCTCATAGTACAAAGCATACGCCAAATAAAACACAGCTCGCTTCAACCCAATTTCGTTCTTCTCCATCTTCCTCAAAAGCACTTTAGCATCGTGCACATAATCCATCTAATACATGTCATATAAATACTCATTACCGCATGAACCACTGTAACCAGCAGAAAAACTGTAATCTCTCCCTTCACCCCCAAAACAAAAAAAAAGGTCGCCTTACCAGTTCGATCCAGATGCGGAGGTATCGAGAATCATTGCGGTACCTTCGGTCAGTTTCAAACTCCTGGGCGCACTTCTGCAGGAATCTGGGGAGCTTCTCCTTCAAGATCCGAGGGGGAAAAGTCTCCCTCATCCGCCGAATGCCACTGCTTGGATGCGTTAACAATTAGAATAAACACGACACACATTCTTCTTCCAGAGTTGGGATCTCTTACTGAATCCAAGGCCGAAGCGGATCGCCGCCCTCGTAGCTCTTGATGTCGGAGACGATCGAGGAAAGGAGCTGCCTCTGGAAGTCGTCCGCCATGATTCGGACAGAGGGAGAATGAGGTTTTCAAAATTTTTAGGGGGCAACTCGCGGGCCGTTCCAGTATTGGGCTTTCTTTTTCGGCCCAACAACTTAGAGCTCCTATTAAATCTATATGACAATGATTAATGACTCGCTTAATTAGGCTTAAGATATGCGGCCTTTCAATTAGCCACGAGGCGCTTAAATTTGGTAGATTCTGACGTTGACTTTCTATATATTTTCTTATTCCAGAGCGACGCTGATGGAAGAAAAGTCCAAGTTAACACGAAGCTGTTGAAAGAAAAGTCCAAGTTAACTTGCGTCTCCGGTTTGTCAAGTCAAAAGGTAATTCGTCACATGCATTCCCATGCCGGATCCGTACTGCCTTATCTTCAATTCGCGCAACGTGGATGGCGTGAATCCCGCTGCGAACGCGCACTGCGAAGCCACGCGGAAATTTATTAATGCGACTTGGAAGGCCGGAGGGAACCTGTGCATTAAAAAGGCCGGTGAGCCCAACCACTTGGACAACGCCTGGAAATCGACAGACAACTAAGCTAACGTTGACCTCTCTGCTGTCTTCAAAGAGCTTGCTAATTAATTACTGTTAATTAAAATCTAGAAGCCTGCCTGCCTGCCTGCCTGTTTGAAGGCTAATAACGTCCGCTAAGACACACAGTGAGTTAACATTTAAATAGGTCGGCAATTGAGTTGATTCCTTTCCGTAATATTAATTATTTTCCTTTTTCTGATTCATGATGTTTTCCGGATGTTCTTGGAATTGGATATCCTCAACGGCACTGCGCCGCCAAGTGTGTCCGTGTTGGCCACCTTCCGAGAATTTTCCATTAACGAGTCACAATTTCATACTTAATTACCTTTTTTTATTTGAAGTTTTTCTTCGACCGAGTTTGTTTATTGATAAATGAGTTAAAAGTGATCTGCGATTCTTGTTGTTGGTTGAAATCTTCGTCTCTGTTTGTGGCGAATCCGTAGATCGGGTGCTCGATTACTTGCCTTTTCTTGATTTCTGCCACCGGCGGCGGCGGAGGAGATGGCGACGCCGCTGGCGTACCAAGCGTCGCTGCCGGCGTCGCCGGAGTGGCTGAACAAGGGCGACAACGCGTGGCAACTGGCGGCGGCGACGCTGGTGGCGATACAGAGCATGCCGGGGCTGGTGGTGCTGTACGGCAGCATCGTGAAGAAGAAGTGGGCGGTCAACTCTGCGTTCATGGCGCTGTACGCCTTCGCCGCCGCGCTGATCGTGTGGGTCATCGTGGGCTACCGAATGGCCTTCGGCGACCGCCTGCTCCCCTTCTGGGGCAAGGCCGGCCCCGCCTTGGGCCAGCGCTACCTCATCCGCCGCGCCTTCCTGCCGGCGACGCCGCACCACTACAGCGACGGCAGCCTGGAGACCCCCATGGTGGAGCCGTTCTACCCTCAGGCCTCCCTCGTCTACTTCGAGTTCACCTTCGCCGCTATCACCGTCATCCTCCTCGCCGGCTCCGTCCTCGGCCGCATGAACATCAGGGCCTGGATGGCCTTCGTCCCCCTCTGGCTCATCTTCTCCTACACCGTCGGCGCCTTCTCCCTCTGGGGCGGAGGCTTCCTCTACCACTGGGGCGTCATCGACTACTCCGGCGGCTACGTCATCCACCTCTCCTCTGGCATCGCCGGCTTCACCGCCGCCTTCTGGGTAGATATCAACCATAATCAATTAACCATGATTACCTGCTCGATTCTTAATCGATTCTGAACTCATGAAATCGATAGGTCGGGCCGAGATTGAAGAGCGACAGGGAGAGGTTCTCGCCGAACAACATACTGCTGACTCTGACGGGGGCGGGGCTCCTGTGGCTGGGCTGGTCGGGGTTCAACGGCGGCGCTCCGTACGCCGCGAACATCACGTCGTCGATGGCGGTGCTGAACACGCACGTCTGCGCCGCCACCAGCCTGCTCACGTGGACCTGCCTCGACTGCGCCTTCTTCAAGAAGCCGTCGGTCATCGGCGCGGTGCAAGGGATGATGACCGGCCTCGTCTGCATCACTCCCGCCGCAGGTCCTAATTCTTTGATAATATTATTATTTATCTATGTTGGAGATCTATGATAGATTGTACTATATATCGATCATTAATTTGTTGAATTAATGTCGATCGATAGGGTAATTTATTTGGCGTAACAGGATTTTTTGATTAACAGGATTGGTGCAAACTTGGGCGGCGATGGTGATGGGGGTGCTCGCCGGGAGCATCCCCTGGTTCTCCATGATGATCCTCCACCGGAAGTCTCCTCTGCTGCAGCGCGTCGACGACACGCTCGCCGTCTTCCACACCCACGCCGTCGCCGGCCTCCTCGGCGGCCTCCTCACCGGCCTGCTCGCCGAGCCCGCGCTCTGCCGCCTCATCCTCCCGGTGCCGGGCACCAAGGGCTTATTCTACGGCGGCGGCGTCATGCAGATCGTGAAGCAGGTAGTGGGCGCGCTGTTCGTCATCGCCTGGAACCTCGTCGCGACCACGGCCATCCTCCTCGTGATCGCGAAATTCACGCCGCTGCGAATGCCGGACGACCAGCTCATGATCGGGGACGACGCGGCGCACGGCGAGGAGGCGTACGCGCTGTGGGGCGACGGCGAGAGGTACGACGCCACGCGGCAGGACACGCCGGCGGCGGCCGGGGGCAGGGATGAGGCCATGCGCATGCGCTCCGTAGGCGAGTTTAATGGAGCCAGAGGAGTAACCGTCCAACTATAGCCGTTGAATTTACTTGTAAAAATAACTGTTTCTTTCTTAACTTTTTTTTTCCCCCCTCTTTTTAGCTCATCATGATTCAATGATGTTGCTTTGTTTTGTTTTGGAAGATTGAGATTTAAGAGCGATCGCCGCCTCTCTCTCTTGTAATTCATAGATTGTACGGAGGACGAAGAAGTCATTAATTCAAGGAAGAAGACAATGTATAATTATGCAAGTTGGAAGATGAGACTTGTCATGAAAAAACCAATAAGACTCTTTTGGTCCAAAGTGGTATTCGCAATCACATAATGGCTCTTAAAAGATTATAATACAAAGCATGCGCTCACATCGATGAACAGCACAAGTCAAATAACTCAACTTCTGATCGCCTACAACTTTTGACCTAAATTGTGGTATCTGGCTTCTGAGGATAGATTACGAAGCCTTTATTGATCATAGATTGATTCTATACATTTTGTTTGTAAAATAAAACATCGTTCTGTTGTCTAATTTTCAAAGAAGAAAAAGAAAAACTTAAAAGCTCTGTCAAACTTCAATCACATTCTTCTCTTCCTCCTCTTCTTCTTCCCTTCTGTTTTTTTCTTTCTTCTTCCGTCCATCCCTGACTGCTGCCACTGCTTCACTGCGACTGCCACTGCCAGTTCTACAAGAAATAACTTGCACGCTTACGTACTCGAGCTTCCTCCTCCTCACTATTCATAACCGACGTACCCTCCTCACCTGCTTCTCCTCTCTCTGCCAACAATTAAAAATTCACAATTTTAGTGGCTAAGATCTGGTTCTCCATCAAATCACAACCTAATGTTTGATCTGAAATGGCAACAGCACGCTGCTGTGTTCGGCTCGCGCTGCTACGAGGAAGAAGGAGAGGAGAGGAGAGGAGAGGAGAAGAAGAGAGATAGAAGTAATGATGCATGGCAGAAACTGGTAAAAGCAGAAGCAGCCAAATCCAATCCATCAACTTCAGCTTCTCTTTTCATTCAATAGAGCAGAGCAGAGCAGAGCAATGCTCTGTTTCGTCAACACTGTCCTTGTCTTATACTTGTTAAAATTCATGACTCATATTGGTTATGGAAGGCTGACAAGATGAATGAGAGGGAAGCAGAGATGAATAGGAAATTTCTTGTGCAGGAGAATGAGTGTGTGGAGAAGCGCGATGTGGATGACGACTCGAACAAGATTTGATGTGGAATATATCGACAAATATAGAAGTTTATTTCAGTCTCGGGATGGACATCTACTGGTCTTCATCACTGAGACCGTGCACCTCTCCTCATACTTTATTTATATCGTACCTGATGTTGCTAATTATCATAAACTTTCTGACTTGCCACTTCGCTGTTTTTTCCGACAGGTTAAATCATCATCAGTCGGTCTATTCATTGTTCTTCTCGCTAAAACAACTATGTAATGATCAAGCTCAAACCTTTATACACGTTAAATCCGTCAGAATGATGTGCAAACAAGGAATCAAGACAATGTGTGTGATTAATATTTTTATGATAAAAAGGATAGTCATCATTTGTTCAAGTGCTTGAGCTCATGAATATATCTAGTTTGATTATGAGTTTGGGCATCCATTTTCAGAGTGCAAAAGTTCAGTGATCTTTACACTCATCAGTCAACTCTGAAGACTAGCAACTTATTCCTAATTACCTCATCCAAGAGTCACGAAATCAAACGACAAACAAAGAAAAACAAAAACTAGAGATAAAAAAGGTCTCTCAAACACTGTCACCCCTGATGCCCCAAATCTTAGAACTGTTGTGCGAGTACAACTACACGAACAGGAGAGCATGAAAACCCGAGACACAGTCAACTAAATAAAATATATTTATAAAAAATAAGAACACTTCTTTTAGAGATTAACAGATCTTCAATTCGAAGCAGTTTTTTCTCAGGGTAAAGAAAAGCCAATATAATCTTCCATAGAATTTCTCATGTCACTAAGCTATCATGTCAATATTATTGCACGAGTAGATTGGAGCATATACTATTAGTATATTTTAGTGACAACTCTGTATCTCTCACTCACACCAAAACCCTGGCTAGGTTTTCCTTCCTGATCGATAGAACCCTAGCTAGTAACAACCATATCTGTTGCCAGAATCACTGACCCCCTATATTATACCTACGATCGATCGATCGATCGATGTTTTTGCATGACAAGTGCACTCACTTTTTGGTGCATGCTTACCTTCAATTCTTCTATATGTATCACCCACACTCAAGGTTCATCCTTACATTTCTTCCAAAGTTCCACTGCTTTCCGGCCACTCGTTCATTGATTAGATATTCCCCATGGATCCATTTGCAAACAACCACCACCACCACCAGAGCTTCCATGTCATGGAAACGCTCTTCCATAATAACCAATTGTCAATCCAACAATGCCCCCCTCCCCCTCCTCCTCTTCCTCCTCGTCCTGTCAACGGTGAAAAGAAAAGAGGAGGAGGAGAGAAGAGAGGAGGAGGGGTAAAGCTGTCGACGGATCCGCAGAGTGTGGCGGCGCGGCAACGGAGGCACCGGATCAGCGACCGGTTCAAGATGCTGAAGAGCTTGGTGCCCGGCGGGAGCAAGATGGACACGGTGTCGATGCTGGAGGAGGCCATCAACTACGTCAAGTTCCTCAAGGCCCAGATTTGGCTACACCAAGCCGCCCTGATGCAGCATCACCCTCCTCCTCCTCCTTCTCCTCCTCCTCCTACCGTGCCATCGCTTTCTTTCGATGAGCATGAGTACGAACGCTTAGTTTGTGTCTCGCAGTCGGTCGTCTCTGCTCCATCGTCGTATCGAACGCTGCCTATTGGCGGCGGCGGCGGTAGTGGTGCTTCTGGTTCCTGGCTACTGCCGAGTGACGACGTTGACGAGCAGATGGTGCTGATGGAAGTAGAGCACGAGCCGCGGCTGCCTGAAGAAGCTGATCTCGATTGTCTTCCTCCTTTTCCATGAAGACGCTGATCACTAGATTCTAGCTCCTACTTATGATATCTATGGATCTGTAGAACGATAGATTATATACAGTTTGGTAGATTAATCACTGACAACTGAAATATGATGATGATGATGATCAGATGGAGGAACCAGTAATGAGGACTCTATGCCTAGCATGGAAATTTAAATTATATATGCTTCAGTTAATTATAGATTTTGTATCGAGATTGCTTCTTCGATCCAGCATGAATCAACCAAACATAAATATATCTGTATAGATTAGCTCAACTATTTCACCGTACGTGGTTGTTTGGCTAGCTCTTTCTTCATGTTCAAACTATTTCAACATTTTTTTTTACTGAGTTCATCGTATAATAGTGTTGTATTTAGTTTTTTATTACATTTTTCTAGCTGTGTGCTATTTATATTTTTCTAGTTGAATTAGCACTTTAATTCATAAAGTTGTTAAGGATAAAATTCCATCCTTTTGGTATATAGCACATCTTAAAAAGGAGAGTTTTTAAGATATGCACTTAAAATTTCAAGAGTCTTTTCATTTAAATATTTTAGCATTTTAGATTGGATTCAGCTATCTATTACACTTATACATTTTAAGTGATTTTCCAATTTAGATTTGATTGGAATCTTCCTTTGACTTTCAAAAAAGATTGAATTTATATTAACATATTTTTAATCCATCATCTAGGTATGTCTTTAGTATTTAAATTTATATAGCTTGAATTTAGCAGTGATTGTTAAAGAAGATTGTCTAAACCTTTATCCCAGCAACTTAAATGATAGTGACATATTATCGCATGTAATGATGAAGAAGAAGACTATAGTAGTCTTCATGGCCTGGTAGCCTTTTCCATGCATAGCCTATATATAAATTTTATTTGGAGAAAATTAAAAGATTATTATGTTTAATAATCAAAACAATACCTCGTGTGAGATCCTATTCAACTAAGTTGACACTGATCAACAATATATCTACGACATTAAATTATATCATCCATTATTGAAGATATGATCTTATATAAATAAATTTGGCATCCGATGCACCTTTGTATGTTGTCTTGTTCAAAGTTGAGATGTCTTCTTGGATTAGACAGTTGCTAGTATATATATATAGTGGTATTGTTATTATGAGATATGAGAGTTAAATTCTGACTAGTAGTTGAGTGTTTGTCCTTTTCCATGTGCTATTCAACTGTCTAATATTAGTAGTCACTCATGATTTTTATCTTTCGTCTTAGCCAGTGGACGGGTTGGCGGAAACTTTGGGACGAGCGAATCATCTTTTGCCACCTTATTCACAGTTGAGAATCTTCAGGCACACAATTTATTCACTGTGCTCCTTCATGCCTCTTTATTTTTCATTATAGGTTAATTTATGACATTACGATAATATTATTATGATGATGACTAGAAAGGAAAATTGAGGAGAAGACAAGAAGATAAATCATTAAAAATAAAGAAAAATCCATTGTGCTCTGGGTTTTACTTAAAAAAATAAAACTTTATTAAAAATATAGAATAATCCCTCAAACAGTTAAACATGCTGCTTATATAGACAAAACCTAATTCATAAATACTCAACATACCAAAAATACCCTAAATATCATAAAATAGATATTACTAAAAATAAAAAAAAAAGATATTTGGATTCTCCGAAAAGGCCATAAATGATATTTTTGGAGGTCCAAAACTTGGGGTTACGGGTTTCCTATAACAAATGTAGATCTCTAAATTCTGGACCTCCAAAAATATAGTAAACCATTGCAAAAGTTATAATTTGTTAAAGAGTATATTAGTAAGAATATAGTAAACCATTGCAACTTTAGGGCAAGTAAAGGAGTGTACAAACCTATATTAGTAAGAATATCCTTACACCATTGCAAACATAGTATCGGGTTACAAAGTGAGCCACATTATTGGTTAACTTGGGCCAATAAAAGTCAGCAGAGATAATAGTCAATGTCTTGTCTCAATGGAAGTGCCCCTCGTTATGAAGTTCACTGATAATTTGCTGTCTCAATGAACAATTTGGAACGCACAATTATAATATACGAAATAGATAATCATTATGTAAAATAAAATCTTGGTGGCGATCATCATGTGCCTCCTGAATTATCCTTCCAAATGAATGGTCAGTTGTGTACATATCTACAAAAACCTCAAACCATGTAACTTTGGTACTCATGGCGGTAAGTAATGATGAGCAATAGCTCAAGGCATTTGTGACACTACTTAGGCTCTCGACCTGGTGTTTCAACGTAAACGTGAACTCCGATAAATAAGTCACCTATTTGGCATGCCTCTTACTTAGCTTGTGTTAACGATTGATATAATTCAAGGCTTTGTGATCAGTAAATAGGATGAACTTCTTCTGTACTAGATAGTGACCTCAATGTTTCATGGACTAAACAATGACAAAGAACTCCAAGTCATAGATAGAATAATTCTATTTAAATTCGAATAGCTTCTCACTAAAGTAAGCAATTGGACGTCCAGACTGATTTAGAACCCCCTTATACCAATGTTAGATGCATCACCGGTAACCTATTGAAAACTAGCTTCTAATTTTTTTGACCACTTGAAATCTTGTTCCATGAAGCACTCGGTGATGAATGCAATCATAGTGCTAAAATTTTTGATAAACCGATAGTAAAAAGAAGTCAAGCCATGGAACCTTCTAACATTGTTCAAGGTCCTCGGCTAAGGCTACTCTGAGATTGCATCTATCTTTATTTGATCTGCGTGCACGCCACAATAAACCCAATAAAGCCAAGGAAAGTTATCGATGTACTAAGAAATAACACTTCTTCTTATTGACAAATAAACACTCCGATTTCACCTTTTCAAAATCATCACAGAGGCGATCGAAGTATGATTCCCATGTCAGACTATAGATGAGAATGTAATCAAAGTAAACCATCACAAACTTTCCCATGAAAGGCAGCATGTTATGGAATATATGTACTGACTTTTCCATGTTATGTAGTAAGAAAATGGATGTCAAAATGTGACAGTAGGGCATGTGGATCTCAAGGGACGTGACTAGTAGTAGATGCATGAACATTGTTATGGAATATATGTAATGCTATATCGATGTCTAAGCGGTGGCATAATGCATACAGGAAAAAGGAATGTGAATGTCGCATCTTCGGGACATCCCGAGATGTGATCGGCAAAATGCATGCTGTCAGAACTCTGTACATAACATAGTCCTGAATCCTAAGGGAGAGTGACCTGAACTCAGTCAGGATCTTTGGTCTCTCCTCCCCAAAGAAATACATGTAGATGATGTCTAATGTGATGTGGGAATAGGGGTCACCAAATGGCAAATCTCTAGCCGGGTAACACAAAAAGGGGCATGCAAATGATCTAAGCTCTGGACTAGTGCAAATCAAAGAAGGGGTAAACTGGATATCCTGTCCACCAACTCTGGTGGAGTAGGTCAGATCGTCAACCTTCTCGAGATTGTTGAAGAACTGAGCACATAGGTCCTGATTTACTGCATGACTGCAATAAACTAGTTTACTAAGTTGATAGTGCTCTATCATCTGGACCGTAGGCTGACAAAATTGAGCAAAAAATGTCCTATTCAAGTATCGAGGTTTAATAGTGGTAAACTTATGTCTAGTGAACTCAATCCTATGCCGCTCTGAGGGGAACCTAGGATCTGTGGAAGGTATGCTAGTAGGGGCAAGATCAATGTTTCGGCATTTCCTATTTTGATTTAAGCAATTCATACAGAAACGAAATAAACAAA
The DNA here is from genome assembly GCF_018446385.1 of Zingiber officinale. Lineage (NCBI taxonomy): Eukaryota > Viridiplantae > Streptophyta > Magnoliopsida > Zingiberales > Zingiberaceae > Zingiber > Zingiber officinale. The sequence continues at coordinate 1,767,988 of NC_056002.1, read as the reverse complement.
AGTGATATATACGAACAATAGATAGGTCCAGATTATACCTAGAAGGCATTCTGAGGTGTTAACGGAGGTAGAGGGCAGAAAACAGGGGAGGAAGGCGCCTTGGATCGTTGGTGTTCGGCGAGAAGAAGATTTGCAACGAACTCTCTATTTGCTGCATATGTCAGCATTGAGGGCGCCTTCAAGCTCTTTGAAGGTGCCTTCAATGTCGTGTTTAGGGCGCCTCGGACTCGATCCGAGGCGCCTTAGTGGATTTCGGCGGAAACTTTCGCGCCAATCGTGGAGGGCGCCTCTGCCATAGCATAGGCGCCTACATTCGACACTTCCAGTGTGATTAAATTTAAAATGAATTTTTAAATAAGTCTTAAAATGAATTTTTAAATACGTTCTAAAAGAATTTTTAAATAAGTTTTTTTAAAATAATTTTTAAATAAGTTTATAAAAGAATTTTTAAATAAGTTTGTTTAAAAGAATTTTTAAATAAGTTTTTTTTTAAAAGAATTTTTAAATAAGTTTTTTTTAAAAAAAAATTAAATAAGTATTTTTTTAAAAAAAGAATTTTTTAATAATTTTTTTTTTAAAAATAAATAAGTTTTTTAAAAGAATTTTTAAATAAGTTTTTAAAAGAATTTTTAAATAAGTTTTTTTTAAAAAAAGAATTTTTAAATAAGTTTTTTTTAAAATAATTTTTAAATAAGTTTTTTTTAAAAAAATTGTTAAATAAATTTTTTAAAAAGAATTTTTAAATAAGTTTAATTTAATTTGATTTTAATTAATTTAATTTAATCCTTAGTCATCTCACCCGATCTAAATTTTTCAATCAGAGAAATCTTATAATTTTGTAAGATGAATTAGGTTCAATTATAGGGTTTGATTTAACTTTGTGTTAGATTTAGGTTTAGCTTTGGGCTCAATAAATAGACATTCTTTGGATAAACTTCTGGGCTATGGTGTGTCACCTAGACTTCACTAGAATAAACATGCCTTCGAGGTTTTCCAAATAGTTTTATCCACTGAACTTACTACAAAACCTTGGTCTAACTGGTTATGATCCATAAAGGGTAGCTTCGGTTAGTTCCACTTGGCCAAATGCACCAGGTCGAAGCCATATCTTCCTAGACATGCATAGACTAAATTTTCCTAACGTACTATCATCCAAAATTTCACCAGTACCATAGATCAAATTAAACTTGTTCCCTTTCTAATTAGTCCTAATTACCCTGTCGAGGTAGCTTGGTTTGAGTTACCCTACTGGGTAGATTAGTTTTGGAGGTGCCAACTATTCTAGAGTCTTCTCCTACATTATTGATAATTTTATAAATTAGATTTGAGTTATATTCCTTTAATGGTTAATTAAATTTTTATTATTATTTTATTTATTTATTAAGATGATTTTTCTATTTGCTCCCCCTGGATCATAGCCTCGATATGGTATATCAAGGTAATGTACTTGATCCTTGGGGACCCAATATTGACCGAGTCCAACTTAATTAACTAAGTTAGACTTAGGTACCCATACTTGGACTATTTTACTATTCGATCTGTTCACTAAAGATAAATAAGATCGAAATTTCCTTTTTTGCTTTGAATCCTAGTCCGGATCGATTGTAAACGACTTTCTATTTTCCAAGAATCAAGTCAAGATTCTTGGAACCCAGTGTAAATCGTTTCAATATAATTTTCAAATCCTTGACTTGACTTTTCAGGCTGGAATTCTCTTCCTTAAGTTTTTGGACTTGAGTTAAGATTCCAGTCTGAACTGGGTCAGTCAAGGATTCGGTATTAGTCGCTTCTTTAAGGGATGTTACCTCCTTTAGAAGCGACTTGATCCGAACATTGGACTTAGCTACTTTACGCATTAAATAATTAATTAAATTGTATAAATGACATTTATTTACAGAGGGGTTTGGCCCTTCGAAAATGGATACGGATTCATGGCTTCTCTCGGCCTCGGCTTCCGATTCATCCTCGCTTCCAGATTCGTTGGTGTAGTCCCGGGCCGTCAACGCAAGAAAACTTGCCTGCTCGAGTTCTTTGTCGTCGGATTCCACGGAAGAAGACTCATCCCAAGTCGCCTTCAGGGTCTTCTTTCTTCTTGGTTTCTTTGGATCCTTCTGGTTCGGGCAGTTCACCTTGATGTACCCCTTCTGATTGCACCCGTAGCATGTCACCTCGAACTTTACCTTTGCTTGGGCCTCCTTGAATTGAATTGCCTTTTTGAGGTTCTTCTTGTTGAAGCCTTTCTTTTTCTTGTAGTGCTTCTTCACTAGGTTGACGAGTTCGGCAGTGAGTTCGTCGTCGTCGTTGTCTGAATCTGGTTCTTCTTCTGACTCTGGTTCGATTCTGTGCTTTGATTTTGACTCGCGTGTTTTTCCTGTACATGCAATCAAAGCCAAACCTTTCTCGGTCGGACGTGAGTTAATCTGTTCATGAAGTTCAAACTCAGCAAACAATTCATCTAATTAATAACAGAAAGGTCCTAAGAGACCTTGTAAGCATCTACCATGGATACCCACAAGGCATTTCTCGGAAAGACGTTTAAGGAATACCTGATTGCATCCCTGTTGTCTACCTTTTGCCCGATCGCATGTAGCCCGTTGAGTAGATCTTGTATCCAAGCGTAGAGTTGGGTAGCCGTCTCACCTTCCTGCAATTTAATATTATATAACTCATTAAATATTAAGTCCCTTTTACTCACCTTTGTGTCAGATGTTTCTTCATGAAGTTCGATCAGCTTCTCCCACAATTCCTTTGCGTTGGAAAAAAGGCCGACGCGGTTGAGTTCCTCCTTTGTTAGTCCACACTAGAGGCAAGTTGCTCTAGCATTTGCTTCCACCTTCTTGATTAATGCTGGATCCCAGTCTTCGCAGAGTATTGGTTTGTCGTCTCCATTAGTCGGTAGTTCAAACCCAGTATTGACGATCATCCACATCTCGAATTGAATCTTCAGAAAATTCTCCATTCTGCCCTTCCAGTAACCGAAGTCTTCTCCGGTGAAGAGCGGGGGATGGACAGTGATGTAGCCTTCTTGTTCGGCCATTTAGAGAATATGCACAATAAAAAAACAAAAAGATATCCCAGGACTTGATCCTGGATTAGTAGTGTGGTATGGAAATAAGAATAAATTGCGTTCTCGAATGGTGTTGCACCAACTTCGAGAAAAGAATACGATTACAAAAAAAAATAGATCAGAATGTAGCAATTATGCTAATTCTAATGGACTCCGAAAACTAAAAAGTACCACGAAAAGAATGCTTGATTGGTGGTTGCACCAAATCAAAGCTACCCCGCTCTGATACCAATTGTTGGATCGAGATCGCGCTAGAGGGGGGGTGAATAGTGCTCATGGTTTTCACGCGTTTCGGATTCGAAAAACTCGACGAGTGAGTAGTGGAATAGAAAGAAATAACAAACACACACAAAGACACCAAGGGTTTACTTGGTTCGGAACTTAGGGCGACTCCTACTCCAAGGCCCGCGATCGTTGATCGCTTTTCGGTGGGAAACAACTATAAAATCAATAAGAGTATAATAAGTGTTTACAATTAAATGTACTGAAAAGAAAACTTATATCGACAACTAGAGATGAAGAAAACGCAGCTTCGGGTTGTCGGGTACTTGCAACAGCACTTCTGGGTCATCTTGTTAGCAGCACACGAGAGAAGGTCACTCTAGAATTGATTGATTCAAGTTGCTGCTCGAACACCCCTTTTATACACTGCTAGAGGCACCTCAAACCTCATCCAAGGCGCCTCCAAGCCTCCCGAGTCAGCCGCGTGGATCAGCGCAGAAATCTTCGTCACTTATCCTACTTGAGGCGCCTCCATGGCCAGTCCAAGGCGCCTCCAAGCCCTGGTCCAAGGCGCCTCCAGCTCCTCTTCGCAGCCAACTTCTATTTTGCATCAGAGGCGCCTCCAAGCTTCATGGATGCGTCTCGGACACTGTTCATCCGAGACTTAGTTTGTTCCTTTTGTGCCTGCAAGACACGTTAGTCCCAAAACAACAACATATCCTGCAAGACAAAGTTAGAACGAATATAAACATGATAAATCAAGTGATCGACAGTCATCGGACTGTCCGGGTCTGACTTCAGATTTCCGACCGAAAACCCTAGGTCGACCCGACGCCTACTGTCCCCTCTACGGGGAATGCGTCCTCACCTACTCCCCTCAGGAGAGGTTACCTGATATCAGTCCGGTCCTCCAGACCGGCTGGACTTTCTGTCTATGGTTATCACCCCCTTAGGATCTAAGGTTACCACCCCCTAGGGTTTTTTTTCCACCTAGGGTTACCTCCCCCTAGGACATAAGGTTACCCCCCCTTAGGATTTTCAATACCTAGGGTTACCACCCCCTAGGACCTAAGGTTGCCGCTCCTTAGGATTTTCCTCCACCTAGGGTTACCACCCCCTAGGACCTAAGGTTATCACCCCTTAGGATTTTCACCTTGCCTAACAACAGCTAGGACTTTTGCATAAGAACACTTAGGACTTTTCTGCAATCTCCATCAGACATATTAGATCACAAATAAGCTTAACTTTGATTCCTTTGCCATTATCAAAACTTGGGTTCGATCGTCGGATGCTTCCCGCACCAACAGTGTGTGCTCTTAATCATGATATAATAACAAACATATATACTCAATATTTATTTCTTTAATTTATCAAAGGGTGTGATTTAGTTCGATAAATCAATAGGACCGATAAGTTGGGAAACTATATTATTTATATGGTGTGTTGTTGATTATACAATGAAACTGTGCCCTAGTAATTTAGGTTGATAATGTCCCCAAGAGGAGCTCATAAGGATTGTCATGTAAATCCTGCAGGTTAACTTAGTCCGACATGACAATAAGGTTGAGTGGTACTACTCTTGGAGTTAGATATTAATTAAGTGAGTTGTCAGTAACTCATTTAATTAGTGGACATTCGATATCTTAAACACAGGGAGATTAACACACTCATAATAAGAAGGAGCTCATATAGTAATATGAGATTGGTGCGGTAGTTCAATAATAACTCTTTAGTGGTATGAGTTATTATTGATGAACTCGAGTTGGGTGTTCGGGGCGAACATGGGAAGCTCAAGTTCATCGGGAGACCAAAACTAATTTCTCCTCTCGATCCCTGTCGTAGCCTCTTATTTATAAAGTCTTATACCCATCTAAACCCACCTTCTTACCCAACCCAAGGTGGTCGCCCAAGATAAAGCTTGGATGAGTTGAGGTGTGGTCCGCCCTAGCTTGGAGCCCAAGCTTAGGTGGCCGACCACATAAAAAATAAAAAGGAGTTTATTTTAAAATCTTTCCTTATGTAGAAGTCATGGTTTTAAAAGAGAGTTTAAAATTTAAATCTTTCCTTTTATAGCTTTCTACAAAAGATTAAGAGAAAGGTTTGATATCTTTCCTTATTTGTAGTTAAAAGGAAGATTTTAATTTTTGATAAGACTTCCCTTTTTTGTAATCATCCTCATGATTCTAAAAGAGAGTTTTAAAATTAAATTTTACCTTTGATAGTTTCTACAAAGAATTAAGAGAAAGGTTTGATATCTTTTCTTATTTGTAGATTGAAGGGAATATTTTAATTTTGGAGAAAACTTTCCTTATTGAAATCATCCACATGTTTTAATAGAGAGATTTTAATTTATAAAAGTTTTCTTTTATAACCAACCATAAAGGGAATTTTTTAAAAGAGAAATTTTTATTTTAAAAATTTCTGGAAACAAATTAGGAAGTTTTAATTTTGTGTTTAAAACTTTCCTTGTTTGGAGGATTTGAGGTGGCCGGGCATTAATAGAAGAAAAGGAATTTTTTTATTAATTAAATTTTCCTTTCAATGGCAAGGAAAATAAGTAAGTTTTTATTAAAACTTTCCTTATTTGCCAAGACCAAGGAATATAAAAGAGATCAGGGTAGAGGTGCCTCACCTCACAATAACATATGATCTAGTATTCCTCTCTTCTCTTCCTTGGTGGTGGTTGACCCTTTCTTCCTCCTTTTCTCCTATTCTTCTTCCTTATGTGGCCGGCGACATCTTCATCTCAAGGAGCTTGGTGGTGGCCGGATCTTGTTAGAGAAAGAAGGAGAGATAGGAGACTTTGTTTCTTAGCATCCCTTGGAACTTGGTTGGTGGTCGAAACTTGCTTGGAGAAAAAAGAAGCTTGGGTGAATTCTCGTCTCGGTAGATCGTCACCCACACGACGTCCGAGATAAGAAGAGGAATACGACAGAAGATCGTGAGGTCTATAAGCTACAAAAGGTATAACTAGTTATTAGTTTCCACATTATAACTAGTTCATCTTTTTGTTTAGATCTTGAAATATCAAACACAAGAGGCTAACGTTTCTAGGTTTCGAATTTATGATTCAAGTTTGTGTTTATTTTGTTTTTTTCGATCTTGTGATTCGATTGTTCTTAATAGTTAAACCTATGGTTACTGATCCGGTGGTAAGAACAGGGGACCCCCGTTCTGGAAAGTCAACGCCACGTGGAAGTCAAAGGGCCGGGTGGTCCATCGGATAAGGATGGACCGGCCGGACTCATGAGAGAAGGGCGGACCGATCGGCCGACCGGAGAAGGATGGGCCGACCTCTCGACCGGCCAACCGGTGAATAACCGATGGCAAAAGGCGCCCTGGCAGGAGTCGGGGTTCCGGCGCTATATTGAACGGGAACGAAAGGCCGAGCGGAAGTCATGCTCGGCCGAAGACATAAGGTAACATACTGCTAACAATATCCGCAAAGCACATTACCGAGAATCTCCTAAGTAGACCATTATATATGTCCGGCCGGACTTAAGGCAAGGGCTGGTCGGCCGGACGCTCGGCAGGGAGTAAGGGGAAATGAACAAGGGACATCTTTTTCTGACAGCGGGCATGTTCTGTGTTAAGGCCATACTCAAAATCCTACGATAGAAGGATCCGCTGTCCCATCAGAGACGTGCTCAAACTGTAGCAGTATGGGGTCAGGTAAGCTCCTCTGACAAGCCAACACTACGGTATGGGAAAGGACACGTGTACACCTCGGTATGTGTGCACTCGCTTCTCCACAACCCTATATAAAGGCCCTCACCCTTCACCGGAGGTACGCGTTCTACAATTCTGGGAGTTACTTTCTTGTTGTCGAGCTTTGCCTGACTTGAGCGTCGAAGGGTCGCCGCCGGGAACCCCTTCCCGGCCCGACTTCTGTGCAGGTTCGCCGGAAGTTCGTACGACCCGTCGGAGATCTACATCAGCGACTCGGAGAGCGCCACGTGCCCAGCATCCGTTGATTCATCTTTCGGACAGGATCAGTTACTATAAGGAGATTAAATATTGAATTTCGTTGAAAGACTTTGTCTAGGAAGTGGTGGATGATCCCATACCAAGAAGACCTAGTGTCTCGTCATGTTTAACTTGGAAGTCGATCTCTGAAATAAATATTTAATCGAATTTGTAACATGAGTGGATTTGAATTAATAATGTTAAGCATCATTTGTAATCCAAGTCTAAACATCTAAGAACAGATAAGTTGATTTTGGAATCAATAATGTTAAGTTCTGTTTGCAATTCGAAATTTAATTTCTAAAGAACACAATAGGTTGTTAGGAATGGTTCAGGACTTATATAAAATTTTTGTACAGGGGAACCAATACGATATTCCGAGTTGCAACCAACAGACTCGATACCGAATCCCTCGTGGGTCGATCCAATGCTGAGTCCTGATGAGTGAAGCCAGGTGGAGAAAATCCTAGGGAGGTAACCTTAGGTCTTGATGAGTGAAGTCAAATGGAGAAAACCCTAGAAGGAAGTAACTCTAGGTTCTGGTGAGTGAAGCCATATGGAGAAAATCATAGGAGGAAGTAACCTTATGTAATGAGAATACTTGGAGGAGTGAACTCCAAGCAAGGTTGCTCGGATGGTTTCTGGTCGACCTTACGCGATCAACTGGACCATCGAATATTGGTAAATCTAAGTTTAGTTTTACCATAGTATTTTGCATTATTATTATTGTTGTTGGCTGATCCTGTCCGAATGCTGAATCAACGGACGTTGGGCACGTGGCGCTCTCCGGGTCGCCGATGTAGATCTCCGGCTAGTCTCACGAAGCTCCGGCGAACCTGCACAGAAGTCGGGCCGGGAAGGGGTTCCCGGCGGCGACCCTCCGACACTCAAGTCAGGCAAGCAAGCAGTGGAAAAAAGTGGCTCCAAAGGTGTTCAACGCGTACCTCCGGCGAAGTATGCGGCTCTTTATATAGAGCGGTGAAAGAGCTCCTACACGTCCACAGAGGCGCGTACGTATCCGCAGCCCATACCTCGATATGTGTCTGTCAGAAAGCTTACCTGACGCCATACTGCTAAAGTCCAATCACGTCTTCGATGGGACAACAGAACACCTCGTTGTCAGACTTGGAGTATGGCCTAGTCATAGGACTTGACGGCCGTCAGAAGATGTTCCTGTCCTTCTTTACCCACCACTGGCCGGGACGTCCGGCCGGCCGGCTGGACGACCGTCCGGCCGGCTGGACGAAGAGCGTCGTCCGGACGGCCCTCATCCCCTGCGCCGACCGGACGGCACGCCCATCATGTCCCGCTTGTCGTTTGCATTGATAGGCTGGGGAGACTTCCGGGCGGGTGCTACGTAAGGACTGTTAGCACTATGCTACCTTATATCTTCGACCAAGCCTGACTTCCGCTCGACCATTCTTTACTGTTCCATTGAGCGTCGAATCCTGACTCCTATCCGACCGACCGGGAGGTCAGCCCCTCCTTCTCCGGTCAGCCGACCTGTCCCCCTGGCTTTTTGACTTCCACATGGCGTCGACCCCTCCAAACGAGGGCCACCTGTTCTATCCGCCGGATCACTTGCCTCCCCTTCAAGTCTAGTCGAAGGAGGCGAAGTCCGACTGACTGGACTGCCGATCTAACCGTGTAACGATCGCCATATTAATCCGCTCGGCCAGGCTTATGGACGCTAATCCGTTCGGCGGTACCTTGCCCATGCCTTGTATTGCCTTGGAATTTATGCTGAATCTTCTTCTCTACTGCTAACCACGTGCGTTGCGTGCGGTATAGGGAGCTCATTAAATGTAACCCGTATCTTGTTGACACGTGGCAACCTTTCTATTGTCAGGGTATGGCGGTGGCATCACCTCCGATGGGACATCCGCCGTTTGAAATGAACGGCTAGATGATGACCTCGTTCTTCACGACCTGGATCGGACAGTGGGGGTAGCTCTCAGGCGGCGATATAAAGCCCCCGACCTCTGCTCATCGCCGCACTTTGGCTTCATCGATCCAGACACCTCATTGCTCTCTTCTTCTCCGGCGACCTTGCACCTCCGACGACCTCAAAGCCCCCTGCGACTATCTTTTTACTAGTAAGCCTTTCTTCTCCTCGATTCCTTGCTCCTTTTCTTCCTGCTAGTCATCTTTGTCATTCTGCCTTCTTTCCTGGCTTTATTTCTTCTTCCCCTTCGATTCCGCGTTCATTCCCGGTCCTAGACCATGACTAGTACCTCACAGTCGACCGGCGGCGCTCCTGGTCTATGGTATACGACCATGGAGAGCCGTTTCGACGAGGAGGACGCGTTGCGTCTTGCTCGGACCTACGATATTCCTCCTGACCATCACATAGTATTAGCCACACCGGCCGATCGGCCTCATGAACCGCCGCCCGACACTGTTCTTTTCTTCCGAGACCAATTTTTGGTCGGGCTACGCTTCCCACCCCATAAGTTTATCTTGCAAGTCTGCAATTACTTCCACATCCCGTTCGGCCAGATAGTTCCTAACTCCATTAGGCTACTGAGCGGGGTGATAATTCTCTTTAAACTGAACGGCATCCCCCTCGACCCTAAGATTTTTCATTACTTTTATTATCCCAAGCAAGCCGAGTGGGGTACTTTCATTTTCCAGTCTAGGATAGGTTTCGTCCTCTTTGATAACATGCCGAGCTCCAACAAACATTGGAAGGAGCATTTTTTCTACGTACGTTTTCCCGAGCCACCGACCTTCCGTATCAAGTGGCAAACGGCGATGCCAGCGCAACCGGAGCTCGACAAATTTAGAAGCAATGCAGCCTATCTTCATGCAGCCGATCGGCTGGTCGGCCAACGATATCACATCGACAAGCTGCTCCTTCCGGGAGTAATGTACATATTCGGCTTGTCTTCTACCCCAGCCGATCTGCCCTGCAGCATGAGTAAGTTCCCTTATCTTCCCGTTTATTTTGTTCTAACTGATTTATTTTTTGCTTCTGCAGCTGAAGTTATGTGGCGCGCCAAGGCTACCGAGCGGCTGAAACTGCGAGCCGCCGAGATCGAGGCAGCCAAGAACAAGGAGATCGCTGAGCGGGGCCTTGCTCCAGCGGATCCGGCCGACGAAGAAGGTGAAGGGACTCAGGATGTCCCCGAAGCCTTAGCCGCTCCTGCCTCTCACGACGAGGCTGCGGGCGACATAGAACCCTCCGCTCAAGTCGAGGTAGAGGGTCGTTCGGCTGACGACGTTCCTCTGGCAACTCGGAAGTGCAAACAGCCGGAGGCAACCTCTCAACCGATTCCATCCGATGAACCGCAATCCGAGCGGGGCGACGAAGCTCCAGTGTTGTCCGGGACGGTTTCTATTGAGAGTACCCCGACGTCGCTCGGCTCTCCAAGGGCAACCTCTGAGGTGCCGCCCTCCAGTCCTCCAAGAACGCTGCGACGTATTAAGCGATTGGGCGACCGTCCTTCCTCCTCCACCGGTGAGCCGTCTGGCAAGGCTACTGCTTCTAAAGGTGATCCGAGCGGTCCGAAATTGATAAAGACCATCTTGCGCCTCCCGTCTGAAGAATACATGGCAGCCGCTGATCGGCCTATCGTCCCCGAGCAGCAAATCACACTCACGGGTCCCCTCGCCAAAGCTTGGGAGGATGCTCGTCTTCGGATCACCATGATGACTCCTGGTCAGCTCGGCGACAGCAATCTACAACAGGCGATCGGGGTATGTTGTCTTGCTTTGTTAGTTATTTCGGATCGAGCTTCTAACCTGCTCATATTCGTTCGCAGAACTGGGTGGAGCAGATTGCCATCAGCAATCGCTTGGCCGAACTGGAGGACGAACTGAAGAAGCTCAAGGCTGCGGGGGACAACAGACAATCGACGGCCGCTCTGGAGAAGGCCAAAAGGTTGTTGGAAGCTGAGCGGGGTAAGACTTCCGGCTTGACAAGCGAGGTTGCCCGCCTCGAAGCCTTAGTCAAGCAGCGGGATAAAGAAGTAAAGGCCGCGACTGCTCGGAAGCTCAAGGCCATTGATGATATGGACTTGATGAAGGTGGAGAACTGGGGGCTGGAACAACGGGTGAAGGAGCTAGACGCCTCACTAACTGCCGAGCGGGAGGGTCGCTCCGCCGATCGGACCAGAGCAGAAGGAGCCTTGCAAGATCTTCAGGCTGCCCTGGATGCTTCCAAGACCGCTCTCAAGGATTACCACGATGGAGAGCCCGGTCGATCGGCGGAGGTACGTAAAGCCTTCGTCCGCTCGGATGAGTTTGGCGAGAAATTTACCGACAAGCTCTCCTTGACTTTTGAGGAGGCAATCAAAGTGGCGATGGACTACATGAAGAATAAAGGCCATGCTCCTGCCGATTTGTCCGTCCCTGCCGAACACCTGGCGACCATGATGGGCTCCATCCCTGACCATCTTTTTAATTTTGATGACTAAGAATCTGTCTGTGAGGCTATTTTGTAATTTTTCTGTATCCGTGGCGGTCGGGGCAAACTTTAGAAATTTTGTCTATCCGCCGGTCGGCGTGAATGAACTGTGTCTTGTTATTTGCCCATTCTTCCTGCGTCCGATTTTTGTTTTTCGCCTTGGTCTTGAGCTTTTTGTGCCCCAAGTACATTTTATAAAGGGGCTGCTCGGCCTTACGTTATTACGTCGGATCCGACCGAGGGCTACCCAGAAAACCATCCATCCGGCGGCCCTATAGGCTTCGGTCGCCCGTCGAATTTTACCTTCGGAACTTGACTACTGTCCGATCGGTGGGTTTATAAACGCCGAGTCGTCTCTCGACGGTCTTTCGCTCGGACGTTTATAGACGTCGGCTCGTCTCTCGATATTTAACGTCGGAGCTCAACGACCTTCCGCTCGGACGTTTATAGACGCCAGCTCGTCTCTCGATCTTTAACGTCGGAGCTCGACGGTCTTCCTCTCGGACGTTTATAGACGCCGGCTCGTCTCTCGATATTTAACGTCGGAGCTTGACGGTCTTCCGATCGGACGTTTATAGACGCCGGCTCGTCTCCCGATATTTAACGTCGGAGCTCGACGATCTTCCGCTCGGACGTTTATAGACGCCGGCTCGTCTCTCGATATTTAACGTCGGAGCTCGACAGTCTTCCGTTCGGACGTTTATAGACGCCGACTTGTCTCTCGATATTTAACGTCGGAGCTCGACGATCTTCCGCTCGGACGTTTATTGACGCCGGCTCGTCTCTCGATATTTAACGTCGGAGCTCGACGATCTTCCGCTCGGACGTTTACAGACACCGGCTCGTCTCTTTAACGCCGAGCTCGACGGTCTTCCGCTCGGACGTTTATAGACGCCGGCTCGTCTCTCGATATTTAACGTCGGAGCTCGACGATCTTCCGCTCGGACGTTTATAAACGCCGGCTCGTCTCTCGATATTTAACGTCGGAGCTCGACGATCTTCCGCTCAGACGTTTATAGACGTCGGCTCGTCTCTCGATATTTAACGTCGGAGCTCGACGATTTTCCGCTCGGACGTTTACAGACACCGGCTCGTCTCTCGATATTTAACGTCGGAGCTCGACGGTCTTCCGCTCGGACGTTTATAGATGTCGGCTTGTCTCTCGATATTTAATGTCGGAGCTCGACGGCCTTAAAGGCAAACTTGAGCATAGCCGCTCGGTCAACACATTAGCCGTCCTTTGAATTAATTTTGCTTCCTGCATTACAAGGGTACATGCGACCAAAATATATGCAAAAATAAGTTACATTAGTGCACCTTTCACCCAGCCCGATAAGGCTGGAGATGATTCGCGCTCCACGGCCTGTCCAGCTGGCGCCCATCTTCATCCTCCAGATAATAGGCGCCCGAGCGGAGCTTTTCAATAACCTTGAAGGGGCCCGCCCACAGTGCCTCCAGCTTGCCGACGTCGCCGACCGGCTTGACTTTCTTCCAGACAAGATCGCCGACCTGGAATGATCTGGGGATTACGCAGCGATTGTAGTTTTGCTTCATCCGCTGTCGATACGCCATGAGCCGAACGGACGCCTTGGCTCGCTCCTCCTCGACCAAATCCAGCTCCATGTTCCTCCGTTCGGCGTTGCCATCATCATAGCTCTGGATCCGGACGGACTCGACGCCGATTTCAACCGGAATGACCGCCTCGCCGCCATACACCAGGTGGAACGGCGTGACACCTGTCCCTTCCTTTGGAGTCGTGCGGATGGCCCATAAGACGCCCGGTACTTCATCCACCCAACTTCCTCCCAAATGGTCGAGCCGAGCGCGCAGAATGCGAAGAATTTCCCGATTGGCTACTTCGGCTTGACCGTTGCTTTGGGGATAAGCCACGGACGTGAAGTGTTGCTCGATGTCGTAGCTTTTGCACCAATCCTCTAGTATCTTCCCTGTGAATTGCCGCCCATTGTCGGAAACCAATCGGCGAGGGATGCCGAACCGACAGATGATGTGTTGCCAGATGAATTTTTTGACCATCTGTTCGGTGATCTTTGCTAGCGGCTCGGCCTCCACCCACTTGGAAAAATAATCGACCGCCACTAGCAAAAATTTCCTCTGCCCGGTCGCCATCGGAAATGGACCAACAATATCCATTCTCCATTGATCGAACGGACATGAAACGGTTGATGCCTTCATTTCCTCTGCCGGTCGGTGGTAGAAGTTATGGTACTTCTGGCACGAAAGGCACGTCGACACGGTCCGAGCAGCGTCTACTTGTAAGGTTGGCCAGAAGTACCCGGCCAATAGGATCTTCTTGGCCAACGATCGTCCGCCCGGATGCCCTCCGCATGATCCTTGGTGTACTTCTTGGAGGATGTAAGCCGAGTCCTCCGAGCTCACGCATTTCAACAGCGGGCGTGAGAAAGCCTTCTTGTCAAGTTGGTCGCCGATGAGTGTGAACCGACCGACTATCCTCCGTAGCAGCTGGGCTTCATTCTCATCGGATGGTGTGGCGCCCGAGCGGAGGAACTCTATGATGGGTGTCCGCCAGTCGCTTGGAAACGTGAAGCCTTCCATCCGGTCGACGTACGCCACCAACAATACTTGTTCGATTGGCTGCTGAATGGCGACCGGCGTTATTGAGCTTGCTAGCTTGGCTAACTCATCGGCCACTTGATTTTCTGCTCTGGGTATCTTCTGGACAATAACTTCTCGAAAATTGGCTTTATGTTTCTCAAACGCCTCAGCGTAGAGCTTGAGTCGGGCGTTGTTAATTTCAAAAGTGCCAGAGAGCTGCTGCGTTGCCAACTGCGAGTCTGAATGAAGCGTTACCCGACTGACGTCAACATGCCGAGCTGCCTGTAAGCCGGCTATGAGGGCCTCATACTCTGCTTCATTGTTCGTAGCTTTGTAGTCAAGCCGGATGGATAGATGCATCTTCTCTTCTTGGGGAGACAACAATAATACACCAATACCGCTCCCGAGCCGAGTGGATGATCCATCCACAAATATCTTCCACATGGCTTCAAGCTCCGCCCTTTGTACTTCGGTAACGAAATCCGCCAAGGACTGCGCTTTTATCGCCGAGCGGGGCTGGTATTGGATGTCAAATTTACTTAACTCCGTCGTCCATTTGATGAGCCGCCCGGAAGCTTCTGGATTCAATAATACACGCCCGAGCGGGCTGTTGGTTTTGACAATGATGGCATGCGCCAGGAAGTATGGGCGAAGACGCCGAGTGGCGAGGACCAGAGCAAAAGCGAGCTTTTCGAGCCCAGTGTAGCGAGATTCAGCATTTTTTAAAATGTGACTAAGGAAATACACATGCTCCTCTCCGCTCGCCCTCACTAGTGCCGAGTCGATTGCTTGCTCGGTTGAAGATAAGTAGATACAAAGTGACTCACCCGCAGCCGGCTTGGCTAATACGGGGAGAGAATTTAAATCTTCGAACACCCGGTCGCATTCTTCGTCCCAGTGAAATTAAGTGGACTTGCGCAAGATTTTGAAAAAAGGAAGGCTCCGGTCGGCAGTTTTGGAGATGAACCTGGACAGATCAGTTATCCTACCGGTCAAACGCTGCACTTCCCTCGTATTTCTTGGGGGCGGCATGTCTTGTAGAGATTTCACCTTGCTGGGATTTGCTTCAATACCCCGCTCGGTCACTATGTAACCCAAGAATCGTCCTCCTTTTGCTCCGAACAGACACTTCTGGGGATTTAATTTGACTCCATATTTGCGTAGCGTTCGGAAAGTTTCTTCCATGTCCTTGAAGAGATCGGCCGCTCGGACGGACTTAATGAGAATGTCATCCACGTACACTTCCAGATTTCACCCGATCTGCTCTCTGAATACTTTGTTCATCAAGCGCTGATACGTGGCCCCCGCATTCTTCAATCCGAACGGCATCACATTATAGCAATAGGTGCCGTCGGCCGTCACGAAGCTGACTTTTTCTTGATCTTCACGGGCGAGCGGCACTTGATGATAGCCTTGGTAAGCGTCGAGCATACATATTAATTCGCAGTCGGCCGTAGAGTCCACCAGCTAATCAATCCAGGGCAGGGGATAAAAGTCTTTCGGGCAGGCTTTGTTGAGATCCCGAAAATCGATGCACACTCTCCACTTGTTGCCGGGCTTGGAAACTAGCACCACATTCGCCAGCCAGCTCGGGAACTGCATCTCGCGTATATGGTCGGCCTCCAGAAGCTTCTCAACTTCACCCGGATTATGGCATTCTGTTCGGCGCTGAAATCCCGTTTTCTCTGCTTCACTGGCCGAGCGTCCGGTCGGACGTGGAGCTCATGCTGCGCTATACTTGGTGCAATTCTGGGCAGCTCATGTGTCGACCAGACGAAGACATCATGGTTTCTTCGGAGGCATTGGATCACCTCCTCTTTCTAATTGGCCTCCAGATCGGACGCGATGAAGGTCGTGGCCTCCGATCGGGTTGGGTGTATCTGCACTTCCTCTTTTTCTTTATAAACTAAAGAGGGAGGCTTTTCAGTTATAGCATTCACCTCGATCCGTGGTGATTTCCGAGCGGAATTTGCTTCTGCTCGGACAATTTCAATGTAACATCGACGAGCTGCCAGTTGGTCTCCCCGTACCTCTCCCACTCTGTCTTCGACGGGGAACTTGATCTTCTGGTGAAAGGTGGAGATGGCCGCCCGGAACTCGCTGAGCGCCGGTCGTCCTAAAATGACGTTGTACGATGAGGGAGAGTCGACCACCACGAAGTTTGCTGTCCGCGTCCTCCTGAGCGGCTCCTCTCCCAGCGAGATAGCCAGCCGGATTTGCCCGACCGGCAGGACTTCATTGCCCGTAAACCCGTAGCGCGGGGTTGTATGGGCAGCAGTTCAGCTCGGTCGATTTGTAGTTGATCGAACGCCTTCTTAAATATGATGTTGACCGAGCTTCCTGTGTTAATAAATACGTGGTGAAAAGTTTAGTTGACTATTACCGCTTTGATGAGCAGAGCGTCGTCGTGGGGCACTTCAACTCCTTCCAAGTCCCCAGGCCCGAAACTGATTTCGGGTCCACTCGCCCGCTCTCTGCTGCAGCCGACTGCATGGATTTGGAGCTGTCGGACGCTCGCCTTCCTTGCTCGGTTGGAATCACCTCCGGTCGGCCCTCCAGCTATGATGTTGATCTCGCCTCGGGAAGCATTGCTTCTATTTTCTTCTTCCCGAACGGACGAACGGGGACGTTCCCTAGACATCCGGGGATTCTCCCGTCTCGGAGAGCGATGCCGCTCGGGCGTCTGTTGTTGTCGTCTGTCAGCTACTGTCCGCTCTGCTACACGAGGCCTTTGTCGCCTGTCAGACGACGGTGATCTACGCCCGCTACCTCGAGGAGCAAGATGAGCAATCAAAGGAAGGCTCCGACAATCTCTGGTGTTATGCGTGTCCGTGCGGTGGATTGAGCAGAACATGGGAGTCCATTTCTTCTTTGGCTTGGGCCGTTCGGCTGCTACTTCTTGCACATGGGACCTCACGTGAGGGGAGCGGATTGCTTCGGCCCTCGTTTCTCTTGGCGGTTGATGAGCGGTGGGAGGCTTCCGCTCGGCAGGTGGAGCCTGATCAGTCGGAGCTTCCTTTCTTCGAGCCGCTTGGGCCTCCTCCACATTGATGTACTCGTTGGCTCGGTGTAGCATATGGTCATAGTCTCGAGGCGGCTTCCGAACGAGCGAGCGGAAGAAGTCCCCGTCCACGAGGCCTTGTGTAAATGCGTTCATCATTGTCTCTGATGTGGCCGTTGGAATATCCATGGCCACCTGATTAAACCTCTGGATATAAGCTCTGAGCGGCTCTCTCGGCTCCTGTTTGATGGCAAATAGACTAACACTGGTTTTCTGATAGCGCCGACTGCTTGCGAAGTGGTGGAGGAAGGTCGTTCGGAAGTCCTTGAAGCTTATGATGGATCCGTCCGGCAGCCTCCGAAACCACAGTTGAGCCGATCCCGAGAGAGTGGTAAAAAAAACTCGGCATTTTACTCTATCTGTGTATTGATGGAGCGTAGCTGTGTTATCAAACTTACCCAGATGATCATCTGGGTCGGTTGTCCCATTATACTCGCCGATCATCAGAGGCACGTAGTGCTTCGGCAGAGGATCTCGTAGAATAGCCTCTGAAAATTGGCGATTAATCCTCTCGGGCGATGCATCCGCTCGGGGGGTTTTTCCTTTTCTGTCATATCGTCTAGGCATTTCGTCCGAAGAAGATCCCAGATCTCTATGAGCTGCTGCGGCTTCAGGGGTGCGGAATAGGGCTCGATGAAATGCAACGGTGGCCGACGGTGCTTCCGCTCGACCACCAGACGCTGACGTTGCTTGCTGCTCCGGCCGCTCGGCTGTGACTTTCTGTTTTTGCTCCACAAGCTTGGCGGCCCTTATCTCGATCAGAGCGTCGAGTTCCTCCGTTGAAAGCGTCACCGTGTGTTGTCGTCCAGCCTCGTCCATTGTTTCCGTTCGGATGCAGGAGCGTTCCCACAGACGGCGCCAAATTGATTCTGTCCGAATGCTGAATCAACGGACGCTGGGCACGTGGCGCTCTCCGGGTCGCCGATGTAGATCTCCGGCTAGTCTCACGAAGCTCCGGCAAACCTGCACAGAAGTCGGGCCGGGAAGGGGTTCCCGGCGGCGACCCTCCGATGCTCAAGTCAGGCAAACAAGCAGTGGAAAAAAGTGGCTCCAAAGGTGTTCAACGCGTACCTCCGGCGAAGTATGCGGCTCTTTATATAGAGCGGTGAAAGAGCTCCTACACGTCCACCGAGACGTGTATGTATCCGCAGCCCATACCTCGGTATGTGTCTGTCAGAAAGCTTACCTGACGTCATACTGGTACAGTCCAATCACGTCTTCGATGGGACAACAGAACACCTCATTGTCAGACTTGGAGTATGGCCTAGCCATAGGACTTGACGGCTGTCAGAAGATGTTCCTGTCCTTCTTTACCCACCACCGGCCGGGACGTCCGGCCAGCCGGCTGGACGAAGAGCGTCGTCCGGACGGCCCTCATCCCCTGCGCCGGCCGGACGGCACGCCCATCACGTCCCGCCTGTCGTTTGCATTGATAGGCTGGGGAGACTTCCGGGCGGGTGCTACGTAAGGACTGTTAGCACTATGCTACCTTATATCTTCGACCAAGTCTGACTTCCGCTCGGCCATTCTTTACTGTTCCATTGAGCGCCGGATCCCGACTCCTATCCGACCGGCCGGGAGGTCAGCCCCTCCTTCTCCGGTCAGCCGACCTGTCCCCCTGGCCTTTTGACTTCCACATGGCGTCGACCCCTCCAAACGAGGGCCACCTGTTCTATCCGCCGGATCATTGGATAATTTAGTATTGTAGGAAAAGTCTTAGTGGATTAAACAATCAGACACTGGCTAGAGAAAGTCCAAACAGATCTTAAAGACCAATGCTTTACAGGTAGGTTGAGGTAAGCAACTGGAGAGGAGTGATGGTGAGGTTGTATTCCGGAAAGAAACAACCTTAGGTCGCTGATCCAATTGAAGAAACCGGAAAGATTTCTAAGTTGAGATCAAGATAGTTTTACTGTCAATTACTACTCATGCATAATATATTACTGTGCTAACTTTATTTTGCAGGAGTATTTGTTTAACTCTATTTTAAAAGAACTGATCTGATCGGTCGATCGAACCTGCATAATGTGACAGAGATGAGATCACGCAGAAGCAAATATAGAAGTTAGGCTGATCAATCGACCGAACCCAGGGATCGGTTGACTGAACAATTAACACACTTAATGGAGAATTATTGGCAAATCTCGACGAACAGGGAAATTGCACAGATCGGTGACCGATCAATGGGATCGGTCAACTAAATAATAAATGCTATTAATGAGGGCGTGATCAGATATAGACATAGAAGGAAAGTTGATAAATCAGTCGACTGTTAGGGAGATTGGTCGACCGAAATGATCAGTCGACCGAACAAAGCTTATAAAAAGACATCAAGACCGAGCCAACTATAATACTGCTATACAATCCTCTGCTCGTGCCGCTGTTGTTCTGTGCCTCAAACTACACGTGCAAGTTGCTACGCCAAGAAGTGCCAATGAGTTTCATCTTTTACTCTTTGTCGGTATATTTTTATTATCTTGCATTATTTACAAGATGATAATAATGTGTTACTATCTTCCATTTCATTTATACGAATTGCTTCTTTCTGAAGATTTCGAAAAGAAGAATTATAGTAAATTGTCCGATGGTGCGATCAAGGATCGCGAGTCTTAGAGTAGGAGTCGACATAGGCTCCGAACCAAGTAACCACCTGAGCCACCTGTCTTTCATTTGTTATCTTATTTTCCGCTTACTTTGATATTCATTTTATCGATACGAAAAGAAAAATTTTTAACGAGTGATATTCATCCCCCCTCCCCTCTATCGCTTCATTTCAATCCATCAACTAGTGATAGCTGGAGTCATGCATATTGTAACCCTCGTTATGTGGCTAAATGACTACTTTGCATCTTACCTGTCTCAGCCATTCAAATATAGTGGTAGCTGGAGACGTGAACAGTCGTCATAGTCTTGCCCATTCAGTCACTCAAATGTAGTGGCGGTTATGAGTGGCGTGTAGGAGTGACACATTTGTGTTCATATGCATATAATGCGCGATGTATCTTTCAGAGATATATCTGTATTTGCTTGAGATATGATTGTTGCATATATCATACATGTGTATATTATTGATTATATTGTTCAGGTGTTACGAGCATATTTGTTATTGATCCTTAGAGAGTTTACTTATCACTATACCGTATGTGTCGATTCCAGATTGGGTACGTGTATTCATTATATCAGTTATGATTATGCGCATTTATTTTGTCAGTTCGAGTTATGTACATTGATTATGTCATATATAATTATACTCTTATTTTCCTACTGAGACTGTATACATTGATCTCCATGTTCTTATTTCTCTGTTAAGACTGTATATACCTTGATCTCCCAAGCAACAACGCCTCTCCTCCATAAGCCACCGATCCGCCACAAGTTAGTTTCGATCGGTACTCGATGAGCATGGAACGGTTATGAACCATCTTCACATAGTGGAAGCGAAAGTGATCGATGTGGGAGGGATTGGTGACCAACTTCAGCCCCGATCTCCTCCACGACGCGATGTCGTGCACCCCCATGGTGTTAGGCGATATCTACTGCATAGAGCATGCGGCGATGTTGACAGTGACAGGCTCGCGGTGGCTGTTGGAGGCAAAAAGGAAGGCGCCTCCAGAGGCAACGAGGATGTAGAGGTCCTCGCCGAGGGCGACGCTCATGCTCATGACGGGAATCTTAAACCACCAGCTGAAGTGGTAATTGAATTCGGACAATACAGAATCCTTAGGTGACCTCTTCTTGTAGATGAAGAGCCATTCGTTGCTGCGATCGAAGCGTCCCTCATAGAGGCGGCGTGAATCGTGAGCGAACATGAGAAAGGCAAGTGCCTTGGAGACAGATCGGACATGGAGAAGCTCCGAGAGGACGAGACGGAAGAAGATCTTGTGGAGGAGTTTAGAAGGGAGAAGGCAGAGGCCAACGACATCCCTCATGAGTTGTCTCTACTCGTCTCGAAGGATAATTTTAGAAAAAAAATATTAATAATCCTAGAATCATGAAAAATCTCATGTTTATAAGGTTTTCTGATTTCGGATTATATTCCCTGATTGTTAACATGACGAGAATATTATATTATCAAAAATCACTGATTATTTAAACTAAACAAAATTATTATTAATAACCTACTAAGATAATCAATGATAACCACGAACGTACTAGGAATCCAACCATTGAACTATTGCACGCATCATTACAACTTTTTTTCCCTATTATTATTCGACTATTACAGGTCGCTAATCCAGTGTGCTAAATAAGGTTAATTTTGGCATTTCCCCAGTAAATTAATAATTTTATAAAACGAAGAAAAAACCCTTTTTTTTCTCGTTTCAAAATAAAAATAAATTTCGTAAAGTGAGGAAGTTTGTGTGTCAACGCGTTAGTAGCGGCTGCGGCGGCCGGAGAGGAGGTGGACGAAGAGGAGTTGGTTCCAGGTATCCGGCACACCGGGGAGGCACCAGTGGATGCAGTCGGCGAACTCTCCAGGCTTCGCCTGCTGCTCCGGCGTCAGCAGTGCCCCTCGCCGCACCGTGAACACGGATGTGTGCGCGTCCTTGCGCCGTTCCGACATGGTCGTGATGTCCACGAAAGTGACAGGCACGCGGAGCGCAGGCGAACCCAGCGCCTTCTTCGCCAGAGCAAATATGTTTATGTCAGTGCCCACGGAGATGCCGGTCATGTTGGTGATCGGTAGCGTCTCTTTGGCGCACTTGATTCCCGCCGGATTGCCCCAGTCCGAGCTCCTGCGTCAATAAAAATGACGACTTTGCATTAATTTATAAAGCTACAGA
The DNA here is from genome assembly GCF_018446385.1 of Zingiber officinale. Lineage (NCBI taxonomy): Eukaryota > Viridiplantae > Streptophyta > Magnoliopsida > Zingiberales > Zingiberaceae > Zingiber > Zingiber officinale. The sequence continues at coordinate 1,745,906 of NC_056002.1, read as the reverse complement.
GCAGCACCATGAAAAAACAAAAGCACCCATTAGTTAATAAACTTGAAATTTGACCTCGAATTGTAAAGTTAGGGTAATAAGAACAACAAAAATATCTACTTTTTGGGGGATGATTCCACTCTGTTTCCTGGCACATCTCCTTCAAGGCTGCAATAGTTAAACAGAGGAACAGGCAAAGAGAAAGCAAGGCAAGAAGATGCAGAGCATTGGATGTCTGCAAAAGCATGGTTTGTGTAGAAAAGTATCACGGAATTTAGTTTATTTAAGGCAACTTGTTTCTTTGCGGTAGCAGGCACATGGTTTTGCAGTTCAATAATTGAAGGGACTGCTTTTGACAGGGATTCTTTAAGAAAGGGGTTAAAGTAGTTTCTGTCTTACTCTAGCAATTAGAACGTGCATTGGTAATTAATGGAGGAGAGCAAACCAAGAAAGAGCAGTGAGCCAGTGACAAACTGTCCGTGCAATAAATTAATCACAAAGATCGGCAGACATGGACGAGGAAGACGAAGAAAAGCAGTGGCGGAAATTGGAAAGTCCATGGAAAAAGGACGTCTGCAAGACTGCAATCATATCTCAATTGGTTTTTAGCTGCGAAGTCGACGAGGCTTTCATTTAAGTGTGGAAACATGGAAGACATGAAATCATTTACTATGGCATGCTCGTGTTATTTCCCGTGGTTTTACACAGGCAATTTATTACCAAACCAGATTGACCACCAACACACATTGCTGATTTTCTGAAGCTTAAAAGCAAACTGCCGGTATTTTCACCCAAATTGATGGCTCATCTCGAGTCAAATTTAGATTATGTTGAAGAAAGTAGGGAGCAAATTGATATGAACAAAGCAACATGAGATAAAACGAAGATGTAAGTGACCAACAAGCAAAAATCCTATACAAAAGTATGATCTTATCAATTAATGATCAAAGCGTCGGATTTCAAGGTTGGTGAGTAAACAGTCCACAACATTGGTCAAACTCTTCCTTTCGAGGTCAACTCTGGTGTCAGCTGCTTCAACAACTGAGCATATACAAAAGCATTAACTGGCTTGCATTAACAATGGGGATTCGCCTTAATTTTGATTGCAAGTCTCACTTAACAAGCCGATTTATTGATACTCTACATCCACGTGCTTAGTTTTTTTTATTATTGACAATTAAGCAGCACAAGAAGTTGAACCGATGATACAGTGTGTTTTTAGACTAATATCGCACTCAAAGGAGATGCATGTGATTGAGTGATGTGCAAATTGAATCATGACAACCGTGTCGAGGAGAAGAGATGGCTATTAAGATCAAAAGAACAAGAGGTCGAGGAGTTTACTTACTTGCTGTGGATAGGAGACATGCTCATGAAGAAGACGGTCGTTTTAATGGGGTCGACGTTGCGATCCAGCCAACTTGTCAACGTCCTCAGAACTCTGTCATACGCTTGATATCTCACGACCATATCGTGCTCGGTCCAATTCCGTGCCCCTGGACGCCTGCTTCGTCAAACCAAATCGATGAGAATTTGATTGACGCAGTAAGAAATCGAATGATTATAATCCAAGTATCAGTGACCGGTCAAGGAATTTCGAGTCAAAATGAGTTGAATTCATGATTCATGGCGTCGGCGAGGAACTGGAGCAAATAGTACTCACAGGACTCGCATCTCGAAGGTGTTCATCCACCAGATGTAGGTGTTGAAGACCAGGACATCCGCTCCCTCCCAGTGGACGGCGTGCTTCTCGATGGCATCGGGGTTGATGATCCGGACCGGGATGCTGTGAATGTTGGGGTCGTCGGAGTTCGACTCCACCAGGAACGGCGCCCAGTAGAACTCGATAGATGCGTTGTGTTCCTAAATTTGTCTCACTGTTTACCGATAGGGGCTAATCGATGGATGGATCGACTAAAATCGGAGAGGGAAAAATTGGTACCTTTATTGTGAAGATGATTCGGGAGCCTTCGACCCGGCGATCCCTCCCTTCCGGCGGCACCACGGTCTGCATCAGGCAGACAAAGGACTCCCACTGATTTCGATTCATAGAGTCGCCGATGAACACCATCCGCTTCCCCCGTAGCCACTCTAGCACCAAACTCGCGTCGAATCTGGCAAAACCAAGTCGAACAATTTGAGGGCTTTTCAAAAAAAAAATGGGGCGAGAGAAATCGATGCGAGGGTTTCGGGTGCCGACTTAGGCAAAGAGCACCCGGCCGGCTGCCATCTCCACTTCTGGTACATCGCCTCCGGGCGGCCATTCCGCGAGCACGACATCTGCTGCGACAGGTACTGGCACTGCTCCTCCCGGTACATCGGGAAACCTACATCGTCGAAAACCCACTCGCCGCGCGCGAGGTCGCACGTCTCCGGCACGGCCGCCGAATCGGTCGCGCTCGCGACAGCGATTTCCAGCGTGTCCGGCAGCCGCTGGGAGAGGGATCCTCCGGGGAAGTCCACGGGCGCATCCTCCTGGGATTTGTAAGGCGACATCGACCGCTCAGCCATGGCCCTGAGGTCCTCGCTGTACATGACCAGGGCGAAGAGGAAGATGGCGAGGACAAGGGCGTAGATGGAAAAGTTGCTCCCTTTCCTCGTGTACGACCCGACTAGCTTCGCCACCGTCAGCGAGGGATCCGCCGGCGTGCCAAGCGGCGATTTCCGGCGAGGGAGGTGCATCGTGGGAAAGGAGGAGGTAGTAGTACTAGTGTTCTAGAGACAACGAGTAAAGCAGCTCCTCTTCCTCCGCCTCTGCTACTAAAATGGGCAGGAGCGTGACTACGTGAGCTTTCAAATTGGTGTGAAAATTTTCGTTTCCTGAAAATGTTAAAATATTTATTATTATATTTTAAATTTAAATCCTATATAATGAAAAATGGAATCAACCATTCATTTTTTTTTTAAAAAAAAAAACAATTTCTACCTTCCAAAAGGCTATTTTTTAACGTGGAATCTGACTTGCAAGTAGATGATGACAGGCCAACACAGCACTTATCGAGAAGCTTCGCATACAATGAGTGATTTATCGATATGCATTTGATTAAATTAAAATTATATATATATATATATATATATATATATATATATATATATATATATTTCCTTTAGTTTACAATTTACATTAATTACGTTCATAAATTATGAAGCTATTTTTATTATCCCCACAAAGTAGGTCAAAGTGGGATGCGAAGTGACCTTTGAACCGTGCTGAATGACTTCCATTAACCCTAGTGCCGACGAGGACATGCATGGATTTGGACTGGTCGCCGTTCTAAAAGGTGACACGATTGAATGAAGGAGACAACCGAATCTGTCACTTAACGTTAAAATTATATATATATATATATATATATATATATATATATATATATATATATATAAATTATTTATATAATTTTATTGAGATATAGAACTGAAGTAGTGATATTGAATGTCCGACTTAATATAAAAAAAAATCTCGGTAAATAAATTATTTATATAATTTTATTGAGATATAGAACTGAAGTAGTGATATTGAATGTCCGACTTAATATAAAAAAAAATCTCGGTAAATAATTAGAGAGTAATAAATGGATGAATTATTTTAACTCAATTAAATTTTTAAAATCATCTATAATATTTACACGAACTAATGAAAGCTTATATATACTAGATAAAAATAAAAATATATAAAATATATAATTTATAAAATATTAAAAATCATGATGTACTTTAACTCTATTCTTGTAAGAATAGAGTTTGAGCAACTCCTCAATTTTTAATTTGATAGATTTTTTTTTATTAGAAAAGTGAGAAAAAAAAGTAGTTTCGCGATGCATTAATTGAGTTTATAGGAACTAAAATACCTCTATTTGAAATATCCAGCAATAGAGATACATCTCTTCTAATAAAAGCTACTAGACACTTAAAAATTTAAATTGATTAACTTTCGATTATGCACTTCTAACTTTCAATATTATAAAATGTATCTGAAAATATAAAAGTTTGAGATGCCGAATCCTAATTTTGAAATATATTCATGAGTAAATCATGAATTTACTGAATATCTTATATGTTTAAAAAATAGTAAAGGAGGACTGTTTAAGAATCATTTTATGTTGATCATGTAAATGAAGAGAACCATGATCTTATCCTTTCATTGTTGGATGACTAACAAAACTATTAAAGTAACCTAAAATATTGATCCATTAGGGTTTATGGCCAAGATCAATCGATGACCAGAATCCTATGGTAAAGTATCAATTATTAACATATATAAACAAATGTATATATGAAAAAAATAATGTTTGTATGATTAAGGAAAACAATCACATGTTATGTTGGTTTTTACAAACCAACATAACGTTATAGCTGGTATTGAAAAAATAGCATAACGTTGTATCTGATTTGCAAACACTAACACCAAGTGTAAGTACCCCGTAATGGTTTTGATGTGATAAACCAAGTTAAATTATATCCTGTTATTATTTTGATGTCTTATGTCTAAGCGTGCAAGAACTTAAAAGCACAGGAAGTTGAGCGAAAAATGCAACTAGTGAGAAGGATGACACGGGGGAAAGAACCGACAAGCTGGGTGCGTCTGAGGGATAAGACGCTGCGAAAGAGTTTGCTGGCGGATGAGAAGGAGGCGCAAGGTGTTTCTAAGAGACAAGAAGCCGGAGTGGAAGACTGCTCAAAGACAGGAAAATGAGTTCGGGTGAGCCTTATTCCGGATAGACAAAATCACCTAAGCAAGTGGAACCAAAGGGGAAGACCCAGACCAATGCGAGCAGAACTGAGGCGGAAGACCGAGATAAAAAGTCAACAAAATGTTGACTTTTTGGTCTGGGCGTTTGGACCTATTCCAGGACACCCGGTTCATGCGCCTGGAACCCCTCCGGGTGCTCGGACCTGAAATCTCAGCCAAACGCAACATGGCGCATTCTGTTGCGACGGAGATAAAATTTTATCCCCTTCTAGACGCTTGGAACCTTTTAAGCGTTCCGACCAGGACTATAAATATAGTCCTGATCCAGTATGTCAGAACAACACTTGTAAACTATTTCTCTTTAGTTTTGTTCTGTAATTAAGTGTTGCAACTGCTATAAAAGGCTTCTCTGCCTGAAGGAGATTGTTTAGTAAGCTTCAACTTTCTTGGATCAGTAATCTCCTGATTGCAAACCAAGTAACCCTTTTGTACCTCTTCTTTTTAATTAATCTCTTATTTATTTTATGCAAGTGTCTATTATAATCGAGCTATAAGATCAAGAAAGGGGTTTTTGTGTGTTTTTATTGTGCATGCTATTCACCTCATCTAGCCGATCACCAAGGAACCAACAAGTGATATTAGATCCTAATAGCTTCAGAAGGACTAACTGTCCAACGAAGCACTAGAGATGGTCGGACCGAGCATCTACCCATCGAAGTTCGAGGGGGAATTCGTGAGTTGAAAGAAAAAGATAGAGGTATTCTTTAAGATATATTTTGATTTACTATTAATCATAAATTTGATTTTGTAGCACCAGAGGGCAAAGAAGAATGTCAATGGACGAAGAATGAGCAAGCCGACTTCGTGGCAAATGGAAAAGCAGAGTTTCATCCACTTAGCGTCTTACCACCTCAAGAAGTCATCTGGATTGGAGCTACAAGTTTGCCAAGGAGCTGTGGGAGAAATTCCTGAAACTACACGAAGGGACCTCGGAGGCAAAACTCGCGAGCCAGAATCTGCTAAGGAACCAGATCGACAGCTTTTAATTAGAAGAAGGTGAAACTGTTGTACACCTTCACTTTAGAATAAAGGAACTCATCACCGAACTTACGAATCTCAGAGAAAAGGTAACCAACCGAAATTCGTTAAGGTACACGCTTAACACATTCCCTAAGACTATTGAATGAGCATCATTACTAGATGTTTATTATATCTCTAAGGATATAGAAGTAAGTACTTTAGAAGATTTGTTTTCAACTTTTGAAGTTAATGAAACGAGATGCGCAAATCTGAAAAAGGAGCTCAAACATAATATTGCCTTAAAGGCAAAAATAGATGAATTAGATTCTGAAACTTCTCTCGATGATGATGAAACGACGTTCATGGTAAGGAAATTTAAAAAGTTATTTAAAACTAATAAATTTAATCAAGTGCAGGATAAAAGAAGAAGAAAAAAGATAAGATGCTACCACTACAATGAAGAAGGGCACGTGAAAGATAATTGCCCTAAATTGAAGAGCAAGGACAAGAACAAAGACACAAGCAAGGACAAAAGACCAGTTCAGACAAAGCATCAAAATCTAAAGGCGATGTGGGACGAAACGTCGTCCGAATTAGAGATCGAAGTCATCGCCAGACTTGCGCTAATGGCAAGTCACCAAGAAGATATAGATGAAACAAGATCATCCTCAATGAGTATCTAGAGCATCGATGAATGGGAGCATCGTCAAATGAAAGCAGCACTACAGGGGGAGCATAAAAAATCGATAAGGTAAGTCAGGTATAGTCCCTACCTCCTGATCAATTATTTAAATTTATAAAAATGTTGTCGAAGAGTTCATACAAATTAGAGATAGAAAATAAAAAATTATTTTAAAAATGAAAAATTAAAATTAACATTAGTAACATATTGTCGACTAGAGGATTTCGCCAAAATAAAAATGAAAAATAAAAAATTGAAAGAAGAAATTAAAAACAATGCATACTCACAAGTCAGAAAGTATAATAGACTAAATTAGCATTTTAGATACCATAAGTGCTAAATTAGAAGAATATTACAGAGATATATCCCTAAAAAATTTTTAATTAACCTAGTTGGAAGGAATCTATTTTGGATTCAAAAATCATGTTTAAGTTAAAATTATCATTTTGTGCATATTTTTTTTAATAATTTTTGAAAGTTAGACCAATGCCTTTTAGAAAGAAAATTAAATATTTAATTTTTATAAGAGACTTTGTCTAGAAGTAGTTGTTGTTCAATAACTAAAAAGGTCTAGCGCCTCGCCACAGTCTGGAAGTCAATTACTGAAATGTATAATCAATTGACTAACTGTTAAAGCATTTAGCTATTATAAAATTATCTAATACTTTCACTTAAATTGGTCTTGCAATATTATTTTCTGTAAAATTTATTTTTTTATGGAACTTTATCATTTTCTCTATCTAAGAGATTTTTTTTCAAAACTATTTTTTTTAAGTTTCTAAACATGGTTTAGAAAAAAAAAATTCTAGATTTTCAAAAACTTAAAAACTTCTTCATTTTATTCCTTAGACTTTGCATAGACTACTCTATTTTAATATGATCAAAGGGGGAGAACTAAAGATTTAGTCTACGGGGGTATTTTTTTAAATTTTGCACATGTTTTCCTTATATACAAAATATGTACTTGCTATTTCTATTACTATTTATTTCTTGGTTTACCCTAACTTAACTTGGATTGATCTACATCAAAAAGGGAGAGGTTGTAAGTACCCCGTGATGATTTTGATGTGATCAACTAAGTCAAGGTAGGTTCTGTTGTTATTTTGATGTCTTTTGTCTAAGTGTGCAGGAACTTAGGAGCACAAAAAGTCGAGCGAAAGATGCAACTAGCGAGAAGGATGACACGGGAGAGAGCTGGCGAGCTTGATGTACCCGAGGGACGAGATACTACAAAAGAGTACGCTGGCGAACAAGAAAGAGACACGCAACATTTTCGAGGGACGAGAAGCCGGAGCGAAAGACTGCTCAAAGGTCGGAAAATAGGTACGAGTGAGTCCTATTCCGGATGATCGAAATCACCCAAGCAAGTGAAATTGGAGCGGAAGATCAGGACCAATGTGAGCGGAATCGAAGTGAAGGACCAAGACCGAAAGTCAACAAAATGTTGCATTTTCGGTTCAGGCGCCGGACCTGAAATCTTAGCCAAACGCAACGTGGCGCGTGCCGTTACGATAGGAATAAAGTTGTATCCCCCTCCAGACACCTAGAATCCTTCCAAGTGCTCCGACTAAGGTTATAAATATAACCTTGATCCCAGTATGTTAGAACACTTGTAAACGATTCCGCTTTAGTTTTGTTATGTAATTAAGTGCTTTAATTGTTGTAAGAGGTTTCTCCGCCTAAAGGAGATTGTTTAGTGAGCTTCAACTTTCTTGGATTAGTAATCCCTTGATTGCAAACTAACTAACCTTTTTATGCCTCTTTGTTTTAATCATTCTCTTATTTCTTTTATGCAAGTGTCTATTTTAATCGAGCTATAAGATCAAGAAAGGGGATTTAGTGTGTTTTTATTGTGCAGACTATTCACCCCCTCTAGCCGATCGTCAAGGGATCAATGCCAAGGTTGGTACTAGTTTGTAAAAATCATATACAATGATGGATAAAAGAAAAACACTCAACATACCTTTGCAACTCCTGTAGAATGCGCTATTAAGAAATATGAGTAGAAAAAGAGAGGGAGATGAGTAATACAAGTTGGATGAAAACCTTAACTCACTCTAAGCGAGCTGATCGCTAAAGAAGATGGCTTGGGGTCTAGGGTTTGACATGGAAGAAGAAATGAGCGGAATGAGAGAGGAAGAGGATTTAAGACTTTGGTTTTAAAAACCAATGGAGAACGAAAGGAAGGGAAGAGAGAGAGCTAAAATATGTCCGTACATTTTGAAGAGGAGAAAATGATAATTTTTTATCCACGTGAGCTTGCCACGTTGGCTGTCACCCACACACACACATATATATATATATATATATATATATATATATATATATATATATATATATATATATATATATATATATATATATATATATATATATATATATATACACCCACACGAAGTTGATATCCTGCGCGTAGCCAGAATTTAAATTAAGGTGGGGCTAATCGTTGACGATAATTGATATAATAAATTAATTAATTTTAAAAAATAAAAAAGTATATGAATATTAATTTTCCTAAAATATGGAATATAAGTATTTAATATTTAATACATTTAAAAGCATGATAAAAATATTATTAAAATTGTGTTCATTCTTTTTAAAATCAAACTCATTATTATATTGTTATTAATTTTTTTTTAACTAACTCCAGTTTTATATAGATATATATATATAATCTATTAAAAAGAGAATAGATTAAAAATATATTCTATAAAACTACATTTAGAAAATATAGAATTTAAATCATTCAAACAATTGACTTTATATCAAGCTAAAGTACACAAATCAAGAACCTTAATAGTTGAAGTATCAAGAATGATGAGCAGACGGGATAAATTGAGTAATTGACTATCATTGAATAAGATTTTCTAGAGCATGAAAAAAAATTATATTTACAAACTTGACTATCATTGAATAAGATTTTCTAGAGCATGAAAAAAAATTATATTTACAAACCTAGACTTATGTTGCTCATTACTTGGCAAGGTAGCGACTTCTTCTCGTGCGGCCACTAGTGAAGTAATTGCTCGTCACCTCATGAGGCAGTGTTTGCCTCACGTGTGGTCGCTTCATGGGCGATTGCACACAAAGTGGTTGTTGGTCACTTGGCGAGGTAGCGCCGACTCACGAGTGATCATCGATCGTTACCTCGTCGACCACCACTAAAGCGGTTGATGATCGTTGGCTCTTTCTCAACGATAAAATTTTATTTTGTTAAATAAGAAATAAAAAATTAAATTACTTTTGAATAGTGAATTTTTCGTTTGTTACGGAGAGTAAAGGAAACTGTACTGCAAGTATGTTTAGGGTAAAAAAAAGTTAAAATTAATATATTTATTAACTTATAAATATATTTATAATGACTTTTATAAATTGATCATTCTAATTTGATATTTAAAATTTTATTTTTGAATTTGATATTTTAAAATTGGTGCATGCATGGAAATGATCCATTAATAAGTTGGGGCTAATGCCTAAAAAAATCAAAATTATTAATTATGTTTCTAAAAAAGGAGGTGGGGATGGAGCCCACCCTAGCCCAAGGGTGGCTCCGCCCCTGATATCACTTGAATTTAATTTTTTTTTAATTAAAAAAATAATTAAAATATTGTTTAAAAATTTTATTTCTAGGGTTCAGGCTTTGGGTTATAATATCAAAGTTATTATTTTTTTAATATTTTACCTCTAGGGTTCAAACTTTCCAATTAGGTTATAGTGTTTGGTTTAAAAAATAAAATAAAATAAAATTAATTTAAGTATTTATTGAGTATTGAAATATGTTGAGGGGATATATCAATGTATTAAAAATTTATATAAGGAAATGTTAATTCTTTTAATTAAAAATATTTTAATTTTTTTTTTTTTAAAAAACCTATTGAATAAATGTTAATCGGTGAAAAATCCAAATATGTAAAAAATAGGTCACTTAGCGATGCGGTTCGACGAGGCCCAATAAGGCCAATGAGCTTCGTTGGCGAAATAAAAGGGTTTTGGGATGATGAGGGCGAACTGGTGCTGCAAGTCGGAGCGCGGAAGGTGGGAGGGGACTGGGGATAGAGGAATCGTGCGGCGATGGGCTCTCGGTGCCCGCCTCGAAACTGCGAGGTCTGCTGCATAGCGCAATCCAAGTACAAGTGCCCGAACTGCCTTGCCCCTTAGTAAGCACATCCTTGCGAGTTCCCTGTTTGATTTCTTCGGTGCACATCCTTCTGCTTTTGTGGGCAGATTCAGGGATTATTCGGTGGTTCTTTTAGTAGTTTAAGATCGTAAAGTTGTTTTTTTGTAAAACTTTACTGCATCCCTTTGGGTCGTAGTTTATCGTTTATGCGTATTTTCAAAGTGAGGTTTGGGTTGTTGGTGGTTTAATGAGAATTCCAGGGGAGAGCCATGAGAATGTTAGAGTGTTTCTAGGTTAGCTCGAGTTAGCTAGAATACCTGTACGAGCTATTGTTGATAAAAAAAATCTGACGGGAAAAGAAGATAGGTAGTGAGAGATTACATGGAAATTGGATAGAACCAGTTAATACATTGGGAAGTAGATTTTAGCTAGGGCAAACACTAGACAAATTTATATCGCATGGAATACTGTTATTTGGAAGTAACAAAGCAAATTTATGTCAGATAGTATACTGTTATTTGCAACGTAACAAGGAATGAAATTGCCAGGTTAACTCTATAATCTTAATATTTTTTAGCTAGGTGTAACCTCTTTCTTGTAGATTTATTTGTTGCTTTGATGCCACTGAAATATTGTTATTGTGCATATGCAGTTGCTCCTTGGCATGCTTCAAGAAGCATAAAGGTATGATACCGTGAAAGAACTTGAATTTGTTTGAGAGTTTTTCTGGTTGCTGAAAAAAAAAAGAAAGGAAATTGCCAGCAATAACTACAATTTTATTGGAATTCTATTAACTGCTAACGAAAGCTATATTTGTTTGACGAACTGTTGTATTGGTGCTTGTTCACATAGTATATGCCCCTAATAAATCTGGAGCCCTACTTTCTGAAAAAGGTAAACAATGTTGTTTCACATGAACCCCCATGAAGTAATCAGAATGAGTCTTGAATCTTGACATTAAAATTATGAGGTTGTGCTGCTTCAAGCATACTTGTGTGGCTTGCATCAACTCATTTCTGGTTTATTTCTTTGACTAATTTGTCTTTATTATCTTATTGGTGCAGAAGTTCCATGCCAAAAGCCATCACCTTTGGTGGAAGAGCCACGTAAGCTTTTGTTTATTTGTAGGAGCCAATGTTTAACTTACATTGCCTGTTTCAGTTTTATTGCCTGAAAACTAAATGTTAGTAAATAGTAAATATACCCTTTCAGTTCCTTTTAGTTTTTTGTGTATCCATTCTCTCGCGAGATCTTTCTTTTCAGTTGATGTATTAGATAATTTGATATGATCAATTCATTTTGCCTTTGTTAGTTGGGCCATGTTGCTTAGTTCCCTTATTCCTTGCTCGCCATCCATCATTACTGGGTCAGCCATTCCATGGATGGACATTTTTGTTTCTTATGTTGAAGATCACCACATATGATTTTCTATTGAGTGAAATGTGACAATCATTTGCCACCATATGTTGTATTACAAATGTGTCAATGCCACAATTGTGAGGTAGTTGTGTCACTGGTTCTCGTTTAGTTATGCACATGAATCTATATATGCACAATAATGTAGGAAAGGGAAAGCCATTTACTAAAAAAAAATGGGCTTCTATCTTCTTTGTCTCTCATTTGAACTAGCTCACAGCACATTGTCTCCATTTTTTAAGCCTTCAGCCATGATAGATCTTGGGGGCCTGTTATATTTCAAGCAGGTCACTTTGTATTAACATAACTGTCTTTGTCTTTGCCTTTGTAGCAAATCCATTGCCTCCTCAACGACCATTTGAAGTAGGAGAACCAAGTTGGGTTGTTGACAGAGAGCAATTACAGTTGATAGGTAATGCTCAATTCTATTTCAACTTGCCATTGTTTTGTCCATTTGCTCTGTCATTCTGTATGTTTAATTTAGCTATCAAGCTTAGTAGTTCAGATCTGATAATATGGTTGCCTTGCTTTTAGTATCCTATTTGCGGGGATATAGAATATTAGAGAAAAAAAATTAGGAAGCAGCTTACTTTAGAGCTTTCATTGGTTTAGGAATTGTGAGGTTCAATGTATTATAATCAAAGACATATCCATTATTCCTGTGGTAGATGGAGTTTGTGATTCTTAAGAGAGTTGACATTTAGGTACTGAAGATTTATTATCTGGGTTTTGCTTTTGACCTTGTAAACTTCTTGATATGCGATGGCTGATATTGTCTGATATCAACCTGGTGAATTTCATAGGATCGAGTGTTTAAACCTACAATATTTGTCATCTGCAATAAGTGATTTTGCTAGGAGGCGAGTTCCTTCACTGTACTTGTTTCTTTTTGTTATAGTAAGACTATCTTAGATTGAGAACATTACATAAGGAGGATCTTCTTGTGCATTATCTAGAAAAGTCCTAAATTCCAATCTTACTAGGTACTGATCCTATTTTCAGATTTTATACACGAGTATTCCTTTCTTTAAAATAACAACCTTGCCTTCAGAATCAATCAGTTACATGCGATTTCATCAACATTTCTTATGTAACAAAATAAGTTTACTTTAAGTTTGACTTTCTGTATACTTGTGCAGGGGAGCTTAGCTTGATTGCCAAAACGGCTCCTCCCTGGCCCTTTTTTTAGTGATACTCGACTGGCTATGTTGCTCTATAATCTTGATACAACTATTGATACTGCTAGCGTTATTTTTTTGTATACATTTGCAATTGCATTTTATCCAAATCTCTATTTTGCGGACTTGAATGCTAATTTGGTCTTTTGGGTAGTAGTACAAATGTTGTTGATTTAGATTCCTTCTTATCAAAGTTCGATGACGTAAGAAAGCACAAGTTAGCTCGTTTCCCTGATATCTTTTCAGATCAAAGTCAACTGAACAGTGTAGATGCATCTTGACATCTATAAATCTCTAACGTTTGTCATTTATATTTATTCTTGTTTGCTTACTTGTCTGATTGATATAAAGCCCTTAAAATGTTTCAAATGCCATTTCACTACAAGCAGCAAACTCAAGCGCCATACAGGAGATCTTAAAGGATGCAGAACTAAGAAGAATAATACGTCAAATTGATGCAGCTGATGAGCCAGAGGATGTAAATTCTCCTTCCTATAAAATTGTTGATACCTTTTCTTATGAACTCTAGTTGACATCTTTGCTGATGGACTCTTGCTTTTTCCAATCACTAAATTCCTTCAATAACCTTATGCAGCAACTGACTAACGCCATGGGAGGGGAAGTTTTTCGTGCTCTTACAGAAAAGGTAGTGTGAGATTTTCCAATTCCAACAATTATGGCCATTACATACGAAATTGTCAAGTGATTAATAACTGTAACACTAATTGTAAATTGCTTGCTGTGTCTATCCACAGATCCTCTCCATTGTTAGTCCTAAAGAGTGATAATATTCATTTCTGAAACCCAAACTTGGAAGATGATCTAATACTGATAAGGAGGAGGACCAGGCGCGTCCATTTTTGATTGGACCTGGTGATGAAGAGATTGAGTATTACGATCTAGTTGTTGTAATTGTTTATGTAATGACTTTTCCTCTATAAAACAAAAGTTTTATTTAAATATATATGATGGAGATCGCGCTCCAAGATTCTTGCTTTATTGTTTGTTGTGGACGGTTGGCTTCTTTTCTTTGAATCCAAACGACTACGGTGGATTTAGGTTGTTGTTTTTTTTTTTTTTTTTTTTTTTTTTTTTTTTTTTTTTTGACTATGTTGCAAAAGGTGAAATTGCTCATCCTAGCGCTTTTGCTATACCTGATCTTAGGTCATTATGAGGAAAGTAAATTATGATAATCGAGAAGGCAAATGGTGGTGGGATGAGTTACACAGGGTTTGGAAATTTATGTTTTGATAGTCTTGCAGTTCGATCCCACGATCTCATGTGGTAAATATGTTACCACTTACTATCTCAGATGATCCGTGAGGTCTATTTTTCGATTATGGATGCATGAATGGACGATGTTACCATGACGATAGACGCCTGGATAACAGTGCAGCGGTTTAGATTTTTTTTTTTTTTTTAATGTATTTAAGAATTGAGTTTTAGTTTGATGAATTATCAGATGAAGTTTTTGATAGTTAATCTAAGAATGTTGGTTTGATGACTTATTCATTGTAAATATTTTTTGATTTACTTTAATAATTGATGAAAAATTTTTATACAGTTAGATGGATTATTTTTACGGAGCTCATGTCATTCATCATCCCCTATATAAAATAAGGCCATATGTGGTCATTTATTATTTTAAAAAATTAAAAAATATTTTTCTTTATTATTATTGATCTTTTATTTAGAAGTTAACAATCTTAGAAGATATTGCCGTTGCAATGTAAGCATCTTATAAGGTGAGAGATGCCTCTCGACTAAGTTGAATTTTATTTATTTATTTATTTTTAATTATATACATTTAGGGCAACTTTTGTGAAGTGGGGTAAGGGGCGTTGGTAGAAGTTCAAAATTTGGACAAAAGTGCTATTTATCAAATTTCGATAATCATTTAATTTAATAAAATGAGAAAATAGGGTACATTGTTGACGTGGCTGATTCTGAACCGTCCACTTAGACCCACGTTTTTTTTTTCTGTTTTCTTTTTATTTTTCTCCACGTTTTCATTTTTCATCGTTGTAGAAATCGTTTTTAATTAAAATTATCATAAATAACCATAAATCATTTTGAAACAAAATGGCTCTATATTTCCCTCCTAAAATCTACTTAAAAAATTATGAAATTTGGAAGAAAAGAAACGGCTAAATCAATAAAATGGGTTACAAACTACGAAGAATACAACGAGTTGCCTTTATTTTATTCTATTTTAAAAAATAATGAATGAGGTAGATAAGATATCAGATATCTAATCTTATCCACATTTTGAACCATTAGCCAAATGTCATATTTAGGCAGTCCATAAAGAAAGCATAAAATTATATAAATTAAATGCAATAAAGTTGAGGATTCATTTTCTTTATCTTACGCAAATTTAAGCAGCAAATTTCTTAGAAATTACAAAAATAAAATAATAATGATAATTGATTTGATCAAAGTCAAAATCCAGCAGCAGCGTCGGATATTGTTTACTTGGGCTGTTCCACACGCTCTCGCCGACCAGAGTTACAATTCACCCAAAGGCGCTTCCCGTAATCCAAAGCTTTCGCCGTCGCTTTCCCTGCAACAAGACGGAAAGCCAACCCATCGCCTTCCCTAAAATCCAAATTTTCTCTCTTTAATTTGATCCGCTTAATGTGAAATCCGATCGACCCTGGCGGTGTTTAGGGTTGGATCCGGCCGCCGGATGGGAAACTCCCGCCGGTCGCGGACTTTCTTCGCCACGGACGACGTCCCCGCCGACCCCCAATCCGACCGCTACGTCTTTTCTAACCACCATCATTTTGGAGGAGGAGGAGGCGGCGGCGGCTTCGGCTTCGGCCGTGGACTTGACCACAAGTGGATGACTGTCATCGGCAGCGACGCCAAGTCGGGTGGCAAAATCGAGGAGAAGTACCTGATCGGGCGCGTTCTCGGCCAAGGCGAGTCCGGCGTCACCTACCTCTGCGTGGATCGTGACACCAAGGAGCGGTTCGCCTGCAAGACGATCCTGAAGCGCAAGTTGCGGACGATGGTGGACGTGGAGGACGTCCGGCGGGAGGTCGCCATAATGCGGCACGTTCCCAGGAGCCCCTGCCTCGTCGGGCTCCGGGAGGTGCGCGAGGACGACCGCGCCGTGCATCTGGTGATGGATCTCTGCGAGGGCGGGGAGCTCTTCGATCGGATTGTGGAGAGGGGGTATTACTCGGAGCGCGCGGCGAAACCCGTCGTTAGGACGATCGTTGAGGTTGTGCAGCTGTGCCACAAGCATGGAGTGATGCACCGTGATCTCAAGCCAGAGAACTTTTTGTTCGTTGACGACAAGGAGAACTCTCCGCTCAAAGCCATCGACTTTGGGTTGTCCATATTCTTCAAGCCGGGTGAGTCGATCTGTCCATTCAATCCTTGTGCATTTAGGAAATTACCAAATGAATTTGGTCAATGTTGTTCTCAAATCTTATTTCGTTAGGCACCATCATTGCAGAGTTCGTGCTGTTGATTAACTGTTCGATCCATGTCCGTGCTATTTTTTTTCCACAAACGTCAAACCTGGTTCTCATGCTCGAATCAAGAAGTTTTTGTTGCTGTACCGTGTTTGATAATTTTAAGTTCACTAAGTTTTCTTGCTTGTGCAATTGTCTTCTTGTAGTTTGGCATACTAG
This sequence comes from Zingiber officinale, assembly GCF_018446385.1. Classification (NCBI taxonomy): domain Eukaryota; kingdom Viridiplantae; phylum Streptophyta; class Magnoliopsida; order Zingiberales; family Zingiberaceae; genus Zingiber; species Zingiber officinale. The sequence continues at coordinate 1,729,180 of NC_056002.1, read as the reverse complement.
AGCTGCCTAATTGGATAACATCCTTGTATATTGCCATTTATGCCTAACTGTCTATATTTCTATAGGTCTTCCTATCATGTGATATAAGTCTTTGTGAGTTTGGATGGTTTTCTGATCTCCTATCTTTTCTTTAGTTCAGAAGTAGTGCATAAATTAATCACTGGGTACAAAACATGCTTAAATAGGTGATCACACTTCCAATCTACCATTGCCTCTTCCCATTCATCATATATCAATTGTTATCCACACTTTTCCATGATTTTCTTGATTGTGTAGTGTTTATTGATGGTTTATCATCTTGTTGTGTGGTTCCTGATTGCTTTAGTTTCTGTTTTTTCATTCTTCCTCCCAACTTCTTGATTGGCTGTGATTTATGATGGCTTGGTAGAAGATTGTTGAATGATTGCTATTCTAAGGAAAAATTCTAGGCCTTTGCAGCGACTGTCTTCATTTCAGAGACAGTATTATTCATTACCTACAAATCTACTCACAAATCGATACACAGAAAGATATATATAATCGGCAGTGGGTGTATATATAGAGCTTGCAAGAGAGTCAAGAGATATGAAACAAGAAGACAAACATCAATTCATATAAAAGCAGGATTAATTGATTGGCTCTATATTCATAGAAGATCACTGTGTAGGGGAATGTAAGAGTGTAAAAACTTAAAGGGCAATACAATAAATCTTCAGTGGGCACTCAATGCAGACTTGAGTTGAAGTATGCTAGGAAGTTGGATTTGTTGTATTAACATGTGTTCTTTTGGTGGATTTATAACATCATAAATTGCTCTCTTCATGCTTGGTGGTAGTTATATGTCTAGACTCCAGAATGGTAAGTCTTCTATTGTTATGCACTTTTACTTTGATCGATCCTGATTATTCCGTATAGCTACAATTTTAAAACTCACTGTACGATTCATAGGACTGAGGGTTAATAATTGCTTGTGATAGTATGAACTAGGAAGGTTTCTTTTATTTTTACGCATCAAGAACTGCATACATTTTTTTCTTTTTTATTTCATGAAACTTATTTTTCGTGATTTTTCTCTTTTCCAGGTGAAAGGTTTTCTGAGATCGTTGGTAGCCCAAATTACATGGCTCCTGAAGTTCTAAAGAGAAATTATGGACCAGAAATTGATATTTGGAGTGCTGGAGTGATTCTTTATATCCTCCTTTGTGGAGTTCCTCCATTTTGGGCTGGTAAGCAGACATTAATGAGACAATATGATTAGCTTCTAACTTCTGTTTATTTCTGCAACTCTGTGATTATTGTTTTTTCCCAAGTAAAATTGGTTTACTCTGTTAGTTCTGGGATAAATTTTCTGAAGAGACTATAATTTGTGTAAAATTTAGAAAACCAACAGCGGGTTGCACAAGACATTCTTCGAGGGGCTATAGATTTTGAATGTGAACCATGGCCAAGTGTTTCTGACAGTGCCAAAGATTTAGTTCGAAGAATGATGGAATCTGATCCCATGCTACGGTTAACTGCAAATCAAGTCCTTGGTATTATTATTATATTTTGGCATTGCTAATGTTATTAGACATGATAATTCATCAGATTCTTTTTCATATCTGCTGCTTTTATGATTTCTTATATGATCCAAGAAGAATGTGCAAGTTTTGCTCGTTGGGAATTGCTGAACATAGAAATCTTCTAGGTGCATTTTTCCCATAGTGGGTTGACAGATTGTCGTGTATAAATTCAGAGCACCCCTGGCTTCAAGATTTGAAGAAAGTTTCAGATATACCTCTCGGTGATGTAATCAAGTCTAGGCTCAAGGACTTTTCAAGTATGAACAGATTTAAAAGGAGAGCTTTGAGGGTTTGTTGCAAAATAATCATACAGTTAAATATTCCAAATGGTATCTATTACCTTAGTCTATCATAATTGTTATTTGCAATTGATTAGGTTATTGCTGATCACTTATCCACTGAAGAAGTTGATGATATTAAGGAGATGTTTAAGATGATAGACACTGACAGTGACAATATTGTTTCCCACGATGAACTCAAAGCTGGGCTTGCTAAGTTTGGTTCACACTTAAGGGAGTCCCAAATACAGATGCTTATTGAATCTGTAAGTATACTCTACATATGCAGTTGAGTTCCCAGTTCTATCTTCTTGAAATTCTGGACCACAATGGACCAAGGAGGTAAGGAACCAAGGGCATTGCTAAAAACTTGAGTTTGATTTCATGATGTGGTAGCTCCTGGTGCATGTCTTGGTTTAAACATAATTAAATTAAGCATATAATCTTTATATAGGAAATCCTCAACCAAAGATTTCTGAGCATTTGGAGTTTTGTGCTCAGTTACAATTTTGGTCCGGCATTCAAATTGACCCAGATCAACCAATTTATTAAGCTTGGCTGAGTTTTCTTTCTCATGGTCTGCACCCAAGGAGCAACATTGTTTTTTCTTTGTCAGAAGTCATTTGAACTAAATATTCATTTTCCAGCTACCTGTGTATGTTGAATCAGTCTGCTCGTTCGAGCAGCATGCTTCAAGTTAATAGAAGTATATAGAAAATAGAAGTAATACTTGGAAATTTTAACTTGCTCTCTTTCAGCAAATTATGAACCAGGAAGTGCCACATCAACAGCTATGACATGAGTTGCTTTACATAAAAGTTACTAAGAATCAGTTCCTGACTTCCGGTACTTTGTTTGCAATATGGTTTGATAATTTATAAAAAAAATTGTAAAGATGATATCTATCCTGTTCCACGGATCTGATAATTTAAAAAATTAGCAAAGTTGTAAAATAGACAAGTACCAAGTTTTTTCTCTAATGTTTCTTATCTGAAGGTTCAAGACACTGTTAAACTTCCTATTTCCTACTGTTTTCAATGATAACTCGAGTATGCATCAGTTAGTAAAGACACTTCTTAATATGATAACAATATTGACAGGCCAACACCCATCAAAATGGAAAAGTAGGGAGATTTGTTTATAGGCTTACTGAAATTTCAGGTCTGCATAAAGTTCCATGATCAGTTTCTTAACTGAAGTTCTTGATGACGCCAAGAACCAGACCTTAAATCAAAGTTGTTAATTTAAGAAAAAATGGATTCAATTTGCCAAATCTCATGATACTGCAATGTCCTTTTCTGCTTATTATTGTTTGTACTTGTTTAAGAGTATAGATTCAGTGTTCTGATGAGTCTTCTCATTTCTGAAGTTACTTTGTATACTTTTTCTTGAGCAGAAGAAACTTCTATGCTCTTTAGTCTCCAACACATTGTATTCATTTTGTTTCCTTGATGTTCTACTCGCTAGCAGATAACTACATTTTACAGAATCTGATCATTTGAATGTGCCAATCAGGTCGATGCCAACGGGAAGGGTACCTTAGGTTATGTGGATTTTATAGTTATTTCCCTTCACTGGCAAAGGATTCTAAATGACGAGCATCTTAGAAAGGCCTTCTCCTTCTTCGACAAAGATGGGAATGGCTTTATTGAACCTGAGGAACTTCGTGAGGCACTAGCCGAAGATGGAACTTGTGATAACAAGGAAGAGACAAAGGACATCTTGCAGCAACTTGATACCGATAAGGTAACTATCTCTTGCTTCACTTGTTACAAATATTTCACCTTCCTCCTTACTAATGTTTCGCCTTTACACAATAGGATGGGCAAATAGGCTACGATGAATTTGTGCTGATGATGAAGACGGTAACAGATTGGAGGAAGGCCTAGAGGCGGTGATCTTCGAAACGAAGGAGATTGATGATCAATGGATGCTAAGGTTCGGGAAACAATATTCGTATATTTGATGCACATGTTATTTAGTCCGAGTGGGTGAGCTTGGTTGATTCATCTGGGGGGTTAGCTCGCTCTACAAGTTCTTTCACTACCGTGATAATAACCATTTGCTTCCCTTGATGGTAACATTTGCCGAATCAGTTGCAAAAAATGTTGTACGTTATGGGATTTGTTCTATAAGTAAACCAAAAAAAAAAGAGTCGGATGTTTTCTTATATAAAAACGTTAATTTTTTTTTGTTAAAAAAAATCTACTTTCTCGATGCGATCTAGTTCATTGGCAACTGTTTTAATAGCAAAATCTCACCTTTTCTCTGAGTTAGTTGATGCTTAGGGTTGACTGTAGGCCCAATTTTGTTCTTCCTGATGGATAATGTGCAAGGTATATTCCAAGTATTATTCCCATTCAAATTTGAGAACATGAGGCGGAATGGGGTTGACTTTTTGACTTGGTCACGTTGAATAATAAGTTTATGATGATAAAAAATGAATACGTCTCTAATATCTCTGTCAATTTGTCTCAGGATCAATACGGAGGAGATAAATTACGGAAGGTTATTAGTCTTTGGAATTTGGAATAATGATTAACACATAAGAGAGGTATTTATCATGATTTTACCAAGATTCGAATCCTAAATTTCATGTTGACAATATCTTATACGTTAGTCATTAGATTCATCTTAGAGGACGAGAACAACAAGCCCATGCTTTCACTACAAAGTGACACGATATATAAATACAATCTGATAATCTTGCAGATGAGCTTTAAAAGGAGGATTAGAATTTTTGCAAGCTTAATCAAATTAATATTTTTACTCGTTTAATTAAATTATCAAAAAAAAATACAATAAAGACCGAGAAGGATGAAGAAAAGAAAAAGTCAAAAGATTTGCAATAAAGTCAATATATTATTGCGTTGATTTAATAAAGAGTGTGGGGGTCCGCGTGGGTTGTCACTGTCGATAGAAAATCCGATTTGTCCCCACCCAACTCCACCGGTCCGCGACCACCACAAGTGGGACCCGCCTGGACCGCTTTTTCCGATTCACTGCAATGTGGTAGCAGAGAACTTCGATTAAGGACACGCGTCGATTGAAGGTAGATTGGTCTAGGCTGTTGAAGTCGAAGAGACCTTTTGATGCAGGTTTTTATGCGATTTATTTACAATGTAAAGTGGATTGGATCTGCATAGTAGCTGACCGGCTCCGTCGTCTAAACGATATCTCCGAAGAATCCGAACCGGATCAGGATCCGAATTGGAATCCATACCCACCGCCTCCGCTCCTCCCTTCTTCTTCGTCGTCCTCTTCGCTTCGAAGTTTAGCATGAGGCTTGGAGACCTGGGCGACCTCGGATGGCGGCGCCGCGGGTGGAGGTGGAGGACGTGATCGAATTCCTCAGGTTGCGCGGTTTCTCCGCCGCCGCCGCCGCACTCCGCGACGACGCACTTTCTCGCCTCCCCGCCGGCGAGGCAGCCAACCTTGACCTTGACCTCAACGCAGGGTTCGATCTCCCGCCCCTGAAGCTTTCTCCTCCGTCCCGTGTAGGTGCAGTCGGCTTCGAGAGTTCGCTTCCCAGCGCCTCCTCCAGCTCCTCCGACGCGTTCGTCAGCATCAACTCTTCGCCTTCGGGTAGGCTGGTTTTTGACTCGGGGATTTATTTGATCTCGGCGCCCACTGTATACCGTCGCTTCTTGCATGATGATTTGACTTGCTTTCTCGCATCTCTGCTCTCCAATGTGTTGTTCTTGCCCATGGATTCTCTACCCCAAAACTGAATTTTTTTTAAAAAAAACGAAAAAAGCACACTTTCTGTTTACTTGAAGTGTGAACTTCAATTGGAAATGAACTGGCACAAATGGAATTTATTTATCGTATCAGATTGTTAAACTGTCTTCTGTTCTCACCATTTTCTTTAAGATTGTAGCTAGAATTCACATTTTTAACTGAATCCGAGTGATATAATTTTTCAATTTCTTGGATTTATTGGAACAGAGCTTTTGAATCCCTACGGAGTCTGGTCACCAGCTCGGTCTAGATCGGATGACGAGTCAACTGATGGACACTCGAACTTTGGGACCGCCCGAGAGTACAATAATTACTGGTATGATGACCAGCTTGGAGGATATTACAATAATCCCTTCTTCGTGCAGAATGATTCTGGCCAATTACACATGGAGGACAAGTTCATTATGTCTGGACAGGGAAAGGAGCTGTTTGAGAAGCAAACTCAAGATAGGTTTGATGTTGTAGCAAACGATCATAGGCATGAGCATGACAATGTTAACTGTGAGGGATGCGTTGATATCTACAATTGCCCTTTCCCAATTTGTGATTGCTGCCGTGGATCAAAATTACATGAAAGTGGTGACGTTGCTGAAATGGTGAGAAGTTCAAGCTTTGCTATTTATGGCCGCTATCAGATCTTGGATGACCAGATGGAGAAGTTGGATGAATGTGAAGGGAATGAGTTCCAATTCAAAGGGGTACGTGATCTGCCAGATTCCATTGTTCTAGAACATGATTTGTTTCACGATAAAAGTCAAATTGAAGGCAAAGAATGTGTAGAATCAGATTTGGCAGAGGAAAAACTGCAGACATTTAATGCCAATGCAGCTGATGATAGTGGTTGTACAAGTGAGTTTTCTTCACATTGCTTATGTTCTATTTGTATTGAAATTCTTATATAATAAATATGATCATTATGGGTTTAACCATCCTTTTTTTTAAGCAAATGTGTTGCTTGATTTCGGACTGCCTAACTTATGTGAAGTCCACTGTTGTAATAGGACTATGATTTGATTTCAGACTCACAAGCGGGTGGGTCTGTGCTAGTCTGTCTAAAAAGAAATATTTAGTCTTCTATGATCCTGTGGATTTTTTTTCCCCATAGATAGTAGCTACACATCTTAGCATGCTGCCTACTATACTAGTACAGACCTAGCCATTCGTATCGGAGTTGGACCATGACTTTTAGCTCTTGATTTTAGCCTTGTTCTTTGCATGTTATGCTGTTTAATCTCACCTAAAATGTTGTCCATTTCTATCTCATCCAGTTTGTAAGTCTTAGATTCTCTTTAATAAGATGATATGTATGCTTATCTAGTGGCAGATTATGGACATCACATGGAAACTTAATTCAATATTTGACTTAGGTCATGGCCAATTTTCTCCAATTGCACAAATGGCTTGTACTTTACAGGAATTTGGTAAGATGATGCTTTTAAATCTTCTATCATGCCCATTCTATTGCACTTCATGTGTCTATATATATATATTCTGAAGGGGAATGAGTTTTGTGGCTTTCACTGTGCCATATTGACTTGCATTTGTTTTCCTTTGTTGATTTTTTTTGTTCTCATTCAAATTTGTATGCATTCCAGAGTCTGAAACAAAAATAAATAGGGATATTGTAGAAGATTCATATGACAGAAACTTAATTTGTTTGAGCAAGAGAAATGATGGGGGATTACAAACTGAATCTTTTAGTTTACCTCCGTTTGAAGAGGTATTTAAACGAGATGCTAATTCTGCCTATGAACATTGGGATCACAAGACAACTGACAAGAAACTAGAGGTATCTGGAGATGTTGACATGGAATTAGAGGGCAATATTACTGATGAGCTTCATTTTCCTACTTCCTGTGAAGATGAACTGGAAATATTTGACTTGAGAATAATTCACCGGAGGAACAGGTTTCACTTCATAATTTCCTTCTAAATCTTCCATCTGTAAAAAAAATTGGAAAACCTTTACAAAACCAGTACTGAATTTTAGACATCAACTACAGGACTGGCTTTGAAGAAAATAAAGAGTTTCCAATTATCCTGAAATCAGTTGTAGCAGGCAGATACTATATCACACAGTATCTTGGTTCAGCTGCATTTAGCAAGGTTGTTAAGGCGCATGACCTACATACAGGAATGGATGTATCCCTCAAGATAATAAAGAATGATAAGGATTTCTTTGATCAGAGTTTGGATGAGATTAAACTTCTCAAGTTTGTTAACAAGCATGATCCTTCTGATGAGCACCATCTATTGCGCCTTTATGACTACTTCTACTATCAGGTATAAGTACTTTTGTATATATTTTGTCTTTTTCCAGAAAAATTTTCATTTATATATGTTACTTCAGTTGAAAACACTTGTTTCCTTGTTCCTCGTTCCATATTATTCTCTCTTCATTAGTATACAAATCAAGGGTTCGTATTTGTTTGTAGCTGTTCTTTTACTTGCAATCTCTGTGGAGGGGAAGATCCCCACCTATATATTGCTAAGCAAGATTATGTCCAGTATATGGAATGAGAAGATTGTTTGGGAGCAGCGGAAAAAGAGGGGGAAATTCTTAGGAATACACATGACAGATTGGATGTGTTAGCTTAGCTACAAGGGAGCTGATGCCTACAATTTCTATTGCAAGACAAGGACAATTAAAATGTTAGTATCGTAAGGTGCTAGTGTGTTGTTGTTTGTGTTAGGTATGTACGTAATGGAAATAAGAACAAAGACAAACACAATGCTAACACATTCGGTTTAATGTGATTTAGAGACTTCACTCTTACTCTATAGCACATGACTCATTAGGTGAGTCACTCTTGAATTTTTCTACTAAACCACCCATTTACAAGAGGTATTATTGTAAATCTCGTACATTATAGTGATCACAGCTCAACACAATAAATCTAAATAGCTAAGTATAAGAGAGATTACTTGGCAATTTGAGTTGATGCCTTCAACTTTATCCAAACCCCTGGAGACCTTTGAGCATTGTAAGCACAATACAAGAGGATTTAATAAACTTATTCAAACAACTACTATTAGCTCAGTTTATATAGAATTGACCCAACGCCTCTACTGATCAGTCAAAAGTAGTCGTTATGCAACCAAAGGCTGGCTGGGCAATTGGCTGGATTCTGTTTCAATCAATTGGAGCCCGAACACAAATATCTTGTTCTATGAACCTTGGTGTTTAGCCGACTTTCAAGTTGATCAAACACTCTAGTCGACTAAGACTCACCTCCAATTGACTAAATTTGCTTGAAGATTTCAACTTTATTCGGGTTACACTCTCATAAGGCTACGCAAAGCTACTCCTTGCCAACAAGGGACCAAAGCCTCTCACAACATGCAAATACATGGTTGGAAGGTTGACTCAGTTTCTGAAGATGCACAGTCAAATATATCTGTTTACAGTCCAACTAGAGATTGTGCAAGTCATATGCTCTTGGTGGCTCACTTGCTTATCAATAGAAGGTTGTTTACTAACCAATATAGATATATGTGTTGAGAGAACATCAGGCAGTGTTGTGTCCATAATCTTGGCCTTGACCACAAGGTGGTTAGTATTGGTGGTCAGCCACTTGGCATCATGTGAGGCAGTGAGGGCAATGATCTATGGGTGGGCTGGTTCAGAATTCCTTTGTGGTTTAAAATTTGTATTGCATGATCACTTTGAAGTTATTTCAATACTAGCTGAAGTAATTCATTATCTGAAAATTTGGAACATTATTAACCTGCTTTCTCTACATGAATGGTTGAATTTTGTGTTATCTTGCTATTTACATCAAGATGCATTCCTTTTTCTAAATATTTGTCATGCCCTCATAGTAATATGCTGGTTTGAGTTTTCTTCACATGCTGATTGTAGTTGATAAACAAAATTCCTTAACATCTTTCAGTTAAATGCTGCAGGAACATCTTTTCATTGTTACAGAGTTGCTACAAGCTAACTTGTATGAATTTCAGAAGTACAATCACAAATCTAGTAGTGTGGAATACTACACATTGCCCAGAATACAGGTACATGATCTACACATTGTAGATCATGATAATTTGATTTGTTATTCTGTATTTGTCAACTAATACAAAGATTTTTGTTTAAGTAATCTAAACTCTCTATCTGGAATTTAAAGATGACAAAAGATGCATAAAGATTATGATATTAAAAAATTTGCATTTTTCAGTCTTTAATCTAAGAATCAAATTCTGTCCATAAGACTCGCAACTTTGAATTTCATCAACATCCTTGTCATAGCATTTTCTAAATTTAGGAACCAATTCCTGAATCTATAAAATAGTTGTTTTGGATCCTAGAAGCTTTTAGAGTTGTATTTGAAAATTCATTTCTATGATAATCTGTTTGAGATTGTTTATTCTTTGATAACAGTTCACACTGTATTATTCTTCTCTGACAGGCAATAGCTCGACAATGTCTAGAGGCATTAGAATTCCTCCACCATCTAAGGATAATTCATTGTGATCTGAAGCCTGAGAATATCCTCATTGAGAGCTACAGCAGATGTGAAATTAAGGTTATTGATCTTGGAAGCAGTTGCTTTGAGTCAGACAACTTATCTGTATATGTGCAGTCTCGTTCTTATAGAGCCCCTGAAGTTATCCTAGGTCTCCCTTTTGGTCAGAAGATTGATATTTGGTCCCTTGGTTGCATCCTTGCTGAACTGTGCACTGGTGATGTAAGTTTTATGGTTCCAAGTTAAATCTATAAAATATACTTGAACTTCATATTATATACTCTTCTTCACGTATTGGTCAAGAGCATAAACCTTTTATGACTAGTGACAAAGAAACATAATCACATTACTTTTAGTCGCAGCACAAACCTTCAATTTTTGCCTTTGGAGTATGATACAACTATACTTTATCCACAGATAAAACATATTGTTTAAGCAGTATTGTTTATGGTTTGGTTTCTTTTGTATCAGTGCTAGGCTGCTAGCTACCAATCGGTTGGAAATTTCAGTCTAGTAAATTGTTGGAATAAATCAAATTAGTTTAAACATTGATCAATGTCTCATGTGTCTGGTAAGAGTTGTCTACCCTTAATAAGCTTGAGATATGGAGTCATCCCACCTGTTCCAAAAGGCGTTGACCTAGCAATTAACATTTTTTCTTTAGTTCTGAGGACAAGTTCTAGCTAGCAATAAACATTTTGGTGAGCTAGCAATAAACAAAAGTGTTTTTGTTTCTTTTTTTAATTTTCATGCTAGCTCTTTATTGATATTCCACCGGACTATTTACAGTCCTAAATTTTTGCTACATCAGGTGCTATTTCCAAATGACTCGGTACCCTTGATACTTGCCCGGATGATGGGGATCCTTGGTCCAATTGATGAGGAGATGCTTATACTGGGAAAGGAAACAAGCAAATATTTCACTGAAAGTTTTGATCTTTATCACGTGAATGAGGTCTCTTCCTGTCTTCCATATTGCAAATGAATATTAATTGCTGGTCTTTTCCCACTTGTATTTTTCATTCTAAATTGTGCCTGATAGATTTGGTAAGATAATATTTCATTATAAATGGTAACAGAGAAACAAGAATGCAGAATAGCAGAAACCTTCATGTATCGATTTTTTTATGAGATTTATTGTCAGAGTAATTTATTAAGGAACAAAAAATAGGTAGCATACTCCATCTATTTTGGAAAATAATTGAACATACACTTGAGGGGAAAAGATGAAAACCCAGTTAGTTAAATCAGAGGTAAAGGAGTCTTGATATGATATGATCAGACTGACAGTCTCACAAGCAGAGTTTCACATATTTGTCCATTGTTTTACCCTGGGTTTGCAAGTATGTCATTGGTATATCTTGCTATGGTCAAAGATTCAGTAAAGTATGACATTGTTTTACCCAGGTCCATTATTTCAATTTGCCTAATATTAGAGAATGTGGGTTAAATCAGTAATCTTACATATATGCCTATGTAAGAATTGAGTGTTAACAAAATCTTGCTTAAGACATTTTTGTGAAATGGGAAATCTATTTGAAATCGCCATCAACTGTCTGTTTTATTGACACAGTAGCCACCTGCAATCTAACGATAGCAATCTGCTCTTTCAAGTTAGTTGGCATGAACTCTTCGCGTGCAGCACTTAAGTTTTCCATCTTTTTTTCAGGAAACGCGCCAGGTAGAGTACCTGATACCAGAGACATCCTCTTTGTCACAACAGCTGCAAAATTCGGATGCCGAATTTGTTGATTTCCTTTCTTATTTGCTCCAAACAAACCCTAGGAGGAGGCCCACAGCCAGTGAAGCGCTAAAACATCGATGGCTTTCCTTCTCATACCAGTGAAAAATGAGATTTTGTACTTTTGCTGGCATGCTCACATCCAATTGGATGTCTAGAGCAAAAGCTTTTAGTAATTACTGTGGTTGCTGTTGCTGCTGCTGCAAGTGTGCAGTTTGGGCATCTAATTTTACCACAGGAACTACAAGTATAGACCATGTAAATATTTCATAATTGTGCCTTTGTTTAATCCTGAAAGGAAAGTGTTGTGTGATTAGGTAATCAACTACAGCATCTGGATATCGAGTTGATGTTCCATCGTATGCAATTCTCTAATTCCTGGAGAGTTTCCAGCTCCTATAGAATTGATCTCTGCCTGTAATTTTTTGTTCACGAATCATAGGAAGTTGTGTTGGCATGTCTTGGCATTTCATCATGAAACTCAGAAGGTAAGAAGAATATCAAATATTTAAATTTCATTTCTTGAAATTGTTTTGTATACCTTCTTGATGAATGGTATATTTTTTGTAAGATCATGTTTCAACAATATGTTCAGAAAGATTATATGGACTATTTTTTTTAGCAAGAATTCTAAACCCTCACATATTATTTTTATATCACACGCGCTGTCAACTGCTGAGCTACAACTATTGATTGATGAAGCTTTCACAAATGAATACAAGATATTCGACGAGCCAATCACAGTTGTCACTTGAAAATAACAAGTTAAATGTTGAGTTATAGGAGGACAAACTCATGATAGCATGACTTAGCCGGTATCGGCACAATTCCAGATTAAAAAAAACATGGCAATAGAACTTCAAAACGTTCCAACAAAAATAACAGGGTTCCATGTACTTGCACGAATAAACATGACTTTTTAGTGAGTTTGGTAGGTCCTTATCTGCATTGATGTGCTTGCACTTTAGGAATAAATGAGTAATTGAGCTTAACTACTCCTTGTTTACAATTCCTGTGCTTGCTTTGTAGGAAATGAACATGACTTATTGAGACTAATAATTCATTTACAATTCCTTTGCTAAAACCTACACGGCCTAACTAAGACTGAACTATGCACAACTAATTGTGTGCCTGATATGGCTTCCTCTTGCAGCTAATGTACAATCTGCCCGCCCTATATATGTACAGCATCACCAAACTTCTGATTTTGAGTCGTATTCATAGAATGAACTAAAAATTCTCTTTTTGCAGCTGATCAGCTACGAGAGGTGAAACGATCCCTGACCTTCGGATATCGCGTATAACAATCTCTCTCTCATTATGTCCTGCAGTAGGGTTGAGACCTGATTAGTATAACAGTGAAATATTCATGCGACGTACTTAAAACCATTCATTCACCAGGCCTGTTAAAACTATAGACTGGTATGGTTGAGTTTGTTTTTGAGTAGATTATCGGCCAAAAATCAAAAGAAATCGTATTTTCAAATATCCCTACAAATTGCATTTTTTTCTAATTCAACTAAGGTATGAGCACTCTCTCGTAGCAATCTAGAGTTATGAATATTCAAGTATATGGATCAAAAATAAAACGAATGTACCTTGGATGAGTATTGGGGGAGCTTTAGATAATTAGCACAAGTCATGACACTGGGCAAGCCCAGATCAGCTCCAAAATCAGAGTGCTGCAATAAAGAATAAGAAGTGAATTGTTAGTCACAAAGATACTGTCAGTGCATTGTCCAACCATGTAAACAGACCTTCCGAACTACCGTTAGTTTTGGGTTAAGGGCAGCCAAGCCTCCGTGGGCGAGACGAGGAGCTCCAGTTACGAATTGCAAGAAAGCTCTGCGCTGATCATAATCAAATTCTTGAATGATATCTAACAACTGCAAAAGAGAGAAACAGAGTGAATTAACATGACAGAAAATAGAACATTTCTATCTGAAACTTTGTAGAATTCTTCTCTGGATACTGACATCGATGGCCGTAGGGCTACTTGCATTATACCCATGGTCAAACTTAATGTGATCCACAAGCTCTGATAACTGTAAGGAAAGAAGAATCATAATCCATCCAGATTAATAACTAAAGAACAGAGTAAAATAGCACATACTTTCCAAGCGTCCTGTTCTCCACAAAGTAGCCCCTCCAAATCATCTTCAGTGAACATCTGAAGATATTTCAGAGGAAATACCTGGACACAAGGGAAAAGGTAAAATAAACTAAATTGAGGGGGTGATAAACATCTTCATTTGTTTTCTCCAAATGCAATAGTTGAAATATCAAGGTTATAATCATTATAATCCAAAACATGGTATGCAAAAAACCTGACCGAAAATAATGCAAACCTTACCTCATTAAATCCACACTTGAAGGCATTAATTTGTCTCGCAACTCCACTGCCAATTGTTGCATCTACCACCAGCGCAACATATTCTTCCAAGTTGTCAATATTCACCTATCAAGGAAACAATTAAAGATACCATAACGAAAATCACTTGAAACAATAAGTCATTGGCCTACTCCAAGTATTACCATCTTTACACTCTCTGATGCAAGTTCATAATAGGGGTAGCCTGGAAGAGTGAAATCAAGAGAGAGATCCTCTACGCTCATGTTCCTGTAATATAACTTTGATGGAACCGTGTTACTTTCTCCAGAAACTGATTCAACAAACTTTTTCCTATTGGCAAGAGCTCGAAACTCCAGTAAAATCCTTCCGAGTTCTGGGTCAAATGACTGGATATCACATATATTAAGCTCCTGAAAAAAATGTAGAAATCCACTTCATGGTTAGATTATAAATAAATATCTCAAAGAAAAGAAAAATTAGAAAAAAGAATCATATGTACCTGCTCGAGCATAATCTTATAGAAGGCTCTCGAAAGTGGTATATCCAACATCCTCCCATCTTTAATTGCCCTGGCTACCAGCATGCCGAGGAGGAGGAACTTTTCCTTCACATCTGAGAATTCAAAAGGATCTGACCTTGTTCTTGACCATGGACGAGGAAACAGTCCACATGGAGCAAACAAAAATGAAGAATCACCACGAGTGCTACTTTTACAGGAACAGTGATCCTCTCTCCACATACCCAATCCAGCCTTTTGAAATTCTCGACTTATTAGTGTGTAGAACTCCATTGTAGGACCTAGACCAGTACCAACTTCCTCTTCATATTCTACTTCAAGAGAGCCCTTACTTTGAGCATGTAATTTCATCATTTTTGCAGCACATTCAAGGATGCTGTTCCGGTCAACTTTAAACTTCTTGCGTGGGGGAGAACTTGAATAAGAGTGCCATTCGCTGGAGGAGTTTGAGCAGCTGCTACCTGAATGTAGCATGTTGCTGCGCTGATTTCTTAAAGAACCAAATGCTGTGAGGTAGAAGTACTTCAATCTTGCCTCAAAAGAAAATAAGAAAGGGCATGCATTCATTAACTGGCTACACCATGATGGAAAACAACCAGTTTGTAATACCAGATTGTCTCTCATTTGCTGCTCCAACTTATCAGTTAGCTTGCTACTCACAAACTCAACTTCTGGAACTGAAGAAGCTATCAACTTCAAATCATCAAAGTTATCTATTCTCCCCTCAGCAAATGCACCAATTCTTTCATCAGTCAACAATTCCAATGAAAAGCGGTTCAAGCCCTCCAATATTTTCCACATAAATAAAAAATCATATGAGGAATTCGCTCTATCAATGTTAGAAGGAAACTCAGCTTGTAATTTGGTAGGGAAAAAGGGAAGTTTCTGCCATGAGAACCCAAGCTTATTCAAGAAGAAATTTGACTTAGAAACCGAATCAAGCTTGTGGTTTTTGTCTGTTTTTTCTTCTTCAGCTATTTTATAGGTAAATACGTAAACTTGATCCCAGAATTTTGACCCCACTATTGTGACAACTTTTGAAGATATTTGATCCTCTAGAACTGCTTGATAAAGGGTGTTAGAGCGGTCAAGTTGTTTTCCTCTCAAGCTAAAAGATAATCTTGGCTTTGTGTTTGCAACACTTGGAGATACTATTGTCATTCTTCCTTGAGCAATATCCGTGTCTGAAAATTAATAGGGGAAAAAATGGAAAATGTGTTAACAAAAATGTAGGGGTTGGTTCTTCATACTCAGAAAGTCAAATTGACAGCAAAATACAAGTATTAGTAATAAGAGAAGAGATATCTCTCATCTTGGCAAGTTGGGGAAAGCTTACCAGATGACAATTTTTTGCTAATCTCTGCGGGTAAAAGTTGTCCCTCTTCACTTCTAATTACCTAAGAACAAGCAAATTCAAACAACTAAGAGAAAAGGTTACACCACACAAAGCAGTTGAGATTTTACTTTCCTTAAAAGACAAATTATATTACACCAAATCAGATGTTATTGTAGAGTAATGAACATTATTTATACTGAGATTCATCATCCAGAAACCGATATGTGCAAAAGAAAATAGATTAACAAACTGTACCTCTGATGAATTTGAAACACTTGTCCCATATGAGATGTTATTGTGTGTTTCTATACGACTCCTTTCTGAGGCATTCTGTAACCTTGAAGCTGTGAAGTCTGGTTTGCTGATATGGTTATCCACTGTCACTGTCGGAAGTATATGCTGGTTGCTAACTTTAGGCCAGAGATATGCTTCTACAACTTCTACTAAGGAACAAGAAATATCAACACTTAGAATCTTATCAAAGTCCATTAAATTTGACTCTTCTTTATCACGCACAAAGCGAACTTTTAGACAAGGGTTCTTAGTGAATCGTGTACGAGGGATATCTGTGTAACTGTCTCTTGGCTTAAACATTTGGCTTTTAAGAACAGGAAAGCTATCCAACGAAGACAATGCATTCAGCAGCTTCTTCACTAAGAAAAGCAAAATAGTTTCCATGCAACTTTGACTAGGCTTTGACAAGCAAATTGAAGCAAATATTTGGAATTTCTTCAGCACAGTTAGAATGTGATCTGATAAGCCAATATCATGAATTCCAAGCAGATACTTGTCATTGCATAAATAATGAGCCAGAGATCTAGCAATACCACTCTCAACAAACTCAAAAGTTGACAAAGGCTCTCCCTGAGAAATTTCTCTCATCACTTCATCTAATATTTGAGTCGAATATTGAAGGTCACCAACATCATTTAATTGTTTGTCCCCACTATCACTTAGCGCACTGCACAAAGTCTTGAGATGTTGAAGAGTTTTAGTACATGACATGTCAGAGTTGGCTACTCCATTGGCCAAATGGTAGCAATTTTTTATGTGCTTTACCAAATTTTGAACAGCATCCTCTTTCAGCATGCACGGTCTTACTTCATAAGGGTAAATGCTAGATGAAAAAAACACATAGCACAGGCATCTGGAAACATCTCTGGCATGTATTTTGTCATCTGAGTGTTGTGCAGATGCTGTGGATTCTTCTTGCATTAAAAGCATGTTGATAGCATAAAATACTCCTTCCTTGACAAAAGAGCTTAAGAAAACACCGGGAAGTTTTTGCATCAGAATCTCAACAATCTCCATTGTAGAAGTTAGTAGATGTATATCTTTTCTGGCCAACAGCCCTGCCAAAAAACTGTCACACAAACAATTATAGAGGATCAATCTTACAAGATCTCCACAAATGGCATTACTTCAAATATGTTGCATATTTACCTTGAGATATTTATATCTTTGATTGATTCCAAAAGCATATCAGGCGTGCTATAACGGGCAATACGTTTTATGATGGAAAGACAGGCATAGCATACACAATCATTTGCACCATTGTTCACAACCTGTACGAATGTGGAATACAAAGTTAGCATAATAATAAATACGTGATATATCACTTAGAAGAACAAACCTGGATGGAAGCTGGAAGAAATTCCAAAGAGAATTTAAACAAGAAATTGGATTCATCCATTAAAATCTTCTCCTCAGCTTGCATGTTTTGATTGTTTGGAACATTTCCCTCTCTTGGAGGAATTAGCAGGTTAGCTAACTTTAATGCTTTAAATACCTGCAGAAAATAGTTCCTTAACTCTAAGTAGAAATTAAAAACTCAAATAACAATTATGCAGAAACAATTTCCAAATCATATCAGAAAAAACTACACATTAAGCAAGAAATAATTACGGCGAAAAAAATCATGTTATGTGTTACGAAACATGTTATGTCAGCATTGGAACAAAACTTGTCTAACACAGTTATTTTACTAAAAAGAAACATATTTTGGGCAGCATCAAGCAATGCTGCAGAAATTCAGATGGTCTTAACGAAAATTAAAATTTCAATTACTATAATAATTATGCAATATATTTTTAGGAGATCATAATTATCAGAAGTTTAAAAGTGTTGAGATTAACTAAGTCATTGAAAAGAGTTTGATTTTTCTTTTAATGGGCACACAATCAGATTATTTCGACTGTACTGGCCAAGATGTGAATTTAATTAATTTAATTAGTTTTTGTATAAAGAAATTAAAGCACATGGATTCTCCAACTCTATATTAGAAAAGGTATACTAATTAATTTTTTATCTTGTGATAATCAACCAAAATGTCCACAAGTGGGTACTCTATTATATTAAGTATCAATTGAATTAACAATGTTGTCCCCCATTCTTTTTCTTTTCATAGAATTTGCGCATCATTCATACTTCACAAAGAACTCATGTACAATTGTATCTAATGCTAATTTTTTTTTGTATATTTTATCTAGTATTTCGATCCATCAAATTAATCAAAAACTATCCAACTTCCAATTTTCCTTTTCTAAAATTTGCCCATACTGTACCATCTAGCAGTCTTATAAAAAGCGAAATTTAAGTACAAGTCCCTGTAATTTGCCAATAATGTTGGTGACCGGCCCGACCCCACGGAAGTTTCCACCAGCCACCTTTGCCTCTTTCAACTTACCTTCGGATCAGATTTCTTTGAAAAAAAAGCAGACAGCAATAGTGTCCATGGTCGAGGAGAAACAGAAACCCATAAATAAAGATTAAGCCAATGGAACTCTTTATATTATGAAGAAGAATCCCAAATTATTGTTATTGACGAAGATAAGGGGTTGGATAGAAGGTATGGCATAGGGAAGCCCGCAACCAAATTTTAATGGCTCAGCTAATTGAGGACACAAGTATTCACGACAGTTTGGTAAATGAATGTCGACATGCATAAGTTTCAATAAGAATAACTCCAACGAAATTCCATGTAATAATATTTATAGATCTCATGAGGAATGGTGATCAAAGTAGAGAATAGAAGTACCTGACTATTTTGCACATCTTCAGTAGAAACAACCGCAGAGTTATCTGACACGTCAGAACCGATTAAGATGCTGCTCAAAGTTTTGCTGATACTAAGCTCAAATAGGGTCCTAACAGCTAGCTTAGAAGAAAAAGCGAGTCTGGTAAGAACACCCATTAAACCCTGAGAGTGGAGAACAACAAAAGGTAAACATGCCTGTGCATAATATAAGTCAAAATAAATGGCAAAGATAATCCGCAATTAAGGTAATTAACACCAAAAGGAAAAGGATACTTAACGGAAAAGGTCGAGCTGCTAAGTGACTTGTGATTATCATTAGCTAACAATTCCAAGGACTTCTGTAGCACCCCATGTTTGAACAGTTCATCCATAAAGTTAGGGGAATGGCGAACAGAGAAAACTATCCATTCCAGACACAAAGAAACAGTTTCAACCAGCTGCCACAATACAAGAGTAAAGCAGTTTAGCCAAACAAATATGTTAATCGATAATTAAGGAGGTCATAAATACAATAAACAGCCTATATAGTTGGTACTAACACAACTTGTTAACGTTGAAGTTGATAAATAAAGCAACAAAGAAGTCGAAAGCCTGAGGGATAAGCCACCGAATGGCCATGGCACTAACCTTCACGTTCTCATACTGGAGAAGACTGCATAACTTAGGGACTGCTTCCATTATAATTGATGAGCAATCAGGCGGAAGTTTCTTGCATATATTAGTTATTGTTGTAACCGCAACTTGCTAAACAATGCATATTGAGTTAACTTTCAATTTAACATACCATAGCTTCTAGACAGATAAAAGACAATAGAATATGCTCTTCTACTAACCTGAATATTAGATGGAAGGAAATCGATATAAGTTAAGACCGCATTAACAGTTCCCGCTTGTAAACATGCAACAGGTTGTTCCTTCGAAAGCTTCTCCAATGCTTCGAGACACTACTCAAACATGAATATAAAAATCATAGCAATCATACATAATAATGCAATTGTATATAAGAGGAAGAGTAAGAGCCACCTAGCTACCTGCTCAGCAACGTCCAAGTATTCGATAGCTAAAAGCTTTCCACAGAGGACAGGAATTGCGCCATGCCGCACGATTTCTTCGGCTATCGACGGCCTCACGTCGCAGAGATAAGTTAGCGCTCTTACAGCCTGAAGCAGGATCTTGGGGTTGCCATCCTTGGAAGCAAGATTCACTAGAGGCTGCACGAGCGCCTTCAAGCGGTAGCCCTGCGTGGCGTACTCCATGGCGGAGAGAACCTCGCAAAGCTCGGACAGGGTGGCCAGTTGCGCGGATTCCTCCGATCCATCAGCGGCGAGGGCAAGGACGACCTTGTGCATCCTCCGCATCAAGACATACTCATCCACGCCATTGAAGTTGAACGGATCATAACCGGGCAACTCATGGTCCGACGACTCGCCGTCGCCGTCCGAGACCAGGTCCTGGGATTTCGAGTCGGAGGAAGAGGAAGAGGAAGAGGAGGAGTGGTTGTCTGAGGAACTGCAATCCTGCCTATCCACTGTGAGTTCTTCATCACAATCCGTGCTCTTCTGATCACGATCCATGGCGCCGCCTTAACAAATAGCGATTGAAAACAAGAAAAAAAAAGGAATAAATCAACAGAGGGAAGAACGAGAGTTTGTGATCAGACACCGGAAGAAGAAGAAGAATGTGGCTTCGAGAGGCGATCGGATCGGATCGGAAGCGGCGAGACGACGACGAGGGAGGGTTTCGATCGCACTGGATGAGAAGAAAGCGTCGGAGTAGGAAATCGAGGGTCTGTTGTTACCTATTTATACATGGAATCTCTCGACTTTTTTTTATTCAGTTTGCAACGGAATTGGCCGAGTCTTAATTATCTACCCTTGCGCCTTCTGTTTTCCAATCTGTTTTATCTTTATCTCTTTTTTATTTTAATTTTATCATGAAATTATTATCTGATCCGCCTAATTAATCTCCAATTACATCACTGTTATAATGTTATTTATACGTTAACAAGTGTATTAATAAGAATCGGATTTTTACCCAAATCAGCGGTTACGTTTCCTTATTTACTAAAAATAAATACTTTATTTTCAAAACTACCATAAAAAGAGAAAAAATAATAATAATTTTATTCCTTTCCTATTCTTCTGGCTAACCTCCTAAATTTCAAGTTGTTTTTCAATACATAAATTTGATATGAAAATATATCATACCTACTTTGGCCTGATATACGTTAATAAGTGTATTAATAAGAATTGATTTTTCACCAAAAGGAGCGATTATGTTTTCTTATTTAACAAAACAAATAACTTATTTTCAAAATTACCAAAAAAAAATATGAAAAATAGTATTATTATCTTCCTACCTTTCCTGCTAACAGACCTACATTGGCATGATATTGGACTATATCTGGTCCAAGTGGATCTGATATTTTCATATTAGGCCCAACATGCATGATAGAAAAATATCATGCCTAGGCTCGACTTGATATAGAAAATATCATGATCATGTTAGGACTGACATGATAGATTTGATATTAGACCATATCAAATTTAGAGTAGGCATGATATGGAAAAATATCAAGGCCACCGTGAATATAATATGAGATTATATCAAGCTATGGACCTGATATCAAACCCTTTTTAATCTTGGAGCAAGAGGATGTATTGAAAAAACGAGGAGAATTTAGGAGATTTGTCAAAGGAAAAAAGAAGGAATTAATACTATTTTTAATATTATTTTTAATAATTTTAAAATTAAGATTCTTTTTTGACTAAATAAAAAAAATATGACCACCTTTTAGTACGTACTAATAGCCGAAGAATCTATCTATCTTCTTTAAAATTTGAGGGGCCGGGCCGGGAAACTAATGAAAGTGGAAAACAGAGGGCTTTAAAAAAAATAAATAAATAAAACAGCCAATAAAAATTTCGATTTTGTTTTTATCCGAAGGGAATTCATTAATAGACTACCATATTTATATGTAAGACATTTAAATGGAAATAATAAATCGATTTTAAACTAAATATTCATATAAATTTAATATCTTAAGTTGTATTTTTACAACTATAAATTTAAACAATACGTGTCATATACACTTATGTAATAAATAAAAATAAAATTGAAATCATTAATGGTCGATCAGGATTCCGATCGCCGGAGAGGGAGTTGCGGGAGAGGTAGCGCTTCGTGAGTAAAGGGAGGAAAGTGTGCCTCCTCATCATGAGAGGGATTGCAGGCGTTTCTTCGATCTGCCAGAGAGGACTCCGGCAGGATCGAATCGCATGCAGCTGCATGGACAAGGGCAATCGTCCCTTCCACCTTCCCTTCCCCTGCGTCTGCTGCAGCCAACTAACGCTGCACCTAAACCATGGACCAGCAGCAGCACTCATGGCCTGTGGCAGAGACGACCTGTGATCCAGCTCATCCATCACTGGCCCTGCTTTTACAAGCAGCACCAAATCCAAGGAATTTTAAAAATATATACAAGACAGAGCCATGAATAATACCGCACATTAATTAATTAATTAATTATATTCATAATAGTTTCAGCATATTGAGCATTCAATCCACTTCGACCTACCAATCCATCACCGGACTCCATGACAAGCAAAACAGAAGAAAACCCAAAAAGGAAGTCAATTCCCGAACCAACACCCTCCGTGAAGGGTCACATCTGGTGCGCTCTTGACTTCCTTTTCACACTTCGACTCCCAGAACCCTACTAGGCTCTTCTCCGTTCCATCTTTACACACAAAGCTGAACTGATCCCTACTTAATAAAACTGTTCACCGAAGTGTTCTGATTCAAACATTTATTATGAACTAGCAGATATAGCTGGAGATTACAAATCCCCTGTTTTGGTTTACCAGAATTAAGCCAATGCCCCCACGCATGAGCAAGTGAGAAGTTGACAGAGCCCACATGATTAATTGAGTCATCTGTTTGTGGGTTTCTGTCAAGTACTCCCTTGTCCCTGATCAGACTCGGTTCAGAATTACTATAGATTCGTGACGGCACTGGCGAAAATGGTAGACAAAAATAGGGGTAATTAGTTAATTCCAGCTATATTTGGTACTATTTCTTCAAGCGTGGGATTGCTCCGTCGCAGGAGCTGAGGCGGGGGGAGGTTGCTGAGCGGCCGCGCCGGCGAGCATGGAGTTTATCTGCTGCACGGTGCTGGAGAGGTGGTTGTTGATGGCGGTGACGCTGGAGAGGTTGAGTTTGGCGGAGGGGACGGCGCTGGCGAGCACCTGCGTGCCGACAGTGAAGATGCAGCCGGCGGTGGCGGAGTCAGAGGCGGCGGGGGAGATGACGAAGCCGGTGGGGAGGAGGGGGATGTAGGAGGGGTCATCGCCGCTCATCGCGACCTGGACGGCGTCGACGTCGATGGTGGCGTAGACAAGGATGCTGCCGCCGGTGGGGTGGGTGCTGCTCTCCTGCAGCAGCAGCTCCACGCTGTGAGTAGAATTGCTCGCGGCCTACAAATTAAAAATTAATTAGAAAAATTAATCGACAAAAGTGAACGAAATGTGCCTGATCAAAAAATATAATGCGTCACGAATTGAATTTAGACTGACGTTAACACGCAGAAGAGAGATGCAGTTCCTGGGATGCGATCCATTAGCGATATGAGCCACTTCATGCAACGAATTGCCGCTCGATAGCACGTCCAGCTGAATGAATGAATTAATTATCGATAAAATTAACACAAATATCTGACATTTTGATGTTAATATATATGGGTTATAATTAATTACTACCTGTGATCTTCGTTGCTCGTCCGTCAGGAGCTCAAAAACTTGCTGATGAGAGAAAGGAAGCCAAGTGGTGGACACGGCGGTGAGGATGACACCGTTAGGCTGGCCTGGCTCCGTGTTCTTCCTCGTCGTAACGCGAATCGTGTCGTCCGGCGAGTCGGAGAGCGCGGTCCACAACTGCGCTCCGGTGGAGTACACGGCGGAGCAGAAGGTTCTGATCATTCTCTGCGACAGCTTCATCATGTTCTTTCTTGCCTCCGGCGAAGGGATCACCGCTAATTAAATTGTTAAGTTTGGAATTAGGATCGAAACTATAGGTTGTTAATCTAGCTCTAGTATACATGTTAGTGTTACCTCCAAGATCTGAGATGTTTCTGGCCATGAGACTCGCGAGGCGCTCGCATTGCCTTTGAAGAGTAGAAACCCAGCGAGTTGCACCAAAAGCAATGCCACTGCTGACAAATTGGTTGAAAACTTGATGCACCGGCTTATCATCCACCTCTGCATGTTCTACCCACATCACCTGCATGTCCAGTTTAATTAATTGCAAACGATCGAACAAAAGATTCAAAATGAAAGATATATTGCATGCACAAATTTAAGTAGTGAACAGATTAATTGTTACCCTTGAATAACCATTGGGCATATCTTGAATGATGCACCCTGAAGTCCTCCTTCTATACCAAGGGAAGCATGTTTGAAGCCCTTCCACAAATCCATCGACTGGAAAGTCCACCACTATCCAACTGCCTAATTCTTCCGAGTTCTGTTGGCAGTACCTGAAGAAATATGCTTCTCTCGCCGCCACCAAAGGCGACAAAAACTGCAACTCTCCGTGCATCTGGAAGTTAATTGTGTTAGAATTATATAAATTTTCAGAGAATGTGATAGCAATCGCGTTGGAGATCGAAATTACCAGTTGCAAGCAACCGTTTCCACCAGCGACTCCGGAACTCAGCACCTGAACTGTTCTTGATTTCGACACGATCGAAGGGAAAAGCTCCATCCACTTGTTCTGATCAATATGAATATGAATACGATGCATTGTAATTGCTTTTGAAGAAAAAATAATTAATGATGTTAAATGATGTGAAATGGTTCGATTTGATCAACTCACGGCGTCGAGGAAGGCATCCACCAGGGTGATGCTGTTCATTATGACCATGGCAGAGTCCCTTGACGCCTCCGTCCTGAACTCTCCTCCGTTCTGCTGCTTCAACTCCATCGGCCAAGAGAATCCCTTCGCTTGCTCTTCGAGATCCAGCGCCTCTACGTTGCCGCTCTTCCGGACCCAAAGCGGCGCGCCGGCGTTGCACATCCGCACGAGGTGGCCGGCCGCGGTCATCGCGAGGTCGAGCACCAGCGGCTTGTCCTGATCGAGCACCATCAAGCCCCCGCCGAACGGGGAGTGCTGCAGATCCTCCGACAGCGGCGCCGCGACCGAGATCATCTCGAACGGAGGCGGCTCGTTGAAGTGCCGCGAGTAGACGCCCATGTCCAGGTCAAGAGACGGCGCGAGGAGCAACGAGGACGGCACGTGACCTAGCGGCGGCGGGGCGGTGTAGTGGGATGTGATGCAGGACAAGCGGTCGAGCTGAGATAGTGCAACAACGACACGATCATTCCCTTAATTACAATTTCCCCTGCAAATTGGAGCTATTAGGGTTGGGAGGGACGACCTCATCCTTGAGGCGGGCGTTCTCGATGCGTAGCTGCTGCTCGTCGAAGGACATCTCGCCGAGGATGGCCGGACCGCCGCAATTTGGGCAGACGACGTTGCGGATGGCCGACTGCAGCCGGAAGTTCTCATTCTTGAGGCTATCGTTCTCTGCCCTCAGTATCACGTTGTCCGCTCGATCTTGTTGTGCCTAATTAATTAATCAATCAAAAATTATAAAAATAATAATATATAACAATATCTTAATATGGAAATGACTTTAGATTTTATAAATATTTAAGGAGGACCTTCATTTGAGTGCGGCGGTTTTGGAACCAGAACTTGACTTGGCGAGGTTTGAGGCTGAGTTCTTGGCTGAGCTTCATCCTTTGCTTCTCGTCCGGGTGCGGGCATTCCTTAAACAACCTGTTCGTTCATTAATTAAGATCGAATCGTATCAAATATTCTTTTATCTGAAATAAATTATGATCGTTTACAGTTGGGAGCTAAGAAGAAAAAAAAAACAAAAAATTGGAGGCTAAGGGAAGGTTGTTGAGTGGTACGCTTACGTTTCCATTTCTTGGATCTGGTGGGCGGTGTGGCGGTGGTAGCGCTTTTTGTTCTTCCTGCCGGCCTGCTGCTGCGACGGCGGCGGAGACAGCAGCGAGTGCCGCTGCAAAAGCTCGTCGTCGTGCTCCTCTCCGCAGCTGAGGACGCCGTCGAGTGGGCCGCCGCTGCCGGAGCCGCTCTCCATCTCTTCCTCCTTGCTGACTCCCCTCCCCATCACCATCATCCCCTCTTCCTTCTTCCTCGCACATTATTTAACCAAAAACCATGCATTTATAATCTACCGATCTGATATTAATTTAGATATATACACACTGAGATTTGTTAAAAAAATATAAAATAAAATAAAAAGGATACCGGAATGATAGAAGAGAAGGCGTGAAATGGGGGCATGTTGGCCATGAACCCAAGGCTGCTAGGGTTTTGGATCGGCGACGAGAAGAGCGAGTCCGGCGACACCACTACGTTGCCTCCTCCTCCGACCATGGACGACAGAACTTGGCAATCTCCATACATTTTTCTCTTTTCGCCAGTACCACTACGTATCCAATCTCTCCTATAAAAAAAAAACCAAAAGACTAACAATCTTTAATCCCTAACAAAGAAAAAAGAAAAAGAAAAAAAAAAGAGGTAGCGAAGAAGTAGTACTGAAGTAAATATCACACGCACCGAGCTGTCGGCGATGAAATCAAACAGAGAAAGATGTTTCTCTTCCTTTACATGAAGAAGAAGAAGAAGAGGAAGAGGAGGAGGTTCTTGTTTTAATTTGCTCCTTGTTTCAGAGAGATGAGAGGTTATGGAGTACTCCTTTTTGCGCTCTGCTAGCTATCAATTCATCATCTTTTCTTTCCCTAGCAGAAGGAGAATACGACTTTTGCTCTCTCTTTTTCTTTTGGCAAAAGTTACCTCGGCATTAATATTTATCACTGGCTGGCGAGGGTGTAATTACTATGAGGAGAGGAGAGGAGGAAGGTTTCGTAACAGGGAGAGGAAGGAGAAAGGGATAGGGAGAGAGAGAGAGAGTAAAGGTGGTAAATGCGACTTTAACTGCGGGAGGACAGAAACCGATCTGCGCCAGCGAATCCGACAGCGCGGCGTAACCGACACGTGTCCTCCGGCGAGGACAACGCCGCGTGGGCGCCAAGTCAACTCTTCCCCCCGCCCCCCCCCTCTTCGCCTCGGCCATGCACGCGCAGTCACCGTCCGGTGGGCCCCGCGGAGACGCGTTCCGGCGGGGGATCGACGGCGGAGATGTGGCGATGGTCGGGATCCCCGATGCGACGAGGAAGAGCGGTCAAAGGTTTTTGACTTCTCTATCGCTGCGCGCAGAAATAAACAAAAACAAATATGTTGACTTGTTGACTGCTGCCGTCGTTTTCACACTTGTTGAGTATATATATATATATATATGGGTGCATACTCCTTGACGCCCTCGTATATCGGGATGTTTGAATATTCTCTCGAGGGTATTTCAATGTAAAGTTTTTAAAGAAATTTGAAAAATGAAAAAGTTGAAATTTTTTTTTTAATTATTATGGATACAAGGTTTTAGATTTGTATTTTAAGAATAGTAGTAAAATTTTAAAATTATTTTTTTAAAAATTTATACAATATGCATGTAGTTATGTAATTACATGTTATTAATTAGACCATTTAAAAATTATTTAAAATTTTTTAGAACTCTAACTATTGAAGTTATTTCAATAAATTTTTAGAATGTTGATGTGGCATGATGTGACATATTGAAATCATAAAAAAAAGTTTTTGTAGAACTTTAATTATTGAAGATGCCCTGAGTAATCCTTCGATTCTCAAAAGTAAATTAAGACATCTGGATATACGAGAATTGTCTAAGAATATGTACCAAATATATATACAGGATATCAAATCTATTTTTCTTTCTATATAAATATATAGGACATTGATATAATCCGACCGTCCGTATTGTATTATATTTTCACGACTAAGATGATTCAGAACATCTAGAATCACTCGGGGCATTTGCAATCACTTGAGGCTCCCGAGTGATTTCAAGCACTCTGAGTCATCTCAATCATAGAAATATAATGTGAATCGTCAATCGGGCACCATATCAATCTGTGTGTATATATATTTTATTTTAATTTAAGAAATTCATATATTTTTATAATAGTATACTATATATATATATATATATATATATATATATATATATATATATATATATATATATATATATATATATATATATATATATATATAATTTTCAATTCTTTTAACCTAAATATTATATACTAAATCCTAAACCATAAAAAAAAAAAAATTAATACTGGCTACTTATGAATGGGTGTCCCGCATATCAAATAACAGTTGGTGTTCTCGAGATTTGATACGTTCCTTAAGCTAATATAATTTTTTTTAAAAAAAATCACCACCTTCAATATAAATACTATATCATAAATTTTAAATCCTAAAAAATATTTAAATAAATAATACTCTCACGGATAGATGTACACTATAATCCGTGTATATATATTGATCTGTCGGGAAACAGTAAAACGGTTAGTTGAGAATGTGGCTCGTCGGTTGATCGTGTAAAGATTTCATTTAGCTCTGCAGCACAAAAAATGTTAGTGCTGGACCAGAGAAGGAGTCCCCGATATTAATCCTCCGATGCTTAAGTCAGTCACGGAATAGTAGAAAGACGGCGGAGCGATGTAGCAACAATAGCAACAATGAGAGCACAAGCACAAATAACATATATTATATATTTTTACTGGAGCATAGACCCCCTTTTATATAGTACTTTAATAGGTGGCGTGCACGCTTCTTAAGACGCGGCCACGATTTTCCAACTATACTATGAAAAGACATGTCAGAAAAATATATTTAACATCATACCTTAACGAAGCGTGCAAATCTATGACATGACAGTAGAAACTTTCGCCGTGCGATTTGTCTGTTGATCATGTCTTGTTGTCAGTAGCATTACCTCCCAAAGAGATATTACGGGATATGGGAGGGGGTCCCACTGTTTGACTGAGTGGGTGAGCCGCTCGACAAGGATTCCTTGCCTAGTCGCTCAAGGCTCTTCTCCGTAGTCCCTCAGCTCAGTAGATTGTTTCTTGCCCGACCGGATAGGCGTCCGGTCGGCATAACATTCACTTAGTCAGTTGTGAGCATCTGATGTTCTTAATTATGTAGTGACCGCGACCGGATGAACGATCTACTCAGATGAGCTTTCTGGCCAATCGGACCTTTCAAGCCCGATCAACAGTTGACGTCGACTTCTGCTCGACTAATTTTGATGAGCCCGTTGATTCTCTGATATTAATGACCTTAACTTTAATCTCTACGTCAACCACATTTCACGCTTCCGACTCATCCTTAGTATATCTCTTTTACCAGCATCAATCAAATTTAAAAGTTTTATTTTTCATTGGATTCCCTTTTGCACAATAAATGATTTAACTAGTTGACTAAGCTTAGTGACAAATTCACCACTCGAGGTCAAGACACTTACACATAAATGATGGTTTCAACAAATTAATGTTAAGTACAACGTCTGGATAGTAGATGGAATTAAATCACTTAGGATTTGATTGGTGTGTTTTTTATTTTTATTTTTAAAAAATACGTATTTTTAAAAAATGATGTTTGATTTGTATTTTCTATATTCGTTTTCTAAAAAATTAGATAACATTTTTTAGAAAAATAAAAAATATCTAAAATCATTTTTTATCTTTTAGAAAATACTTATTTTCAAAGAAATAAAAATGAAAAATACACAAATTAAACGTACCTTTAATGTTTTAAAAATTATATTAACGGATCAATAGTCTACTCGATCCGATAATGAATAAAAGTTGGATGTTTACTTCCATTGTAGTGTAGTGCGTGGAAATGCAAATGCAAATGCAAAGTGTGCATGAGCACTCCACTTCTCAATTTGGCATCGCACAAATAAACACCTTCTCATTAAATCTACAAGTATAGATAATACTGAATCTGAAACGTCCAGTTCAATTCTATAAAAATTTTACATCAGCAGCTAAATTAAATTAAAATGTGCTTGTGACAGGTATTTCAAAAGTCAATCATTCTGTGATTGCACGTCTCATTTGAAAGAAAAATATTTATAAATATATTATAATTAGGAATTAAATCATAGATACTTAAGTGATAATTTAACACTTTTCCACTGCATTCCCAGGACTTAAAAATGGGTAGTGTACGCTCCTCAATAGTCCACCCTTATGCATCACTTAGTAGTAAACACTAAACACCAGTACACCAGTAAAGTATTCATCATAATGTCTTGTGACTATTTCATTATTTTTTTTATTAAATTACTTTCAATTTGGAGTTTTTTCTAAAATCTATCGAACTTATAATACTTATACACACACTATTATGTTATGTACTCTCCCTTTCTTTGAAACAACTAAAGATGACGAAATTAAACACCTTGTACTATTTGTTACATTACATCGATCGATAATCACAAAATAATTTTAGATTCGAATGTGCAAATAAGTAATTTCCTAGAAATGTTAAGGGAAAAAAGTAAGTATCAAAATAGCTTACCCTTTTTAGCTGCAATTGTTTTAAAATTCTAAAATATTAGATGAATGAAATATATTTTTAAAAAATATTTTGATTGAGAAAGGAGTAAAAAATTAAAGGCGTATAATACAAGTAGGACCGTCTTTAATGGAAGCATCTTGTGACAATTTAATTGGCAGTGAATCATTTAATGTCACCAGATCTTTTCAAACATATGTCGGATTTATTTATTTATTCTAAAAAAATACTTTTTTTGGTTCTTTTTTTTTTGCATCAAATTTAAGAAAAAAAAAACTAATACAAAGCTCTTGCATTTTTAGACATGAATAGTTTAATAAAAAAAGATGGAATTGATTAACAAATATCCACTTAAGCTAAGTCAAGTTAATTATTGACAGATTAAACCCTAAAACCCACTTATTTGCACTTCAATTCTAGATGCAAAGAGCTCAAACATGTTGTTAAGCAATTAAGAATGTATGTTGCTCATGCACCACCCAATGAGTTCATGTGAGGTTCCATCATTTATGAACACAGCAGTGCTGAAATTTATGGCAGAGATAAATGAGCTCTGATAAAGTTCCACAGACAGAAGCTCATTAGAGGAGAAATTTGAATCAGGAATTTAACTTTCAGGATTTCAATATCCTCAAAATATGTAACAGGCAGCTCTATGCTGCTTACTTTTGTTCTCTCATGAATTTTTATTTGTTATTATAATCTATTGACCATTTAATAAATATTTAATTTATTAAGAACTAACAAAGCAAGTCAATCAATGCAGCTAATCAAATAGGACAAGTAAATAAACTAGTTCAGCTTGCCAAGCTAGGCGGAACAAATTGTATTAAAGAAGCTAACTCGATCAGATAAATCAATCCTATCAAAGATAATTATCTCCTCGGTACGGTCTAATGACTAACGCATGAAGTATTGTCATCATAAAATCTGGGATTCAAATTTCGATAAAGTTGAGGTAAATGTCTCCCTTATGTGCTAGTCATTATTACAAAGATTAATAGCCACCCGTGATTTACCTCCTCCATGTTGGCCTTGGGACGGGTTGGCGGGACGCTGGGAGCAAGCGTATTCACCTTTTACCTCCATGAGTAGTTCAAAATTACCCTCGGGGTTATAGTACAGCAATAAGGACGTTTAGTTATCTCCCAGGTATCCACGGTTCAATTCCCAACTATGATATAGATGACAACTCTAAGAACATTGTCTACTTGGATGGACCATGCTACAATAGTTAGACTTCTGAGTGTGAATCCCAAAAATTTTAGGATAGAAATTCAACTGCAACGAATTATAAGAGATTTTTCATCCACTAGATAGAGAGTGGGCTGGGATGAATTACAAGGCATTTCATCCAATGGATAGAGAGTGAGCTTAAGAAAGCGGGTCATCTAGATAGACCACTATAAATATCTCCTAATTTATCTTTATACAAAAATTTTTGTAGGATCAAATTATCGGATTAATTAATTCAAAGAACTAGATATATGATGTTAACTAAACAAAACAAAAGTGAGTAGATCAAAACAAACTAGTTGGTCAAATCTAAACCTACATTGTCGAAGCAATCGATCAATTGAACCAAAAAGATAAGCAAATTTCAAACCGTATTGATCAAATTACATCAACTTTTGTAGGAAAGGGCTATCACATGAAACACTACCACAATGATCAATCAAATAGACAAAAAGTTGAAAACAGAGTGAAATTAAAGATATAAATGATAGCCTCTTCAAGGATGATATGTGGCCATAAAGAAAATGGAATATACATATATATAAACACACATCAATTATTGGAGGAAGTGCCTCGTTGCCTGCAATGTCAAGTTAACTACACGAACTGTTATCAGAAGCAATTTTCCAATCCTAATCGTGGATCAAGCTGCTGCTTTAACTCGCAGCAATGATCGGGCGTCACTGTGAGTTAAGACTACGACCTATGTCTTCATTTCATCATTTGAAAAAAAAATTATTCCTACAAACCATAGCAACAGAATAGGATAAAGTTCATCACGTATTGTAGCTACATGAGTACTGAGTTCCCTATATTTATATACAGGAGTAGCGAAACCAGTTCAAAGAATCAAGCCTTGAACAGGCTCAGGCTTCTTAGGATGATCAGAAGATGAAGCTAGAGGAGTGACCGACAAGAGGCCTTCAGCCTCATCATCTTCAGAGGGCGTCCTTTGTTGTTCCTTGACTGCAGCTTTCTCCACTGCTTTTGTTCCAACTTCACTTGCAGTCTTAGCTACCTTGTTGATTGCGCCTACCATCCACGACACCCCGGCAAAAACATACTTGTTTTCCATGGCGGCTGATCCAGCATTGCTAAGTGTCTGCTCTGCAGCAGCAATGGCTGATCTTGCTTTCTCAGAAACCTGATACCTGTGGTCCATTTCCAAGATCTTCTGGTTGGCAGCAGATGCTCCTGTGCTTATTGTTTCACTAAGCCGAGTTTTTTGATCAAAACTGGAGACGCTGGTCTTTGCAACAGATGTTAGCTGGTGCTTCTCATCGAATGTCTTGGCTCTGTCTAAAACATCCTTCCCGAGCATTAAACCCTTGGCGAGCACGGTGCTGATGGCATTCTCCGCCTTCTGAATAGTTGATTCAGAGCCACTAGCTGGACTGTCTTTTGACTGGATGTACAATATCATGATAAAATATCCAAAAAAAATTTGAGATGGTAGGAACTGCTACACGGGAAAAGAAGCATTGTAAATCTTAATAGTCAGACATTCTACCATCGAAGGAATGGGAGCAACCGCTGGTGGTACGTAGTCGGCAGCAAGTATGATTGTGACGGTCATGTCAACTATTGTAGCACCCTGTAAAATAAGCCATGAGATATATATTAAAATCCTTGCACAACAGTAATAGCCTAATCCAATCAAATCAAAACTAATAAACCTAATCATCAAGGCTAACCAAATGAACACTAAACCAGAAAAACTTATGCCAGCGCCAATACAAATTCCTTCAGACCTCTGAAACTTCAACTTTTCCCCCCTTACAAATACAATATGATTTAAGGTTTCTTTGATATTAGTATCAACTATAGTTACTTGTCCTTGAACGCAATCATGAGTACCCAACATGTATATAGATCCAAATCTACGAAATGACTATTTCTAAACATTTTTACATGATCAATTGGAATATCATGTGTCACTTGGGCTGCTGCAGTCTTGAATCTTGGGCACGTGGATGAAGAATTCAAGTATAACACGGACAAATAAAACTACAAGCAATGTCCCTACACAGGTTCAATCAATTCTAGAAGTAGAATTTCTTTAAAATATAATTATTATGAAGAGAAACTGAAAAGACAAAAGATGTCTATATGGAAGAATAAAACATCACTATACATCACAAGCTAAGCCGACCTCACCTAATGAGATAAAGTTTGTTTATTGTTGTATACATCACAAGCTATGTCTGTGTTGTTATGCATAACAACAGTAATTAGTTACTCCAACAAAGGAACTATCAACATATGATGGGAATGATATGCAAACATACTGAGAGGAGAAGAGCTGTCTCTGCACCGTCCGACTTGTTAAATGTCACATATGCAACTTGCGATCTCTCGTCTCCACTACAAAGAGTAAGGGAAACTTGAAATCATCAATAGCAAAACTTAGATGAGGAAGTGTATAAATGCATTGGCATTTTTCAATACAAACCTTTGCATTTCAATGTAGTCAATTTCACCAGAAAATGAAAAGAATTCTCTGATATCTTGCTCAGATGCACTGAGTGAAACATTGCTGACCTTCGCTGTCCTAACCTGAAAAGCATTCAAAACGGAATCAGTAACTAGATTTAGATATTATTAAGAATATACCGGTTAGGACCTTATGGCATTTGATTTTTGAAAGTCTAACAGAAGGGTGCCATATATATGTTTCAGAAAGTTACAGCTGCAGCCAAATAATTCTCAGAGATAAATCTAATCTTACAGAAACTACAATAATTCAGCTCAAACAAAGTGTTTTATAAAAGGACATATATAGTGGCAAAAAAAATTCTTAGGTCTCCCCCTCTCTTGTTACTCTGACTTGAGTTTACTGATAGGTAGCTAAATCATGCCCGCTTTTATCCAACAAATCTAATACCTGGATACATTTTATTGCAACAGGAAAAGTGAAGTTCTCAAGTGTTAATTATATGCATTTATTTTATTTTTTCTTTTTGAAAACTAAAATGAGTGAATAATAGTTCACTTAGCAAATGCATTGAACTAACTGAGGATTACAATAGCAGATGCATTTACACCGGCAGCTCCAGAAGATGTCACATAGTTGTTCGATGTCTAATTAGATACCACATTGTGATTTAAACTGCTTCATAGTCAACAGGAAAACTGTGTCATTCTCCAGCAATGACCAATGTGCCCAAAAACTCCAACAAAATAAACCATGAACAAATCAACCATGAAGAAGAATCCTTGGAATGGAAAATCAACTCATTCCTAGTCATCTAAATCAAATAAAGCCATGGGTGAAGTGAAAGTGTTAAAGACCCAAAAAGAGAACTGTTCAAGAAAGTTGATGGAGGTCACCCACGCCTCTAGTGGCTTGTATGTCGGTCTATCTAGTAAACATGTGTTGGAAATTTAAAAAACTCAAAAAAAAAAAAAAACAAAAAATACCGGCACTTATTTCAAACTATTATTTTTATTATTTGGTTAGTTGATAAATATTTTGGATAAAACTTAGACCACACAAACTCATTTTACTAAACGAGCTTGGTTGAAGGTCTACCAAGTCGAATATTATCTTCGACCTGATTTTTAGTGGATCCTTTACTCGAAAAGACATGACTTATAAAACAATAAAAAATCACTTTCCTCTTTTCCTTTTCAAACTCTTTACGAACAATCAAGGGTACCAACACTCAACCATTAATGTGCACCATAACGTTCTAGTTTCCAATTTTAAGTGTCTTTTGGTAGATATTGGGTTCAAAGATAGTGTAGTTCAAGACCTACTTCATTCCTTGCCTTCCAATGGAAGTTACTATAGTAAGTGAAAGTTTAAGATTTGAAAAGCAACTCATTCCCATTTTATTTAAGAGTTTTTAAAATTTTGTGAGGTATTGTTAAAACTTTGAAGGAAAAAAACATTCAATTCAAACTATTATTTTATTATGTATTATTTGATAAATACTT
Organism: Zingiber officinale; assembly: GCF_018446385.1. Taxonomy (NCBI): domain Eukaryota; kingdom Viridiplantae; phylum Streptophyta; class Magnoliopsida; order Zingiberales; family Zingiberaceae; genus Zingiber; species Zingiber officinale. Next base: position 1,693,454 of record NC_056002.1, on the reverse strand, counting down.
TGGATACAATTTAAACCAAATAAACTCTTCTTATTGGACTAGCTCGGTCAAAATTTTACCAATCTGAATTTTATCTTCAACTTGATCTTGGTGTGGATCCTCTATTTATTGATGGTTTAAAATTGTACAAGGGGAGTACCCAAGTGACGATAGTCATGAACATAACTCACAAATCATTCTATAGTCAGCAAAGTAAATTAGACTTCATAGACTTAACCATTTGGCCAGATTAACGTTGCTAAACCCCTCCGCAGGAATACAAGCATGTCAAACCATTAGAAAACAAAAGGCAAAACAGGCAAAGGTACTGCTGTTATCTTGTGCTTCAAAGCACTTCGAGTCCAACAAGAATGGTCAGATCTGAAGAGTCTTCTCAAGCTCAATTGTGCAACAAAAATTGCATTCAAAATACCTTCGTCATTGACAACGCCAAACTACAGAATCGCCCACCCAAAGTGGCATCCATTTAGCTTTAAATCACTATCTTGAATTCAAACTATTAACCAATTATTTCTGCGCCAATACATATAATTCGCAAATTCCCTCTGTTTAAGGAAGCAAACCCAGAGGGACGAAACCAAATCAGATCATTATTTTCTCAAAAATCCCTCACCCAAATCAGATCATGACCCAGAAAAAGACCGATAAGTACGCAGATAAATCACGCTGGTTTATACAGAAGATCAAGCAATCTAACAGAGAAACGAAACCCTACAACATAGATTCAGAAATTCCAACCGAATTGAAGAAAAATAAAGAGCCAGTAAGAATTTCTCACCGACATGGCTGTCGACCCTCTACGAGAATGCTTCGCGAACGCAAGAGATCGGATGATTACGAATGGAAAAGGTTGAAACGAAAAAACAAAAAAAGGAGAATAAGAAGATTTCGAGTTTTCGGTGTGTGCAGGACGAAGGAATCGACGGAGATCCGGACGAGTCGCGCTCTTCACCGTCAGATCCCCGATCGGTGACCTGTACACACATTAAGATAAGGTTTTATTTTAAACTAACAATTACCTTAAACTATTAATTATCATTTCCATACGTTAGTTTCATTAATAAATTTCTTATTAATATTTTAAATAAATAAAAAAAATAAATTTAAATTATTAAACTGAATAATAACAGTTTTAAATAATAAAATAAAAACGAATTTAAATTGAGAATTCGAATATATCTAACGAATGAAGGTAGAACTTGTAATCAAATTTAAGTCCGTTAAAAATAAATCGCACAATTATTTTAATGGGCTATGATTTAGAATTTAGGGTTTAAGGAACCGGCAGAAGTAGATCTGTAGAAGCGAGGGAACTGCGGATTTTCGATTCCGAGCAAAAGATTAGCGACTTCTCGTCTTCTCCCTTTCCTTATCATCGAAGTCTTTGCATCTGATCTCCCACCCACGTGAACTGCTTCCTCCTCTCCGAGCACAACGGTGAGACTTCGATTCCGTTGTCTTCTGAGCGATGCGTTTGTTGGAATTTTTTATTTAGGGTTTCTAAATCCCGATCTCTTTCTTTTTTTTTTTTTCATTTTATTCAGCTGTTCATCGTCTTTTTTTTTTTTTCTTTTTCGGGTGAAAAACGAATGGCTTCGAATCTCGTTATCGGTTGTTCTTGTGAGAACATTCCTAAAGTTTAATCTTTTCAATGTGGTTTGGAAATTGCTACGCTAACGAAGGAATGTTTCGGGGGAATCGATGTATGTGAGTATTTCTCGCTGCTGTTCTATTATAGTTTGTTGTTCTTGGAGGGAGCTTTCCTGTGAGTATGAAATCTATAAATCTGTAATTCGTTGGAAATGTACCATGATTCTGTCTTCCTTGCATATTTTTGTAGCTCGGTGAAGCATTGAATGTTCAAATACGGCTAGTCTTTATGTTGCATCACTTTGCCTGAACAAAATCTGATCAATTGAGTTTCGTTGAGTCGTCCTGGTAGTTTGATGCTTATCTTTATTTCAAGGCTCTATTCTCCATGTTTTTCCATGTAGTTTTTCCGAGTTTGATAGTCAGGAAACTTCATGCTGTTTCATGTTAATACTTAAAAGTGGTCGATGCAGGACAAGAACAAGTGAAAAATTGAAGAAAACATTGTAGTAACGTCAATGTTTGCCCGGCAAAGAGAAATTGTTCCACTTTCAGGAAATCCATATTTCACACGTACTTTGTCGCGCTATGATGTCCATGATTACAGACTGGTATGACTTCTATATTTATCATTGTTGATGCAATACATCAAACAAGACTCTTCACTTCACACCCATTCACTTGAACTGTAGTTGCTCAGATAACTGGTTAGCTTTTGCTTCCTTAGGACTTGCAATTGGTTACTCAAACAATTCTCCTACAAAGCACTACATTTCCCTATGATGAAAATATTGTTAATTCAAGACGGTATTCTTTTTTTATTTGACTTGGGTGCTTATTGAAGTTAAACAGTAATCTTATAAAGGCATCTATTTGTTCGATAATGTTCATAATAAACCTTTATTTATTTATTTATTTTGTTTGGGTATGTCATACTTTCCCAAGTGTATATGTTCAATATATCTAATGTGAGTGGTAGATATCTGCTATCTAAAAATATGGTGCTTCATTTTTTTTCTGAAGTATTTGAACTTCAGTGTTGCCAAACTTATACTATCTGTCAAACTTGTCAATGAATTGATATGGTAAAAGAGTATTCGGTTCTTTCCCAGCAATCTACCATTCATACCTTTTTCTATGTGAATTCATTATGAGTTCTTTCTCTTCATTGATGCTTGCATTTGCTTAATGATGATATTAGAACACATGCTTATGCTTGTCCAGGTCTTATGTGAAGAAATTTTCTAGCCCACATGAACGAAGCATTTCAAATGTAACTAATACCTTTTTTTTTACTTTAATGTACAGTCCATTCCGAAGCAATTCTCCCATCATATGCCAAAAGATTCTGCTCGTGCACTCTTGTTTTGTGGAGATAAGATGTGGGAGGTTCACTATGTCTATCACAAAGACAACAAATATTTCAGACGTAGTGGATGGAGAGCTTTTGTTGTCGATAATGATATGCACATGGGAGATGGATGCGTGTTCGAATTGATGGATAAGGAGAAGATGCATTTCAAAGTGCAGATTTTGCGTGGGGACGCTCCAGATCTTCCCTGTCTAGGTGGTGATGGTCGGAACTCTAGTGACCCTATTTTGATTGATTGAATCTCATCTCATGTTATCTGTCACGAGGTATCAAACATTCTGCAATCATCAATCCAATGCTACTTTTCATTCCACTTCATGACACTAAAATGTAGTTTCTAGAATGATGCAAGGTTATGAACATATTCTAGCAATCTTAGACAAGGAGAACAAGATATGCATCCTGCAAGTCAGCATAGCTTAATGTATTTGTGGACGAAGTACTAAAATCTAGTCAATTAGAAGAGGCCTATCATCACTCTCATCGTCTTTGTCTCCATCCCCATCGACAGTATTGATTAAGCTTGGAAGGGCTGGTGACCACAGATGCCGTCAAATGATCAATGAACAAACACATGCAATATGTAAAACTCAAGCATTTATATGAAGCAACAAAAAACAAGTAAGAAATCATATAAATTCAACAAAGTGTTTGGTTGATTGTTCTTTGTTGCAAGATCCAAATGTTATTGTATAATTCATGCAGTAGCCATAAGTCGATTTATCAGCAAAACTTTAAGTTGAAATCTTTTAGCCAACAATGAATCACCTCAGATTTAGATAGAAAATGCCTACTAATTGGTATTGGAAACGATACAATTGGATTGGATATATACAAATTAAACTTGAGAACATGAATGATACAAACATCAATTCTGAAAAATTGCTAATGAATTATCTTCATTACCAATTGCAATTACTTAGGAGGAAAAGCTTGACTAGTTTCTGAAAAATTGCAGCACAAGTAATTGTAAAACTGAAGAAAGAGTGTTATTCAATGTAATAGCAATTAGCATCAGTTCTTGTACTTATATACATAGCACGTATCGATTCAATTGCACCAGCAAAGATTTCAGTAAGAGATGCCTAATTCAAAAGATAATACAGAAATGTTTCAGTTTGTTGCAACCAATAGACCCGAAAATCCTACCCTAACAGTTTGTTGATCCTAACAAATTATCAAGACTATTATAATACGTTTGCAGGTAGATTGCATCAAGTAGCAAAAATATGTCATGTTGCAAAGTGAAACGGAAGGAACATTTTCTAGTTCTTCTACATTCAAATAGCAGATTTTCAAACTGTTTAAGAATGATAAAACCTGCTAAAGATGGGGGAAGTCACTGGAGAGTAATGGAAGTCCAGGCATGTCTAGAGACTATAGTCACAATAAAAGATACAACACGAGAAATGAAAGAATAAGGGTTTAAGATGCAAATATCAACGAATTCCACACACTGATTCCACTATCTTTTTATTATTCTGAAATCCAATTACAATATAACAATAAACAAAACACTCCGATACACTAAATTTACATTGCACACAGTAGATTGTTTTCCGTCTCAATTCCCTTCATCTGGTATACTCAGTGCCCTCTCTCAATTATTTGGCTGGGTGAAATTGCATTGTATGGATTAGATTCCTTTAACAATTGCACTGGCGTCAAGGATCTGCAGTGTGTTGTTTGCAACCTTTGGGTCCGAAATGCTCAGCACTTCTCTTCACAGGTTTTCGGCACAAAGCGCAGAAATGATTTTGGCAAGCCCAGCAGAAGATGTGATTGTTATTACCCACCTGCTTTGGAGGGGAAAGGAAGAATTTGTTAGATAATTTTTTAATAGATATTCACCAAATCAGAAATCACATTATAATTATTACACCTTTGCATTAGCTTGACGACATGTTGGACACGGATGACCGTTTTGATTTACCAATAGTTCAGCTTGTATCTGACCCACCACCTGCCTCACGTTCATATGCATCTCCCATCGTTCAATCTCCTCTTGCGGAAACAATTCACATGCTCCTCTTGGATATTAAGGAATTGCTAGCATTAACACTGAACAAATAGATGGAAGTAACCTTGGTTACACTGACAACTCACCTGAAATGGTCATAGCCGTCAATTGCCTTGTTACAGCGGTAGCAGAAATATTGCCCACAGTTCTGGCACACCATCTTATTGCATCCTTCGGTCTTAGAGATTGCCATCTTGCAAGTTGGGCATTGTTTAGCATCACGAAGGGCTTCCCTAACACTGAGGATCTCATTTATCATCTCACGCTCCTTCTGTAATTGGCTTCCTGTAAGATGGGATGAGTTCTGGCGTGCCTGTAAACAACACAAGTAGAGAAACTTTCTTCAAGGACCACGACCATTATAAATGCAAGAATAGAAATTGCCAAAAGTTCAACAATATCCAAAGCCCAATTAATTTACAAAAAAATAGGTTGGTATAAGAGTGTTCAATAAAAATCTTTAACTGATATTGGGTGAGCTAATAATAAATGAACTATGAAAAGCTATATTCTTCAAAATATTTCTGCACTATTTTTAACACATGTATCAGAAAGTGGAAATTTATTATGACCAATTTACCAAGTTATCACTATTGTCTGATGTCAGAGTACCTGTAGAATTTGTAGCTTTGCTTCTGGTGTCATGCATTCCACTCCAACATGACGCCGTTCTCTGCAAAGAGAGCAAAAGCTGAAGAAACATTTTGAACACTGAGCATCATGCTCCTCATCTTCCAAGCATGCAGTCTCACATCGAGGACAATAGACTACATCTGTCATAGAGTCCAATGTCTTCTGCAACATCAATGATTCCCAACGTTCATAGGCTTCAGTTCCAAGCAATTGTTTCAACAAACCTGGAGGAAAAATACCTCCACATTTTGCATCAGGACACAGCATCTTGGTTACAGTACCCTCCTTCACATGCATGCTGCAATAAGTTTCCATGCACTTGCAGCAAAAGAAATGTTGACAAGGAAGTTTGATAAAACTTGTACCTAATATTAAGCAAAGAAAATTCTGTAAAACTAAATTCGTATGCAAAAAAAAGAATGTGGAAAAGAAAATTCAGCTAATGAATCTTTACATGCTAAAATAGCAAAGAAACATAAATCATCTATACATAAACCATGAAGACCGGTTATGGAGATATAGGTGACAATGCGTAATGCGTTTGATTAAAGACAAATTGGTGAAAGAAAATACAAGAAAAATAAAGAGCAACAATAGTGCAGTTCATCACCACACCCGTTTGGACTGGTGCTATAGTATCTTGGTTGATCATATAAGGTTTAGTACAGCTAATATTTAGAGGAAATGACCATATCCACCAATGTTTGTGTAGCTAACAGTGCATAAAAACAGCTAAAATACTAGGAAATTTAATTCCTAGTAACAGTAATTTTATTATTATTTTAAATAAAAACATAACCCCAACATCATCAAATGCCAAAGAAGACTTCAAGGGGGTCACTAACGAACTAACAAATTGCATGAGCTGGGAAAAAAATAAAGCATTGAAAAAAGGAAGTTGCTTACCTGCACACTCATTAAAGCAGATAACGCATTGATGAAGATTGCTAAGAAAAGATTGATTGCATTTCTTCTTATCATAGCCAATCATAGAAGAAATTATCAACTCAGGTCGGACATTTCCAGAAATGGCACGTTTATCTTTAGAATCTGGCATATTACATTGACCTAACACAATACCATCATCAAACCCAAGGTACGAAAGAGAACAGTTTTGCAACCAATCTACCCACTGATACATAATTTCTTGCCCTGGTTGCTCCATCCATATGGCATCCATCTTCTGACAAAGATTTGCAATTTTCTGGGAGTCCAACCAATCAACCATGATGGTGAAGTAGGGAGGATGATGGCTAGGATATGATTTAGGTAATAAACAAGTCAACAGCAGAGGTGGCAAATATTGGACATTGTAAGTGTACACAAATTCAGGAGAATCATTGTTCTCAGTCCTCCCAGTTAGACTTCGTGATCCATAGTTTACCTTTGTGGTAGAAGAATGGAGCTCCATAGACACTTTGATGTCATTGGGAAGTTCATAAAGTACATGGATCTGCATAACAAGCATCCAATGATCAACTCCCAAAAGTTATCTAATTCTATATGGAAAAAAACTATAAACCAAACCTGGAAGCATCTTAAACCATCTTTTCTATCTAAGATAATAACATTGTCCCCATATATTGCTTCCAGAGCCAACACCTGCACAGAAAAAACCAAGATAAGATTAAGAAAACCAACTTTGATCTATTCCACTTACTCATCTCAAGATAATGCACTAAGACCAAAAAAAATGGAACTTGCAGATATTATACAATTCATTTATTTTCGAGTAAATTGCCAACAAAACTCAAAGTTGACAATTAGGGTGGAATGAACATGATTATCCTATTGGTCACTAGTCAACAGTAAGTTATCTTATTGACCATTACATTTCAACTCTAAATAAACGAAACAAGATGATATTTTTGTAATTTTTTTATCAAAGTGAAAGATGAACCTACATTTCTTGTTAAGGATCATGATCTTCTTACTTCACTAATCATCTATTAAATACGGTATTACATTATCATACAAATTTTAGGATGTAAAATCTATTTGAAGTAAGATAAAAAAAAAATCAACCTATGTTATGTTTTTTTACATGAACCTTACGATTCATGATTTGCAATTCAAACATTCATCAAAATGATTCATGCTGCGAAGCCAAATTTGATGTATTTCACTGATATAGAAACCATTAAGATAAAGTTCCCAAGTGAGAAAGATACAAATTAAAGCAATCTTATCACATGGGAGAATGAGTTTGACCACTGAACTTTGATCAAACAGGATTACTCGGCCTCTTGCACTCCTGAAAGTCTGAAACCTGAATTATTCAGGCGTATAGAAAAAAGATGATTACCTCATCCTCTTGCATCTGGTCATTAAGTATTATATCTTCCTCCGACAGCTTCGATTCTTGCTCACTAATCCTCAGCTCCCACAACCTCCGCATGGCTTCTTCGAGGCCTTCGAGAACATCAGGATTGGAACCACCGATCTCGAACGATAGGGATCGGTCTTCGAACTCTCCTGTTCTCTTTTCTTGGTCAGATCCGGCGACGATTGTTGCTTCTGGGAGGGGAACGACGGGATTTTGGGTGGAATTAGAGATTTGGGGCGGCGATGAGAGCAAAGATGCCTCTTCCTTACGCCGTCTTGGGACCAAGGTCACGGCAGAGGAAGAAGACATTGGCGAAGCTCCGTAATTGCGCGGCGGCGGAGGAAATACCGGGATTTCAGGGCCGGTCGCCGTGAGGATGATAGAATTATATAGGTTGGGGAAATTTCACTCCGCCCATGTTACATTAGCTTCTAAACTATCTGAATTTTTGTTATTATCAAAACCACCCCCGTATAAGAGTAGTAATATCTGCTTATAAGTTGCTTTTGTATGCTTTAATTTGCGGGCCATAAACGTCAGTTTTTTTTTTGTGGCTAAAATACCTCTTAATTTTTTCCTTAGTATATAATTAAATTTTAATTAAAAATTATTTAAATATCAAAATAATAATTACTATCTATTTTTAAAATTGTAATATATTTAATACTTAATCAATAAAAATTTAATTTTTTATTTTCATGCTTATTATTTAATATATTATATTAGAGGTAAGACATTATTATTTTTATTCTCACTCAATCAGATTTTGATTAAAAATTTATTACTTTATAGGCCCATGGGCCTTGTCCATGAAAAACAAGAAGGTGACTTCATTTTTTTAAAAAAAAAATATTTTTTTGGTCCGAAAGCAATAATTAATCTAATAATCTCATTAAATATTATATTTAAGAAATTTGAATTATTTATAACGGTCTAGAGGATATATAGATCGTCTATACTTCCTAATTTATCGAATTTAATATTAATCAAGTTGCTAGGAGTGTAAATGAATTAAGCTGCTTGTAAGTTATTTGAAACTCGATTCGAAAAAAATTCGTTCGAACTCGTTTAAAGAGACTCGTTAAGATAAACAAATCAAGCTCAAGCTTCATAATACTCGACTCTTTTGCTTGTGAACATATTCGTTGGTAAATTTATAAATCAACTTTTAAATGAAAAAATAATAGTTTTGATATTGAATTTATATATTTTACGCTTTACTTATGAAAAATATAGACAAATATATTAAATTTATTTATTATAATAAAATTATAAATTTTAATAAGAATATTATTTTCACTAAATATATAATTTAATTTTTAATAAATATTTATATTTATAATTTATATTTATTAAACTCGTTTAAACTCGATAAAAGTTCGAATAAACTCGTGAACCATGAATATATTCGTTAAATAAAATTCGCACTCGGTTCAATTATAAACGAGTCAACTCAAATATTCAAGAGCTATTACACCCCTACACGTGGCTAAAATAATTATTCAAACTTATTTGATTTCCTTTTAATAAACTTAAATTTAATTTGAATTTGAATTTAATTATACGTTATCACTTTCAATTAAAATTTACATCAAAATTTTATATTTTTAAATTTATTAGATTGGTTATTTAATTGATAATAAAATTTATTTATTTATTTTAAAATTTTCTTTATTCATTTTCTATATCGATATGGATTTTATTTATGCATATTATTCATGAATAATTTATTTACAAATTTGAAAAAGCATAAATGAACCATAAGAGACGACTCAGCATTATGAGTAATTTGAGCCTGTTATTTATACTACAGTGATAATGGAAGAAGCTTAATTCTTAGTGCATGATTTCTTGGTTGTCATTTTAAAAAAGCTAAATATTTTTAGTCCTTGTGTTTTCTATAGAGTAGTATTTTATGTTCTTATAATTAAAAAATAACATTTAACTATCTTGACCAAAAGTCAAGATACGAGAAAACTTATAAAAGATAATTGTATCATTATTATTTTTTATCATTTTTCGATAATAATTTCGAGAGGGAAAAAATATATTAAATTGATTATTATTTTATTTGATAAAAATCCCAATAAAATTCATACATACACATGTATAAATAACAGAAAATCAATAATTCTAAAAGAGATAATTCATTTCACCATTCTCATCAAATTAAAAAATTTAATTTGAGGCAACACTTAGTATAAGTCGCGTAACTCTAACACTTAATATCTACAAAAATGAAAGTCACATCAACTTTTCTTCAAGATAGAAACATAACAAGCTGGAAAAAGACTTAGACGGACGTATTTATGGAAAAGTCCAAAAAGCTTGCAGGTGAGGCAGCGCCTAACTGAAGAAAAAGTGTCGAATTGAAATGCATCCAGTTTATCTCGAAATGAATCAGCATGTGGAATGAAAAAAGATCAATGCAGATATGGACTGACGAATTCAAATTCTACACGTTTACCAACTCTACCACACCAAAAACCCTATAAAATATTAGCATTCTTTTATTGATATCATTTTATGATAAATGAGCAAACATTATGAGCAGAGCAAACGGCGATCGTTTTACTTTACATTGACCTCTTTACTGAACAGTTGTGGAGCAGAAAGGGCATTGCAGTTCATCCAGCTGAATCGCATAGGAATCATTTAACTTGAGGCAATTCATGAAAGCTAAATACAGGAAACATTTAACTTGAGAAGCCAGAAACAGAGAAACTAAAGTAATATACTACCTACAACTTCGCCTGTCACAATTTCAGCAATTCCTTCATCTTCCTCCAAGAAAGATGGACCAGTAAAGAACAAGAACTATATATTTTAAAAAAATTGAATTTTTAGCACCAACAAATGCTGGGCAGAAGGGAAGGCGCAGTAGAACATGCTCCCGGCCGCTACGGCGTATCCTTATCCCTTCATCTGGGGCTCCGACTTGGGAAGAAACCCGAGGGTGATTGGGGGAAGAAGAGCCCGGGAGACGGCGGTTCCTGAAGGCCGCGCCATGTTCCAGCTCCCGACGTTTCCGGATGCGGCAACGGAGAGAAGAGAAGCGGCGGAGGGTACTGGAACCCCGGAGAAATCAGGGGATACGGCGACTTGGGAGATAAGAGGTTCAGGTATCCACTCGGAGAGAGAAGAGGCGAGGTGGGCGGAGGGGGAAGGAACGCGTTCGGACTCATTATCCCTCTCGGCGATGGCAGCGCGAGGGATCGTGGGGAGGGAAAGGGCGGCGTGGGAGGATGGCGAGAGGAGGAGGCGGGGCCAAGGAGGGAGCTCTCGAGGTAGCTCATGTAGGCGGAGACGGGGGAGCCGGTCCACGCCGGCGCACGGGGGTTAGGGTTAGGAGGAGGCGGCGGTGGGGAGAGCGGAGGCGGGCGGATCTTGAGGAGGCGGGAGCTGGGAGGCCGCGGCTGGGGGTGGAGGTAGTCGCGGGAGGGCGAGCCGGTGAGCTGCTGGACGACCGCCCGGAAGTCGTTCTTGCAGATGTTGTAGATCTGCGGAGGCGGAGGGCGAGGCGGCGGAGGAGGCGGCGGCGACGGCTTGCGGATTTGCTTGCTGTGCTTGTTGATTCCCAGCAATTGGTTGCGTGATGAATCCATAGATTGTTGGAGAAATGGAAGAGGCGGCGAGCGACAACTGTGGTGTAATTCATCTTCTCTTTATAATGAAAATGTGTAAGAGATACGGTCACACAAGCAAGGTGACCGGTGCTTGTGTTGACGGCTCTGTTTGCGTCGCGTGGGAACCGGGCAGCAGCTAGCCGAAGCATTATTATTATTTTGGATGGCCGCCGAAGCTTCTTTATTATTATTTTATAGTTAGTTTGTTGTTATTTTGGATGGCCGAACCCTTACAATATTTTGATATTATATCACGATAAAAGATGAATATATTCTTCGTCAATCTATTTAGGGTCAATATCGAGAAAATAAATTTATTTACCTTCATTTTATGATTCGAATTTTAAATATCATGATCATAACATTTCATATATTAATCATTATATCCATCCGAGGAGATATATTTTGATATTATATGACCAAAGGCGTAATAGTCATGCGACATTAAGTATAGTATATTACACATACGATATAACTCAATTGACGCTGCAATTAATTAGCATTATTTATTACGTTGCTTATTAATTTGGCGATTTTTTCTTCGTCCAGCAACTCATGGTGTGTAGCCGCCACCGTAGCCGTTAACGGCACCAGAACCAACGTCGGCGCCGCCCCCGTAACCACCGGTTCGGCCGTATCCTCCAATTCTTGAGCCGCCGCCTGGGCCACCTTCATAACCAACCGCACCGCCATAGCCGTCGCCAGTACCGCTTCCATAAGCTCCTGCTCATCCGGCGCCGCCACCCCCTCCCGTACCACCTCCGTGCTCTCCCACGGCGCCGTATCCTCCGCCAGCGCCACTCCCGGCGCCGCTTTCGTATCCTGCGCCGTGCTCTCTGCCTTCACCGATTGCACTCCCGCCGCCGCCGCCACGGCCGGCGCTGCCTCCACTGGCCGCACCTCCGTGCGCTCTGCCAGCACCGTATCGGCAGCCAGCCTCTCTACCTGCGCCTGCACCGTGCTCTCCGCCGCCTCCTCCACCGCCCGCACCTCCGCTCGTTCCTCCGGTGCCGTAACCGCAGCCAGCCCCACTCCCGGCGCCGCTACCGTGACCTCCGCCTTCTCCGATTGCACTCCCACCACCACTGCCATGGCCGCCTCCACCCCCTCCACTGCCGTGCCCTCCTCCAGCACCGTATCCACCACCAGTCCCACTCCCGGAGCCACTTCCATATCCTGCACCGTGTTCTCCGCCTTCTCCAATTGCACTCCCACCACCCCCGCCCTGGCCGGCGCCTGCACCATAACCACCGGCACCGTAACCAGCGCAGCGCCACCGCCGTAACCAGCCCCATGCTCACCCCCGGCTCCATAGCCTACGCCACCGCCGCTCCCTCTGCCAGTAGCGTACCCGCCTCCATGGCCTCCCAAATCATCATACTCTCCCCAGGTGGCTCCTCCATTCCCAGCTCCAGATCCGCCTCCACGTCCACCACCAAACCAACCTCCATGCTTACCACCTTCTCCATAACCAGCACCGCCGCCGCTTCCGAAGCCAGCGCCTTCCCCCCTGCGGCGCCGGAGCCATAACCAGCACCGGAACCATCGCCGCCTCCACCGCCATAGCCAACGCCGTGGTCAGTGCCATATGGAATCGGCTCTGCGAAGAGAAATCTAGAGGCAGAGCATGCAGCGATGCTGAGTAAAAGCAAGACGAGCGGAAATACTAATCTAGAAGTGGTAGTGGCCATTTGCGATGCGGAGATGGAAGGAAGCTGGGAAATTCGGTCGGAATTTATAGAGATAGATCGACGGAGAGTGCGGTTGGCAGACCATGCGCGTTGCATGCTGTTGCTCTATGTTCTTCCCACTCTCAATCTAATCTTCAGAGTTTCTGCGTTCCCGCTGTAATGCATCTCCTTTCTCTAGATTTCACTTTAAAAGTCTTGATGATGAATTGATAGATGAAGCAGCTCAACATCCCAATAGGAAAAATGGCCCTTAATCCTCAACGACTGCAACCTTAATGACAGAGCCACTGTGTGATATCAGTTCGAGAAGACAACCCACTAAGGAGCAGAGGCTTTGAGTCCTCGATAAGAAGCCTCAGTCCTGCTTTGTCCACAAAAGGAATACTGAATTCACAGTAAAAAGTGGCCAGAACCTTGCAGAGACTTATAGAACAGAGTTGCTATCTGAAATTCTGATTTAAATACTTCAGAATTTGACTAAACAGTTTATCTGTGTTCTTCATAATTTGTTTGCAATGTTAATGTTCTTCAGAATCCACCTATAGTTAAGTTGTTCTAGAAGACGCATTGCTAAATGGTGAGACCGCTGAGATAATGTGGCTTTTGTTTGGTGATTGATGTGGAATGGTGGGCACAATTGTTAGATATTACAAAAACTGAAGGATATAATCAGATAAAACAGAAAAGATGGCAATAATGCCTCTTTCTATTGAACGCATAAAAGATATTATCTGAGTTTATCAATGCACGGTTATACGATGAATAAATTATGAATTTATATTGAATTTGACTAAAATTTAATCAGTCTAATCTTATTATTAATTATCAATTTCCCTCCCTCCACCCTCCTCCCTCCTATAACACTCAAATAGTGTTCCAACTGTCCCCAGTGTCATGGTACCGCGATAAGATATCCAGATTATCACCAAGACATACATAGTTTGAATCTCAACTACGACGTATTTGTAAGAATTTTTCCTCCAAATAGGGGGCGTAACCAAAGGATGCTGGATTTCTGGGTAGGTCGTCGCGTGTGCTTCCCGATTTACCCTGGTGATCGATGGAAAACTTCCGTGAGACCGGACCGATCACCTCAGAGATAATCAATGAAACTAACTAGGATTATCTTTTTTATATATAAATAGTGTTCCAACTAATACGAGAGAATATCATAAAGGCATATTTCTAGTTCAACAATCTAGGAAAAATGATTAAATTAAAATTATATAAAATTAATTCTAATTTATCTGTTAAGATAACTTGAGCGAATAATTTCAGGCTGTAGAGCTGGTTCTTCCAAACTTCCGGTGGTCCGAGTTGATGTGGTACGTATTTGAATTGAGAGTCAATCGCCGAATCAAAAAGATAATTCGCTGACTAAGATATCGATGTCGTTAGTGGATTTGCATCCACCCGTACACACCCACGCGTGAGAGTCTCTCCCCATAGATATGTTTACAATATCAATGCATGTGTCATAATTTAAATCAACAATAAAGCCAAGAAACTTCTAATGTGGGACTAAAAACTCATACATAATAGAGTCTCTTCGTCTCCGCCTCTTTATTCCATTCACATTTCCAATAATCCTGTCACGCCCCAGGTAGTCCATGCCAGAAGAAATTTCGGCAGCATCCCCCCTGTACGGGTGCATGACAATCTAAAACTTATATACATAGCCCTCAGGGCTCACACTCATCAGCCAACACGGCTGGTATATATATCAAACAAAAATAAAACCATCCACACAGTTATAAAAAAAACAACCTCCAGTGAATGTATCCGTATATCAAATAGTTGTCTATAAAATAGATGAAATATTTGAAACAACCTCTTGCTTGGATAGTCATAGGATCACACAAATCAGAATGAACCAATTTCAACATATCTTTGACTCCATACTCCTTAGACTTGAAAGCTTCTTGGTTATTTTTCCTTCCAAGTAAGACTCGCAGGTTGGAAAGATTTCCACTACTAATGAACCCAAAAGTTCATCAGCTACCAATGAATCATACTCAAGTTAATATAACCTAGCCTTAGATGCCAAAGATATAATTGGTTCATTTCCGAAGGTTACTTTCTCTTAAAGTTAGAAGATGTGTTACTAATTTCCATTTGTTGCATCGTGAGAGTTATTGGATTTATAAATTGCCAACCAACGTACCAGAACAGATAACTTCTCTCTTTTTCTTAATTAAAAGAGGCGAATATCATGTTCTTTGAATAGTTTAGAAACTGAAAACTAGTTCTTTCTAAACTTGGTGCGTAAAGACAATTACTCAAAAATCCATGTTTTATTCTTATCAAAAGATAAACATCTCCCACTGCCACAGCTACCATTTTTACAGCAGTGCCCATGTGGACGGTGTTTTTATTTTCATTTAGTTGTCGGGTTTCCTGGAACCCTGCAATGAATTGCGGACATGATTAATGGCATCTGTATCTACACTCCAGGTTCTGGTAGATAACACCACTAAACATGTTTCAACTAATGAATAAAATACACCTTTATTGTTCTTAGTTCTAAGAGAACAGTCTACCTTAATGTCCAAATCCTATTTCCAATCAATTATAATTGGGACCACTAAGTCTATCCTAAAGTATATCAGCTAGGGATTGACCATCATCCTAAGAATCACAAAAATATTTGGTTAAGACCAACTCCTTAAAAATCCCCATGAATTTTGTATGCCACATTAGTGTGGACGTATACAAATTCAAAGAGGAAATTTTATCATTTAATTTTATTATCTCGTCAACCTTGCTTTATGACGAATAAAATTAATAGCTGGTCTATCTTTAATCAAATATTTGGTCAAGACTTCTAAATTTAAAATAATATTGATTCCTCTAACAATACTATTTAAATTTACCAACACCTCAAAACACCGTGAATTTTGCATGCCACGTTAGTGTGGACGTATACAAAATCAACATTTGTAAGAGGAGGGTTTTACCCATTAACTATCTTGTCAACGTAACTTTATGACAAATAAAATTATCTCAAACACCGTTAATTTTGTATGCCACGTTAGTGTGGACGTATACAAAATCAATCATTTGTAAGAGGGGTTTTAACCCTTTAATTTTATTATCTTGTCAACCTAGTTTTATGACAAATTAATAGTTGGTTTCATTTGGTCACACAAATAATAACAATGACTCCGATGGGGAGGATACTATTAGATGTGTCTAAGCGTATACCATTACTTGACACTAAGTCCATTAATAAGATTATGCCCCTTCCGTTGGGGAAGATCACACGCCTTTAAATTCCCACCACAAAAAGGAAGTGAGGTAGATGATGATGATGATGGCAGGCCACACCAAGAAACAAACGAGCCAGCTGTTGTTTGCATCACTTACAAACCAATAATGGAGACCATGGGATTTACTTAAAAATCCCTCTCCTACTTAGTTATTTATTAATGAGGAATTTTAACTATGCTAGCCTACTAAACTTGTAAACTAACATGCACATGACAATATAAAAGCAATAAATAGAAAATCTAATTTTCAACTATTATGGCTTTTATCTCTAGTTGTCCTCCGTGTGTTGTCATCCCAAGTTGCTGCCATATTTGGCCACCGCCATCGGGTCTAGTCGCATCCATCTTGCTCCTTGTTCCGCTGCGCCTCGGTCCTTAGAAGGTTCCACGCTTTGCAAGATTCGATCCGCGACATAAATAGAATTTTACAATTTTGATCCTATATTCCATAAAAGGAATGTACATGTATCTAGATCAAAAATAAAATCCTAATAAAACTAAATACAGCTCCTGCTGTATTTTATAATACAATCATGCACACACATATAAATGCCCTTGACATGTCCAAGGGTTCAATCACACACATAAAACTATAAGCCATAATAGTTGGATCCTGCATCCACAAAGTTAGCACATCCTACTATTAACCTGCCTAAATTATGTATGACATGTGCATAATTAACCTAATACCAAATACACAGAGGCAAAACCCTAGCTCTGATACCAATTGTTGGTTGCTACTCGGAAAACCTAGAGGTTCCACTGTACAAAAATTTTGTACAAAGGTCTGAACCTTTTCCTAGCTACCATGTGTTCTTTTAAATTAAATTTTGGATTACCTGCGGAACTTAACACGTTTGATCCAAAAATTAATCTATTCGTTCTTTTAGGTTTTGACTTGGGTCTCCTGCGGAACTTAACACGTTCGACCAAATCACCTTAAGTTATTAATTCCATTAAATATTAATTTCCATAATCGGTTCCCAATACTGACGTGGCGAGGCACATGGCCTTCTTGGATATGGGAGCAACCACCACCGACTAGACAAAACCTTTTATAGAAAGCTAATATTTAATTTCCTAAAATAACTTTAGGTTAACTGAAAAGAACAATCAAATCACAAGGAAAAGAAAAAAATAAAAGAACACAACATCGAAAAACATATTCGAAATTCTAGAATCGTAAGCCTCTTGTATTTGGTATTATTTCCATAAATAACTAGCATGATGCAGAAAAGAAAAATTACTAGTTATACCTTCTAGAAAGACCTCTTGATCTTCTACCGTATTCCTCTTCTAACCTCGGACGTTGTGTGGGCAACGATCTTCTGAGATGAGAAACCACCAATCACCTTCTTCTCCTCCTAGCTAGGTTCGGCCATAAAAAATAAAGCTTCTCCAAGGAAGAAGAAAAACACCAACCAAGCTCCAAGAGATGCAAGCTTTCTCTCCTTCTTCTTCTTCTTCTCCAAGTAGTATCCGGCCTCCACAAGAGCTCCAACCAATAGAGAGTTTCGGCCACCACAAAGAGGAAGAGGAGAGATGATGGCCGGCCACAACACCAAGGAAAAGAGGGAGAGAAAATAATAGAGGTTGTCACTTGTGAAGGCACCCTCACCCCTTCTTTTATATTCCTTGGCCTAGGCAAATTAGGAAATTTAATTACAATAAAATTTCCTTAATTCCCTTGACATGATTTAATTGAGAAAAATAAAATAATATTTCCCCAATTAATCTCTAATGGCCGGCCACATCAAGAGGAAATAAATTAGACAAGTTTTAATCAACAAATTAAAACTTCCTAATTTGTTTCCGAAAATTTTAAAAATAAAATTTCTCTTTAAAAATCTCTTCATGGTTGATAAAAAGAAATTTCTATAATTTTAATTTTATCAACATGTGGATAATTTTAAAGAGAAAATAAAATATCTCACCAATCTACAAATAAGGAAAGAGATTTAATCTCTTTCTTTAATCTTTTACAAGAGAGATATTTTAATTTTAATTCTCTTTAATAAATTATTTCTTCCACATAATAAAAATTAAAATTAAAATCCCTTTTTAATTTAATTTGGCCGGCCCCCACTAGCTTGGGTTCAAACTAGGGTCGGCCACCCAATTTTATACCTAGGCCGGCCCTAGCTTGATTCCCAAGCTAGCTTGGCCGGCCCCCTTTAGGTGGGTATAGAAGGTGGGTATAGTACTCTATAAATAAGAGGCTACGATAGGGACCGAGAGGAGGAATTGGTTTTGGTCTCCCGATAAAATTAAGCATCCCGTGTTCGCCCCGAACACACAACTTAATTTTATCAATAATAATTCATTCCGCTAGAGAACTATTATTGAACTACCGCACCAATCCCAAATTACATTTTTGGGCTCCTTCTTATTATGAGTGTGTTAGTCTCCCTGTGTTTAAGATAACAAATGTCCACTAATTAAGTAAGTTACTGACAACTCACTTAATTAATATCTAGCTCCAAGAGTAGTACCACTCAACTTCATCGTCGTTAAGTCCACCTGCAGGGTTTAACATGACAATCCTTATGAGCTCCTCTTGGGGACATTCTCAACCTAGTATCTCTAGGATACGCTTCCTTCTATAATCAACAACACACACTATAAGTGATACCATTTCCCAACTTATCGGGCTTATTGATTCATCGAACTAAATCTCACCCATTGATAAATTAAAGAAATAAATATCAAATATATGTGCTTGTTATTATATCAGGATTAAGAGCACACACTTCCATAATAACCGAGGTCTTTGTTTCTTTATAAAATCAGTATAAAAGAAACGACCTCAAATGGTCCTACTCAATACACTCTAAGTGTACTAGTGTAATTATACAGTCAAGATAAACTGATACCTAATTACACTACGACCTTCTAATGGTTTGTTCCTTTCCATTTTGGTCGTGAGCTACTGTTTATAATTTATAAGGTACTGATAACATGATCCTCTGTGTGTGACACCACACACCATGTTATCTACAATATAAATTAATTGAACAACTACATTTATCACAAATGTAGACATTTGACCAATGTGATTCTTATTTATAGATAAATGTTTATACCAAAAGCTAGGCTTTTAGTATACACTCTAACACCCCCCTCTATCGAACGATCACGGTCCTACACGTACTCTTAATCCCGATATAATAACAAGCACATATATTTAGTATTTATTTCTTTAATTTATCAATGAGTGAGATTTATTCGTTAAATCAATAGGCCCAATAAATTGAAAAATAATATTATTTATATGATGTGTTGTTGATTATAGAAGGAAACTGTGTCCTAGTTATCTAGGTTGATGATGTCCCCTTGAGGAGCTCATAAGAATTATCATGTAAACCCTGCAGGTGGGCTTAATCCGACATGATGATAAGGTTGAGTGGTAGTACTCTTGGAGCTAGATATTAATTAAGTGAGTTGTCAGTAACTTATTTAATTAATAGGCATTCGATCGATATCTTAAACACAGGGAGACTAACACACTCATGATAAAAAGGAGCTCATAATGTAATATGAGATTGGTGTAGTAGTTCAATAATAACCCTTTAGTGAATGAGTTATTAATGATGAACTTGAATTGGGTGTTCGGGATGAACACAAGAAACTCAAGCTCATCGGGAGACCAAAACCAATTCCTCCTCTCGATCCCTATTGTAGCCTCTATAAAGCCTTATATCCACCAAGTCTACTTTTTACCTAAGTAATGGGTCGGACACATCCTTGCTTAGTGCAAGGGGCCGGCCAAGCATTAGCTTGGAGCCCAAGAAGTGACTGGCCAAAGCATGGCTCAGTGCCCAAGCTAGGGGTCGACCACTAGGATTAAAAGGGGATTTTATTTTTATTAAAATCTTTCCTTTTATAGTCATCCACATGGATTTAAAAGAGTGTTTTAAAATTTAAAATCTTTCCTTTTATAGCTATTTACAAAGGATTAAAAAGAGATATTTTAATTTTGTTAAAATCTTTCCTTATTTGTAGTGTTTAAAGAGATATTTTAATTTTGATAAAACTTTCCTTTTTTGTAACCATGATTTAAAAGAAAAGTTTTAATTTTAATCTTTTTTTTATAATCATCTACAATGTTTAAAAGAGAGAGAGATTAATTTTAAAACTTTCCTTTTATAACCATCACAATAGGAAATTTAAAAAAGAGAGAGATTTTAATTGTTATTAAAATTTCCTTTTTTGTCATGAGCCAGGATTATAAAAGAGAGGTAGATGATGCCTTATGGGGTAACACAACCTAAGTCTCCTCTTCTATTCCTTGGTGGTCGGCTCCTTTTTCTCCCTTTCTCCCTTGAGGCCGGCAGCACCTTTCCTCATCTTTGGTGGCCGGTTGTTTGGTGGAAAAGAAGAAGAAGGAGGCCTCTTTAATTTGTTTTCTTCCTTAGGGCCGGCGGCACATCAAGTGACATCTTCTTGTGGTCGGTTTCTTGGAGAGGAAGAAGAAGAGAAGGAAGTTTCCTATTTTGGTTTCCCTTGGTGGCCGAATTTCTTGGAGGAGAAGTTGTTTGGGTGGATTTCATCTTGATAGATCGTCGCCCACACGACGCCCAAGAGAATGAGAGGAATACAACAGAAGATCACGAGGTCTTAAGTTACAAAGAAAGATATAACTAATTAATTGTTTCCGCTTCAAATTAATTAGTTTGTGTTCTTTATATGGATCCTGAAATACCAACACAAGAGGCTAGCGATTTCGTGTTTCAGTTTTGTGTTTCGATTTAGTATTTAGATCTTGTGCTTTTATTGAGATCTTTGTAGTTAAACCTAGGGTTAGTGTAAGAACTTTGAATATCCAATTTCTTTGAAAGGCTTTTTCTAGGAAGTGGTGGATGATCTCATACCCAAGAAGGTCGAGTGTCTCGCCATGTTTAACCAGCAAGTCAATCCTTCAAATAGATATTTAATTAACTTTTGTAACATGGGATGAACTTGGATTAATAATGTTAAGTATCGTTTGTAATCTAAGTTTTAACTACTGAAGAACACATGAGTTAAACTTAAAGTAAAAAATGTTAAGTTCTATTTCCAATTCAAGTTTAACTCATGAAAAACACATAGGTTATTAAGAAAGTTCTGTGCATGTGCAAATTTTTGTACAGGAGAAGCAGAACGGAATTCCGAGTAGCATCTAACAATAAGAATAATCAACGGGGTGAGTTCAAGAACTCGGCGGATACCAGATAAACATGTTTAATAAGATATGACTAGCAGTAATCATCATGTGGTACAGTTTTTTGAACAAAAGTAGGAAATGCAAACTGAAAAGACTGAAGAAAACTGTACTCACCAGGACCTCCTATCGGAATATAAGGGTCATCGGAGCAGATACAAAATGTCACCTATATGCATGTCAAACATATGCAACCTACCCAAATGCAGCATCCAAAATGCAGCAATCACAGACAATAAATGCAATCTATGTATATGGTGCAAACATGACATGTGTCACCCCTGACTCCAGTCATCCATCTCACACGCGATGGTGAGACCGAGTGGGTAGGGCTATGACAACTGTGCACTCTGCCATAACTACTACTGAGTGATCTAGTAGACAAGATACTGTCGGAGTACACCTATCCTCCTACCCCAAACATAGTAGGAGAGCTTAAGCACTCATCTCCCTGTATCATAGGGGAGGGAACCCTGCCCACTACACGCTGCAGTTATCGCTACCCAGGAGCGGACTAACGGAGCTCTAACAGAGCAAACTGCACACTCTGCCTGATGTACCACTAACTCATGAGCGGTTGTGTGTGCAGACCTTGTAACTGATGATGCACTCAACAATAATGGAGTTGTCCATTGATAGCATGCGATCGTGCAAGATGGTACATGACACTAAACATGTAGATACATATCGTATACCCTCCATATAAAATGCACTAAAAGGAAATAAATCATATGGTTGTCTAGGTATCAACAACCTAATTACACAAATCAGATATGATGAACAACAAGACTACTACATAGTTGGAAATGTAAATCACTATTTCTTGGAACAGGGATACACATGGCGGCAATCAAAGAAAATATAAGAAGGAATGCATAACAGATAGGAATATAGGCAGACAACAGGAACTAGATAGTGACATATCAAACAGATGCAAACATAATCATTATCACTATAAATAAACTATTATGCATATCTAACATGACTATATCAAGAGATAAGTCAGAAGTACCCGCCTCAAAAAGAAGATCGTATCAATCAATCCGTCGTCGTGACGTTCGACTCGAATCAGAGTCCTACATCAATCAATACATATATTTTATT
Organism: Zingiber officinale; assembly: GCF_018446385.1. Classification (NCBI taxonomy): domain Eukaryota; kingdom Viridiplantae; phylum Streptophyta; class Magnoliopsida; order Zingiberales; family Zingiberaceae; genus Zingiber; species Zingiber officinale. Next base: position 1,670,623 of record NC_056002.1, on the reverse strand, counting down.
TAGCTAAATTCCTATGAATTAAACAGCTAAATAAAATACTCAAACCTAATTAGAGACAATCCTAATCGATTATAGATATTAACCCTAACTATTCCACTATTCAATTAGATTAAAATCTATACAAAATCAACCTAAACTTATATAAGTTTAGATTCATTCCTAACTTTTCCTAGCTTCAAATCTGAGTGCGCTACAACAAAAGAAACAATTTCTCTACAATCTACAAATAAATCCATGATCTACAGAAAAGATCCAATTCTCTACACTTTACCTCAAGCTCACAGCCACTTCACTGCTAGGGTGTTTGCTACCGGAAAGGAGTAACTGCTGGAAGTAGACGAAGTTGTTGTCCACCAACCAAAGATCCTAAATTAGCAATCACACCTCCAAACCAAGTACCCAAACCAACTATAAGCTAGACAACCTACCCTCAATCGGTCTTCGTCAATGAAACGGAGCTGCACAGGAGAGACGAAGACCAACTTGATCTGGCCAATTGACAACACATTGTTACCCGTGAAGCCATAGAGAGGTGTCGTCATTGGCAGAAACTCACTTCAGTCAATTTGCAATTGGTCGAATGCCTTCTTGTATATGATATTTACAGAGCTCCCTGTATCAATAAAAGTATATGGACTGTATAATTAGCGATTACCGCTCTGATGATTAATGCATCGCCGTAGGCACCTCCACCCCTCTAAATCTTTAGAACCGAAGATGATTTAGGGTCCTTCAGCTTTCTTTTTGTTGCAACCAACAGCGTGGATCTCGAGTCGCCGAGCGTAGGATTTCCTGGCTCGATTAGAGTCTTCGTCGGTCGGTCCTCCAGCAATCATTCCTATCTCTCTCCGAGCGGCGTTATTCTGGTTCTCTTCATCTCGCGCCGATGGTCGCATCTTCTTGATTGAGTCTCGGGGAGAGCCCAGGTTGTTTTGACGACGAGGCTCAGCCGTCCACCTTTTGCCCCTCCTTCACCTTGCAAATCGACTTCAGTGCCGCCAATCAGGTGGTAGTGATCGGCGGCGGGACCCATGGGACCTAGTTGCCAAGTCGTAGCAGTCTCGGGTGTTATGCGTCGCCGACAGGTGGAAGGTGCAATACCTCGACGTCAGTTTGTTCCTTTTGGACGAGCGGCTGTCATATGTTGCACAGCATGTGCTCTGGTCTCCTATTGCAGCGGGGCGGCTGCTCGCGGCCCCTTAGGGAGTTGGTGGCTGGTCGTTCAGATACTGCTGCTGGTTCAGCGGGCGTTTCCTTTTTTCCTAGCCGCCTAGGCCTCTTCAACATTAATGTATTTATTGGTCTTCCTTTGTAAGTGGCCGAAGTCCCTGGGTGGTTTTCGGATTAGCTATCGGAAGAATTCTCCCTCGGCGAGCCCTTGGGTAAAGACGTTCACCAATACATCCGAACAGACTGCTAGAATACCCATCGTCACTTGATTGAAGCGCTGGATATAGGCCCTCAATGCTTCTCTGGGCTCTTGCTTGAGTGAGAACAAGTTCATGCTCGTCTTCTGGTGGTGACGCCTACTGGCAAAATGATGTAGGAAGGCCGCTCGGAAGTCTCTAAAGCTATGGATCGATCCGTCCGGTAATCTTTTGAACTAACGTTGTGTCGATCCGGAGATAGTTGTGAGGAAGACCCGGCATTTTACTCCGTCGGTGTACTGATGAAGTATGGCCGCATTATCGAACTTGGCTAAGTGATCGTCCGGGTCGGTTGTTCCATTATACTCCCCGATCGCCACTAGGTTGTAATGCTTCAGCAAAGGGTCGTCCAAAATCCATTGCAAGAACTCTTAATTGACCCGCTCGGGCGAGTTGCTTCTTCTCGGCGCTTTCCCCTTCCGTGCATCCCGGACGGGTGTCTTATCCGAGGAAGATCCCCTGTATCTATCCGCTCGGACCTTCTCTTCTGGTGGAGTCCAGATCGGCACTCGATTTGGCACATGGGGAACCTCTCTATAGGTGTCGATTGGCTTCTTATTCCATTCCCGAGCGGAAACTTGTTCCACTCGATCTCCTTGCTCAACATGGCGACCCACCGCTGAGGCAGCAGGCTTGTACACTTGGCGCTCATATAACATCTGTTGGCATTCGGTCTGCTCCCGATGTTGCTCTTTCACTATCTTTTCTGCTAGGGCTTGTATCAGCATATCAAGTTCTTCTTGCACCAGCGCCATTGTTGTGAATCATCCCGCATCTTCCATCTTCTTGTTCGGATACAGGTGACGTTCCCACAGATGGTGCCAAAATGATCCTATCCGAAATCGAGAAATTGTAAAGCTGGGGATGACGTGGCTCATTGACTGGTAGAAGACCTCGATCCTTTCTCCTAGCTCTCTGCAGAACAAAACTAAACTAAGGAAGGGGTCCCTGACGTTGGCCCTCCGATGCTCAAGTTAAAAAACAGAAGTGGGAAGAGAGAAAGTAGTGCAGAATGATAATAATCTTGTCCTCAAAATGTGAAACTTGCTTTTCTTTTATACCTTTCCTTGTGACCCTCCGTCTTCCTCTGTTTAATGACATTATTTACCTAATAGAGGGCATCTTTGTTTTGACTTCTCTACACTATCATCTTTGTTTTGACTTCTCTACATTCACTGATGGAGTATTTTCCTTTGCTTTGGCTTCATTTAATGACGGAGTGTTCTATTTGATTTCCTTTTCCTCTTTCTGCTCCAGGCCATGCGTTGTGCCGGGCTAGTGTCTCGGTCGGCCCTCTCCGAGCCGAGCGGGTGTCTAGTCAACCTTCTCTGAGCCGATTAGACCTGAGAGAGCAGATGTCCCGGTTATATCAGAGCGGCCTGCGTATATCCGAGCGGCCGATTGGTCAGCCTTCACTCAGATTCTACGGATAAGCCTCTCGCCTTGGCGTTGATCGTCTTGACTTTGACCTGTATCGTAACAATTGATCCAGGCCACGAGAGTGCCATGTGGGCCCCTCCTTATTGTCGCATCATCAACTTTTTGTTCTAAAACGGTGGAGATTTGAGATTACGCCCCTGATGGTCAACATTTGCAAAAGAATAAGCCGTTGAGGAGGAGTGATGATTAGGTGGTTTTGGATTAGTTATTTAAAAAATTGTAATCCCAATTCGAATTCAATTTGAAAATTTTAAATCCTAATTTGAATCCAAATAACTCAAATAATCCATCCAATCCGAAAAAATATTTATTATTATCTTTCTATAATTTTTATTTTTATTTTTATTTCAATATTTCATATTATAATAATTCTCTTATTTATATAAATAAAATATCTTAATTTTTAAAATAAAATTTAATTTAATCCTAAAACATTCATATAAAATTTATAAATACTAAATTTAAGACAATCCAATCCAACCCTTGATCCAAAACTAAACCCGAAAACCTTGAACTCAGACTTAAAAACCTCAATTTTAATCTGATTTTTTTTTATCGATTAGGATTAAATTGGCAGATATAATTTATTGTTAATGCCTTTATCATAGTCAATATTTTCACTTTTGTTATATATTATTTCTACCATTTATTATTTATAAAAAACTGTCTCTAACCATCATGATTACGTTACTTTTGATTTATTTTTTATTTTTTATTTTTTATTTTAATAAATAAATTTGAAAATGTAGTCACGTGATACGGCATCACTTCACGTTCCGCCACGTGCACAAAATCATATTTAGTCGTAGTTATCATTATCATGACTGATTAAGTCTACCGCAATTCTCAAACGATGAGTTGGCATCGACATTTTGTTACGTTTTCATTTAATCTGTCGATGGCTCATCCGTCTACGACTTTGAGAGTCTCAACCGGTCCACATCCACGGTCTATTTCGGAATCGGATTGCCACTTGTATTTTTCGAACCCAAAATTCAACGGGCATCGCAATCGACCCGGTTCGACAGTGGAATTTTGACGTTTTTTCAAGCCTATGAACCGGTTGGTTGCATGTCAATTTTTGTTGAAATAATGGCTCCGATTCAGCTGTCCGTCGGGATGGTAATTTCATACGAATTCGAAGAATAATCTGAACTCCGATCCAAATAAAAAAATAATATGTAAAAAAATTATATTTAATTATAATAAATGAATATTTAGATATGGATATTTTTAAATATGGATATAAAGAGATATTGTAAAATTTTACTCCTATCCTACTTGATATGTTTGGTATATATGTCTCATTTTATATTGGAAAAGAAAAAAAATTTAACTCATTTTAAGTAAAAAAAATTTAATTTATCTCTTTATCCTATCGTTAACACATATTTCATCTATTTTTCTACAAGAAATATTCATCACCCCATAATCTAGACACTTGTCCACTTTCGATTATCTCTGAACAACCTCTGACCATTCTCTCTGATCCAAATATAAGAACAATAAACTCAGATAAGGATCATAATTAATTAGTTACATTTCAATTATAATTACTAATGATCCATTTTTTTTATTTTTTTTTAACCAGAGACCGGTCTTTAAATTTTAGAATTATAAATGCATTAATAATAATTTTAATATTATTATAACACTTTTGATTAAAGTTGAATATTTTTTAATATATGATAACCTTGTGACTTAAATAAGAAAAACGTCATTTCTATTGTTTAATCGAACTAAATAAACTAGTAAGGGGATTTTTTTAAAGAAAAACTAATAATAAACAAAAAAATTGCATGCGAGCGCACAATAATGATATCAGCACATGCAAAGCATGACGCCACTCCACGCGTTGTCGCGTTTCGAGTGTTGCTGTTCGTGTTTCGGAGGAAAAATCGAAAATAAGTTTAGAATAATTCATTATAATTTAGTAACCAACAATATGAGCCGAGAAATTAAGATTAAGGAAGTCGAACTAAATTCTGTTACATCAACAGCAACGTTAATAGTATAATCGTTATAATTGTATAAACTAATCGGAGATAAAACGGTAGCGATTGAGAAATTAGTACTTCACCCGTGCCACATCGGCGAGCGTCCGTGCCCCGCCGTCTTCGCCGCCTGCTTTCGCTGCCGGAACACCTTCATCGGGCTGGGAAAGTGCCACCTCCGCCCCGATTTCCTCTTCGCCTCCTCTTCTCGCACGCCCCCTCCGCTCATCGACGAACGCCCCGCAGCCACCGTCCTGGATCGGAACAGCCCTAGCGGCGGAATGACCTTCTTGCCCTCCCCCGCCGACCTCGAGAATGGCCAGAAGAAGGCCCAGCCCCTTCTCCCGCCCCTTTCCGTCGAGGAAGGCGACGGATCGTCGCACGCGGCAGGAGCGGCGGCCACCGATCGCGACCGAACGAGAGGGATCCCGACCGAACGCGACCGCCGGAAGGCCGGCTCGCTGGCGATGAGCCGGGAGACGGTCCCTACCGGTCCTAAACCGGCTTCATCGCCGGAAATCCATCGGCATGATCTGGAGGATCCGGAAGAGGAGGAGCGGGAGGAGGAAGGCGAGGCGAAGCAGCCGCAGGGGCGGAGGCCCGCACAGTGGGGACAGAGGCGGAGAAGGCGATCGCGGAGGCAAGATGCGCAGACTCCTCCGGGAGACTGCATCGGGTGTTTCCAGCACCTCCACCCGGTCTCCTCCTCCACCACCACCACCGCCTTCTCCTTCATATCGACCTCCTCCGCCGCCTTCCCCTTCTCAGCCGGTGCGATCGTTAACGCCTCCATCCCAACATCCTCATCTTCCCTCCACCATGGAAAAGCCACAGCCGGAACAGATCCCCCACCGCCTCTCATCCTTCCTCCGATCCGCTGCCAGATCCAGTTCCTCACTCCGTCACTCGACGGCTTTGTTTCTGGTAAGCGCGCAGTTGGACCAGTATTCATAAACGGCGTAGGTGGACTATTTACATAAACACCATATTCATTACTACTATTCACAGTTATGCCACCGTCTTCATCAGCCGTCCATCAACTGGCGGAGGTGGCAGGGTCGTGCAGAACTCCCGCCACTCCGCGTTCTTAGGACCCGGCTGGAGGGCGCGATCCAGCGATGGCCCACCAAATGGACGGTACAGATTCAATAACATGACGGGTACGAGAGCGTACGAGACGCGGAGGTTGTTGGCGTACGTTGCTGTCCACGTATTGCTCGCCAATTGTCTACCGCACATCATCGACGAGTCCAGATTCTGGTTAAAAAATAACGATTAGAAATGGACCCTTAGAATTATAGTCGGATTATAATCATAATTTGATCACATTTCTACTCAAGATATAATTTAGAACGAGACAGACGACTTCGTAAGGACGCAACTTGCTAACCCTTGTCAACGCGTTGAATCGATGAACCGAATCTGCAGTAGTGGTTGGAGAAATTATGCCGGGCCACGATTATAAAGCTGATCATCGATAATATAATCTAAACACAAGAGTTACAAGCTTCACCTCTCTTTCTCAAATAATAAATTAAATATCTCTATGCACTAAAATTTCCAAATTCCACAACCCCTTTTAAGGTCAACGTAATTAGCTGCGAATTAATATAATGCAAATTTGATCTGCAAATGTGATCTAGTCCAAGACGTACAACTTGAACCAGTAAAAGAAAAGGCACCGAGCGTGTTCCTTAATTAACCCCATTTATTGCCTTTTGACCAGTATTAAAACCTCATTTAGTTTAGTCAATTTGCAGAACCTCTTTTGACTAGCTAAAAATGTCTAATCCATTTTAAACAATTGCATAACTAAATTGACAGATATTATTATTATTATTATTATTATTTATTGAACGAATTAATTAATTATGTCGTTAGTTGCTGGCCAAATCTTTGCATCATGTTCTATTATTAACTGTCTTGAGGATTATTTAACAACTTTTTATTAAACAAATGACACCATATGTCAGAATAATTACACGTTTTGGGCATCAAATGTGTTGGCGCACGTGGATGTCATGTGACGCGATTGGGAATTGGAAGCAGTGAGCCAGCAACGTAATTGCCATCAATTCAGTATGCCTTTAAAAACATGTTTATTTTTTTATTAAAAAAAAGCTAAAGTCTTTTCAGTAATATAGGAGAGTTTTTTTTAATTATTTTATAAAATCTTATTGCCTTTATTTCAGTACGTAAAACGACAAGACGATGCCCTTTTTTTCCACGATCCAAAGTAAATACGAAATCTTCAAAGCGACGAGTCGATATGACAGGGAGTTGACAATTGACATAAAGGACGTCTCAAGAATATTAATATTGCTTGAATAAATATTTGGGGAAAAAAAAAAAGAAAGTACGTTCGATTGAGAAGTAATCAAAATAATTGCAACTGACCACCACTGATAAATTTCTTTTCCGTTCTAAAAATAAAATAAAATCTCTCCCAATCAGCTGCCGCAGTCGGTTTCATCGGCTTCTGGCTCGATGGAGGAGCCGGCGGAAAAGGTCAAGGAGGAAGGCCGTCCTAGTGCAGTCGCTCGCCTGGCAGGTGGAGCTTGAGTGTGGCGAGATAGCTCTCGGCGAGGCAAAAAAGATGTCTATGATCAGGCATAGATCCAAAGATTTTAAATTTGGAAATCTGCAAACTATGTGACGAGTATCATGAGATTAAATATACACATTTATTTTTTGAGCCAGAGCGGATTCTAAGAAAATAATCGAATGACTTCCGCTTACAAGCTAGACAACTTCTAGATTTCATCATTTGGGTTATAAATAAGTGAGTCTAAGTTTTGAGGTGTTCAAACTTATTTGATAAGGTAATCTAGCTGAGCTTAAAATGAACCTATCATTTGAAATGATAATTCAAGTTTATCTTAGTTTATTTTTTATGAGCTTAAGTTTGTTTGAATCTTGATTTAAGTTTGGTTCATTTATATGTTATCGAGCTCTCAATTTAAGCTTAGCTTGAGCTTGATTCGAACTTTGTCCATTTAAATGTTTTCAAGTTTCAATTCAAGTTTGTTTGATTGTTTGAAACTTTTACTTAAACATCGAGCTCATTCGTACTTTGGATATCCGTATTCTTAATACCTCCAAGGTAGTTTTGATGTGATCAACCAAGTCATGTTAGGTCCTATTGTGGTTTAACCCTTGTGTCTGAGCGTGCAGAAATTTAGGAGCATAGAAAGTCAAGTGAAAGATTCAGCTAACGAGCACTACAAAAAATACAATTTTCTAGGGCAAATTTTGGGACGAATTTATAAAAAAATATTCGTTGCAAAATTTTTTAGGACGAATTCTACGACGTAAAAATTTTCGTCCTGAACCTCTTGTTGCCAACTTTTGGAAAGAATATTTTTTTGTTGCAAATTTGGTAACGAATTTCGGGACGAAATTGACAACAAATAATATTTTCGTCCACAAATTCGTCGCCAAATTTGCAACAAAAACTCTAGTCGTCGCAATATTGTATACAATTTTGGAACGAATATTTCTTTTGTTGCAAACTTAGCAACGAATTTCGGGACGAATTTGGTGACAAATTATTTTTTTTTTGTTAAGTCTATTCCTAATTTGGCGATAAAATTTGGCAACGAATTAGATTTTTGTTGCCAAATTCGTCGCTAATTTTCATCAAACTTTTACAATGAATATTATTCTTTTTGCAAAATTCGCGACGAATTTGACAACGAAAAGACTAATTTAATTTGCAACAGATTAATTTTTGTCCCATATTTTGTCCTAAATTCTGGGATGAATCAAAGTACTCGTCCCAAAATCTGGGATGAATCTGTTGATTCGTCCGAGAATCTGGGACGAATCTGTGTATTCGTCCCATATTCTGCGATGAAATTCGGAATGAAAATGATTTTGTTGTGAAATTATCGATGTACAGTATTTACAATAAGTTGGCGACAAATTATTTTCGTTACCAAATTCGTCCATAAACTAAAAAAAAATTCCAAAAACAATTTATTTCTACAATTCAATCAATACATAAAAATTTTTAATATTATCATACAACAAATTGGAATAACACAATATATACATTCAACATATCCTAATTACTATTATCACATCCTATTTCGCATACATCTATTAATAATTGAAATCAAATCATAATACAACAAATTCAAAGGTCTCAACAAGTTATACAAGATCTTTCTTTTTCAAGCTACTCTAAAATATTATACAAGTTCCATACTCTAAAAGTTATACTGTTGGACCCCGTGGGTGTTTTGATGTGATCAACCAAGTTGGTTAGATCTTGCTTTGTTTTTGATCCCTGTGTCTGAGTGTGCAGGAGCTTAGGAGTGCAGGAAGTTGAGCGGAAGACGCAGCTAGCGAGAAGGACGGCACGGGAAGGGAGCCGACAGGCTCGGTGCGTCCGAAGGACGAGAGAGCTGCGGAAGAGTACACCGGTGGGCGAGAAAAACGTGTGCGGCGTTCAAGGGACGTTAAGCCGGGACGGAAGCCTGCTCAAGGAGAAGGCGAGGAATTGGGTTCGGACGAGCCCTATTCCGGTTGGCCGGAATCACCCAAAAGAACGGAGCTTCGGAAGTTGAAGCAAAGAAGTAACTGAGCTGGTCAAGACTGCTCAAGGCGCCTTCATCATAGTCAAAACTGACCGTTTGCGCTGCGGATAAAGTTTTATCCACCCACTCAATGGAGGCGCCTTGGACCTCAGTTGGATGCGCCCTGGACCGCTGAGATAGAATTTCCAGAGGCTATTTAAAGGACCCTGGAACTAGGAATTAGTAATCAATTTGTTCAATCAACTCTATAAGCAATTCCTAGCAGATAGTGAGCTTTCTAAGTGTAAAAAGGCTTCTCCGTCTACAGCAAAGAAGACTTTCTTAGTGTGCACTTTTCATCTCCCTGGATTAACAACCTTCTTGGCTGTAACCAGGTTAACTCCTGAGTCTCTGGTTTATTTCTATTTCCTTTTTATTTTATTCTTATTATAGTTGCTTTTATTTTGAGTTGAAAATTTTGAGAAGGGTATACTTTATTTTTTCAAGTAATTCACCACCCTCTTGTCGGCCTCCGCTGCACCTACATATACAAGTCCAAAAATCCAAGTAGTTAAACAAGGATTTAAATTTTAAAAAAAACTAAGATACAACTCATCTTCTTTGTCTGCAAAAGCTTTCGTCCCTATCAAATCTTCTTTTCTTACATAAAAATAAACAAATAAATCAGATCTTTGTAATTGTTTGTTTGCTTTAGCCAAAATGGTTAATCTTGAGATTTTCGATCCACCGCTAGCTAGTTTATCTAGAGAGCATGTATTCCTCCTTGCTCCACCTCTTTTTAGTCCCCAGTATAATGAAGCAAACTGATTCTATCAAATTTAGGGTTAGAAATCTGAAAAAAGTGTTCATCAATTCATATTGAAGCTCCATATTAAGAAAGAATGATGTCTATTCTGAGAAAAGTCTAAGCTTGTTTTTAAATCTAATCAATCATATAATATCAGTTTAATTTGTTCATGTTGTTTTAAAAGTGAAGTAATGTATTACATTTCAAACACCTGCACAATATCAACATGCATCATATTCTACTATATTTTCTTGGTTGCGACTGATATAAGTTCAAAAATTCAACATGAACACCTTATCTTATTTCCATTCATATACTTAACTTGACTAGATGCAAAATTCAAAAATTACCTCAAGCCAGTGATAAACTCATCAGTTAAACCCCGACGATCAAGCAAATTTTTGTTATACATCCAACTTCTTTCATGCTGCATTTTACCTGTATTGATATATTTAAATACTATTAAAAATTACTACATATAAATCTTACCAATGAAGATAAATTAACAAAGAGCACCTTACCAAAATAAATGAACACACACATATATTGTCACGCCCCCAGAAGAGTCCATGTCCGAGAAAATTTCGGCAGCATCTCCCCTGTACGGCGGACAATAAAAAATTTTCTACAAGCACTAAATACTCAGCCACAGGCGGCTGGAATCATAACAATAATAAAAATCAATCACCACGCAGTTTATATATATATTCAGCATCTGGCTGACACAACCACGCAGTAATAATACTCTGACTCAAAAACCACCCTACTCAACTACACTCGTAAAGCTCAAAACTGACGAACTCACCTCTTCTGCCATATAGGCAGGCATGTAGTAGAATAAAAACCAAATCCAAATCCATCGATATAATAAAATCTATATCATGTCCATAAGCAAATAAATCCAGAACATAACGAGTTCAAACAGTCTAGAACAGAAAGAAACCAAAGAAAACCAAACATATCCTGGAGGTCTGTAGGACCAGCACTACGTGCAGTGAGGACTAGCGACTGGAACTCCCTCCTGACAGCATCAACCTGAAAATATCAACAATGGAGGTGGGGTGAGTCCAACACTCAGCAGGTACAGTTGATATGCAAAGTAAAGAAACAACACCTAGCACTAATCATGCGTACAGTCTCCTAATGTAAGAAAGATAAATGCATACTGAAATAACAGGAGAATACTGTACTAACCAGGTCCTAGGTATAAGGTCAAGCAGTCAGAGAGATAAGGAAATCCTGTATGCATGTCAAACATAGGTATCCAAACAATATGCAACATATAAATGCAGCAAACACAAACACAAGCAATAAATGCATCATGCATATGATGCCAATGATGCGTCCTGGTCACCCCTGACGCCAGTCGATCATCTCATACAAAAGTGAGGCCGAGTGGGTAGGGCTGTGACAACCGTGCACTCTGTCGTCACTACTCCTGATGAGTGACCGAGTGGACGGGATGCTGTCGGAGTACACCTATCCTCCTACCCCAAATCATAGATGGGGGAGCGCAATGCTCTCAACTCCCGGTACTCAAAGACGGGGAGGAATCCCTGCCGGATAACACGTTGTGTCACACTACCCATGAGCGGACCAACGGTGCCTAACAGAGTCCCTGCTGCAACACACTCAACCTGAATCGACCACTAACCCATGAGTGGTGGTGTGTGCAGATCCATGTAACTGGCGATGTGCTCAACAATAATGGAGCGGACTATCGCACAGCATGCAATCATGCAAATGGTGCATGGCACTAACCACAAGAATATCCTGACCTAATCCACATATATATAAAAATGCATCAAAGGTCAACGAATCCAAAACAATCCAAAGGTATACAGAAGGTATAAAACCTAGGTCCTGAACATGGTGAAACATGGTATATCACTACCCCTATAAGCATGTATAAACAGGTAAAATATACCTGAGATGCAAAACCAATCAATCAATCAAGCATGTAAGATTTGGGTAGTGATTAATCGAAACAGATAAGAAACACAATTAATACAACATGTTAATTTAATTACTAAGCATATCAAATGACATAAGTCAAAAGTACCCGCCTCCGAAAATAGAAAGGTCCAATCTGACTCCGAGATACTCGTCTCGCGTCAAAGTCCTGTGTTAAATCCCACAGTTTAACTAATTTAATTATAAACAAATAGATAAACTAATTTCTAATTCACTGACCAGTTAGGGTTAGTTTCATTAACCCCAACTACACCGCTATACAACTTCTAAACCTAAATCAATAATTATTGCTAACACAACTAGCAATAATCTAACACAAAGATCAAAACCATAAACCTTACCTCAATTCAACCGCTGCTGGAAGTCACAAAGTTGTTACCCAATTAGGATTGTTTACAGCCAGCAAAGATAAATTGCTGCTGGAACAAAACGAACAAACCAAAACAGTAATTAATCCACATTCTTAAACATACAGAATTTCCAACCAAGCTACACCTTACCTCAATCCTCACAGCAGGAAGGTTGCTGCTGGAAATTGCTAGCTGAAAATACCTACTGTCGCAAATTCTTGGCCGGAGCTACACTGATTCTACAACCACAGACATCCACCCGATGAGCACAACATCCTGTACCAAATCTGAAATCCAAATCCAATAAACCTTACTTACCCGATACCTTCTTGTTTTCTCTCTGCCGGCGGCTAGTGGTGAAGCAGGAAGATCCGATGGTGAGGCATAGGTCACGGTGAAGCCACAAGAGCTTGGAGTTTTGCCTTTGGTTGAAGACCAACTCGCTAGAGCGGCGGTGAACCAAGTCTAGGGCATGACTCGATACTGCTCGCTCTCGGCAGTGGCACACAGAGGAAGAACTAGGCTCGGCGGTGGACACACTGTTCCATCGGCTGTGGGTGACAACGGCGGCGCAAGATCACAGGGGAGGTCGGCGGCGGATCTAGGGCACGGCTGGCGCAAGAGTCGCCGGCGCTTGGGAGAAGATAAGAAGAGAAGAAGATGTGGCTGGCGATGGGAGATCGGCGCGGCACGCGCGGGGAGAGAAGAAGGGAAGAGGCAATGGCTTCGGGTTTCGGGGAGGAAGAGGCCGCCGGCCGGCGGTTAGGGCCGGCGTCGGGCGTGAGAGAAGAAGAGGAGAAGGCTCGGGTAGGGAGAAGAGTTTTCGGTGAGGAGAATAAAGAAAAGGAATTTAAAAAGAAAAAGTAAAAAAATCAACTTTTTCTCACTTAAATGGGGTAGCCCGAATAGGCTTTTCTGGGTCCCGTTTTTATCCCCGTCAACTCGTCCGTACGAGCTCCGAAAAATTCCCGAAAAATGTCCAAAAATTCCCTTATTAATATTCGTCATTTTTTCGGTATTTTACATATATAAAATATTAATGGATGAAATTTTGAAAGGAATAATGTCAGTACTAGCGAGAATGCCACGAGGAAGATCTACAAAAGTGCTTTATGATATGAGTGTCTCCAACTACAACGAGCTCATGTCAAATTGAGATATGCACAACCAACATTACAAATTTAGTTAATACCTTAATATAATAAATCAAAAATAAAATTAATTTATATAAGGGTTAAAATAGACATCTACAGTCGTGGCCACCAAGGGCAGCCGCGGCCACCGAGGACAGCCACGGACACCAGGGGCAGCCGCGGCCACCGGTCTGTCGCTGGGGCAGCCACGGACACTGGTTTGCCCCCGGGGGCAATCGCGACCAACGGTCTGCCGCTAGCGGCAACCGCGGCCAGAGGCCAGGCGCACCATCGAGGCTACGCGCTGACAGGGGTGGCCAGGCACGGCCAGGTGCGCCCATGCGCGGCCAGGCGCGGCCACGCGCGACTAAGCGCGGCCACGCGCGACCAGGCGCGGCCACGCGCGACCAGCCGCGGCCACCTGAGGCCACTCATGACCACCCACGGCCACGCGCGGCCATCCGAGGCCACGCGCGGCCACCCGAGGCCACGCGCGGCCACCCGAGGCCACGCGCGGCCACCCGAGGCCACGCGCGGCTAGCCGGGGCCATGCGAGGTCACGAGCGGCAAGACGAGGCCATGCACGGCCAAGCGCGACCACACGTGGCCATGCGCGGTGCCGCGACCAGATGAAGAGGGGAGAGGGATTATGTGCGCCGTCATTGGAGAAGGCTACTGCTGCCGCCGAGAACAAGATCAAATTGAGAAAAGTGATCTGGATGTGGGAGTGAGGAATTTAGGGTTTTTTTAGAAACAAAAAAATTTCGTGGCCATTTTTGTCCCTAATTTTTGCAACGAATCCAAGATTGTCCCAAATTTGGGGACGAATCTTGGATTCGTCCTAGAATTTAGGACGAATCTAATATTCACCCCCAAATCTGGGATGAATTTTGGATTCGTCCCCAAATCTGCGATGAATCCAATATTCGTCCCAGATTTCAAAAATAATATTTTCTTATTTATTTTTTAAATTCTGTGATGAATTCCTAGATTCATCCCAAATTTTGGGACGAATTCCTGGATTCTTCCCAGATTTTAAGACGAATCATGGATTCATCCGAGATTTAGGGACGAATCCAAGATTCGTGTGTGATTCAACACTTGTGAGCTTCCATTTCTAGTTTAGCTTTTCTTTTTGCGCTTTCGCTACTGTAAGAGGCTTCTCCGTCTGAAGGAGATCTTTTTAGTGTGTGATTCATTTTTTCAATTAACAACCTCCTCGGTTGTAATCATGTCAAGTCTGTGAACCTCTTCTTTTAGTTTATTACTTCCAATTTTATGTAAATGTTTAAGTTATAAGTTCGAGAATGATATTTTGTGTTTGTGTTTTTTTAGGGCTATTCAATCCCCCCTTCTAGTCGACCAACGCGGTCTAAGAGTACTAATACGATTGGTGTTAATAAAAAAACCACTTACAGGAAGGCTGGCTAGAGATTACTTATAAAAATACTAGCTCCTTTAAGTTCATAATATATAAGAATAGTCAATGATCCGGCGGTAAGAATGGGGGACCCACAGATGGGGTCCCGTCCGAGCGGAACCAGAGATTACCCAGCCAAAGGTTTGGGTTTCCGACGCCAAAGCAGAAGAACCGGAGCCAAGTGGCCGAGCGGAGGTGTCCGCTCGGCCGTGGACAGAATGGCCGAGCGGAGGTCTCCGCTCGGCCGGAATCGTGGCGAGGGAACAGTGGTTAGCCGAGCGGCCTATTCGCTCGGCTCGGGATATGATATGTCAGCAAAGGCATGATGATTAGACTGTACGCAAGATGACACTATTAAAGGCCCCACCATCACGTCACAGAAAGGTTGATACAGTAGTAGTATGGTCTTATGGATGCCCTTCTGACAGGCCCACACCTAGGCATGGTCGAAAGCAGGTGATCGCTTCGATTGGTGTGCCCAAGCTCCTTCGAGAGGTCTATATAAAGCCTCCATTTCTTCAACCGAAGGTAAACAAGTCTCCATTTTCTCAGCCGCTTTCTTATTCCTTTGCCTGACTTGAGCGTCGGAGGGCCGTCGCCGGGACATCCCCTTCCCGACTTGGTTTTGTTGCAGGTTCACCGGAGCATTCGAGGATACAGCAGGGAGCGCCACATCCCCAGCGTCCATTGACCCAGGTTCGGACAGGATCAATTTGGCGCCGTCTGTGGGAACGCACCTGCATCCGAGCAGAGGCGATGGACGAGGCTGGAAGACTACATACCGTGGCACTCTCACAAGAAGAGTTTGACGCTATAGTCGAGGCGAGGGCAGCCAAGGCAGTGGCGCAGCAAAAGGAGAAAGCACAGGCTGAGCGAGCGCAACAGCAAACAACCTCGGCTTCAGCAGGCCGGGCGGCGCAAGCAGACCGCCCGGAATATGTTTCAACAGGAGGGTTCCCTCACGGGGAGCAAGGATCTTCATCCGATGAGCCTCCCGTTCGGGATCATAGGAAAGGCAAAGCTCCCCAGCGAACGCACCACCCGAGCGGGTTCACCGGCAGTTCTCCGAAGCCATACATCGGGATCCGTTACCAAAATACTATCCACCACCGACGATCGGAGCTTACAATGGGACGATCGACCCCGACGATCACTTGGGGAAGTTCGACAGCATCGCCACCTTGCATCAGTACTCGATGGCGTAAAGTGCCGGGTATTTCTCACCACTCTATCGGAATCGCACATAGGTGGTTTCGGAGGCTGCCGGACGGCTCTATCACTAGTTTCCGAAAGGCATTTCTTCATCACTTTGCGAGCAGCCGACGTTATCAAAGGACAAGCGTCAGCCTGTTCACCATCAAACAAGAACCAAGAGAATCTCTCCGGGCGTATATACAGCGATTTAATCAGGTAGCGATGGACATCCCCACAGCCACCTCGGAGACAATGGTAAACGCCTTCACGCAAGGCCTCGCGGAAGGTGACTTCTTCCGCGCGCTCATTCGCAAACCGCCCAGAGACTACGACCACATGCTACACCGGGCGAATGAGTATATAAATGTGGAAGAGGCGGAGGCTGCCCGACGAAAGGAAACTCATGTCGAACGTCCGGCCCATGCCGAACGGAATCAGCCCGCTGCCCATCAGCCACCAAGAGGACCAAGAGTTGAGGCATCCCAGGCACATCATGTGAAGTCCCCGGTGGTCCAAGAGGTAGCGGCCGAGCGGCCAAAGATGAAGAAAAAGAGGGTATGGACCCCAATGTTTTGCTCTTTCCATAATACTGACTCCCACAACACCCGCGACTGTCGGGGCCTGCCTTCAATCACCCATCCCGTACGACGGGGTGACCCTCGTCGATCGCCTTCACCCGACCGCCGGCAGCGGCATCAAGAGTCTGGTCGGCGAACATATAGAAGATCTCCCGAACAGCGTTTCCCTCCAAGGCATGAAGATCGCTCTCGAAGGTCCAATGAGCGACCTAGGCAGTCCGCTCGGGAGGAGGAGAACAGAAACAACACCTCCCGGGGAGAAATCAATATTATTGCGGGTGGGCCGACCGGAGGAGATTCACACAGGGCGAGAAAGGCAAGCGCCCGGCAGCTCAGAATCCATGAGGTGGGTTGCAGCTAAGAAAAGGCGAGCGGACCCGAGATCAGTTTCGGGCCCAAGGATCTGGAGGGAGTTGAAGTGCCGTATGATGATGCCCTTATCATCAAAGCGGTGATAGCCAACTACACCATCCACCGTATCTTCATTGACACTGGCAGCTCGGTCAACATCATCTTCAGAAAAGGCTTTTGATCAACTACAAATCGATCAAGCCGAGCTGCTGCCCATGACAACCTCCCTCTACGGGTTTACGGGCAATGAGGTTCTTCCGGTCGGACAGGTAAGACTGGCTATCTCCTTAGGGGAAGAACCGCTCCGGAAAACGAGGACAACAAACTTTGTGGTGGTCGACTCCCCTTCATCCTACAACGTGATACTGGGGCGACCGGCGTTAAGCGAATTCCGAGCTGTTGTGTCAACGTTCTATCAGAAGATCAAATTCCCGGTCGAGAACAAAATCGGTGAAGTGCGAGGAGATCAGTTAGCCGCTCGGAAATGCTATGTGGAAATGGTCCGAGCCAAATCCAGCGCCGCGCGAAAGGCTCCACGGATCGAGGTACACGCCATAACCGAGAAACCTCCTGCTTTAATTTATGATGAAAAGGAGGAGGTTCAGATCCATCCGAGCCGATCGGAGGCTACAACCTTTATTGCCGCCGACCTGGAGGACGAACAGAAAGAAGAAGTGGTCAAATGCCTCCAGATGAATCATGACGTCTTCGCCTGGTCGACGCATGAGCTGCCCGGTGTCTCCCCCAGCATAGCCCAACATAAGCTTCACGTCCGGCCGGACGCTCGGCCAGTAAAACAAAGGAGAAGAGATTTCAGCGCCGAGCAGAATATTATCATTCGCGCGGAGGTAGAAAGGCTCTTAGAGGCCGGCCACATACGGGAGGTTCAATTCCCAAGCTGGTTAGCAAATGTGGTGCTCGTCTCCAAGCCGGGCAACAAATGGAGGGTGTGCATCGACTTCAGAGATCTGAACAAAGCTTGCCCGAAGGATTTCTACCATCTGCCCCGAATCGACCAGCTCGTAGATTCTACAGTCGGATGCGAGCTTATATGTATGCTGGACGCCTACCAAGGCTATCATCAAGTGCCGCTCGCCCCGGAGGATTAGGAAAAAGTTAGCTTCGTTACACCGGACGAGACGTATTGCTATACGGTGATGCCGTTCGGACTGAAGAATGCCGGAGCAACATATCAAAGATTGATGAATAGGGTCTTCCGCGAGCAAATCGGGCACAACCTGGAGGTCTATGTAGATGACATCCTCATCAAGTCCTTCCGAGCGGCCACTTTATGCGAAGATATGGAAGAAACCTTCCGTACACTCAGAAAATATGGGGTCAAGCTAAATCCTCATAAGTGTTTGTTCGGCGCCAAAGGAGGACGTTTCTTGGGCTATATTGTGACCGAACGGGGTATTGAAGCTAATCCTAGCAAGGTGAAGACTTTTCAGGACATGCCACCGCCCAGGAACATGAGGGAAGTACAGAGGCTGACCGGTCGGATTACAGCGCTATCACGCTTCATCTCCAGGACTGCCGACCGGAGCCTTCCGTTCTTCAAAGTCCTCCGCAAAGCTACAAAGTTCCAATGGAATGAAGACTGCGATCGGGCCTTTGAAGAACTGAAGACGTACTTAAATTCCCTACCTGTGCTGGCCAAGCCAGCTGTCGGCGAACTATTGCACATTTATTTATCCTCAACCGACCAGGCTGTGGGATCAGCGTTAGTCCGGTCGGGAGGTGAGGAGCAACCTGTATATTTCCTTAGTCATATCTTGAAAGATGTTGAAACCCGCTACACCGGACTCGAGAAGTTGGCCTTTGCTCTGATCCTGGCCGCTCGGAGACTTCGTCCTTATTTCCTGGCGCACACGATTATCGTCAAGACCAATAGCCCGTTGGGACGAGTGCTTTTAAATCCAGAAGCTTCTGGACGACTCATCAAATGGATAACTGAGCTAAGCGAATTTGATATCCAATATCAACCCCGCTCGGCTATCAAGGCGCAAGCCTTAGCCGATTTTGTGACGGAGGTGCAGGACCCGGAACCCGAAGCTGTGTGGAAAGTGTTCGTCGATGGATCGTCCACTAGACACGGGAGCGGTATTGGCATAGTTTTGCTGTCCCCACAAGGAGAGCGGATGCAGCTCTCCGTCCGGCTAGATTACCGAGCGACCAACAACGAAGCAGAATATGAAGCCCTTATTGCTGGATTGCAGGCCGCTCGGCACGTTGGAGCCGTCCGGGTCATCCTTTATTCAGATTCCCAGTTGGCCGCTCAGCAAATCTCGGGGATTTTCGAGATAAATAGTACAAGGCTCAAGCTCTACGTGGAAGATATTGAAAAACTTAAGCTCAACTTTAGGGAGTGATTATTCAGAAGATCCCCCGGACGGAGAATCAAGTGGCGGATGAATTGGCCAAGCTGGCAAGCGCGTTATCCCCGGTCGGCTCTCAGAAGCCGATCGAGCAAGTATCTTTAGTAGCACATGTCGATCGGAGGGAGGGCATCACATACCCGAGCGACTGGAGGACAATTATTGTGGAGTTTTTGCGCTCGGGAGCTTCCCCCTCCGACCGGGAAGAAGCTTATTCACTGAAGAGAAGGGCTAGTCGGTTCACTCTCGTAGGAGATCAACTCTACAAGAAGGTCTTCTCCCGTCCGCTCCTAAAATGCGTCAGCTGGGAAGATGCCGAGTACATCCTTCGAGAAGTGCACCAAGGTTCGTGCGGTAGACATCCAGGCGGACGGTCGTTAACCAGGAAGATTTTGCTAGCCGGGTATTTTTGGCCAACACTTCAAAAGGATGCTGCCCGGATCGTTGCAAATTGTCTATCATGTCAGAAGTATCACAGCATGTCCCACCGACCGGCAGATGAGATGAAAGCATCAACTGTGGCCTGCCCGTTCGACCAATGGGGGATGGACATCGTGGGACCCTTCCCCATGGCTACCGGGCAGCGGAAGTTCTTATTGGTGGCGGTCGACTACTTCTCAAAATGGGTAGAAGCCGAGCCACTTGCAAAAATATCCGAGCAGATGGTTAAAAAGTTCATATGGCAAAATATCATCTGCCGCTTTGGCATCCCGAGACGACTCGTCTCCGACAACGGACGTCAATTTACTGGGAAGCTGCTCAGGAAGTGGTGCGAAAGTTATGGCATCGAGCAGCACTTCACATCGGTGGCATACCCCCAGAGTAACGGTCAGGCCGAGGTAACTAACCGAGAGATTCTCAGAATTTTATGGGCTCGGCTCGACCATGAAGGAGGTAGCTGGGTAGACGAGCTGCCGGGCGTCCTATGGGCTCTCCGCACGACACCAAAGGAGGGAACGAGCGTCACTCCATTTCACTTGGTATATGGAGGCGAAGCAGTCATCCCGATTGAAGTTGGGGTGGAGTCCGTTCGGGTACAAAATTATGATGAAGATAACGCCGAACGGAGGAGCATGGAGCTAGACTTGGTCGAAGAGGAAAGAGCTAAAGCGTCCGTCCGGCTGATGGCGTACCGGCAACGTATGAAACAGAACTACAACCGGCGTGTGATCCCCAGAGCCTTTCAAGTGGGCGACCTAGTCTGGAAGAAAGTCAAGCCGGTCGGAGATGTCGGCAAGTTGGAAGCTCCCTGGGCAGGACCCTTTGAAGTGGTCGAGAAGCTCCGTTCGGGCGCTTATTACCTCAAGGATGCGGAAGGTCGGATACTGGATCGGCCATGGAGTGCAAATCACCTTCAGCCATATAGAGCTGGGTGATAGATGCGCTTTCGCTCTATTTTGTGTAAATTCAAAATAGCAGTACTCCTTTTATCGCAGGAAACAAATTATTCCCAAGGCATTCTATGTTCATAGCCGAACGGTTGGTTATCTGAAGGCCCCGTGCCGTTCGACCTGTGGTAAATTATCCGAGCCAAAGGCTCGAGTATCGAAGGGCCCGTACCGTTCGGACGGAGGTATATTAGCCTAGCCAAAGTCTCGAGGATCGAAGGCCCCGAGCCGTTCGGCCGGAGGTAAATTATTCGAGCAAAATGCTTAAGTCCGAAGGCCCCGTACCGTTCGGACGGAGGTATATTAGCCGAGCCAAAGTCTCGAGGATCGAAGGACCCGAGCCGTTCGGCCGGAGGTAAATTATTCGAGCAAAATGCTTAAGTCCGAAGGCCCCGTACCGTTCGGACGGAGGTATATTAGCCGAGCCAAAGTCTCGAGGATCGAAGGCCCCGAGCCGTTCGGCCGGAGGTAAATTATTCGAGCAAAATGTTTAAGTCCGAAGGCCCCGTGCCGCTCGGTCGGAGGTAAATTATCAGAGCCAAACGCTCGACGACGAAGGCCCCGAGCTGCTCAGCCGGAGGTATATTGTACGAGCCAAAGGCTCAATTCCAAAGACCCTGTGCCGTTCGGCCAGGAAAACGTTGTCCAAATTAGGCTTAAAAGCCCGACGAGCTCCGTCGTTAAAGATCGAGAGCCGCGCCGACCGGCTATAAATATCCGCGCCGACGAGCTCCGTCGTTAAAGATCGAGAGCCGCGCCGACCGGCTATAAATATCCGCGCCGACAAGCTCCGTCGTTAAAGATCGAGAGCCGCGCCGACCGGCTATAAATATCTGCGCCGACGAGCTCCGTCGTTAAAGATCGAGAGCCGCGCCGACCGGCTATAAATATCCGCGCCGTCGAGCTCCGACAATAAAGATCGAGAGACGAATCGGCGTCTATAAAAACCGAGCGGAAAACTGACGAGCACCATCGTTAAAAATCAAGAGTCGGTCCGGCGACTATAAATACCCCGGGCGGACGAACGAATATCAGAGAATAAGAAACCGCGGAAACCACAAGTATTAAAACATTTAGGCCCGCTCAGGCGTCGGTCCTTCAATACTTGGCGTTTGTCGACTTCGCACTGGCTAGATACGTGCAGAGCGAGTAGGTCATCCCGCTCGGACTTTGTTTTATGGGTTAAGCTGATCGGTCGCGTGACGGAGAACACTTAGAGCATGATTGACTCTAAGCATAAACGTTAAGCAAACAGAAGAATATTATGGATAAGGATCAGGAAGACGCAAGCAAAGACATAATTGCATTAAAGGGAAAGCATGCCGGACGGCAAGTACAAAAAGTTACGCTGGGCGTAAGAAACGCAAAAACATGATAGAGACGAGGAACACTTTTCACTCGGGGTCTTCGAAGTTGAAGAAACCGTCCGGAATGACGTCTATCATGGCCGCCAGATCGGAGGCGGGAATGTGCATTCCCGCAAGAAGGTGACCACCCTTCTTCAAGTAGGCCATAGTGACCTTAACGGCCTCGGCAAATGTTGAAGAGACGCTGCCGCCAAATTTCGTGTCGAACCTCTCTGAGCGGAGGTAATCTTGACGTGCAGCAGTCAGACGACTCGGCTCCCCTTCCTTGTACTTTCTGAGCGCCTCTCGAGAGGCAATCAGTGAATCTTGAAGAACTTTCTGGTCCACCTCCGCTTTAGTGCGTTCAGCTGAGCGCCCATCCCGTTCGGTGGTTAGTTGGGATTCCAGCTCCTTAGATCGCTGATCCAGGGCTCGGACTTCAACTTTCATCTTGTCCAGATCAGCGATCGCCCGCTTCTTCCGGCTACTGGCGCGTTTCACGTCTTCGTTGCGCTTCTTCACCAAGCCTTCAAGTCGAGCCACCTCTGTAGCCAGGTCGGCGCCCTTCTTCTATTCGGCCTCGCGGGCTTGTTTCTCCCGCTCGGTCGATGGACCCCCCGAGACTTGGAGCTTTTCCATAAGATCCTCCAGCTCGGCCAGCCGATGGCTAGTGGCGATTTGCTCAGCCCAATGCTGTAAGGGAAATAATAAAATCAGGAACCGAACAGTAGCATGACACAGGTAGAAAAATGAACCTACCTGAGTGGCCTGCTGCATGTGGTTATCGCCGAGCTGCTTGGGCGTCATGAGGGCCACCCGAATCTGGGCGTCCTCGAAAAGTTTGGCGAGCGGACCCGTCAAGGTTATTTCATGAACGGGGCTTGATGGCCGATCGGCAGACAATAAATATTCCTCCGACAGGAATCGAAGGGTAGTCTTGATGTTGGGGTGTATACCGCCTGGCCCGAGGACTCCCCTATGGTTGAAGTTTCGCCCAACCGTCGTAAGTGACGACGAGTCCGTGGAGGAGAGCCAAAGGGCTGTGCGGTGGGCGAGGCCACGGGGGTCCTGATCTGCGAAGACGTGCGATCTGGAGAAGCGATCTCGATCGGCGCCTGCGGTTCGCCCTCTGGGGTCGGAAGGTCGACTCTCTTCGCTTCCGAACTTCAGATGTGAATCCCTACTGGGACTCCCTACCGGAGCAGAGAAGCAGATCCGCCTCAACCTCCGCTGAAGCGGGTTGGGACTTCTGTTTGGGGCGACTGCCCCTCCCGCATCTGCCGGGCGGTGGGATAAGACCCAGCGAGTTCTTTTGGTAGCCGCCTCAATTTCCACGGCCTTCAATTTCAGATGATCGGTAGCCTTGGAGCGCCACATGACTTCAGCTGCAGTGGAAGAAATTAAAATCAGTTAGACAAAAAAGGCGAAGGGAGTAAAGAGTCCTTACCCATGCGGTAGGGGAGATTGGCCCGAACGGGAGATAATCCAAAAATATACAACACCCCCTTGAGAAGCAACTGGTTGATTTTGTACCGCTGACCGGACAAGCAATTTGCCGCATGAAGGTAGGCCGGATTGCTTCTGAATTTGCCGAGCTCCGGCTGGGTCGACACAGCGGTCTGCCATTTGTTGGCCGCTCGGGAAGTCGTATATAGAAGAAGAACTCCCTCCAGTGCTTGTTGGAGGTCGGCATGTTCTCAAAAAATTTGAAGCCTATTCTACTTTGGAAAATAAAAGTACCCAACTCGGATTGTTTGGGGTAGAAGAAGTAGTGGAATATTCTGGGGTCAAGTGGGATACTGTGCAGCCTAAAGAGGACGACAATCCCGCTCAGTAGCCTAAAGGAATTCGGCACAAGTTGGTCGAGCGAGATGCGGAAATAATTACAAACTTCCAAAATAAATGGATGAGTAGGAAATCTAAGGCCGCCCTGGAATTGGTCCAGAAAAAAACAAATTGTACCGATCGGCGGGTTATGGGGTCGGTCGGTCGGGCCGGCTACAACTATTTCATGGTCGTGCGGGATCCCGTAGGTCCTAACAACACGCCGGGCGTGCTCCTCATCTAACCTACTCTCCATACTCATATACCACGAACCGTGAACATCGGTAGCGGGTGCAGAAGTGCTCGCCATGACTCAAGAAAGGAAGGAAGCCTAGCAATACTCGGAAACAAGGGGACGAGAGAAGAGAAGAAGCTTACTTAGGGAAGATCAAAGGAAAGAAGCCCAGGAACTCGAAAACCACCGAAAAGCAAGCACTGGGAGTCGTCGGAGTAAGCTAGCAGCAGGCAGCTTCGACAGAGGACGCGCGATGAAACAGAGAATGCGGCGTGAAGGCCAAAACGAGGGCTTTATACAAACGAGACCGCTCAGCCTCGTCCGTCGGATGAAGGGCACAAGAGACGAGGTCATCATCTAGCCATTTATTTCAAAACAAAGGGCGTCCCATCGTACGGAGCGTCACCGCCACTAGAGACAAGCCACGTGGCGCTCTGTCACCAAGCGCAATTAATGCGCCCATACCGCGCATGCTTCGGCTTAATGAAAAAGACTTGCGCAATTTTCAAGAGGATTTAGACAAGTAAACATCCACGTTGGGCGCCAAGGCATACAAAGCGAAGAGCCGAGCGGAAAAATTTGGCATGAGGGCCGAACGACTCAAGGGATATCAACAGCAGCGATAAGGCGACGACCGCCCGCTCGGACACACAGTCCAGTCAGTCGGACTCACTGCCTCCTTCGACTAGACTTGAAGGGGAGGCAAGTGATCCGGCGGTAAGAATGGGGGACCCACAGATGGGGTCCCGTCTGAGTGGAACCAGAGATTACCCAGCCAAAGATTTGGGTTCCCGACGCCAAAGCAGAAGAACCGGAGCCAAGTGGCCGAGCGGAGGTGTCCGCTCGGCCGTGGACAGAATGGCCGAGCGGAGGTCTCCGCTCGGCCGGAATCGTGGCGAGGGAACAGTGGTTAGCCGAGCGGCCTATTCGCTCGACTCGGGATATGATATGTCAGCAAAGGCATGATGATTAGACTGTACGCAAGATGGCACTATTAAAGGCCCCACCATCACGTCACAGAAAGGTTGATACAGTAGCAGTATGGTCTTATGGATGCCCTTCTGACAGGCCCACACCTAGGCATGGTCGAAAGCAGGTGATCGCTTCGATTGGTGTGCCCAGGCTCCTTCGAGAGGTCTATATAAGGCCTCCATTTCTTCAACCGAAGGTACACAAGTCTCCATTTTCTCAGCCGCTTTCTTATTCCTTCGCCTGACTTGAGCGTCGGAGGGCCGTCGCCGGGACATCCCCTTCCCGGCTCGGTTTTGTTGCAGGTTCGCCGGAGCATTCGAGGATACAGCAGGGAGCGCCACATCCCCAGCGTCCATTGACCCAGGTTCAGACAGGATCAGTTAAATTTGAATTTCATGGAATATTTTCCTTAGTACTATGCACATAAAGAAGGGATCAAGCCATATGAAATGAAAATCTCATGTACGGTTCTGGAACGGAGATTCTTTGAATAAAATGAACGACCATAACAAATAAAGACTAAAGCAAGTGTTGAATTTAAAGCTGGTGTTAAAGATTATAAATTGACTTATTATAATGCTTGTTGGTGCAACATCCCTCAGGTCAAGGTTGACCTGGGTGACCAAGCTGAGTCTTGGTTTGAGTTTAGATGTTTGACAATAAGAAATTGATTGAAGAAGAGTCAAGTAGGTCAAGGTTGACCGGATACTTGACAGGGAAGTCCTGGTGAGTGAAGCCAGGCAAAAGGAAAACCCTAGTGAGTGAAGCTAGGTGAAAGTCCTGGTGAGTGAAACCAGGTGAAAACCCTAATGAGTGAAGCTAGGTGAAAGTCCTGGTGAGTGAAGCCAGGTGAAAGCCCTAGTGAGTGAAGCTAGGTGAAGGTCCTGGTGAGTGAAGCCAGGCAAGGGAAAATCCAGATGGATCAAGGATGATCGGACATCTGGTGTTGGGAAGTCCAAGTAGGTCAAAGGATTGACTGGATACTTGGCACGAGGAAATACAGATAGGTCAAAGGGATTGACCAGACATCTGATGGAAGTCCAAGTAGGTCAAGGGAGTGACCAGATACTTGGCATGAATAGAAAAGTCTAAGTGGGTCAAAGGATTGACCGGACACTTGGTGGGAAGTCCTAGCAGTCAAAGGAGTGACCGATGCTGGGCATGATGTACCAACAGTCAAGGTTGACCGGATGTTGGTTTGAGAGGCTTGGAACTTGGTTTTAGGCAAAACCAAGTGTTGGATCGATCGATGGATCGATCCGGAGTGGATCAGCCGGATCAATCGGTGGATCGATCCAAGCCTCCCGATCGAGCCCGGATCGATCCGTGGATCGATTCAGATGTTCCAATCGATCGATGGATCGATTGGGACGCTGTTGATAAGCGCCGGATCGATCCGTGGATCGATCCGTGCGTTCCGAAACAGGCGCTCGGATCGATCCGTGGATCGATCCAAAGCCTCCCGATCGATTGGGAATATTCGAATCGATCGGGATCCGACCATTGGCGTCGATAAAGGCCGCAGGCGTTCATTTCCTTCCGCATCTCTTCTCCGATTCACTCCAGATTTCTCGCCAGCTCCTCCACAGCACTCACAAAGCTCAGATCGCCAGTTCTTGAAGGATCTTGGAAGTTTTCCAAGTCAAGAGGCGGATCAAAGCCAAGAAGAGAAGCTAGGGTTAGGGTTTATACTCATTATAAGCTTGTAAGCTTGTATTTCTTGTATCCTTTCCCTCTCTTCTTGTATTGAGTCTTGTAGGGCTTCTCCGCCCTTGGTAGTTACCATAAAGGAGAGTTTTATTTAGTGGAGGGTGTGTGTGTTGGTGTGGATCCTTGGATTAGTCACCTCTTGTGAGGTGGATACCAAGTAAACCAACCGTGTTAGCGTTGTGTGATTGTTTCTTTGTATTTCCGCTGCACATCTTTGAAGGAACAAGCAACGCCGAGCAACGAGCGAACGCGACGAGCTATTCACCCCCCCCTCTAGCTACTTTTGGTCCTAACAATGCTGACTATGAAGTTAAAGATATTGATATCTTGGCAACATTCCGAGTAACTTCTCAACTTGGAGTTCCACTCGAAGAAGCAGGGGTTACTGTTGCCGCCGAATCTTCTACTAATACATGGACAACTGTGTGGACTTATGGATTTACCAATCTTGATGGTTACAAAGGGTGATGCTACCACATCGAAGTTGTTATTGGGCAGGATAATCAATATGCTTATGTAGCTTATCCTTTAAGACCTTTTTCAAAAAAGGTTATGTTACTAACATGTTTATTTTCATTGTGGGCAATGTGTTTGGCTTCAAAGCCTTACGAGCTCTACGTTTGGAGGATCTACGAATTCCCACTTCCTATTCCAAAATATTCTAAGGCCCGCCTCACGACATTCAGGTTGAAAGAGATAAGTTGAACAAGTATGGTCGTCCCCTATTATGATGTACTATTAAACCAAAATTGGGATTATATGTAAAAAAACTACGGTAAAATAGTTTTGATTGATTATTGAGTTTGATAATTCAAACTTATATATTTTATTTTATGTATTTAGTATATTGATAAGAATTTTATTAATGAATATGGTTCATGAACATTGCTCACAAACGTTGTTCATGAACATTGCTCACGAACGTTGTTCATCAACATTAACGAGTTGACACATATTTGTTCAAACCAATTTTTTAGTTTAACGAGCTATTCAAACTTGTTTATTTAATTGATCTTACATATATTGAACAATATAAACAAGCTCTTACTAAGTCGAACACTAAATTTATTTATGAATGTTTAATTCATTTACAGTCCTATTCATCGTACTTTTTTTTTTTCTCGTTTATCGATATTCATGCTTTCCGTATTCCTATTATTCAACTGTTATGAAAAAAAAAATTAAAATTTTGTTTTACATTTTGACAGCGTTGATTGTGGTTTGAGAAATCAGGAGAAAGAAATGATTTCATGACAAATTAGGGTTGATATATATCACAGTAAACAATAAAAAATCTACTGTTTTATTTCATTCATGTGTGCTAACAGAAGTATTGATCGATTTCAATAAAGAATAATAATTAATTAAGTTGGAGGAAATAACATTAGCGACTTAAGCATATGAGCCATGCATATCCCGTGAGCCACATTTGACAGATTACCATGCATGCTTAACTAATTGGCCAACTAATTACTCGATTAATTAGACACGTAAAAATCATGCATTGTATCATTTAACTAATGGGACAGATGGACAGCGGATTACGGGGCAGAAGATTCGATCTCCGTACGTCCGCTCTCGCCGCTAGCCTTCCAGTGCTCTGGAGCGGTTTCCGGGCCGAACTCCAGGATAGGGGAGTGGGCCGGGCCAAACTCCAGGTCATCAACACCGCGGCCCCATCCCCCATAGCGTTATTATGTACCTGCGGAACATCCTAAAGAAACCAACACTTCAACTGGCGGTTTACAACTTACAAGACGGTCAAAGAGCATCAGAAGATGAGGAGGAAATCTATATCTCGATTGCATGATTATACAAGTGACTTTCACGTGTTTTATTATGCAGGATTCTTTCGTGCAAGCAAGTTTTCCATTTTGGCAGTGTCCCCAACACTGTGTAACTAGCTGCTCTCGATCAAGTATCAATGATGACGAACTAATTAAAATGTCTTCTTCTTATCCGCGCATGTTTTTGAGTCCATTCGTGCATGCTCAACTCAGTTATCGCTACGCAACTAACAAAGAAGAAGAAAGTTGTTTTTGCTTGCCTTCCTTACTTACTAGAAGAAAACGATGAAAAATATATATATATATATTTTTTGGTGTTCACTTTAATCTACTGTTACTTGTCCGAAGACGAAGCAGTACCGTCCTGGGAGATGGCCTCCTGCATGAATTCCGCCGCTCAAGACGCGGTCAACGTCTGCAGTAGCCTCGTTTTCCTTCAATTCAAAACCCAAAAAATTAATACTAATTTATAGATCCATTATAAAGACAATCTCACCCTCTAAATTCTAACGACAGAGTCATCCGCTCGTCTGCTAATTCCCAATCGCACAGCTAGTGACGAACTGTAGTTTAGGGCTTATATATATTTATAAAAGTGCAGTGCAGTGCAATGCAGTGCAGGGCACTGCAAAGGAGTTGACGTTTACGTGTTGCAGACTTGAACTTCGTCGTGATGGATGATGTGAAATTATATTTAATGAAATCAAATATAATGGAATTTTATATATTTGCCAGCTGTGGGATAAATTGGCCTTCCCCTGTTTTCATTCCCTCTCTTTTATAATCTATTCGTCTTCCTTCTCCCACTGTATAGCACATACCATTCAATCTCTCTCTGCTAAATACTATTCGATCAGGAAGAAGATGAAGACAGGGAAGCTTTTCCTTTGAGCGGAATGTTGTCTGGGTCGAGGCTTGCAATGAATATTATCTATGAGAATGGAACATATTGATAGATCTCGGACCAGGCTTCATTCCCCTGAACCGTAGCTTCCTATAACCCCTTTTAACAGATTCTCCATCGTTCCATACTTTTTCTTACATGCATCGATAGTTTTTGGCTGCGATTTTTTTTTTTTTAAATGATTTTAGTTTACCTGAAGAGTTTAATTTTCTGAGTTGTTGTTTAGTTCCACGCATGAACTCTTGAGCCTTCTGTGGCAAATTAAAGGCTTTTCATCATTACCTCGTCATTAGTATGGTGTTTATTTTAATGCACAAAAATCTTTGTTCGTACACAATATTATAAGTTTTCTACTAAAAATCTATCAGCAATTGATAGATTTTGTTTAAGTTTTGAAATTGAATCTCTATGCGGATTAATTATATGGTGCATATACACAACTGGATCAGCTATCGAGTCAAAAACAGGATACAGGAGTGTCGCGACACGTGGCCAATTGCAATTAGCCATGCGAATCCTTATCCTCCTCGCTCATATCTCCTCCCCGTTCCATTCCTCGTCCGGCGACGGCGGCGGCGGCCATGGCTTTGGTTTGGCCGGTAACAGCGGCAGCACGCGGGGTCCACTTCGAGTGTAGGGCTTCGAAGGAAGTAGCGCGGCCACGGCCGTCCTCTACTCCGCCCACCGGAAGCAAGATTTTCAAGCTCCCCCCTCGAATCGGACCTCTCTTCTGGCCGTGGGAAAAGGTCTTTCCTTTTTTCATTTCTTTTTGTGGTTTTGTTTTGTTCTGTGCACCATTGGTTGGTTTGCTACGGCACGATGAACCATTAGATAATTCGCTTGACCTCGACGAATCTCCCGTTGGCAGTCCGTTAATGTGCAAATTAGAAGTTGGATTTTGTGAATAAGTTTCAGTTTTGCTTAGTGTAGGTTAAAGTTGGCCCGTTATCTGTCTCGCCAATGGGATTTGGAACTTGGGCTTGGGGAAATCAGCTACTCTGGGGATATAGAGAAGACATGGATACCGCATTGCAGGAGGTATTTAATTTGGCTCTCAGGAATGGAATCACTCTCTTTGATACCGCCGATTCCTACGGGACAGGAAGGTTGAATGGACAAAGTGAAAGACTTCTTGGGAAGTTCATTGGTGAATTTCAAGGTTGGAATTTATTCTTCAAGTGATGCTGCCCAGGAAAGATATTTGGTTTTTTTTTTTTTTAATGTTCTATGTTCGAACTTGATTTTAAACTTTCAGTCTCAGAGTGGCTCACCGTTAGTTGGCTACATTGCAGGACCAAGTATTAGAAATAACATAGTGATTGCTACAAAGTTTGCTGCATATCCATGGCGCCTGACAGCTGCACAGTTTGTTAAAGCCTGCAAGTATTCTCTCTGATTCAAAAGATCACATTTGAATATATGAGATAGCCACACACACACACACACACTAAATCTTCTTAATGAAATAAATTACTGTTTCACATTTGATGGATATCTAAAGTTTGAAAATTTCAAGGCAGGTCTTCATTAGAAAGGTTGCAACTTGATCAAATTGGCATAGGTCAATTACATTGGTCTACTGCAAATTATGCTCCTTTACAGGAAAAGGCTCTTTGGGATGGCCTTGTTGCAATGTATGAAGAGGTTATTATGCTTTAAAGTCACAATCTGTTTAATAAGTTGCATGCTTTAAGAATGTTGTTTGTTACGAAGAATTGTTTTGAAGTTTACATGCATGAAACAAATACTAAACCTCAAGTCCTTTTAGGGATTAGTTCGTGCTGTTGGTGTTAGCAATTATGGTCCAAAGCAACTCATTAAGATTCATGATTATCTAGAATCTCGAGGTGTGCCATTAAGTTCGGCTCAGGTACTCAAATACTGCATTGTGAATAAGGGTCTTTTTCTCAGAAATCCAGTGGTTCTATTGCTTCATGTTTCATTTATCTGATCACACAGGTCCAGTTCTCTTTGCTGAGTATGAGTGAAGCTCAAATGGAACTCAAACAAGTATGTGATTCTCTTGGCATTTGTTTGATTGCATACAGCCCTCTTGGGCTAGGAATGCTAACCGGGAAATACACAGCAGCTAATCTACCTCCTGGACCGCGGTATCCGTATCGGAACAAACTTAATTTTGCTGCAAATTGTTTAGGCAAGAACGGCTGTCTGAAACTGTCATAATATCACAGGGCTTTACTGTTTCGTCAAGTGCTCCCCGGTTTAGTTCCTTTACTCAATTCCCTGAAAAACATATCTGAAAGGAGGCAGAAAACAATGTCACAGGCATGTTCTTTCTCTCCTTTCATTCACAAAATCTAAAACAGATAAGTAATAGTGTTGTTCTAGTCCCATTCCTAGGATATGTGTGCATTGCAGGTTGCGATAAACTGGTGTATTTGCAAGGGGACTGTTCCGATTCCTGGAATAAAGTCAGTGGGGCAAGCAAAGGAGAACCTGGGAGCCCTCGGTTGGAGACTAAGCTCTGATGAGGTTTTGGAGCTGGAATCAGCAGCTATGAGTTCAAGTAAGAAGATGATTCAAAACATCTTCCAAACCAAATAACAAGCTTCTTTTCTTGCTGTTACATTACTATTACTGCAAAAACAATGAATTATTTGTTGTTTATTGGTTAAACAGTTGCATCATTGTACCCTGTTAGATCTTGTGGATCATCTCAGATAACTTTTAAAATACGAATCTGTTCACCTTTCATGATAGACTTCATAGATTTGGTTAAAGAAACAGATACCAAGTTCCCAAAATATAAATAAATAGGGTCTTATCAAGTTGGTTTTTTGTTCTCCATCTTGCAGGGATGATTCCAATTGTCTCACAAAAAGGATGATGCACCAAATGCATGCCTCACATTTGAGAATCCTATTCCATCATTAAGCTTTGATTTATTAGGCATTAGGACAAATATATATGGTTACTCTGATCACCTATCTTCTTTTATGAAAGATAAGGTATTATACAGTAAAGTAAAGTTGCAAGGAATGTATGTACTATAATAGGAACAAACCTTCCCTTGCTTTCCCAGTTAATTTTGGTGGCCAATCTTTGTTTATTTTCAAGAGAGAAAAACAAAAACAATTACTCAAAACATCAAAATATTTATACTTCCCATAGCATTCTTCTAAAGCTTTTGGTATAATTTTCTCTTAACCAAAATGATTATATTGGGCCATTAAGGTGTTGATCATCTTTAACAAAATAATTTGTTTTTAATGATAAAGTACCTAAACTCTTCACTTGAGACTTAAAATTTCTTTAACACAAGTTTTCAATCAAAATGACATGTTTCATTTCAACTCAACTCACAAGTCATAAATTTTCTAACCAAAAACAATATAATTTGAATCATCAAAGAGTTTTAGCTAAAATTCTTAAGGGGGATCACTTCGACTTCTTCAAAAAGTTGGGTATATCTCATTTATGAATCCATTGATCATCAAAAACATCTGACCCCCCAAAATAATAATTGTATTTTGGGTATATATACACACTCGTAATTTGAGCAATGTAAACTTGAACCTTTGAAAAAACTAATCAAAAATAAAATGGGTTCGTTTTAAAAAGTATATCTCTTGTACTAAAATCTATTGGAATACTATTCGTACAGGAGTTGGAATAGAGTATGTTATCCTCATCTGCATTCAATTCAGTCCAAGAACTTCCGAAATTTACAAATCTACATTAATATAATCAATTATTTGATTCCATCCAATATTTTATACTGTGTTGGGACTTTAAGTGTTCAATTGCGACCTATAAATATGAGAACTCGATCGCAGGGAGAGAACCAAAGGACAAGGTTGAAGCTTTTGTCGTAGAAGAAGAAGACATGGTGATATTGGATCGGCTCATGTGTTAGTATTTAGCTTTCAAGAAAGTACACGAGCCGAACCAATATCACTCATGTACTCTTTCTTATTTGTCCTAACCATTTTAGACCATCAACTATTTATATCTTATTCCTGCAATGATCTCTACGCGATATTACTGGGTCTAGACGTTCTTTTTCCGTCAACAAAAGACACATTATTGATTGGCCTTTGATTAAGGTATGTGTTATGCTCGTGAAGATTTGTGTTATATAGTTTGTCCTCAAATTGTTTCAGAGCTTCTTCAGACAATGTTTACTATGAAGGAATTCTATAGAAATCCCTATAAAGATTGGATCTAATGATTTTATTCAACATGTTTTCTTCCCTTAAATTGTGGGAATTCCCTTATTATATTAATAGTACGCCATCACCTTTCTTTAAGGTTGCAGTGGCTATCCGCTCTGTTATTGTGATTATTCTGAAAGCAGCTGCTGTGGCCACTCTCCTCCCTTTCAGTGAATTTAGATAATTTTTAATCAACAATTT
This sequence comes from Zingiber officinale, assembly GCF_018446385.1. NCBI lineage: Eukaryota > Viridiplantae > Streptophyta > Magnoliopsida > Zingiberales > Zingiberaceae > Zingiber > Zingiber officinale. The sequence goes on along the minus strand of NC_056002.1, from coordinate 1,636,514 downwards.
TAAACAGCTTAGATAATTTTTAATCAACAATTTTGAACAGCTTTGTGTTCAGTCTTAAGCAAATGGAGTTCAAGGAGGGAAATCAAACCTTTCACAAAGCTTACTTTCCAGTACAACGAAGCATCTCTCTTTTCAAATATTTAAAACCTAAAAGGATTCGGGCGATATGATACTAATGAAAAGCTTACATTCTGAAAACAGATGTTTTTTTTTACTCTTTTTTTTTCATTTAAGCTTAAGAGATAAACAGCAATCTAGCGCTGTTAAACACTTGTAATGCATTTTTAAACACTTTTAATAGCGACTGGACAAATTTAGACTCCATCAACTAAGAGTGCATTGCTTTCTGAACTAGGCTTGGTGGTTCATCAAGTCCCTATTGGCATGCCTAATCTATCCAGCCTGCCTGAACCAGGGTAAGCCTTGTGTGCGAACTTGGCATGTAGAGAAGATGACCTCTGAGCCAACGGCCCTGTGGGATTGTGCCGGTCCGGCCTCTGCTTAGGGGCGCTGTGCGATCGCACCTTCGCCTTCGATGACTCGGTGTTTGCCATGTAGTTTGGGTAGTCCGAGTAGCCACTGAAGAGGCTCCCAGAGCACTCACTTTTCGAAGGAGTGAATGCACCTCTTCTCGAGCTCCCGGGCCTCGACGAGGCAGAGTAGAACTGAGGGCTCTCGCCGTAGCCGCCTGACTCGAAAGGGAACCTCAAGTGGCTTAGAGATTGCTGCATTTCGACTGAGGTTTGGCTGGGGACGAAGTGCTGGGCTGCTGTGGATTCCACGGAGGGCGAGTCCGGCGCAGTGAGGAAGCTGTGGCTGTTTGGGTCCGAAGTCAGCGTGGAGCAGGAGGAGTGGTTGTGGGCGTTGCGCCTCTTGTGGTGGAATTGTGGCTTCCCTGGGTCAACTTCCAAGATCTTGGCATTCTTCTCGTCGTCCATGGGAGCACCATTGCCTGACTTCTTCGCATTGACAGCCCCTCGGCTGACCCAGTAGCGTTCCTCCATCCACCGTTCCAACCAGTTCAATCCTACTCGGTCCTGGATGTTCGAATCAGAAGTAGCTGGCCTTGATGAACTCCTCTGCAAATGCCAAGGACCGCGATCTCATCGATACACAGACGTGGTAGTGCAATAAACCATGAAACCACAAAACCTCAACAAATTGTTCATAGCTCAGATATCTCTACCAAGAAAAGAAAAACACTGCAAAACTCTGAATCAATGATGCAAGAACTGAAACATTCGGTAACTTGCATTTCGAAGCAATCAAACTGAAACTTGAAGTTTAACATGATAATTGTAGGGAGGGTAAAATTGCACTAGCCGGGCTAAAATCAAATCAAGCAGCGGTAAGCAGAGAGAGAGATGCTTCAGTACTTACAACATGGCAGGTGGGAGCCTTCTCGAACCTGCACCGCTCCGATCTGAGGACACGGCACGCCCGGGCCCGGGCTTGGACCCTCACCAGGGCCTGCATGCACCGCAGGGTCTCTGCCGCCTGCTTCCTGACAATGTTGCCTCTGACCAGTGCCTGTAGCTTCACAAGCCCTCTCAGCGCCTTCAATGCCCTCCTTGCCTTTCACAACATCAACAAACCAAGTCACTAAAACAGTGTTCACCTCAGCAAGCTAGTTAGGGAACGAGAAGCCAGATCCCTTTGCACAAGAAACCAGATGAAAGTCACAGGACAACTGTAGCTACATAACTCAGAGTTGGTACGAGGGCTGAAGAAATTATAATCTACACCCACCAAATTGTCCTAGTCGTGGTCCAAGAGGTTCATGGATGTTGTGTAGAGTAGTAACCGCTGCGGTACAATCGGACACGAGCAGCAGCAGTGCCAAAGAGAATGTGGCTAAAAACAAAAGCTGGCATTAAACAATCTGAAACAAGGAAAGGATAAGGTTGTGGAACAGTGAGGGTATCAATGAAGTAGCAGAGGAGGGATGGAAGACGGTGCAGCGCAGAGTTCTCCGTTCAAGGTAGGAAGGAGATGGCGACTTCAGTGGATGAGATATGGCAAATTTGAGGTGACTGGATCCGATTTCGAACCACGCGAGCCAGGACGCTACGCCCGAGGGGAGATGAGAAGCTCAATGACCGATGCTTTGGCCACTGGATAAAGTGGAGACAAATTTACTCGATCGAAGGACCGGCCATGGTGAAAGATTTCAGCTTCCGGCTTTGCGAACTGGCTCGGATATCTACGCATCTCTCTCTGCCCTTTTGTTATCTGAGATCTGATAGGGAGAGCTCAGAGAATAAAAGAAGATTAATCTGATCTTTATCTTTGGTAAAAGAGCGAAAATCCAACTAGTAGGGGAACAAATTAGGGTTCCAAAATTCCACTTTTTATAGGTTAATTTCAAAACTTTCGGTCGTCACCTGAATGGGATCTGAAATTGGGGAAGAAGGGGAAGTGAGACTAACCAAGTAACCACGGAACGCGGCCTGGATCATGATCGCCGCGGCTTCCTCCCGCTTGCGGATCGCGACCGGGGAAAACCCTACGGGGGCCCTTCCGCTGCTGGTCAGCCGGACGACGACCGCCGCGGCCTGCGCGGCGGCCACGGCAGCCTCCGCCACCGCAGCGGTAGCCGCGGCGACGGCAATCGCGCGCTTGCTCTGCTTCTCCTCCTCGTCCTCCTCTGCCGCCGCGGCGAAAGCTTCCCTGTACGACCCCTTCCGCTCCTCCGCGCCCACCACGGCCGACGCCGCTGACTGCGCTCCCCTCCACCGCTGCTGCGCCTTCTCCCGCAGCGGCATCGCGAAGCCCCACCTCCGCTTCTCCTTGGCCGCCGCGGTCCCGTCGGCATCAGGCTTCTTCCCTCCGAAGAGGCTGCGGAGCCACCTCGTGGCCTTCCCCATTGGCGCCCCACTGCGCCGCCCGCCCTCCCTCCCTCCCCGCGTTAAATTACGAGACCGTTTCCTTTTGCGTACATTAACATGCGATTATTTTTATAGAAACTAGAGAAAATTGAAGATCCAAAGAAGAAGAGAAGAGCGGGAAAGTAAATCAAAATGGAGCAAAGCAGCCAACGCCACAAGAGAGAAGAAGAAAGAAGAGAAGAGAAAGGAGAAAAAGAGGAAGAAGGTGCAGAAAGACGGAGAGTGAGAGAACACAGAAGAAAAAAGCTAAAGAAATTAAATTATAGCGTCCCAAAATAGTCAAGAGAAGGTGAATGAAAAGTCAAAAAAGGAGAAGGTCACCCACTGTACTTTAGATTTCTTTTTCTCAAAACAAAATATTTTAAATAATTATTGAGCAAATAGTTTGACAGTAGACAACTTTATCATTGATTTTTTTTTTTAAATTGGTAAAATTTGCATGGAGTCTCTATTGATAAATATAATTTTACATGTAGTCCTTACTTCTTAAATTCTTTATTTTTACTCACTAATTAAATATATTTATTTAATTATTCAAAATATTTTTAGGTATAAAAAGTTTAAAAATTAATATAATTTATCTTAAATTCTGTACATTAAATTTAGAATCTAGTATATTTTTATCAAATTGAGTATGATTTTTTTTCATTTTAATTGGATGAAAAATATATTAGATTCTCTTTAAATGGTACTCAATTGGATGAAAAATATACTAGATTTTCTTTAAATGATAAATAGTGCTGAATTTAGAAGGAATTATATTAAAAAAAAATTGTGCTCAATTTAATAGAAAATATACTCGATTCTAGTTTAAAGTACTGAATTTAATAAGAATTATACTCGTTTTTAGACTATTTGTACTTAAAAAAATATGAGTTAATTTTGATAGAAAATATACACGATTTTCTTTAAATAGTACTCAATTGGATGAAAATATACTAAATTTTATTTAAATGGTATTGAATTTAGGAAAATTATATTAAGCAGGGAAAAAATCATGCTTAATTTAATAGAAAATATACTTGATTCTAATGTAAAATACTGAATTTAATAGGAATTATACTCGTTTTTAGATTTTTTATACCTAAAAAATATAAGAGATAATTTTGATAGAAAATATATTCGATTCTAGTATAAAATGCTGACTTTAAGAAAAACTATACTCATTCTTGAATTCATGATATTTACATGAGGGGAGTTGAAGCAAAGGAAATTTTGTATATAGGAAGTGGAAATAAAGTTTTTTCGATAGAGGGATTGTATTCAAAATTAAGAATGAAATTGGAGATTTTTTTCCATTTTACCGTTTTAAATTTGAATGAATTTTGAAGGAAAATAATTTAAAAAATAAAATAGTTTAGCATAGACTATTTGCTATATGATATTTATATATTACTCATAGTATTTATATTTATTGTATTTTTATATCTTAAAATTTTAGGATTTTTAAATTCTAATAGATTAAAAGTGAATAAAGACAATTATATCATATCATGTTTAAACGAGGCCAGTAATGAAACTGAGGGCAATGAATTTTGGCTCCACTGAGCTCTGTTTACATCTCCATCATTTGACATGACTTGCCTCTGTTAGTACCTCCATCATTTAATGGCAATGCTCATGTCGCATTATTATTCAGCACAAGTCGGCCGTCAGTCGTATTTCTCGCAGCAAGCTTAGCTAGCTAGACATGCTGTCCAAGATCATAATTAAATCCTTGTTTAGATCTGAAAATAAATGGATCATTGTCTGCTTGATAAAACTCTGTTTTCCCCATAGATGTTTGAGCTAGAATGAGCATCAAATGAAGTGGCAATCAAAATAAGACAGAGCTCGAGTTGAAGTCTTTAAAGATCATTCTGTGTTGAAATTCCCAAACAATTTTTTTTTTTTGATGCAAAAGCTCCTCTCTTTTTTTGGAAAAAAAAATTGAAAATCTTGGCATTATCAACATGATCGTAGAGATCAATCATGGCTTTTGTTAACTGGCATTTACCAAACTCATTAATATGAGAATGATATATCAGCTACTAGGATTAAGACTATTCCGAACTAATTGCCAATCTTTTTCAGAGAAATTATCAACAGGAACTGTGAAGTTAGGAATAATCGTATGTATTTTGTGTATGGAAAACTATGCATCGCCGTATGAAACAAAATCGTTTGCAAGGAAAACCAAGCTAAAGAAGAAGAATTAGCTTATGAAATCCATATTTTGCAGAATCCAGGATACCTATCTTCATTCAGGTGTTTTGATTAGAAATTAAAAAGCCAAACGACCTGGAAGAAAAGGATCGGCACTTTGAAGGTTTCTCCTGTCTGTAATGACGGTGATCCTTTATCTTAGGAAGACGCGGCAAGTGAAAGGTTGTGTGTCATTTAAAGCACCATAAGAAACATTTTATCAAACAGATAACACTCACTCCTCCGCTAGTAGTGAAAGATTGAGTTTTAGATCTTCAAGTTGAAATTTTGATAATTATATCAGTACAATCTCTTTAGTTGACAAAAGTCAACTCTCTCTTCAAAATTCCTGCACATCGGTTTTGATGGATCTCTGTATCATGGAACACTTCCCACTCAGATAACTTGTTTAATCAACTCCCATGTCTCTCAAACTTCCATTGATGAGCTCAAGAAGCCAAGTTGGTGCACTTGCATTCATGCCCACTGGGTCCTCGAATCATCAAGAACGCTTGTTTATTTCAAGTGAACTCCAGTTATAGATGCAGTTTAAGTTAATGAGACCATGCACAGAGATAGAGAAAGAAATTAGTCTGAGTCACAGCTCTCATGCATCGATTCATTCCATTTCATGTGCTCCACCTGCTCCCTTCATCTCCAAGAACGATCTCATCGATCACGCGCAACGAAAGGTAACACGAAGAACAAACGAAATTCCAGTTCTGTTATTGCATTCCTCTTTTTCATAGTGAAGCAGGTTACAATATGTTCACATATTAAGAACCAGCTCAACGAGAAACATGATCATCTCTATCAAACCTGCTAACTAAATGGGTCGAATTTTCAATCGCAAAACAAAAAAAAAAAAACAGAAATGCAACGAGAAAGATATTGTGAATGCTAAAAACAAAGGTTACTCAATACTCTCTTTGGCTGTGCATCCTACTACTACTCTTGGTTTGGCCCCGGAGCAGTCCAGTAGGTCTTAACGGCCAAAAGGATCTTCTCCCTCTCTAACGGGCCATTTTCGTGATCGATGATCTGACTCTTCCATCTCATTCCGTCGGCAGCATCCTTTATCTTCACTAACATATCGATGTCGTCTCTCAAAATCACGGTGCCTTTAGGCCTCAAGATCCTATCCATCTCCAATAAAATGTCCTCCATTTCACATCTGAAGTAGAAAGATGAGTAAGCTGAGTGACACAATTTGATTAGCAAATCATAAAGTTAAACTAGATTCTCCTCCATACTTGTCCTTATAAAGGGTGAAGATTGAATAGCCATGAATGAGATCGTAAGTTCTCGGATATGTAGACATTGCTTGACACCTGAAATGAATGGTTACTTTGACAATGAAGATAAGATAGAGTTAACAAGATATTTGGCTCGATGCTCACCAATCTTGATAGGTACCAATTAGGCCGCGCTGGTAGATGACTCCAAGGGTGTTTCTGTTTGCGATGGTCGGGACTGTGTTCATGACCCAAAGGGGATAGTCGATGAGGGCAGCCGCGAAGCCGCCAAAGCATGCATTCATATCTAGCAAATTGCGGTATCCACCCTTCTGGCCTAATTGGTTGATCAATGACTTGTAGTAGCCGACCCTCTTCCTCCATATCTCAGAGTCTTGCAAGAACATTTCCGATGTGAGTCCTGGAAGACTTCTCGTTGCGATCCTCGGGGGCACCGCCGTTAGTCTCTCCGGCCACTTCTTGATCTCTCCGCCGGCGATCTCGTCCATGTTGGCCACCTCGGGCAGTGGAGTTATGCAAGTTTCCATTTTGGTGTGCCTATTGTAATCGACGGCCTTGAGCTCTGTGAATTGTATCAAGGAGAATTGGTTTTGATGGATGAGAGGAGAAGAGGGTGAGTACCATGCGGTGTCTGGATTGTTGGATTGGCAGAACAGGGACGAGTTCATGAATTTGCAGGCGAGGTGGTTGATGGGCTTCTGCCAGATGGCGATGTCTCCATTATCTGCGAGTTTCTTCCAGCAGAGGCTATTGGCGACGGCTTCGATGGCGGACTGCTCGGAGCTCAAGTCGCCCTGCGTCCGGTTCCAGCCCCGCCAGTGCTTCTTCCAGTTGATCGGCGGGCCGGAGAGGATCCAGTAGCCGCCGGGGCGGAGAATGCGGTCGATCTCCATCAAGTACTGCCCGCCTTTACGATCCAGGAACCGAAGTCATGAAGATGAGACAAAGAGGATGGGTTGAAGTAGTAGGAGAGTGACGGAGTACCGTAGAGATGCCACGGGATGAGGCATCGCGAGCAGTGGGCCATGTCGAAGGCCCTCGACGGGTATGGGAGGCGGATGGAGGCGAGAACGCCGATCATCGCCGGAACGCCGCGCTCGAGCGCGAATTGGACCTGCGCCTCGTGCGAGTCCCGAGGGGCGAACGACATTGCTATGACGTTGCGGGAGAGAAGGTAAGCTCCCCAGCTCGCCACCTGCAACTCCACCGGAAACAACGGAGTTGACTTTTTTTGCAGTATATTTACCGAACTATTTCTGATATGAATCATTGATTATCAGAAACTAGAATAAAAAAGCAAGATGAGGCAGGCAAAAAGGTCAATTTTTTCTTCGATTTCATTGATCAAAATCGCAATTTTTCCGTCGCCGGCGAATGGACAGATTAAAGCACGGGAAAGCAGAGTAGAGATGGCAAGGAACTCACCCCGCAACCGGTGTCCACGGCGGTCCGGATCGACCCGTCTCGAAGAGGGATGAGGCGATCGATGTCGTCAATGTACGCATCGGCGCCGTTGGGGAACATGGTGCCGCCGCCCGGGAACCGGAACTTATCGCCGTAGACGCGGATCCAGTTTTGGACCGCCTTCTCGACCGCCAGCTCCTTGTGCGGCACGTTGGCGAACCACGCTCTCTCCCTGCTCGCCGGCCAAGGGAAGGGGTTCCTGTACCCCGGCGGCGCCGGGATTAAGCACTTAAGCAGCTCACCCTTCTCCGGGCAGTGCCGCTCCCGGTAGATTAGCCGGTCGCGGTCGAACCGCAGCGACCGGTCCCGGTCCTCGCACGGCGTGTACTCCGAGTACTTGATGTCGCAGGCCGGGAACTTCCGCACGGCGGTCGGTTCCTCCGCCGCCTGGTCCGCCCCGTGCTGGATGGTGAAGTCGAGCGTAACAGCGCCAGCACCTCCGGCCGAGGTATTCCTTTCGCAAGAGACGGCGGTGAGGACGGTGGAGGTGCCGGAGGTGGAGCCGCCGCCGTGCTGCCAGATTCCGAGGAAGTAGGAGGCAGAGCAAAGGAGGGCGACGACGCCTAGTTGGACAATATTGGTGCGCTTCAAGTAGGGACGGTAAGGCTTCCAGACGCCGGAGTAAGGACTGGCGGCGCCAGCCATCGTCACTTTTGGCAAGGCGGCACCTTTAAGAAACGGGGGAAGAGGAGAAGGAACAGTACGACGGCAGAGAGGAGCCGATAGAGAACAAGATATTTATGCCTACGGAAGATTTTGGTTGCAAGCATGTCAATTGCTGACTGGCGGAACAAATTGGATAAATTAATGGAAGCAATAATAATAATAATAATAAGTAATTTTGATAAAGCCTAAAATAAATTTAGGTTAATATTTTTTAATATTCGTGCTAAAAATAATTCAAAGATTTATTAATAATTCCATAACCGAAACAATTAATGATCTAGAGTTCGAGACTTAGATGAAGTATATTATTATGCTGTAAGGGTGACATTTGAAAATTTAAACAATTCAAATTTTCAAAGATACAAATAATTTAGATTTTCAAAAGTCAGATACTTTACCCTAATGACTCAATGTGATTTCAATGTATTATATTATATACGTGACGCGTATACGATCACTAGTTATTATTATTATTTTGTTGGTATCACAATTCAACGTGTATGGATTATTTTTTTAAAAAAAAATATGAGTTAAAAATCAATTTCATTGTGGCAAAAGACGAAATGCTCGCCCCTAACATCTCCGTTATATCCGACCCAAAGTCATCACGGAAGAGGTAATCGTAGCATCCGAGTGGACATGTTGTAGACAGAGTGTAATATGAGGATAAAAAATTTATTCCTCAACTACCCTGAGAATCGACCCTACCGTCTCTTTGTGACAAATTTCGTCATATACTAATCCGGATGGTCCACAAGGTCAATTAAAAATTAATTTCATGATCTATTAAGGCTTCGTCAATTATGAACTCACCTGAAGACTGATTTAACAGTCCTTTGTGGTTAAAAATATAAAAAAAAATAAAATTGATAAGACTTTAAGGTAAAAGGAAAGCTTTTCCCTGACCATCCGAAAGAATTTCTTGGAAGAGAAGCAATAGTACAAGTTTGGTTTGTCGTAAAGCTTGCTTGAAAAAGAGACTAAATGCCTTTATTCGGCAAAAAATCTAAAGAGTTGGCTTTCGTAAGAGTAGCAAGAATATTTGTTTTTTTATTTATTGTCAAAATAATACTTTAATTCGTATCAATATATTTTTATTTTTAAAATTATATTTATTTATGGTAACTGTAAATTTATAACTATTATAATATTTTAATTTTAATCAATACTAGTAAAACCATATTATAGTAGATACAGTTAATACTTACTACCACTTAAATATTTCATCACTAAGATTTATAGTTAATACAGTTCATAACTATGTACAAATAGATACTCATCTTTAATCAATAATAGTCGACATTATACTATAATGATTACAGACGAATTTAGAAATTAGAGTTTAGGAGCTTAAACTTAATAAAATAAATTATATATTATTATCAAAAATATAATAAATTATATATATATTACTATTTAACTAAGAATTTGGAAAAATAATTAATTTTAATAGAGTCCAAAATTAAATTATGTTAATGTTATTTTTACATTGAAAATAATTTAAGGTTTATTAGTAATTTTTTTATTATTTTTTATATAAAAAATATGTATTGTCATGGTTCTCTTTAGTCTCACATCTTAGGATTGGTAATACTGCGAGTAGAGAAGTTTCTATAAATACCTTGGGTCGGCAACGTTAAAAAACATACATTTCTTGACCTTTCTGTGAAGATCAAGTGTAGTATATGTTTTTATTAGTTTAATATCTGATATAAAAAATTAAATTAATTTTTTATGAGAGAAAGTTCATTATAATAACTCGCGCATCCCCTTGATGTTGTAGTACTGTATGGACTTGACGTAGCGTTATCAAGTCCAATTTATGAGCCTAAAGTACTAATTTACACGTATTCCATTATATTATACATATAACACGTGTGCACGATAACTAATATATATAAAAAATTGTTATATTATAATATTCAACACAATCTTACAAGATTTTAAAGTATAAATTTCATCTATAATAAAATTTACATTAATATCCTTAGTTAAATCTCATTTAATATAAAATATCAAGTAATCTTCGAGATTCATCTTTCATCCTTCATCCTTCATTTTATTACAAAGTATCATCTTTACCTACTTTATTACTTAAAAAAATTTCCTCAGTAATTAGAGTATAAACAAATAACATCAAAATAAGATAAATCATTCTAGTCAACATAACATAAATATTTGATCATCTATTCTCAGCAAAAATTACATGACTCAATAAGTGTAGAAGGTTTCAAATTCTATACTAATTCATATTCAAAAGTAAAGATAGTCATGATTTATGAAATCTTTAGATTATAATTTTATTGTAAGCTTGTAAATATCATTACTAATTGAGCTAAATAAATTTTTAGGATATGAAGTTATATAAAAGACCACTTTGCAGGTATGGTGACATTGAACGACTCTATGGGTTTATTAAAAAGGAATGCAACGAACAAATTAAAATTATAGTGTTATTTATAGACTTGTGAATTATAAATAATTTGAAATAAGATTGAAATAGAATACACATTCGATTAGGATCTTGAATCCTTATTAGGAAAGAATTGGATATAAATGATTTTATGATCAGGTAATTGTTACAGAAGATAAACTCGTTATTTTAGTGATTCCTCGAGAGCGGCTCCATATTCTCTGAGAGGGACATTTGTCATAGCACAATGGACTTTTGCATAAGAGAGATGAGGTTAAGGCATCACACTTTATGTATTTATTGGGAATTGACTCCAAGATATATTTGTTAGAGCAATTGATGAATCCTTATGTTTGATGTTTGAACAAAGGGTTTAAGCTAGGATTTGTATCTATATTTGATATGTGCTATTAAGTGTGCATGTGACAGGTGCAAGGAAAGACCAAGTGTGATATTTGCAAAAATGAAATCCAAGAATGGGAATCTTGACGGTGTAAGTCCAAGTGTGACTTGGCAAGGCAAAGACCTGGAGCGAGAGGCTCTTGATAAGCATGCAGTCCCAGAGCGAGAAGCTCTTGGAAAGTGAAGTCTCGAGAGTGAGGAGCTTCTTGGCAAGGATAAAGATCCGGAGATAAGGAGTTTTTGGCAAAGGAAAATCCGACAACCATGACAAAGCCGAATGAAACTCTTGAAGGCAAATTGTGAAGAATGGAGAAGCATTCGAAGGATGCAAAGCTGATGGAGGAGGCTAAAAGGCAATATCAAAGTTGTGCGGACGAGGATAAGTGCATGACTAATTGTACTCGGGGGTAAAATTCTAAGTTAAAACTTACTAATCTACTGGTATATGTCTCAGTCAATTGATGGTTGAGAACCAACAAGCCTGGAATGGAATTACATGGTTTATGATTCTAGGGATCTTAGTCGACTGATATATGTCTCAGTTGACTGGTGGATGAGAACCAACAAATCCGAAATTAAATTCCAAGGTTTATGATTCTATGGATACCAGTCGACTAGTATATGTTTCAGTTGACTGGTGGTTGAGAACCAACTAATCCGGAATGGAATTTTAGGATTTGTGGTTATAAAAATACTAGTGATTATAAATTTACTGATAAAATTACCAATCGACTGAAAGCGAATAGAATAAATTATCAGTCGATTGAATAGTCGACTTAGAGCAAAATGAATACTTCTATTTGCTTAGCCTAAGAAGACTAGTATTTTTTTCCCTAATCATACTCTTAGGGGAAAAAATACTATAAAAGAAGATTTTACCCTTTTATTTTTTAAAAATTGAGAGAGATAAGATGAGATGAAAAAGGTAAAAGGGCGATAGTAATTTTGTCTCTAATGAATCTACTGGGCCTAGTGCCCATCATCAAAATTACAAAACTTTCACTCTGGCCCCCAGTTTCTATTGTACGTCGTTTGATTGATAAATGCTGTATTTTAGAACGTTGATTTTCTAGGGAGGAACAAACCCCCTTTAAACGTAGCGACTACGTTTACCTTCATTTTCTAGGGAGGAAGTATCCACGATGGCCCGGTTTAGCCAGACGAGATATTAATGATCCGGCCAATCAACATGATAGCGTGTCGATTAATTAGTCTTTAATTACGAGGAATTGGATCTTGTGAACCCTCGATGAAACTCGCTTAATTACACCGATTCAAACTATTAAATTAATTGCTCACACATCCTTCGGCATTGGTTTTACCGACAATAATAGATTACTAAATCACATCTCAAGAAAAACAAACTGTGGATTTAGCGAGCATCCAAAATTCAGATTTTTGTTGTTCGTCATTTCAGTCACGTGCCAAAAATACACAAAATTGGTAATAATTTTCTGCATGTATTGAATTGGACCAGAGACGGGCCGGGCTCAAGGCAGCCCGTGAGAGGCTTTGACTTATCCGGATTCCGGTCCGGCCTGAGCCCACCAGGTCTAAATTTTTATGGATATTTTATTTTTTTTTAAAAAAAACTTGTTTACAAAAAATAATTAAAAGTTTAATAAAAATTTAATGTTTGATGTTCTTACCAAGAATTAGCTATAAGGCTTTAAAGCTTATCATTAACGCTTGATCTAGTGAAAAGTATCTAAGGTTTAGAAAATATTTAAATTTGAATTACTGAATTATTTCTTATAGTTAGTTAAAGATAAAAAAAATAAATACAGCCTTGTTCTTAGCAGCCTTTATGCTCACGTGCAGTGCGGCAGCTCGTCTTTGCATGCAAATGTCTCTTCGCCTGAAAACACGGTTTACCCACTCCTCAAAGTCACTTTACTTATTTACCCTGCTATTTTACATAATTAACACAATTTAGTCTCATTAATTTATTTCTCTAAAATTTATAATTCCAAATTTACCCTTTTTTTTTCAAAAATTTTGGACTTGCATTCTAGTGCAACTTCTCTCCCATTATTTCAGACGACTCTGGTCCGTAAATTGAGGATGAGAGAGATGGTCCTTATAGATTAATTTTGGTCACTATATGTAAATTGAGGATTAGCCGTGTTCGTATAATAACAAAAAATTTATTCCATCAGAATTTGATTGATGAATTGAATTATAACGTAGACATATAATTAATATATAAAGATAATATTATTAAAATATTTTTAATAATAACTTACAAAGTGTATTATGACTATTCAATTTCTAGTTATTTAAAGTGCCCTTATAGTAATGATAAATCTATTTGATTAGAATATGGTTGGTCATAATTGAATTATAATATATGTATGAAATTAATATATAGAGATGATATTACTAAAATATCCTTAATAATGATTTACAAAGTGTATTATGGCTGTCCAGATTCTAACCATTTAGCAGAGTCTTTACAGTAACGGTATATCTATGACTGACCAGAATTGAATTATAATACATGCATGTAGTTAATATATAGAGATGATATTACTAAAATATCCTTAATAATGACTTACAAAGCGTATTCTGACGGACCAGATTCTAGTCATTTGACAGTGTCCTTATAGTAACGGTAAATCTATTTAGCTAGAATTTGGCTGGCTATAATTGAATTATAATGAATGTATGTAATTAATATATAGAAATGATATTACTAAAATATCCTTAATTATGACTTACAAAGTGTATTCTGGCTGTCCAGATTCTAGCCATTTAACAGTGTCCTTACAATAACGGTAAATCTATTTGGCTAAAATCTGACTGGCAAGAATTGAATTATAATACATGCATGTAATTAATATATAGAGATGATATTACTAAAATATCCTTAATAATGACTTACAAAGCGTATTCTGGCTGACCAGATTCTAGTCATTTAGCAATGTCCTTATAGTAATGGTAAATCCATTTTGGCTAGAATCTGGCTGGTTAAAATTGAATTATAATGCATGCATGTAATTAATATATAGAGATGATATTACTAAAATATCCTTAATAATGACTTACAAAGTATATTCTGGCTGGTCAGATTCTAGCCATTTAGCAGTGTCCTTACAGTAACGATAAATCTATTTGGCCAGAATCTGGTTGGGCAGAATTGAATTCTAATGCATGCTTGTAATTAATATATAGAGATGATATTACTAAAATATACTTAATAATGACTTGCAAATGTATTCTGACTGTCCAGATTCTAATTATTTAGCAATGTTCTTACAATAACGGTAAATATATATTGGCCAGAATCTAGCTAGCAAGAATTAAATTATAATGCATGCATGTAATTAATATATAGAGATGATATTACTAAAATATCCTTAATAATGATTTACAAAGTGTATTCTGGCTGACTAGATTTTAGCCATTTTGCAATGTCCTTACAGTAACGATAAATCTATTTGGCTAGAATCTGGTTGACCATAATTGAATTATAATGCAAGCATGTAATTAATATATAGGGATGATATTACTAAAATATCCTTAATAATGATTTACAAAATATATTCTGGCGGACCAGATTCTAATCATTTAGCAGTATTCTTACAGTAACGGTAAATATATTTGGCCAGAATCTAGCTGACCCGAATTGAATTATAATACATGTAATTAATATATAGAGATGATATTATTATAATATTCTTAATAATAATTTACAAAGTATATTATGACTGATCAAATTCTAACTATTTAAAATATCGTTATAGTAGATGAATCATTATCTGGTCAATAATTTATGGATCACATAATACTAATTATTTATTTTGAGTACGGATCCTCTGATTCATATATTGAGGATAAAAAAAATGGTCCATTCCATATATTAATTAATTTTAATGGCTTCTTCTCAAGTGGGGTCATTAAAATCAGACGGATATTATTATTTTTATATATTAAACAACCAGATCAATTTATTTACCAATTAAAATTGTCCTGTGTGTTTTTTTTTTTGAAATTTTAAATTTTTGAGTGGGAATAATAAAAAAAGAAATGATTTGGTGCGACATTGTTATCAGCTACCGTCCTCTTGTTTGGCTCCTTCCCAATCCATCCTTGCCGTCGAAGGTTTCCACTTCGCCGCTTTAATTGCATTTTCCTCAAGAGAGCTGCTTTTCCCCTCTCCCGGTCAACGCACACTCCCTCCATCTCCCCTCTCTCTCCCTGCCAAAAGACGCATGTAACCTCCTTTTTATTTATTTTTTATTTCATTTAATTCTCATTTAGTTTTAATTTTTTAATTAATTTTATTTAAAAATAACTCTCATACAATTATATTTTTAATTTTATTTAATTTTATTTTTTTAATTAATTAATTTTATTATTTTGTATCAATACTTTATTTTTCAATTTTATATAAAATTTATTTAGTTTTTATTTTTTTAATTAATTTAATTTATTATTTTTTACCAATACTTTATTTTTCAATTTTATATAAATTTTATTTAATTTTTATTTTTTAATTAATTTAATTTATTATTTTTTTCATAATACTTATATTTTTTCAATTGATTTTTTTAAATTTTATTTTTTTATTAATTTTTTTAATCAATTTTTTATCAATTTTATTTTTTCAATAATTTTTTTATATGTTTATATGTCAAGGGTTGAAAGGGGGTCATTTAAAGTGATGAGAGATTTTGACATGTGTCAAGGGTTGGAAGGGGGGTCATTTAAAGGGATAAAAGATTTTGACATGTGTCAAGGGTTAGAAGTGTGGTAATTTAAAGGGAGGGGAAGTTCTGACATATGTCAAACATTGAAGAGGGGTAATTTAAAGGGAGGGGGGTGTTTTGACAGATGTCAATGATTGGAGAATGACGAATTTAAATGGAGGGAGTGTTTTGACAGGTGTCAATGGTTAGAGGATGGGTAATTTAAAGAGGGTGAGAAATTTTGACATGTGTTATATGTCAATAGTTGGAGGGAGGGATGATTTTAAGAGAGAGAAGATTATGACATGTGTTAATAGTTGGATGTGGGTAATTTAAGTGTCAAATTAGGAATGTAATTTAAAGGAAGGGAGTAATTTAAAAATTATATAAAATAAAAAAAATTAAAAATTTTGATAAAAAAATAATAAACAAAATTGATTAAAGAAATAAAACTAAATAAATATTAAAAAATTAAAAACATAATAAATAAAATTAATTAAAAATAAAAACTAAGTAAAAATTAAAAAAAATTAAAAAAATATAAGTATTAATGAAAAAATAATAAACAAAATTAATTAAAAAATAAAACTAAATAAAATTAAAAATATATATAAGTATTAATGAAAAATAATAAATAAAATTGATTAAAACTTTAAACTAAATAAAGATTTTAAAATATATAAATTAAATAAAAATTTTAAAATATATAAATATGAATGAAAAAAATTAAAAATAAAACTAAATAAAAATTTAAAAATATATAAGTATGAATAAAAAAAATTAAAAATAAAATTAATTAAAATTAAAAAATTAAAAATAATTTAAAATGAAAAATAAAAAATTAAAAATATGTAAGTATGAATATATAAGTATGAATTAAAAAAATTAAAAAAAATAAAAAAATGAAAAGGAGGTTACATGCCTCTTTTGGCGGGGGAAAGAGGAGAGGTGGAGGGGGTGTGCGTTGACCCGGGGTGGAAAAAGCAATTTGCTTTCCTCAAACACAAGACAGGCACTCGATACATGGCCGAAGAGACTGAGCCCGCGCCTGAGGTCACCGACTCCGCCGCGGGCCTCCTTTCCCAAGCACGGCAGCTCGTTCCCGAGGCCCTCGCCGAAGCTCGCGCCGCCGCTGGCTTCCCGGCGCGATGGAGCTCCATCGCTTCCAAGATCGAGCGCGTCGCCCCCTCTCTCTCCGACCTCTCCAGCCTTCCCTCCTTCTCCAGGAACGCGCTCTGCTGGGAACTGCTCCAGTCAGTGACCATCGCCCTCCGCGACGCCATCGGTCTCGCCTGCCGCAGCGGCGCTCCCTCAGGGAAGCTCCAAATGCAGAGCGACCTCGATGCTGTTTCCAGTGAGCTAGACCTCGTGCTCGATGACTGCGCGCTGCTGGTGAAGACCGGTGTGCTTGACGATTCGGCCGCCGCCGCCGCCGCTGCGCCTCACTCACTCGACAAAATACGCGTGCTGCTCGCGCGCTTGCAGATCGGGCACGCGGAGGCCAAGCACCGGGCGGTGGACGCCCTCCTGGAAGCGATGAGGGAGGACGAGAGGAGCGTGACGACCGCTCTCGGGCGAAGCAACGTCTCGGCTCTCATACGCTTGCTCGGATCCACCTCCGTCAAGATCAAGGAGAAGGCGGCCACTGCTATCTGCTTGCTGGCCGAGTCCGGTAGCTGCGAGAATCTCATTGTTTCAGAGGCCGTGCTTCCTCCTCTGATTCGGCTATCAGAATCCGGGAGCTTGATTTGTCGACAGAAAGCCTTAACTTCGCTGCAGAGACTATCCGTCTCCACCGAAACCGCACGATCCATAGTTGGCCATGGAGGTGTTCGACCTCTGGTCGATGTTTGTCAGGCAGGGGACTCGATTTGCCAATCGGCCGCCTCTGGCACTCTGAAGAATCTCTCCGCCGTGCCGGAGGTCCGTCAGACGTTGGTGGAAGAAGGCACTATCTGTGTCATGATCGACCTCCTCAACCGCGGAATTGTTCTTAGTTCCAAAGAGCACGCCGCGGAGTGCTTGCTCAATCTCACTGCGAGCAACGACGCCTCGAGGAGGCTCGTCGTAGAGGAGGGCGGAGCTCCCAGCCTCTTAGCCTTCCTGGACGGCCCGCTGCCGAAGGAACCCGCCGTCGGTGCATTGCGGAACTTGATCGGCGCCGCCACCGTCGACAGCCTCGTGTCCCTCGGTCTCCTCCCCCGGCTGCTTCACGTGCTCAGGGACGGCTCTCTCGGCGCGCAGCAAGCCGCCGCATCCATCATTTGCCGAATTTCCAATTCCAACGAGGCGAAGAGATCCATTGGCGAGCTGGGTTGCCTTCCTCTGCTCGCCACAATGCTCGAAGCCATAACAAACACGGCGAGGGAGGTCGCAGCTCAGGCCATCGCCGGACTCATCAGCCTTCCGCAGAACAAAAGCGAGCTCAAGAAGGATGACAAGACCGTGATCGTTCTAGTCCGCTTGCTGGATCCGAATCCTCAGAACACAGCAACAAAATATGCAATCTCTTGCCTTCAGTCCTTGTCATCGAGCAAGAGGTGCAGGAAGCTGATGCTCTCTTACGGTGCAGCTGGATCCCTCGAGAAGCTGGCTGAAGTAGACATGGCTGGCGCCAAAAAACTGCTCAAAAGATTGGAGAAGAACAAGTTGAGGAACTTGTTCATCAGAAAAACAGGCAGATATGTTCTACCTTAATCTTAGTACATTTGCTGCCCTCGCACTGTCAATATGTACTCAATCAGTATTCGCGTGCTGAACATATGAGATTAAGATTCCAATCACTTGCTAGGGCTCTCAATTCGATTTGCTCGAGTACAATGTTAGATTTCATCAATAGTTTCTGCCATAAGCAGTCATCATTGTGTTGTGTGTTAATCATTCACTGCTGCTGCATCTACTTCTATTCTACAGATTTTATTGTGACAAAAAAACGAATATGTTTGTCCCCAACGTTTTGTCAATTCGTCCCAAGATCAACACGTACTTAGACAGGTCTCAGCAAGAGACGTCGGCTGCGCATCGTGTCATTAATTAAGTAGGTCGGTCGCTTTGTCGGCAGCTCTTAGATTGATGCATGGATTATGATTTCCAAATTCAGTCAAATTATAAGCAAAAGATTGCCTCTGTTACATAAGCATGCATGAAATGACTGTTAATAAATTAATATAACATCTGTTTAATTTCGTTTAGTGTCTTAGGTAAGGAGATTATTTGACATATATTTCGAAACGAGAATTATTTTTAATGTTATTGTTTAATAATAATAAAAAGTACTCAAGGGTTTTGAAACATACATTTAACAAATATTTCGAAGCTCGCCAATTCAATAGCTTTACTAGTTCTAAATAAAAAAAAATGTTTTTGATTTTATTACGGATTAACATTTTCGTATGGGCTGATACAGAAAATTATCAGTAGACACAGTATGAAAGAAGATTGATAAACATTGTTAAGTTAATTTCAACAGAGAAAAGTTTAGAAGATTGATAAAATTAACTCACCGATGAATCACATGTTGACCTTTATGAATAGAATCATGCATTTTTCAATTTTAAACCTTAATTTTACATAAATAATAATAATTATTTTTTCGTTGGCAAAGGCTTTCATTTCTTATCATAGTTACTTGCCCAATTAAGTTAATACAAATAGTTATTTGTTTTTATATTTTATTTTTTAATTATATTCTTCAATAATTCTGTATTTTTTATAATTTTACGTAGATTTTTTTTTTTTTTTAGAAATTTCTACTTTTTATTTTTTATTTTTAATAAAACAAGACCAGTCGAGGGGCAGTTGCAGCTAACTATAAACGGGTATCCCGGCCCGCCATGGGAGCGACTCGCACTATATATATATGGCAAATCGATTAGCCCGGATTCTTGAACCGGAACCCTAGCTCGACTGCGGCAGCGCCTCCCCTTGTCTCGTTCCTCCCTCTTTCCGACGCACGCCCCTATTGGGTGCTACACCACCATTCCGCCTCATTAATCCGACCTTCTCCGACGAGGCTAAGTAGGCACTCTCACTTCTCCTCGGACTCGGCTCCGCGACTCACCAGGCAGCTTCCTTCCGCCATCTCTGCGCCTTTTTTTTTTTCTGTTTAAAGCTCAACCGCCGACGCTCACCGAGAACGGGTAGAATATCGACCTTATTATTATTATTTTTTATAAATTCATCATCTTTAGCGATTGTAGTTAACATATAAAATTGCCCTAAAACGGAGATCTCTCTGCCACAAACAGTGCTATTAGTTCCATCAACATAATTTTCTCTAAAATCTCACCAGTTTCCATGCTTCTGTTTTGGCTTGTTTGTAGCTACTTATCAGTAAACAATGCACGTGGTTTTAAGCATCACATATTCTGTGCGCTTCTTGGTTGTGTCTGCAACAATTACTGTGTTTTAACGTTGCTCTTGCTTTGACATACTTGTGGCATTAGCTTTTTAGTTTTATTTGCATCAACTCACCACTTTTTTGTAGGCGTTTATATTGCAGATGAGAACCATTTTATAGCACCTTTTGAGCTTGATAATTGATATAATATTTTAGAATAACTGTATGTATGTATGTATTCCTGAATTAATAGTATGGATGAACATGGGCCGATTCTCAATCAAAAATTTGATCAAATTCAAGTTTTCAGATTATGAAAAATTGACCTGAAATTGTAACCGAAACCATTTACGGTAAAGGGTTGGGTTTGCTTAGTACAATAACAATTTGATTTCAATATTATAAATTGAAATTCCATAACTAAAGATATCAAAAGACTTAATACAGTATAATTATATATCCAAACTTATAAAATATAATTATACTAGTCATGCAATGCAATAGAGTCTCCGAGACTAAACCATGGATTTTTTACTTTTCTAATCTTCTCATGGTATTCTTTCATTACTATTAAATTACAATTTATTAGCATTTAGCATAAATAAATAAACGGGAGTAATTGCTCCTAATAATGAGTGATAATCAAATCTTGTGTATATTATATTTGTAGTTAGTATTTGAATTAGATATTTGTATCTGATGCAAGGTCCAAATACACTGCATTATTGACCAAAACTAAAATATTCTGAATTTCTAGGTTGGATTGGATTGGGTTGGATTAGATATCCATTGGATTGTGTTTTCTATCACCCCTAATTAATATAATTAATATAGTTGGCGATCAACGTAATCTTACTATTGTTTTATTGAATTAATATGATCAGTGTGTCTGATTATTTTCTTTGTTTCCAGTGCTGTTTTTTTTTTTCTGATTTACATAATTACATTATCAATTTGATTCCATTGTTTTTTTTTTAAAAAAAGTATATAACATGGTTTTCCTCCCTTATGAACATTGGAACATTTTGAAAAAACACTTGACTTAGGGGGGCTAAGGAAATATAGCTATTGAAAGGGCACTTAGAAGTGGGTATGGTAGGTGCCAGCTTCTGTCTGAACTACCTAAGTTAGGCATGGGTATCCTACCCTTATATTTAAGTGGGTGGATTTTAAACTTTTTGTACTTACTTTTTGCTTGGTTTTAGTGCGTTCATGTACTTGTATATTCAAAGGGGGTGGGCTTGGGTAGTGGATAAAAATGAGGTAACCTGACTTATTATCTATGATTTTAGTGTTTGATGTTTGAGTTTCCTAACTATTCCATCATTTGACTCAATCTATTAATTTGCCTCTCCAACCACTGCCTTCTGCTGCTGTAGAGGACATCCACACTCCTGGTCGAGTGATTGCTAGTCTAGGAATTAAGCAATGACAGATAGTTGAAAATTTAATAACTATTGATTCAAATGTATTAATGTACCATTCTCATATTTCATTACTGAATATTTTCATAGTATATTTTCTCAAATCAAATGCAGCTTTTCTATTGTCCTTATTGCAACAGTTAAATTGCCTTTGGGTTGGGTTATGTATAACCTATCTTCTTGTGGATGCTTAAGAAAATGTTATGTTCTTTGAAATCCTTATCTGTCTGCTTTATTTGTTTCAGAAACAAAGCATCAACTTTTGAAATCTACTTGTAGCATAGTCGGCTTAAAAATGCCTCTAAACAAGTCCTTGTTACCTTCACAATATATTATGCTTAATCTAACTATCGAAGTAGTAAAAAATCAAATGGGTCAAAATTGAGCTGAGTAGAAAATTTTAATTATTTGATTCAAACATTCTTTAAAAAGTTGTTTTCAATTTGGTTTCATTCTACTAAATTTGGTTCTACTAAATCCTTTGCTTTCATTTTGCTAAATTTGAGCAGCTCTATTCTCTGCAATTGGCGACCATCAGTCTGCAAAGTCAATGCTGACTTGGTTCCAGAACTTGCAAATTAGACCTGTTAGTAGAAGTGGCTGCCAGTGCAACCACCTTGAATAAATACAGGTGTTTCCAGTTACAATCACACAACAATTTCCATGCCTTCTATAGATGAGCTTCACCAGGGGAAGAAGTTCAACAAGAAACGTAAGAACAGATCAGACCCTTACGAAGCGGAGACGAACGCTATCAAAGGCGAAGTTGGTGAACCTCAGTTGGAAAAAGTAGTAGTAGATGGGAATGGTGATAGGTCTCCAAAAGAATCAAGTGAGGAGCATGATGTTCATGTGGAGAGTGATGGAGATGAAGTCGTAGAAGGTTCAAAGGGGACTATTGCTGCTACTAAGATAAAGAATAAAAAGAGTCATGGGATCTTGACTACTGACTCATTCTCTAATCTCCCGATTTCCAATCAAACCATGAAGGCCATCCAAGAGATGGGTTTCCAACACATGACACAGGTCAGTTCTCTTTTTAATGATCATTTCCAATACTAGGTTTATGATATTTGTCTCTATTTTAGCCTCTCTCTTTCATGACTATTTTCCTTGGGTCCACATTTTTTTTTTCTGATGCAGCAATGGTTTTGGGTTTTAGTGATTATAATGTTTCACATTATGATGGCAGATTCAATCCAGAGCTATCCCACCACTCTTGGTTGGGAAGGAGTTGATGGGTGCAGCAAGGACAGGATCAGGAAAAACACTTGCTTTCCTTATACCTGCAGTTGAATTGCTGCATCATATTTGTTTTATGCCTCGGAACGGGACCGGGGTCATTATTATCTGTCCAACCAGGGAACTTGCCATTCAAGTAAGACCTTTTATTTGTTATTCTACATGCTCTTTTTACTATATTGATTGTCTGATTCTTGTCCTAAATATTCCGTTGAGTTTTATTTATATATATTTAACAAAACTATGGCTTTTGTAATTTTAGTTGACCATGTTACTAGTAGGGACAACTTATTGATTTGTTTAATTTATGTGAAGATTTGAAATTTTAATGCTGCTATTTTTAGCCATGATATTTTGTCTCATTCTCTGTTGTTGCTCTTAGCCTCTTAGCTAAATATACCTGAACTCTTTTAAAAATAAGCTAATGAGGAATTTAGAATTTCCTAGTTTATGCATTGGAAATTCTGTTGGTGTCTTTTGTTTAGCTGACTGGAACTTAGTGAAACTTTTGGCTAACAGATTGTTCACATTGCAGACACATGCTGTTGCAAAAGATCTAATGAAGTACCATTCTCAAAAACTTGGCTTGGTTATTGGAGGAGCTGGACGAAAAGAAGAAGCTGAGCGTCTTGCTAAAGGAGTAAATTTGTTGGTGGCTACTCCAGGAAGACTTTTGGATCATCTCCAAAACACCAAAGAATTTATCTACAAAAACTTAATGGTAAATAGTTCATAGTTGTAAAGCTAGCTAGTTCTTTTGTTTCCTGTGAATTTGATTGCCTAGCATTCTATTGTTTTCAATGCTTTGCTTTCTGATAATTTATGCTAAATCATACATCTATGAGAAGGTTGAAAAAATAAAGTACTGGTTGATATTTGATAACAATACCTCAACCAATGATATTTTCTGCAAGGAGCTCAATTTGGAAATTGATTTCTGTAGGCTTCCAACCTTCTTTACCTTCTTGTTGGGACCGAAAAGTAGCTAGAGGGGGGGTGAATAGCTCTTCGCGTGCTCGTCGTCGGCGTTGCTTGTTTCTTCAGAGATATGCAGCGGAAATATAAGAAACAAAAGCATACAACGCTAACAAGGATGGTTTACTTGGTATCCACCTCACAAGAGGTGACTAGTCCAAGGATCCACACCTACTCACGCACCCTCCACTATGAAATCACTCCTTTTCAGTAACTACTGAAGGCGGAGAAGCCCTACAACCCTCACAATACAAGAAGAAAGCAAGGGAAACAAATACAATAGATATCTTACAAGATATGGAATGAAAATCCTAACCCTAGCTTTCTTCTTCTTGCTTTTGATCCGCCTCTTGACTTGGGAAACCTCCAAGAACCTTCAAGAACTGGCGATCTGAGCTTGAGAGAAGTGTGGAGAAGTCGCTGTGTTGATCTGAGCTTTTTCGTGGAAGCGATGCCGAAGGAAATGAACGCCAGCGGCTTAAATCGATGCTAACGGTCGAATCCCGATCGATTGAAATGCTCCCAATCGATCGGGGAGGCTTTGGATCGATCCACGGATCGATCCAGAACGCCTCTGTGCTCTGGAAAAACGCCTGGATCGATCCACGGATCGATCCAGTGCTTATCGCGCGAAGCAGCAGCGTCCCAATCGATCCACTGATCGATTGGGACCTCTGGATCGATCCACCGATCGATCCAGAGGGGTTCTGTTCGCAGGGACTCACCGGATCGATCGGCCGATCGATCCAGATCTGCTGGATCGATCCACTGATCGATCCAGATCTGCTGGATCAATCGGCTGATCAATCCAAATCTGCTGGATCAATCGGCTGATCAATCCAGATCTTGGTTTTTGCCCAAAACCAAGTCCAAAGCCCCTTAAACCAACATCTAGTCAACCATGACTTGTTGGTACATAAGACCTAGCATCCGGTCACCCTTGACCAGCTAGGACTCTCTCACCAAGTGTCTGGTCAATCCCTTTGACCCACTTGGACTTTTCTCTTCTTGCCAAGTATCCGGTCAATCCCTCTGACCTACTTGGACTTTTCTTCCTCGTGTCAAGTATCCCTTTGACCTACTTGGACTCTCACCAGATGTCTGGTCAACCTTGACCCATCTGGATTTCTCTTGCCTGGCTTCACTCACCAGGACTTTCCCAATTGCCTAGCTTCACTCACTAGGTCTTTCACCTGGCTTCACTCACCAGGATTTTCCTCCTGCCTAGCTTCACTCACTAGGACTTCCCAATTGCCTAGCTTCACTCACTAGGTCTTTCACCTGGCTTCACTCACCAGGATTTTCCTCCTGCCTAGCTTCACTCACTAGGTCTTTCACCTGGCTTCACTCACCAGGATTTTCCTCCTGCCTAGCTTCACTCACTAGGACTTCCCAATTGCCTAGCTTCACTCACTAGGTCTTTCACCTGGCTTCACTCACCAGGATTTTCCTCCTGCCTAGCTTCACTCACTGGGTCTTTCACCTGGCTTCACTCACCAGGATTTTCCTCCTGCCTAGCTTCACTCACTAGGACTTTCCAATTGCCTAGCTTCACTCACTAGGTCTTTCACCTGGCTTCACTCACCAGGATTTTCCTCCTGCCTAGCTTCACTCACTAGGTCTTTCCTTCTGCCTAACATCCCAGTTAGGACTTCCCAGTCAAGTATCCGGTCATCCTTGACCTACTTGACTCTTCTTCAATCAACCTTGCATTGTCAAACATCGAAACCCAAACCAAGACTCAAGCTTGGTCAACCAGGTCAACCTTGACCTGAGGGATGTTGCACCAACACAGTTGTCATATGGTTCGAGGAGATTGATTTCCTATTTTGATTTTTTTTTTCATCCTTGATCTCACTGATT
Organism: Zingiber officinale; assembly: GCF_018446385.1. NCBI lineage: Eukaryota > Viridiplantae > Streptophyta > Magnoliopsida > Zingiberales > Zingiberaceae > Zingiber > Zingiber officinale. The sequence continues at coordinate 1,610,707 of NC_056002.1, read as the reverse complement.
ATTCAACCCGTGTTACGTTGGATTTTCTGGATTTTGTATGAGATTACTGCATGAGGTTAACTTATTTATGCTGGTAGTCATTTTAAAAAAGGCAGGAAGAGGAGTGAAAGTATCACAATAAAGGATAGGTAATTGAATAGGAGTTTGTAGTTTGAAGTGGCCTGACGAATATGTATCTTTCCATTGGATGTTCTCACTACTCTGTGCGTGTGTGTGTTTAAATATATCTATCTATTCACAAGATTCGGTTGGAGTTTTAACAGATATATGACTGTACATATACTTTGTTCTAGGGTGAGCAGTTTGTAGTGTCTTTTGTGGCTTGCATTGATGTTTGGCTAAGTATTAGTCTCATAATTTCCATATATGAAGAGATATTTTGATGTACTCCATGAGCAAAGGTTGTTTTAGGATTAGGTTAAAAGTATTCATTGGGTTTATGATTCTTAACAAGACAATGTTGGAAAGAGTCGTTTGGTAGCTTGTAGGGTTCTGATATTTTATGTTTCTCACCTGTTTGATCATAACACTGTTGGGCAATCATTCCTCATTTTTTAAATTTTATTTTATGTTTTTTAGTTTTTTATTTATTGTTATTATTATGTTTTTTTTACCTCAATGAATTGGAGATATTTATTAACATATTTGTGGACTCATCTGCAACAATTCCTCTATTATGCTTTTGCTAAGTTATTGCTGCAGTTCAGAAGCATATCTTATTTGGAAATGTTCTTTTACTAGTTTGTGGAGTTGTTGCAGCTTGCTACTACATTGACATTCTTCAGATGTTTGGTGTTAATATAAGAACTTTAATTTGTTCATATGCTCTTTTTTAATGTTGAGATTCTAAGTTTGTACTTGGCTCCTCATATGCAGTTTCTTATAATTGATGAAGCTGATCGAATATTGGAGGCAAACTTTGAGGAAGACATGAAGCAAATATTTAAGAAATTGCCAACGGTATGCTACATTTTATCTGTGTATATAATTTTTTCAAATTATAAAATTTCATTGGAAACTGGATGTGCATGCAATTTTTCACAAAACGGATAGTCAGGATCTGTGGCTGAGCTATTAAAAAGAATAGCAATCCTGTACGGGAATGTTGAGAGAGAGAGAGTCATCCCCTTAGTATTTATGCTCTACAGGTTCAGGACATTTTTTACTCTACTGCAGCAGCCAAAAAAGTTCAAATAAAGCTGTTTGGTGCTTTACTTGTTTCTACAAGCACTCCTGTCTCTTACAGCCACATGATATATGGTGGATATGAGTAGCAGTTTCTTTCTACCACCTGAGATTTTAATTTTCCAGGAACTCTGCGCAACTTTTCCTTCACTCAGATTCATTGCAATCAGATCATGGAGAACTGTGTTGAAACAGTTTGCCAAATTATTCCTTAAACCTGCATTTTAGGGGGAAAATTGTCTGATTGTTTAAGCATCATGATACTGAGTGCCCATTGTTTTTGGTTTGCAATGTCAGTTGTATGTATTCAAGGGTGTGGTCATAGATAGCTTAGTAGGCATCATAGAAATTATAAATGGAAAACCTTGGAGTGTGTCTTTTGGACCAAACAAATCTGTCATTTCTCGTCATCATATACCAGCAATTTAGCCAGACTTGAAAATGAATTTATAATATTTAATGAGAGCCCAGACGATCCTACTCTCTTCTCCATTCACCAACAACTTCACTCCGAATATATTGCCCATTCTTTCAGCCAGAGAGGATCTGGAAAGTGATTCCAGGGTCTATTGGGTATCTATTCTGGCTCAACCATAGCATGCTTATTGTGAATTCTTTCATGCTCAATTTTCCTGTTGATTTCAGTGTCAAATACTATACTGGCAACTATGCCATCAATCACATTTTGTCTATCCCATCTCAGTGAAATTTCATACTTCTTCTATTACATTTACTCTTGCCTCTAGAAACCTTATGCTCATACTAGAAGCAGCTGTAGTGTCCATACATTTCATCTAGTATGACTGTGTTGAAAACCATTGAACAGTTTCTTTCTTAGAAGATTATATCCCAAATAGATATGTGGTTAGCTATGGGCATCTTTGAATGATTTATCTTTATCCTTCATGAATTTTATTTATTCGATTTTCATTCTGAGTTTTCCTGATGCCAACATCGTAGTAACATTTGATGAACAAAAGTTTTTATTTTGTTTAGTAATTCTACCACCTCTTTTGCTATATATGCTATGAGGGCTCTTAGCTTTTAGTTTTAACTGAAGCCCCTTGGTTTTTTGTTTGCATGAGGGTCATCTGTAAATTAAGACGGACAGACCATCTAACTAAAATTGAATTTAGTACTGCTAAGGATATACTCTTCAAATTGTGTTGCGTCACTGACCTCTTTTGCAGTGGCCCAGGCTTATGTGACTAGCTACTTGGATCACAGCCCTCCATTTGAAGATATTTGAGTAATAGTGGTCTCTCCTTGTATTCTATTGTACTTGAAATGGTTCAGTTTTGTTTGATGTCTGACTAAAAATCTTGCTCGTAGCCTGGACTTTACTATCACTGTTAATTTTTATTTTGGAATTGAAAATTTCCTTTTACAATGGTTCATGTCCATTTCTTTAAACTCTTGGTGTCTTATAGAATTCATTAATATGCAGGCAAGACAAACTGCTCTATTTACTGCTACCCAAACAAAGCAGGTTTGTTTTATGGTGACGTATCAATTTTGTTTATGGTTTCACTTGATAAATAATAAGCAATATGCAGGTTGAAGACTTTGCAAGCTTGTCATTTAAGGATAAGCCAATATATGTTGGTGTTGATGATGGAAGGTCAAAGGTGAGTTCCAGATTTGTCCAACATTGTTTTTGTATTAATGATATTGATAATGTCCACCCATTTCAGGTAACCGTCAAAGGGTTGCAGCAGGGGTATTGTGTTGTCCCCAGTAACAAAAGGTTTCTGGTCTTGTATGATTTCCTTAAGCAAAATCTTTCTAAAAAGATAATGGTCTTTTTCTCCTCCTGCAACTCGGTTAAGTACCATACAGAGTTCCTCAGATACTTACAAATTGATTGTCTCGACATCCATGGAAAACAAAAGCAGCAAAAGCGGACTACTACATTTTTTGACTTTTGCAAAGCAGAAAAGGGTGTCCTGCTCTGCACCGATGTTGCTGCCCGTGGGCTTGATATTCCTGCTGTGGTGAGTTAAATTTCACTTCTCCATCTCTGGTTATCTGTTACTTAATCCAGACGCTTAGTCTTTTTTGTGTGGGTAGGACTGGATTGTGCAATATGATCCTCCTGATGAACCAAAGGTGCGTATGTGCAAATTGCATTTACTTCCATCCATCTTCTGGTTTGGCAGGCAGTTCTGAATTTTCATCAATTTTCAGGAATACATTCACAGGGTTGGTCGGACAGCTCGTGGGGAAGGTGGCAAAGGCAATGCTTTGCTTTTTCTGTTGCCCGAAGAGTTGCAATTCCTACTCTATTTGAAGGTATAATTTGCTCCACAAATGTTTATTTTTAAAGGTTTTACAAGTGTGTCAAGCTAATTTGTGTTATTTACACACTGACAGGAAGCAAAGGTACCTGTCAAAGAGGTTGAGTTTAATGAAAATAGGATCTCGAATCTTCAATCTCATCTGGTAATACACTTTTGTGAACATCCCATCGAAGTCTCATATTTGTTCTTCAACTTAACTTTTGGAAGGCTTGCAGGAGACCATAGTCGGAGAAAACTACCACCTGAGCCAATCAGCCAAGGATGCCTATAGGTCCTACATCTTAGCCTATAATTCACATTCAATGAAGAATGTTTTTGATGCCCACCGCCTCAATCTCAAGGTATGACCTATCAGCTCATTTGACATACAACCTTCTGATTCTGCTCATTTAAGTCTTGTTACCATAACTTGTGACCCTTTGCACTTTAATTTGAGACGTTTGCATACTGCAACAGGATGTGGCTTCATCCTTTTGCTTTAGTTCTCCACCAAAGGTGAAGCTAAATTTGCATAGTAGTGCATCTAAGTTCAGAAAGAAGATGAGAAACTGATGGCCATCGACATGGTAGCAGTGCCAGTAATCCTTATGGAAGATAGTTGAGTGATGATAAAAGGCACTTTATGTGCCATTGAAGTTTGCTATTTTGGACGGAAGAAATGTAAGAATGTATGATCGAGTACAAATTGAGTTCGTTAGTCAGATTTGCATTTATCTTTATCATTAACGTGTATATATTGCATTCCGATAGGAGAGAGTTAAAGAGCTCTATGTTAGAGTCTACTGATACAGCTGCAAATTTTGTTTTTATGGATAAATTAAGATTCATGCTTGTTTTTGGAATGCAATTTGTGTTTTATAGAAATTTTGCAAAGCTCAAATTAGTGCCACCGTTTCTAAAACGATGGATGTTCCATTTTTTCTTTTAAAAAAAACCGTAGCCATTTTTTTTTCAATTAAATAATATTTTAATATTTAAGAAATGTATTTCATTCTTTAAATTTATAGAGATATTATTCATAAAATTTAAATTTAAAAAATAAATATAATTTAAAAAAAGAACAGTAGTTTTTGTCAGGTCTTGGGTAAGGATTCATTGTACGTAATTTTAAAATTTTATCCTTGTGCCAAGGCAATAAATATAATAATTAAAGTAAATATTTTTTTACTTAAAATAGAAAATTTAATGTAAATTTTGTGTTTAGAAAGGTTGATATGATGTACTCAAGTTCAATTCAATTAAATAAATCATTTGATTGAATATAAAAATTTGATTAGGTTATTTTAGAATTTTATTTTTTTTAAAAAAATCGATTATATTTAATTCCGTTCAATTTTGATTTTAAAATCTTTTATCCAATTAAATTAAATAAATTAAAATAAATTAAAATATAAAATTAATACCATTGTTGAAATTTTTAATTAATTAGGTTTCCGTCATAATTAATTGATATTTTATTAATTTGATTTTTTTATTTTTTTATTAAAAATTTTGATCGGTTTAATTAACTTTAAAAAATTAATTTATTTAATTTTGATTAATGGGTTGAATTTCGTTTTTAACCAAATACTCAACCAAAAAAATATTAAAAAAAAACAAATACTCAACCAGGGGTGGATCCAGAGGGAGGGCGATATCGACGATCACCCCCATTATCGGTAATGAAACCCCTAATAATATGAGATTTCATCGATAGAGATAAAAAATATTATCCTTTGTTTCACGTAAATATCATCTTTCCTTACATGAATTTCTGAATCCGCCGCTCTACTCAATTAAGCAAAACCCCTCATTAAAAGATTGACTCCATTGCCGAATAAAAACAAAGAGATAATTAATAAAAATCCTTAACTTTTCAGTATTTTTTTCTCTTCGAATTCCATTCAATCCATATCAATTTTATTCAATCGTCTGCATGGTATCTTAAACTCAAGTTATTATTAGATCCCTTCAATTCAATAATAATTTCAAAAGAAAATTTTAAAAAAAAAACATTTGCTGCTTGATAACTCTGTTTCTCTTTTGAATGAAGAAAATAATTCAAAATTTCGAGAAATAAAAAGGAAGCATTGTTTGCAATGAGAAAAATCTTAAAACCACAAACTTTCTGTTGTGCCCAAAGGAGAGGGTAACACTTCTCAACCTCTAAATCGTGAAAAAAAAAGAAAGAGAGAAAAGAGATCGCGTAGAGCAACAAGACAAAGATACACAAAAGGAGAGCAAACACAAGGGAGGAGAAGAAGAGAAAGAAAAAGAGTTACTGTAGTTCAGCCACGTGCCTACACAAAAACGGTCGAAGCTTTATTAGAATTCTCTATACAAGAAAATCATATCTAATGATTCTTATGTTTGGTTTACAATGATCCCTATAAATAATACTAAACCCCAGATCCGGTAAAATTGTAACAGAATTTTGTTATGAAAAATCACAACAAAATTCTGTTATATAAAATCTTAACAGAATTTTATTACGAAAAATCTTAACAGATTTTTCTTTCATAACATCTCTCATATTAACCTTCATCCAAATATGAGTCACCCGTCAACAATCTCCACATTGGCGAATATTCACCCCTTCGAAGAATACGAGTATCTGAATAAAACTTCATCTTGATCCCTGGATCTGAGCTTCCTTCCTCTAGCATCTAGAGATATGGATCAAGTTCAAGCAATGCTTAAACTTCTCTGTAGTCACTGGCTTTGTCAGTACATCTGCAGCATTGTCTGCAGTGTGAACCTTCTCAAGTTGAATTTCTTTGGAAGCAATCAACTCTCTGATCTTGTGAAACCTCACATCAATGTGCTTGGTTCTCGCATGATACACTTGATTCTTCGCTAAATAGATAGTACTTTGGCTATCACATAACAACTTGACACCTTGCTGAACATCCAGTTCTCTGACCAACTCTGTAAGTCATAAAACTTCCTTCGCTGCTTCAGCTGCTGCCATGTACTCGGACTCCATAGTAAACAATGCAACAATAGATTGAATCATAGATTTCCAACAAATAGGCCCTTCTGCCATAGTGAACACGTATTTTGTAGTAGACCTCCTGTTATCTAAATCTCCTACATAGTCGCATCTATGTACCAGTAACTGAAGGATCTTCCGGTTGTCAACTGAACATGATATCATAATTAGTTGTATTTCTTAAGTATCTGAAAATACATTTCACTGCATCCCAATGTGGTCGACCAGAATTTGAGAGAAACTTACTTACCATACTAACTGCTTGCGCCAAGTCTGGTCTCGTGCAAACCATGGCATACATCAGACAACCAACTGCACTGGCATAAGGAACCTTTGACATCTCTTGGATCTCGTCATCCGTCTTTGGATACTGTGTACTGGATAACTTGAAGTGATGCACCAAGGGTGTGCTCACCGACTTTGCATTCTTTATGTTGAACCTATCTAGCACCTTCTCCACATAACTAAGTTGAGACAACCATAATCTCCATGTAGCTCTATCCCTGTGAATCTCCATCCCAAGAATCTTCTTGGCTTCTCCCAAATCTTTCATGTCAAATTCCTTGCTCAGTAGTCTCTTCAATTTGTCAACTTCTTTCTCTTCTTCTCTTTCTCGTGTTTGCTCTCCTTTTGTGCATCTTTGTTTTGTTGCTCTACGCGATCTCTTTTCTCTTTTCTTCTTCTTCCGCGGTTTAGAGGTTGAGAGGTGTTGCCTTGTCCTTTGGGCACAACAATTGGTATCAGAGCCATGGTGCGGATCAGATGTCATGTGGGGTGGTCTTGAATGAAGTTGAGGGTGGGCCTGAAACAGGTCAGGATGACCGGATGTTCACAGATAAGCCTGAAGCAGGTCAAGATTGATCGGATCAAGCTACTTACTGGGAGGCCCGGAATAGGTCAGGATGACCGGATGCTTGTGGGAAAGGCCCCGAAGCAGGTCAGGGTGACCGGATACTCGCAGGGAGTCCTGGAGCAGGTCAGGGTGACCAGATACTTGCAGGGAAGTGAGTAGGTCAGGGTAACCGGATACTCGCGGGAAGGTTCGGAGTAGGTAAGGTGACCGGGTGTGGATGCTTGCGGGGAGGTCCAGAGCAGGTCAGTGTGACAAGATGCTCGTAGGAGGCCCGGACCATGAGAGTAATTGTGGTCCTTCGTTTGAGAGGAGCATTGTTAGAGTTCAATCAAAGTCCCATATTGAAAAGATTTGGTAAAGATCATGGGGTTAAAACTTAAAAGGATGCATGATATCTTCTTTGACATGAGACTTTTTGGGAAGAACTTAAAAGTAAAATTATGAGAGTCTAGACCCAAAAATAAATATTTTCATACAGTTAAATTTTGCATCATGTTTTAGATTTAAATTCTTAATTATTATTATTATTATTATTATTATTATTATAGGACGGTGTGCTCTGCATCGTTGGTGATCAATCGGAGAAAGGAACAAAGTGGCCGAAAGTGCGCAAAAAGATGACGCTGAATCCCCTTATCGCTTCTTCCTAGCTATCTCCGTTAATTTTTTCTCGGCTTCGCTCGCCTTACTTTCCAGGTAAAAGTTTCAATGGTCCTTGTTGTTTATTAGTGACCAGAAGAATATATGGCCGTGTGGTGATTGACTTCTTTGTGTTTGTCTCTTTCGGCTGTGCTATTATTTGTTTAAACTAAGTTTGATAGCGAGCTTTGCGTAGCTATGGTTCTTCCAATTTATATATGATTGTAAACTGTTATTATTTATGCCATCGTGTGATTTGAAAATCGACATTATGTTCAATGCTTAGACTCATTTACACTAATATTGAACAATCCATGGTTGGACATATATGATTCAAACGAGGCGTTCTCGGATATTTGAATTATGAAGCACTTCAAATAATGGTTGGACATATATGATTCAAACAAAGTTTTTCCACATCACTTTTTTTTTTATTTATCTTTGGCATTTTTTTCTTCAAAGCAGTTCACTAGCATGTGCAAGTTAGAAGTCTTAATATACATGTAACCATCATCTGACTATTTCCATTTAGAGGCAACCAATGGAAGAAAGGGACTATACCTCATCATTGATAGGGAAACATTGCAAAAGAGTGCACACTTCTTTGCCTTTGCTGCTCACTGTTTGTTCATATGCCTTCAAGAAGCATGGAGATTTTTTCTTTTTTTCACTTGCGTCACAGAGAAAAAGCACTTGGAAGTCTCCACTTTTCTGTAAGTTTTTCTTTTTCATGAAATGAAAAAGGGTGGAATATGTATGAGTGATGTCAAAGAGGAAAGACCTCTTCTAGTGCATTTTTCCAATTAGATCATGAAGTTGAAACATAGACTTCAAATTTCTATAGTTTGGCCCCAAGTGTTTGAAAAATATAGATGACTTTACCTAATGCACAACATGTCAACATTCAATTCACATACTCAAATCTGGAAGCATTGATCAACTACTTTACAGTATTTCTTGTATGCATTTTTGGACTACTTGAATTAGTTAAATTCTCGTGCAGATTCTTGTATTGATCGAGTATAAAGACAACACCTGCTGGAGAATGCAAGTACAAAGTTGAAAACCATGTTGTGGATGATAGGAGAGGGATAGTTTTCTTGGCAGAGTGGTGAGGGATGGTAACAAGAACTAATGTAAAGAAAAAGAACAAAGAAATAAATATCAAACATAAAATTTACATGATGCAATCAATATTCTCTCTCATATCCACAGCATGATGAAATCTTCTCCACTTTAATCATGGACAGCCTAATGAGATGGTTTACACTATGATATATAGAGCTTATGAACTGATTCAGCAAAATCGATTCAATATTGGATCTAAAAATAAATCCAAGTTGCAATGGGTGAATAGATAGTTCAATATGGTCATCTAATGGCTAGGAGGCTGTCTTGACATCCCTAACAGTGACATAGCACTTACATTCTTGGCAAGAACATGCTACTTCTTGTGGTGACCTTCTGCGTATGCATTGAGTCAATATTCTACATGCTTTAGATTCTTTGATAACAAAGTTAATGCAAGAAGGGGAGCCTTGGCGCAAGGTAAAGTTGTTGCTTTGTGACCAAAAGGTCAAGGGCTTGAATTATGGAAACAACCTCTTGCAAAGAGCAGGATAAGACTACGTATAATGGATCTTTCCCAGGACCTCGCATGGTGGGAGCTTCCTGCACCGGACTGCCCTTTAACAAAGTTAATGCAACCTTTTTTGCAACAAGTAAAAAAGGGTAAAATTTGAGCTTTTGGACACTCTAACATAGGCATAATTTAGCCATTAAATTCAAAGTATAATTAGGTTCTGTTACTATTGGTTAACTAAATACTTTCTAGGATGAATTCAAATTCAGATATGAATAGTCTCTGTGATGGCAGGGTCCACATCCTTTGGAAGTTTTAGAATAACTTCATGCAGACATCTGACCTTTGCTTGCTTCACACTCCCTTCTTACTCTATAAATTACTCATCTCACGCCTGTTCTTCCACAATTTGATTCCAATTCCTGGTTTCTACTTCCAAAGTCCAAGCTTAAGACTTCCATCATTACTTGCATTGCATATTTGAAATCCTTGCAAGTTCTGTTCCTCTCAATCTTTACCTCTTTTCTTCAACCTTTTGAAAAATTATTAGCTCGATCTCCATTGTGCACCTCAAATCCTTGCTTGTTCTTGGTTTTCCCAATTTCCATAATTCCAACTTTGAACATCCATCAGCAACTTCATTTCACATCTCAATCCTTTGCTACTCTTTCTCAAGTTTGACTATTTCTCTCTCTCTCTTCAGCTTTTCAGACAAAAAATTACTCGACAGCTTTGCAAAATTCTCAATTTACAACTGAGTTTCATGAGAATTATGATCTCGGCCTGCAAGGCTCCTATTCTTTGGAACTATTATCTAGAAAAAGGTTACCATTTCTGGATATTCCACACTTTTAATAGTTGTGCTGTGCAGGGAGAGATGCAGCTCTCATGAGTTCATTTCTCCTCTTATTTTCTCACTGCTTGATATTTTGAAGAGCAATTTATTGCATCAATTGAAATTTTAGTGACTGTAAGGTGCAAAAACTAGATGCCATGTTGCCACCTGGTTTCCGATTCCACCCTACAGATGAAGAGTTGGTAGGGTACTATCTGAAGAGGAAGATTGATGGGTTAAATATTGAACTTGAGGTTATTCCAGTGATTGATTTATACAAGTTTGATCCCTGGGAACTACCTGGTAATTACATGCCTTCTTTGTTGATTACTTGTTGTCATTAGGTCTTTGTAGCAGAATGCAGAGAACATTGCTTCATATGTTTAAATTGACAAGTATTCTCTGAAACAGAAATGCTAATTTAAATTGTTGCTGGCTAGAAAATCTTCATAATAATAATGCAATTTTTTTTTTCCTTGTGCTTAATTTCTTTTCAATGTGTGTAGGAGAATTGCTTCTTTAACTTTTAATCAAATCATAATGTGCATGCTATCCTAGAACAAAAGGGCCACTTTATGTAAGCATCTAATCTTTTTTTTTTTTTCTAAACAAGCCATTGAATTGATTAGACTTCACTACATTGTTTTGTCAAAAAGTTAGAACATGCAACATCAACATGTTTGAATAATGCTGTAAAGTCAGAAATGCCAAGCTGCTTGTGTGATTTGCCTTGGAGTCAATTAAACTCCTAAAAAAAATAATGATTTAACTATGTTTACAATGTCTATGTTTTCAAAAAAAAATTTTCTTCAAAAAAACGAGACAGTTCTTCTTTCTTCTTACCCACGGAGATTGAAATATAATACTTGGGAAGACATCACTTTTCAGGGTTGGAATTCAACAGAGTTCATTGATATATCATGCAGTGGTATTAATTATTATTATGGTTATTCAAATTCACATGTCTTTATGACAAGTCATTTACTTCCATCTAAACTTTTATATATACAGGTGGTGATGTTTTCAGTGTGATGAGATCACCTCCAATTTGTAGGCAGGCGAGTGAAGAAGAAGAAGACAGCTTGTGGTTGCAAGAAGATAACACTCTGGTGACCGTAATGTAATTGCTGATGAAAGATAATATTAAAAATGGCAGGAGAAACTATTTAGAAGTTACTCTTGGACCAGCTCCTTCTGAAAGAATGAATTATGTATAAATTTAATTTGAGAATAATAATAGCATGTATTTATCAGCATTTAGAAGTTACTCTTGGACCAGCTCCTTCTGAAAGAATGAATTATGTATAAATTTAATTTGAGAATAATAATAGCATGTATTTATCAGCTTTGGATTCATATGCTTCATCCTATTTGTACTTGTATCGCCTGCCTATCGAGAAGAGGCCACTTCGCTCTTAAATTTACGACCGAAGTATCTTCTTGAGAGGAAGATGATGAAGTTCTACTTAGCTTGCTTATTGCAATTGCTCTTGCTAATGAATTTGAACTGAGCCAACATCATAGAACTTATCTGATCCATTTACTTCTTCACTTAATTATCCTAAATTTTACAAATAATTGCTTTTAATTAAGGAGGATAGTGACACTTGTAATTTATGATTCTTTTAAATGATTGTAAACTTACTAAATTAAATGCAACCCTTATAGTTCTAGAATTACTCTAACACATTTGTTCAGTAATGTAATGCATAAACATCACTTCTTTGGTGTTAAATTTCAAACAAATAGATTGATTTATGAAATCAATTGCTAGTTGCAAATACATTTTCATTTCCAATTTGGTCAAGGTGAACATGCCATGAGTTCATGTTAAAAAGTCTTGGAAGAAGCTTACATCAAATTTTTTTAATGTATATATACGAATAATTATTTTCTAAGCTAATCCATTTCCAATAGACAGACATATTGGATTAATTAGATAATTAATCATCTAAAATAATACAATAAAGTAGACTTTTGGGAAATTAAGCAACGCTTATGAAGCCAACTAGTGACTAATTCAAAGTCCGATGCATGCACATCTATGACTTCAGTTTGCTTATTCAATGGATGATTATAACTGTACTGTTTTAATTTCTAATACTAAATGTCCAGCTTAATCAAGATTGACCTATCCACTTGTTAGCGATCATTGACCAAACTAATTAATTAACAAGTTCTTGCAAATTAGAAAATTGCAAGTATACTGATTTTTCTTCCAGATACATTGATTTTTCTTCTGAAAAAGTACCATTTTTTCCATCGACAATTTGAAAGAATATTATTTATTTAAACAAAGAATCATCAAAATGACATATTAAAGTCTATCGCCTTTGGCAACTCCACGGCACGCACTACTTTTTTTTTTACATGAATATTAAATATTTCTATTATATATATATATATCAAATTAATAAAAAAAACTCTTATTATGGTTAATGATGCTTTGCTGTATCAAATTAACAAGATATTCCTTAAAATAAAATGCATGTTTTTCTTGCCCAACCAATCTAAGCAATTAGAATAGTGAATCAACCATCTGATCACTTATTTGAATAATTAGATATAAGAATGTATTCAATGGCGATCACATTGGTACTTGCCATGGTATAAAAATCTACAAGCATCTTTGGCCATTGACTTTGACTTTAGTATCTTAGATATTTATATAAGATACACCACCACAAAAGCTATCTCTATCATGACTTTTTCAGTTAACTCCTCAAATCTTTAAATTCTAAATCTTTGCCCTTGACTTATTGCAAGAATATATATCACACAATGTATGAGGGTTAATATGTGATTTTAATTTAAGTTTAAGTTTAGTTTGTAATCTTTAAATTTTGAATCTTTGGACCTTGTTAATATGTAAATACTAAATAATATATAGTACAAAAAAATATCAAAATTTCTGAGGGGTTGGATGGTAAATTTGTCGTGGAAACGTCCGTAGATAGAACAACCTGTGAATTCTTTCCCCTTCTCGGTTCTCACACGGTTCACGCCCATGCTCATGCACAAACCAACGGCATCACGTTAAGTACTAGTTAACGTGAAAGAAGCCATCAAATCACTAAGAAAGGAAAGGAAAAACTAGCCATGGAAGAAGAGGAAGCGGCGGCGGCGGCGGCGGCGATGGCGGCGGAGGGAGGAGGGGTTCCTCACTTCTTCCTCTGCCCCATCTCCATGGAGCTCATGCGCGATCCCGTCACCGTAACCACCGGCGTCACCTACGAGCGCAAGAACATCGAGAAATGGCTCTTCGTCTACAATAAGTTCACCTGCCCCGCCACCATGCAACGCCTCCCCTCCTTCCACCTCACGCCCAACCACACCGTCAGCCGCCTCATCTCCTCCTTCGTCGCCTCCTTCCCTTCCCCTCCTCCTCCTCCTCCTCCTACTCCCTTCTCCGATCGCCGGAAAGTTGACCAAGTCGAGGCTCTGCTCTGCAGCATACGTACCGGCCCCTTCAAGTCCGCCCGCCTCAAAGAGCTCCGCTCTGTTCTCGCCGGCGACGCAAATCTCCTCGACGATGTCAATGTGTCGTCGAAGGTGCTCGAGTGCGTCATCGCGGAAATAGTGAACAGCGCCGACTTCGTTGGCTTCGGCGCCTGCGAGGAGGCCTTCGGCGTCCTCGCGCTACTTCCCCTGTCGGACAAGGCCACTGTCGACGTTGTAGTGAAGCCGGAGCACTTGAGGCCCATCATGGCCGTCCTCCAAAGTGGAAGCTCCGACGCCCGTGTCGACGCCATGTCGATCTTAGTCAAGATCTCGAAAGTGAATAGGGACCATTGGATCCCCGCCGACCAGGAATTAGATCTTTTCACGGCGCTGCTGGAGCTTCTCTCCGACGAGATCTCCTCTTCGACCAAGCTGAGCCTCTGCTCTCTGGACTTGCTCCTCGAGCTGGCGGTGCGCTCGCGGCGGAGCCGCTCTCGCGCGGTCGAGGCCGGCGCGGTGCGCGTGCTGGTGGAGCTCCTACCGGAGGCCGGCCGGCGAAGCTGCGAGCGGGCCCTACTGCTGCTGAAGCGACTGTGCGAGCTGCCGGAGGGGCGGGCGGCATTCGCGGAGCACGGGCTGGGCGTGGCGGCGGTCACAAAGAAGTTGCTGCGTGTTTCGGAGACGGCGACCAAGCTGGGGGTGAAGGTGCTGTGGCTGGTGAGTAGCTTCTCAGCGGCGGGGAAGGTGGCGGAGGAGATGGTGGTGGTCGGGGCGGTGAGCAAAATGGTGACTCTGTTGCATGCTGCTGGCGGATCATCGACCAAAGAGAGGGCGATCGCCATGATCAAGTTGCATGGGGGTGTATGGAGGCAGTTCCCGTGTTTTCCTTGCGAATTAACAAACTTCATGCGATCGAATCATTGATCTCTTGCTTCAATTCAAAGTTGAATTTTGTGTAGAAATGAAAAGCAATCACTGGAATGAAAATTTCGATATGAAACTTTTTCTTTTGCTTTTACAGGTCACAAATTTCCACATTATCCGTTTTCAATTGCATTTGCTGTACATTTTCCTCTGAAACTTTAGGAAACTACTAACATGCATTAGTGCCTTTGAAAAGAAGCTAGTAAATAAATATTGTGTCATACATAGACATTAATTTAAATATATGTTGAACTCCGAATTATATGTTACACATTGGGCCTTAGTTTACTAAATTTATGATATTAGACTACCAATGAAAACTAAATAACTGAAACTTTAAACAGATGATTAAAATTCAATAACTTCTATGCTTGTTTGATAAATAAATAAGATCTACATAGGTATTCATACTTCATATATAAACTATGGAGTCATAAAACAATCTTAACTTAG
This sequence comes from Zingiber officinale, assembly GCF_018446385.1. NCBI lineage: Eukaryota > Viridiplantae > Streptophyta > Magnoliopsida > Zingiberales > Zingiberaceae > Zingiber > Zingiber officinale. Next base: position 1,595,524 of record NC_056002.1, on the reverse strand, counting down.
CCAAAGAATGTACAGCAAAAGCTTGCTTGTAATCTATGTGATGAATACACTGTAATCACCTTAGACAAGCACCAAAATAATATCCATATATCCTATTTCAAACATATATCAAAATCACCATGCAATAGAACCACAAGCAAACGCATTTGTTACCATCAACATGATTCAGATTCTGTCATGCGGAATCCTAGCCACCATCTTTGCATGTGCTTCCCGAACACCCTATCCAACTTCAGCACTATGTTTTGAACTCTGATTGAGAATGCTTGTCATTATGACAACCTTCGGAGTTGCCCTTTGACCTGCAAATACAATGACAACAATCTCCTTTTATTCAGTCGGTATTTCCACAACACTTGAGCTTCTAATAAACGTAAAAGTGTGAGCTTGTAAACTCCATTAGTGGTTCTAAACGAACTTGGAACTCATGGATAAATTGTTAAATGAGAATTTGAAATTACTTCAAATGTAATGGCATATGCTATCACAAATAGGACGAAAAGAAAAAAGAAATAAATTTGTCAGTTTATCACTTAATCCTGATTTTGCCCAAATCAACAGAAGTGGAGAGAAAGGAAATTTGAATCTCTAATAAATACAACAATTATGGCATTACTTGCTTTTTTTTTCCAAATAAGATGGATAAAGTGGAGAGTAAAATAATGTAATTCTTTTTTTTTTTGCTTTAAAGTGGGTGCCCTACTTCCCATTCGAAGTACATAAATAAGAAGCCAAATATTGGCTACAGTTTAGTGATGGGAACAAATTAATAACTGAACCATCAAATGTGGAAAGAACTCTTTCTATTTCAAGGAATAAGGCGCACCTGGGATAGAATAACTCGTGAAAACTGTATCCTAGACCAGCCCCATTTTCTCCACAGCTAGTAATATCGTCCTGACCACCATGACAAGGTTTGCTATCACAGTCGAATTGGACATTTTCCATGTTCACATCATCACACTTACTACTATGCTCCTGGCTCTGGTATCTGTTGTTACTTTGACCATGACTGTCAGCCCATCCACGATGTTTTGGGCTGATACTTCGTTTGCGACTGCTACTTTCAGCATTGTGTCCTGAGCTCTGATTGGGAATACCTGGATTGCAACTGATGGCAGGATTGTCCTTGTGACCATCTTCAGAGTTGCCCTGGGACCTGCAAAACACAATGACAAAGCAATCTCCCTTTCTTCAGTCAATATTTATAGCACACTCTGGCTTTAAAATCAGAACAGTTAAAGAAAAACAATTAGCTTCTGCTTATGTAAAGATGTGACTTAAGAGAGAGTAAACTCTCCAGTTGCCAATCTAAAAGAACTTGGAACTTGTGTATAAATTATTGGTAAGAATTAGCAATTACTTCAAAGATAATTATTCAACAGTTTGACCTTTGGGCTTAAAAATGACATCCTTCCAACATAGTATGAATGAAGTACAACAAATGTTTCATCAAAATGTACAACAAATGGGGGCAATCATGTCGGAGTGTCACAGTGCAAACTTCCCTGTGAGCTCGCCCCGGGGGTTTGCTGAGGATTAAAGGGCAATGCCTTTCAATATAGACAATCTCAGATGGGTCAGCCATGGCCAAGTTGTTCTGACTTGCCAATCCAAATTAGAGTTCAACCTACCTAATCAACTGGAGATATTCAATCTGACCAACTTATGATGATGTTTTTATCGATCTATCTCCATCAGCCCATGTGCCACCCCCCCCCCCCCCCCCCCCCCCCCCCCAAAGGCATATGCAATTAAACAGGTATGCAAAATATGAATTCCAAATCTGATGCAATGTCAGTTAATCGAATTATCCAAAATCAGGAAAGGCAATTGCAATGTCACAGACAGATCTATTCTATGTTGCTCTCATCAAATCATGTTCACTTTTATATCCAGTTAAAAGATTAGCAAACTCCTATAGTGGGGTCAATCGGATGAAAATAAGAAAAATTTAAATTTATCAACTCATCTTCTTTACTCGGAAGAAATAGAAGTAAATTAATTCCATTCAATTCTTCCATTTTGTTTCCGCCAAAATCAGGAGGCAGATGTAGAAGGGAAAAAAATAATCTCTAATAAACACAGATACCTGACATTATTTTATTCTTTTTTATTCATTATCTGTGTAAAAACGACTGGTGGAAGTGGCTATAAGTGAGATAATGTAATTCCTTTCTTTTCTTGAAAGTAGGTGAAACACTGCAAGTGCAAGTGAGAAGTGACATTACTCCTGCTTCCTCCCCTTCAAGTAGGCATTATGTCAATGCTGGTGACTAAAATAAAATGACAAATATTGACTGCAGTTCAATTGTGAAAACACATTAAAATCTGAACCATCAAATGTATAGAGAATACTTTTTATATCTCAACTGGTGAAGACACACCTGGGATAGAATAATGCATGAAAACTGTATCCTTGACCATCATCAGTTCCATCACGGCTAGAGTTATCCTGCCTACCATCCTGAGAAGGATTGCTATCATAGTCTTGATGAACATTTTCTACTCCACGCCAATCATCATGACAGGGATTGCTGCTGCAGTCTTGTTGGGCATTTTCCACACTCACAGAGCCACACTTGCTAGAGCTTTGACCCATGTTCTGAAATCTGTTGTTACTTTGGCCATGGCTATCATGCCAACCACCACCGCTATAAGCATTGTTATCATAAGCATCAGAGCCAGACCCCCATCTTCTAGATCTACCACCATATCCACCACGTGATGTCATATCCAGCAATTCTGAGGGAACATGCTGATCAGCACCCTTCAGAACTTTAACAAGCTCTGCTGCGAATTTAGAATCTTGATCACAGAAAAATGTATATGCTACTCCCTTAGCACCTGCCCTCCCTGTCCTCCCAATTCTGTGAACATAATCTTCAACTCCTGTTGGGAAATCATAGTTGATCACAACCCTAAAAACAGGACACAAGTTTTGGACCACCACAACCATTAGATTAATAGTTCAAATAAATGATACACAGAAACAGAAATGGGCTAACCTGATGTCTTTGACGTCCAAGCCTCGGGCAGCTACATCAGTAGCTACAAGTATGGGTGATTTCCCACTGCGAAATTGGCTCAAAACACAATCTCTCTCACTCTGAGACTTGTCGCCATGAATAACAGCTGCTTCAAAACGACGACTGAGATTCCTAGCAAGCTGATCGCACATTCGTTTGGTTGAACAAAATATTATTATTCTAGATCCTGGTTCTTGTTCACACAAGATGCGTTCTAATCGCCTATGTTTCTCCATAGGCGTAATGACTTCTACATACTAGAAAAAGATAGAATCTATCAGCAAATCTGATCCTGTGTAACTGCAAATGAGATAGGAAATATCAAGTTTTCACCCTATGCATACCTGAGTAATGGCCTTATTAGCAACCAGTGTGTCAGTATTGCCAATGTTAACCTGAACAGGATTAGTAAGAAAATCTGCAGCTATTCTACGAACTTCCTTTGGCCAGGTTGCAGTAAACATAAGAGTCTGACGCTTAGATGGTATCTGATCCACTATTTTCCTTAATTGTGGCTCAAAACCCATGTCAAGCATCCGATCAGCCTCATCAAGCACCAAATATGAGACTTGATGGAGGTTTAATCTTTTCATATTCAGAATATCATTCAAACGTCCTGGTGTAGCAACAATGATATCAGCTCCACGATCCAACTCTCTTAACTGGGGTCCTTTTTGAGCACCTCCATACAAGCACTAGACAAACATAATTACATAAGAAACATAACTAGACATCAAGATATATCACATTGAGAAACTACAGATTTCTCCTCTTATTCCTGAAAATATAATTAAATACTGCTTATTATCCTGAATTTCCCATGACAGGTACTCAGCATAACCATCTCATTCCACTGTAAAACAATGACATTTTCTAAAGCATAATGACTGCACATGGTTAGTCCCAAGACATCTCTCCATGGACTCATGGCATAAGAGCATGGGTACATTTGGTCCTCAGGAGTATTGAATTTTTTTTATTGCTGACTCAGTATCATGCAAACCAAAAAAATCAAACTAAGGAATGTAACAACTATCATCAAACATACCACACAAGATATTCTTGATGATTTACCAAACTTGACTGCTTCATCCTGTATTTGAGTGGCCAGCTCCCTCGTTGGTGACAAAATTAGTACAGTAGGACCCATCTTAGAATTATTATGATTGCGTTTGAGAACAACAAACCCTGGCATTAGAAAGCCTAATGTTTTTCCTGATCCTGTCTTTGCAATGGCCACAATGTCACGCCCCCTTAAGACAATTGGCCATGACTGAGCCTGAATTGGTGTAGGAGCCGAGAAGCCGGCATGATGCACCTATGAAAGCAACAGACAAAAGAAGTTCAGTACCAAGTATGTGCAACACCTTGTCACAAAAACAAAAGTTGCTCCATTACAGGCTGATATAAAGAAAACACATATGGAACCAGGATTTCATTGTGAAACTTGCAAAAAGTCGGACCTCCATAATGTTGGATTGAATGGTCTCAAAACTGGCACAGGCGGCTAGTACAACTGCTAGGGCAGGGCAGGGAAATCAGTTGTGCTCCCTATTATTTATTTAATCATTCTAAGATATGCAGGTATATTAGAAAATTAGTCAAACGTGTCAAAAGGAGCTAAAACTAAAAACAAGAATAGCTAAGTGATTGCGGGTCACAAAATTCAAATAAAATTTGAAGTAATAAATCCCATTGAAATTGAAAAAAAAAAATAGAAACAAAAAAAAGCAATTCTAAGACAATGCCATTATAACTTAAGTTTAGATGCTGATCACCAACAGAATGAAGCATCACTTAACAAAAAAGAGTAAGATCAATGACAAAATGGTAATACCAGAATGACATAAGAAATCAAAGCATGATCTAACATAATGAAACAATAACAAGAGTAACTCAGAATTATCCTACCTAGTCCTATATCAAGTAAAGAATCAATCCCTATCTTAACCAACATAAAGTGATGTCATAATTACTGACTTACTGTGACATCTTGGTTATATAATGAATCCATATATGCTCAACTATGATGTTGGCATTCAAAGGGAAAACAAAAAGTCCCATATCATCCCATGCACAAGCTGTTTATATCAGAAAACATCCTCATCAATGTTGTTAATTACAATTTAGACAAGGCATTCAAAAGCAACTCATCCCAAAGTCATTCAAATCCCACACAAAATGTTAGTGAATGTGCTGATTGGAAGGTAGAAATTGTTAGAGGTAATAAGTTAATAGATTATTGGTAATTAGTGGGTTTAATCCCACCTTGATATTTTAGGTTTAGGATTTCTATTTTGGTATGAGATGATTAAGGTCATTGAATAAAATGGACCACTTAACAATGACCCCCTTGCCGCCATGATGCTATCTTCTAGAAGGGCGTTTTACATCTCTAAACAATCTAAAGAGAAGGTTATTGGCGGATGTCTATATAAGCACATGATTATAACAGGAAGCAGAGGCAACTGCACAACCCAAAAAAGCAGATAAATCACTTACTCATCTTATGATATTTGTTAGTGAACCAGTGGTTATACACACCGGACTGGTCAAACAAGAACTGGTGACCTTTCATTAACCAATTTTATGTTGGCTTAGTTTGTGTTTCCTAAGTGGGAAGGAAACACAAACAAAAATAAGATGGTAGAGAGATTTCACCATAGACCCTTTTCCTCTGTTTCCTTTGACAGACATGAGGGATTAGGGAAGAAGGAATGGGGGTTATATTTCCTCAATTTTGAGCCAAATCTACTTCCACCTTATTCGGGCAGAGAAGACATTATTCACATGCAATCGAGCTTAAATCCAACCCTATTTTTTATTTCTGTTTCTAACAAATATATTTTTGGAATTCCCACCCTCTTTCCTTTCCTCCAGCAATATAGTGGCCAGTGAAGTTTTATTTTTTCCCTCCAAAAGAAACCAATAGCGAAATATTTCCCTATCCTTTTCATATAAAGTTTCTTCCATACCACCTTTTCTTAGTTGTTTCATATGCTTGTTAAAAACTGAACCTTAAGTACAAACTATGCAAGAACAAAGTATATAACAACAGAATACTATGAGTTACCTCTTTAAGAATATCAGGTGGAAAGCCAGTAGATTGAAATGTCATATATGGATCTGGAGCAACATCTCCCTGTAAAAACATCAAAAGAAAGAGAGGTGTCTACCTTTCATAAGACAGAATATAGAAAAAGGGTGGTACATGAAAACAATTCAGAACAGATGAGACTAAATGACTTGAGAAAAAAAATAGTGAATTGTTGATGGTGGAATATATCTGATAAATATTTCTTCTAATTTTGAATTTTAGTTCACATATTAGAATCTGTTACAGCCTGTACATTTCCGATTTCCACAGTCCATCCTTTCATCAAATTTGTAACATAATTCTAAAACACTCTTCATATAGTAAAGGTTGTAAAGCGAAAGGATTTTTCCATGCAAAACTACACATTTTGACAAATTTATTATACATTCAGGTACAAGGGATTTTCATAAAGTTATATATTCAGTAATTATCAGTTATGTTGGCCAACTGATGCACCCTAGAAACAGGATAATTAATTTCAACTATTAGGCCAAGTTACTACACTATCAAGGAATATTTTTTTATCATTAGTCATGCTATAAGCTCAATTCATCAAGCTCAATTGAGTTTATGGGAGTTGATTGAATGGACAATAATCTAAATTTTTTCTAGCCATGCTAAACAAAACAAATGTGATGCTATAACCAAACAAATAAATAAATAAAACAATTCAGCTGGATCAGATCCCTAATATGGTTTATTGATCTGGTATAACTCAACTGGCACAGTCAGATCTTCTATATCATCAACTTATCTCCCATAACAGTATTCAGAATGGGGAAATTGTGCATGAATTAACCAATCAGCTAGAGTATATGTTCTAATCATGACTTGTCTCAACCTATGGCAAACTTCCTATAATTAAATGGCATACATCTATTTTGACAATGTAGATTCTAGATAAATGCCTTATCAATCTGCACTTAGAGGCAAGAAGTGGGCATGACATGAGAACAGAAAAGAAAGAACACCATACAGATATTACTAAAATTCCATCTTTCATGGACCAATGATCCATGCCATTGTCTCTCGTGATATATGTAGTGCAAGTGTGTAGCATGTTGTCAACTAACAACTTAATCTCCGTAACACTAGTAATTAGTAACTTCCTTAATATTAGTAATACTAGGATATCTTAAAGTTAATATTTTGAAATAAATAAAGTTGCTCTTAGTATATTTTATGAATAGGAAAATCCTTAGTTCATAGTTCAAAATTAGTTTTCAATAAGTGAAAATTAACAAAGAAATAAAAACAATAGAAACATAGCAGCTAAACCAGCAAAAGAACCACATATACAAGCACAACCATGAAGCAAGATGCATACAGTTACAGTTATTTCATGCTGACGTCGATATGCTTCTGCAGTTGAAGAAGCTGGACCAGATTTTGCTGAACTTTGCTTGTGATGTTTCACTATGGATGGCTCTTGCACAAACTCAGTTGAATCAATGATTGAAGGATTACCAATGGATCGACTACCTACATACTGAAAGGCAAAGATTCATATCACCAAGACTGGCCTAACCTGAATATCAAGACAATGACAGTACTATCCACCTAATAAAAGGAGGCGCTTCACTGTCTGTAGAAGACGGACAAGCATTAGTTGCATCTTATGACACTCGTTTTAGCAGTGTACTACTCCCAATATCTACATATGCTGGGTAGACGATTGATAGCATCATCAATAAGTAAGCATGGATCAATATATATTAATGGTTCAACAACTCTGGAGATACTTGTTATCATCAATGAGCAGTAATAGACCATTTTTTACATCACTAGCAAGTATATATAGAACAGGTCTGTCTTTTTTGACAGCATTAACCACCTTAAGAGAGAAGGCATCACTGCCAATTGAAGCAAAGCCTTCTTACATTAAATACTTATCTTCCAATCTTTTTCAACACTCAGTGGTTAGTAACGGATCCAATTTCTTTGGTTGCATCATAAAAAAAAAAAGAAAGAAAAAGAGAGTGGTTACTTGAAATAGTTCTCGATGCTCATGGCTAACCTTTCTCCTCGACACATTAACACATTATCACATAATCTCCTCAATGTAAAAAAATACCTGACAGGGATTCTGATTCGCATTCTCTTCAGGGACAGCTAAAGGCGACTGTTGCTTAGGCTGTTGCATGGATGAGCTCACTCCAGGTCGCAGTTGTGAAGCAACCAAGGTCGGTGGTGGGTCCTCAGAGACAGGACGCTCGTACTGGGTGACCTTGGTCTCCGGATTCCAGTAGTACAGGTAATCAGTGCTGCCGTCGATCAGAGCCCGCCAAGGACTGGGAAGAGTTGGATCTGGCGGAGCATATCGTGGCCTCTTTGAGGGAGGAGAGTTGGGAACTGAGGATGTAGTCATTCCCCTTCTTCACTATTAAAATGAAAATCAACACAAATCTTGTGAATCAAGAAAACGAAATGGATCGATGATAAATCATAAACCCTAGCAAATCACACGATGGTACAAGCAAACCAAAAGCTAAGCAAAGATGCCGGTGGTTGGGTTAAACTAGGAATGTTCCCTACAAAGAATCCCCGAAGGGCACACCGGCCGATTATAAGAGAGATGACAAGGAATGCGCCGCGGCTTCGGCTGCTTCCCGCGGTCTCTGCCTCCCAGCGGCCCTCCGCCGGCCGAATGGAACGACGGAGAGTCGCTTAATCGAATAGCCGCCGGCGCAGAATCGTAAACGACGGGAGAGTTAACAGAAGCTGTCGCCGAAGGGAGAAGAAGGAACCTACCAGGGTCTAAAGGCGCTACCCCGCTGCCCAGGTATCAATGCACTTATGCACCTGCCCGATGCCCGCCCCCCTGCCTGACAGACTGCCCAAAGCATACACAGATCGGAAAACAATCTTGTAAATACATTTAAATGTTAATACTTCCCTTTTTTTAAAAAAAAAAATTAAATATTTCTTAAATGATAAATGATTATAGTTATCAATATTACTACTCCTCGACTTTCAAATATTACATAAATATTTTTTATTTACGATTTATCTGCAAAAATAACAAACAAAAAAAAGAGAAATTTTAATAATAAATAATCTATATATAATAGATTAAATTTTACAATGACAATGCACTATGATGTATGTATTATTGACTTGATAAATTTATGTTGGTTCAATCTTAACACTATGCTCAGGGCTGTCTCAACCATTCTTGAGGTCCTAGGTGAAAAAAGAATTTAATATTTTTTAAAATAAATATTAGAAACATTTAATTTTATTAGTTATAGTAAAAGATGGAATTTGTCACCCTAACAACCCAACACGACAATCTTACGACTATCTGTGAGAAGGTAAATCGGAAAGCTGTAGTTGGCCATTGTAGGAAAAGCATTTTTCTTGACTTTGCCGAGATTCGACATCTTGCCCATTGTAACAATATCTACCCGTATAGCCAACTCAACCATATCCCGGGGGCGACATTTAATTTTGTTAGTAAAATTTAAAAGGGTAGTTTCATATATTACCAATGATTATTTATACAATTAGTAGCAGTGACCAACTAGGCCACAAAAACTTTATCTTATGTCAAACCTCACTTTTTTATTATTAGTAAAATTTAAAAAATAAAAAATATTTTATGTTATCTAATTTAGAAACAATAATAAATTATTGTAATACTATTAATATACATTTTAATTATAATTTTTTTAAAAAAATATCAATCATTTTTAACTTCGAAGAAGGAAAGTTTTGACACAACAATAAAATTATTATATGACCTAGAACAAATAGGTTCGAGTACTAAATATAGTCATTATGTATAATAGACTCTTCCTCAAAATCCCTCATTGACAGGAGTTTCATGAACTAAACCGTCTTTTTATTTATTTTAACTTTGATAAATTATTAATAAAATTTATTTATCTAAAAATATTTAGCTAGAAAATATTAATCGTGAATTATTAAAAAAAATGAAATAAAAATAAAATTTAAGAAAGAAATAATTTTACATTTTCAATATGTTTTTGACTATTAAAAGTGTGTATATATATATAAATTAAGTGTAATCAATAAATATATCATTAAAAAATTTAAAATTACTAATTAAATTTTAATAAAAAAATAAAAATAAATTACTAACTAAATCTAATTTTAATAGTAAAAAATTAAAATTATCAATTAAATCTAACACGAGTAAAAAAAATAAAAAAAATCCAAATTTAATCTATAAAAAGTTTAAAATTTTTGACCAAATATAATTTAGCTAGTAAAAAATTACAATTACCGATAAAAATAAATCTCAACTAAATTTTATTTTAACCATAATTTTAAATATTTAATATCCATACTCATATATTTTTAAATTAATATTCATATTTAATTTACATAGACATATATATATGTAAAATTTGCGGGCCTCAATATAATAGGGGCCCTAGGCATAGGCCTTAATGGCCTATGCCTTGAGCCGGCCTGACCATGCTGAAAAAAATATATAATTACAAATAGACTAGATAGTATACAATTATAATAAAAAAGTGAGATGCTACACTAGAACACAATCACCATATTTTATAAACCTGTTTAACTTTTAAACTTTTTTTAAACTAGTTCAAGCCCACGGAAAGCTCCTATCGACTATTAAGATAAATCCAAAAATACAAATCCAAAAATACACACAACTCTTCGCTCAACAACCAATGTCTCATATTTCTCATCACTAAAGAAAATATCCTACAATAAGTGACAGTTGGGAAACGAATCATCAGTACTTGATTAATCTGCCAAAACATCTTGCCTCTACATTGCAGGGGCACTTGTTTAACTTACATGGTGGCAATACCTCATACGCTAATCATTAGACCCATCCGAGGTGATAATAGCATTTTATTGTTCAATATATTTGTTACAATATAATGCATGGTCGCCTTTTCTAGCTGCCCCTATATGTACTGAACGAAAAGGGCGACTGCAAAAGAGGAACATGGAAATGTTCAGATGTCTGATCCTCCCTTACATGAAACACTATACTGACGTAGGGAAAGAATCCAGCAGGTGCATATTTGCCGGTGTCGAAACTCATTCGGTAAAGCCCCGGAGTTATGTGATCGACAATTCCCATCAGCTGGCCACTGTGGCCGTCCGCATTGGTGGTCGAAGAGCCTAGTAACACCCATTCAGTGGATTCTCTGTTCAAGAATGATGGCTGCTGTGTTGTTCCCTTCCACATCTCCAAGTGAACATCCATGCCGGAAGCTGGAGTGCCGCGGGCGACGTCCAAGATGTGGGTTGTGATTGGTGGGCGAGGGCGAGAGCTGCTACCTGAAATTGCAGGGAGTTTGCTGGAAGATGCTTGAGGACTAGCCACGAGATGTGCTCCGATGATTCCTAAACGATCTTTCAGATTCCAAAAATGGGAAGTTCAATATAAGCTTAATATTTTGATTTAACAGGAACAAAATTACTCATGTTATGCCAGAAACATTGATAGACTCTATCTAAGATAATGGAAAATAATAGCCCAAGCAATTGACAAGAAAAACTGCAAGCATCTAGCAAGTTACAGTCATAAAGAAGTTATTGCTAAACAACATTTGGAAAACATCAATACAACCTTGGCAACTTATGAATCCATAATTGGGGAACCATTGTGTACCAGACTAACAATAATGAAATAGCACAAAGAATCCTTGTCAATCCTGTATTCATAATAACAGCATCACCAAACGATACCTAAAGTTAACTGATTCATCAACATATGCACGTCATTAAAAATGATCATGCAGTGCCAAAAACTAGAATGTTTTTTCTTGCTTAAGATATAACATATATGAATTAGTTGACTACCTCCCACTGTAGTTGAAGAACTGACACGAAGGTTGATCACTGAATTGTTAGACCTGGCATCGGATTCCAAAAGCCTCGCAAGACACAGTTCAATTATTTTCATCTCCTCCTTGGCTGCTATTTCGAGTTCAACAAGGGGCCTATTCAAGTAGCGTTTCTATAGAGGATAGATTCAGTAAGTTAGTAATGAATAGAAAGCAGAAACTGTCATGCAAGATAATGTAACAACAGCTACAAAAGAAAACAGATGCATGGGATAGATAACAATTGCATTGAGCTAGTATTTTGTGTATTAATTAGTTTGTGTGCGAGTAAACCCACCAAATACAAACTGATCTGTCTGAAATAATGACCTACAAGTCAGCCAACTATTGTATACATTTGGAAGTATAAGTTGGTGAACATTAAGATTTTCTGAGAAATAAGTAATGCATACCATGCCAAAATAATGAAACAAAACCGGCAAATGAAATGCAAGAATATGAGGCACTGTGAATACTTAGGCAAATTGCAAAAGCATCCCTAGATTAGATTAGCAAGGCAACATTTAAACTGCATACAATATGAACATTTGCACTTAAAGACTCATGAAAGAGAAATTTAAATGTTAATTTAAACCTCCAGGATTAGTCGGTTCGTAGAGCTAGATACCTGGATTACCAAAAAATAAAAATAATAATAAAAGTAACTAGAGTCGTTTCAAATGACATTAACCAGATTTCTTTAAATGAAATCATTCGTGATGCGGTGATAAAGGGGGTCTACTAAGTGTGGGTCAAAGGACGGAGAGCACAACCGACGTGAAGGTCAAAGTCAAGGTGGTCAACGTCAAGGTGGTCAGTGCCAGGATGTTAAAGGGCTCACCTATGTTGGCCGAGCAAAGGGCAACTACAGTGTTCGATCGGCAAGAGACTTGTTCGAGCCGACCCTCATCCAACTCGACGTAATAGGGCAAGATTGCTAGACGCTTAGTGCGGATCGGCAGAAAACTAAAGTCACCAAAACGCTTGACCGAGCGGAAGGAGACAAGCTACTATACCAAATCACCACAAGGAAGAACAATCGAACCAAGCGAAAGAGTATCAACTGAGCGGCTTCCTCGCTCAGCCGATCAGAGGGATCATTGAAGTGTCTCGAGATATCCTTTTGGGAAATAGTGTCGCTAACGCAAGATATGGTCAACAGGTGGATCGTACGACGGAAGGTGGATCGTACGACGGAAGGTGGATCGTATGACGGAAGCTTCTACTGTCTTGTCCTGTTAAGGTATGATGTCAAATGCACTTTCCTGACAAATTGGAGAACGTGTCCACGGCGAACGTGCCCACATCTTAAGAGAAGTGTGCACGTCGGACACCAAGGCACTATATAAAGGGGGTCAACATCGGCAGAGGTATGCGTTATTCACTATTCACGCTTGTGTCTACTGTTGCTCCACCTTTTTCCTCTTTCCGATGACTGACTTGAGCGTCGGAGGACCAACGCTGGAACCCCTTCCCTGGCTCAGCATTGACGTTTCTTGTGTTGCAGAACAGAGCGGAGTCTACTTCCAATCAACGCGGTAGCCGCATCCCCAGCTTGCCATCTCTACGATTTTCGGACAGGATCCGTTAGGTTTGTCAACCACCAACATTTGAACAAAGTAGAACTAAATTTTCATTTCATCATTTTGCAAACACAGTTCCTTAAAGGCATTGCACAAAATCCACATAAAAACTCTTAGAAGTGCATCATATGGAGAAGAAAGGAACGTAGCTCAGTAGAACATTTCGATAACATACAGGTAGAGATTCACATAACATTTCAAAGCTAGTGCACTAACTCCAGACAAAAATTTGGAGATTGCATATACGTAGAAGAAAAAAACATAAAGTTTTGTGAGAACTATGAAAGTAGAACAGACCACTTAACCTATTGTGTATGATTAACTATTACTGTTTAACTTTATTAAAATATCCTAGAATCCATATTAAAATATACTTGTCCACATTAACAAAAATGCTTATCATTCTACCTCAACCACCAAAATAGTTTCCTAGTCAGAAGCAACACGAGAATTTCATTGGTCTCTTTTCCTTTGTCTGTCCAATAAGATCTACGTGAAATGCATTGATGAGCATAAAGTTGTGTGTGATCTATCCCACTAGGAAAATGGCCATTGTGGTGACTTGCAATTCACATCATGAGGTGCTCTATGAAAACCTTCTTCACAAAACCTCTAAATGCTACCTTTAATTCAGCAAGGGTCTCCGGTGTGCTCCTTCCAGAGGCGCATATGAGAAACACAAACCCAAACTTATCTTTGTAGCGAATATTCCACTCTTCCAATTCCTATAATTTTATAAACAAAATAAAAACTTTTCAGATGCTCCAAAAAGAACTTCTATGAAAGAAGGCAGGCTGGTCATAATCACCCGTAATGTGGTGCCGGTGGCAGTAACCATCCCAGCGGATTGCTCTTCCTTGCACCACCTAATCAAGCCACCACCAATCCAACATGGGCATGATGCTATCTAAGAAAAAGGTGAGATAAACGCAAAGAATCAAAATATTACGGACTCGGAGACGGAAGGAGAGGTGGCCCCAATCGCCTGGCGAGCCGCGAAGGCCTCAAACCATCCGGCCACGTCGATCTGCAAGATTAAGAATCAGCAAAAGGGAAGGATCGCATCGTCAAGTATGGTAATTGAAAATAGGAGAGACAAAATTGAAACCTTGTTGAACCAGATTTCGCGTGCGGACTGGATGGCGTGGTGGAGATCTCGGAAAGGGGAGGCGGAGGCTAGCTCCTTGGAGAACCTCTTGCTTCCGCAGCACCGTAGCACGTCTTCCTCAGTCCACGAAAAACTCGCCATCTTTACGGCCGGCAGTGCTTCCGCGGCTCCGCCCTTCTTCGAGGGCTCGAGGCTCTCAGCAAGCAGTCCAGCGACGCTTCTTCCCTCTCTGCCTCAGGAATTCGTTACGATGCCCTTGAAGTATATGGGCTATTGGGCTCTTTTTGCTGTTGCAGGGAGCTATTGCACTTGCACGCTGGGAGAGAGGTACTAACTCGCTCAATTAAAAAAAAAAAAAATTGATTGAACTAATTTAATCTAATTAAACATGTACATGGTTCAATTATCTCGATTTGAATCAATATATTTTTTATCTGTGGCCACCAGATGGACCCGCACACCGTCTTTGTTGATTGAATGCATGAAATAAAACTTAAATATTTAATCTGTAAGTACTTAAAGTGATCTATCGAACATCTTGTCCTTCATGTGCAATCGACGATGGCAACTCGTGACCTTCATGCTTATTGTCGGAAGAGCAATCACGATGAGATTGAATAGGGCTTTAGAGATTCACAAACCAAAACCCTCTTGTACATGAATGTTCTTCCTCAGAGAGATCGAACAAAGTCTTCACCTATGTTCCTTTTGGCACTTGGACGAACCAAATCTCAAATGAACTCTTCCCTTTTTTCAAATTTCTTGAACGACTATATAGGAAGATGAGTGGACATTACTTGTCAACTTTTTGGTAACGTGTAGAGTAACTGCACACGTCTAATATCTCCCATTTGTCCAAGTCAATTTATAAACGTCATCTTGTCACAAAGACTATGCATAAATTAAGTCAAAAAGACCATATCAGAACATCTAATTCATACTCAAGAAAAAATAATTTTTGCGACAGCAAACACATTGAGCAATTAATATTAAGAAAGTTGTTAAACTTAACTTAGTTTCTCTATAGAATGAATTAGAGACATCAATATCCTGTATTACCCTAAATTAAATTATTTACATTAATATGAATATCTCTAACCCCTCATAATAACTAATATGTCGAGAACATGTTCAATATCTCTAATCAATACAATTATTACAATTACATTTTAAGTAGTGAATAAATGTTAAAGATGTAAATATATTTTAATCTTTCTTTTTAACTAAAATTTATTCATTCTAATTAGTCACTTTCCTAATTATGCTCCCTAGATTGAATTATTCATAGCCAATAGTACATATGCTAAAGTAGCAAACACTGATTAAAACTTCAAGTAGATAGTTAAATAGTCATTCTGGGTAAAATTGATATTAACTTATAATATCAAGGGTCTCACATAGTAGAGAAGTAGGGATCTCATTCTCCTACTACCCTCATCGCCTCTATAACACATGTGTATGAATCACATGCTACAATATTTCTCTCTTTACCAATAAAGAGTGCATGTCTTTCTCAATTTCAACATCGTATAGATTTTTCATATAGACATTCCTAATGTTTAATCATGAATTCAACTCATGAATTCAAATATGACCTTCAGTAGGTTCAGTAAATGGTTGGTGTATTTACTTCGATCATTATCAATTCACAAATGATCTCATCTTAAAACAATAATTAAGGTGATCCCAACTTATAGGTATGTCTTTATGCACAACTTTATTAGTTGTCCCATAAGTAATAGTCTTACCTCTATTTATACCTAACAAAATAGAAATGATTGTCCATATGAGTAGACCAATATAAATATGTCAATATGTTCACCGAGACTTTATCCAAAAATATAACTATAATATATACATTGAATAGATTATGACATTCCACATATCTTATTGTCTTGACAATATGTTATATTCTTTGAAGTCCCAAAGACTTCCTATTGTTGGAAGGTTGTTGGTGCAAACACTCCTAGGGTTAAACTAGACCAGTTTAACTAAGCTCGAGTGGATTCGAGCTTGAGTTTCGATATTTGGACAATATATTATGGACAACATGTTTGGACAATATGTTGTGGGACATATGATAGAGAAGTCAAGTAGATCATGGAGAACTGGTACTTGACCAGTAAAGTCCTAACTAGGAATTAGGCAAGATAAAATCTTAACTAGGGGTAGATAATGATAAAGTCCTAACTAGGGGTTAGGCAATGAAAAAGTCCTAACTCGAGAGTTAGGCAAAAGAAAGTCCAAGTGGATTAGGGAGGACCGCAAGTTGGTAAGGAAAGTCTAAGTAGGTCAAGAAGGACCGCACATTGGTAAGGAAAGTCCAAGTGGGTCAAGGAGAACCGCACATTGGCAAGGAAAGTCCTAACTACGATTAGGGAAACAAAGTCCTAGTAGATCAAGGAAGGATTGCACATTGATAAGGAAAGTACTAACTATGGTTAGGCAAAGGAAAAAATTCAAGTGGGTCAAGGAGGACCGCACATTGGCAAGGAAAGTCCTAACTGCGATTAGACAAACAAAGTCTAAGTGGATCAAGGAGGATCGCACATTGGCAAAGGAAATCCCTAATTGCGATTATACAAGAGGAAGTCCAAGTGAGTCAAAGAGGATCGTACGCTGGCAAGGTAAAGTCTTAATTGCAGTTAGGTAAGAGAAAAATTTAAGTGAGTCAAGGAGAACTGCACTTGGTGATCGAAAGTCCAATGAGAAGTGACAAAGTCTAAGTGAGTTAAAAGGTTGACTAGATACTTGTTAGAGAAGCCCAGCAGGTCATGGTTGATCGAAGGTTGGACAAGGGAACCCTACATTCTGGTTAAGTGAGTTAGGGATGGGAATTCGATTAATCTATTGTGTCAAATATAATCAATCAGTGGATCGATTGGGAGCCTGTCTTCACGAAGCAGAAATGGCTCGAATCGATTGGGTAATCAATCAAGATAAAACCCAATCGATTCAGTGATCGATTGGGAGGAGAAGTTCGTGAAATAGAAATGTGTTGGATCGATTAGGTAATCGATCAATTGTTGGTTGCTACTCGGAAAACCTAATGGTTCCACTGTACAAAAATTTTGTACAAAGGTCTGAACCTTTTCCTAGCTATCATGTGTTCTTTTAAATTAAACTTGGATCGCCTACGGAACTTAACACGTTTGATCCAAGGTTTAATCTATTTGTTCTTTAAGGTTTAGACTTGGATCTCTTGCGAAACTTAACACGTTCGATCCAAATCACCTAGGTTATTAATTTCATTAAATATTAATTTTCAAAATTGGCTTCCAGGACTGCATGGCGAGGCACATGGCATTCTTTGATATGAGAACAACCACCACCGTCTAGACAAAGCCTTTTAAGGAAAGCTAATATTTAATTTTCTTAAATAACTTTAGGTCAACCAAAAAGAACAATCAAATCACAAGGAAAAGAAAAACAAAAGAACACAATATCGAAAACAAATTCGAAATACTAGAATCACATGCCTCTTGTATTTGGTATTTTTACAAAGGAATAAAACTAGTATGATGCGGAAATTAAATACTAGTATACCTTCTCTTTTGTAAACAAAAACCTCTAGGTCTTCTACCGTATTCCTCTTCTAACCTCGGACGTTGTGTGGGCAACGATCTTCCGAGATAAGACACCACCAAAGCACCTTCTTCTCCTCCTTGCAAGGTTCGGCCAAAACAAGAGCACCTCCAAGGATGAAGAGAAAACACCACCAATGCTCCAAGGGATGCAAGCTTTCTCTTCTTCTTCTCCAAGCTAGAATCCGGCCACCACTTGATCTCCAAGATGGAAGAAGGTTTCGGCCACAAAGGATGGAGAGAAGAGAAAGGCAAGTGGCCTGCCACACCAAGGAAGAAAAGAGGGAGAAAATAATAGAGGTTGTTCACCTTGAAGGCTCCCAAAACCCCCTCTTTTATAATCCTTAGCTTTGGCAAATAAGGAAATTTAATTACAATAAAATTTCCTTAACTTTCCTTGACATGAATTAATTAAGAAAAATAAAATAAAATTTCCCAATTAAACATGTCATGGCCGGCCACCTCATAGAGAGCAAACAAGGTAATTTTCAATCAACAATTAAAAATTCCTTATTTGTCTTCGGAAATTTTAAAAAATAAAATTTCCTTTTAAAATCCCTTCATGATTGATAAAAAGAAATCTATATAATTTTAATTTTTCAACATGTGAATAATTTACAAAGGAGAAAAATAAAATATCTTTCCAATCTACAAATAAGGAAAGAGATTTAATCTCTTTCTTTAATCTTTTGTAGAACCTTATAAAAGAGATATTTTAATTTTTAATCTCTCCAATAAATTATATCTTTCACATAAGAAAAATTTAAAATTAAAATTCTTTTTTAATTTAATAGGGCCGGCCACCTTAGCTTGGGTTCAAGCTAGGGGTCGACCACCCATGGACCAAGGCTTGGCCGACCCTAGCTTGATCCACAAGCTAGCTTGGGCGGCCCCTACACCATGGGTATGAAGGTGGGTATAGTACTCTATAAATAAGAGGCTACGATAGGGACCGAGAGGAGGAATTGGTTTTGGTCTCCCGATAAAATTAAGCATCCCGTGTTCGCCCCGAACACGCAACTTAATTTTATCAATAATAATTCATTCCACTAGAGAACTATTATTGAACTATCACACCAATCCCAAATTACATTTTTGGGCTCCTTCTTATTATGAGTGTGTTAGTCTCCCTGTGTTTAAGATGTCGAATGTCCACTAATTGAGTGAGTTACTGACAACTCATTTAATTAATATCTTAGTCTAAGAATAGTACCACTCAACCTTATCGTCATGTCGGACTAAGTCCACCTGCAGGGTTTAACATGACAAACCTTATGAGCTCTTCTTGGGGACATTATCAACCTAGATCACTAGGACACAGTTTCCTTCTATAATCAACAACACACACTATAAGTGATATCATTTCCCAACTTATCAGGCTTATTGATTTATCGAACTAAATCTCACCTATTGATAAATTAAAGAAATAAATATCAAATATATGTGCTTGTTATTATATTAGGATTAAGAGCACACACTTCCATAATAACTGAGGTCTTTGTTCCTTTATAAAGTCAGTATAAAAGAAACGACCTCTAATGGTCCTACTCAATACACTCTAAGTGTACTAGTGTAATTATATAGTTAAGATAAACTAATTCCTAATTACACTACGACCTTCCAATGGTTTGTTCCTTTCCATTTTGGTCGTGAGCTACTGTTTATAATTTATAAGGTACTGATAACATCATCTTCTGTATGTGACACCACATAGTATGTTATCTACAATATAAATTAATTGAACAACTACAAACAAATGTAGATAATTTGGCCAAATGTGATTCTTTATTCATAATAAATGTTTACAAAAGCTTAGGCTTTCAGTATACACTCTAACAATCTCCCACTTATACTAATGACTAAGCTGCCATATCTTCTGCCATACATCTGATTCTCATTCCCTCCACATGCCGATCAAAAGCTTTTGCCGGAAGGGCCTTAGTGAAAGGATCTGCCAGGTTATCTGCTGATGTAATCTTGGCGATGACAACTTCTCCTCGCTTCACGATATCTCATATCAGGTGGTACTTGCGCTCTATATGTTTACTTGCCTTATGGGCTCGTGGTTCCTTCGAGTTTGCAGCTATTATCACAATAAATTGTGATGATTTTGGGCAAACCAGAATCACATCTAAGTCCATTAGAAAGTTCTGAGCCATATTTCTTCTTTAGCTGCGAGGCTGCTACATACTCACTTCCATGGTTGAGTCCGAAAGCATTTGCTTAACATTCCTCCATGCAATGACTCCACCTCCTAAAGTAAACACATAGCCCGATGTAGACTTCTTGTTGTCCCTATCGATTGGAAATCAATCCATGAAACCCAGGGAGCAAATCGTGCTTGGTAAACTAGCATATAATCTCTAGTCCTTCTCGGTACTTTAATATATGCTTTACCACGGTCCAATATCCTTGTCGAGGTTACTCCGATATCTGCTAACCATGCCCACGACAAAAGAGATATCGGGTCTCGTATACATTAGGCTTCCCACAACCGAAGCATAAGGAATTGCTTTCATGTCCTCTATCTCCTTTGATGTCTTCGGAGACATCTCTTTAGATAGAGCTACTCCATGCCTAAAAGGTAAGAAACCTTTCTTGGAATCATGCATGCTAAAACGAGCAAGGATTGTATCTATATATGAAGCTTGGGACAGACACAACATTCTTTTCTTGCGATCCCTTATAACTTTGATCCCAAGAATGTGTGCACAATCTCCTAAGTCCTTCATATCAAATTGTTTGGACAACCATACCTTTACGTCCGATAATACCTTGACATTGTTGCCAATTAACAAAATATCATCTACGTATAGTACAAGAAATACTACCACGTTTCCGTTACACTTCTTTATACACAAGACTCATCCGGACACTGAATCAATTCATATGACTGGATTACTTCATTAAATCGGATGTTCCAAGACCTTGAAGCTTGCTTCAGTCCATAAATGGACCGATTGAGCTTGCACACTAGATGCTCTTTGCCTTTTTCAATGAACCCTTCTGGTTGCTTCATATGAATGTTTTCTTCAAGACTTCCATTAAGGAAAGCTGTCTTGACATCCATTTGTCAAATCTCATAATCCATATGAGCAGCAATGGATAAAAGTATCCGGATAAACTTAAGCATGGCTACCGGTGAAAAGGTCTCCTCATAATCGATTCCCTCTTTCTGAGTGTACCCTTTCGCAATAAGCCTAGCTTTGAAGGTTTCTACCTTCCCGTCTGTCCCTCTTTTCCTTTTGTAGATCCACTTGCATCCAATGGCTTTTACACCATCGGGTGATTTTACAAGCTCCCAGACCTTATTAGAGTACATAGACTCTATTTCAGAATTCATTGCTTTTTGCCAAGATACTGCATCTATATCTTGGAGTGCTTCGTCATATGTACGAGGATCAGGTTCATGTTTACCCGGGATCAAGTCCAAAGACTCTCCCAAAAACATGAATCTCTCAGGTTCCCTCACCACTCTCCCACTACGACGAGGCACCGTCTGTGGTTGTGTATCATGTATGACACGTGTTGCAGTCTCTTGTGGTACTTCATCTTGTACTGTTGGTACTAAAGTAGACGTGTCCTCTCTAAGTTCTTCTAAAATAACTTTGCTACTGGGCTTGTGATCCATTATATAGTCTTCTTCTAAAAACTGGACATTGGTGCTAACAATGATCTTCTGGTCTTTAGGATTATAAAATAAACCACCTTTTGTTCCTCTGGGATAACCCACAAACACGCGAACTTCTGTACGAGATTCTAACTTATCAGCATCTGGTTTCAGCACATGTGCTTGACTACCTCAAATTCGAATATGTCTTAGACTGAGTTTTCGTCCATTCCACAATTCTGTGGGAGTAGAAGAAACTGATTTAGAAGGTACTAAGTTCAGAATGTACACTGCCGTTTCCAGAGCGTATCCCCAAAACGAATTTGGTAATTCTGAATAACTCATCATCGATCTAACCATCTCCATAAGAGTCCTATTCCTTTGTTCTGCCACACCATTCTGTTGGGGTGTACCAGGTGCGGACAGTTGAGATTGAATCCCGGCCTCTGATAAGTAATTCCTAAACTCTCCTAAGAGGTATTCGCCACCACGATCAGACCGTAGTGTCTTGATACTTTTACCTAGTTGTTTCTCCACATCAGCCTTGTACTCTTTGAACTTATCAATGTACTCGGACTTGCGGCGCATTAGGTAAATGTATCCGTATCTTGAATAATCATCTATAAAAGAGACAAAATATTCAAAATCACCTCTCTCCTGGATAGACATAGGACCACACAAATCAGAATGAACCAATTCTAACACTTCTTTGGCTCTATACCCCTTGGCCTTAAAAGGCCTCTTGGTCATTTTACCTTCCAAGCAAGATTCACAAGTTGGAAAATTTTCCAACTCTAATGAACCCAAGAGTCCATCAGCTATAAGCCTTTGAATCCTACTTAAGTTAATATGACCAATCCTTAGATGCCAAAGATATGCTTGGTTCATTTCCGAAGGTTCTTTTCTCTTATTTGAGTTAGAAGATGTGTTATTAATTTTCATATTATGCTTTGTGGGAGAAATTGGATTTAAAGTATACAAATTGCCAACTAATGCACCAGAACAGATAATCACTTTATTTCTCTTAATAACTACATCGTTACTAAAGGAAACTGAATATCCATCCAAAAACAGTTTAGAAACTGAAATTAAATTCTTTCTAAAACTGGGTACATAAAGACAATTTCTTAAAACCAAATTTTTATTCCTATTAAAAGATAAGTAGACGTCTCCCACTGCAACAACCGCCACTTTAGTAGCATTGCCTATGTAGACGGTAATCTCTCCTTCAGTTAGTCGTCGGGTTTCCTGGAACCCCTGCAAGGAATTGCAGACATGATCAGTGGCTCCCGTATCTACACACCAGGTGCTGGTAGATAACACCGCTAAACATGTTTCAACAACTAGAGCATGAGATATACCTTTGTTGTTTTGATTCCTACGAGGACAGTCCGCCTTCCAATGCCCTGACTGCTTACAGATAAAGCACTTGCCCTTCGGCTTTTTCATTCCAGCTTTAGGTCCTGTACTCTGAGATTTATTCACTTTCTTTGCTGAACCAACTTGTTTCTTCTTCTTCTTTCCTTTCGGTTTAGAAGTAGAACCATTTTCAGCATAGTGAATATGAGAATTATGACGGAACAAACCTTCTGCTGCCTGAAGTTCTGTCGGTAGTTCCGCCAATGAATATATCCTTTTATTCATATTGTAATTCAGGCGGAATTGCTCAAAACTTCTAGGTAGTGTTTGGAGGATCATATCGATCTGGGTTTCCCCATCAATTTCTCCTCTAAGGATTTGTATTTCATTTAGATAAGTCATCATCTTTAAGATATGATCCCTCACGGGAATACCCTCTTGTATGGTGGCTGCCATTATCTTTCTCATGGCTTCTTGCCTAGAGGCCCGATCCTGGTGACCAAAGAGTTCCTTGAGATTGTTCATAATATCATAGGTTGTTGGTAAATCTTGATGCTGATGTTGCAATACATTTGACATTGAAGCCAAAATGTAACACCGCGCCATCTCATCTGCTTTTACCCATTTCCTATGATACTCAATCTCCTCTTGGGTAGATTCACCATTGGGTGTATCAGGGTAAGGTTCAGTCAGTACAAATTTATAGCTTTCAGCAGTAAGAACAATGTTCAGGTTCCTTTTCCAATCTATGTAGTTAGGACCAGTAAGTCTGTTCTCTTTTAGTATGATGGCCAGTGGGTTGAAAGTCATCCTAAGAATCACAAATAACTTTTGATCAGAACTCTAAATTTAGAATAATATTGATTCCTCAAACAATACTATTTTAAATTAATCAACACCTCAAACACCGAGAATTTTGTATGTCACGATAGTGTGGACGTATACAAATTCAACATTTGTAAAAGGAGGGGTTAACCCATTAATTTTATTATCTTGTCAACCTAACTTTTTGACAAATAAAATTAATAGTTGGTTTCCTTTGGTCACACGAATAATAGCAGTGACTCCGATGGGGAGGATACTATTAGACGTGCCTAAGTGTATACCATTACTTGACACTAAGTTCATTAATAAGATTGTGCCCCTTCCGATGGGGAAGATCACACGCTCTTAATTAACTTCCTATAGTCATCCAAAATGGAAGTTTGTTCTAGTGATCCACAAATAAGCTCATCCGATATGGAGGAAGGCACTCAGAGCCAACGCGTAACTTACAAACCAGTAATGGAGACCGTGGAATTTATTTAAAATCCCTCTCCCACTTAGTTATTTAAAAATGAGGAATTTTGACTATGCTAGCCTACTTAACATGTATACTAACAAGCACACACAGTCACAGCATAAAAAGCAATAAATAGAAAAACTAATTTTCAACTATTATGGCTTTTATCTATTGCTGTCCTCCGTGTGTCGCCAACCCTAGCTGCTGCCATCTTTGGCTACCGCCACCGGGTCTAGATGTCGCATCCATCTTGCTCCTTGTTCCGCTACGCCTCTGGTCCTCAAAAGGTTCCACGCCTTGCAAGATTCGATCCGCGACATAAATAGAACTTTACATTTTTCGATCCTATATTCCTCGAAGAAATGTACATGTAAACTAGATCGAACATAAAATAAAATTTACATCCATCAATCCTATATTCCATAAAGGGAATGTACATGTAACTAGATCAAAAAATAAAATCCTAATAAAACTAAATACAGTTTCTGCTGTATTTTATAATACAATCATGCACACATAATAAATGCCCTTGACATGTCCAAGGGTCCAATCACACACATAAAAACTATAAGCCATAATAGTTGGATCATGCATTCACAAAGTTAGCACATCCTACTATTAACCTGCCTAAATTATGTATGACATGTGCATAATTAAACTAATACCAAATACATAGAGGTAAAACCCTAGCTCTGATACCAATTGTTGGTTGCTACTCGGAAAACCTAATGGTTCCACTGTACAAAAATTTTGTACAACGGTCTGAACCTTTTCCTAGCTACCATGTGTTCTTTTAAATTAAACTTGGATCACCTGCGGAACTTAACACGTTTGATCCAAGGTTTAATCTATTTGTTCTTTAAGGTTTAGACTTGGATCTCCTGCGAAACTTAACACGTTCGATCCAAATCATCTAGGTTATTAATTCCATTAAATATTAATTTCTAAAATTGGCTTCCAGGACTGCATGGCGAGGCACATGACCTTCTTGGATATGGGAACAACCACCACCGCCTAGACAAAGTCCTTTAAGGAAAGCTAATATTTAATTTCCTTAAATAACTTTATGTCAACCAAAAAGAACAATCAAATCACAAGGAAAAGAAAAAACAAAAGAACACAATATCGAAAACAAATTCGAAATACTAGAATCACATGCCTCTTGTATTTGGTATTTTTACAAAGGAATAAAACTAGTATGATGCGAAAATTAAATACTAGTATACCTTTTCTTTTACAAACAAAAACCTCTAGGTCTTTTACCGTATTCCTCTTCTAACCTTGGACGTTGTGTGGGCAACGATCTTCCGAGATGAGAAACCACCAAAGCACCTTCTTCTCCTCCTTGCAAGGTTCGGCCAAAACAAGAGCACCTCCAAGGATGAAGAGAAAACACCACCCATGCTCCAAGGGATACAAGCTTTCTCTTCTTCTTCTCTAAGCTAGAATCCGGCCACCACTTGATCTCCAAGATGGAAGAAGGTTTCGGCCACAAAGGATGGAGAGAAGAGAAAGGCAAGTGGCCGGCCACACCAAGGAAGAAAAGAGGGAGAAAATAATAGAGATTGTTCACCTTGAAGGCTCCTAAAACCCCCTCTTTTATAATTCTTAGCTTTGGCAAATAAGGAAATTTTATTACAATAAAATTTTCTTAACTTTCCTTGACATGAATTAATTAAGAAAAATAAAATAAAATTTCTCAATTAAACATGTCATGGCTGGCCACCTCATGGAGAGCAAACAAGGTAATTTTCAATCAACAATTAAAAATTCCTTATTTGTCTTCGGAAATTTTAAAAAATAAAATTTCCTTTTAAAATCCCTTCATGATTGATAAAACGAAATCTCTATAATTTTAATTTTTCAACATGTGAATAATTTACAAAGGAGAAAAATAAAATATCTTTCCAATCTACAAATAAGGAAAGAGATTTAATCTCTTTCTTTAATCTTTTGTAGAACCTTATAAAAGAGATATTTTAATTTTTAATCTCTCCAATAAATTATACCTTCCACATAAGAAAAATTTAAAATTAAAATTCTTTTTTAATTTAATAGGGTCGGCCACCTTAGCTTGGGTTCAAGCTAGGGCCGGCCACCCATGGACCAAGGCTTGGCCGACCCTAGCTTGATCCACAAGCTAGCTTGGCCGACCCCTACACCATGGGTATGAAGGTGGGTATAGGTGGATATAGTACTCTATAAACAAGAGGCTACGATAGGGACCGAGAGGAGGAATTGGTTTTGGTCTCCCGATAAAATTAAGCATCCCGTGTTCGCCCCGAACACACAACTTAATTTTATCAATAATAATTCATTCCACTAGAGAACTATTATTGAACTACCGCACCAATCCCAAATTACATTTTTGGGCTCCTTCTTATTATGAGTGTATTAGTCTCCCTGTGTTTAAGTGTTAGGGTGTATACTAAAAGCCTAGCTTTTGGTATAAACATTTATCTAGTAATAAGAATCACATTGGTCAAATGTCTACATTTATGATAAATGTAGTTGTTCAATTAATTTATATTGTAGATAACATGGTGTGTGGTGTCACACACAGAGGATCATGTTATCAGTACCTTATAAATTATAAACAGTAGCTCACGACCAAAATGGAAAGGAACAAACCATTAGAAGGTCGTAGTGTAATTAGGTATCAGTTTATCTTGACTGTATAATTACACTAGTACACTTAGAGTGTATTGAGTAGGACCATTTGAGTCGTTTCTTTTATACTGATTTTATAAAGAAACAAAGACCTCGGTTATTATGGAAGTGTGTGCTCTTAATCCTAATATAATAACAAGCACATATATTTGATATTTATTTCTTTAATTTATCAATGGGTGAGATTTAGTTCGATGAATCAATAAGCCCGATAAGTTGGAAAATGGTATCACTTATAGTGTGTGTTGTTGATTATAGAAGGAAACTGTGTCCTAGAGATACTAGGTTGATAATGTCCTCAAGAGGAGCTCATAAGGATTGTCATGTTAAACCCTGCAGGTGGACCTAGTCCGACATGATGATAAGGTTGAGTGGTACTACTCTTGGACTAAGATATTAATTAAATGAGTTATCAGTAACTCACTTAATTAGTGGGCATTCGATATCTTAAACACAGGGAGACTAACACACTCATGATAAGAAGGAGCCCAAAATGTAATTTGGGATTGGTGCGGTAGTTCAATAATAGTTCTCTAGTGGAATGAATTATTATTGATAAAATTAAGTTGTGTGTTCGGGGCGAGCACGGGATGCTTAATTTTATCGGGAGACCAAAACCAATTCCTCCTCTCGGTCCCTATCGTAGCCTCTTGTATATAGAGATTTATACCCACCACATACCCACCTTCTTACCCAACCAATAGGGGCCGGCCAAGCTAAGCTTGAAGCTCAAGCTTAGGGCCGGCCAAGCCTAAAGGTTGGCCTTAAGGTGGCCGGCCAATAGCTTGAAGCCCAAGCTTAGGTGGCCGGCCACATCATATTAAAAAGGATTTTTTATTAAAATTATTTCTTATGTGGATATCATAGTTTTAAAAGAGAGTTTAAAAATTAAATCTTTCTTTTTAAAAGCTTTCTACAAAAGATTAAGAAAAGATTTGAAATCTTTCCTTATTTGTAGATTGAAAGGAGATTTTACTTTTAAGAAAAACTTCCCTTTTAACCATGATAATAATTTTAAAAATTAAATATTCTCTTTTATTAGTTTCTACAAAAGATTAAGAAAAGATTTGATATCTTTCCTTATTTGTAGATTGAAAAGAGATTTTAATTTTTAAGAGATAACTTTCCTTTTGGAAATTATCCACATGTTTAAAAGAAGAATTTTAATTTATAAAATTTCCTTTTTATTAACCACCATGAAGGGAAAATTATTGGAGAAATTTTTTATAAATTTTTGGAGACAAATTAGGAAGTTTTAATTAATTAAAACTCTCCTTGTTTATAGCTTGATGGTGGCCGGCCATGTAAATTGAGAATAGGAAAATTGTTTTTAATTAAATAAATTTTTTCTTTTCCATGGCAAAAGAATTAAGGAAGTTTTTAATTAAATTTCCTTATTTGCCAAGACCAAGGATTATAAAAGAGGGGGTAGAGGTGCCTTCATGGGTGATCAACTCTATTATTCTTCTCCTCTCTTTTCCTCCTTGGTGGCCGGCCCTAGCTTCTTCCTCTTCTCTTCTTCTTATGGCCGGCGGCAACCTCTCTTGGAGCTCTTGATGGTGGCCGGTTCTAGCTAGGAGAAGAAGGAGAGAAAGGTGGTTTTGTTTCTTGCATCCCTTGGAGCTTGGTGGTGGTGGCCGGACCTCTACTTCTCTTGGAGAATTGTGGTGGCCGAAACTTGCAAGGAAGAAGAAGGTGCTTGGTGGTTCTCATCTCGGAAGATCGTTGCCCACACAACGTCCGAGGTTAGAAGAGGAATACGGTAGAAGATCAAGAGGTCTTTTTAGAAGGTATAACTAGTAATTTTTCCTTTCCGCATCATGCTAGTTATTTATGGAAATAATACCAAATACAAGAGGCTTACGATTCTAGTATTTTGAATATGTTTTTCGAAGTTGTGTTCTTTTGTTTTTCTTTTCCTTGTGATTTGATTGTTCTTTTCGGTTAACCTAAAGTTATTTTAGGAAATTAAATATTACCTTTCTATAAAAGGTTTTGTCTAGTCGGTGGTGGTTGCTCCCATATCCAAGAAGGCCATGTGCCTCGCCACGTCAGTACTGGGAACCAATTATGAAAATTAATATTTAATGGAATTAATAACTTAAGGTGATTTGGGTCGAACGTGTTAAGTTCCGCAGGAGACCCAAGTCAAAACCTAAAAGAACGAATAGATTAAGTTTTGGATCAAACGTGTTAAGTTCCGCAGGCGATCCAAAATTTAATTTAAAAGAACACATGGTAGCTAGGAAAAGGTTCAGACCTTTGTACAAAATTTTTGTACAGTGGAACCTCTAGGTTTTCCGAGTAGCAACCAACATTAAGATGTCGAATGTCCACTAATTAAGTGAGTTACTGACAACTCATTTAATTAATATCTTAGTCCAAGAATAGTACCACTCAACCTTATCGTCATGTCGGACTAAGTCCACTTGCAGGGTTTAACATGACAAACCTTATGAGCTCTTCTTGGGGACATTATCAACCTAGATCACTAGGACACAGTTTCCTTCTATAATCAACAACACACACTATAAGTGATATCATTTCTCAACTTATCGGGCTTATTGATTTATCTAACTAAATCTCACCCATTAATAAATTAAAGAAATAAATAGCAAATATATGTGCTTGTTATTATATTAGGATTAAGAGCACACACTTCCATAATAACTGAGGTCTTTGTTCCTTTATAAAGTCAGTATAAAAGAAACGACCTCTAATGGTCCTACTCAATACACTCTAAGTGTACTAGTGTAATTATATAGTTAAGATAAACTAATTTCTAATTACACTACAACCTTCCAATGGTTTGTTCCTTTCCATTTTGGTCGTGAGCTACTATTTATAATTTATAAGGTACTGATAACATCATCTTCTGTATGTGACACCACATAGTATGTTATCTACAATATAAATTAATTGAACAACTACAAACAAATGTAGATAATTTGACCAAATGTGATTCTTTATTCATAATAAATGTTTACAAAAGCTTAGGCTTTCAGTATACACTCTAACATCAATACCTGCGCCAATCGATCAAGTGATCGATTGGGTGCATTTCTTCGTGACAAAGAGGAGCTCTTAATCAATCAAGAAGAGTTTGTCATGAAGCACAGTAACTTCCTCATGAGAGCGTGGTTGATTGGGTAATCGATTGGGAAAAGCTCGTGAGCAAACAATAGACTTAGTAATCGATAAGGTGATCGTTTGAGAAGGCTCATAATCGATTGACTAATTGATTAAGTGACGAAGAAAAGAGTCGTTGCAAGGTTTGGATGGCTGGATATGCTCAGATCTTACATGACAATCAATTGAGGGTAAGATCAATCGATTGGGAGCAAGGCCAATTGATTGGGAGCCCTAATCAATGGGATATGAAGGCGACGACAAAGATTCAAATACAATTCTTCTTCTCCTATTCTTTCCACCAGTTCTTGAAGGTTCTTAGAGCTAAGTGTTGTTTTATTTCTAAGCATCAAGAGGCGATCCACAATAATAAGAGATTAAGAGCAAAGGTTCGTCATTGTAGTATTCATTCCTTTATTCTTGTTGTATCTTTTGTTGTATTTCTCGTGTATTCTTGTGTTGGAGTTTGTATGAGGCTTCTTTTTGCCTCATAGAAGGAGGATTTCATAGTGTACTGTGAGTGAGGAGAGCGTACCCTTTAATTAGCCACCTCAAGAAGGTGAATATTAAGTAAAATCA
Source organism: Zingiber officinale (assembly GCF_018446385.1). Classification (NCBI taxonomy): domain Eukaryota; kingdom Viridiplantae; phylum Streptophyta; class Magnoliopsida; order Zingiberales; family Zingiberaceae; genus Zingiber; species Zingiber officinale. The sequence goes on along the minus strand of NC_056002.1, from coordinate 1,564,660 downwards.
AGCGTGTCAGGATTTGCTTCAAATTTCTGTTACAACAAAATCTTTGAAGAAACAATTAGAGCTAATCACTCTCTCTAGCTCGTCAGAGTGTCCTAACAAGGTGGAGTCCGCCATGTACCCATGACCTACACACCGTCGGGCTATATATATATATATATAACTACTGCGGACCTGCCCTCTGGTAGGTCCACATAAATTTTTTTTCTAAAATCCAAAATTTTCTCGTGTCTTCATCTTCTTCTGTAGTGTTGCCTCGCTGCGAGTCATGTCAACAGATCACCCCAAGTCGGACCCCAATCGAACCCCGACCGAATCACAACTAGATTCCAACAGGATCTCGACTGGATCACAATAGCATTCTGGTCGGATCGCGTTCTGCCAGATCGTGTCCTACCGAATCAAAGGCCAATTGTTGTCCGATTTTGGCTATAATACGACCACAATCCAGCCACAAATTGGTCAGGGTCCGATAACTGCAGGATTTTGTCCGCCATCACGCCGGATCAAGGCCAGAATCTGATCGCAATTGGCTACGATCCCCTTGAGTTCACTTCCCCATAGGTTGTAGTTTGGGTAAGCAAGCAGCCAGAGGCCACTGGCGGTGGGTGGAGGCGGTCGGCATGCCCAGTAAGCGCAGCAAGCAAGAGTCGGGCATCGTGTGGTGAGGAAGACACCGCAATTTTAGAAAAAAAAAAATACATGAACCTCCCACGAGGGCCATTGCAAGTCCACAACAGTCCATAACATTTGGTCCATATTAGAGCAACACACACTATATATATAGTTTTGATATCCTACACATCTCGTGCATATCCAAAAAAAATGATTTAATTTTTTTACTTAATATTTTAACTTAACCCCTAAACCCTAAAGGTAAAATCTTATTGACAAAATTATAAGCTTAAAAAAATAAAAAATTGATTGAGACATCTCGGATGATCTGAGGCACCTCGAACATGTGAGGGGCGTCCACACTGGGTGCCAACACAGATGTGCAGGCTAATATAAATTTTAGTCTACACACTTATGGGTGACTGAGTGTGAATTCGGAGCGCTTGGACGGGCTTCCTAGCGTCTAGATTTATACTCAGCCGTACATAAATATGTAGGGTAAAGATGTGTAGGTTAAAATTTTCATATATATATATATATCAAGAAGCTTTTATGAAAAAAATAAGATTAAGCTGGTTCAAAAATTATAATAATTTTAATCTATATTCATATTATTATTATAGTTATACACAGTTCAGAAACACAACGGTTGAAATCGTCCTGACATTTAAAAAATAATAATAATACTATAAATTTTGACCGATCTATTCATCCTCGTAAAAAACTAAAATTAATCATATATTTAGAACATCTAAGCTATTTATTAATATCATTTTTATAAAAAAAATATTGTGATTTAGAATATTAACTATTAAATTTTAAAAATAAAGTATATAATAATAAAGTGATGAATTAAATAGTAGAATATGAAATGAATGTGCTAACTTAAAATTGAATCGAGTTTGAATTAAATTTAACAGTGATCCTGTCCGAGTGCTGAGTCGACGGATGCTGGGGACGTGGCACGCTCCGCTGTCTCCGACTGGTGGCGTAGATCTCCGGCGAACCTGCAAAGAAGCCGAGCCGGGAGGAGTTTCCCGGCGACGGCCCTCCGATGCTCAAGTCAGGCAACGAGAGAGGCAGTGTAATGTGGCTACAGTAAAGATTTGTGCATATCTTCGTCGACGTCTGGGGGTCCTTATATAGGACCCCGGGAAAGTGCGGGCATGCTTCCCGATGCATGCACGCTTCCCCAAACATACCTTAACGAGCCTGTGTCAGAAAAGTACCTCTGGTGTCATTCCGCAATCATCCGAGCATATCCCGGATGTGACGGTGGAAGCTTCCACCGTATGATCCTGTGTACGGCTCGGCCGCCAACTCTGCTGCTTGTCGGCGGCAGGTGTCTCGAGGATGATGTTATCCCCTGTCTCCTTTGTCCTCTTCCGTTCCCTGTCTGTTCCAGGGCCGAGCGGGTCGGCCGCTCGGCAGGCATATCACTTCTGCATCGGTCATATGCTCGGATGAGACTGCTCCTGCCCGTGTTGCCTTGTGCACCGACCGAACGGACAGCCCGCTCGACCCTTGAAACCTTTTTACCTTGAGCATCGGAAACCCGACCCCTAGTCGGGTTGTCTTTCATTCGGCTCGGGGGGATTCACAGTCGGTCGGCACGCTTCATCCGGTTGGTCGGCCTGCTTCGTCCGGTCGGCCGAGCCTCAAGGTTGAATCTCTTGACCTTTGACCTCCACGTGTCGTTGACCTTTCGCCAACGAGGGTCCTCCGCCCTTACCAACGGATCACATGCCTCCCCCTCAAGTCTAGTCGAAGGAGGCGCTAAGTCCGACTGACTGGACCGCCGGTCGGCCTGAGTGATACCGCCCTGCCACTCGGGAATATTGCTCAAAACGGCCGCTCGACCTCTTCCGAGCGCTGGCTTTGCTGCTGTGTCGACGGTCCTCGCTGACGCCCTTCGGATCTCCTCAGAATTCGTGCAAATATTCTCCATTAAGACCGAGCACGCGAACTGTGCGCCGTAATGGCGCTCATTAAATGCGCCCCTATGACATGGTGCCACGTGGTGCCTTCGCTAGCGTCATCGTACGGCTCGGCGATGTGTCCGATGAGACATCGGCGGTTTGAAATGAACGACCCGATGGGGGCCTCGGTTCTTGTGACCTGCATCGGATGGTCGAGGCCGATCGGGCCCGACCTTATAAAGTCGTCACCTTCCTCCTCCGTCACACTTTTGCCTTCGCGTGTCCCGCCGCCTTTCTTCAGTGCTTCAGCGTTCCGGTGACTCCGCTTCACTGTTTTCCGACGATTCCCCGCCGTCTTCCTTCGATCCCCAGCCTCTTCGTAAGGTTCCTCCGCCTTTCCTCTCTGTTTTCCTCGTCTTTTTTGTCGGGTTCTTGTCTTCTGGTCGCTATCCCTTTCATCGTCTCCTTGCCTTGTGTCATTTTCTACTCTCTTGGCTTTTGCTTTCTTGCCCGATCGGATAATGGCCAGTTCATCCCGACCCGTAGATCCCGCTTTAGGTCCTTGGTATACTACCATGGAGTCTCGCTTCAACCGGCGTGACGCCGAGGCTCTGCTTGATGGTTTTGACATTCCGTCTGACTTTGAATTTATTCTACCCTCACCAACCACTCGGCCTCACAAACCGCCGAGCGGAGCCATCTGTTTTTTCCGCGACCAATTCACTGCCGGTCTACGGTTTCCTCTTCACCCCTTCTTCGCCGACGTTTGCAACTTCTTTGGTCTTCCGCTCTCCCAACTAGTTCCCAACACTTTCCGCCTTTTGTGTGGAGTGGTTGTACTGTTCAAGATACACCGCATCCCTCTCCGACCGAAATTTGTTTACTATTTTTATTATCCCAAGTAGTCCGAGCTGGGTACCTATCTATTCCAGGCTCGGCCCGGTCTGATCTTTTTTGATAAATTCCCCTCCTCCAATAAACACTAGAAGGAGTACTACTTTTATCTGCATCTCCCCGAGCGGACTCCCTTCCGAACCAAATGGCAGGTCGGACCGCCTACTTCTCCTGAGCTAAAAAGATTTAAGACCCGACCGGACTATCTCGAGGCCGCGAACCTGCTTGCCGGTCTGAAGCTCGATATCAACAAGCTTCTGCCTGAAGGCGTGCTATATATATTCGGCCTGAGTCCGAGCCGCACTCCACTTCCGAGCAGCTTCGGTAAGAATTTCACTTGCACATGTACTTTGAGTGCTAATTGATTTTCTTCTTTTTCCTTTGCAGCCAATATCGTCATGGAGTCCGTGATGCTCGAGATTTTGAAGAGGAAAGCCGAGGCGCTTGAGGCGGCTGCCGCCAAAGAGATGGAACAACTGGGCATCACTCCGGTCGGCTCTCACGAGGGTGAGAGCAAGACAAATGCGGAAGAGTCGACCGCTTAGGCCTCCCCCGTGGAGGTGACGGGAGGCGCTGTTAGGACCGATGTGCCCGCTAGAGGGGGGTGAATAGCGACTCACCCAAATCGTTCGCTTCCGACGTTGTTAGCTTGCGCAGCGGAATAATACAAAAATAAACAAGCTAAACAAAATACAAGACAAGAAAGAATGCAAACCAAGCTACACGATCATTTACGTGGTTCGGAGATAAAGCTCCTACTCCACGGCGTGTCCGTAAGGTGGACGATCCCTATCCGTCGGTGGATTACTCCCCGGAAGACCTCCGGCTAGCTCAAACTCCTTGTGGGTGGAGAAACCTCACCACAAACTCACCAAGACCTCTTGGACACAAGGAAAACTCTTGAGCACTTGTAGACTACTAATTAGAGCTTAACCAAGTCTAATTTCGTCACCTTGGCCGGTCATACCAAGCTCCTTCTTATAGAGCTTGGAACAAATCAGAACCTGATTTGCCCGTTACCAGTCGATTGGTCCTTGCACCAGTCGACTGGTGTTAGCCCAACGGCTATCTCAACGGCTCTGCTACAGTACATCAGTCGACTGCTACAGTCACCAGTCGACTGCTACAGTAACGCTACAGTACTGCTGCGGTAACGCTACAGTGCTTCTACAGTAACCCTAATTCTAGGATTTTACCTCGAGTACATTCACTCAGCACTCGTTCTCGCCCGACCAACCTAGACCTAGCCTTCTAGCCTCCTCCATCAGCCTTGTGTCCCTCGGATGCCTCCCCATCCTTCACGTCTTGCCTTCTGGAGCTTCCATCGGTCTTGTCATTGTTGTCGGGTCTTCCTTTGCCAAGAGGTCGCGCCTCCGGGACTTCATCCATTGCCAAGTCACACTTAGACTTACGTTGCCAAGACTACATGCTTGGACTTACACCGCCAAGACTCATCCTTGGACTTTCCTTCTTTTCCAAGATCACACTTGGACTTACGTTGCCAAGACTACATGCTTGGACTTACACTGCCAAGACTACATGCTTGGACTTACACTGCCAAGACTCACCCTTGGACTTTCCTTGTTGTACCTGTATCCTGCACACTCACAATGCATATCAAATACAACAATAAACCTAACTTAAACTTTTGCCCAAACATCAAATCTTAGGGCACCTAGATTGCTCCAACAGGCGCTACGTCAATCAGGGAAACGACCGCCCAAGAAGAAGGCTCCGATCAGGAAGACGAGCGGCCGCTCAGACAAAAGAGGCGCTGGACGGATACACCGTTGTGATCGACTACTTCTGCTGTTCGCGTATCCGAGCGGGCGGGGTCCGATTCTCGTGGGAAAACTCCAATGGTGGAGGCATTATCCTCCGATCGGACTCCGTCTCAACTAAACTTGCCCGCCAACCCTATTGAAGCTGTGCCGGTCAGCACTCTTCCACCTGCCCCCCGCCGGGTCCAGCGCTCGGCTATTTTGTCCAAGTTCTCCGCCCCGGCCTCTTCTCCCTCTGCATCTGCTCACACGTCTCCCGGTCGGAGCCGCACAATCAGGGCCACCCTGCATCTTCCCACCGAGGAACTTTTGCCCGAGTCTGATCCACCGACTGCGCCCGAGCATATGATCACCATGAAGGGGCCCCTCGCCGAGATGTAAGCCGATGCTCGGGCCCTGTCGCGATGATTCCGCTCGGTAAACTGGCCAACAGCCATATGCAGCAGGCCACTGGGGTAAGTGTGTTTTCTTCCGAAGTCCTTTACGCCCTCTTTCTGATCGGCTATCAATACTCCTGTTTATGTCAGAGATGGGTGAAGGAGATTGCTGTCTCCAATCGGCTGTCCATGGTGGACGAAGAGCTGAAGAGGCTAAAGAGTTCGGGCGGCGCCCCCTCCCAGGGTCCCTCATATGCCGAGCTGCAGAAAGAGCTCAAGAAGATCCAAGATTTATTGGAGGCTGAGCAAAAGAAGACGGCCGACCAGACCTATACTCTGGCCGAACTCGAACGACAGGTCAAGACACTTGACCGGAAAATAAGCCTAGCCACTGATCGGAAAAAGACGGCCATTGCCGATTTGGAGAAGAAAAACGTCAAGGCGCGGGGCCTGGAACAACGAGTTAAGGAGTTGATGGAGCAGCTGGACGGCGAGAAGGCGAGCCGCTCGGGTGAAGCGATCAAACATAAGGACGAACTGAAGAACTTGCAGGAGGCTCTTGAAGCTTTCCAAGCTGCCTTCAAGGAGTATCAAGAGGCCGAGCCAGGCCGGGTCGCAACCCTGAAGCAGCAGCACATCCGCTAGAACGAATTTTCTGAGAAGGTCTGCGAGCGGATGTATACTGCCTTTGAGTTGGCCATTACCACCACGACAGACTATCTGAAGTCCAAGGGTCAGCTCCTCGACTCCACAACCATCCCGGCTGAAGACTACGTGGCGCTCCTTTCTTCCATCCCAAAGACCGTTTATGATTTCCTTGAGTAGTGTTTTTTGTAACCCTTCCGATCGGCTCTAAGGGCCTAAATTCTAATGAAGATATGCCGTATTTTTATTAGCTTACTCTTTTTTTTTGTCAATGCTTGTGTCTTCCGATCGGAGCGCGAACTACTGCCGTTCGCGTCTCCCCTTTTTCTTCTCGTTAATCGTTTCTCGTCCTGCCTTGCTTTCCAAAGGAATTTTTCACAAAGTATTCTCTGTAACCAGGCCGCTCGCCTGAACACCCCCACTTCTTTAAATGGGATTCCCGATAGATATTCACGAAGTACCTTTGGTAACTTGGCCGATCGGTCTCTCGACTCACAGGTCGACCTTTTTTATTATCTTTTTCCGACCGGAGGGTTTATAGTCGCCGGTTCGACTCTAAGGTTTAACGTCGCTGCTCGACAGTCTTCAAGCCGGGGGGTTTATAGTTGCCGGTCCGATTCTAGAGTTTAACGTCACCGCTCGACGGTCTTCAAGCCGGGGGGTTTATAGTCACCGGTCCGACTCTAGAGTTTAACGTAGGGGTGTAAACGAACCGAATCGAGTCGAATATGTAGAAAAATTTAAGGTTCGAATTCAGCTCGAAATAGGTATATTCGAATTCGAGCTCGATTCGAAGTTCAGAAAATTCAAAATGTTTGGTTCGAATTCGGTTCGAATTAAGGCTCGAGTTCGAGTTCGACTCGAAATATTCAAACATGCTCGCGAATTATTCAAATTATTGCTTGAAAATATATTCGAAATGCTCGAAATTTATTTATTTAATATTGATCCTGTCCGAATGCCGAATCAACGGACGCTGGGCACGTGGCGCTTCTGGCTGCTGGCGTGGATCTTCGACTAGCGACACCAAGCTCCGGCGAACCTGCACAGAAGTCGGACCGGGAAGGGATTCCCGGCGGCGACCTTCCGACGCTCAAGTCAGGCGAAGCTCCAGAAAGAAACAGTGGCTTTAAAACTCGTAGACTGCGTACCTCCGGCGAAGAATGAGGGCCTTTATATAGGGCAGCGAAGAAATGAGTGTACACATACCGGGGTGTACACGTGTCCATATCCCATACTCCGGTAAGGACTTGTCAGTGAGCTTCCATAACCTATACTGCTACAGTCTTATCATGTCATCGATGGGACAGCGGAATCCCCTGTCACAAGATTTGGAGCATGGCCCACACGTGAAACATACCTGTTGTCAGAAAAAGACATTCCTTGTCCTTTTCCCCTTTGCTCTAAATCTGGCTTCCGGGCGGACAGCTCCCTCAACATCCGGCCGGACATATGCGATGGTTTACTTGGGGAGATCCTCCATCACGTGCTTTATGGGGACTATTAGCAGTGTTACCTTATGGCTTTGGCCGAGCGTGAGGTCCGCTCGGCCCACGACCTTTTCCACTGAGCGCCGGAACCCTGATTTCGACAGGGCGCCTTTAACCATCAGCCGTATATCATCCGGTCGGCAAGCCGATCGGGCCCATCCCTCTCCGGGCGTTCGATTCCATCGGCCGACCTGACATCCGGTCGGACCCGGCCCTCTCCGGCCGTCCGGTCGGACCCGGCCCTCTCCGGCCGTCCGGTCGGACCCGACCCTCTCCGACCGTCCGGTCGGACCCGACCCTCTCCGGCCGTCCGGTCGGACCCGGCCCTCTCCGGCCGTCCGGTCGGACCCGGCCCTCTCCGGCCGTCCGGTCGGACCCGGCCCTCTCCGGATGGACGACTGCCACTGTGACTTCCACGTGGCGTTGACTTCACATGGCGGGGTCCCCTGCTCTTACTACCGGATCAAATATATATTTAACTTATATTAATAAATATTAAAGTTCACGAGCGGCTCGAACAATATAATTTGGGCTCGAGTTCGACTCGAAAAAGAGTTAGAACATGTTCGAATTTGGCTCGAATTCGATAAATTCGAATACAAATCGAATATTTTTTGAGCCGGTTCGAAAAGCTCGCAAGCCGGCTCGATTCATTTGCAGCCCTAGTTTAACGTTGCCGCTCGACGGTCTTCATGCCGAGGGGTTTATAGTCGTCGGTCCGACTCTAGAGTTTAACGTCGCCGCTCGACGGTCTTCAGGCCGGAGGGTTTATAGTCGCTGGTTCGACTCTAAGACTTAACGTCGCTGCTCGACGGTCTTCAAGCCGGGGGGTTTATAGTTGTCGGTCCGACTCTAGAGTTTAACGTCGCCGCTCGACGATCTTCAAACGGGGGGGGGGGGGGTTTATAGTCGTCGGTCCGACTCTAGAGTTTAACGTCGCCGCTCGACGGTCTTCAGGCCGGAGAGTTTATAGTCGCCGGTTCGACTCTAAGATTTAACGTCGCTGCTCGACGGTCTTCAAGCTAGAGTTTAACGTCACCGCTCGACGGTCTTCAAGCCGGAGGGTTTATAGTCGCCAGTCCGACTATAGAGTTTAACGTCGCCGCTCGACGGTCTTCAATAATCAGCCTATGGCTCGAATAATATACGCCCGGTCAAATGGCACGGGATCTTCGCCATCGAGCATTTGACTCGGATAATATACGCCCGGCCGAACGGTACGGGGTCTTCGCCATCGAGCATATGTCTCGGATAATATACGTCCGGTCGAACGGCACGGGGTCTTCGCCATCGAGCATATGGCTCAAATAATATACGCCCGGCCGAACGACACGGGGTCTTGGCTACGACATCATGCAGCTACCCGCTTGGTGCACCATGATCATTCCTTTGCTCTGTTCTTATAGCTTTCATTCCTGCAACCAAATTATACATCCGAACGGAATATTCATGAAATACATTACATCGGCGCACCTTTCATCCGGCCCGATAGGGCTGGAGGTGGTTTGCGCTCCATGGTCTCTCTAGCCGTCGTCCATCCTCATCCTCCAAGTAGTAGGCCCCCGATCGGAGCTTCTCGACGACTTTGAATGGTCCTGCCCAAGGCGCCTCCAGCTTGCCTACGTCCTCGACTGGCTTCACTTTCTTCCAGACCAAGTCGCCCACCTGGAATGCTCGGGGAATCACGCCGCGGTTGTAGTTCTGCTTCATTCTCTGCCTGTAGGCCATCAGCCGAACGGACGCTTTAACTCGCTCCTCGTCGATCAAGTCTAATTTTAGCTGCCTCCGCTCGGAATTATCTTCGTCGTAGTTCTGGATGTGGACGGACTCTACGCCGACTTCGACTGGGACGACCACCTCGCCTCCATACACCAGGTGGAACGGTGTTACTTCCGTTCCCTCCTTAGGGGTCGTGCGGATGACCCATAGGACTCCCGACAGCTCGTCCACCCAGCTTCCTCCCATGTGGTCGAGCCGAGCCCTAAGGATTCGGAGTATCTCCCGGTTGGCTACTTCGGCTTGACCATTGCTTTGGGGATACGCCACGGACGTGAAGTGCTGCTCAATGCCATATCCCTTGCACCATTTCTCGAGCTGTTTTCCGACGAATTGGCGCCCGTTGTCCGACACGAGCCGACGCGGGATGCCGAACCGACAGATGATGTGTTGCCAGATGAATTTCTTGACCATCTGCTCGGTTATCTTGGCCAATGGCTAAGCCTCCACCCACTTGGAGAAGTAATCGACGGCCACTAGTAGAAACTTCTGTTGTCTGGTCGTCATAGGGAAAGACCCTATGATGTCCATGCCCCATTGGTCGAACGGGCAAGATACTGTGGACGCTTTCATTTCCTCCGTCGGCTTATGCGAGAAGCTGTGGTACGTCTGACAGGAAATACATGTTGCGACGGTTCGAGCGGCGTCCTCGTGGAGAGTGGGCCAGAAGTATCCGGCCAGCAGGATCTTCCTAGCCAAGGACCGGCCGCCCGGATGACCTCCGCAAGATCCTTGGTGTACCTCTTGGAGAATGTATTCTGCGTCCTCTGAGCCGACGCACTTTAACAGCGGTCGGGAGAAAGCCTTTTTGTAAAGCTGATCTCTGATGAGAGTGAACCAGCCCGCTCTCCTCCTCAGCAGTTGGGCTTCCTCCCGATCAGACGACGTGACACCTGAGCGCAGAAACTCCATGATGGTTGTTCTCCAATCGCTCGGGAATGTGAGGTCTTCCACCGATCTATGTGCGCTACCAAGGATACTTGCTCGATTGGTTGCTGGATGACGACCGGCGATATCGAGCTTGTAAGCTAGGCTAATTCATCTGCCGCCTGGTTCTCCGCTCGGGGTATCTTCTGGACCATCACCTCGGTGAAGCTGGCCTTGAGTTTTTCAAAAGCCTCCGCGTATAACCTGAGTCTTGCATTGTTTATCTCGAAGGCACCCATGAGTTGTTGAGCGGCTAGTTGGGAATCTGAGTGAATCACCACCCGGCTGGCTCCAACATGTCGTGCGGCCTGCAATCCGGCTATGAGGGCTTCGCACTCTGCATTATTATTTGTTGCCCGATAGTCCAGCCGGACGGACAAATGCATCCGCTCTCCCTGAGGCGAAAGTAGCAGGATCCCAATTCCGCTTCCGAGCCGAGTGGACGATCCGTCCACATATATTTTCCATGTAGCTTCGGGCTCGGGCTTTTGTACCTCGGTCACAAAATCTGCCAAGGACTGTGTCTTGATCGCCGAGCGGGGTTGATATTGGATGTCGAATTCGCTAAGTTCCGTTGTCCACTTGATGAGCCGTCCGGATGCTTCAGGGTTCAGAAGTACCCTTGCCAACGGGCTGTTCGTCATCACAATAATTGTGTGCGCTAAAAAGTAAGGGCGCAACCTCCGAGCGGCAAGGACCAAGGCGAAAGCCAACTTCTCGAGACCGGTGTAGCGAGACTCAGCATCCTTTAAGATATGACTTAAAAAGTACACTGGTTGTTCTTCGCCGCTCGGTCTTACTAATGCTGAGCCCACAACATGCTCAGTTGAAGATAAATAAATGCGGAGTGGCTCACCTACGGCCGGCTTCGCCAACACGGGCAAGGAAATCAGGTAAGTCTTCAGTTCCTCGAATGCCCGATCGCACTCCTCATCCCATTGAAACTTGGTAGCTTTACGGAGAATCTTGAAGAATGGAAGGCTCCGATCGGCGGTCTTAGAGATAAACCTTGACAGAGCCGTTATCCGACCGGCGAGGCGTTGTACCTCTCGAAGATTTCTAGGAGGCGGCATGTATTGTAATGCCTTTATCTTGCTGGGGTTTGCCTCTATGCCCCGCTCGGTCACAATGTAACCCAGGAAGCGCCCGCCCTTTGCTCCGAACAGGCATTTTTGAGGATTAAGCTTGACCCCGTATCTTCTTAATGTTTGGAACGTCTCCTCCAAATCCGCATAGAGATCGGCAGCCCGGAAGGACTTGATAAGTATATCGTCTACATACACTTCCAAGTTACGTCCGATCTGCTCCCTGAATACCTTGTTCATCAGACGCTGGTAGGTGGCTCCTGCATTCTTCAGCCCGAACGGCATTACATTGTAGCAGTAGGTGCCGTCCGCCATGACGAAGCTGACCTTCTCCTGGTCTTCTTGAGCGAGCGGCACTTGATGGTAGCCTTGGTATGCATCCAGCATGCATATCAGCTCGCACCCGGCCGTGGAGTCCACCAGCTGATCGATCCGAGGCAGGGGGTAGAAGTCCTTCGGGCATTCCTTATTCAAGTCTCGGAAGTCGATGCAGACTCTCCACTTGTTGCCCGGCTTGGAGACCAGAACCACATTTGCGAGCCAACTTGGGAATTGCACTTCCCTTATGTGGCCGGCCTCCAGAAGCTTCTCTACCTCCGCCCGGATGATTACATTTTACTCCGCGCTGAAGTCCCTCTTCCTTTGCTTCACCGGCTGAGCGTCCGGTCGGACGTGAAGTTCATGCTGCGCTACGCTTGGCGAGACCCCTGGCAGCTCATGGGTCGACCAAGCGAAGACGTCGCAGTTTCGCCGTAGGCATTTGAACAACTTCTCCTTCTGCTTCTCCCCTAGATCGGATGCTATGAAGGTGGTGGCCTCCGGTTGGGAAGAGTCAATCTGCACCTCCTCTTTTTCTTCATAAACCAAAGAAGGTGGTTTCTCGGTTATAGTATTTACCTCGACTCGCGGCACTTTCCGAGCGGAGTTGGATTCAGCTCGGACCATCTCCATATAGCACCTTCGAGCCGCCAGTTGGTCCCCCCGCACCTCCCCTACTTGATTTTCCATCGGGAACTTGATCTTCTGGCAGAAGGTAGAGACGACCGCCCGGAACTCGTTGAGAGCCGGTCGTCCCAAGATAACGTTGTACGCCGAAGGAGCATCAACCACAATGAAGCTTGTGGTCCTCGTCCTTCTGAACGGCTCTTCTCCCAGCGATATAGCCAGCCGGACTTGGCCGACCGGCAAGACTTCATTCCCCGTGAATCCGTAGAGGGGGGTCGTCATTGGCAGTAGTTCAGCTCGGTCGATTTGCAGTTGGTCGAAGGCCTTCTTGAACATTATGTTGACCGAGCTGCCTGTGTCAATGAAAATACGGTGAATAGTATAGTTGGCTATTACCGCTCGAATGATCAGGGCGTCATCGTGAGGGACTTCAACTCCTTCGAGGTCCCTGAGCCCGAAGCTAATCTCGGGTCCGCTCGCCCTTTCCTGGTTGCAGCCGACCGCGTGGATCCTCAGCTGCCTTGTGTGTGCCTTTCTGGCTCTATTGGAATCTCCGTCGGTCGGGCCTCCGGCGATGATGTTGATCTCTCCCCGAGATGTGTTGTCCCTATTTTCTTCCTCCCGAGCGGAAGGTCGAGGTCGTTCGTGTAGGATCGAAAAGAATTTAGATATCTCCACAATAACATGATATTGTCCACTTTGGGCCTAATCCCTCATGGTTTTGCTCTTGGGCTCTCCCCAAAAGGCCTCATACCAATGGAGATATCTTTCTCTTATAAACCCATGATCTTTTCCATGTGTTTTCAATATGGGACTATGTTTGCAACCTTGCAACCCCAACAATCTTCCCCTCAAACAAAGGACCATGGACTTCTCACGTCCAATCCTTGACTCACCAGGTCTTCCTGCCCCTCGGTCTACCCGACCTACTAGGACTTCCTGCCCTTAGGTCCACCCGACCTACTAGGACTTCCTTGCCTAGCCGCAACTAGGACTTCCTGCCCCTCGGTCCACCCGACCTACTAGGACTTTCTGCCTGGTGTCTGGTCCTCTTGATCCGAACATAGGAGCCCCCACTTTCTTTGTTCGAGGTTAATATTGTACTCACATGGTTCAATCAGACCATAGCTCTTGTGCACAATCGGCGGTTAAACCTTCTGGCAGTCCGGGCTCTGATACCAATTGTAGGATCGAAAAAAATTTAGATATCTCCACAATAACATGATATTGTCCACTTTGGGCCTAAGCCCTCATGGTTTTGCTCTTGGGCTCTCCCCAAAAGGCCTCATACCAATGGAGATATCTTTCTCTTATAAACCCATGATCTTTTCCATGTGTTTTCAATATGGGACTATGTTTGCAACCTTGCAACCCCAACAGTTCGTGTGATGCCCGATGGTGAGCTCCGGGCTGCTGACGATGCTGCCGCTTAGGGGATCTCCATTCTATCCTTTGAACGGGGCTCCGTTGTCGATGTTGCCGGTCTGGTGAAGGCGATCGGCGGCGGTAACTCCTCGGCACGGGATGAGCGATGGGGGGGGAGGCTCCAACAGTCGCGGGTGTTGTGCGTAGCCGACTGATGGAGTGAACAAAACATCGGGGTCCATACCTTCCCCCTGGGTTTGGGCCGATCAGCCGCGACTTGCTGGATGGCGTGCGACCGAGTGTGCTGATGAGGACGGGCAGCTTCGGCTCGCGGTCCTCTGGGTGGCTGATGACTGATAGGCTGCTTCCGCTCGGCAGAAGCTGGTTGGTCACTCAGGGCTTCTTTTCTTCTTGCCGCCTGGGCTTCCTATACATTGATGTATTCGTTGGCCTTGTACAGCATGTGGTCGTAGTCCCGGGGCGGCTTCCGGATGAGCGAGCGGAAGAAGTCATCGTCCACGAGCCCTTGCGTCAACGCGTTCATCATTGTTTCCGAGGTGACCGTTGGAATGTCCATGGCCACCTGGTTGAAGCGTTGAATGTACGCTCGGAGCGGCTCCCTCGCGCCTTGCTTGATGGCAAACAGGTTGACGCTTGTCTTTTGGTGGCGCCTGCTGCTTGCAAAATGATAGAGGAACGCCGTTCGGAATTCCTTGAAACTTATGATGGAGCCGTCCGGCAGTCTCCGAAACCACCGATGCGCCGATCCCGAAAGCGTGGTGAGGAACACTCGGCATTTCACACTATCTGTGTATTGATGCAGCGTGGCGGTGCTGTCGAACTTACCCAGGTGGTCGTCTGGGTCGGTTGTCCTGTTGTACTCCCCGTCCAGCTTCTTCCATCTTCTTGGCTCGGATTCAGGTGCGTTCCCACAAACGGCGCCAATTTGATCCTGTCCGAGCGCTGAGTCGACGGACGCTGGGGACGTGGCACGCTCCCCTGTCTCCGACTAGTGGCGTAGATCTCCGGCGAACCTGCAAAGAAGCCGAGCCGGGAGGGGTTTCCCGGCGACGGCCCTCCGACGCTCAAGTCAGGCAACGAGAGATGCAGCATAATGTGGCTACAGTAAAGATTTGCGCATACCTTCGTCGACGTCTGGGGGTCCTTATATAGGACCCCGGGGAAGCGCGGACACGCTTTCCGATGTGTGCACGCTTCCCCAAACATACTTTAACGAGTCTGTGTCAGAAAAGTACCTCTGGCGTCATTCCGCAATCGTCCGAGCATATCCCGGATGTGACGGTGGAAGCTTCCACCGTATGATTCTGTGTATGACTCGGCCGCCAACTCTGCTGCTTGTAGGCGGCAGGTGTCTCGAGGATGATGTTATCCCCTGTCTCCTTTGTCCTCTTGTGTTCCCTGTCTGTTCCAGGCCCGAGCGGGTCGGCCGCTCGGTAGACATATCACTTCTGTATCGGTCATATGCTCGGATGAGACTGCTCCTGCCTGTGTTGCCTTGTGCACCGGGCGAACGGACAGCCCGCTCGACCCTGGAAACCTTTTTACCTTGAGCATCAGAAACCCGACCGCTAGTCGGGTTGTCTTTTATTCGGCTCAGGGGGATTCACAGCCGGTCGGCACACTTCATCCTTTCGGTCGGCCTGCTTCGCCCGGTCGGCCGGGCCTCAGGGTTGAATCTCTTGACCTTTGACCTCCACGTGTCGTTGACCTTCCGCTAACGAGGGTCCTCCGCCCTTACCACCGGATCAAACAGATAGGAATGGATATAAAGATTAAGTCGGTTCAAATCCGGATTGATTTGGTTAAATTATAGTCTAACCAAGTTTAAGGTTTAAACAAGTCAATTGGTATAAAACAAATTAAGGTATTTTTAAGAAATCTTCTTCTTTATTTATTTTTCTCTTTTTTTTCTCTCAACTGTCTCATCGTGCCTTCACCCATCTTTTTCTTTTATTTCCTCATTTCCTTCTGCTATGCTCTTCTCCAATAGAAGTAAACATGTAGTTTTTTTCTCTGATCTTCTCAAGCACAATAATTTTTTTTTTTTCTTTTCTTTTCTCCGGCAAGCATGAAACACATGATCAGTTGTTGTTCTCTTCTAGTCATAAGAGTAGCCCTCGACCCTCACATCTTCTTCATCTTCTCATATTTTCTAGGATTTTGTTGATCCCGTAAGAATAGCCATATTTTTTCTTAACTTGCTCTCTTTGTGTCATTGATAAATTCATCAAAATTAATCAAGGTTGCTAACGAACAAGATAAAGTTTTTGTCTTTTATTTCTTCCTCCTTATCTTTATTCTCTATTTTTCTCAAAAGTAATGATGAGCTTTTTACAAATATTTTTTGTTCTTTGTCCAATCACAACAATAATAAGAAAAGTAAGTTGTTATTTTATTCTTTCATTAATTAAAGGAGAGTTGTAAAATATAAATTTTATTTTATTAGATTATTAGCTAGGATAATTATTAGATCAAAATAAAAATGTCACATGTAATAATATTAAATATTATGAGGAAATAAGATCACAAATAATTATTTAATTTTAATTTATAGATAAATTTTAAAGATCAATAAATTATTATTTCAAATAGAATCAATAGAATCAAGAACTAAGGTCAATGCTTTTAAATTTAAATTCATTTTCAAATCTTTGAATAAGAAATTTAGACTTTTAGATGCCTTTGAATTTTTTTAAAAAATCGCCTCCTCTATGTTAATGTTTGAAATTTTTAAAAATCGTCCATTCTCGAACAATTACCTCATTGGTTATACATATATGATTCGTATATTAAATATATATTTGAGACGAAAATAATAAAAATTAAGAGATATTTTAAATTTAGCACATTTCCGGGCCCCCTCCCCACCCTCCCTCCAAACATACCTATCCATGGCCCCCACGACAATGACTATTAACCAATTAAGCGAGACAATAAAAAAAGTTAATTAATTACTTGCTCAGAAGAAGAAGAAGAAAGCAAAAGCAATTAATATAGAAATTGATTTGGTCGATGTAGAAGTTGAATAATCAACTCTAAATATAGTAAATTAGTTTGGTTGCAGTCTCATCCATCCATTGACTACATCTGTAATTAAAATAATTCAATAAAGGTAGATAACAAAAAATATTTTTCTTTTTAATATATATGTCTAAGATATGTGCATAAGTTATATTTTATATTTACTGATAGATGAACCATCAAAATCTATTAAAAGAAAATATTTCCTTCCGTGATATATATCTTGTACTATAGAATAAATAAGGAGAAGAAATTAAAAAGACAATAAATATTGTGTAGTCAACAAAGCCTTTAAAAGTGCATTTAATGTTTTGTGTAGTAACATTTATTTTCAGTTTGTTTATGAATGAGGTCTCTTTTGGAAATTTGATACTGAAATAGTTTTATTCTTCTATTGGTTATACAATTTTTTTTAGTGTCATAACTGTTAGGGTTCCACAAAAAATGGAAATTTTGTGAAACAATATGCAAGTAAAAAGACATACAAAGTGAGATAATGTTAGGGTCTTTGAGTGTCATAATTGCTGGTCATTCAATAATTTTGTTACTATTAATATGTCTTTATCTGCCACTAGCTCTGTTGTGTCTAGTTTCATTAGTATGCCTCATACAATGAATGATCCTAATTAGTACATGAATTTAGGAACAACTCATCACATTACCTTGGATATGATTATGCAGGATTTTGCCACTTCTTTTATTGGCGCTGAGCATGTGATGGCTGGTGATGGTAAGAGTAATTTTGCATATTGACAATTCAATTTTACCTACCTATTCTAAATATATCAAGTCGTCTAATGTTTTTCATACTCTTGTCATGTCTAAAAATCTCATTAGTATTTCTCATCCGTGTCTTGATAATAAAACTTATGTTGAGCTTCATTCCATATTTTTTCTTGGTTAAGGATTAGGTCACACACAAAGTCATTCTTTAGGAATCTTTGATGGTGGTCTTTACCAAGTCTGCTATCCGACACTATCTTTTGCTTCATCTTCTACATCATCTTCAAGTTTTTTTCAAGTTCATGATGTTGTTTCCTCTGATCCAAATCTTTGCACAAGTGTCTTGGTCATCCGTCTTTTAAAATTGTTAATCAAGTTTTAAGGTATTGTAATGTGTCTATGAACAAGTCTATTTCTCTATATTTTTATAATTTTTGTCAATTGTCTAAGAGCAGTAAACTGCCACTTGCTTTTTCAAGCTCTCATGCACTAAATAAATTTAATCTTGTTCATACTGACTTATAGGATCCTTCACCTATTTCATCCTGTAATGCTTCACCACTTCCTACAACATCTTCTCCACCTTCACAATCTTCTTCTTCTAGTCCTTCCATTGCCCCAACTCCACCACATATTGAGTCTAATCCTTCTTACAATTCACCTTCTTCCCATCCATCCAACCCATTGGTAGTTGAATTGCCACATATTGCTGAGAATATCATAGCACCAACTACAAATTCTCATAACATAGTAACTCGAAGTAAGTCTGGTATATTTAAACAATGTGTTTTGACTATTATTTTTGGTAGTCAATCTAAACCAAATGCATACAAACAGGTTGCTAGTGTTCCTGAGTGGCAATAAGCCATGTTAGCTGAGTTTAATGTGTTAATACTTTAAAAGACACGGTCTCTTGTTCCAAAACCAGAAAATATCAAAGTTATTGGTTATATATGAGTTTATCGTTTGAAGTTAAAACCAAATGGTTCTATTGATTGATACAAGATTTTTTGGGTTGCTAAAGGATATCATTAAATTGTATCTATTGACTATATTAAAACTTTTAGTCCTATTATCAAACCTCAGACAATTCAGGTGGTTCTTACCATTATTGTGACTCATAATTGATCTATCCGTCAACTTGATATTTAGAATACTTTTTTTTTATGGTGATTTTACTGCGACAGTTTATATGAATTAATCTTATAGGTTCATTAATTCTTCTTGCCCTGATATGGTGTGTAAACTACATAAATCATTGTATGGGTTGAAATAGTCACCTCGTACTGCATGGTTTACAAAACTTAGTCAAACACTTTTGAATTGAGGTTTTTCTAGTTCTAAGGCTGATACCTCATTGTTTTTCTTCTCCTTGAGCCTTGATATTCTTATTGTGCTTGTCTATGTCAACGATATTATTATTACTGGTAGTACATAGACTCTCATTACTTCTTTGATTGATTTTATTAATAAACAATTTAATGTAAGGGTCTTGGACAATTGCATTATTTTTGGGGGTATTGAAGTACATTACTCTAATATTGGTTTGCATCTCAGACAAATAAAATATATTACTATTCTTTTGAAGAAGACTAGCATATTTGACTCCAAATTATTTGCTAACCCTATGTCTTCTACCGTTTCATTGTCTCTGTAGGATGGTGTCCCCTTAGAAGATGGCTAAGACAATCGCAACATTGTCGATGCTCTTCAGTATTACACAATAACACGTCTTGATCTATTTTTTTCTATAAATAAAGTATGTCAGTTCATGTATTTACCTATTGTCTCTCATTGGTAAGCTGTTAAATGAATCTTGAGGTATTTATATGCTACCTTGTACCTTGGTTTATCTATTCCCCTATTTCCTCTTCATCTTTGGTATGCTATACTGATGATGATTGGGATTCTTATATGGATGATCTTCGTAGTACAAGTGACTATTGCATGTTTTTTGGAGGTAATATTGTTTTGTGGGCTTCTTCGAAGCAAAATATTGTGTCACATTCTAATACTGAATCAGAGTATCGTCCTATTGCCAATGGAGTTGCTGAAATTACCTAACTGGAGTCTTTACTTCGTGAGCTTCTTGTTCCTTTGGATTCTATACCGTGCATTCTTTGTGATAATATGAGCACTATCTATCTTTTTGCCTATCCGATCTTGCATGCTAGAACCAAGCACATTAAAATTAATTACCATTTTGTTAAAGAACGTATTGCAGCTCAAATTCTAATTGTTCAGTACACTCGCTCATCTGATCAGCTTGTAGATACGTTGACCAAAAGTCTGCTAGCCTTTAGATTTCTCACTTTATGTTCCAGACTCAATGTTCTTCATAGACCTTTGAGTTTAAGGGGGGATGATAACAAAGTTTAGAATAAGTTTTATTGGTTATTATTCTTTATTTTATTTACTTAAGCCATCACGTGTATTAATATATACCTTTGGTATATATGTTATGGGATGTACAAAAAACCTAATTCAATAACACTCCCTATTCTTTTCTTCATCTTCTTACTCCACCGCTTCTTCTTCACGTCTAAAAGTTCATCATCATCCCTCATTCGATCAAATGAGGCCCTTCCATTGACTCATCCCCATCAACTTTCCCATAATTATCCATTTCAAATTCATTCACCCACAAAAGTCTTGTTAAATTTGTTATTCATATCATGCTCGCAAGAGTCATGTCAAATTTGAAAGTATATCAAAAGTTTCACTAGACCATCTAAATGTGTTAGTCAACTTTTACTTATGATTGTGTTGAGAAAAGGAGACCTAAAAAGAACTTTGTGCTTCATCTCAAGCAGATAAAAATTTATTTAAGTGTTTTTTTTTTTAAATTTAGTGTTTATAAGTGATCAAGATTTAGAGATATGTTTTTTGTCATGTTAAATTTCTATAATTCATGGAGACATGTAAATATTATTAGGATCGAAGGAATTTAGATATCTCCATAATATTATGATATTATTTATTTTAGACCTAATTAAGCTCTTATAATTTTATTTTTGGACTTTACCAAAAATATCTCATACTAATAGAGATATCTTTCCCTTATAAGTTATGATCTTTCCTATGTATTTTAAATATGGAATTTGTTTTCAACCTTACGCCCCTCGATTTACCTAATCTACTAGGACTTCCTTGCTCCTCAGTTTAACTGACTTACTAGATCTTCTTACCCCTCAGTCCTCCAAACTTATTAGGATTTCCTTCCCCCTCGGTCCAACTGACTTACTAGATCCTCTTACCCCTCGATCTTCCTAACTTACTAGGACTTCATTGCCCCTTAGTCCAAATAACATACTAGGTCTTCTTTGCCTAGTTGCAACTAGGGCTTCTCTGACTGATGTATGGTTCTCTTAATCCAGACACAAGAGCTCTCACTTTCTTTGTTCGAAGTCATATTCTACTTACATGACTCGATTAGACCATAGCTCTTGTGGACAGTCAGTTAGATCTTCTGGCAGTCCGCACTCTGGTATTAATTATTAAGATCGAATGAATTTCGATATCTCTATAATGGTATGGTAATATCCACTTTAATTCTAAGCACTCATGATTTTTTTTAGATTTTACTTAAAAGATTTTATACCAATAAAATATCTTTCTCTTATAAATTTATGATCTTTTTAATATATTTTTAATATAAGATTTTATTTGTAACCTTCCAGTCCAATAAACATTAGTTTTAATTATTTTAAGGATCAAATATGATTCTTTCTCGTGTTTATAGTTAAAAGGAAGATGCAAATTTTCTCCTTTTTATTAAAAAAATAAATGTTAAATAAATCCCATAGAATGGAGTCCATAAGTATTAAAATTATTCTTAAATTCGGATTTTATGATAGGATCAACATAATTAATTTTTCATTAAAATAAGAGAAAACCTCCTCTCATTTTGTTGACATAATTATTCTTGAAATACATTTACTAATTAATGGCATCATTAATTTGAATTCATTACCCCCACCGTCCGTATTAGTGGCCATGGGCCCCGAAAAATTAATTAAAAAGAAAATAACAAGGAAAAATTGATGGCTAACGAATGCAAACACACACGCCACTTTAATTAAATTTCCAACCCACAAGATTGTCAAATCTCCATTAATTAATAATTTATTTATTTAACTATTCAATTATTTAAAAAGGTGTTTGTCCCTCTCTTCTTTAGCCATGCCTTACTATTTTAATCATTCATTCAACCAAATTTTTCTTTCACAAAATAGTACTCTATGTCCCACTCAAGGAATTTCCATATTCATGAAACGATGAATTTATTGCTGATTTATGTTTTGGACCTTTTTTTTTTTTTTTTTTTTTTTTTTTTTTTTTTACATTTTAACAAGCTTTCATCATCCTTAAATCTTAATACATTTGTAATGACCTCGTCATTTAAGATTTAAGCACTTGAAGACACGCGTGATGCCGTCTTAATCAACTCGATTAATTAGCCACGGATCGAATTACCATGGAAATATGAAGCAAATTAAACTCGATATAATATTTTATAAAGCAATATAAAAAAGTTTATTTTATCAAACGTAATGATAATAGTAATTATTAATTATCATCGCGTGTGAACTTTAATTACCACTTAATCCACGTAAACGCGTTTCACAACGAATGGACGGCAACGATCCATCAAGTTACCGCTTGTCCCGCACGACAATCCAACGAATGGACGGCCACGATGCTCGGCTTCTCCATCGCAGGCTGCTGCGACGGAACGGGGTCCAGCTTCTTTCCGTGTCGCAGAGGCTTCGGCAACGTACGGAACCCTTGTTTCATACCTGTCGTGGATTGGACTTGGTGGACAGGGCCTGTTGTCCCACTTGGACGCCGGGGACGGGTACGCCGGGAAGTGGGGAGGCCGTACGTGCAGAATATCAGGGTCGTTTGATTCCTGGTCGGGATTTGGGGTCGTTGCGCGCATCTCGAAGCGTGACGCGGAAGATTTGGTTCGTCTCATCGGATTCCTCACGCTTCTTTTACCCGCTTTGGCCGTACGCTTGGTCTGGAACCGTACACGTGGCAGAATGGGGGCGAGATCACCGTTGATATTGAAGGAAATATTTGTGTTTTCCTAACAAGTTTTAAAATTTTGTTGCCAGTTTTGTAGATTTTAGATAATAGCGGAGAAGGAGAAAGGGCCCTCACTCCCATGCCCGTGTCGTTCTCCCCTCCCTCTCTCTCTCTCTCTCCCTCGCGTCTTCCGACCTCTGCTCTGTTCTTCTCCCTTCCTTCATCCTCCGCCTCGCTGAAATCGTCGGCCAATCAGATCCAGTGGAAGCCGACGCTTGCTGAAGGGCCGACAGAGTGATCGATTGCGGCCACCTTTGCTTTGTCTCCTGATCGCCCTGATCTACTAACGGAATAGGAGTAGGAGAGGGCGCGTTGTTGATGGTCGTCCCGCCGGACGAGGTGGGGCGAGAATAGCTCCCCGATACATGGGAGCTTACGAACGTCCTGCTGACCTGGAGGCATGTACAGTTTTCCCCTCTCCTGTCCAAAATTGGGATTTTGAGCCTGCGGCGGGTGTTCGATCATGTTCCTTGGGGGCTTTAGGCCGTTCCTTTGTTGTCCGTGACTCAGATGTTCGTTTCTGTTCGGATTTGCTTTTCTCGGAAGCTGATGAGCTTTTTTTTTTTCTCGTTCGTTATTTTGTACCCCGATCGTAGCAATTGTTTGATTTGGTGCCTTGAACGGAATTTTTTGAACGGATTATAGGTTTCAAATTTTTCTTGGTTCACCGATGAGTAGGTACTTTTTTTTTTTGTGTTTTAACCACCCGACAAAACTTTGATTCGTATGCATGTTTTTGTTTGCTTTGTTCTATAATCTGGTGCACCATTGATCGTCTTGTTTTCAGATCGTAGCAGATTTATATTTTTGCAAAATTGCCGTAGGCATAGGAGGTTTTATTCTCCGTCGTCCAGTGGTGTGATTCTCCCTTTGGGTGCGGAAGATGTCAAGATATTTTTTAATTTTCGATGGCACCTGTCATAGTAAACAGTAATCTCATTCAAGAAGAAGAATCAAATCTTGAACATCAGAGAATGAGTTTTAACAGTCTTCTTGCTTTCATATCATCGTTTGTCTGCATTTAAACGATGCATCAGTTCGTCTGTTCTTGTTTGATACATACTCGTATCGTTTTTTTTCCTTCTTAAAATTATCCTTAAAATGTATTTTTTTTTCCCACAGACTCCTTGTTCAGGAACATGAGAATTAATTCCATTTGTTTGAATCACCATTAGTGGTCTCAACTTGCAAAAATTGAAGACCGAGATCCCAAGTATCGTTCTCAGTACTAATACTGAGATAAAAAAAAACGTTTCTTCGTATAGATTAAGCATAGAAAAAAATGATCAATTATATATGCTAATCTATTTGAAATTTGTTCATAATCTATCATTTGTTTAAAGAGACATTATATTTGATTTTATAAATTTGCAAGGCATTCACCTTAATATCATTAATCTTCTGTTTGGATGCGTGTTGAAAATGTGGCAGAAAAATTTTAAGGGTTGAAGAAAGCATAGAAGTTCAGAGGTGGTCAGAAAATTGTTTGTTTTGTTTAATTTAATCTACTATATGTCATCATAAAGTTTTCCTCCTTCGATGCCTCTGTCTCATCACCTGTTTTTTTTTTTTTGGTTCAAATTTACTAAAATTTCTAATGTTTTGTTTATCAACAGGACAGATTCACAGAACAAAGCAGGGTTATATTTTCTGGAGATATCATGGTGGAATCTGGGACATGCAATGTTTGCTCTGCTCCTTGCTCTTCTTGTATGCATCGGATGGCTGTATCATTTGACCCAAATGTTGACTGTGGATCTTCTGATAATAAATATATCAGGAAAGAAACAGATAGTTGTTCTTTCAATGATATCAAGCTAAGATCGTGTGATGATTTACAGACTGCAGCTAGTGAAACAAGCAACTTATTGAGTGGAAGTTCGAGCAATGATTCATATTCTGAAAATGCAGAAAGTAGAACAACATTAAGGAACCCTTCAGCATATGAGACTTCTGAAGATGTTGACATGCTCCCAGAGGTTTCAACTGTTGAAGAGGATGACAAATTTGTTACTAAAGATGTTCCGGTTGAGGGTCATGAAATGCCATGCAAGTCTAGTGGGGCTGCTATGCTGCATAGTGAATTGGACGGAGAGTATTGTATGCCAAGATGCCACAGAAATAGTGATTCATGCATGCCACGGACTAGAGATGGCAACACATTAGGTTTAGATCATAGTTTGAAACAGGCTAACAAAGATGCTCCTTGTAGCTCATCATCGACTTGTAAGTTTAACACTGAGGAAACTAAAATGGCAATTCAAGGTGAAGACACTTATGAATCTCGTGGTTATGGTATGGAAGGAGACCATGTTAGCTCAAGGATGCTGAGCATGTACCACAGAGAATTTCTTCACAAGAAAAGGCCCAGTCCACTTAATGTAGGCTTTTCTATTATGTCTGACCTCACAAAGAAGAATAGTCCACAAAAATTAAATTCAAATTCGCCTTGTCAAAGTAATCATACTTCTAGTCATAGTGTTGATGGTTGTAATGACACGGAATCAAATAAACCATCTCAGTTTCAGGGAGCATTTCATGAGTGCTTAATAGTTAAGGATGGATCACCGTGCCATAGATTGTTTTCTGTTGGTAGCAATCACGAACAAAATCTGATCTCATTTCCTGACAATAGAGCTGGTAAAGAAACAGATATCGGGAGCAGTTCATCTTTGGGAGAGTTCAAGAATGAAGACCCATGCTTGAAATCTGTTACTGGCCTCGGTGGATGCGAGTCCAGTCTGCATCAATCTGCAACGCAGCATCAGTCTGTTCTTCCTGGTCAAGCCTCTGAATCGGATAACATACTGTTTGATGTGAGTTTTATATTATTTGATTTTTCGTCAAGTTGTTTGCATATTATTTTGCTTCATTGAAGTTTCCAATTATATAAGAAAGAGCAGATGTTTATCAATGGACTGTTAATGGAGAATCTCTAGGTGTGTAGGCCATTAATTCTGTTTAAAATAGAAACATCAAGTGTCTTTATAGGTGATCCCAAATGATTCTTAATAGGGTTTAAGTGAATTTTTTTCTATGATAATACCACCAGTATACTTCTTTTTGGCAATGTGTGGTTAGTAAAGAAAACCAAAGTTTACAAGTGGTTAAAAAATATTATAGGATGCGATAGCTTGGTTTCAGTTAAGGCATTTGGTACCTGAGTTGAAAAAAAATCATGAAAGTTAATCTTGGCAAAGTATTATTAGGAAAACTATTCCTTGGAAAGATAAACTAAGGGGGCTGCTTGTTTAGAGGGTTTGATAAATGGGGAATGGGAAAGGAATGAAATATAGGTGCTTGATTTGAGGGTTTCATTTTTTCACAAGGGTTTCATTCCTTATTTGTTAGCAATCATTCATTCCCCACTAAAACCAGTGGTTTGAAACTCATTCCTTGAAAAAGCCTCCCATTACTTAAGTATTCTTCAAAACCATGGTTGGCATTCTAAAAAAAAATATGGATAAGGGTTAAATTATCAGTTCCAAAATTCTTAATTTGAGGTCTGATTTAGGACCATTTAATTAATCTTTCATAATAAAATTACATTTCGATGCTTACATGAGATATTAAGCACTCCGTAGGCAATTTAATCCTATCAAATTGCCTCATTTCACTTGAGTCATAATAACCAAGCATGGATCATGGCTGAATTGAAAGTTCAAATGTACCATAAACATTGTCTTTGGCTTTGTAAAGTTTTCCCTTAGATGCATTTCCTCTTGAACATCTGCTATTTGTTTATTGCATTCATTTTAATTTTGCAGAAATGTCTTTGACAAATAAAATTTGTTGTATGTATCTTTAGGACTAATTGGCAGAAGTTATTCAGTGTTATATATAGTCACTATAACAGAAACTTCAGAGCTTTTGTATCATTGAGGTGACTTCAACTTATTGTAAAGTGAAATCATTCTCTGGCTTGTATTTTCATAGAATTGCCTTGTTTTGTACTTTCATAGGTGATTAGCAGTTGGGCAAGAATTACATCACATATGACAACTAATGATAAGGCAGTGCAGTTTTACAATGTGGAGAACCTTTATACTATTGTTATTTTCAAAATAATATTAGCATAAATTTTTTTCCATTATCCTATTATTATTTAACAATAAAGGCCTTTTTTCTAAAAGTACCTTTTACATAGGGGAATATTTCAGGATAATATTTCTGTTTAATTCTCTAAAACTGTAAGAGAGAGAGACATTGTATTGTGGTCATGGGATACTGTTCGATAATAGGTGCCAAGCTAATGGCTTTAAGTTAAATCATGTTATCACCTTCACATCCGAAAGCATTTTGCTCTGCTTGTTCAGTTGTGACCCTGCACTAGTCCAATGACTTAAAAGAAAATTCAAACGAGCTCAACAGCTTTAGTCTGTTAAGTGTGAATTTTGGTAGATAATTTTTTCATTGCCCCCTTATCTATTATCCTAGCTATCTACCTACCTACCTACACAACAATTGGAGGCTCGGCCTTGTAGCAACTACAATGCCACTTGATAAATTTGCTTTAGTACAACTTGGGTTTGAGACACTATAACAACCACGTTTACAAGTGTAAGGATGTAAACATTGACTCTCCCTAGACCAACAGCCTCATGCATTTGTTCCACTCTTTATCTTACAAAGCCACTACCCTACCTGAGTGGATGTTCTGTATAAAAAATATACATTTGATCATTGATGTGTGCTAATCTTGCATACTCTTGAGTTAATAGGCTGGACAAGAGGTCAAGTTGTTATGATACTGAATCCATCCTTGATATAACCAAGGACCATTATATTATGTGCCCTTGACTACCTAATTTCTGATAGATCTTTGGTATTAGAGTGCCCTTGACTGCCTAATTTGGCATAATTCTGTTTA
The DNA here is from genome assembly GCF_018446385.1 of Zingiber officinale. Classification (NCBI taxonomy): domain Eukaryota; kingdom Viridiplantae; phylum Streptophyta; class Magnoliopsida; order Zingiberales; family Zingiberaceae; genus Zingiber; species Zingiber officinale. Next base: position 1,537,118 of record NC_056002.1, on the reverse strand, counting down.
GAATAGTATTTTGATTATACTTTTCTAGGTTTCTGCTGAGGAGCTTTGACAAAGTGGATTTGTATCTCTCTTATTTTCCTTTTAGATTGTTCATTGTTGGAACTATCGTGTTCTCTCACTGTTTTTGCACAGGATGGGTGCTTATGGCCATTTATAGCGTTCATGTTGAGTTGTAGAAGGTCACTGCTTAAAAAGTGCGATCTACTCTTTTTGTATAACAAACAAAAATATTCCAAGGTTGAGTCGTGTGGAAACACAATTAGTTGGCATTGCCAAAATCTAGTTTCATTGTTGTGGTCTTAGCAGAGATCCCATTCTCTCTGTGCTATGACAACACAACTAGCAGGCAAGGTGCTAGCTTGCAACCCATACCTCTTTGTGTGGATTTAATTAATAGGAATCCCAATTAATCGGTACTAATATGGCTTGCTCTTGTCTATGCAGTTTTCAATTATAATTTCTTTCCCTCTTGTGCTGTTTTTCTGTTTGTTTTATGCGTTTAGGCATGGTCTAAAATTCTGGTACAGTCAAGCATCAGTAATGGATCTTAAACTCAATTCTTATCTTACTTGCTATAGTGAATAATCAAAACTACACTTCAGTCAGCATCTTTAGATGCTATGCTTAACAGGTAATTGATGTCAGTAAAGGAATAACATTCAAAATCTTGTGGATAATTTCTATTAGTTCTAGCCATATATTTGCTTGCCCTTGTGTATCGTGGTTACTTGTCCTTATTTAGTAAGCTGATATATAATATATTGTGAATGTCATGTAGGTAAAGGTATGTGATATATGTGGAGATGCTGGCCGTGAGGAGCTTCTCGCTACATGTAGTAGATGCGTTGATGGTGCAGAACATACGTAAGGAATTTCCATTGTTAATGGCATATTTTTCTTGTTAAATCTTCAACTAATCAGTTTTTATAATGTGGGTTAGTTACTGCATGCGAATTATGCTGACTAAAGTTCCTGAGGGAGATTGGCTATGTGAAGAGTGTCAGCTAAAGGAGGAAGTTGAAACAAAAGATCTGAACAGAGTTGAGACAGTTTGTGGAACACCAAATACACAATCCTTGAACAAGAAAATTCAAAATCTTGGGAGCTATGCAAATGCCGAGAATTCACAAAGGTTGTATGCTAAGTCAACTGATACTGAAACATGCGAGTTTAATAAAAGAGCATGCATACCCATTAAGGAAACGCAGAGTCCAATCCCAAGAAAGAGGCACATGCACCAAATGGATGTGGCCCCACCAGCTAGAAAGAAGATTGCTGGACAAAAGGATGAATATTTAAAGCCGGTCAGTCCTAGGACAGGTGCAGTTTTCTCACGGGAAAATTCATTCAAAAACTTGAATGTGGCAGAAGTAAAGCAGACTGGCGTGATTTCCTCTCCTAGACACCAGTCTTTAAATAATTCCCAGAATTTGTCTCGTTCACTTACATTGGATTCTCATGAAAATTCATTTAAAGGCGTTCATACTACTGAATTAAAGGGAGCCAACCTAACTTTATCTTCTAAAGGTTTGGCTACAAGCAATTCTCCAACCCTTACTCGTTCACTTACATTGGATTCTAAATCTGTCCAAAGAGAGCATTATTCTCCAAGGGGTAAGTTTTCATGTTTCAAATATTGTATTTATTTTCTCTACTACTTGATTAAGCACAACTGGTACCTTACAATTTGGACAGGGACTCTTTCAAGGCAAGTTTCTTTTAAGAAAAATGTTGAAGCCAAAGTAAAGAAATTGCCTGAAGCTGTCTCCCAAAAACTAACTAGAGAGTCTACATCAGGAAACACAAAAACAATGACACTAGTGAAAACATTGAGCAAATCTGCATCATTCAAGAGTGTGAGCTCAGACCATCTTAATGATGAACCAACGAAAGCTCAGACACTTAAATCACCTCAAGCTGAGAACCCCAAAATCTTCAAACAATTGAAAGAAAGAAATGTTATGGAGAGAGCGAGATCCACCGTTGTGGAAAGAAATGTTATAGAGAGAACTAGTTCCACCATTGTTGTTGATGATACAATTGTTGGTCCACCGCCAATCAAAAGAAAGCATATTCCAAAGATGGATTTGAAGATTGCACCACTTGACAGAGATTCAACTAATAAGTTTGAGACAACAAGCCTTACCAGTAGCAAAGGATCCAATACAGAAAATAAATTAGGTAAAGAGTCTTCTATTAGAGAACCTTATTTAGTGAACATATCTTTTAATTACCTGAGAATTTTTCCATTTAACATTGTAATAACTTATCTTGTTGACTTTTTTACTGCATAAAGGACTGAAGAAACCACTATCATTTAAAAGTAAAAGCGTTGTCAATGTTGACACTGGAAATAAAAAGGTTGTTGAATCTCAGAGAAGTGAAGATATTCATGGATCTTCCATAGCAGCTAGATCTTCCAAGAATGCGGGTGGAGTTGCAACAGGAAGGGAGTCACCTTCTGCAGGCTCCCACCAGGTTCCAACAGATGAGAAAACCAAAGATAGTTTTGGCAAGTCAAGACTTGCCATGTCAGGGGTGATTCATCAATCAGATCATGCCAAATTAAATGAAGCAAACCAGGATACTGACTCTTGCCAAAATGCCAGACTTCCCATGTCTTCAGCAAAACCTTCTGTTGATGTGAGTTCAGACAATAGGACAAGCAAGAGGGATGAGTGGAGAGATGCACCCAAAGCTACAATGTGTAGAACTGTAACAGATGAGAAAACCAAAGATAGTTTTGGCAAGTCAAGACTTGCCATGTCAGGGGTGATTCATCAATCAGATCATGCCAAATTAAATGAAGCAAACCAGGATACTGACTCTTGCCAAAATGCCAGACTTCCCATGTCTTCAGCAAAGCCTTCTGTTGATGTGAGTTCAGACAATAGGACAAGCAAGAGGGATGAGTGGAGAGATGCACCCAAAGCTACAATGTGTAGAACTGTCAATATCTCTGAGTCGAGATTGTGTAGCACAACCCATGCTACTGAGTCTATCCAAGTTGCATCTGAGAACCATCCTGCCGATGTGAGTTTGGAAGATGGGGCAAGAAAGAGGAATAAGTGGAGGGATGCCCTCCAAACTGTAATGCATAGCACAAAGAAGATTAGGCCTGTTGATATATCTGACTCTAGATTATTGAGGAAGAGTGCAGCTTGTGAAGGATCTTCCAGAAGTTCTTTGTCAAGTATATCTAAGAACAACTTGCCTATAAAAGAAGAACTTACAGGGAAAAGGATATTAGGTACCAATGATACTGACTATAGCAGAAAAAATAGTATAGACGATCAAGGCAAACACTTGGAGCCATCATTTGTTCGTCAAGTACAGGACCTAAATGCCAACCCTACTGCTTTTTATGAAGTGAATGGGAGCAATTTGACTCAATTTTTACCTGATCACTTGCCTTTACAGACAACTACTGTTAGATCACTTGCCATGCCAGAGCATGATTTTATATGGCAGTATGATACTTAACTCTCTGAATTTCTAAAATTAGATTTTAGTTAAGCTTATATCTTATCTTCTTTCCTTGGGTACCATTGCATCATTCTATGCTCATTTGTTAATTTTCTTATAGGGGTGTTTTTGAGATATTAAGAATTGGAAGAGTTCCTGAAATTATCGGTGGAATTCAAGCTCATTTGTCAAATTTTGCATCACCCAAGGTGCATGAAATATCATGCCAATTTCCTTACAAAATTCAGTTGGAGGAAGTTCCTCGGGTTAGTTTGTGGCCATTGCAGTTTCAAGAGACTGGTCCTAAAGAAAATAACATTGCTCTATATTTCTTCGCTAAAGATTCTGAGAGGTTTGAATGGTTGAAATGTTCTATTTACATTTGGAATGATAATATTTTCAAAAGATGATTTCTTGTTTATTTTTGCAGTTTTGAAAAAACTTACCAGAAGCTATTGGAGACTGCATTGAAAAATGATCTAGCCCTCAAAGGAAATGTCAATGAACTAGAGCTTCTTATATTTCCTTCAAGTATTCTACCTGAGAGTTCTCAGCGTAAGAAATCCATGCTCATATCAATACACCATTTGTCTTTTTGTTCAGTTTTGAGTTCTTTTTGACAAATGCCATCCTCTTTTTATCTACCTTTGTAAAGTTTGTTACAGTTAATTGCACAATGGTCCCTCAAGTATCACCTAGATTTCAATTAGGATTGCAAACATTCCTTTTGTTTAAACTTGATCATTCAACTTCAATCCTATTTGTTAGATTTACTTAATTGTTAATAACAGGTAGCTGTTGTGGTGGCTCAGCATCCACATTGTCATAATTACATTATATCTGCTATGAGATCACATTAGAATCCTTCATTGTGCTTATGAGGCATTAGTATAACTGTTGATTGATTATGACAACTGACATGGATGCTTAGTTAGCTACCACATCTCAATCACTGTTTTACTGTGTTAAGTAAATCTAGCAGGTTGACCTGAATGAAATAGTTTTGATAATTTTGTTATCAGATTGGAACAAAGATAGTTTGGCAACCTATTTGCTATCTGATAGAACATGCATATAATAATTCTATTAGGAATTTATCTCAACTATTTGATTTTCTGTATGCCTTTTAGGTTGGAATACATTATTTTTCCTTTGGGGTGTCTTCAGAGTAAGGAAATTGGACTCTTCAAATCCTCATACTGCTTTGCATGACAATCCTTGTGAATCAAAGATACCCAGCAAACCCCTTCAAGATATATCTTCTCAGGCATATGAAGTATCTGCCTTGCTGAAAAATGATTGCCATCAGAACCTACCGAAAGAACTTATTAGTAATAAATCCTGTGCTGATAGAAGAGTAAAGTTTGATTCTGTTGTGGACTTTCATGGTACTTCATCTACCAGCCTTGATAATGATAATCATGACGTCAAAGATTTTTGTGGCATTAGAAATTCATTATCCAAGGCATCTGTTGAGACGGAGAGCAATGAACTGCCAGATCACTTCGCATGCTACAGAACTGAACTGGTAGGTTTACTTTTCTTCCTTAATAGATGATTATAGTCATCTATATTTGCACATAAGATGTTTTTTTTATTGAATGACTACTCAATTGTGATAGTTATTAGCATCGCAAAAATATTAGTCATATACATGTAACCTTACACTCAGGGGTTGCGTTGCCTGAACTCATTTTGTCAGCAACATCAAGTTTTTTCAACTTCTCACTTTTTAGAACTCAACTCTTGTCGAGCTGTCTACATGTATACAGGTGGATTTGATTCTCTTCATTTCAATTGTGATTAGACCTTTATGAGGATATTCATACACAGACTTTCTTCAGTTCAATTGTGACTAGACCTTCATGACGCTATGAATACACAGACCATTTGGTTAATTTATCATATGTTTGTTGGGATGGGAAGGTTATATTTATTAGTTGAAGGAGGTGTATACACAGCTTCTGTTGTGACCATCAAGGTAACCTAGGCCACGATTCAGATGGTCAGCCTATATTTTGTACTCTACTGACTCGGACCACCCAATATAATTGGACCTAAATTGAGCAAACATTACATATTGGTAAATTAGATACTAGTTCAACCATTATATATTAGGGGTATGGATGATTACTGGCATCCGATGAATGCTAGATACTTGTCAGTATATAATATATGAATCTTTTACTTGGTTAAGATGTGGGATGGAGAATGGAATACGTCACCAGTCTGGTGACACATACCATTCTGTGTCTGGATCATCATTATACACATGTACTAAGGTGTAAAGATTTAGACGATGACCTCCAAGTACGTTTGCACATGTACGTTTGTACATTGTACTAAGGAACTCTGGATTGTACTGCTTAGTGTGTAAAAATCTATTAGCATGTGTTTATCATTTACATGATTCATATATACATATTCGGCCGTGTTGGCCCTGGGACGGGTTGGCGGGGACGCTAGGGGCGAGCGTATTCGTCTTTTTGCCACCATATATACATATTCGGCAATAGGTACCAGTTCCTCAATGAGTCATTAGATGTTATGAATTCTGGTACAATCCAGCGAGGATTCACAGAGCAGCACACAATGTATACGCTTTGTTTTTCTTGGTGATTCTGGTAGATACAGCTCGGCACCATTCGGGAGTCAGGACTATGCCTGGCTTTTGTACAGATTCAAACACTGGCTCTAAAATGTATTTCTGATAACCGTGACTGGTTTCACTAAGTTCTGTAGCAACTGATATTTTAAACATTGATCTTTAAATATGAATTCTACTGGCTGCAACATCTATTTGCATTGAACGATCGTTTACCTCTCGTGATTAACCTTGTTCTTGTTTTTATGGAAAGATACAATTACGAATGAGAGATTTCCCAATTGCTTGCAGGGAAACACTAATAACGAGGTCGATGTTGGAAAAATCACTCACGTTGATGCTGTTAGTGAACAGAAAAAACTTACCAGATCATTATCTGGATATTCAGTCCCTTCTGGTTTCCCACAAGGTGATTTTTCTTTACCAAATACTTGATGTGGTAATTTGTGTTATTATCCTTTCAATGCTGCTCCATGTTTCATTTATTTTCAAAAAAGCAGATGGTGATGAGAATCAAGAGATGAGGGAGAAGAAGAACCCGGTGAAAATAGAACCTCTGCCAGAAGAAAAAATAAAAGTTGATTGTCTGAGCTGGGATTCAAAGCCCAACATGAAGCGTGCCCGCTCTTGGTCAGAAACACTATATGGTGAAAGATCAGAGAGTATCGAAGCTTATGAATGGCAAGATGAAAAAGATGTCCCTATGGAAGAGGAACGAGAGCACAAACGGACAAAATTTGATGAGGAAGGCCCTATTTCTGCCGGTTATAGAGTAGATACAAACATGGGATATGGATTGTCATCTAATCTGCATCCATCTCTAACTAGCTACCTTGAAGAAAAGCAAAATGGCGGCGGTGTGAACTACAGCCATGCGATGACTGAGAGATCACAATGCACTGAAAGGTGTTTCTTTCCGGTGGACTCCTGCCCCAGTAGGAGCGAGTTGATGGAGAGCTTCAGATACTTCCTTCCCCCAGTTGATGAAAATACACCACAATCAAATGCTCCTGATCTCGAATTAGCTTTGGGTGGCAAGAAGCCTTCGTCCAAGAAGGAAACATTTCAGTCCTTGTCGCCATTGGTTTACGACCGAAAACTCGAAAAACTCTCAAGTTCTACTACGGCCGACCACGATGATGACGATTTGTCAGAATCCCTCTCGTTATCTCTTGCCTTTGCAGGCACGGAGAGAAAGAGAACAGGGAAGTCTGTTAAGAGACAAGATCCTCCGGGAGTCAACACTTCGCTGATTCTCTTCGGTGGCTTCAGTGGTCCTTAGACATCTACAACCATGCATGCCTTGTACACTATAGCCTAAAATGCTTGACATCAGAGCTTAGGGTAGCATCATCCAAACTTCAGCAATGTGTTCATAACCACCCACAACAACTTATCTCGACTTGTGAGCTTCTTTTCTTTTTTAGTTGTCGATTTCAAGAGTGAAAATGTCAACGGCTCTTTGTATATATAAGAGATAGAAGGCAGCAAATTTAGTGATGCACTAGTACTTTTGTCTACATACAACACTGTTACTTGCTATATATATATAGACTATAGTCGTCTGCTACGTGACGATGGGGATAATTTTGTACTCGTCTCTCTAGTAACACTTGATTCTAGCAGGCAACAACATTCACACTTGATTTTTGTTGGATTAGGATGGAAGATATTTTATTATAAATAACTTTTTACACGTATAATGGATTAGTATAGGGAAAATAATGAATAAAAAATAAGCGTAGAGCACCATAACTTTAATATGCTCTCTCGTATCTATCCACAGTAAAAAAAAAACAGACAGACTTACCTTTTATTTATATATATAAATTAATCCAACTAAGATTTTAATATTATAACGTGTAAAGGTAGAAAAATACATCGATTAATTAAATTTTACAACGTGTATAGCGATATAAAAATTTTAATTGTCTAGTTCAGTGTTAATAGTCTATATATGTTAAAATTAAATTGAAAAATAGAAATTGAAATCTGTTTATACAAGTGATTATATTAATAAAGAGGAATTTGCATCATGGGGTGGTGGCGCAGTTGGCTAGCGCGTAGGTCTCATAGCTGTTGAGTTATCCTGAGGTCGAGAGTTCGAGCCTCTCTCACCCCACTCCTACTATTTTTAATAATAAATTAAAAAACCTTTAATTTTAATGTTATCAATATCTTAAGCAACAAGGCAACCCGATTTAAAAAGAAGTATTATTACCAACATTCCTTTCGAGTTCTTCGTCAATCACTGTTCATGTTCATCCGATTGAAACTATTACCATGAATGATCTCATAAAGGAAGCATCGAATTGCTTCCCGTCAACCTTCCACCCGAGAAGGATCTCTTCAAAGGAACAGAGCTCATAGTACGCTGCTCGTGCGCCAATTCCATCGACATCGACCGCCTCATGACTCCGAACTCCTCGCCTCCGACCAATATCGCCGCCGCCTCGCCGTCGGCAACGACCGGTTCAACAGGCGGCGGCGATTCCGGCTTCGGAGTCACCGGCAAGGCGTTGGCCCGGCAAAGGGGGCAATTGGCGCGCGCCTTCAGCCACGCGTCGATGCAGCGCAGGTGGAAGGCGTGGCCGCACACGGGGAGCAACCGGAGCCGCTCCGCCTCCCGGAACTCCCCCAGGCACACCGAGCAATCGGCGGCGCCGACGATTCCGTCGCCGGAACCGTAAACGCGGACCGAGAGTTTGGCGATCGAGGCGTCGTCGAGTCCATCTGACTCCGAAAAATCCCATCTTTCTTCGCGCCAGCGATCGTCGTAGAACTCTTGGCCGCTGCCCCCGCCGGAGCGCCGCCACGGGGAGTCCAAAGTGCCGCAGTACTTCTTCACGATGGTGTAGTAGTAGCTGATCAGCAGAAACGCGCCGACGAGGACGGGGATGACCGCGACGACGAGCGGCGGGAAATTCCTTCCGCCGCCGACGTCACTGAAGAGTTCGAGAGAAGGAGGAGGTTCCTTCGTTTTGCCCAGAGGCGACCCAAGTGGGACTTCCCTCGACGCCATTGTCGTCGCCGATAGGAAGAGCAAGAACATAGAAGCTCCGTTAATGGCGGATATGGCGGCAAATTGATGAATTGTCGGTATCAAATTTCACCTCGTTTTATACTCTTCTTCGAAATTGACTACAAAATATTCGCATTCGCTTGATCAACTCATGCAAATGTTGCTTTTTCCGGTGAAGAACGGGAAGAATCTCAATTGGCAAGCAGGGGAATTGAAAGAAAGGAGAAGGAGAATCTCTTGTTTGCATGCTTAATTTGATTTGCTCTTCTTCCTATTTTATAATCCTTTATTATTATTATTATGTTTTTTTTAAAAAAAAATAAGAATTAAAACATATATGCAAACAACAACATTTAATAGCAGCCAAAGTTTGTTGCTCGCTCAAATAAATAAATAAAAATATGAATATTATCAAAATATGATGTAATGAGATATCAATCAATACATGACGTACGTTAATCAAAATAATGCATTTTCTAATCCTCAAATGGCACTTTGAAATTACTCGACTTTAAGGGAAGGAATTGAAGTTTCATTTTAGACCATTTGTTTGACAGAAAACAACAAATAATAATCATAATAAAACTAAAAATTAAGACAAAAGCATAAGTCAAATATATTTACATAGAGATATAAATTAGTATCTTGAAGTACTTAGATATCCATCATTAACAAATTAACTGTCAGTATCAAATAATCAAGTTAATTTATTATTTTGCTATATAAAACAATACACCATTAATTATATATGAAAAGAAGTAGTTAGTAGTTGTAGTGTGAGGCGACCCCTTTAATTGTTCATTAACAAGACAATCTTTTATTTTTAACTCAGCAGATATCCAAATATATACGTATTTTAAAAATTTTATTATATATCCATTTATTTCTTAGAAATGTTTTTTTTGGTAAAAATAAAATGGACATCCCAAATTATATAAATTATCATCAGAAGGCTTCTTTTTAAAAAAATAAAATAAAAGGAACTTCATTTTTCAAGAATTTATAAATAGCTTCTTTTTAGTTATCAAAATATGTAATATTAATACAATAATACTATAATATTGTTGTAACTATTTTGATCGATTTAAACATAATTTTAATGATTTATATAATTTGAGATTATTATTATTATTATTTTAAATGATAGGTTTTAATCAAATTTTTTGTTGACTTTTATTCGGGCAACAAATAATTAAATGATTTAGTTGAGTATGGGCATCACCTTATTCATTTCGAGGCATTGCTGGCAGTCGATGAGGACACATAACTTTTTTCGAATTATAAAATTCCAATAATCAATTAGGAAAAGATATTAATTGCATGATTTTACATGGCTTCCAATTTGTATGATCACATGCTTTTGACTTTTAAATTTTATTAGCAATTTCATTATTTTCTTTTTAATTCATTTTCGAGACTTGCGAAATTAATTTAGTTTTCTAAATTGATTGTGGGCCGGAGGAATTGGACCGGATTGACCGGTTCGAGTCGTAAATTGATTCGATTATGTGATGACTGATGGTAGTAAAAATATAGAATCCGTTACTCCAACGGGTCCTATATGTAAATTGATTCGATTATGTGATGACTGATGGTAGTAAAAATATAGAATCCGTTACTCCAACGGGTCCTATATGATCGGTTTCACGATCATCTGTGAAGAGATATTTTATAATAATAACTCTAATCCGTACTAGTTAATTCAATCTTGTCCGGGGGCATACGATGACTGATGATGGTTGGGAAGGCAACATCCGATGCAGTTAAGGCGTACACATCTCTGTTTATTAATTTCAAAACAGGAGAATTCTACTTCTCTTCTTCTATCGGTAGAATAGAAATCCAAGAGACAATAAACATAATTATTAGGAGCATTGCTTATTAATTATTTACTAATTATTTGATTAGATGACCCTATAAATATACGACCACCTCAATTGGCTATTGCCTCCGGTACAGTTGTTTGCTTTAGGATGTTCTGCGGGTTCAGAATACCGCTCTGGGGCTGCTGCCGGACTGCGGATGACTGGGAATTCGGCCCGGCCCATCCCCGCATCGGCGACAGCCCGGGAACTCCGCCGGAGAAGGAAAAAGGAGGCGGTGGAATCGGGGACAAAGTCCATCGGTATCGGTGGCGGCAGATCGAATCGCTGACGGGGAAGTTCGCCGCCGACGCAGTGGTCGGCGAAGGCGGCTCCAGCACCGTGTACCTTGCCCGCCTCCCGGACGCTTCGCTCGCGGCCGTCAAGCTCCACCGACCGAGCGAGCGCTTCCACCGAGCCTTCCGCCAGGAGCTCGACGTCCTCCTCCGGCTACGCCACCCTCACATCGTACGCCTCCTCGGATACTGCGACGACCGTGGTTGGGCTCGGAATCGTGTTCGTATTCGTCCTTTTCCATCCCTCCCAAATCTAGCCCTAATTTCTTGGCCCCGCGCGATTGCAGAGGAAGAAGGTGTCTTGGTGTTGGAGTACGAACCGAATGGCTCCCTCCACGAGAAGCTACACGGAGGAGGCGGGACGGCACTGCCGTGGGCGAGGCGCATGGCTGTGGCGCACCAAGTGGCAAGAGCGCTGGAGTACCTGCACGACGGGTGTGACCCCACGGTGATACACGGCGACGTGAAGGCCGCGAACGTGCTCCTCGACGGCGGGATGGAGGCGAAGCTTTGCGACTTCGGGTCGGCGCGGGCGGGGTTCTCAGCGGCGGTGGCGCCGCCGCGGTCCGGACGGGCGATGGCGGTGGGGTCGCCCGGGTACATCGACCCATACTACTTGCGGACGGGGATGGTCTCGAAGAAGAGCGATGTCTACAGCTTCGGGGTGCTGCTCCTGGAGATAGTAACTGGGGAGGAGGCATTCGATGGCCAGCGGGAGCTGCGACTGACGGCCGCGATGGCGGCGGCACTGCGATCGCCAGGGGAGCGGGCGGCGAAGGTGGTGGACGCGAGGCTGGGAGAGGAGTACGACGCCGGGGAGGCCGCGGCCGCTCTGACAGTCGCCGCAATGTGCGTCGGAGACAACCCCGGGCTCCGCCCGTCGATGACGGAGGTAGTGAAGATGCTGCGAGAGACGGCCGCGGCTTCCGTCGCGCCGCCAGTCGCAGTGATGCCGGCGAAGGCCAAAGATGGCAGATGATCGGCGTGGATTTTATTCTATTTTATCTTTCTGGAAAAAAAAAAAGGAAAACTATTATTTTTCTTCTTTTTGCACGCGATTAAAAAATTATCGACGCATTTAATATATTTTGTACATATTTAAACTATCAATGTCTTTTTGCAGGCGAAATAGAACAAGTGTGTTTAAAATATGTTTTAATTTAAAAAGAAAAATATAGTAGGCAAGTAAACAACGATTTTCCCGTCGCTATTTGATTGCAATCTCGTATCTCTCTCTTGTCTTCGAAATCGACATTTGAATGCAAACCGGACCGCTCTAGCCATTGGAGAACCAAACCGATCCGATCTAATGTCACTTCGGTTCAATTTTTGGTTTTGTCGGGCCATAACCAATTAAAAAGTATGTTTGACTTTTGTCGAAACATTGAAGCAAATTGAGCCGGGGAACCGAAGGCTAAACCAATCCGGCGGTTCAAAATGCAACGACGAAAACCGGTCTAAACAGATGGCGCGTCGCATCGCGTGACTGCACGCTGACTCATGAATTAGCATACCCGTCGAGCCACGTGTCGTCGCTACATTAGAAACTGAGAAATGCAATAAAATCTCAATTTTATGAATTGGACCGTTTGTTTGATAAAGAAGGGAGAACCGACTTGATATTTGAAGTTTCTTCTCACATTTTTTTTTTCAAAAAAAAAAAATTATATAAATCCAACTTTAATAATTTAAAGTCGGATCGAATTGGATTTTTATTCACATTATTTTCAAGAGAAAGAAATAGATTAGTGCAATTATTATTAGTGAGAAATGTGGTGGAATGATTTGGGACAGTTCAACGGAAGAATAATTGATTAACATGAATTAGAGGATGATGAGGATGAATATTATTATTGTTGTTAACTTTATGCTAAAGCCTTGAAAGCCAACTCCTTTTCTTTGCTCGCCAACTGTGATTGTCTCTTAATTTGCAAGGAAAATAATTTGTTACTAAAAACATTTTAAAAAAATAAATCATTGACTATTGATTGTCTATGTTTGTATTTATTTGTCTTGTCTAACCAAATAACCAACATGTATCATCTATAGTAAGATTAACCTATTATCTCGACTAACCAACTTAGGATCAATTCGTTTCAACAAATTAATTAATTGCAATCTGATCATCTGTGAAGTGTTAATTAATTGCAATCTGCTCCCTACTTGCATCCATTTTGCAGTGCAAATTAAACATTATTTTTTCAGAGTTCTGCGAACTAAAAATTGGCCTCAAAATGGATTATTAAATATGATGAACAGCAAGTTGAGATCATCATGATGAGCAGTCATAGAAGACAAACATCAACTTGTGGCACCACATTTGCTCAGCACTAAGCAAATTAAGTGGAAAGTTGATGGTTCAGTACTGTCTTTTTCTTGCTTCAATTCTCCATCATGGTGCTACAATGATTTAATTAGAGGCTTTCAAAATAAATTTTAATTATTACGACAGAGAAATTAGTTTTAGAGGCTTGCTGATATAAGGATTATGGATAAGATGAAAAGGATTAATTTTATTTGATTTGAATTTGAAGTTGGCCATATTGATGCAAACAAGGTTAATACATAGACTGCATGAATTTACTTTCTAGTCCAAAATTTTTGACGTTAATTCAAGGGTCAAGGTTACAAAGAACTTCTTGTGCAAAGCAAAAGTCAGCCCGAAAGCAAATAAAAGCATCCAACAATTCCTGAAGCTTTTAGCTGCCTCTCTTTAGCCGCAGCATCAACTTCAAAGGATCATCCGTAATAAAGTAAAGTAGAAGGGGGGAGATTAAACATTCAGGGAAAAATAAATACTTCAAGTGGGATTGTTCCTACCTCGTCGCGGTCAACTTCGACCAGAAGCCCTTGAGCTCGCCGGCACCCTCCGGCATTCCCACGGCTGGTGTCCGTCGGTGACAATGTCCCAGTCGACACCAATGACGTGTAGCAACTGTACCGAAGTCTATGTTATTTACCATAATTAGCACAAAATTACATTGATATGTCTGAGATCACCGACGGATGAGCCCCGGTGAGCCATTAAATGTTGACTTGATCGTTGAGCATGGTAGAAGGTTGAATGCTGGGAGACCTCGCCAAGCTGGGAATAGAGACAAAGGAAGAGGGAGTGTTAGAAAAAAAAAATCAGGGGTACCTGACTCAACCACTCTAGTACTCTAACTTAACGGATGAGAAAGATAACTAGTAATAGATGAAGAGAATGATAGTTGTAAAGATAAGTAGACGAGAGAGAAAAGATAATGATCCGGTGGTAAGAAAGGAGGGCTCGTTTGGATGATGGTTAATGACCCGCGGCGGTCGCAGTCAAAGTCAACCTACTTAAGTGATCGGCTCGGACAGCGCCTGAGTTGGCGCTTTGACAGCTCGACCGTTATGCCGAGCTTCCAACGCTCACAAGCTAAGCAGGACTCCTTTTTGTTCAGAGGACCGCGTCAGCCGCCCTCGGTCGAGTGGACTACTTGCTCGGCTCAACCGTGATGCATGCCCAGCGAACGACCAGGTGACTGACGGGCCGAGCGCCCCTTCCGCTCGGCCTCGTTGATACCGACAAAAATAACATCTGGCCATATCTTCCTCGAGACAAGCGCCACCGACAGACGGCATGGTCGGCGGCCGGACCGGACAGAGAATTGTACGGTGGAAGCTTCCACTGTCACGTCAGGGATATGCTCGGACAATTGAGGTATGGCGCCAAGCGCACTTTTCTAACACGATCATTTCTAGGTATGCTTTGAGAAGCGTGCATGCATTGGAAAACGTGCATGCACCCCCTGGGAGCCTTATATAAGGGCCTCCAACCTTCGACGGAGGTATGCATTCTCATCTACTGTAACTACAGTCTTCATTCTCGTTACTCCGCTTTGATCTCTTCTCGCCGGAGCTGACTTGAGCGTCGGAGGGTCGTCGCCGGGAACCCCTTCCCGGCTCGGTTTTGTGCTTGCAGGTTCTCATCGGAGGCTCACGCTAGTCGGAGGTTCATACATCGTCAACGAGAGCGCCACGTCCCCAACGTCTGTCGACTCAGCACCCGGACAGGATCAAATTGGCGCTGTCTGTGGGAACGCACCTGGATCCGGATCCGAGACGATGGAAGAAACTGGACATACACCGTGACGCTCTCCCCAGAAGAGCTCGACGCGCTCATCTCGGCTCGAGCAGCGAAGATAGTGGAGCAGCAACAAAAGGCTCACGCCGAGCGGCCGGCACAGCAGACCACCTCAGTGTCAGGTGGCCGAGCGGCACTAGAAGATCGACCGGAGCAATTTTCTACGTGGGCGCAGAATAGAGGGCAGACCGGCACACTTGGAGAGGCACCCGCTGCCCCTATTCCATTCCATCGGGCCCTGTTCCAGACTCCGTCCGAGCTGACCCAAGCCAACCAAGGATCATCCGATGAAGCGCCCGTGCGGGATGCTAGGTAGGGGAAGCCACCTCGAACCGAGTCAGCCCCCGAGCGGATTAATCGCAGTTCTCAGAGGCGGTGCTACAAGACCTGCTCCCGAAGCATTACACTCCTCTAGCGATCGGAGAGTACAATGGTACAACCGACCCGGACGACCACCTTGGTAAGTTCAACAACGCCGCTACTCTCCATCAATACACCGACGGAGTCAAGTGCAGGGTTTTCCTCACCACCCTGTTCGGCTCCGCACAACGTTGGTTTCGGAGATTGTCGGACGGATCGATTCGAAGTTTCAAGGATTTCCGGATAGTCTTCCTCCACCATTTTGCGAGCAGCAGGCGCTACCAAAAGACCAGCGTCAGTTTGTTCTCCATGAAGCAAGGGGCCAGAGAGACTCTCCGAGCTTACATCCAGCGATTCAATCAGGTCGCTTTGGATATTCCCGCAGTCTCATCCGAGACCATGATGCACGCCTTCACCCAGGAGCTGATGGATGGCGACTTCTTCCGCTCGCTCATCAGGAAACCGCCGCGTGACTATGACCATATGCTGAAAAAGGCGAGCGAATACATCAACGTGGAGGAGGTGCAAGCGACCCGTAAAAAGGAAACACCGGCAGAGTCAGTAGCGTCTGCCGAACAGAGGCCTCAAACCATTCATCAACAACCCAGAGGACCCCGGGTCGAGGGGATGAGGCCGCATCAGGAATCAAGGCCGCACGCTGTCCAACACGTGGTAGCCGAACGACCTAAGCCGAAAGGAAAGGTATGAATTCCCATGTTTTGTTCAATTCATCAGTCGGCAACCCACAACACCCGCTATTGTCAGAGTCTCGCCCCAGTCACTAAGCCAATGAGCTATCGCCGCCGATCACCTTCGCCTGACCGGCGGCATAATCATCAAAATATCGGACGGCGAGAAGCCAGACAACCACCCGAGCAGTGACACCCACACCAACCAAGAAGCAACCCTCGAGCCTCCCATGAGCAAGTCAGACCGTCTGCTCGGGGGGAAAAAAATAGAAGCAACATCGCTGGGGGGGGGGGGGGGGAATCAACATCATCGCTGGTGGGCCAACCAGCGGTGACTCCAACCGAGCTCGCAAGTCGTACGCCCGACGACTGGAGATCCATGCTGTGGGATGCAGCCAGGAGAAGGTGAGCAGGCCCGAGATCAACTTCGGCCTTGGCGACCTCGAGGGAGTTGAAGTGTCTCACGACGACACACTCATCATCCGAGCGGTAATAACAAACTATACTATTCATCACATCTTTATTGACACACGGAGCTCGGTCAACATCATCTTCAAGAAGGTGTTCGATCAACTTCATATCGATAGGGGCTGAGCTGCTGCCTATGACCCCTGTTCGGGTTCACTGGTAACGAGGTTCAGCCGGTCGACCAGATGAAATTGGCTATTTCGCTCGGTGAAGAGCCGCTCAGAAGGACGTGGACCACTAACTTCATCGTTGTGGACGCACACTCGGCGTACAATGTCATTTTGGGCTGACCAGCCCTCACTGAATTCCGGGTTGTCGTCTCGACATTCTATCAGAAGATCAAGTTCCCTGTCGAAGACTAAGTGGGAGAGGTCAAAGGCGATCAGTTGGCAGCACGGCGCTGCTATGTGGAGATGGTCCGAGCCAAGTCGAGGTCCACCCGAAGGCCCCCCGAATCGAGGTAAATACTATAACTGAAAGACCTCCCCCCTTAGTTTATGAAGAAAAAGAAGAAGTACAGATCCGGAATGGCCGACCGGAGGCCGCCACCTTCGTTTCATCAGACCTAGAAGCGGGCCCGAAGGAGGAGCTGATCAGGTGCCTACAGCGCAACAACGACGTCTTCGCGTGGTCAACACACGAGCTACCAGGCATCTCGCTGAGAGTCGCGCAGCACGAGCTCTATGTCCGGTCGGACACTCGTCCCGTCAAGTAGAAGAAGCAGGACTTTAGTGCCGAGCAGAACGTCATCATCCGAGCGGAAGTCGAGAAACTCATGGAGGCCGGCCACATACGAGAGGTGCAGTTCCCAAGCTGGCTAGCGAATGTGGTGCTGGTCTCCAAATCGGGTAATAAGTGGAGGGTCTGCATCGACTTCCAGGATTTGAATAGGGCGTGCCCAAAAGACTCTTACCCTCTGCCTTGAATTGACCAGATGGTAAACTCAAACCGCTGGATGGTAGACCAGGGTTACCACCAAGTGCCGCTCGCCCAAGAAGACCAGGAGAAAGTGAGTTTCATTACAGCAGACGACACCTATTGCTACAACGTAATGTCGTTCGGACTAAAGAACGCTGGTGCCACATACCAGCGGCTCATGAACAAAGTGTTCCGGAAGCAGATCGAGCGAAACCTGGAGGTATATTGATCCTGTCCGAGTCGCTGAATCGACGGACGCTGGGCACGTGACGCTCTCCTCTATCTCCGACCAGCTGCACCGACCTCCGGCGAACCTGCACAGAAGTCGGGCCGGGGAGGGGTCCCCGGCGACGACCCTCCGACGCTCAAGTCAGGCAAGCAGACAGCAGATATGAGGCTCCAACATGCGAGAGACAGCGTACCTCCGGCGAAGGGTGAGGACCCTTATATAGGGCTGTGAAGAGGCATGTGCACTCATACCGAGGTGCACACGTGTTCTGTGTCATACCTTAGTATGGGCTTGTCAGATGAGCTTGCCTGACCCCTTACTGCTACAGTCCGAGCACGTGCTACAGTCCGAGCACGTCTCTGATGGGACAATGAGCCCATGCCCTAAGATCCTGCGTATCGCCTGCTGTCAGAGGATGTTTCTGTCCTTGTCTCCATGCCGAGCGTCCGACCGGTCGGCGGTTTCCTCACGTCCGACCGGTCGGATGTGCTGATCCGCTCGGGAGATTCCTGGTCGCGTGCTCGGGACTGTTCGCAGTGTTGATACTTTATTCCTTAGGCCGAGCGGGCCATCCGCTCGGTACTACTATACTGTTCATCATGAGCGTCGGAACCCCGACTCCCCGCCGGGGTGTATCGCTTTCGCTCGGAAGCTTCAGCCGGTCGTCACCATCATAATCAGCTCGGCCAAGCTTCTGGTTGGCCTTTTACCTTTCGACCTCCACGTGGCGTTGACTCTGCTAAATGGGGCCCCCCATTCTTACTTCCGGATCACTTGCGTTCCCTTCAAGTCTAGTCGAAGGAGGCAGTGAGTCCGACTGACTGGACTATGTGTCCGAGGGGGCGGTCGCCGCCTTTCAGTCGCTTATAATATCCCTGGGGCCGTTCGGCCCTCCTGCCAAATCCAGCCGCTCGGCTCTTAGTCATGGTTGTCTTGTCGCTCAACGTGGATGTTTGCTTGTCTAAATCTTCTCGAAAATCACGCAAATCCTCTTCATTAAGGCGAAGCGTGCGCGGTATGGGCGCATTAATTGTGCTTGGTGACAGAGCGCCACGTGTCGACCATTGTGTGGCGGCGGCGTCACTTACGATGGGACGCCCCCGTTTAAAATGGACGGCCCGATGGCGTCCTTGTCTGTCGTGACCTGGATCGGACGGCGGAGGCCGACTGATCCCGGCTGTATAAAGCCTCAGTTCTCCTCCTCTGCCGCACGCTCGCTCGTGCTTTCTCCTTCTGCCTCCTCTGCCGCTGCAGCCTCCGGCGATCCAGTTCCACTTTCTGGCTGCTACCTTCTCCCCGGTGATCTTTTCCGCCTATTTCCTTCTCAGTGAGTCTTCTTCCTTCACTTACTGGGTTTTCCCTGCTCATTTCGCCTCTTTCGTTCCCATTCCTTCGATTTCTTGCTATCCTTTTACCTCTCCAAGATGGCAAGCTCCTCTGAACCCACCACCAACGTTCACGGTCCCTGGTATGTGACCATGGAGAGTCGGTTTGATGAAGAGGGCGCTCGGCGTCTTGTTCGGACGTATGGGGTCCCTGATAACCATGAAATAATTATAGCCGACCCGTCCGATCGGCCCCATAACCCACCGATCGGCACCATTTGCTTTTTTCTAGACCAATTTCAGGGCGGCCTTAGATTTCCTACCCATCCCTTTATTTTAGAGGTTTGTAATTATTTCCGAATCCCGCTCGGCCAACTCGTGCCGAACTCCTTTAGGTTGCTGAGCGGGGTGGTTGTCCTCTTTAAGCTGCACAGTATCCCACTTGACCCCAAAATATTCCACTTCTTCTTCTACCCCAAACAATCCGAGCCGGGTACTTTCATTTTCCAAAGTAGAATAGGCTTTAAATTCTTTGATAATATGCCGACCTCTAACAAGCATTGGAAGGAGTTCTTCTTCTACATACGACTTCCCGAGAGGCCAGCATTCAGAACCAAATGGCAGACCGCTGTGCCGACCCAGCCGGAGCTCGACAAATTCAGAAGCAACCCGGCTTACCTTCATGCGGCGAACTGGTTGTCCGGTCAGCGGTACAAGATCGACCAGTTGCTTCTCAAGGGGGTGTTGTATATTTTCGGATTATCACCCGTTCGGGCCAATCTCCCCTACCGCATGAGTAAGGACTTTTTACTCTCCTCGCCTTTTTTGTCTAACTGATTTTAATTTCTTCCATTACAGCTGAAGTCATGTGGCGCTCCAAGGCCACCGATCATCTGAAGTTGAAGTCCGTGGAAATTGAAGAGGCGACTAAAAAAGAACTCACCGAGCGGGGTCTTATCCCCAGCCGCCCGGCAGCTACAGGAGAGGGGGGGACGCAGTCTGCCCCTGAAACAGAAGTTACCTCAGCCGCTTCAACGGAGGTCGAGGCGGATCCTGTTTCCTCTGCTCCAGCAGAGCTGGGAGTCCCCCAGGTCGGGGATCCCCCACTGGAAGTTCGATGGAAACGTCGAAGAGACCCCAACCTTCCGACGACTCAAGGCGCACCACAAGCGCCGATCGGGGTAGATTCGCCGGACTGCCCACCGCCGCAGATCGGGACCCCCGTGGTTTCGCCTACCGCACAGCCCTCTGGCTCTCCTCCCCAAACTCGTCGTCGCTTACGACGGTTGGGCGAAACCTTTACCATAGGGGAGTCCTCAGGCCAGGCGACTGCGGCTGAGGAAGCGCCGGCCGGCCACCCGACCGTCAAGACTACCCTTCAATTCCCATCGGAGGAATATTTATTGTCTGCTGATCGGCCATCAAGCCCCGTTCATGAAATAACCCTGACGGGCCCGCTCGCCAAGCTCTTCGAGGACGCCCAGATTCAAATGGCCCTCATGACGCCTAAGCAGCTCGGCGATAACAACATGCAGCAGGCCACTCAGGTAAATTCCTTTTTCTTTCTGTGCTAGGCTACTGTCCGGTTCCTCATTTTATTATTTCCCTTACAGCGCTGGGCTGAGCAAATCGCCACTAGCCATCGGCTAGCCGAGCTGGAGGATCTCCTGGAGAAACTCCAAGTGTTAGGGGGTCCATCGGCCGAGTGGGAGAAACAAACCCTTGAGGCCGAACAGAAGAAGTCCGCCGAACTGGCTACAGAGGTGGCTCGGCTAGAGGGCCAAGTCAAGAAGCGCGAAGCGGATGCCAAACGCGCTACTGCCCGGAAGAAGCAGGCGATTGCTGATCTGGACAAAATGAAAGTTGAAGTCCGAGCCCTAGATCAGCAGTCTAAGAATCTGGAAGCCCAACTAGCTGCCGAACGGGATGGACGCTCAGCTGAACGCACCAAAGCGGAGGTGGACCAGAAAGTTCTTCAAGATTCGCTGATTGCCTCCCAGGCGGCGCTCAGACAATATAAGGAGGGAGAGTCGAGTCGCCTAGCAGCAGCTCGCCAAGAATACCTCCGCTCGGAGCGGTTCGGCGCAAAATTCGGTGGCAACGTCTCCTTAACTTTCCTCGAGGCGGTCAAGGTCACAACGGCATATTTTAAGAAGGGGGGGCACCTTCCTGCTGACCTGAGCATTCCCCCTCCTGATCTGGCGGCCATGATTGACGACATCCCGGACGCCTTTTTTAATTTTGAGGATCCGGAGTGAGGCGGGTTCCTTTTCAAGTACTTCTTGTATTTCATCCGCTCGGCGGATGTAAACTTTTTGTTCGTGCCGGTCGGCATAATTTTTCTTCTAATGAAACGTTGCTCCTTTGCCTTTGTCTTCGTACTCATTATCTATAATATTCTTCTGTTTGCTTAACGTTTATGCTTAGAGTCAGTCATGCTCTTAAGCGTTCTCCGTCACGCGGCCGATCGGCTTAACCCATTAAACAAATTTCGAGCGGGGAAGACTACTCGCGCTGCACGTATCTGGCTTACGTGAATTCAGCTAACGCCAAGTATCGAAGGACCAACCCCCGATCGGGCCTTAATGTTTTAATATTCGTAGTTTCCGCGGTTTCTTATTCTGATATTCGTTCATCCGCCCGGGGTATTATAGTCGCCGGACCGACTCGATGTTTGATGACGGGGCTCGCCGGCACGTATATTTATAGCCGGTCGGCGTGACTCTCGATTTTTAACGACGGAGCTCGTCGGCTTTTCCGCTCGGATCATTTATAGACGCCGGCTCGTCTCTCGATTTTTAACGACGGGGCTCGTCGGCGCGGCTCTCGATCTTTAACGACGGAGCTCGTCGGCACGGATGTTTATAGCCGATCGGCTCGGCTCTCGATCTTTAACGACGGAGCTCGTCGGCGCGGATGTTTATAGCCGATCGGCGCGACTCTCGATCTTTAACGACGGTGCTCGTCGGCGCGGATGTTTATAGCCGATCGGCGCGGCTCTCGATCTTTAACGACGGGGCTCGTTGGCGCGGATGTTTATAGCCGATCGGCGCGGCTCTCGATCTTTAACGACGGGGCTCGTCGGCGCGGATGTTTATAGCCGATCGGCGCGGCTCTCGATCTTTAACGACGGGGCTCGTCGGCGCGGATGTTTATAGCCGATCGGCGCGGCTCTCGATCTTTAACGACGGGGCTCGTCGGCGCGGATGTTTATAGCCGATCGGCGCGGCTCTCGATCTTTAACGACGGGGCTCGTCGGCGCGGATGTTTATAGCCGATCGGCGCGGCTCTCGATCTTTAACGACGGGGCTCGTCGGAGCGGATGTTTATAGCCGATCGGCGCGGCTCTCGATCTTTAACGACGGGGCTCGTCGGTGCGGATGTTTATAGCCGATCGGCACGGCTCTCGATCTTTAACGACGGGGCTCGTCGGCGCGGATGTTTATAGCCGATCGGCGCGGCTCTCTATCTTTAACGACGGGGCTCGTCGGCCTTGAAGGCTAACTCCTTACCAGGTCGAGCGACCTTGGCCTTCATAACTTATCTCGCGCTTGGACAGTCTTTGTGCCCGGCCGAACGGCACGGGTCATTTGATTGCGAATCCAATCGGCTGGGAGGCCTTTACTATTCGGGCACTTGGTTCGGATAATCCATGTGCCCTTTTCACCTAGCTTGGAGAACGTACTCCTGGCAAAACAGCTCAGGGTCTGCTTCGTCGAGCATTTTGGCTCGGATAATTTACATCCAACCGGACGGTACGGGGCCTTCGTTCATCGAGTGCTTGGCTCGACCCATTTACCACCGGCCGAGCGGCGCGGGGCCTTCGTTCATCGAGTGCTTGGCTCGACCCATTTACCACCGGCCGAGCGGCGCGGGGCCTTCGTTCATCGAGTGCTTGGCTCGACCCATTTACCACCGGCCGAGCGGCGCGGGGCCTTCGTTCCCTGAAGTAGTACTCAGCTAAAATGTACCTGGCCGAGCGGCTCAGGCCTTCGCTGTCGAGCGCTTGGCTCGGAAAACCATATACCCGGCCGACCGGCTCGGGCCTTCACATCGAGCCTTTGGCTCGGCTAATACACCCCCGGCCGAGCGGCACGGGGTCTTCCCATCGAGCTTGGGCTCGGTTAACATACTCCCGGCCGAGCGGAACGGGCTTCCCATCGAGCCTTTGGCTCGGTTTCTATACTCCCGGCCGAGCGGCACGGGGTCTTCCCATCGAGCTTTTGGCTCGGTTAACATACTCCCGGCCGAGCGGCACGGGCTTCCCATCGAGCCTTTGGCTCGGTTTCTATACTCCCGGCCGAGCGGCACGGGGTCTTCCTATCGAGCCTTTGGCTCGGTTAACATACTCCCGGCCGAGCGGCACGGGCTTCCCATAGAGCCTTTGGCTCGGTTTCTATACTCCCGGCCGAGCGGCACGGGGTCTTCCCATCGAGCTTTTGGCTCGGTTAACATACTCCCGGCCGAGCGGCACGGGCTTCCCATCGAGCTTTTGGCTCGGTTAACATACTCCCGGCCGAGCGGCACGGGCTTCCCATCGAGCCTTTGGCTCGGTTTCTATACTCCCGGCCGAGCGGCACGGGGTCTTCCCATCGAGCTTTTGGCTCGGTTAACATACTCCCGGCCGAGCGGCACGGGGTTTCTTACTTAAACTACCAATCTATGAGCAACAGGTAATTGAAAGAACTGACCTATCGATCGGCACGACTATGACCCAATTTCTCAACTCCCGAATACCCGTGGAGTGAGGAGCATATGTTATACTCGTCGAAACTTATTGGCCAGTTGCCTCGCCTGATGAAGACCCCTTTGTTGGACCGATATCGGGGTAGGAGTTGCTCCCACCTGAGGGCCGATTGGACCCTTATTTTTCTCCCATTTCTAATGTTTCTCCGGTCGGTCCTCCTGGGTCGCTCGGATATCCGCTCAGCTTGAGCCTTTTGTCTCTGTTGCTCCACGAGCTTAGCTGCTCTTGCTTCCATTAGAGCGTCGAGTTTCTCCTGGGGGAGCATCACGGTGTGAGGTCATCCAGCCTCGTCCATCTATTCCGCTCGGATCCTTTCCGAGCGACACGGCCAATTTGATCTGTCCGAGTCGCTGGATCGACGCCGGGCACGTGGCGCTCTCCTCTATCTCCGACCAACTGCACCGACTGCACAGAAGTCGGGCCGGGAGGGTCCCCGGCGACGACCCTCCGACGCTCAAGTCAGGCAAGCAGACAGCAGATATGAGGCTCCAACATGCGAGAGAGAGCGTACCTCCGGCGAAGGGTGAGGACCCTTATATAGGGCTGTGAAGAGGCATGTGCACTCATACCGAGGTGCACACGTGTTCTGTGCCATACCTTAGTATGGGCTTATCAGATGAGCTTGCCTGACCCCTTACTGCTACAGTCCAAGCACGTATCTGATGGGACAGTGAGCCCATGCCCTAAGATCCTGTGTATCGCCTGCTGTCAGAGGATGTTTCTGTCCTTGTCTCCATGCCGAGCGTCCGACCGGTCGGCGGTTTCCTCACGTCCGACCGGTCGGATGTGCTGATCCGCTCGGGAGATTCCTGGTCGCGTGCTCGGGACTGTTCGCAGTGTTGATACTTTATTCCTTCGGTCGAGCGGGCCATCCGCTCGGCACTACTATACTATTCATCATGAGCGTCGGAACCCCGACTCCCCGCCGGGGTGTATCGCTTCCGCTCGGAAGCTTCAGCCGGTCGTCACCATCATAATCAGCTCGGCCAAGCTTCTGGTTGGCCTTTTACCTTTCGACCTCCACGTGGCGTTGACTCTGCTAAATGGGGCCCCCCATTCTTACTGCCGGATCATATATGTTGATCACATACTTATTAAATCAATCCGAGCGGTCAACCTTTGTGCATATATAGAAGAAACCTTCGGGACACTGAGGACATAGGGGGTTAAGCTTAATCCCCAGAAGTGTTTGTTCGGAACAAAAAGTGGGCGCTTTTTTGAGGTACATTGTTATAGAGCGGGGCATAGAGGCAAATCCCAGTAAAATGAAAGCGCTACAAGACATGCCACCTCCCAGAAACCTGAAGGAAGCTCAGCGCCTCATGGGACGGATAACCGCGCTGTCCAGATTTATCTCGAAGACCGCCGACCGGAGCTTCCCCTTTTTCAAGATTCTGCACCGAGCCACCAAGTTCCAATGGGATGCAGAGTGCGACAAAGCCTTCGAACAGCTCAAATTATACCTCAATCCTTACCTGTGTTAGCCAAGCCGGTCGCCGAGGAGCCCTTTAGAGTTTACTTGTCCTCAACTGAATATGTCGTCGGGTCGGCTCTTGTGAGTCCGGACGGTGAGGAACAGCCTGTGTACTTCTTGAGCCACCTACTAAAGGATGCTGAGTCTTGCTACACTGGTCTCGAGAAGTTAGCGCCGTTCGAAGGCTCCGCCCTTATTTCCTGTGGCACCCGATCATTGTGATGACGAACAACTCCCTGGGAAGGGTCCTTCTCAATCCAGAGGCGTCCGGTCGACTAATCAAATGGACCATAGAACTTAGCGAATTCGACATACGGTATCAGCCCCGGACGACCATCAAGGCACAGTCGTTAGCAAACTTTGTAACTGAGGTGCAAGATCCCGAGCCTGAATCCACCTGGAAGGTGTACGTGGACAGATCATCCACTCGTCAAGGAAGTGGGATCAGTGTGCTGTTAATCTCCCCTCACAAAGAACGGATGCACTTGTCCGTACGACTGGATTACCAAGCAACCAATAATGAAGCAGAGTATGAGGCGCTGATAGCGGGCCTGCAGGCCGCTCGACATGTGGGAGCCAGCAGGGTCTTGATTCATTCAGATTCACAGTTGGCTGCTCAGTAACTTTCGGGAGCATTCGAGATAAGCAGCGTTAGGATCAAGCTTTATGCGGAAGCCTTCAAAAGACTGAAGGCCAGTTTTCGAGAGGTGTTAATCCAGAAGATCCCCCGAGCGGAGAATCAGACTGCAAATGAACTGGCTAAGCTAGCCAGCTCGATATCACCAATCACCATTCAACAACCAATCGAGCAGGTATCTCTGGTCTCCCACATCGACCGGATGGAGGGGCTCACATTTCCAAATGACTGGTGGACGGATATAGCAGAATTTCTGAAGTCAGGAGCAACACTCGCCGATCGGAAGGAAGCACATCTGCTTAGGAGGAGATCTGGTCGGTTCGTCCTCATTGGCGACCAACTCTACAAGAAAGCGTTCTCCAGGCCTCTGCTCAAATGTGTTGGTCCGGAGGATGTGGACTATATTTTGCAAGAAGTACATCAAGGGTCTTGTGGAGGACACTCAGGCGGTCGCTCGTTGGCAAGGAAGATTCTGCTAGCCGGGTACTTTTGGCCGACCTCCAGGAAGATGCCGCTCGGATTGTCGCCAGATGCCTTTCCTGTCAGAAATATCACAACTCCACCCACCGACCCATTGAGGAGATGAAGGTGTCTACAGTGTCCTACCCATTCGACTAATGGGGCATGGACATTGTGGGACCTTTCCCGATGGCATCCGGGCAGCGTAAGTTTATTACTTGTGGCGGTGGACTACTTCTCCAAATGGGTTGAGGCCGAGCCATTGGCGAAAATATACGAGTAGATTGTTAAGAAGTTCATCTGACAGCACATAATATGTCGGTTCGGTATCCCCCGTCGGCTCGTGTCTGACAATGGGCGGCAGTTCGTCGGACAACAACTCCGAGAATGGTGTGAGGGGTACGACATTTAGCAACACTTCACCTTTGTAACCTATCCGCAAAGCAACGGGCAGGCCGAGGTCACCAATCGGGAGATCCTTCGGATTCTTCGAGTTCAGTTCGACCATGTCGGTGGCTGTTGGGTGGATGAGCTACCCAACGTGTTATGGGCGATTCGCACTACCCCTAAGGAAGGAACGGGGATCACACCCTTCCACTTGGTGTACGGAGGAGAGACTGTCGTTCCCGTGGAGGTCGGAGTAGAATCTGATCAGGTGCAACAATACAATGCAACTAACGCCGAGCGGCGGCAATTGGAGCTGGACTTGATAGACGAAGCGCGAGCGAAAGCAGTCGTCCGGCTAATGACGTACCGACAGAGAATGAAGCAGAATTACAACAGGCGAGTAATTCCCAGGGCATTCCAGGTCGACGATGTGTGCAAGCTGGAGGCTCCCTGGGTCGGGCCCTTCAAGGTTGTCAAAAAACTCTGATCGGGCGCCTATTACCTTGAAAACGAAGACGGACGACAACTAGAGCGACCATGGAACACTAACCATCTCCAGCCGTACTGAGCTGGTTGAAAGGTGCGTCAATGTAATTCATTAAGTGTATTTCTGTTCTTCGGTATCCTTTGATCGTAGAAAGGAATTCATGAAACACAAGGGTATAACCGGTTTTACGCCGAACGGCTACACTCCATCAAACCGTCGAGCGGCGACGTTAAACTCTAGAGTTGGATCGGCGACTATAAATCCCCCGGCCTGAAGACCGTCAAGCGGCGACGTTAAACTCCAGAGTCAGACCGGCAACTATAAACCCCCTGGTCTGAAAACTGTCGAGCAGCGACGTTAAACTCCAAAGTCTGACCGGCGACTATAAACCCCCCGACCCGAAGATCGTCGAGCGGTGACGTTAAACTCCAGAGTCAGACCAGCGACTATAAATCCTCCGGCCCGAAGACCGTCGAGCGGCGACGTTAAACTCTAGAGTCGGACCGACGACTATAAACCTCTCGGTCTGAAAACCGTCGAGCGGCAACGTTAAACTCTAGAGTCGAACCGGCGACTATAAACCCCCCGACCTGAAGGCCGCACTCTAGAGTCAATCTGAAGGTCGCACTCCAGAGTCGGACCAGCGACTATAAACCCCCCGACCTGAAGACCGTCGAGCGACGACGTTAAACTCCAGAGTCGGACCGGCGACTGTAAACCCCCCGACCCGAAGACCGTCGAGCGACGACGTTAAACTCCAGAGTCGGACCGACGACTATAAACCCCCCGACCTGAAGACCGTCGAGCGGTGACATTAAACTCTAGAGTCGAACCGGCGACTATAAACCCCCCGGCCCGAACACCGTCGAGCGGGGACGTTAAACTCTAGAGTCGGACCGGCGACTATAAACCCCCCGGCCTGAAGACCGTCAAGTGGCGACGTTAAACTCTAGAGTCGAACCGGCGACTATAAACCCCCCGCCCCGAAGACCGTCGAGCGACGACGTTAAACTCTAGAGTCGGACCGGCGACTATAAACCCTCCGGCCTGAAGACCGTCGAGCGGCGACATTAAACTATAGAGTCGAACCGGCGACTATAAAAACCCCCCGGCCCGAAGACCGTAGACCGGCGACTATAAACCCCCCAGTTCGGAGACCGTCAAGCAGTGACGTTAAACTTTAGAGTCGGACCAACGACTATAACACCCTCCGACCCGGAGTCCGTAGAGCGACAACCTAAGGGTCAGTTCGTTAAGTATGAATATCCGATCGAAAGCATCTCTAAATCTCCGAGTAATGGCCGAGCGACAGTTCCATATCAAGGAGTCGCTATACTGGCATTCATCAGAAATCAAGGTTAAGTATCCCACTCGGACTTAAGCAAGCAACCAACGACAGGAGTAAACACGAAAAAACTAGCTTTCATTAAAAAGTTCCCGCCGGACGGCTAGCACATATCAACAACTTACAAAATGATTAGCCCTCCTCACTCCAGATAATCAAAGATCGGGTCAGGCATGACCTCGAGTAGGCCGGCCAGGTCTTTAGGCGGGATAGTCATCGCTTCAGGAAGATGACCCTTACCCTTCAGATAAGTAGTCGTAGAATTAATGGTTTCTTCAAAGGCAATAACGAGCCGGTCACATACTTTCTGGGCAAAATCATCCGAGCAGATATAACTTTGCCTCATCACAGCAAAGCGACCTGATTCGCCGTCTTGGTACTCCTTGAGGGCGACTCGAGAAGCTTCTAGGGTGTCTTGTAGGTTCCTCAATTTTCCTTGGAAATCAGTCCGCTCCCCCGATCGGCTTGCTTGTTCGGCAGACAGTAGATCAGCCAATTCCTGGACACGTTGCTCCAGTGCCTGGGCCTCAACATTTTTTGCGTCTAGATCAGCAACGACCCTGTTGTCCCTTATAGTCGCCAGCTTGATCTCCTGGTCATGTGTCTCGACCCGGGCTTCAAGCCGAGCCACCATGGTTTCCAGTCCGGAGGATTTATGTCGCTCATCTTCCAAAAGCCTCTTTGTCTTGACTAGCTCGGCCTTCAGCTCAGCAGGTGAAGACCCCTCGGTCGGGCTTCTCTCGGAAATCTTAAGTTTCTTCAGCTCTTCCTCCAGCAGCGCCAATCGATTGCTGATGGCAATGCTCTCCACCCAGCTCTGCACTAAGATAAAATAGCAAAGGCCTAGCAAAAAAAATAATGTAAAGGGAGGTGGGGGAGGCATACACCGATGGCATGCTGCAGATGGCTATCGCCGAGCTAACCGGGAGTCATTAGGGAAACACGGGCCCTCACTGTTGGTGCAACCTTAGGTCAAGGTTGACCTGGTTGACCCGACTCGAGTTGACGTGACTCAAGTTGTATTTTGATGTTTGACTTGGGGAGATTGTCGGTGCAACCTTAGATCAAGGTTGACCTAGTTGTGTTGCATGTTGATGTTTGACACTCGTGAGAGAGTTCTATTCTTGATGTGGGACAAGAATAGATGTTTGGGAGATTATTGGTGCAACCGTAGGTCAGGGTTGACCTGGTTGACCTGATTCGGGAAAAGTCCAAGTATGGAGACTTGGCACGGAAAAGTCCAAGTAGGGAGCTTGGCACTGGAAAAGTCCAAGTATGGAGACTTGGCACGGAAAAGTCCAAGCAGGGAGCTTGGCACGCGAAAAGTCCAAGTATGGAGACTTGGCACTGGAAAAGTCCAAGTATGGAGACTTGGCACTGGAAAAGTCCAAGTATGGAGACTTGGCACGGGGAAAGTCCTGGTGAGTGAAGCCAGGCAGTGGGAAAGTCCTAACTGGGATGTTAGGCGGTTGGAAAGTCACAGTGAGTGAAGCCGGTGGTGGGAAAGTCCTAAGCGGGATGTTGGCGGTGTAAATCTGGTGAGTGAAGCCGGTGGAAAGTCCCAGTGAGTAAAGCCAGGCGAGGAAAATCCAGATGGATCGGGGATGATCGGACTTCTTGTGTTGGAAAGTCAAGTAGGTCAAAGGTTGACCGGACACTTGGCGAGGAGTTCTAGCGGTCAAGGGTGACCGGATGCTAGGGATGAAGTACCAATAGGTCAAGGTTGACCGGATATTGGTTTGAAGTCTTGGGACTTGGTTTGGGCAAAACCAAGCTCGGATCGGTCACCGACCGATCGGTGTCTCTGTTTGCTCGATCGGTCGGTGACCGATCGGATCAACGAAACTCTGTTCGATTCTTGATCGGTTTGGTGACCGATCGGCCAACAAGCGAAAGAAAAGCGGTGATCGGTCCAGGCCGATCGGGCCATCTGATCGATGGGGACCGATCGGAGACGATGTCGCGGAAGCACGGAGTTGGGATCGGTCTATGGACCGATCCGGTGCTCTTTGATCGGTCCACGGCCGATCGGCCTGAAGGTTACGTGCACTACCGTCGATGCGGGACCGATCAAGATAGGCCGATCGGTCAGACCGTCGGGGTTCTAGCGTTGCTTGCGCACGCTAGTTTCTTCATTGTCTTCTTGGCAGGAATAAAGGGGTGGCTGCTGCGACAACTTCTTCCTCTTCTCTTCTTTCTTTGTTCTGCTGGTGCTTGAGCTTTGTTGAGCTCTTCTTCGCAAGCTTCGCGTGAGCTTCTCGACTAGGATATCCTGCTGTTGTAGGTGTTCTGAGGAGCTGCTGCTTCAACGAAATCCAGTCGGCGAGGAGGCAAGAAAACCTGTGTTTTTACATTCATTGTTCTTGTCTTCTTGTATTTCTTGTTGTATTCCTTTCTTGCTGTTGCAAGAATATTGTGGCGAGGTTTCTCCACCCACAAGGAGTATATTGTATTAGCCGGTTTTCCGGGGACTCATCCACCGACGGATTGATAGGCTTCGTCCACCTTACGGACACGCCGAGGAGTAGGAGTTTCATCTCCGAACCTCGTTACATCCTTGTGTTAAGGTTTGGTATTCTTCCTTTCGTTTCTATTTGTATTTTCCGCTGCGCTAACAAATTGTAGGAAGAAACGAGCGATTTGGGGCGGCTATTCACACCCCCCCTCTCTAGCCGAGTACGAAGGATCCTAACAAGTGGTATCAGAGCGAGGCCGCTCTTCGACGGATCAACACCCGTGGGAGCAAAGCTAGAGAATGGATCTCTATGGAGAAGATGTCACCATTCCACCTTTCTACGAATGCGGCGACTTCGCGTATTGGAAGGTAAGGATGAAGTATTTTCTTATGACTAACATAATGAATTGGTTTTGTGTACAAGAAGGTTTTACTCCTCCGGTGGATGAAGAAGGAAAACCACTTGAGAAGAAGGAGTGGACAAGAGAACAAATTCACAAATCCGAAATCAACGAAGAGGTAACGAGAATAATTGAATTTTCATTGCCTACTAACATTTTGTGTAAGATAGGATACAACAATGCCAAGGAGTTGTGGAACAACTTGGCCAAGTACCATGAGGAGAGCTCCACCTCAAGCCATGAAGAGGAGCCTAGTGAGCCAAGTAGCTCACATCATGGAGGGAGCGAATTGGAAGTTGAGGGCTACTCAATATCCAAGGAAGAAGAGGAGGAGAGTTCCTCTTGTTCAAGTTCGGAGCAAGAAGAAGAAGTTTCCACCTCCGGAAGGGTTGAAGAAGAAAGCTCACACCCATCCCCAAACCTAGGTAACTCAAGCATCTCAATTTCAAATAAGTTACATATAATATGCTTTGAGTGTAGGGAGTGTGGACATTACAAGAGCAAATGTCCAAAGAGAGTTAGGAAGACTCCACCGGCACCAAAGGTCAAGGAAGCCCGAGTCCCAACACGCAAAGGCAAGAAGCACATGGTGTGCTTTCAATGCAAGCAACGGGGACACTATAGGAGCCAATGTCCGAAGAGGAGGAAACCTCACAAGGACAAGGGATGCACATCGATAGGGGGAGCTAAGGCAAACCCTAAGGTAACCTCTAAGGTTCATTATTGCAATTCTAATAAAACTCATGCTAGTAGTTTTGTTGCAATTGTTAATAATGATAAGCATGTTAACTTTAGGAACCAATACATGTGCTTAGGAGCTAAACATATTAGCCTAGATAGGGATACTACTAGGAATGCTAACCCTAGGATTAACACTTCTAAGGTTAAGAAAAACCTAGGTAGAAACCCTAAATCAACTAGACATATGCCTAGGAATACCTCAAGGAAGAGTGATAAATCAAAAATTGAGGTATTAGAAAAGGAGAATCAAGTCTTGAGGTCAAGGCTTGATACCCTAGAAAAGGCCCTTAAAAGTTTAGAGAAGTCAACTCTAGGGCCTAAGGGTCAAAAGTCCAAGGACAAGAAAGGTTTGAGTCACAAACCTAAGTCCCAAATGGTCAAGCCCACATATCATGATGTTCCATTCGATTATGGAACAAAACCTAGGGCTAGGAAGACCAACACCAAAGTCACAAGGGGAGTCACCCCTAGAGTTGATCTTGATGAGTCCCAAATGGCCAAGGCTTTAAAGCCTAAGAGGGTCATTAGGAGGGTTGCTAGGGAAGTTATCCCTAGTGAATATTTAGTGAACCCAATGAGCTCAAGTAGGTATTGGGTTCCTAGGAGCATTTTCTCTACCCCATAGATGGGTTAGAGAGTGTCAACTCCAATAAGAAGGGTAGTTAACCCAACTTTGAGGAAATTGACACTCAAGGAGCATTTTCAAGGTTTTGATAACCTTTGAAAATGAAAAAGAATTATTATTTACTCCTTAAAGAGTAAATTGTGCCATATTTGAAAAATATCGATTTCAATCTTATTTGGCACAATTTAAGAAAACCTAGAGAAATACCATAATTGGGATTTTGGTTTTCTCTAAGGGATATATGGGCAATCTAGGGTTAGATTCTAAGTTAGCTAAGGCTAAGGATACTTAGATAGGGAATTTAGGCATTTTATTTGTGCTAACTTCCCATGATTGGTTGCCATATGCCATGCCATGACATCATACTTATTTTATTATCATTTGAAATGTCATGATAATGCTTAGGTTATCTATATGTCATGTGTTAGTTTCATTTCAAACTTTATGCCATGACATCATGACATTGGCACATGTTTTCATTTATGTTATTTATTTATGCCATGTCATCATCTCTTGCATTAAGAATTAATGAAATTGATTTAAGGATAAAAACACATTTTGGTATTGAGATCAAAGTGTAGTTTAGAAAATGCATGAGAACTTAGCCTAAGTTGACCTTAACCCACATCTCACATCAAATTGACTTGAATGTGGTTTGATACACCTTAGATGTGTGTGAGATATTAGGATCATGAGTTAGGATCAAGGTGCATAGTTTTTGTACCTAGATGAGCCTAATTCAAGAAAAGGAGGATCATAGGGAAAGCTTGTGTACAAGTCATGTACATATAGCCCTAAGATTGTGGTCCCAAATTAAAGGGTTTGAAATCATTTCAAAATTGTTTTGAAAAACCCTGATGAAGCTTTCCTAGTGATAGCATTCATCATTGAACATTGTGATACAAAGTTGACTTAACTTTGAATTATTTCAAAGTTTTTGAATTTTGTATCAAGATTTGAAAATGGAAGTTATTCTCATAGAAAACTATTTTTCCATGATAGTATATGTTATGAGGAATGTATCCTCAAAATTTCACATTTTTTCGAATTTTCTGGAATTTTTTAGGAGTTTCTGAATTTCCGGGAAGGGAAATCAGAAATCTCTGATTTCAGAGTGTGGATCGGTCACCGGACCGATCCAGGGAAGTTCTGATCGGTCTGGTGACCGATCAGTGACGATCCAGTGCGATCAGTGAAGCGTGGATCGGTCTGGGGACCGATCCAGGGGGATTCTGATCGGTCTGGGGACCGATGCGTGTCAGATTCGATTTTCAGCTGTTGGTCTGAAATTTCAGCTGGAAGTTGGGTTTTGTGGATTTCTAAGGTTTGGAACTCTCAAAGACATTGTTGGTGCAATGGTCAAGGGGGAGTTGACCTCTAGGGGGAGTCTTACCTAATTGTCAAGAGGAGTTGACTTTTAGGGGGAGTTTGTACTCCTTAAGACTCTTGAGGATTAGTGATATGAGATTATCACTAAGTTGATTGTTGAGTTTAATATCAAGGGGGGAAATTAAGAGTTTCAATGAAAGGTATGGGACTTTCATTAGGAAGAAACTCTTGACCTTGATACTCTCCATTGTCTTTTTGATGTGTGTCAAAAAGGGGAGAGTATTCATTGGAGAATTATTGGAGAACCCAAGTTAGGTTATCGGGTTAACCTAAGCTAGGGAAAGAATGTCAAGGAATGTTCAAGGAAGAACATTGGAATTCTTTTTGATGTGTGTCAAAAAGGGGGAGAATTATTGGAGAGCCCAAGTTAGGTTATTGGGTTTACCTAAGGGGAGAATGTCCAGAGAATGTTCAAGGAAAGAACATTGGACATTGGAAGATGATTGAAAACCTAAGTTAGGTTATCGGGTTAACCTAACTTGATTATGGTTTGTCAAACATCAAAAGGGGAGATTGTTGGTGCAACCTTAGGTCAAGGTTGACTGGTTGACCGACTCGAGTTGACATGACTCGAGTTGTATTTTGATGTTTGACTTGGGAGATTGTTTGCAACCTTAGGTCAAGGTTGACCTAGTTGTGTTGCATGTTGATGTTTGACACTCGTGAGAGTTCTATTCTTGATGTGGGACAAGAATAGATGTTTGGGAGATTATTGGTGCAACCGTAGGTCGAGGTTGACCTGGTTGACTGATTCGGGAAAAAGTCCAAGTATGGAGACTTGGCACGGAAAAGTCCAAGTAGGGAGCTTGGCACGGAAAAGTCCACGTATGGAGACTTGGCACGGAAAAGTCCAAGCGGGGAGCTTGGCACGGAAAAGTCCAAGTATGGAGACTTGGCATGGAAAAGTCCAAGTATGGAGACTTGGCATGGAAAAGTCCAAGTATGGAGACTTGGCACGGGAAAGTCCCAGTGAGTGAAGCCGGGCGGTGGGAAAGTCCTAAGCTGGGATGTTAGGCGGTTGGAAAGTCTGGTGAGTGAAGCCGGGTAGTGGGAAAGTCCTAACTGGGATGTTAGGCGGTGTGGAAATCTGGTGAGTGAAGCCGGTGGAAAGTCCCGTGAGTAAAGCGGGCAAGGAAAATCCGGATGGATCGGGATGATCGGACTTACGGTGTTGGAAAGTCCAAGTAGGTCAAAGGTTGACGAACACTTGGCGAGGAGTTCTAGCAGGTCAAGGAGTGACCGGATGCTAGGGATGAAGTACCAATAGGTCAAGGTTGACCGGATATTGGTTTGAAGTCTTGGGACTTGGTTTGGGCAAAAACCAAGCTCGGATCGGTCACCGACCGATCGGTGTCTATGTTTGCTCGATCGGTCCGGTGACCGATCGATCAACTCTGTTGACTCTTGTCGATGCGGTGGCCGATCGCCAAAGGCGAAAAGAAAGGCGGTGATCGGTCCACGGGCCGATCAGGCCATGTCTGATCGATCCGGGGACCGATTAGGAGACGATGTCGCGAAGCACAGCGTAGATGATCGGTCCGTGGACCGATCCACTGATCGGTCCGAGGCCGATCATGCATGAAGGTTACGTGCACTAAGCGATCGATGCGGGGACCGATCGGCCAGGGCCTGATCGGTCCGTAGACCGATCGGGGTTCTAGCCGTTGCGACGCAACGACTAGTTTCTTCGCTGTCTTCTTCGCAGGTATAAAGGGGTCGAGGGCTGCTGCTGCGCGACAACTTCTTACTCTTCTGCTACAGAGCTGCTGTTCTGGTGCTTGAGCTTTGTTGAGCTCTTCTTCGCAAGCTTCGCGTGAGCTTCTCGACTAGGATATCCTGCTGTTGTAGGTGTTCTGAGGAGCTGCTGCTTCAACGAAATCCAGTCGGCGAGGAGGCAAGAAAACCTGTGTTTTTACATTCATTGTTCTTGTCTTCTTGTATTTCTTGTTGTATTCCTTTCTTGCTGTTGCAAGAATATTGTGGCGAGGTTTCTCCACCCACAAGGAGTATATTGTATTAGCCGGTTTTCCGGGGACTCATCCACCGACGGATTGATAGGCTTCGTCCACCTTACGGACACGCCGAGGAGTAGGAGTTTCATCTCCGAACCTCGTTACATCCTTGTGTTAAGGTTTGATATTCTTCCTTTCGTTTCTATTTGTATTTTCCGCTGCGCTAACAAATTGTAGGAAGAAACGAGCGATTTGGGGCGGCTATTCACACCCCCCCTCTCTAGCCGAGTACGAAGGATCCTAACACTCACATCCTCCCATACTTTGGCAAGCGGTCCACGGATGGTGATCTGATGCTCGGGAATTGTGGGTCGATCAGCTTCTTGAACGAATTCTTCTGTTGTTAGGTGCAGGACGACCTTAACCACTCGGCGGCCGCTTGGAGCAGACTGAGCTGAACTTGAAGGACCGGAAGATTGATCGATCGGAGCAGAAGTAATGCCGGAGCGACGTATACGTCGACGGGCCGGGGGGAGAGTACTGACTGGTTGCGCTTCAATAGGATCTACCGGTAGATCGAGCTGTGAAAGAGTTCGATCCGAAGAAATTGCTTCGATCGAAGCCGGAGCCAGGTCAACCCCCGCGGAAGGAGCGCCAACCTGCTCAGACACCTGTTCTGCAGGAGTAGCCGACCGGGCAGTTATCTCCGTCCGGCGCCTTTTGCGGATCACCAAAGGAATATCCTTGGTCGAGTGCTCCACGTTCTTGTCTCGAGTAGAGGGATGTCTAGCGGACAAAGTAGCATTGCCCACCGCTTTAGTTGTAGAAACCCGAATGACCGATCCATCGATTGCAGTAGGTGCATCACCGCTCTCACCTTTGTGTGAGCCGACCAGCGCAATGCCCAGGTCAGCCATCTCCTTAGCAGTCGCCGCTTCAATCTCGACGGCCCTCAACCTCATCCGCTCGGTAGCGCGAGCGCGCATCATGATGTCAGCTACAGAAAGGGAAAACAAATCAGTTAGATCAAAAGGAAAAAAGGATCAAGAAAGCGCTTACCCATGCTGCTTGGAAGTTTTGAGCAGATCGGGCTCAACCCAAACATGTATAATACGCCCTTGCAGAGCAGTTTGTGGATGTTGAACTTTTGGCCGGCCAGCATGTTGGCTGCATGAAGGTAGGTCGGTTGACTCTTGTATTTACCGAGCTCTGTCGGAGAGGGTACGACGGTCTGCCACTTGGTTTAGAAGGGCGACAACTCGGGCAAACACAGAAAGAAAAAGTATTCTTTCCAGTGTTTATTAGAGGTGGACATTTTGTCGAAGAAGACAAGGTCGATTCGAGACGGGAAAAGGAAAGTACCCCACTCGGACTGTTTGGGATAGTAGAAGTAATGGAAAATCTTGGGAACTAAAGGGATGTCGTGCAGCCTAAATAAGACAACTACACCGCACAACAACCTAAACGAGTTTGGAACGAGTTGTCCGAGCGGGAAGCGAAAGTAATTACATACTTCAATGATGAACGGATGTAGGGGAAATTGCATACCAACTACAAACTGGTCTCGGAAGAAACAAGTAGTGTCGATCGGCGGGTCATGAGGCCGATCGGGCGAAGAAGTTAATATTAATTTATAGTCAGGAGGAAGTTCGAAGGTGCGGACGAGGCTCACCTCGTCACCTGCATCAAACCGGCTCTCCATAGTAGTATACCAGAGGCCAGTAGCAGGGTCAGGCGGTCGCGACGAACTCACCATCGCCGGAACAGTGGAGAAAGCAAGAATATAGGGATGCCAACGAAAAGGATGATGGGGAAACACTAAAAGCTCAAAAAGATGAGAGAAACAGAGGCAAAGACAAGAAGGAGCAATGACCTTACATGGAGGATGGGAGGAAAGCGTGTGCCGACGGAGCCCTGAACACAAATTGTCGATGGAGCGATGAACACTGAATAGCCGGAGCACCAAAACGCGAAGAGTATGAAACGAAGCAGAGACAACGCGACGACTTTATAAAGAAGAGGTTCAGCCGAGCAGAGTCGTCCGATCTAGGTTGCAGGCCCCAAGACGCAAATCACACCGTTGAATTCAAACTGACACAGGTCACATCAAGCCTGTCACCTCGAGCGTGCGATGACGGTGGCGGTGCCACGTGGCTATCAATCATAGGAGGGCATTTAATGAACGCCATTACGAGGGCGTGGTCGTGTGCTCGGTCCTAATGGACGAGATTTGCGAGCATTCCGAGGAGATCTGAGGCAAGTCATCGTTGACCATCTTCAGATAGGCAAACTAATCAGTAAATATTCTGCCAAGTGATGGCGGGCACGCTCCCGATCGGCATTATGAGGTAGGGTTAGGGCTGCTTGGCTTCCTTGACTGGAGCAATTTTTCGGCAAACTAGTCCAGTTAGTCGGACTTACAGCCTCCTTCGACTAGACTTGAGGAGGAGGCACGTGATCCAGTGGTAAGAAAGGGGGGCTCGCCTGGATGATGGTCAACGGCACCGCGACGGTCGCAGTTAAAGTCAACCTACCTGAGTGATCGGCTCGGACAGCGCACGAGCCGGCGCTTCGACAGCTCGGCCGTTATGCCGAGCTTCCGACGCTCACAAGCTAAGCAGGACTCCTCTTTGTTCAGAGGATCGCGCCAGTCGCCCTTGGTCGAGCGGACTACCCGCTCGGCTCAACCATGATGCCCAGCGAACGACCGGGTGACTGACGGGCCGAGCACCCCTTCCGCTCGGCCTCAATACCGACAAAAATAACATCTGGCCATATCTTCCTCGAAACAAGTGCCACCGACAGACAACATGGTCAGCAGTCGGACCGGACAGAGAATCGTACGGTGGAAACTTCCACTGTCACGTCAAGGATATGCTCGGACAATTGAGGTATGATGTCAGACGCACTTTTCTAACACGACCATTTCTAGGCATGCTTTGAGGAGCGTGCACGCCTCGGAAAGCGTGCACACGCCCCTTGGGAGCCCTATATAAGGGCCCCCAACCTTCGACGGAGGTATGCATTCTCATCTACTGTAGCTACAGTTTCATTCTTGTTACTCTGCTTCGGTCTCTTCTCGCCGGAGCTGGCTTGAGCGTCGGAGGGTTGTCGCCGGGAACCCCTTCCCGGCTCGATTTTGTGCTTGCAGGTTCTCACCGGAGGCTCACGCTAGTCGGAGGTTCATACGCCGTCAACGAGAGCGCCACGTCCCTAACGTTTGTCGACTCATCACCCGGATAGGATCAGATAATAAAATGAATTTCTTGATTTATTTGTTTATATATATATATATATATATATATATATATATATATATATATATATATATATATAAGTAATAAAAGGAAATTAGCTAATTGATTTATTCTAATAATTACTACATCCTAATCTTGATTTGTTTTGTTGAATAATTTTCTTTTACCTTCCGACAAATTCAACATAAGATTTCTGATGTTGAGTTTTCTTGTTAACTTGTTGAAATGTTGTTTGGATAATGGCCTAGTAAAGATATCAACAATTTGATCTTTCGTAAAAATATAAGAAATCGATAATTGTTGAGTCGTCACATGCTCTCGAATAAAATGAAAATCAATTTCCACATGTTTTGTACGAGTATAAAAAATTAGATTTGCTGTGAAATATGTTACTCCAATATTATCGTACCAAATTTTTGGTACAATATTTGATGCAAGATGAAGTTCAGAGAGAAGTGATTGAAGTCAAATAATTTCAGACGTTGTATTTGCTATAACTTTATATTTTGGCTCAGTGCTTGAACGAGATACCGTAGATTGCTTCTTCAAATTTCATGAGATAAGGTTTTATCAAAAAAATATTGCATATCTACTAGTAGAGCGTCTATCTTCAGGAGAACTTGCCCAATCCGTATTACTATAAGCATGTAAATTTCAAGATGATTGACGATATAAAAGAAGACCATGTAGAATAATACCTTTGAAATAGCGAAGTATTCTTTTTACATTATCTTAATTTTGTTGAGTTGGAATATGCATGAATTAACAAACACGATTTACTACAAAGGTAATATCAAAGCGTGTGATAATGACATTTTGTAAAACTTCAACAATACTTAGATAAATTTGTGGATTAGAGAGAACATGAAACTCTCATCATGGTATATATATTGTACTATAAAAAGTTAGATCCGCTACCTTAGCGACCCCCTAGTGTCGGCCCCATGGATATGGAGGAAGGTTCATGTAGGTACACAGGCCATAGGCGCATGGTGGGGTAAACCTCAAGTTGTCAGTTCCTGAGAATCGACCCCTGACCATTACGTTAGAGATATCATGCGCCCACCGTCTGTGCTATGCCCTGGGGACATATATATTGTACTATAGAATGCATGTACTATATCTTATATAATCATACTATTTGATGCTTTCTAACAATTTGTTTGGGGTAACATTTATGACTCTTAATTATATGATAAGGATCTATTATGCCTAAGGATTAGCCTGTTGGTGCAACATCCCTCAGGTCAAGGTTGACCTGGTTGACCAAACTTGAGTCTTGGTTTGGGTTTCGATGTTTGACAATGCAAGGTTGATTGAAGAAGAGTCAAGTAGGTCAAGGATGACCAAATACTTGACTGGGAAGTCCTAACTGGGATGTTAGGCAGAAGGAAAGACCTAGTGAGTGAAGCTAGGCAGGAGGAAAATCCTGGTGAGTGAAGCCAGGTGAAAGACCTAGTGAGTGAAGCTAGGCAATTGTGAAAGACCTAGTGAGTGAAGCTAGGCAGGAAGAAAATCCTGGTGAGTGAAGCCAGGTGAAAGACCTAGTGAGTGAAGCTAGGCAATTGGGAAAGTCCTGGTGAGTGAAGCCAGGCAAGAGAAATCCAGATGGGTCAAGGTTGACCAGACATTTGGTGAGAGTCCAAGTAGGTCAAAGGGATTGACCGGATACTTGGCACGAAGAGAAAAGTCCAAGTGGGTCAAAGGGATTGACCAGACACTTGGTGGGGAGTCCTGGCAGGTCAAGGAAGTGACCAGATGCTAGGCATGATATACCAATAGGTCAAGGTTGACCGAATGTTGGATTGAGAGACTTGGGACTTGGTTTTGGGCAAAAACCAAGAGCTGGATCGATCAGTGGATCGATCCAGGCCTTTCCCAGCAAACAGAGAGCCTCTGGATCGATCAGCCGATCGATTGGGACGCTGTTGGTTCGCGTGATAAGCGCTGGATCGATCCGTGGATCGATCCAGATGTTTTCTCCAGAGCACAGAGGCGCTCTGGATCGATCCGTGGATCGATCCAAAGCCTCCCCGATCGATTGGGAGTCTTCGAATCGATCGGGATCCGACCGTTGCGTCGTATTTGAGCTGCAGGCGTACGATGGCTGCGACATCTTTTCACGGTTTCATATCAAATCTCTCGCCAGCTTCTCCACAGTGCTCTCAAAGCTCAGATCGCCAGTTCTTGAAGGATCTTGGAGGTTTTCCAAGTCAAGAGGCGGATCAAAGACAAGGAAGAAAGCTAGGGTTAGGGTTTCAGCACTCATTGTAAGCTTGTAAGCTTGTATTTCATTACCTTTCCCCTTCTTCTTGTATTGAGAATTTGTAGGGCTTCTCCGCCTTCGGTAGTTACCGAAAAGGAGGGTTTTATTAGTGGAGGGTGCGTGAGTAGGTGTGGATCCTTGGACTAGTCACCTCTTGTGAGGTGGATACCAAGTAAACCAACCTTGTTAGCGTTGTGTGGATTGTTTCTTGTATTTCCGCTGCGCATCTTTGAAGAAACGAGCAACGACGAGCACCTAGCACGCGACGAGCTATTCACCCCCCCTCTAGCTACTTTTCGGTCCTAACAAGTGGTATCAGAGCGAGGCCACTCTTCACCGGAATCATCGCCGGAAGGATCAAGCATAACAAGAAGAGTTAGAGGGTGAAGAAGTTGAAGCAAAATTGTCAAAGTCAAAGAAATTCAAAAGCTCAACTTCTACAATGGAATTCCGAGATGGGCTCGGACTCGACACGAGGGTGGCTCCACCATACACTTCCACGAGCTTCGATTCTTGGAAATCAAGAATAAAAAATTTTCTTATGATGGAGATAGAGCAATGGTTTGCTCTTATGGAAGGCTTCAAGACTCCAACGAACTCCATGGGCAAAGTCCTCAAGAGGAGCAAGTGGAGCCAAGAGCAAGTCCAAAGGTGCGAGGCCAATGACAAAGTGACCAAGCTTTTGGTCAATCTATTGCCAAGCACCATCCTTTGCAAAATTGGAGAATTTGAAGATGCAAAGGAATTGTGGAGTAAATTGGTCAAGCTTCATGAAGAGATCCCCTCCACTGTACAAGAGCAAGAAGAATCCAGAGAGGGTGACTCTTTGGAGCAAGACCAAGAGGAGGACTCCGAGGTTGAGAGATGCTCAATCTCCGAAGAAGAAGTCCTAGAAAGAGCTTCATCTTCAAGGGAGTGCAATGAAGAGAACAAGGAAGGAGCATACTCCTTATTCCATGTACAAGATGATGAAGTCTCCACCTCTAGGATTGAGGGGGAGTGTAGATCAATGAACCCGGAGCAAGAAGAGGCCTCCACATCCGGGTCAAGTGAAGAAGAAGAAGAAGACGATGCCACCTCCACAAGTAAAGCAAAATCAAATGGAGGAGTATCATCTTCGGATCAAAAGGAAGTCTCTACTTCAAAGTCAAATGAAGGAGCAAGTGCCACCCCTACACAAGAAGGTATAAATAGTTCAATTAAAAATAAAAACCACATAATATGTTTTGAGTGTAGAGAAAGTGGGCACTACAAGAGCAAGTGTCCCAACTTGGCCAAGAAGAAGGGTCAAGTGATACAAAAGGGCAAGGAGAAGCCCAAGGAGACCACCCCGGGACAAAGAAGAGCAAGGAGCACATTATGTGCTTCTTGTGTCAACAAAAAGGGCATTACCGAAGTCAATGCCCCAAGGGGAAGAAGATGGTCAAGGCTCAAGGAGGAAATAGTCAAGGGGGAGCCTCCAAGGTAAAGAAGAAGGTAACATTTATTGAGCCTATCTCTTTACGTTATGGTAAAAAGCATGATAGTTCTAATTTTTATCATTTTAATGCAATTTATCATAAGAATAGAAAGCATGAGGGCATTAAGGAAAAGCATGTGGCCCTACATGCCAAGACTTCCGAACCTAGGATTAGGAAGATAGATAAAAATCTAGGCAATCACAATAAGGACCATAGTTATAAGCCTAGAAACAAAAATGCTCATGGGTGTAATGAAAAATCAAAATCTAAGGATTTAATGATAGAAAATCAAGTCTTGAGGTCAAGGCTTGATAAAATGGAAAAGACCCTAAAAAGGATTGAAAATATCCTAAAAGGGCAAAATGAGCATAACCTAGGTTTAGGGGTACAAAAACCATCCAATGGTCATAGAGGTTTGGGATACAAACCCAAAGCTAAAAAGGATGTGCCTAGTTATCATAGGGTTCCATATAGTTATGGAACAAACCCTAGGTCTAGAGGTCAAGTCAAGGATACAAGGGAAGATATCCCTAGAAGTATCTTTGCAACCAAAGTGACTAAGACTTCTAAGAAGTCTAAGAAAGTCACTAACAAGGTCGCAAGGGAGTCTATCCCTAGAGTTGACCTAGAAAATGTGACCAAGGCTTCCAAGAAGCCCAACAAGGTCGCTAGGAAGGTATCTAGGGAAGTTATCCCTAGTGAGTACCTAGAGCATCCAAGGAGCACCAATAGGTGTTGGGTTTCTAGGAGCATCTTCTCTACCCCATAGATAGTGTCAACTCCGATTAGAAGGGTAGTTAACCCAACTTTGAGGAAATTGACACTCAAGGAGCATTTTCAAGGTTTTTGTTAACCTTTGAAAATGAAATGGAATTATTATTTACTCATTGAAAGAGTAAAATGTGCCTAATGGTGGAAAAATTGATTTTATCTTAAAATGGCATAAATTGGGAAAACCTAGAGAAATACCAAGTTGGGATTTGGGTATTCTCTTAGAAATTTAAGGTAATCCGGGCCTTGATTTATGTGATTACTCTTGAGGAAAAATGGAATATGCCAACATTTGAGGATATGCTTAATTTTTTAAGTGGCATAAACAAATCAAGAGAAATAGAAATGTCAATTTAGGTTTTGGCATTTCTTTGAAGCATTTAGGGCAATCTAGGTTTAACGTTTTAAGTTAAAACAAGTGGTATATTTTGAGTTAGCTAAGTGGTTAAGGATACTTAGAAAGGTAATCTAGGTATATTTTATTTATGCTAAACCTTGCCATGATTGTTTGCCCATTATATGCCATGACATCATGTTTTTTTTTTATTATGAAAAATCCAAAAAAAAAA
Organism: Zingiber officinale; assembly: GCF_018446385.1. Taxonomy (NCBI): domain Eukaryota; kingdom Viridiplantae; phylum Streptophyta; class Magnoliopsida; order Zingiberales; family Zingiberaceae; genus Zingiber; species Zingiber officinale. The sequence continues at coordinate 1,492,346 of NC_056002.1, read as the reverse complement.
AAATACCATGTCATGACATTCATACATCATGTAGTTATAGGATATTTTCTTTTGAAAATTATTTCCTTTTGATGTATGTCATAACATAATCATGCATTAAGTTTAATTCCTTGTAATTAAAGACAAATGGCATTTAACAAGACATATTAACAAGTGACATCTTAGGTGGATGTCCAATATCTCTAAAATGCCTAGATAGATATGCATGATCCCTAGAATAGGGCAAAACCAAAATCTCACATCTCACAAGGACTATAAGGTGACTTGTATGTGTTTTAGTGCACATTAGATATAAGTGAGATGTTAGGAAGATGAGCAAAACTCAAGATGTTGATTTAGTGCATTCTTTTGAGTTTTAAGTTCATCAAAACATATAGTTATGTGTTTTCCCATCATTGGGAAAGCTAATGTACAAGTCATGTGCATTAAGCCCAAGGAATGTGATGGGATATTGGTTTTGAAAATTATTTTAAAAGGCTTTTGGAAAACCTTGGTGAAGGCTATCTTTTGATAGTAATCACCATTGAATAGTTAGACACAAACTTGAAGAAAACGCTAAAGTTTTAGCAAGTTTTCAAGCTTGTGTCAATCTTTGAAAATATGATGTACTTTCATAGAAAACTATTTTTTCATGATAAAGTATGCCCTAAATAATGTCTAAACGAAATTTCATGATTTTTGGATTTTTGTAGAATTTTCTAGGGGTTTCTGAAATTGGCTGAAATTGAATTTCAGCAATTTCAGGCCTTCAATCGATCAGTGGATCGATTGGAGTGCCTCAATCGATCAGCCGATCAATTGAGAAGGTATTTCTCGCGAGCAGAAGCTCGCTGGATCGATCAGCCGATCGATCTACACATCTTGAATCGATCAGTGGATCGATTCAGCAAGGTTCAATCGATTGGAACCCAACTCCAATCGATCCAAGTTGCTGATTTTGACTGAGAAGGTCTGATTTCAGCATCTTTGAACCTATTTTAGTCTAGGTAATCATTCCAAACCCCTGAAAATACATTTGTATACATAAAATGGGTGTTTTCGTGTGGAAAACAAGGATGGATTGGTTAAGGAAGGCTAAGTTGAAGTTTAGGTTGAGGTTTGTTTCAAATTTTGAATATTTGAACCTCAAAACTTCTAAATTGGGTTTCCTAAAGTTTTAGGGATTCCAAGTCATTGTTGGTGCAATGACAGAAGTTACCACCATGCCTTTAGGGGGAGGGACTCTTTAAAGATATAAAAATTATTTTTCATGAACCTTGGAAGGTGGTTAACCTTCCGTTAAGAACATGCTCAAGGTTGAGCGTTTGAACTTTAATGGGGAGTGGATATCCTCATTGTTCAAGTGGTTTCAAGTGGATAATGCTCAAGGATGGGCATTTGCCTACATTGGGGAAGAATGTAGGGTTAAGGATAATGAAGGGTATGGGACCTTCATTATCGTGTTGATCACAACGAGTGAAGTTGTGAACAACGATGAGCAACTCTTCAGGGGGAGAGTTTTCAACAAGTGAATTTGTTGATGTGTGCCCAAAAATGGGGCATGGTTTGATGTGTGCCAATAGGGGGAGAATGAATGGGAGTAAGTTAGGCTTTTATTACCTAGAGGGAGTTTGCCCTCTTAGGGGGAGAATGAAGGGCTTAACTTATGTATTCATTACCTAGCGGCATGAAGAAGGTTTAGGCTATGGGATTAGCCTAACTTACATGTGGTATTGTAAGTGATAGTGTTGGTATTGTCAAACATCAAAAAGGGGGAGATTGTTGGTGCAACATCCCTCAGGTCAAGGTTGACCTGGTTGACCAAGCTTGAGTCTTGATTTGGATTTCGATGTTTGACAATGCAAGGTTGATTGAAGAAGAGTCAAGTAGGTCAAGGATGACCAAATACTTGACTGGGAAGTCCTAACTAGGATGTTAGGCAGAAGTAAAGACCTAGTGAGTGAAGCTAGGCAGGAGGAAAATCCTGGTGAGTGAAGCCAGGTGAAAGACCTAGTGAGTGAAGCTAGGCAGGAGGAAAATTCTGGTGAGTGAAGTCAGGTGAAAGACCTAGTGAGTGAAGATAGGCAATTGTGAAAGACCTAGTGAGTGAAGGTAGGCAGGAAGAAAATCCTGGTAAGTGAAGCCAGGTGAAAGACCTAGTGAGTGAAACTAGGCAATTGGGAAAGTCCTGGTGAGTGAAGCCAGGCAAGAGAAATCCAGATGAGTCAAGGTTGACCAGACAGTTGGTGAGAGTCCAAGTAGGTCAAAGGGATTGACCGGATACTTGGCACGAAGAGAAAAGTCCAAGTGGGTCAAAGGGATTGACCGGACACTTGGTGGGGAGTCCTGGCAGGTCAAGGGAGTGACCAGATGCTAGACATGATATACCAATAGGTCAAGGTTGACCGAATGTTGGATTGAGAGGCTTGGGACTTGGTTTTGGGCAAAAACCAAGAGCTGGATCGATCAGTGGATCGATCCAGGCCTTTCCCAGCGAACAGAGAGCCTCTGGATCGGTCCGTGGATCGATCCAGAGGTCCCAATCGATCAGCCGATCGATTGGGACGCTGCTGGTTCGCGCGATAAGCGCTGGATCGATCCGTGGATCGATCCAGGTGTTTTCTCCAGAGCACAGAGGCACTCTGGATCGATCCAAAGCCTCCCCGATCGATTGGGAGTCTTCGAATCGATCGGGATCCGACCGTTGCGTCGTATTTGAGCTGCAGGCGTGCGATGACTGCGACATCTTTTCACGGTTTCATATCAAATCTCTCGCCAGCTTCTCCACAGTGCTCTCAAAGCTCAGATCGCTAGTTCTTGAAGGATCTTGGAGGTTTTCCAAGTCAAGAGACGGATCAAAGACAAGGAAGAAAGCTAGGGTTAGGGTTTCAGCACTCATTGTAAGTTTGTAAGCTTGTATTTCATTACCTTTCCCCTTCTTCTTGTATTGAGAATTTGTAGGGCTTCTCCGCCTTCGGTAGTTACCGAAAAGGAGGGTTTTATTAGTGGAGGATGCGTGAGTAAGTGTGGATTCTTGGACTAGTCACCTCTTGTGAGGTGGATACCAAGTAAACCAACCTTGTTAGCGTTGCGTGGATTGTTTCTTGTATTTCTGCTGCGCATCTTTGAAGAAACGAGCAACGACGAGCACCTAGCACGCGACGAGCTATTCATCCCCCCCTACTTTTCGGTCCTAACATGGCCCACTGAGTCTAAATAGGGCCAAGTTTGAGAAAGCTCCTCTTGCATAGGCCAAAAGAGGCTAACCGTCGAGTTGAGTTGGCAAGGTCAATTGGGGTCGATTAGAGCATGGAGTTGGGTGGCTTGGCTGGAGATGAGTAAAATACTGAATTGGGGAGCTGAGCTTCTGAAGTCGAGGAGAGCTGAGCAGAGCATAGAGTCGGGTGGCTCGGTTGGAGATGAGCATGACACTGAATTGGGGAGTTGAGCCTTTGGCGTTGAGGAGAGCTTATTGCCTAGAGTTGGGTAGTCTGACTGGAGATGAGTAGGGTACTTAATTGAGGAGTTGAGCCCCTAAAATCGAAGAGAGCTCAGCAGAGTGTAAAGTCAAGTGGAGCAACTGGGTGTTAATCCCCTTAGACAAATTGAGGAAGAACACTATGATGAATTACAATTGACCTTTGACTCTCCACTTCAGCAAGATTATCGACCTCTCCTTTGACGTGGAAACCTCTTGTATCACTCATCACTCCCAACATCATACAAATCCCCCTGCAACATCCTAAATTCCCACCTCGAGGTCAATATCAGCCTTGGGGCCGAGGCTGGCTGGTGAGTAGGCACGGCAGGTGTCAGCGGCCGGGCAAGTAGAGCGGGAGGAAACTTCCTGTTCAAATTTAAAGATCCAGTCCTTCATCGAACTAAAGGTTAAAATAAAGCTAAACCAAACAGTGAATTGAGAGGAGAGATCACATGCTCTGTGAGTGGATGTGGCATCCCCTGTCTCTATCTCTGATTCTATCCGTATATGTCTACTTATATGATTATAAGAAGGGTTTTCTGGAAGAAGATGGTGGTTGAGTGAGACCCCACTCTCGCCTGCCTTCCACACCATGGAACATGGCTTGCCCATTGCCATGCACCTAAAGGTCGATGCACTTTTATCTACCTTCGTACTGCCCAAATTAAGCTTACAATGATGATTTATAAAAGTTGTCGACTAACCGATATCCAACAATGAGCTACCCTAGTAGTTGATTTTAGTGAGTTCAAGTTTGGTATGATCACGATTGTTCATCAATTAGATGAAATGTAAATATATATATAGAGTTAAGCAATCTAACTTAAACTTTTACTGTTGAAGATAGGAGCATCTAAGTTCGCTGTTGAAGAAATATGAGCTGAGTAACTACTTTGAACTCTTCCTTCAATTGACACTTCAACATCAATATGTATTAGTAAGACATATCTTAGCAAGATAATGCCTATCATCACCTTACAAAATGCCTCGAAAGGCATGAGATAAACACAGAAGAAAGGAATTGTCAACTTATTCTTCAAAACTTTTAAAATTCTTTCTCTTCTTCCTAATGTAACTTTGCCAAGTGGAAGAAGTACATATAATACATAGGCTTGTAAGATATGCAATCCCAGCCAGTATTATAAGCTACAGAGGCAGAACCGGTAGATATTTTGGCCATGTGGAGTTAGGTCAGGATTGGTTAGGAGTTGGGAGCAAATCGCGTGTCGTCGTCTACAATTTCCAACTGTCCAATTCACAGAAATAAAGATCACACACATTGACTGACTCACCCATTTCTTCTACGCCCCAAAACAAGAATAAGAAAAAAAGAAATGAGAGAGTTTGGACAGAGAAACAAAGCGAGCAGCAGTGGCAGCACTGCAGCAACAGATGTTTCAGCGCAATAAATATAATAAGAAAAGAGAGAGAGAGAGAGACAATTGATTTGAAAGAAAAATGCAGTCCATCACGAGATTCCTGATTGCCTGTTCCTGACTAAGTATAAGGTTGGAAAATATTACAAGTGATGATGAAGGCACAAGAACTATTTCTGCTAAAAATCTAACTCACAGTGCAGCTTCTTCTTCCTAAGGATCTTTCTCGCTGCTCGCTATATGTTTCAGTAAAAGCTCACACGAAAATAATGGAAAGTTTCCCTTAATTATGGCCTAAACTAAAGAGGGGGAAGAGAAGAAGAAGAGCCAAGCTACAAGAGACAGAGCACCTAAAAAAACGCTACCTAAAAAGCCGCAAAATCCAATCCGCTATAGAGACACCGCTGCCAAAACGGAGGTTAGACATGCACCATCGGCGAGTGGACTGGAGAGGGATTGCCGGGCTCAAAAGGAAGCAACGGGAGGAGCGGCGGTGAGGACCTCGGTCTCCTTCTTGCGGCGCATCTCGAGGACTTTGCGGTGGCTGTTGGAGTGGATGTGGCTGACGAAGGTGGGGCTGCAGGCGGGGCGGTACTCCGGGAGGAGGCGGCCGGACTTGAACCGGACGCCGCAGGCGTTGCAGAGCGTCTTGGCGCCGAGCGGGCCGGCGCGCCACTGGGGCGTTTTTTGGACACCGCAGTGACTGCACCGCCGCTCGCCGGAGGGGCCAGAGGCGGTGGGCAGGAATTTGGGCTTCCGGCCGCGCTTCTTCGGCTTGTGCTTCTTGATCAGCGGCGGTGGCAGTGGCGGCGGAGATGGGATATTATAAAGGAGGAAACTTTCCTCATCGGCGCCGGCGGAGGGGTCGTATATGAGGCAGGGTGGAGAGGAGGACGTCGAGGAGCACGAGGAGGCAGAGGAGGCGGAGGAGGACGAGTCAGCGAAGGGGAGCGGGCCGGACATGGACCAGGCGGCGGTGACACCACGGGAGCGATTGCTCCGCTTGGCCTTTACCGGGACGATGGCCTCAGTGGAGAGGGCACAGACGGTGGGTCCAAAAGAGGGACGGGAGTTTTGTCGCTGTGACACAAAGACGCCGGCTTGGCGGTTTTCCTTTTGGCCCTCTCCCAGCGGCAAAATAAGCGGTGGAGCACAGGAGCAAGGCGGCGGAATCTCCGAGATGGAGTCGTCCATGATCATGGACATCCATTCAAGTTCTTCAACAGCATCACGACCCTAAAGACGGGAAACAAATCAAAATTACACCTCAGAATCAATCGAAAATCACTGTCTAAGCACTAAAATTGCAACTTCGCTTTCTTTTCTCCACAACGGAACTCACAGGGAGACATATGTCCGAAAGCGGCGGCGGTAACGGCGCCTGGAGCTCGACGGTGAGACCCGACGCCGAGGAAGAAGGCGAGGAATCCGTGCCGGCTTTCTCGGTTTCCTTTCCCCTCGCTTCAGCTTCGGTTTCCAATTCCCTTCCTGCGTCGTCCACCGCCGGTTCTTCCGCCTCGTTCTCCGCGAACTCACCTAGGTTCAGAAGATCATCAACGGAGAACCCCTCGCCGGAAAAGCTCCACCTTTCCCCAACCCAACTTGTCTCCTCGGCCGACAACTGCTGCTGCTGTCCCGAATGCGAACTCTCCTGCCTCAAACTTGCCTTCAGCGCTTCCATGGAGTTTTCCTTCTCAACCTGCGACCCAACCACACCATTAAGGAGAAGAATAAATCGAGAAACCAAAGTCCAGGCGGCGGCATCGATGAAAGGTTCCACCTTTCCCACCATTTCCACCTAAAGGTGAAATTCTACCCTCGCTTAGTCGTACCTGAACGCCCAGGCCAAGGGTGGGAGATGCTCGAACCGAGAAGGGAGGAGAAGGTGCAAGAGGAGGCGCAGAAGAAGGGTTGCAGAGGAGAGAGGCAGGTGCAGGAGGGGAAGAAAAAGGAGCCGAGCGCTCGGGTCATTCAATGGCTTTGTTAACAAATGCTCTGTCCCTTCCTTCCCCCCGAGAACCCCATTCATCCACCCTTTTCCTCCTCTTTTTTTTTTCCCTCAACTTTAAATTAATTTCAAGTTACCATTTTTTGAAAAAAAATATATATATACAGTATAATAATATTATACTAGAGGAACCAAATTTCATACTATTTCATTTATTTTAATTTTACCTTTAAAATCTTGAGTGATAATTAAGTGCTACACTATATCCACTATGATGCACTTCCCATGGTCCATATCTTTCGAGTGACACACCAACGCATTGGGCTTTTTCTCACTAAGGGAAATGAATTTGTTTTATTTAAGCTTTTAGCCATATCTTTAGGGGAAAACCCCATATCCTTTCCGTATTCATGTGATGCTGTTTCCTAATTATTAAAATTCCAATTCCCCCTTTCCTCATGGCTCTACAATAGTTACTGAAAAAAAGTGATTAAAATTTAAAAAGAACAATATTATCAGACTTCGGTGATTAACTCGACTAGGCAGGGATAGAATAGGAATTAGAGTCGTAAATGCAATTTTTGAAATTATATGTTTTTGTTCTGAGAGAATATTTTCTCGGAGTCACGCGCTTCGCAGGCATCTTTCCGTCAGGAATCCACGTGACTCGGGTGAATTGACGATGACGCCCCTGCGTGAGTTGGCGCTCGCCGACGGTTATTCGTTCCGTAGATGACAAGCGAGCCGTGGTCCAGCGCGCCTCGGAGCGGCCGCCGGACGGCCGAGGCGGCTTTTGGGGGAGGGACGGGAACGTCATTTGAGACTTTCACCGAGGGTAAATCTGGCACAAAAGAGTAATTGGTTCAGAAAAAAAAAACGAGGGGAAAAAAAACTCGCTCGGCCGACGGCCGGGTCGCTTTCTTTCAAGCCGGCCTCTCACACTCGGACCTGACGAGTCGGGCGGTGATTGGGTGAGAGAGGTGGGGCCGAGGGTAATGGGTTCGAAATTTGAATCCCTGCCTTGGATTCTCACATTGCAAGACGAGAATATAAACGGAAAAGGAATTTATAAAATTTATGGAATTTGAATATATTTGGAATTATGCGTTGGGAAAATTGGCCTGACATCGGTGGGCAAATAATGAGATGGTTAAGTTGTAACTTTTATTGCGAGAGGTTGGACCAAATCCAGATCAAGAAATCTAATAGCGTGCACGCTTCCATTAGGTGAGTTGGATGGATTCCACAGCATGTTTCTGGGCCCCGAGTTATTTGCGACTGTCGTAGTCATTTTATCAAACTTGATTGTGCTCTAGTTGAATTTTTACTCACCTCTAAACTTTTTGTTACTTTGTGTCTTAAGAATTTTCCTAGTTGAATTTAATTTTTTGAATTAGTGGGCCAATACATTGTGGAATATAATACTTTGGGTATGTGCCTAACGCAACAAATTCGAATGTTGTGGTCCTTAACAAAAAAAAAAAAAAAAAAAAAAACTGGACCGAATTTGTCTACTACTAGTTTATTTTTCATATTAAATTAAATAATATGAAATAAATCAGTTAAATTTATTTTAAATAACTCTAATAATAAAGATTTAATAGCTATTAATTTATGAAAATAATTATGACAATGAGGACATGTGTATTAATGTTCGTAATGGAGTTAGATGGATGCTTGACCTTTTCATGTAAAAGTCATCGTGCTGTTAAAATATTTTTCATAATTTATTTGTTTATATTTTACCATCGGATCAGTGATACTGGACTATTTGAAATGAAGCAATATCACCCCTAAGACTACTGTGTTATGATTAGATCCTCTAAGTACTTAATCATACATCTAATGATTGAATCTCAACTGTGGCATACTGTAAGGATTTTTCTTTCATGGGACGACAACCCTAAGAACGTTGACTACATGGATGGACCTCCGTGAGCGCTTCTTAATTTATCTTGGTGGCCGATGAGAAATTTTCGTGAAGTCGGACCGATCACCTCCAAAATTAATCAGTTCAAAAAGCTGAATACATAGATTATCAAAAAAGGAATAATATGAACTAGACACCTGATGTCAACAAAAAAAGAAGACAATATTACTCCCATGGGTGTAGCCGAACTAATACTCGGATGGTAGAATTGCCACTCAAGAAGAAGGTCTGATTCCCTTGGGATCCATTCCCTTAGGGAATAAATTCCTCCAGTTGGGAATACAATTAAGTCACATATTGGAAATATATTAAAAAGATCATGAATTTATAAAATAGAAGATAGCTACATTGGAATAAAGCCTTTTGGATAGAGCTCAAAGATAAATCCATGAGGACTTACACCCAAAGTGTATAATATCATACCATTGTGAAGAGGTGTGAATTCTTTTGGTTATAACAAATGGTATTAGAGTCATGATCCAGATTGGCCCATGTGAGTGGAATAATGACCTTGAATGAAGGATGTAGGGGCTCCCAAAGGAGTGAACTTAAACGAAAAGTTTAAACAGGTCAAGGGTGACTAGATGCTTAATGAAAATTCTGGGGGAATGAATTCTAGGTGGTGAAATGTCCAAGCAAGTTAAGAGACTGAATATTTGGCGAAATCCTGAGAGAGTGAACCCTAGGTAGTGAAAAAGTCTTAGAGGAGAGAAGTGACATCGATTGACCGAATGTTTGAGTGAGGCCAAAGGTAGGTCAATAGTGATTAAATGGTTGAGGGGCGACCTGAAACAAATCAATAGTGATCAGATGCTTGAGGGAATACCCTGAGCAAGTTAAGGGTGACTTGGATACTTGAGAGAACACCATGAGAATAATGATGGTCTATCATTTGAGGAGAGAATTATTAGGAATACAATCAAAGTTCCACATTAGAAATACATGAAAAGATTATGAGTTTAAAAGATGAAAGATATCTCAATTGAAATAAGACCTTTTGGGTAAAGTCCAAAAATAAATCTATGAGGGATTATACCCACAATATCATACCATTATATGTGAATTCATTTGACTCTAACACCTCTCACCTAGGAGGCCACTTGGTACTATGATTTATCATCATTCCACAGGCCTAGCGGCGAGCCGTGGAGGGCCATCTGGGTGGGTCGTGAGCATTATCATCCTTTTTGTCACACATAATGGAGCAATATTCCCCCCAGAACATGGTGTGCTAGTAAGAGCCTTGACATTTTCCCCAAATAGCGAGAGTTCAATTCTCATGCAAGACGTACTTATAGTGATTGAATTTTTGGTAACACATGGGTGCTACGTTAGGAGCTGCCATGATTCCTAGATTTACTTGGCGGAAGAAATGTGAGACTGGACCGTCTATCCCAAAATTAGTCTGATTGTATGTGTGTGTGTCTCTCTCTTTATATATATATATATATATATATATATATATATATATATATATATATATATATATATATATATGAAATGATGTTGAACATGACCAACATTTTCACCACCGATGTGGGGAAATCTTGTAGCTTCCACATGTCCCATATGATCAAAAGTCATACTGAGTTATCAGTCAAAGTTAGGATGAGTTAAATGTGACCCAAAGGGAATCAGACTCAGCCTAGATGAGGCTTGGGTTTGATTGAACTTGCTTAATACACTCATCCCAAAGATTCAAGTTTGATCAAGGATAAGTCAACTATTACGTCTCGGCTTTAATCACCAACATCATATATATCTATGTGTGTGTCTTGTTGTTGTTGTTGAACATGACCAACGTTTTCACCATTGATGTGGGGGGAATCCTATAACTTCCATGTGCCCCATGTGGTCAAAAGTCGTACTAAGTTATCAGTCAAAGTCAGTATGAGCCAAATGTGACCCAACCCAAATAAGACTTGAATTTGATTGAACCCGCTCAATACACTAATCCCAAATATTCGAGCTTGATTAAGGACAAGTCAGCTATCATATATATATGATAGATATCATATATATCTTAGTCTCAGATCTCTACATCCTTCGTGCCTCGGTCTCAGTTGCCAAGATTGCCCTTGTCTCGGTCTCAGCCGTCGACATCATCCATATCTTAGTCTCATATCCCGACATCCTCCATGCATCAGTCAATTGCTAACATCTTTCCTGTCTTGACCTCAGTCACCAACATCATCCATTTCTCAGTCTTAAATCTCAACAGTGGCATAGCTAGGATTTTCAATCAGAGAGGGTGAATTCAATAAATAAAAAAACTTAATACAACACAAAATATTTAGTCCTTGGTTTTAGTACGTTGAAACCACGATCCATCGATCACCATATCTTATCTATGACTCAGTTGAAAAATCATTTATGATCTCCTTTCCTCATAATATTTAATATTTCTACATATGATACCTTTATTATGATCTAACCATCTTAACTAGCAACTAAATAAAATAAAGTTTATACTTTATAATTCTTCTTCAATTAATGAAACATGAAATAAGAAAGAACAACTTACTCCTCTTGTTATTGATGTGGTTGGACAAGGGGGAAAAAGAGTTGCTTGTAAAAGACTGCTTACTAGAAAAGATAAAAGGAAGACCGTTACTTTTGAAAAGAATAGATAAGAGAAGATAGAGAGGATGAAGCAAAAGATGGGAGCTTTACCTATCTTCGTTAACAACCTCAACTAGCGTTGGTGAGCTCAACAACGACACAAAGATAGCGAGGAAAAACATGACTATTATTGTGGTGCCAACAAAATCCTAGAAAACATGAGAAAAGGAAGAAGATGTAAGGGCCGAGGACTACTCTTGTTGCTGGAAGAGGGAAACAACTAATGTTACATTTCTTGCTTGTTGGAGGAGATAAATGAGAAAAAAAAAGATAGCTCTTGTGCTTGATAAGAGGAGAAGAAAAACTACAAGTTTACTGCTGTTGAAGAAGATAATGAAAAGAAGGAAATGGAGAACAATAGGAAGATAAAATAAAAGAGAGGGATGGGTGAAGGCATGGTGGTGGCGTTTAACATGGTGGGGTTGCACCATGCATAGGGAGGGAAGAAAAGAAAAGAAAATGTTTCTTCGAAAATACCCTAATTTATTTTAAACCGATCAAACTTATTTAAACTTGAAACTTAGTTCAGTCATGTCGTGTCTAAAATAAATTCACATATCTCCACAATGATATGATATTGTTCACTTTGAGTCTAAACTCTCATTACTTTATTTTGTATTATAGGCATTATGCTAATAGAGATATCTTACATCCTTTTAAACCAATAATCTTTTTCATATCTTTTCAATGTGGAACTTTGATTATATCTCCAACAATCCTCCTCTCAAATGAAGAACCACTATTACTTTCATGGTCCGGGATTTACCGCGAGCATCTGGTCACTTTTGACCTACTCTGAGCCTCCCCGCGAGTATCCAGTCACCCTAAGCCGCTCTAGGCCTTTCCTGCAAGCATCTAATCACTCTTGACTTGTTTCGGGCCTCTCTGAAAACATCCGATCACTTTTGACCTGCTTCGGGTTTCTCAAAATTTCGTTCAAGGCTACTGTTAGTAATTAGCCCTAAGAACCAATCATGAGATGATTAGGCCTTCTGGGTTACTCATTGAGTTAGACTCAAATGAACCCACTCATTAGATTGAGTCTAATCCAAATTAGGTATATTGGATTAATGAGTTAGACTCAATGGGTTAGACTTATTGGGTTATTGGATTAATAGTTAATCTAATATAATAATTCAACTCATTAAGAGGACTACAAAGAGACAAAAGATCTTTGGTATTCATGGGATGAATATATATAGTTTTTTTTTAATGAATTTTTCATTAAGATGAGATTTAGATGAAAAAGAGATGAAAGGGTCACTCTTGATCTTCTTTCTTCTCTCTCCTTCTTCCTCCTTGGGAGAATTTGCTCTTGGCCGAACCATTCTTCTTGGTAGCACAAGAAGATGGTTCTTCTTCGAAGGCTTCGTTCGTGTGACGAATGAAGGATGTGTTGGAGCAATCCCAATGGTCCGTGCGACTATGTGTTTTGGTGTTTGGGCAAAAGGTTTAAGTTAAGTTCATCCTTGTATTTGATATGTGTATTTGAGTTGTATAGGTTTACAAGATACACATGTGACTCAGGTTGATGGCTTCGGGTCCGGTGAAGGATGGAGCATCCGAGGGACCGTGGATAAGGTAGCGAGGCCAAGGGCCGAGGGAAGCAACTTCGAGGCATACACGAAGGATGGCATTGGGACGAGCCGCGGGCTTGAATGCATCCGAGGGACGAGAGCCAAAGGAAGTAGGCTTGAAGGCAAAAGGTCAAAACTGCAAAGAAGCATCGAGTCATAAGGGTGAGGGTACGAGTGCACGAGAGATTGTACTCGGAGTAAAATCCTAGTTTTAAAGTTTTACTGTAGTGCTACTGTAGCAGTATTGTAGCGCTACTGTAGCAGTTGACTGCATGTTTTAGCAGTCGACTGGTGCAGTCGACCGCACAGTCGACTGGGTGTAAACAGAATGATTCTGTTCGTTCGGTCAGTGTGGATCAGTCGACTGTAAGTTTTAACAGTCGGCTGGTATCGAGTCGTTGGGATGTAAAGGTCGAACTTCTACAGAGGACAGTCGACTGCATGTTTTGACAGTCGACTGGTAGGCGGGGTTTTCAACCCGCGACCTATATAATCAAAGCTTGAGAGCTTGGTTATAGTTGATGAAATAGAGGTGGTTAATCTCTATTAGTAGTCTACCTGTGCCCTAGCTTAAAAAGAGTCATTGGTGAGAGTTGTGGTGAAGTTTCTCCACCCACAAGGAGCTACGTGAGCTAGCCGGAGGTCTTCCGGGGAGTAATCTACCGACGGATAGGGATCGTCCACCTCAAGGACACGTCGTGGAGTAGGAGCTTTATCTCCGAACCACGTAAATGATCGTGTAGCTTGGTTTGCATTCTTTCTTGTCTTTAGTTTAATTTCCTTTAGCTTGTTTGTTTTGTATATTCCGCTGCGCATACTAACAAGTGTAGGAAGATCAATCTATTTGGGGACGCTGTCTATCCAACCCCCCTTCAAGCCGACCACCGATCCCCTACAAGTGGTATCAGAGCCAGGTCGCTCTCTGTTGGACTAACCGCCGAGGAAGCAAAGATGACTGGCTTGATAGAACCACCAAAGTTTGAAAGCGGAAACTTATGGGACTTCACATATTGGATGATGAAGATAGAGGTCTTCTTCAACACGGATTGGGACACCATGATGGTGGTCCAAGAGCCGTTCGAAGTTCCGAAGGACAAGAAGGGAAAGAGACTCTGACCGCGTCATTGGACGGAGGAGCAAACCTCACGGTCAAAGGCAAATTCAAAGGTAATATCGATTTTAATTGATATTTTATCTAATGACATGATGAGTCGTGTAGGTGAATATGAGAACGCCCATGATTTGTGGGGCAAGATAAAGAACGTTCCATGGGAAAAACCTTTGTCTACACAAGAGGAGGAAAAATCCGAAGAAACTGATGAAAAAGCTCAAGTAGAGAAGGATCAATCGGATGTAGAGACCAATTCAACATTAAAAGAAGAAGAGGAAGTGAATTTGGTCACATTTGAGGAAAAGGATGAAGAAAGGTCATCCACAAGTGTGGATGAGGAAGATATAGCATCTACATCCTCAAAGGTTGAAGAAGAATCCAAGACAAGTGAAGAAGAAAAAGAAGAAATCTTGGAAGAAGTCAACCTAATGAGCACCTCCACCGAAGCAAAGTCAAAAGATCACATTGTGTGCTTCGGATGCAATGAAAGGGGACACTACAAAAGTAGATGTCCAATGGGTAATGATCCAGTAGTAAGAACAGGGGACCCCGCCCTATGGAGTCAACGCCACGTGGAAGTCACAGTGGCAGTTGTTCATCCGGAGAGGGTCGGGTCCGGCCGGACCGGCCGTCCGGTGGAATCGAACGTCCGGAGAGGGATGGGTCCGGTCGGCCAGCCGATCGGACGATATTCGGCTGATGGTTAAAGGCGCCCTGTCGAGATCATGGTTCCGGCGCTCAGTGGAAAAGGTCGCTGGGCCGAGCGGACTTCACGCTCGGCCAAAGCCATAAGGTAACACTGCTAATAGTCTCCATAAAGCACGTGATGGAGGATCTCCCCAAGTAAACCACCGCATATGTCCGGCCGGATGTTGAGGGAGCTGTCCGCCCGGAAGCCAGATCTGGAGCAAAGGGGAAAAGGACAAGGAACGTTTTTTTCTGACAGCAGGTATGTTTCACGTGCGGGCCATGCTCCAAATCTTGTGGCAGGGGATTCCGCTGTCCCATCGAGGACATGCTGAGACTGTAGCAGTATGGGTTAGGGAAGCTCACTGACAAGTCCTTACTGGAGTATGGGCCATGGACACGTGTACACCTCGGTAGGTGTACACTCACTTCTTCGCTGCCCTATATACAGGCCCTCATTCTTCGCCAGAGGTACGCATTCTACGAGTTTTGGAGCCACTATTTCTTTCTTGAGCTTCGCCTGACTTGAGCGTCGGAGGGTCGCCGCCGGGAACCCCTTCCCGGCCCGACTTCTGTGCAAGTTCGCCGGAGCTTCGTGCCACCAGTCGAAGATCCACGATAGCAGTCGAAGAGCGCCCCGTGCCTAGCGTCCGTTGATTCAGGATTCGGACAGGATCAATTTGGCGCCGTATGTGGGAACGCTCCTGCATCCGAACGGAAACAATGGACGAGGCTGGACGACAACACACGGTGACGCTTTCGACAGAGGAACTCGACGCTCTGATCGAGATAAGGGCCGCCAAACTTGTGGAGCAAAAACAGAAAGCTACGGCCGAGCGGCCGGAGCAGCAAGCAACGTCAGCGTCTGGTGGTCGAGCGGAAGCACCGCCGGCCACCGTTACATTCCACCGGGCCCTATTCCGCACCCCTGAAGCCGCAGCAACTCATAGAGATCGTGGATCTTCTTCGGACGAAATGCCTAGACGAGATGACAGAAAAGGGAAAGCCCCCCGAGCGGACGCATCGCCCGAGAGGATTAATCGCCAATTTTCAGAGGCTATTATACGAGATCCTCTGCCGAAGCACTACGTGCCTCCGACGATCGGCGAGTATAATGGGACAACCGATCCAGACGATCATCTGGGTAAGTTTGATAACACAGCTACGCTCCACCAATATACAAATGGAGTGAAATGCCGAGTTTTTCTTACAACTCTCGCGGGATCGGCTCAACGGTGGTTTAGGAGGCTGCAGGACGGATCCATCACAAGCTTCAAGGATTTCCGGACGGCCTTCCTCCACCACTTCGCAAGCAGTCGGCGCTATCAGAAAACCAGTGTTAGTTTGTTTGCCATCAAACAGGAGCCAAGAGAGCCGCTCAGAGCTTATATCCAGCGGTTTAATCAGGTAGCCATGGATATTCCAACGACCACCTCAGAGACAATGATGAACGCATTTACACAAGGCCTCGTGGACGGGGACTTCTTCCGCTCGCTCTTTCGGAAGCCGCCTCGAGACTATGACCATATGCTGCACCGAGCCAACGAGTACATCAACGTGGAAGAGGCCCAAGCGGCTCGAAGAAAGGAAGCTCCGACTGATCGGGCTCAACCCGCCGAGTGGAAGCCTTCCGCCGCTCATCAACCGCCAAGAGGACCAAGGGCCGAAGCAATTCGCTCCCCTTATGTGAGGACCCACGTGCAAGAGGTAGCGGCCGCCCGGCCCAAGCCAAAGAAGAAATGGACCCCGATGTTCTGCTCTTTCCACCGGACGGATATGCACAACACAAGGGATTGTCGAAGTCTTCCCTTCGTGGCTCACCCCGTGCCTCGGAACGGCGACCGACGGTCTCCCTCAGTCGACAGGCGACAAAGAACTCATGAAGCCGATCGGACTCGAGCTGACAGGCGACAACAACAGACTCCCGATCGGCATCGCTCCCCAAGGCAGGAGAATCTCCGAACGTCCAGAGAACAGTCTCGACCGTCCGCTCGGGAAGAAGAAAATAGAAGCAATACTTCCCGAGGCGAGATCAATATCATTGCTGGTGGGCCGACCGGAGGAGACTCCAACCGAGCGAGGAAGGCGAGCGTCCGACAGCTCCAGATTCATGCGGTCGGCTGCAGTCAGGAAAGGGCGAGCGGACCCGAGATAAGCTTCGGGCCCAGAGACTTGGAAGGGGTCGAAGTGCCGCATGACGACGCTCTCCTCATCAAAGCGGTAATAGCGAATTATACTATCCACCGTGTTTTTATTGATACAGGGAGCTCGGTCAACATCATCTTCAAGAAAGCATTCGATCAGCTGCAAATTGATCGAGTCGAGCTGCTGCCCATGACAACCCCCCTTTACGAGTTTACGGGCAATGAAGTCCTGCCGGTCGGACAAATCCGTCTGGCTATCTCGCTGGGAGAAGAGCCGCTCAGGAGGACAAGGACAGCAAACTTCGTGGTGGTCGACTCTCCTTCGTCCTACAATGTCATTTTGGGACGACTGGCGCTCAGAGAGTTCCGAGCGGCCGTCTCCACCTTCCACCAGAAGATCAAGTTCCCCGTAGAAGATAAAGTGGGAGAAGTACGGGGAGATCAACTAGCCGCTCGGTGATGCTACATCGAGATGGTCCGAGCAGAAGCCAATTCCGCTCAGAAAATGCCCCGGATTGAGGTAAACGCCGTCACAGAAAAGCCTCCCTCTTTAGTTTATGAAGAAAAAGAAGAAGTGCGGATACACCCGACCCGATCGGAAGCTACGACCTTCATTGCGTCCGATCTGGAGGCGAATCAAAAGGAGGAGGTGATCCAATGTCTCCGAAGGAATCAGGATGTCTTCGTCTGGTCGACGCATGAGCTGCCTGGAATTTCACCGAGCATAGCGCAGCATGAGCTACATGTCCGACCGGACGCACGGCCAGTAAAGCAAAGAAAAAGGGACTTCAGCGCCGAGCAGAATTCCATCATCCGAGCGGAGGTGGAAAAACTTCTAGAGGCCGGCCATATACGCGAGGTGCAGTTCCCGAGCTGGTTGGCTAACGTAGTATTAGTCTCCAAGCCAGGCAACAAGTGGAGAGTGTGCATAGATTTTCGGGATCTCAACAAAGCTTGCCCGAAAGATTTTTATCCTTTGCCCCGGATAGATCAGATGGTGGACTCTACGGTCGGCTGTGAATTAATCTGTATGCTCGACGCCTACCAGGGCTATCACCAAGTGCCGCTCGCCCGTGAAGATCAAGAAAAAGTCAGCTTCGTGACGGCCGACGGCACTTGGATTGAAGAATGCGGGGGCCACATATCAGCGCTTGATGAATAAAGTATTCAGAGAGCAGATCGGGCGAAATCTAGAAGTTTATGTGGACGACATTCTCATTAAGTCCGTCCGAGCGGCCGATCTCTTCAAGGACATGGACGAAACCTTCCGAACGCTACGCAAATATGGAGTCAAGCTAAATCCCCAGAAGTGCCTGTTCGGAGCAAAAGGAGGACGTTTCTTGGGGTACATAGTGACCGAGCGGGGCATCGAAGCAAATCCTAGCAAGGTGAAAACTCTACAAGATATGCCGCCTCCAAGACATACAAGGGAGGTGCAGCGTTTGACCGGTCGGATAACCGCTCTGTCCAGATTCATCTCCAAAACCGCTGACCGGAGCCTTCCTTTCTTCAAGATCTTGCGCAAGGCTACAAAATTTCACTGGGACGAAGAATGCGACCGGTCGTTCGAAGATTTAAAGGCGTATCTGAATTCGCTCTCGGTATTAGCCAAGCCGACTATTGGTGAGCCACTTTGTATTTATCTATCCTCGACCGAGCAGGCAATCGGCTCAGCACTGGTGAGGGCGAGCGGAGAGGAGCCTGTGTATTTCCTTGGTCACATTTTAAAAGATGCTGAATCTTACTACACTGGGCTCGAAAAGCTAGCTTTCGCTCTGGTCCTCGCCGCTCGCCGCCTTCGTCCATACTTCCTGGCGCATACGATCATTGTCAAAACCAATAGCCCGCTCGGACGTGTTCTACTAAATCCAGAGGCATCTGGACGGTTCATCAAATGGACGACGGAGTTAAGTGAATTTGATATCCAATACCAGCCCCGCTCGGCGATCAAAGCGCAATTCTTGGCCGATTTTGTGACTGAGGTGGATATGCCGGAGCTGGAAGCTATGTGGAGAATATATGTGGATGGGTCGTCCACTCGGCTCGGAAGCGGGATTGGAATATTGTTACTCTCCCCTCAAGAAGAGAAGATGCACTTATCCGTCCGGCTGGATTATAAAGCTACCAACAATGAAGCAGAGTATGAGGCCCTCATAGCCGGCTTGCAGGAACGCTTCACTCGGATTCGTAGTTGGCCGCTCAGCAGCTTTCTGGTACCTTCGAAATCAATAGTGCTCGGCTCAAGCTCTACGCTGAAGCCTTCGAGAAGCTCAAAGCCGATTTTAGAGAAGTTATTGTCCAGAAGATACCCAGAGCAGAAAATCAAGCAGCCGATGAGTTAGCCAGACTCGCGAGCTCAATAACGTCGGTCGCCATTCAGCAGCCAATTGAAAAAGTACTGTTGGTAGCGCACGTCGACCGGATGGAAGGCCTCACATTTCCAAGCGACTGGCGGATACCCATCATGGAGTTCCTCCTCTCGGGCGCCACACCATCCAATGAATATGAAGCCCGGCTGTTAAGGAGGAGAGCCGGTCGGTTCACACTCATCGGCGATCAGCTTTACAAAAAGGCTTTCTCACGCCCGCTGTTGAAATGCGTGAGCTCGGAGGACTCAGCTTACATACTCCAAGAAGTACATCAAGGATCGTGCGGGGGGCATCCGGGCGGACGATCACTGGCTAAGAAGATCATGTTGGTTGGGTACTTCTGGCCGACCTTACAAGCAGATGCCGCGAGGACCGTGTCGACGTGCCTTTCGTGCCAGAAATACCACAACTCCTATCACCGACCGGCAGAGGAAATGAAGGCATCGACGGTCTCATGTCCGTTTGACCAGTGGGGAACGGATATCGTTGGTCCATTTCCTGTGGCGACCGGATAGCGGAAATTTCTACTAGTGGCGGTCGATTATTTTTGCAAGTGGGTGGAAGCCGAGCCGCTAGCCAGGATCACCGAACAAATGGTCAAAAAGTTCATATGGCAACACATCATCTGTCGGTTCGGCATCCCTCGCCGACTAATTTCCGACAACGGAAGGCAGTTCACAGGAAAGTTGCTTGAAGACTGGTGCAAAAGCTACGGCATCGAGCAACACTTCACGTCCGTAGCATACCCCCAAAGCAATGGTCAAGCTGAAGTAGCTAATCGGGAAATTCTTCGTATTCTGCGCGCTCGGCTCGACCATTTGGGAGGAAGTTGGCCGGATGAAGTGCCGGACGTCTTATGGGCCATCCGAACGACGCCGAAGGAAGGGACGGGCGTCACGCCGTTCCACTTGGTGTAGGACGGTGAAGCGGTCATTCCTGTTGAAGTCGGCGTCGAATCCTCTCGGATCCAAAATTATCATGAGGACAACGCCGAGCGGAGGAACATGGAGCTGGATTTGGTCGAAGAAGAAAGAGCCAAGGCGTCCGTTCGGCTGATGGCATACCGGCAGTGGATGAAGCAAAACTATAACTGCCGCGTAATCCCCAGATCATTCCAGGTTGGCGACCTCGTCTGGAAGAAAGTCAAGCCGGTCGGCGACGTCGGCAAGCTTGAAGCTCCGTGGGCGGGCCCCTTCAAGGTTATCGAAAAGCTCCGCTCGGGCGCTTACCATCTGGAAGATGAGGACGGACGGCAGCTGGATCGGCCATGGAGTGCGAATCATCTCCAGCCTTATCGTGCCGGATGAAAGGTGCACTGGTGTAACACATATTTATGTATATTCTAGTTGCCCATGTCCTTGTAATGCAGGAAGCAGAAATGAATTAAAAAGATGGCTATCATTCCTGCCGAGCGGCTGTGTTAAAGATTAGCCATGAAGACCGTCGAGCTCCGACGTTAAATATCGAGAGACGAGCCGGCGTCTATAAGCGTCCGACCAGAAGACCGTCGAGCTCCGACGTTAAATATCAAGAGACGAGCCGGCGTCTATAAACGTCCGAGCGGAAGACCGTCGAGCTCCGACGTTAAATATCGAGAGACGAGCCGGCGTCTATAAGCGTCCGAGCAGAAGACCGTCGAGCTCCGACGTTAAATATCGAGAGACGAGCCGGCGTCTATAAACGTCCGAGCGGAAGACCGTCGAGCTCCGACGTTAAATATCGAGAGACGAGCCGGCGTCTATATCGAGCGGAAGACCGCCGAGCTCCGGCGTTAAATATCGAGAGACGAGCCGCGTCTATAAACGCGTCCGAGCGGAAGACCGCCGAGCTCGGCATTAAATATCGAGACGAGCCGGTGTCTAAAACGTCCAAGCGGAAGACCGTCGAGCTCCGGCGTTAAATATCGAGACGAGCCGGCGCTCTATAAGCGCCCGAGCGGAAGACCGCCGAGCTCCGACGTTAAATATCGAGACGAGCCGGCGTCTAAAGCGTCCGGCGGAAGACCGTCGAGCTCCGACGTTAAATATCGAGAGACTTGTCGGCGTCTATAAATGTCCGAAGCGGAAGACCGCCGCCCGGCGTTAAATATCGAGACGAGCGGCGTCTATAAACGCGTCCGGCGGAAGACCGCCGAGCTCGGCGTTAAATATCGAGACGAGCGGCGTCTAAAAACGCGTCCGGCGGAAGACCGTCGAGCCTCGACGCGTTAAATATCGAGACGAGGCGGTGTCATAAATGTCCGAAGGCGAAGACCGCCGAGCTCGGCGTTAAATATCGAGACAGTCGACGTCTATAAAGCCCGGCGGAAGACCGCCGAGCTCGGCGTTAAATATCGAGACGAAGTCGGCGTCAATAAACGCCCGGCGGAAGACCGCCGAGCTCGGCGTTAAATATCGAGAGACGAGCCGCGTCTATAAACGCGCCGAGCGGAAGACCGAGCTCCGACGTTAAATATCGAGACGAGCCGGCGTCTATAAACGCCCGAGCGGAAGGCCGTCGAGCTCCGGCGTTAAATATCGAGAGGCGAGCCGGCATAAACGCTGAGCGGAAGACCGCCGAGCTCGACGCTAAATATCGAGATAAGCCGGCGTCTATAAACGCCCGAGCGGAAGACCGTCGAGCTCGGCGTTAAATATCGAGACGAGCGGCGTTTATAAACGCCGACGGAAGAAGGCCGTCGTGCTCCGCGTTAAATATCGAGAGGCGAGCCGGCTAAACCGTCCGAGCGGAAGACCGTCGAGCTCCGACGTTAAATATCGAGAGACGAGCCGGCGTCTAAAAACGTCCGAGCGGAAGACCGTCGAGCTCCGACGTTAAATATCGAGAGACGAGCCGGCGTCTATAAACGTCCGAGCGGAAGACCGTCGAACTCCGACGTTAAATATCGAGAGACGAGCCGGCGTCTAAAAACGTCCGAGCGGAATACCGTCGAGCTCCGACGTTAAATATCGAGAGACGAGCCAGCGTCTATAAACGTCCGAGCGGCGAATGCCTATCGAGAGACAATTGCCCCAGAAACTCACCCTCAATATCATTAAATCGTCTCTACGTTCCGCTCAGCCCAGAGCTAAAAAGCACTTGCTCGATACATAGCGAAGGATCTCTGCTATCAGAGCGGAAAATTAAGTAGGTAAAGTATTACATGTTTAGCCGAACGGCAGGGCAATGTCAGGCATTTGGTAAAAATCCCTTTCGAATACTAGAGGGGTCATAATGGGAGAGCGGATGAACACATATTTTGGTTATGTAAAAAGACAGCAAATATAAAGAAAACATTGCATTAAAGTTAAAGCTTTAGGCCGAGCGACCCAATTACAAAAAAGGATGATATCCTGGCGAATGACCAAATTACAGAAAGCTACTCAATATAATCATAAAGGTCCCTGGGAATGTCATTCAGAAGCGCCACCTGATCGCCGGCCGGAATAGCAGCAGACTCCGGAAGAAGACCCCTAGACTTCAGATAAGTGGTGGTGGCGGTCATAGCCAAGTCGAAGGCTGTGTACATCCGCTCGCATATTTTCTCTGAGAATTCGGGCGAGCGGATATAGCTCTGTCTTAAGGCCGCGACTCGACTCGGCTCGGCATCTTGATATTCTTTGAACGCCGCCTGGGAGCCAGTAAGGGCCTCATTCAGATTCTGAATCTTAGCCGCGTCGGCCGAGCGGCTCGCCTTCTCCCTGTCGAGCTGCTCTGTCAATTCCTTTATCTTCAGCTCCAGGCCCCGAGCCTCAACGTTCTTCTTCTCCAGATCGGAGATAGCAGTATTCTTCCGAGTGGTGGCCAGGGTTATTTTTGTGTCAAGTGACTTGACATGCCGCTCGGACTCGGCCAGGGCATGGGCCTGGTCGGCTGTCTTCTTCTGCTCGGCCGCCAGCAGGGTTTGAGCTTTCTTCAGCTCCTTTTGCAGCTCGGAATAGGAAGGGCCCTGAAGGCCGGACGGACCAACTGCGGCCTTCAGTTGCCGTAGCTCTTCATCAACCAAGGCCAAGCGGTTGGAAACCGCAATTTCCTCCACCCATATCTGGCAAAACAAAATTATAGTTGTTAGCGGCCGATCGGAAATAATGCATACAAAACTTCGTAGAGCAAACTTACCCCCATGGCCTCCCGCATGTGGCTATTGGCCAAGTTTCCGAGGGGGATCAGCGCTGTGCGTGCCCGAGCATCGGCCCACATCTCAGCTAGGGGCCCTTTCAAGGTGATGGTGTGCTCGGGCGCAGATGGACGGTCGGCCTCTGGCAGCAGCTCTTCAGTCGGTAGATGAAGAGTGACTCGAATCGTCAGAAGCCGGCGCAGAAAACTGCGAATGAATGGTCGAGCGCTGGGCTGAGTGGCGAGCGGGCGGAAGGGTGCTGATTGGAATAGCCTCCACCGGAGCAGCTGGCTCATCCCAGTCCGAAGGCGTCCGGTCGGATGAGATGGTTTCGGTCTCTGGCGCTTTGCCCCGAGCAGTTGCAGTGACCCGCTCAGATGGTTGGACCGCGGAGGTTGCCGACCGCAGGGTAGTCTCCACTCGGCGCCTCTTTTGTAGAGGCTGCTCCTCCTCCCGAGCGGAACCTTCCTCGGGGGCAATTCGTTCTCTTGAGGGGGTGGCGCCGCTAGCCACATTTTGTTGGGAAGCTTGAGCAGCCGACTCAGCTTGAATTCCACTCTCTCCTTCATGGGATCCGACCGGCTGGATACCCAGCGCTTCCATCTCTTTGGCAGCCGCGGCTTCCAGAGCGGCCGCCTTTCTCTTCAAAACACCAGCCATGACCGAATCCATGACGATGTCCGCTGTAAAGAAAGGAGAAGAAATCAGTTAGAAATCAAAGCAAATGCCCAACCCAAATTCTTACCGAAGCCGGTCGGAAGAGGAGTCCGTATAGGACTCAGCCCGAAGATGTACATCACTCGTGGAGAAGTTTGTTGATGTCAAGTCGCAGACCGGCTAGCATATTTGCAGCGTGGAGATAGTCTGGTCGGGTCTTGAACTTCTTCAGCTCGGGAGTGGGGGGTAGGCTGACCTGCCACTGGGTCGGGAAGTTGGCCCGATCGGGCATGCGGATGTAGAAATAATAATCCTTCCAATGCTTATTGGAAGTAGGAAGTTTTTGAAAAAGACTAAGCCGGGCCGAGCTTGGAACATGAAGGTGCCCGGCTCGGCTTGCTTGGGGTAATAGAAATAAAAGAAGACCTCCGGTCGGAGGGGGATGTTGTGGATCTTAAACAAAACGACAACACCGCAGAGGAGACGGAAGGTATTAGGTACTAAACTGCCGAGCGGCACACCGAAGAAATTACAGACATCTATGATGAAAGGATGTACAGGAAAACGAAGACCGGCGGTAAACTGGTCTCGGAAGACACAGAAAGCTCCGCGCGGCGGCCTGTGAGGCCGAGCGGAAGGACCAGCTAAGCGAATTTCGAAATCCTCTGGGATTTCGAAATTGTCTGTCAAAATATCGAAGTCCCGCTGTTCGAATCGGGATTGCATGGTGGTGTACCATGGGTTGAGCGACTGATCTTCGGGATTGGAAGAGCTAGCCATGGGCCGATCGGAAGGAATCAAAAGGCAAAAAGGCAGGAGAAAAACAACAGTAAACGAAAGGAGGTTTCAAGGATCGAAGCTGAGAAAGAAATGCGGAGGAAACACCGGAAAGGAGGAAGGAAAGATATAAAACCTTGCTGCGGGGAAAGGGATCAAGGAAAAGGCGCCGGAGAGCGTCGGAGAGCAGAAACAGGATCGCCGGAGCTCCAAAGCGCAGGGGGCAATGGTCGAAATCGCGGAGGTAAGTGAGGGAGAGAAGGAAACGGAGAATTTATAGGGTGAAGGCCGGGCGGCCTCCACCGTTGGATCCAGGTCACGGGAATCAAAGCATGCATCGAGCCGTCCATTTCGAATCGCTTCGATCACATCAAAACACCATGCCACCGCCGCCATACGCCGATGGCAGCGCTCCACGTGGCATTCAATCATTCGGAGCATTTAATGAAAGCATGCTCAACCTTAATGTCGAAGATTGGCGCAGAACACGAGGAGATCCGGTGAATGCCATTGTTGATTCGCTTAAGGCTACCTCTATGGTTGGCCGAGCGGAGGATACCAGCACGGAGGAACCGCTCGGCCAGATTCTTAGTCCAGTCAGTCGGACTATTCGCCTCCTTCGACTAGACTTGAAGAGGAGGCAAGTGATCCGGTAGTAAGAACAGGGGACCACGCCCTATGGAGTCAACTCCACGTGGAAGTCACAGTGGCAGTTGTTCATCCGGAGAGGGCCGGGTCCGACCGGACGGCCGGCCGACCGTCCGGTGGAATTGAACGTCCGGAGAGGGATGGGTCCGGTCGGCCAGCCGATCGGACGATATTCGGCTGATGGTTAAAGGCGCCCTGTCGAGATCAGGGTTCCGACGCTCAGTGGAAAAAGTCGCTGGGCCGAGCGGACTTCACGCTCGGCCAAAGCCATAAGGTAACACTGCTAATAGTCTCCATAAAGCACGTGATGGAGAGCTGTCCGCCCGGAAGCCAGATTTGGAGCAAAGGGGAAAAGGACAAGGAACGTCTTTTTCTGACAGCAGGTATGTTTCACGTGCGGGCCATGCTCCAAATCTTGTGGCAGGGGATTCCACTGTCCCATCGAGGACATGCTGAGACTGTAGCAGTATGGGTTAGGGAAGCTCACTGACAAGTCCTTACTGGAGTATGGGCCATGGACACGTGTACACCTCGGTAGGTGTACACTCACTTCTTCGCTGCCCTATATACAAGCCCTCATTCTTCGCCAGAGGTACGCATTCTACGAGTTTTGGAGCCACTATTTCTTTCTTGAGCTTCGCCTGACTTGAGCGTCGGAGGGTCACCGCCGGGAACCCCTTCCCGGCCCGACTTCTGTGCAGGTTCGCCGGATCTTCGTGCCACCAGTCAAAGATCCACGACAGCAGTCGAAGAGCGCCCCGTGCCCAGCGTCTGTTGATTCAGCATTCGGACAGGATCAGGTAAGAAGGTAACTCCTAAACCCACTCAAATTATTTTAGATACTAATTTGGGTTGTAGGAATGATGGTGCCAAGAAGAAGGAGAATAAGCACATTAAATGCTTCACTTGTGATGAAATAGGGCACTACCACACCAAATGTCCAAGGAAGAGAGAGCTCAAAAAGTTGGGGCATTTAAGGATGTGGGAAAAGAAGTGGAGGAAGAATGGAGGCTCATGTCAAGGGGGAGCTCCAAAGGTAAAGGGTAAGGTAAACCCTAATTTAAATTTGAAGTCAAATTTAAATTCCTCCATGCATGCTAGAAATAATTCTTATTATTTACCCATGCAAAATTTTGGTTTCAAATATCATGATAAGAATAAGATAATTGTAGATCATAACCCTAAGGTGTCTATTCATGATAAATCTAGAAATGGTAGACCTAAGGAAACCCAAGGCATTAATTCCAAGAAGGGGAGACACATGCCTAGAAAGGGTAGATCTAGGAATGTTCATGGTGGACATGTTGATTCTAGAGTTAGGAACCTAGAAAGGGAAAATCAAGCTTTGAAGACAAAGCTTGATAAGTTGGAGAAAACCCTAGAAAGATTCAATGTTGGATCTAAGGGTTTAGGTATGGTATTGGGTAGCCAAAGACCCAACAATGATAGATCGAGTTTGGGATACCAATCTAGTGTCTCCAAGGCTAAGGGAAAGTCTTATGCTAGGGTTGCATATGACTATAGCAAGAAGAAGCCAATAAATGGCAAGGGAAAGCCATTTAAAAGTAAGGAGAAATTAACCAAGGACAAGGTGTCCAAGGTTAAAAATGTTAGATTTGTAGGTCAAGTGTCACCGGAGGTGCACCGATATGGCTTAGCTATTGTGGATGAGTCACCTAGGGAGGTGACTAAGGTTAAGAGCTCTAGGGGGAGCTCAAAGAGTCAATTTGGGACCCATGGCCAATGGATCTAAAGGGGGTTTTACTTGGGAGTCTAGACAAGCCATGGAATGTGCCAAGTGGTTTGGAGACGGACTTGAATCTCAAATCTAGGGGTTTGGCACAATTGGTTTATGTTTTATGCAAGAAATATGACAATTGGGGCCATATAGCATGAAAATTGGTTTTGGATGTATAGGTGTCATATAAACCAATGCCAAGGATGCATTGTGGGTTAGTATGAACAAATACATCAAGAGAAAGCCAAAACTTGGACTTTAGGTCAAGGTTCAATTGAACTTTTTAGCTAATTTTGTATTTTGTGTCAATCTTGGGATTTGTGATAAATATATTTTTGTATATATTTTTCCCAAGTAGACATTGATATAATAGATCTCTCCACAAAATTTTAGAATTTTTGGAGGTCTGTGGAATTTCTGGCGTATTTCTAAAGTTGACCAGAAAATATTGATTTTTTTCATGAATAGTGTATCAGTCGACTGGTAACAGTGTTTTTGAGCACAGAATGTCTCTGTAAGCTTATTTTCATGAGAGCAGTCGACTGGTACTTCTTGCAGTCGACTGATACCAGTCTGAAAGTGTTTTCAGCACTGAATTTTGACTGGGTCAACTCGTATAGATGTATGAGATCCATGGGGGATAAATACATGAGTTTAGGGTCAATTGGATGATAAGTTTTCAACAATTGGGATATTTTTCGAAAGCTTTTTGGATGTTAGGCAAAGGGGGAGAAGTAAGGTTTAGTTGCGAAAACCTTAGTGTCTTTGCGTAGGAGGAGCTTGGGATATGTTCTTAAAAATCCCCGTGGGAAAATTCCTAGCTCAATGGGGAGCATAGGTGTAGGGGGAGCCTTGGGATAGGTTCCAATGCATGATGCATTGTTTGGGCGTTGTAAGCCCAAGTGTGTAGCCATGGCATCGTAAGTCCATTCGACGTTGTAAGTCCAAGTGTGTAGCCTTGGCATCGTAAATTCATTTGGCGGTGTAAGTCCAAGTGTGTAGTCTTGGCAACGTAAGTTCATTTGTTTTAGCATATTTATTTGCTATTGTTTTCCTTAACTTAAACGTATTGCTAAAACATCAAAAAGGGGGAGATTGTTGGAGCAATCCCAATGGTCCGTGCGACCATGTATTTTGGTGTTTGGGCAAAGGGTTTAAGTTAGGTTCACCCTTGTATTTGATATGTATATTTGAATTGTGCAGGTTTACAGGATACACATGTGACTCAGGTTGATGGCTTCGGGTACGGTGAAGGATGGAGCATCCGAGGGACCGTGGACAAGGCAGCGAGGCCAAGGGCCGAGGGAAGCAACTTCGAGGCATACGCGTAGGATGACATTGGGATGAGCCGCGGGCTTGAATGTATCCGAGGGACGAGAGCCAAAGGAAGTAAGCTTGAAGGTAAGAGGTCAAGACTGCAAAGAAGCATCAAGTGAGTCATAAGGGTGAGGGTACGAGTGCACGAGAGATTGTACTCGGAGTAAAATCCTAGTTTTAGGGTTTTACTGTAGCGTTACTGTAGCGCTACTGTAGCAGTCACTGCATGTTTTAGCAGTCGACTGGTGTAGTCGATCGCGCAGTCGACTGGTGCAGTCGATCTCGCAATCGACTGGTGCAGTCGACTGGGTACGAACAGAATGGTTCTGTTCGTTCGGTCAGTGTGGATCAGTCGACTGTATGTTTTAGCAGTCGACTGCACCAGTCGACTGCAAGTTTTAGCAGTCGGCTGGTATCGAGCCGTTGGGATGTAATGGTCGAATTTCTACAGAGGGCAGTCGACTGCATGTTTTGGTAGTCGATTGGTAGGCGGGGTTTTCAACCTGCGACCTATATAACCAAAGCTTGGGAGCTTGGTTATAGTTGACGAAATTGAGATGGTTAATCTCTATTAGTAGTCTACCTGTGCCCTAGCTTAAAAAGAGTCCTTGGTGAGAGTTGTGGTGAGGTTTCTCCACCCACAAGGAGCTACGTGAGCTAGCCGGAGGTCTTCCGGAGAGTAATCCACCGACGGATAGGGATCGCCCACCTCAAGGACACGTCGTGGAGTAGGAGCTTTATCTCCGAACTACGTAAATGATTGTGTAGCTTAGTTTGCATTCTTTCTTGTCTTTAGTTTAATTTCCTTTAGCTTGTTTGTTTTGTATATTCCGCTGCGCATACTAACAAGTGTAGGAAGATCAATCAATTTGGGGACACCGTCTATCCAACCCCCCTTCAAGCCGACCATCGATCCCCTACAGGATGTGTTTGTGTGGATACCGTAGAGACGCAGACGCTTGATCGCGCTGAGATCTGCATCTAAAGAAAAAGGTTGCTGTCGGGATAGCGAAGGGCACGCAACAAAGGTATACCTCTCATGTAAAACTTAGTATATGATTGTTTTCTCCTTCGCATGGATCTTCTGGAGAGGATCTAGTTAATTTTCCTCTACGCTTAAGCGTGTTTAGCGCGCTAGATCCCTACAGCAACCACACATGGCATCTAGTTTAGACCATAGATATGATACCATTTATTGTGTCCATAAGGAATTCACATATCTCCACAATGGTATGATATTATCCACTTTGAGTTTAAGCTCTCATGACTTTATTTTTGGGCTCTACCCAAAAGTCTCATGCCAATAGAGATATCTTACATCTTCTTAAACTCATGATCTTTTCCACATCTTTCCAATATGAGACTTTGACTGTATCCCCAACAGGTTATAACTTGACCAAATTAACTCTAAATTAATCCTGATTTGAACCAATGTAATCCTTATCTCCGCGCTTACTTGTTGGATTTAGTTCAAACCTGATCCAATATTAATTTAGCGCCTTCATTTTGTGTTCTATGATTTAGTTCGTATGTTTATTATTATATATTTTATTTTTAAAAATTCAATACTTAACATTCCAAGTTGTGATATTTTCTGGTAGTACTAATGGATATCTTAGGTTGAGCATTTTCTAAATATATGGTCAATTTCAATTTTCTGATCACGAATGGTAGTGAATTAGCTGATCAAGTGACAGTGCAATATTTCTAAAACTCAAGGGAGGGGGTCGCACCCCCTCGTCCCCACTTGGTTATGCCCTTGAATCCCGACATTCTCTATGTCTCAGTCTCAATCGCCAACATCACCCTTATCTCGACTTCAATCACCGACATTTTCCATGTCTCAGTCTTAAATTTCGACATCATCCATGACTTTGCCTCAGTGCCCAACATCCTTTATAATAACATAATGGATAACATTCTCAAATTGATTTCAATCAACTGAGATTTATCATATTTGACATCATAATTAAGATAAACATGAATCATGAATTATTAGTAAAATATAATATTTTCAAATTTATTATATCCATTACTATAATTATAATTATTACGATTGTATTCCATATGTAATTTTTCTATTATTGTTTAGACAACTTATATAAATAAATCTATTGATTTCAGTAATAATCAATACAGAAATTATATTCTTTGTTCTTATTTTATTTCTTCATCTTCATCTTTGTTTCTATCATGGTATCATAGCCATGAGATTCACAAATTAATTTTTTTTTCCAACCGCAGCAATATCTTCCTTCCTCTATAACCATGTCGTCACTTTTGTTCTATTCGTGCTTTAGTTATCTCAAATCCGTCATCGCTACACATCCCCTCCCTATTGGATTGGATGGACTGACTAGAGGAGGTGAATAACCTGCAATTAAAAATTCAAAATCTCTTGCTTTCTAACTAGTAAGGACATAATTAATTAGAAAATAAATAACATAAAATGAAAAGGGACTTAGAATTTACTTAGTTACAACCTGGGTGGTTGTTAATCTAAGACAGTAGAAGTGCACTAAGAAAAACTCTTTCAATAAAGGTTGGAGGTGGAGAAGCTACATACAACAGTTGAACTTGCGGAAAGAAATATAGAAGTTGTAGTACATGTGTGCTTTTACAACTAGTTCTAGGGTGCTATTTATAGCTCATTGGTAAAAGTGATCATTTTGATGACGTGGTGACTTGAGGCACCTCGGTTGACTCAGGGTATCCCCAATCAGATGAAGTTTTCCAAAGTTCAACTGATTTGATCGAATAGAGGTGCCTTAGTTCAATCGGAGGTGCCTCAATTCGGCTGACGTGGATTTCGCTGCTTATCTCTTCACTAACAGTTTCTAGCTCATTGGGGGCACCTCGGTTGATCTGAGGTGCCTCGACTACTATTTATCCGAGGCACCTCCAATTAATCGAGGTACCTTAGGTCTTCGCTTCAACGGGTGCCTTTAGTCAATTTGAGGTGCCTTGTATACTCAACTTTCGAGTTAACCATCATGCTTCGCATGCCTGGGTGATGCTTCAGCCATCCAGAGTTGAGCTCACTTGAATCTAACTTCGACCTTCTCCTTGAGAAGACTTCCTTTAGGTTTCTTGTCTCTCGGATGCACCATGTGAGTCTCTCTCGCTCCACAGGTGTACTCTTCCGCAGCTTCTCATCCCTTGGATGCACTAAGCCCATCAACTCCCTTCCCATGCCATCTTTCTTAATCACTATATCTTTTGCTCGACTTCTTGTGTTCCTAAGTTCCTGTACACTTAGACACAAGATATTAAACATATACATGACCTAACTTAACTCGATTGAACACATCAAAACTGTTAGTGCAGTTGACACTACTAATTGAACTTTAGTTTTGATGAATAACAAATGGTTAAAGTTAGATTTTGTGTGATCTAATACTTTTATTGAGTGTGTAGGAATTAACGAGTCTAGAAGACCTGACACCAGGTTAAAACCTAGTTAGGTTTGAAGACTTGATAACTGACATAAAGTCTATATAGGTCAAGGTGTGACATGATATCTGACAGAAAATCCAACTGGATCTGCGAAACCTGACAGTTGGTTGAAGTCCATTTGAGTCTGCAGACCTAATAACTAGCAGAAAGACCTGGTAGGTCAAGAGGCAAGCCAAGTAAAGACTACAACTGGTAAATGAAGGTAAGTTGCTAGAGGAGAGAGATGCGGTGAAGATGAGTCTAGGTGGGACTATAGGCACGGTCTAACTTAGAGGCATTTCGGATGTTTAAGCTGATACATGACTAGATCTTGGTTTTGGTAAGACGAGATCTAATTAATAATTATTTTATTTTAACCGTGCTAACTCTGTTTTGCATGTTATATTGTATTTTATAGATTAACGCTTTTTTGCAAGGTTAAAGTGCAAAAATCAACTTCGGATGAATAGTATCTGAGATGCCTTAGAGCTGCGGGGAGGCACCTCAAAGCTGAACGAAGGCACCCTGGATATAGGGTGGAGGTGACTTCATGCAGAGAAACTTCGAGGATAGAAGTTTATTGCGGGAAGACACCTTGGAGTGCATTGGAGGTGCCTCGGAGAACATTGAAAATGTTTCGGAGTGTTGGAGGTGCCCTCGCATGGATAGAAACCAAACGTCTCAGAGCTGATAGAGTTCGAAGTCTACACAATCAAATTTGAGGTTGGAAGTACCTCGGATGAGGTTAGAGGCGCCCTCAACACTCCTTATAAGTAGTATTCGTCCAACACTTGTTCAAGAACTTCCACACTAGCTATAATGATCATTATGTCACTTTGTCTTCATGCTGTGGCTATACTACTGCTCTATTACGCCCGGCTACTGCCGGAAGATTGACACCAACACACGAGGACATCCGGATCTCCATATTTCATGTTGGTAACAAATTTACTATTATTTCTTTTATTATATTGGCTTAAAGAAAGTGTATCTTGTTACACTATCCTATATTCTTCTTGATTACTCTACCAAGAGTTTACCGGTAGAGAATTTAGTAGATTGCCCATTGATTGGTCTGAGGAGCCTGAGTCTTGGAGTAGGAGTCGCTAAAGATTCCAAACCAAGTAACCGACTATGTTTTGATTTTTCTAGTGTTCTATTTCCTTTATTCCGTCGTGCACTCACTTGTTTTAAAAGTTTAAAAAGAACAAGTTTTTTAAAATTATGTGATTCATCCCCTCTCTTACGTGTATCAATCCTACAAAAACTCCCCCGGGTACTTACAATCTCTCCCTTTTTGATGTGCATCAATTCAGTTATAATTAGGGTAAACAATCAATGAATGATTTAAAATAATTTAAAATAATAAATTTTGTAATTAAGTACAAATAAAATGCTGTAATTCCCCCTTAACCGGCATAATGTCTTCCTCTTTAATCACATCAAAAATAGGATAAATAAAATGAGAAAAAAAAGGAAAAATATGAAAAATTTTCCAGGGATGGTACAAAATGCATGCAAGTTTGTATATTTTTCATAGAAAGTAATTTCTAAAAATCATACTTGTAATTCTTCAAATAAAATTTAAAAGTTATTTATAATTTTTAAAAAAAAATTGAATTTTTTTGTCAATATTAAACATTATTAATCTAACCATATAAAAAATTTTCACAAGAAAATAGATTTTCGGATAGTCAGAAAATATTTTTATTTGCATAAATAATTATTTTTAAAATTCAATGCTTAAAAATAGAATTTGAATCGTGTTAATTTTTCTAAATATTAAAAATATAATGGTTATTTACAAAAAAATTTGAGTTTTTAAAAAACCAATCTCTGAAAATTTTTAATTTTAAAAAATTATTTTTGGTAAAAAATCATAAATATTTATATAACTATCAAAAAATTTTAAATTTTTTTTCTACTAATAGTTAATATATTTGTCTATCTTAAAAAAAATTAATAAAAAAAGAATAGAAAACTTTCACGAAAAATAATTTTACCAATGCATTTAGTAATTCATCCAAATTAATTTCTAGTAATTATTTTTTTTAGAAAAAAATCTAATAGTCTAATAAAGATTTTGGAACCCAATATAAATTTTTACCTATGAAATTAATTAAGTATTTTCTTTAAATATCATTTTTTTAAATTTTTATAATTTGACTATTGTCATTTTTCAAATACCAATTTACTCATTTATAATTTCTAAAATTCAGAATCCATAAAAAATTTGAATTTAAGCATGTAGAATTTTTTTTTAATAATTCTATTTGATCTTTTAATTTTTTATTTTCATTTTCAACCTTTTATAGTTCTAAACATGCCTTTTCTAATTTTGTTTCTACAATTAATTTTTCTTTTCTTATTTCAAGAAACTTGCTTCTAGATTTGAATGAGGATCTACTTTGCATTTTAATTGCTTCATAAAGTTGATCAGAGGGAAGATTATGTATCTCACTTATTATGTCAGACTCGTAGGTAGATGATACATATCTCACTTATTGTGTCAGACTCGTAGGTAGATGATCCTTCTTCATCGATGCTCTCTTCCAAAGTGACCTCATCGTCTTCTTTTTGGTGACTTGCTATTAGTGCTAGTCCGATGTACTCCTAGATCTTAGGATCTTCTGAGGTTCCTTTGCTTGTACTGTCTTGGCCCTTTGTCTCTTTTCTTTTCTTTACTTTTAATTTTGGGGCAGTTCTATTTGATGTGTCCTTCTTTTTCTCAATTGTAGCACTTTACTTTTCTCCTACTCTGTAGAAGCTTCTTAGCCTGTGTCTTATAAAAATTGTTATTTTTTTAAATTTCTTTTCCATGTAAGCTTGTTAATCCTAGTCAGGTGATGACTCTAAATCTGGTTTGTTCTTTTTTTGCTTTTAGGGCGATGTTGTTGTTTGACTTTTCTATATTTTTTAAAGTTGAAAATAAATTTTCTAAACTACTTATTTTGAGGTCCTTGGAAATGTAGTAGAAGTTTACTATTGATGTTCATTCTGATGTTCTTGGAAATGTATTTAGAGCATACCTTAGTGAATCTCAATTTCCTTTTATTTCTCTGAGGTTGGTAAGTCCAGTTATCAGTTCCTTGTGCTTTTGTGCAGTTAAGCCACTTTTCTCTCTTTTAGATCTGGAAGTTGGTTAGTTGATTTCGAAGCAGATCTCGTCTTGCTAGCTTGAACTCCGAGGTTCCTTTACGAAATTCCAAGAACTTCTCTCAGAGTTCTTTAGCGGAGTTGTAGATGCCAATCCGATTGACTTAGCTTGTTGAGTTGGTAAAATACTTAGTAGATGGAACTCTGCCTTACCATTGTAAGTATCCCTGTTGGTTTTGATATGGTCAACCAAGTTAAGTTAGGACCCCCCCTTCTAACCAACTGTCAAGAGACCAACAACTATTTACCACAAAGTAAGTCTGCTACTTCTTGTTCCAGAGATGCTCCTCCATTTCTTCACCATCCTTATTCCTGGACACTTTGAAACCATGTTTTATACAAAGCATAATATCAAAATCAGTTTTAAAGAATATCTCTATTTTTTTTTCATATCATGAATTCACCCTCGAATTTCAATGGGTAGATGATAGATCCAACCATTATTCTTGTTGCTTTAGTCGACAGTTAGTCATTCTAAAACGATTGAGCTCTGATACCACTTGTTGGATTAGGTAAATAGGCTAAAGGGGTTGAATAGCCTGCAATTTAAATTCAAAATATCTTACTTTTTAACTAGCAAGGACATAATTAATTAGAAAATAAATAGCATAAAATGAAAAGAGACTCAGAATTTACTTGGTTACAACCTGGGTGGTCATTAATCTAAGATAGTAGAAGTGCACTAAAAAAACTCCTTTGATAGAGGTCATAGGTGGAGAAGCCCCTTACAGTAATTAAACTCTTAGACAGAAATACAGAAGTTGTAGTACATGTGCGTTTTTAAAACTAGCTCTAGGGTGTTAAATGAACATTTTACTGATGTGATAACTTAAGGTGTTGTGGTTGATTGGGGACGCCTCCAATCGGATGAAGTTTGCCAACATTTGGATGATCTGGCTGAATGGAGGCACCTCAGTTCATCGGCGACACCTCAGTTCCAATGGAGGCAATTTAGTTCAATTGAAGGCGCCTAAGTTTGGCTAACGTGGATTCTACTGCTTATCTCTTCGCCAATAGTCTCTAGCTCATAAGGGCATCTTGGTTGATCTGAGACACCTCGATGACTATTCATTTAAGTTACCTTTAATCAACTGAGGTGCCTCAGGTCTTCGCTTCAACAGGGTGTTTCCAATTAATCGAAGGCGCCTTGGATGGTCAACTTTCGAGTTGACCATCACTCTTCACATGCCTAGGTAATGCTCCGACCGTCTAAAGTTGAGCTCACCTGAATATAACTCTGGCCTTTTCCTCGAGCATATTTCCTTTCAGCTTCTTGTCCCTCGGATGCACCGCACGCGTTCTTCTTGCTCCACTGGTGTACTCTTCCGCAGCTCCTTGTCCCTCAAATACACCAAGCCCGTCAACTCCTTTCCCGTACCATCATTCTTGCTCGCTATATCTTCTACTCGACTTCTTGTGTTTCTAAATTCTTATATACTTAGACATAAGACATCAAATATACATAGGATCTAACTTAACTTGATTGATCACATTAAAACTAACTCAAAATACGAGGTGCTTACACTCCCTTTTCTCTTTCTTTTTCTTTATGTTTGTGCTCTCACGCATACATCAACAAAATCCTTCCCTTTCCAGCATCCGCCACCTCACCCTACCCTTTTATTCTCTTTTTTTATTTTTTTTTCTTTTCTTCTTCCACCAAGTCAATAGAATCCTTTTATTTTATATATATTTTTTATCTCTCCAGGTCAACAGAATCTAGCAGACCACCATCGGCAGCTTTCGGGGTCACAACATCGGCCAACATGTCTCACATGTCCTCTTCAATTTCTACATCCCATCATCATCACAAAATATCTTTTTCCGTTTTTCCGTATTTATACAATTTATTCTTTTTTCGTTAAATTTGAGCATGGTAACTATTTACTTTGAAAATTTTAATTTTTTTATTTTACTTAGTTTTCATGACTTACTTGGTCATGTTGATGATACTTTGTCCCTACCTTAAAAAGAAGATTCATCTTATACTCTTTGGTTTAAGAAGGACCAATTAATCTTGACTTGGATAATCTCATTAATTACTAAGTCTATACTTTCTATGCTTCTTGGGATCAACACCTCTCATTAAATTAGGGAAGCTCTTGATTACACTTTTGCATCCAACTCTTAAGTACAAGTTCTCCAACTTTGTCTACAACTATAGTGTTCCTGTCTGGAAGCTGAGGAGACGAACCTGCCGGTGTGACGTGTCCGGAAGGTTGACCGCATCCTCTTGACCCGGTCGATGAGCTGTCCTCTACGTTGACCAGATCGTCAGAAGTCCTCCTCCGGTCAACTGTACCTGTATCCAGCGACCGGGTTCCCCCGGTCTCTGGTACCTCGGTGCTCGAGGCGAATCCCACAGATGCATAAATATCCGGATAATAATAGAATATTGAAATAAATGCAAAGAAGGTACGAGAACGTACCCTGGCCCAGGGGGGCGCCCTCGGATGGATGAGTGAGCTAGTCGTGAAACTGACCGAGTCGTCGTGACCCGGAAGGGTGGATGCCTCTGAACCGACCGAAGAGGAGCTGGGTCTGGAGGTGACAACGCGGAGCCGAATGTGGCATGAATCTGAAAGGTGACACACAATCGGAATACAACGGCGACACGACCGGCGTACGACATCGGCTCGCAGGCCGGAATGTGACAACGGCGCGTAGGCCGGAACACTAGGCAAAGTCGGCACCAGGACTGCCGGTAAGTGCCGGCGAGGGAGGCGCTGTGCGCGCGGAGGCTGCCGGCGAGGGAGGCGCTGTGCGCGCGGAGGCTGCCGGCGAGGGAGGAGAGGCGGCGGCGAAGACCTATGAGACCCTGCCGGTGTCACGAAGGGAAAAACCAGAACATGAGCCACCGTTGGCGCTGGCCAAGAAACCTGCGTGAGGTCGCTGGCGGCGGAGAAAACCAGAGACCGAAAAAAAAAAACCCCTTCCTGTTGAACAGTGCCTGCTTTTTCAATACAAACCCTTAACATCCCAAAAGACCAAATTGCCCTTTCTTTTCCTCCTTATTCCCTCTCTGCCCCTAACACTGTCCGCATCACAAGCCTCCCCTTCAAGTCTAGTCAAAGGAGGCGTGAGTCCGACTGACTGGACTGTCTATTGCAAAGAGTTGAACCACTCTCGATGTCAAAGCCAAATCGATAAACCAATAATACAATATCGCTCGAGCGGTCGCTATAATAGTGGTGTCGTAGGAGATGGTAGCGATACCGAGAGGACCAAATCTGTAATCAGACCAATGCTAAGAGCGCAGCCGCGAAGATACAGACCGGACGATCGAAGTGATGTTGATCGATCGGAAGATGCCGAGCGAGCGACAACAAGCTAAGTGATCGACGTAAAATGAGAGCCAACCGAATGACACGTGGGATACTGTCGATCGGTCGGACAAATGCTGGGCGGACGATACCGCGCGTGCGACCGGAATGATGTCGATCGGTCGGACAAATGCTGGGCGGACGATACCGCGCGTGCGACCGGAATGATGTCGATTGGTCGGATAAATGCCGGGCGGACGATACCGCGCGTGCGACCGGAATGATGTCGATCGGTCGGACAAATGCTGGGCGGATGATACCGCGCGTGCGACCGGAATGATGTCGATCGGAAGAATAGATACCTGGCCGCGACGACTGCTCGACCCCGAACGGGGGAGATAGATGATCATGAATCTGGTCCGTGACCAGTGAAGGCCGCTCAACCACGAACGGGGGATATAGATATCTGAAGGTGACGACCATTCGACCCCGAACAGGGGAGATAGAATATATGATATGCTGGTCCGTGCAGAGGTCTTCAGGTCGGGGGGTTTATAGTCACCGGTCCGACTGCGGCCCGACTCTTGGTCGATCGCCCGGGAGGTTTATAGTCGCCGGTCCGACTGCGGCCCGACTCTTGGTCGGTCGCCCGGGAGGTTTATAGTCGCCGGTCCGACTGCGGCCCGACTCTTGGTCGGTCGCCCGGGAGGTTTATAGTCGCCGGTCCGACTCTCGACTCTTGCGGTCGGGAGGTTTATAGTCGCCGGTCCGATGCGGCCCGACTCTTGGTCGATCGCCCGGGAGATTTATAGTCGCCGGTCCGATGCGGCCCGACTCTTTGTCGGTCGCCGGGAGGTTTATAGTCGCCGGCCGACTCTTGGTCGGTCGCCCGGGAGGTTTATAGTCGCCGGTCCGACTCTTTATTTTTAACGACGGTGCTCGTCGGTCTCCAAGTGAGACTATATACCCGGCCGAACGGCTCGGGCCTTCACATCGAACGCTGGGCTCGGATATCATATACCCGGCCGAACGGCTCAGCATCGAGCGCCGGGCTCGGATATCATATACCCGGCCGAACCTCTATTCCTCGCTCGGATACCATATACCCTAGGAACTTGCCTTCACATCGAGCGCCGGGCTCGGATATCATATACCATGCCGAACGGCTCGGTTCACATCGAGCGCTGGCTCGGATACCATATACCCGGCAACGGGCCTTCACATCGAGCCCGGCTCGGATACCATATCTGGCCGAGCAGCTCGGGCCTTCACATCAGGCTCGGATATCATATACCGAGCAGCTCGGGCCTTCACATCGGCGGGCTCGGATATCATATACGGCGAGCAGCTCGGGCCTTCACATCGGCCGGCTCGGATATCATATACCGAGCAGCTCGGGCCTTCACATCGGCCGGGCTCGGATATCATATACCCCAAGCTCGGGCCTTCACATCGGCGGGCTCGGATACCATATCTGTGCGGCTCGGGCCTTCACATCGGGCTCGGATATCATATACCCGGCCGAACGCACATCGAGCGCCGGGCTCGGATATCATATACCCGGCCGAGCGGCTCGTCATCGTGGGACTAAAGAACAGGTAACAGAAAAACTGACCGAAGTCATGAGGATGGCAGAACTCTCCGACATCGTCAATCTTCACGTTCCAGATCAGGCACGTTCCCACAGACGGCGCCAATTTGTTCCTGTCTGGAAGCTGAGGAGACGAACCTGCCGGTGTGACGTGTCCGGAAGGTTGACCGCATCCTCTTGACTCGGTCGATGAGCTGTCCTCTACGTTGACCAGATCGTCAGAAGTCCTCCTCCGGTCAACTGTACCTGTATCCAGCGACCGGGTTCCCCCGGTCTCTGGTACCTCGGTGCTCGAGGCGAATCCCACAGATGCATAAATATCCGGATAATAATAGAATATTGAAATAAATGCAAAGAAGGTACGAGAACGTACCCTGGCCCAGGGGGGCGCCCTCGGATGGATGAGTGAGCTGGTCGTGAAACTGACCGAGTCGTCGTGACCCGGAAGGGTGGATGCCTCTGAACCGACCGAAGAGGAGCTGGGTCCGGAGGTGACAACGCGGAGCCGAATGTGGCATGAATCTGAAAGGTGACACACAATCGGAATACAACGGCGACACGACCGGCGTACGACATCGGCTCGCAGGCCGGAATGTGACAACGGCGCGTAGGCTACGTGTAGAGGCTGCCGGCGAGGGAGCCGCTGTGCGCGTGGAGGCTGCCGGCGAGGGAGCCGCTGTGCGCGTGAAGGCTGCCGACGAGGGAGCCGCTGTGCGCGTGGAGGCTGCCGGCGAGGGAGCTGCTGTGCGCGCGGAGGCTGCCGGCGAGGGAGCCGCTGTGCGCGCGGAGGCTGCCGGCGAGGGAGCTGCTGTGCGCGCGGAGGCTGCCGGCGAGGGAGGAGAGGCGGCGGCGAAGACCTATGAGACCCTGCCGGTGTCACGAAGGGAAAAACCAGAACATGAGCCACCGTTGGCGCTGGCCAAGAAACCTGCGTGAGGTCGCTGGCGGCGGAGAAAACCAGAGACCGAAAAAAAAAAAACCCCCTTCCTGTTGAACAGTGCCTGCTTTTTCAATACAAACCCTTAACATCCCAAAAGACCAAATTGCCCTTTCTTTTCCTCCTTATTCCCTCTCTGCCCCTAACACTGTCCGCATCATATAGTATGTGCAATGAGGAGATGTCTCAATCAATAACTATATGCAATCAGCCAAGACTATTACCAACAACCTAGCTACAATTGAACATTTAGTCTCTGATTCAAAACTATTAATGTATGTCCTTGCAGGTTAGGTCATTAATATGATAGTTTTGTTCCTAGTATGACAACTCACTTGGATCAAGTGTTGTTCAAAACTCCTCATGGTATGCTATCATCTTATGAAAGACTTTTATAAATACATTCTCAAAGGATGTTAAATTCTCTGTTTTTATCGATACATGTGGCTAGCAAAGCTCCATAACTTGATCGACATAATCAACCTCCTCTGTGACATGATCATCAAAATCAGAATGGAAGTCTCAAAGACCAAGGTCGAGGTCAAGGTCAAGGTTTAGGTCAAAGTCAAGGTCAAGGATGTTGTCAGATTTGACTCAACCATGGTCATAATACTCAAAATTTTTATAAAATGTTTGATTCGAAATTTATAAGAGGACTTGCATCATCAAAGCACCCTCCTCCCTAATCTTGGCAAAATAGTGCATAGTCATCTCACTTTCTATCTCTCCTAATACAACGTCATTGGCTCCTAGAACCCTTGGTTAGAATCCGAATTCTAGGATGACTCATCATGTTATACCGGAGTATGATATTCTCATACAAGCTTCACCTGATCATGGACCCGAAATGGTACAAATAGGTAATGACCCAAGTTTACAAATTACTCACTATGAAAACACATCCTTTCATTCATGTGGTCATACTTTTTGCTTGCGCAACACTCTTTATGTCTCTTTTATCACTAAGAATTTACTTTCCGTACATCAATTTACTCTGATAATAATCTGTTCTTTAAATTTCTTCATCATCATTGTCTTATGAAGGATTCAATGACAGGAACTATTCTACTCCAAGGGGACATTAAAAATGATCTTTATCATCTTTAACCCATCGTTCTCAAAGCCTTTATTGGAGAATGCACCGATAAATTCTCTTGACAGGCATATCTAGGTCATCCGTCTCTATGTCTTATTTAGGATATTATTAATCATTTTGGTTTACCAACTTTTTTAATCTCATCATCTCATTTATGTGAAGATTATATGAAAGTAAAATCTCATAAGCCACCTTTTGTATCCTCTACTTACACATCTAGTTTTCCTTTAGAAATTATTTACTCTGATGTATGAGATCCTGCTCATATTCTATTTAATCAGAATTTCCTTTATTATGTTATTTTTATTGATAACTTTAACAAATTCACTTAAAATTTTCCTATAAAAAGAAAGTATGATTTGTTGGTACCCCGTGGTAGTTTTGATGTGATCAACTAAGTCAGGTTAGGTCCTGTTGTTATTTAACCTTGTATCTAAGTGTGCAGGAACTTAGGAGCACAGGAAGTCGAGCGGAAGATGTGGCTAGCGAGAAGGACGAAATGGGAGAGAGATGATGGGCTCGGTGCGTCTGAGGGACGAGGTGTTGCGGAAGAGTATACCCGTGGACGAGAAGGACGCGCGTGGCGGTCCGAGGAACAAGAAGCCGGAGTGGAAGCCTACTCGAGGAGAAGGCCAGAAATTGGGTCCGGATGAACCCTGTTTCGATTGGCCAACATCACCCAGGCGATCAGAGCAGCAGGAGAGCATAGGAAAGCTGAAAATGCTAATGGAGGCGCCTTCAAAGGGAGTTGAAGGAGCCTCCGCGCCTTCACTATGGAAGACACCTTCCATGGCTGGAAGGCGCCTTCGATAAACAGTACGAAGGTGCCTTGTAGCCCTATGGAAGGTGCCTTTGACTAGGTTGATTTTAGCCGTTGCCAAAAGATAAAACTTTATCCTTTGGCACCTCGCTGGAGGTGCCTTTCATCCGTATGGAAGGTGTCTTCAGGCTGCGGATAAGATTCTACATGGGCTATAACAAGACCTCCTGAACCTAGGAAATAAGTAACAACTTCTGTATTCATATCCTAGCTACTTTCTGATCTTCCAACGAGTGTAAGAGGTTTCTCCGCCTTCACCGAAGGAGATTTTTAGAGCTTTCATTTGTCTCTAGATTAACAACCTCCTCTGTTGTAACCAAGTAACTCTTCTAGCCTCGTTTCTTTTTAGTTGTTCATTTATTCTATTTTTTAATCTGAGTTATAAGTCGAGGAAGATTTTTCTTAACAGCAGTTCACCTCCCCTCTTGCCGGCCCTACCTGTTCCAATAGATATTTCTTTCATTGCCAATCGTGTCAATCAATTTATACATTCTCCTACTGAATGCCATTGGAAAGGTGTTAAGAGAATTTTTAATATCTCAAAGGCACTGATCCTGTCCGAAAGCTGAATCAACGGACGCTGGGCACGTGGCGCCCTCCGAGTCGCTGACGTGGATCTCCGACCGGTCTTACGATCCTCCGGCGAACCTGCAAGGAAGTCGGGCCGGGAAGGGGTTCCCGGCGACGACCCTCCGACACTCAAGTCAGGCAAAGCTCAACAAGAAAGTGGCTCCAAGAATCGTAGAATGCGTACCTCCGGCGAAGGATGAGGGCCTTTATATAGGGCTGTGGAGAAGCGGGTGCACACATACCGAGGTGTACACGTGTCCTCAACCCATACCCCAGTAGAGGCCTGTCAGTGAGCTTACCTGACCCCATACTGATACAGTCCAAGAACGTCTTCGATGGGACAACGGAACCCCCTGTCATAAAGTTTGGAGTACGACCTAGTCTTAGAGCATGACAACTGTCAGAAGATGTTCCTTGTCCTTCTCTCCCTACTCCATGCCGGGACGTCCGGCCGGCCGGCACTCATCTCCCGTCCGGCCGGCCGGCACTCACATCACGTCCGACCCTTCATATGCACTAGTATGCTTGGGAGATCCTCGATAATGTGCTATGTGGGGACTGTTCGCAGTATGCTACCTTATGTCTTCGACCGAGCGTGCCATCCGCTCGGCCCTATGATCCTGATCAACGAGCGTCGGAACCCCGACTCCAGCCGGGGCACCTTTTGCCATCATTTAGACACCAGTCGGTCGGCCGGTCATTCGACCCACCCATATCCGGTCGGCCACCTGGCCCTTTGACTTCCACGTGGCGTTGACTCCCCAGAACGGGGGTCCCCTGTTCTTACCGCCGGATCACTTACCTCCCCTTCAAGTCTAGTCGAAGGAGGCGATTAGTCCGACTGACTGGACTGCGAGTCTAGCCGGGTGGCGCCTTCGTGCCATTATCCTCCGCTCGGCCTACCGCAAGGACGGGCTTAAGGTTAGTCAACAGCCACATTCCTTGAACCTCCTCGTAATCTGCGCCAATCTTGGACATTAAGGCTGAGCATACGCTCATTAAATG
The DNA here is from genome assembly GCF_018446385.1 of Zingiber officinale. Classification (NCBI taxonomy): domain Eukaryota; kingdom Viridiplantae; phylum Streptophyta; class Magnoliopsida; order Zingiberales; family Zingiberaceae; genus Zingiber; species Zingiber officinale. Next base: position 1,448,016 of record NC_056002.1, on the reverse strand, counting down.
CTTCGAATGGCTGAATGCCACGTGGCGCACTGTCGTCATCGTACGGAGGCGGCGACGTGGTGCTTTAATGGGATCGAAGCGGTTCGAAATGGACGGTGCGATGCACGCTTTGATTCTCGTGACCTGGATCCAACGGTGGAGGCCGCCCGGCCTCCGCCCTATAAAATCTTCGTTTTCTCCTCCGTCGCCTTACCCCTTCTTTCGCGTGCTCCCAGTTATCCCTCGCGTTCTAGAGCTCCGGTGATCGTATTCTCCTGCTTCCGTCGATCCCAGGTGTTCTTCCTTCGATCCTTCTTTTTCCCGTAAGATTCTCCTCTTTTCTTTCTCATTTCCGGTGCTTTCTTTGCATTTATTTTCCCAGTTTTCGCTTCCAGGGTACTCTTTTCGCTTGCTGCTGTCTTTCTTCTATCTTTCTGCCTTTTTGATTTCTCCCGCTCGGATCATGGCTAGTTCTTCTCATCCTGAAGACCAATCCCTCGGCCCATGGTACACTACCATGTAGTCCCGATTCGACCAGCGTGACTTTGATGTTCTGACAGACAATTTTGAAATCCCCAATGATTTTGAACTTCTTTTGGCCGGTCCCTCCGCTCGGCCACACAGGCCGCCGCACGGAGCTTTCTGTGTCTTCCGCGACCAGTTTACTGCTGGTCTGCGTTTCCCTGTACATCCTTTCATTATAGATGTTTGTAACTTTTTCGGTGTTCCGCTCGGCAGTCTAGTGCCCAACACTTTTCGCCTTCTCTGTGGGGTTGTTATTTTGTTCAAAATCCACAACATCCTCCTCCGACCGGACGTCTTTTTTTATTTCTATTACCCCAAGCAGTCCGAGCCGGGCACCTTCATGTTCCAAGCTCGACCCGGCCTAGTCTTCTTTAACAAACTGTCTTCTTCCAATAAACATTGGAAGGAGTATTTTTTTTCTATATTCGTATGCCCGATCAGGCCAATTTCCGGACCAAGTGGCAGGTCGACCTACCCCCCGCTCCTGAGCTGAAGAAATTCAAGACCAGACCGGACTACCTCCAAGCTGCAAACATGCTAGCCGGTCTACGACTCGACATCAATAAGCTTCTTCACGAAGGAGTGGTGTACATCTTCGGTCTGAGTCCCATACGGACTCTTCTTCCGACCGGCTTCGGTAAGAATTTTACTTGGGCGTTTGCTTTGATTGCTAACTGATTTTTCTCCTTTCCTTTGCAGCGGACATCGTCATGGAGTTGGTAATAGCCGGCATTCTGAAGAGAAAGGCGGCGGTGCTCGAAGCCGCGGCAGCAAAGGAGATGGAGGCGCTCGGCATCCAGTCGGTCGGCTCGCATGAAGAAGAGAGCGGGACACATGCCGGGAGTCGGCGCTCGAGCTTCTCTCCCGAGCCGGTGGGGCAACCCTCACCAAGAGCCCTCGCTCGGGGTGACGGCTCACCTCGAAGAAGCGGCCTCACCCGAAAGGCGCCAGTGGAACTCCCGTCCGCTCGGCCACGCTTTGTTCAACCCTCCGCCCCTGCAAGTGCTCGCGGAAAGGCTCCGGAGATCGAAGACATTTCATCCGTCGGACTCCTTGAATGGGACGAGGAGGCCCTATTGAAGCCGTTCGATCGGCACCCTTCCGCCCTCTCAACCGGTCAGTTCAACCATCCACTCTCGGTTTGGCGGCCTCGATCCTCTTCGGATGTCGGTCCGGACGACCCAGTCATAGTCGCTGTCTGAGTCACTCTTCATCTTCTAACTGAAGAGCTGCTGCCAGAGGCCGAAAGTGCCCGAGCATACCATCACTTTGAAGGGTCCACTAGCCGAGATGTGGGCCGACACGCGTCGCGCTCATCCCCCTCCGAAATTTGGCCAATAGCCATATGCAGCAGGCCACGGGGGTAAGTTTATTTTCTCCGAGTTTTGTATGCATTCCTTCCGATCGGCCAATAACAACTTCTTATTTCTTTTGTCAGAGATGGGTGGAGGAGATTATTGTCTCCAACCGCCTAGCCTTGGTAGATGAAGAACTAAGGCAACTGAAGGCGGCCGTCGGTCCGTCCGGCTCTAAAGGCCCCTCCTATTCTGAGCTGCAAAAGGAGCTGAAGAAAGCTCAAGATTTGCTGACGGCCGAGCAGAAAAAGACGGCGGATCAGGCCCATGCCTTGGCCGAGTCCGAGCGACAAGTCAAGTCGCTCGACACAAAAATAACCTTGGCCACCACTCGAAAAAACACGGTCATTTCCGAATTGGAGAAGAAGAACGTGGAGCTGAAGATAAAGGAGCTGATGGAGCAGCTTGATAGAGAGAAGGCGGGTCGCTCGGCCGACGCGGATAAGCTTCAAAATCTAAAGGATTCCCTTACTGCCTCCCAGGCGGCCCTCAAAGAATATCAAGAGGCCGAGCCGAGTCGGGTCGCTGCACTAAGACAGAGCTACATCCGCTCGCCTGAATTCTCGAAGAAAATCTGCGAGCGGATGTACACAGCCTTCGACTTGGCTATGACCGCCACCACCACGTATCTGAAGTCTAAGGGTCTTCTTCCGGAGTCCACTACTATTCCGGCCGGCGATCAAGTGGCGCTCCTGGACAACATCCCCAAGGACCTTTATGATTACATTGAGTAGACGTCTTTATATGTAGTTTGGCCGCTAGGCCAAAAAATGATCTTTTTTTTGTACTTAGGCCGCTCGGCCTAAAGTTTTAATTTTAATGCAATATTTTCTTTTCGCGTACTTCGTCCTTTTGCTAGTTAATGTGTGTTGTCCGCTCGCCTATTATCACATCTCTGGTATTCGAAATGTGTTTTAAGTATTTAGCGCTGCCCTTCCGCTCAGCTAAATATGTAATATTTCGAATATGCAACATTCCGCTTTGATAGCAGAAATCGCTCGCTAGACACCGATGAAGTACCTTTGGGTACTGGGCCGAGCGGAACGTAGAGACGATCGAACGATATTGACGGCGAGTCTCTTGGAGAATTGCATCCTTTTTATTGGCCTCATCCGCTCGGATGATTTATAGACGCCGGCTCGTCTCTCGATATTTAACGTCGGAGCTCGACGGTCTTCCGCTCGGATGATTTATAGACGCCGGCTCGTCTCTCGATATTTAACGTCGGAGCTCGACGGTCTTCCGCTCGGATGATTTATAAACGCCGGCTCGTCTCTCGATATTTAACGTCGGAGCTCGAGGGTCTTCCGCTCGGATGATTTATAGACGCCGGCTCGTCTCTCGATATTTAATGTCGGAGCTCGACGGTCTTCCGCTCGGATGATTTATAGACGCCGGCTCGTCTCTCGATATTTAACGTCGGAGCGACGGTCTTCCACTCGGATGATTTATAGGCCGGCTCGTCTCTCGATATTTAACGTCGAACTCGGCGACCTTTACTAATTTGAACACACCGGCTCGTCTTAGCTATTTGTCATCCATTTTATCATTTTGCTGCCTGCATTACAAGTACATAGGCGACCAAAATATACACAAAAGCGAGTTACATCAGTGCACCTTTCACCCAGCTCGATAAGGTTGGAGATTATTCGCGCTCCACGGTCGGTCCGGCTGTCGCCCGTCTTCATCCTCCAAATAATAAGCGCCCGAGCGGAGCTTTTCGATGATTTTGAAGGGGCCTGCCCAAGGAGCCTCCAGTTTACCGACGTCGCCGACCGTCTTTACTTTCTTCCAGACCAGGTCGCCTACCTAGAATGATCTGGGGATTACGCGTCGATTGTAGTTTTGCTTCATCCGTTGCCGGTACGCCATCAGCCGGACGGACGCCTTGGCTCGCTCCTCATCGACCAAATCCAGCTCCATGTTCCTCCGCTCGGCGTTGCCATCATCATAATTCTGGATCCGGACGGACTCGACGCCGACTTCGACAGGAATCGCCGCTTCGCCGCCGTACACCAGATGGAAAGGTGTGACGCCCGTTCCTTCCTTTGGGGTCGTGCGGATGGCCCATAAGACGCCAGGCACTTCATCCACCCAACTTCCTCCCAAGTGGTCGAGCCGAGCGCGCAGAATACGAAGAATTTCCCGATTGGCCACTTCGGCTTGACCATTGCTTTGGGGGTACGCCACGGACATGAAGTGTTGTTCGATGCCATAGCTTTGGCACCAATCTTCGAGCAACTTTCCTGTGAATTGCCGCCCGTTGTCGGAAACAAGTCGGCGTGGGATGCCGAACCGGCAGATGATATGTTGCCAGATAAATTTCTTGACCATCTGCTCGGTGATCTTGGCTAGCGGCTCGGCCTCCACCCACTTGGAAAAATAATCAACCGCCACCAATAAAAATTTCCTCTATCCGGTCGTCATAGGAAACGGACCCACAATATCCATTCCCTATTGGTCGAACGGACAAGACATAGTAGCTGCCTTCATTTCTTCCGCCGGTCGGTGAGAGAAATTATGATACCTTTGGCAAGAAAGGCATGTCGCGACGGTCCGAGCGGCGTCTGCTTGTAGAGTTGGCCAGAAGTATCCGGCCAGCAGGATTTTCTTAGCCAGCGATCGTCCGCCTGGATGCCCACCGTAGGATCCTTGATGCACTTCTTGGAGGATGTACGCCGCGTCTTCCGAGCTCACGCATTTCAACAGTGGGCGAGAGAAAGCCTTCTTGTATAGTTGGTCTCCAATGAGCGTGAATCGACCGGCTCTCCTCCTTAGTAGCTGGGCTTCATCCCGATTGGACAGTGTAGCACCCGAGCGGAGGAACTCCATGATGGGTGTCCGCCAGTCGCTCGGAAACGAGAGGCCCTCCATCCGGTCGACGTGAGCCACCAGCGAAACTTGTTCAATTGGCTGCTGGATGGCGACCGACGTTATTGAGCTTGTGAGTTTGGCTAACTCATCGGCCGCTTGGTTCTCCGCTCGGGGTATCTTCTGGATAATAACCTCTCTGAAGTCGGCCTTGAGTTTCTCGAAGGCTTGAGCGTAAAGCTTGAGCCGAGCGTTGTTGATTTCAAAGGAGCCTGAGAGTTGTTGAGCGGCCAATTGAGAGTCTGAATGTAGCATCACCCGTCCGGCCCCTACATGCCGAGCAGCCTGTAAGCCGGCTATAAGGGCTTCATACTCTGCTTCATTATTCGTAGCTCTATAATCAAGCCGGACGGATAGATGAATCTTTTCTTCTTGGGGAGAAAGCAACAATACACCAATACCGCTCCCGAGCCGAGTGGCCGATTCGTCCACAAATATCTTCCACATGGCTTCGGGTTCTGGCCTTTGTACTTCGGTGACAAAATCCGCCAAGGACTGCGCCTTTATCGCCGACCGGGGCTGGTATTGGATGTCGAATTCGCTCAACTCCATCGTCCATTTAATGAGCCGTCCGGACGCTTCGGGATTCAACAGCACTCTTCCCAATGGGTTATTCGTCCGAACGATGATAGTATGAGCCAAGAAATAAGGACGGAGGCGCCGAGCGGCGAGGACCAAAGCGAAAGCCAGTTTCTCGAGCCCAGTGTAGCGAGATTCAGCATCTTTTAAAATATGGCTCAGAAAATATACAGGCTCTTCTCCGCTCGCCCTTACTAGTGTCGAGCCGACGACTTGCTCGGTTGAAGATAAGTAGATACAAAGTGGCTCACCCATAGTTGGCTTGGCTAGTACCGGAAAAGAATTCAAATATGTCTTCAGATCTTCGAAAGCCCGATCACATTCTTCGTCCCAGTGAAACTTGGTGGCTTTGCGCAAAATTTTGAAAAAAGGCAGGCTCCAGTCGGCGGTCCTTGAGATGAATCTGGACAGAGCAGTTATCCGACCGGTCAAGCGCTGCACTTCCCTCAGATTTCTTGGAGGCGGCATATCTTGTAAGGTTTTCACTTTGCTGGGATTTGCTTCGATGCCCCGCTCGGTCACTATATAACCCAAGAAACACCCTCCTTTTGCTCCGAACAGGCACTTCTGTGGGTTTAACTTGACTCCATATTTTCGTAGCGTTCGGAAAGTCTCTTCCATGTCTTCAAAGAGATCGACCGCTCGGACGGAGTTGATGAGAATGTCGTCCACGTATACTTCCAGATTTCGCCCGATCTGCTCTTTGAACACTTTGTTCATCAATCGCTGATAAGTGGCTCCCGCGTTCTTTAGTCCGAACGGCATCACATTATAGCAATAGGTGCCGTCGGCTGTAACGAAGCTGATTTTTTCTTGGTCTTCTCGGGCGAGCGGCACTTGATGATAGCCTTGGTAAGCGTCGAGCATACATATCAGCTCGCAGCCAGCTGTGGAGTCCACCAGTTGATCGATCCGAGGCAGAGGATAAAAGTCTTTCGGGCAAGCTTTATTGAGATCCCGAAAATCTATGCACACTCTCCACTTGTTGCCCGGCTTGGAGACTAATACTACGTTCGCCAGCCAGCTCGGGAACTGAACCTCGCATATATGGCCGACCTCCAAAAGCTTCTCAACTTCCGCCCGGATGATGACATTCTGTTCGGCGCTGAAATCCCTTTTTCTCTGCTTTACCGGCCGAGCGTCCGGTCGGACGTGTAGCTCGTGCTGCGCTATACTTGGTGAAATTCTGGGCAGTTCATGCGTCGCCCAGACGAAAACATCATGGTTTCTCTGGAGGCATTGGATCACTTCCGCCTTCTGGCTCGCCTCCAGATCGGACGCGATGAATGTCGTGGCCTCCGATCGGGTCGGGTGAATTTGCACTTCCTCTTTTTCTTCATAGATCAAAGAGGGTGGCTTTTCAGTGATAGCGTTCACCTCGATCCGGGGCGTCTTCCGAGCGGCATTGGCTTCTGCTCGGACCATCTCGACGTAACATCGTCGAGCTTCCAGTTGATCCCCTCGTACTTCTCCCACTTTGTCCTCGACGGGGAACTTGATCTTCTGGTGGAAGGTGGAAACGGCCGCTCGGAATTCACTGAGAGCTGGTCGCCCCAATATGACGTTGTATGCCGAAGGAGAATCCACCACGACGAAGTTTGCAGTACGCGTCCTTCTGAGCGGCTCCTCTCCTAGCGATATGGCCAGCCGGATCTGTCCAACCGACTGAACTTCATTGCCCGTAAACCCGTAAAGGGGGGTTGTCATGGGCAGCAGCTTGGCTCGATCAATTTGCAGTTGATCGAATGCCTTCTTGAATATGATATTGACCGAGCTTCCTGTGTCAATAAAAACGCGGTGAATAGTGTAATTGGCTATTACCGCTTTGATGAGAAGAGTGTCGTCGTGGGGAACTTCAACCCCTTCCAAGTCCCTGGGCCCGAAACTAATTTCGGGTCCGCTCGCCCGTTCCTGGTTGCAGCCAACCGCATGGATCTGGAGCTGTCGGACGCTCGCCTTCCTTGCTCGGTTGGAATCTCCTCCGGTCGGACCACCAGCTATGATGTTGATCTCGCCTCGGGAAGTATTACTTCTATTTTCTTCTTCCCGAGCGGACGATCGGGGCCATTCTCTAGACATCCGGAGATTCTCCAGCCTCGAAGAACGATGCCGCTCGGGAGTCTGTTGTCGTCGCCTGTCAGCTTGCGTCCGATCGGCTTCATGAGTTCTCTGTTGCCTGTCGGATGATGGCGATCGACGACCGCCACTCCGGGGAACGGGATGAGCGATCAAGGGAAGACTTCGACAATCCCTTGTGTTGTGTGTGTGTCCGTCCGGTGGAAGGAGCAGAACATTGGGGTCCATTTCTTCTTTGGCTTGGGTCGCGCGGCAGCTACCTCTTGCACGTGGGACCTAGTATGGGGGGGAGCGGATTGCTTCGGCCCTCGATCCTCTGGGTGGCTGATGAGCAGCGTGCGGCTTTCGTTCGGCAGGAGGAGCCCGCTCAGTTGGAGTTTCTTTTTTTCGGGCCGCTTGGGCTTCCTCCACGTTGATGTATTCGTTGGCCCGGTGTAGCATGTGGTCGTAGTCTCGGGGCGGCTTCCGAATGAGTGATCGGAAGAAATCCCCATCCACGAGGCCTTGTGTGAAGGCATTCATCATGGTCTCCGAGGTGGCCGTTGGAATATCCATGGCCACTCTGTTGAATCGCTGGATGTAGGCTCGGAGCGATTCGCGGGCTTCCTGTTTGATGGCAAACAGGCTGACACTAGTCTTCTGGTAGCGCCGACTGCTTGTGAAGTGGTGGAGGAAAGCCGTTCGGAAGTCTTTGAAACTTGAGATAGATCCGTCCGGCAGTCTCCGAAACCACCGTTGAGCCGATCCAGAGAGGGTGGTGAGGAAAACCCGACACTTCACCCCATCTGTGTATTGATGCAGGGTTGCCGTGTTATCAAACTTACCCAAATGATCATCCGGGTTGGTGGTTCCATTGTATTCACCGATCGTCGGAGGCACATAGTGCTTGGGCAGAGGGTCTTGTAGAATAGTCTCTGAAAATTGGCGGTTGATCTGCTCGGGCGATGCGTCCGCTCGGGGGGCTTTCCCTTTTTTGTCGTCTCGTCTTGGCATTTCATCCGAAGAAGATTCTCGATCTCGATTAGTTGTTGCGGCTTCAGGAGTGCGGAATAGGGCCCGATGGAATGCAACGGTGGCTGGGGGTGCTTCCGCTCGGCCACCAGATGCTGATGTTGCTTGCTGCTCAAGCCGCTCGGCTGATGCCTTCTGTTTTTGTTCCACAAGCTTGGCGGCCCACAACTCGATCAGAGCGTCGAGTTCCTCCGTGGAAAGCGTCACCGTGTGCTGTCGTCCAACTTCGTCCATTGCTTCCGTTCGGATGCAGGAGCGTTCCCACAGACGGCGCCAAATTGATCCTGTCCGAAAGCTGAATCAACGGACGCTGGGCACGTGGCGCCCTCCGAGTCGCTGACGTCGATCTCCGACCGGTCTTACGATCCTCCGGCGAACCTGCAAGGAAGTCAGGCCGGGAAGGGGTTCCCGGCGACGACCCTCCGACGCTCAAGTCAGGCAAAGCTCAACAAGAAAGTGGCTCAAAGAATCGTAGAATGAGTACCTCCGGCGAAGGATGAGGGCCTTTATATAGGGTTGTGGAGAAGCGGATGCACACATACCGAGGTGTACACGTGTCCTCAACCCATACCCCAGTAAAGGCCTGTCAGTGAGCTTACCTGACCCCATACTGATACAATCCAAGCACATCTTCGATGGGACAGCGGAACCCTCTGTCATAAGGTTTGGAGTATGGCCTAGTCTTAGAGCATGACAGCTGTCAGAAGATGTTCCTTGTCCTTCTCTCCCTACTCCATGCCGGGACGTCCGGCCGGCCGACACTCACCTCCCGTCCGGCCGGCCGGCACTCACATCACGTCCGGCCCTCCATATGCACTAGTATGCTTGGGAGATCCTCGATAATGTGCTATGTGGGGACTGTTCGCAGTATGCTACCTTATGTCTTCGACCGAGCGTGTCATCCGCTCGGCCCTATGATCCTGTTCAATGAGCGTCGGAACCCCAACTCCAGCCGGGGCACCTTTTGCCATCATTTAGACACCAGTCGGCCGGCCGATCATTCGACCCACCCATATCCGGTCGGCCACCTGGCCCTTTGACTTCCACGTGGCGTTGACTCCCCAGAACGGGGGTCCCCTGTTCTTACCGCCGGATCAGGCACTATTTTACATGATCTTCTTTTATATCGCCAGACCTCATAGTAGGATCGATTTCACGTGAGAAGGGGGGGAGGGGTGAATCACGTGTATTTTAAAACTTTCTTTTTGATTTTTTAAAATGAGTGTATAACAAAAAAATAAACTAAGTAAGAAAAATAGAAAGAAACATACCATGATTATTTTTACTTGGTTCAGAGCCTTCGCCAACTCATACTCCAAGACCTAGGTCCTTTGGACTTATCGATGGGTAATCCACTGAATTCTTTTCTGGAACTGTTAGAAGAGTAATGCGAATACAAATGATTGAAGGAAGTGTAACAATCCTACATTTCCTCTATTCAATAATCAGTAACAGATAATTGCAACTTAAATTAAAATATATAGTCTCATAGTAAATGGAAGTAGAAGCTTGGAGTTAGTGTTGAAGCGTTGTAGCAGAGCAGCAACACAGTTGGAAGCTTGATTACACCAAGGAACAAGAGCGAGTCAAATCTGTGTATCTCAAATAATTGCTCAACAACTTCTTTTATAGGACATTGGAGGCGCCTCCAATCGTTTTAGAGGCATCTCCGATCAGTGTTGATCAGATACAAGAAGTTCTCTTCTTATCCTTAAAACTTATCCATTGAACTGAGGCGCCTCTGCGCCCTTTACATTGCGGCACCTTCTTCCCACTGGAGGTACCTCCGCGCCTCAAAAATGCAAAGGCTAAGCTGGTCAACCTGAGGTGCCTCGGATCACTGTTCATCCGAGGTAAATCATGTGTTTAAGATGCAAAATAATTGTTAGCCTTAACAAAATAATATTTTTACCAGTAAAACAGAATTAACACAGTTTCTAATAGTATGAATTAGACCCTGTCTGACATGAAGTCTCAGCTTATGTACCTAAGATGAACCAGCGCCTACAGTCACACTGGGACTCATCCTCATTGGATCATTCTCCTCCAGTGAGTTACTTTCATTTACCATTTGTATTCACTTGAGTTGCCTCTTAACCCACTAAGTCTTTTTGCCAGTTATCAAGTCCACAGACTTAACTGGACTTTAGCGATCTGTCAGGTCCTGCAGACCCAGTTAGGCTTCCTTCCAGACATCGGGTCACACCTTGACCTATCTGAAATTTATGCCAATTATTAAGTCCTTAGACTTAACTGGGCTTTAGGTTGGTGTCAAGTCCTCTAGAACTGTCATTCTTGTACACTCGATAAAAGTATTAGATAAACATAACATATAACTTTAAACCATTTGTTATTCATCAAAATCTGAATTTGACCATTGGTACTAACCGCACCAACACTCATGAGAGTTAATTGCCTATAGTGATGCACATTGAGCCGAATCTCCCAAAGATAGACATTCTACTAGTGGGCATGTCATATTTCTTGGGCAAAATCTTATTTCCTAACTTACAAAAAAACAACCTACAGTCTCTCGTTCAAGCACGAAAGCTAAATATATAGTTATTGCTGAATCTCTGTTTGATCTATCAATGTGGGATATTCTGAATTCTTATTTCTAATGGAATCGAAATTATCTATGGATTGATCAGAAGATTTTTTCAATTGTCTAGAATCCCTTGAACAAAAATAGATCTTGATCTTGTAGAATCATATTGAATATTTGACAATGCATTCCGTACCTTACTAAAAAACTGATCCAACCACACATTGTCTAACCAAATCAAATTCTCTAGTTAATGCGACATCCGAAATTATTTGTGTATACTATCTTCTTTCGGCATTTTTCCCAAATAACTACTCTCAAAAATCTGGTGTGATAATCTTGGAGCAACTTATCTTGCGGCAAATCCAGTTTTTCATATTGACACCAAGTATGTAGAGACTGATTTTCATTTTATTCACAAACATGTGATGATTTGACAACTTTCAGTTTCTTACATCTCTACAGAAGATCAAATTATTAATATATTTATTAAGTCATTATGTAACGTTTCACCAAGTTAGTACTAAAACTCAACGTTCAGACACTCCCGTTGGGTTTATTAGGGACAATGACAATAATGAATAATAATCTTGAATTAATTTCAATCAATTGAGATTTTTTATATTTGGAATCATAATCAAGATCGACATGAATCAATAGGAAAATATAATATTTCTAAATTTATTATATCCAGTACTACCGTTATAATTATTATCATTGTATGTCATTAATCTTTTTATTATTATTTGGATAACTTGTATTAATAAACCTATTGACTTTAGTAATAATTAATACAAAAATTATATTCTTTGTTCTTATTTAATTTCTTTATCTCTTCTCTATTTCTATCGCTTCATACCTCGACCTCAGATCTCAACATCATCGTCCCTCATCCTTAGTCGTCGACATCCTCAGTATCAGATCCCAGCATTGCACTTGGCTCAGCCTTAGTGGCCGACATCATTCCAACCTTGGCCTTAGCTGCCAACACCATCCCGAACTTGACCTTGGATGCCGACACCATCCCAAATTTTATCCTAGCCATCGACTCCATCTAGGACTCAACATCATATCTCGATATCCTTCCTGTCTTGGTCTCAGTCGCTGATTTCATCTATCCTCAAAGCGACTCAACATTGACCTCATTTCCTCATCCTCATATCAGGCCCACACCCTACCTTGGCCCGTTGAAAATGTGTAGGGTGAACGTGGATAAAGAAGTAGCATCATCACCTCAATAATGAGATTGTTTCTCCCAGGAGATGTAGACAACAATTGTGAATATTCCATAACACGTTGCATCGGGTGAATAGAAAAGTGGTTATATGGTTATCAGATCTGGTGTTCTAGTTGCCCTACATCAAACACATAGCGTTTGATGAATAGAGAGACAACTAAAGGTTGTAGGATCTGATCCCCTCATAGACTCATACGAAGATGATGAAAGAGAATGTAGCGTTTGACAACTATATAAGGGGGCGTTTGGTTTAGGGGAATAGGAGTGGGGAATGAGAATAAGAATCATTGATTGTCATTGTTAATATTTGGATTATAGGAATAGAAAAACAAATAAGGGAATGAATCCTTGAAATTGGGTAATAACTCATTCCCATGATCCTCCCCTTCAATGAGTCATTACCCTATTTTCATCAATCAAAATATTCCCTTATTCCAAAAATACCCTTGACCTAAAACTAAAATTTTCTCCCTTAATATCAAATATCAAAATATATTTATTTATTTTTTCTTTCATATCACTTCTCTCTCCTTATTCTCTCTCATCATTTTATCACACACTTTCTCTCTCCTTAATCTCTCCTATCACACTCTCTTTCCTCTTTTTTCTCATTACACTTTCTCTCTCCTCAATCCGAGTTGGTATGTGGCGGGTGTTGCCACAATGAGGTCGCAGGGTCGATCCTCGGAGCAGCTGAGGAATAAATCCTCTATCCCCATATTACACCCTGTCCGTCACATGCTTGCTCGGATGCTGCGATTTACCTCCCTCGTGATGGCCTTGGGTCGGGTACGGCGGGGGCGCTGGGGGCAAGCGTTTCGCCTTTATGCCACAATTTTATCACACACTTTCTCTCTCCTTAATCTCTCCTATCACACTCTCTTTCCTCTTTTTTCTCATTACACTTTCTCTCTCCTCAATCTCTTCCATCGCACTCTCTTCCTTCTTTTTTTCTCATCATATTTTCTCTCTCATCATACTTTCTCTCTCCTCAATCTCTCCCATCACACTCTCTTTTCTCTTTTTTTCTCATCACACTTTCACTCTCATCACACTTTCTCTCTCCTCAATCTCTCTTGTCACACTCCCTCCTTTTTTTTCCTCAACACACTTTCTCTCTCATTATACTTTCTCCCTCATCATACTTTTTCTCTCCTCAATCTCTCCTATCACACTTTCTCTCTCATCATACTTTCTCTCACACCATACTTTCGCTCTCCTCAATCTCTCTCGTCACACTCTCTCTCCTCTTTTTTTCTCATTATATTTTCTCTCTTTTCATCCTCTCCCATCATACTTTCTTTCACATCATATTTTCTCTCTCATCTTCTCTCATCACGCTCTCTCCTATCAAACTCTCTTTTCTCATTTTCTCTCATCACACTTTCTCTCTCTTCATTCTCTCTCATCATACTTTCTCTCTCATCATTCTCTTTCATCATATTTTTCACTCACATCTAATTTCTTCTCTTATTTTTCTTTAAGGGTAAAAAAGAAAATTTTGATTTATTCCGATAGAAAATATGTAACTAACCAAACATTACTTTTAAGAGTGATATCCATGCTCATACCTATTCTCATTACATAATATAATGATTCTCATTTCGATTCCTATTCCTAGGAAACAACCAAACGGCCCCTAAATCTTAGAGGAGGTAAGTGTAAGAGGACTCTCATACTTTCTTCGATTACATCAAACTCTTACATTTTTTTTTTCTTCCTCCGCTAGCTTCACATCTCAAACAAACCCTAATTACCTAAATGTTTGTCATAATCCCTTCCGATGCCATTCTAGTTCAATTCTCTATTTAAGTACGTTTCAGGTCTTCCTCATCTTTTTTTTTGCTGACCATTTCTAGTGTATGCGTTAGTCCGTTCGTTAACCGTGGTTTGACCATCTACCGCATTTAATTGAAACAACCGCTTTAAATTTAAAAAATGGAGAGAAAACTGAAATGGTAACTCAACCAAGTGGAAGATCTTTTGTTTTAACGGTATTCATTCACGCTCTTTATTTTTAAAAACACTAAATAAAAGGCCCTCAGTATTATGATTTTTTTTGTCATTTTTTTACTTTTTTCAAAAGACATCAAAATAACACTCAATTTTATCTCAAGAATATTTTTTATAATAATTGTTCTACCTACTACAACACGTAGCAGCTATAATATATTAAAATAAATCAAAATTATCATAATAAAGAATTATATCATTTCAAAACAAACACACAAAATGACAAATGTTACACAATGAATGCTACAATTACTATTTCTACATATTTTATCATCGTCTTCATCATCACATCATGCATCGATCAATAGATCAAAGAGGAATCACGGGGATATTTTGACAGTCACATATCTCGATCATGTTGTGATCAGGATCGTGGAAGAAGAGTTGCTCCACCTCCAACTCACCTTCCCTCACTACTCCACTCACATATTCTATTTTCTTCTCTTCCAATATTCTTCTCGTGTTTCTCGTGTCGCTCACTTGGAACGAAATGTGATTGTCTTTCGGATCAATCTTTCGCGACTTAGGCTCTGTCGTCGCCGGCGAATCTCGTAGCAGCAAATGCACGCCAACCCCGTAGTTATAGAGCCTGCATGCCATAAATTTAACAAAAGAAAAGAACAGAACACATAAATATATGAAAACTAGTAGCTTCTCTATAATATTGACTAGTAAGTGATGAGTCTCACCAAGCACCCTCGAAACCCAAGGAGGAAGGCCGTTTGACGAGCTCGAATCCGAGCACCTCCTGATAAAACTTTATGGAGTCGTGGAGAGAGGAACACAAGAAGGAGACGTGATTGAGAGACACAAGAGGAAGAGGAGGAAGTGAAGGCTGTTGCTTCATTTGCTTGATCCATGTTCATGGTGATGATACCTGTATTTATACTGTGCGTGCCTTCCTTATAACTTGTTTCGCACGTTGACGACTTAACGAAGGCTTATACATATTACATATATCTTTCCGAGTCATTGCATTGCAAGATATACATTCATGTCTTCTAAATGGAAGCATCTACAAGATCGGTGAGATTTATTTTTTTCTTTTTTGCTAATTAAAATAGTAATTAATTGTAATTTTGTTGTTGTTTGGAAGTTACGTTGCTCTTAACGATGGCCGAAGAAAGCGTGTTTCTTGCGGAAAACACGGAGTCAACCAATCAATTACTAGTCAATGCGAGCACATCTGAGATAGAGGTTGATGTTTCCTTAACATCGAATCCAATACTATCTATCAGTATTATTTATAATATTATGACATTTGTATAATTATGTATTTTATTTGATTGCTTCATTTGCTGATGTCATCGATTGTTCATTTTGTTTTTATTATATTGTATTTTCTTGAGAAGTAAGAAATTGATGGGGCGTATGGATAGGATAAATGATGTAATCAGTGATGCGCGTAAATAGTGTCACGGAATGTATATAAGATGCAATAATTTGTGTATTGCTTCTATGGTATATTTTTTTTTATTTTTTTATTAGGCTAATAGGGACGTTATGAATCAATCCGCGTTACAAGTGCATCCAACTCAGATATTCAATTGGAAAAAAAATTGTTTTAAATTTTGAATAGCTTAGCTTAAAATTTTTTGGTGGACTCTTGTATATGGCTCAAATTCCCCTATAGAGCGTTATGTTCTTTGGTCTGATCTAGTTGACCTTGCTCTTTCTATTTCTGGTGCTTGGATAGTGCAGGGAGATTTTAATGCCATTTTGAATAATTCTAAGAGAATTGGAGGTGCCCATATAACAAATTGTGGATCTGAGTTTGAGGCTTGTCTTTTTAGGTGTGGTCTTTCTGAGCTCAGCAACCATGGTTCATTTTTCACTTGGACAAACAACCAGGACGCCAAGTCTCGTATCTGGCGAAAGTTGGATAGATGTTTAATCAATTCTGATTGGCTAGATGTGTTTTCTGGGTTTGATTATGAGGTCATTAGTCTAGGATTGTCTGATCATTCCCCTCTTATTGTTCATATTAGGAATTTGATTCCTCGACGTGCCTCGCCTTTTAAATTTTTTAATATGTGGACCACTCATCCTCATTTCAAGCAGATTGTTTCTGCAGTTTGGAGATCCCCTATCTCTGGCTCTCATATGTTTGTGCTTTGGTCTAAACTCAAGTTGCTTGCTAAGGAGCTCCGTGTTCTTAATAGAGTAGAATTCTCGGATGTCTCTGTTTGTGTTGCTAACTGTAAAGCTTCTTTGGATCATTTGCAGTCAAATCTTCACCAAGCTCCTCTTGATCAAGATCTTTTAGACCAAGAGTGAGCTTTGGTTATTTATTATAGATCTCTAAAATTTTGTGAAGAGAGCTATTTCAGACAAAAAGCTCGTGCTAATTGGTTAAAGTTGGATGACCAAAACACTAAATATTTTCATCAATCCCTTAAACTTAGATATGCTAAAAACAATATTGTATCTCTTCGTCTTCAGGATGGCTCTATGTGTTCCGATCATTCTACTATCTCTCGTGCTATGACTGACTTTTATGAGGACTTATTGGGAGTTGAGTCTCATGCTCGAGTATATTCTGATTCTTCTATTTGGCAGGCTGGTAAGCTTCTTTCTTCTGAGCAAGCTACCTATCTTTGTAGGCCAGTAAGCTCTGATGAGGTCAAATCCACTCTTATGGGTATGAGAAGTAACAAAGCCCCGGGTGTGGATGGTTTAACGCTTACTTTTTCAAAAAAGAATGGGATACTGTTGGCCCTTCAGTTTTTGCTGCAATTGATGAATTTTTCAGAACTGGGCGTATATTGAAGCAATTCAATTCCACCGCCCTTGTGGTTATTCCAAAAACTCCCAACCCTTCTGGCCTTACTGATTACAGGCCCATTGCTTGTTGCACTATCATATATAAACTCATTACTAAAATCCTTGCTACTAGAATGTCTCAAGTTATGCCCTCTATCATAGCTTTGAACCAATCTGCTTTCGTCAAAGGTCGCAGAATAGCAGACAACATTTTATTGGCCCATGAACTTGTACACAACTATCATAGAAATAATGGTTACCCAAGGCTTACTCTGAAAGTAGATCTACGGAAGGCCTTCGATTCAGTGTCTTGGGATTTTTTAGAAGAAGCTCTTTTGAATTTAGGTTTTCCTTCTCAATTTATCGATTGGGTTATGCCATGTGTTAGAACTGCCACCTTTTCCATTGTTATTAATGGGGGTTTGGAGGGCTACTTTCATGGGAAAAAAGGAGTTAGACAGGGTGATCCTATTTCCCCTTTTCTTTTTGTTATTGCTATAGAATACCTTTCTCGTTGTTTTCACCATTTGATCCCACCTGACTTTGGGTTTCATCCTGGATGTCGTACTCTTCGAATTACTCATCTCTGTTTTGCCGATGATCTGTTGGTATTCTGTCATGGTAGTTTTAACTCAGTCACTCAAGTTATGCCCATTCTTAAACATTTTGAACAAGTTTCTGGGCTCCATATCAATGAGGGCAAAAGTCTTGTTTTCTTTTCTGGTGTTACTGATCATATCAAAGCTGAAATCTTGACCATGTTAAACTTCAAGGAAGGTTCTCTCCCTGTGACTTATTTGGGAATTCCTTTAATATCCTCAGGTATGAAAAAAGAGCATTGTGACAAAATTATTCATAAAATCACTGCTAGAATTACTTGTTGGACTTCTCGTTTTCTCTCTTATGGGGGTAGGATCCAATTGGTGATTTCTGTTTTACAAAGTCTATGTCTATATGTGTTCTGTTTTTATGCTTCCAAAATCGATTATTCAGTCTATTGACAGGCTTTGTCGGGATTTTCTCTGGCATGACAATTCCAATTTATTGGGGGATAATCAAGCCCCCTGATGCCAGTTGGTGTTGGAGAAAGCTTCTTGATCTTCGCTCTATGTTTAAGGGTTTGTTTTCTTACTGCCTTGGTTCTGGTATGCATTCAAATTTTGGACTGATCCATGGCTTCGGGGTGTTTCATTGATTGAGAAATTCCTGTCTATCTATATTGTTGATGCTAATATTTCTAAATCGGCTTATGTTGCTGATGTTTGGCATGATAATCATTGGCAGTTACCTGATCCTATTGATTCTATTACTGCTCAAGCTTGGGACTTTATTACTGCCCATTTTACTTGTTCTATTAATTCAGACATTATTTCTTGGAAGCTTACCACTTCTGGTATATACTCAATTGCTTCTGCTTATGAATATTCAGGCCTAAAAAGCCTGTTGTGACTTGGTATAACTTGATTTGGGGCTCTTCTCATGTCCCTAAATGTAGTTTTATTGCTTGGCTTGCAATTAAGGGCAGACTTGCTACTCGTTCTAGACTGCTCAGATGGGGGGTCACCTCCTCTGATATTTGCAGTTTGTGTGGTATTCACTGGGAGACTATTTCTCATCTTTTTTTCGATTGTCCACTTTCAGCTATGGTTTGGACTAAGATATTACATTCTTGTTCTATCCAAAGAGCCCCTTTACGCTGGAATAGAGAAGTCAGTTGGTTTTCCAAGCATGCTTCTTCTAAGTCCAAACGCTCTCAGATTCGTCGAGTTGCTTTCTTCTCTACTGTATATTAGATTTGGAGAGAGCGCAATGATGTTATTTTTAAGGGACAATCTCCTAGCTCTGAGCACATTTTCTTTCATGTGCAAAATTTGATTCGTTTTAGATTTTTTTGATTTGTTACATCCTTGGATTGAACATTCTCCTTGGGTTGTATAATTTCTGTGACTTTGGAGGATTATTTCTGTATGTTTTGTTGTATTTCTGTATGAATGACAGTTAATAAAATGAACTTCATCAAAAAAAAATTGTTTACGGTTTAAAAAACATATTTATTTCGAGGGGAATAAATATGGAGGGATTTAAATATTTAGGATCAATTTTATAAAATGATGGAGGGATTGAGAGAGACGTCTTACATAGAATACAAGCAGGATGAGTGAAATGGAGGGGAGCGTCGGGTGTTTTTAGGTGACCGTAAAGTACCTCTTAAACTTAAAGGTAAGTTCTATAAAACCGTTGTTAGACCTACTATGTTATATGGAGCTGAATGTTGGGCTATGACTTAGGCACATGAGCATAAGATGAGAGTTGCAGAAATGAGGATGTTAAGGTGGATGTGTGGGCATACGAAGATGGACAAAATAAGGAATGAGAGTATTAGAGAGAAAGTCGGAGTTGCATCTATTGAGGACAAACTCCGAGAGACACGTTTAAGATGGTACGGACATGTACTTAGACGACCAATAAATGCTCCAGTTAGGCAATGTGAAACTATGATAAACATACATATCAAACGAGGAAGATGAAGACCAAAAAAGACTTGATTAGCAACAATAAAACAAGATAAAATTTATTTAAATATAGCTAATGATATAATAGGAGATAGAGCTCAATGGCGTAAAATGATTCATACAGCCGACCCCACCTAATGGGAAAAAGCTTGATTGTTGTTGTATATTAGGCTATTAAGAACGTTATAAGCAGTGGGAAAGTACATATTATTTATAATATTAGAAAATTTGTATAATTAATATTTTATTTGTTTGGCTAATAGAAAAATAATGTTTTTATTAAATTGTATGATTTATTCAGTCCTCGATGTCCATTGACTTATCTAGAGTGCAGATCATCTGGATCGTAGATTTTATGAAATCCATCTGTTATATAGGTGGAGTCTATAGAAATCTATTTATGAGCGACTCTCGGATCTAACCAGGGATACTGGTCTAGAAGATCCTGTCCGACTTATCTAACCTCTCAGCTCATTCAATATAATCCAACAAATGCAGCCTCATTTGTTCAAAATTTGTTTACGGTTTAAAAGACATATTTATTTCGAGGGGAAGCGGATCATAAATTTTTCTTAATTACTTTTGTTAGAATTAATTCACAGATCATAAATGATCCTTTCTACTTTTTTTCCCTGTTTGCTTAGAGGGCTAACTACTGATTAGAGTACTCGATCGTGGTCCCTTGACATGTTTACCCCATGCAGTGCTGGAAAAACACTCGATAACTGACAATGGAAGTCAGAAACGCCATCTCCTCTTCCTCTTGCAACTGCAACATATTGAGAATTCCTTGGCAGTTGGCACCTAAAAAGTTTTCCTGCAAGCTAAATTGCTAGGTACGTGCACATCATGCTTACTGTCTTATTCAATGACTTGTAACACCAATTTTGCCATCGTCGATCGCTTGGGGACGATCGGTTCCTACATTATCGAGGAACAAAATTGCATAACTTCTAAGGATAAAATAAAACTCAGTACTGCATGCAGCACTAAATGATCGATTCTTTCTTTTGTTCTTTTGTTTTTTTGTTTGCAATTAATTAAGAAGAGAGTCCCCACTCAACAAAAAAAAAAAATGAAAATTATGTATCGAAAATCGAAACTACACGACACGAACATCTTGCAACACGAGACTGCTGAAATCAAGAATGCTATAAACAACAAAAGGGGGAAAAAAACAAGGTTAAAATTTTTACAGCGGTTGAGTCAAAGAGATCAGATGGATTGTTGTGTGTGGGAAAAAATGGGAGGACATTAAGCAATGATTGGATTTAGGCTCAGAGCTTGTAGATGATGAGGAAGCAGGGGAGCACAGCGCGGGGGTCGAACACGACGAGTTCGCCGTTCCCCAGACTCACCGAGTCGGCGGCGTCCGACGACGACTCGATCCTGACCCGGCCCACGATGACCCGGCAGACCAGCATCGCGCGCCGCCGGCCGGCCCCGCCGCCGCCGCCGCTCGCATGCGCGCCGCCGCTCCCGGAGAAGGTGCGCACACGCTCTGCAGGCCACGCGACGCCGGCGGCGTCGCCGACGACCGCGCCGCAGCGGAAGCGCATCATCTCGTTCCCGTCGGCCGCGCAGCGCGAGTCTCCGGGGCCGGAGCGGGCGCGCACGGCGGCGCGGTGCTCCTCGAAGCGGGCGACGGTGCGGGCCGGGTTGCGGACGCGGAACAGCATCTCGATCTCGCCGGGGAACGCCGCGTCGGGGGACCAGCTGGAGGTGAAGATGATCTCGACCACCCGACGGGAGGAGTGGCCCGGGGGGAGCTCCGAGAGGGAAGGGAAGCGGGCGGGGAGCAGGATTGCCGGAGCCGTCGAGGGGAGAGGCTGTGCCGGGCTGGGCTTGGGCTTGGGTTTCGGCTTCTTGGGAGTGTAGGCGTCGTGGACAGCGTGAGAGGAGCTGACGCATGAGACAGAGGAGAGCAGCGACTTCTTGTCGGAATAGGAGGAGCGCGAAGGGTAGAGAACGTCGTCGACGGTGTTAGTCTTGCAGTGCAGGGACCTGATCCATGCCGTCGGCATTTGACGGACGGATACGCCGGCTGAGTGCCAGAATCGACGACGGGAATGAAGCAGAAGGAATAGGAACAGAGGATAAGAAGAAAGAGTAGCGATGAATGATGATGAGTTATAATTTGGTGGTCCTGTTTGTGAATTCCGGCAACGTGAATTTTAATCGTGGAGTAAATTTTTTTTATCGTAGCAAGAACTTTATTAAAAATATATTTAATCTTTATAAAAAATCCATTAAAAATTCCTAGAATCAAAGATAAACAAACAATGGACAAATTTCATCAACAAATGCAGCCTCATAACAATATTAAAAAAAAAACATTTTCTTGTGGAAGAAAATACTAACTATAACAATGGAGATTGTATTATATCAAATTGTTTCACCTGACCACTAATTCAAGTTAATCTCTAAATAACTATATGATTCCATCTTGCGCTTAATTATTTCCACGTTAATGCCTCCCGTATGATCAAGCATTCAAGTTTTTGGATGGATTGACGGGTGCACTGG
Organism: Zingiber officinale; assembly: GCF_018446385.1. Classification (NCBI taxonomy): domain Eukaryota; kingdom Viridiplantae; phylum Streptophyta; class Magnoliopsida; order Zingiberales; family Zingiberaceae; genus Zingiber; species Zingiber officinale. The sequence goes on along the minus strand of NC_056002.1, from coordinate 1,426,023 downwards.
ATGAGCGCATTCATCTTTTACCACAAGCCCCATTTTTATTTCACTTTTTGTGAATTTTATTAATATTGATTAATGTTTCTGATATGGATAAAATAGTTATATATTCCCTCATTCACTGTTCATTCTGTCTTTGAAATTGGGAAACGTGACACGCTGATTAGGTGATTTCGAGGTTGATCATGGAAAGACTCTGAGCAAGAGGGACTTGGCATTACGAACGAGCTTGCATGTCAAAGAAGAACGAAGAAGGAAAAGAATGTTAGTGACCGGGCTAGGGAGAGATCTCCAGTAGAGATGTAAACGAGTCAAATTGAGTCGAACAATATTAAGCTCGAATTTGGCTCGTTTAAGTTATATTCGGACTCGAACTTGAATATAACTTTTATCATAAGCCTTGAGCTTGGCTCGTTTTGAAATTACTAAGCTCACGAATAGTTCGAGCTCGACTCGTTATTCCTCGATTATCATAGTTAACGAGCCTAACTCGTTAAGCGAGCTTGGACTCATCTTAGAGCTCATTTTACAAGTCTGTTAAGCGAATTTGAAAACTCATTTGAATAAATATTCAACAAACTTAATAACTAAAATAATATAAATTCAACATATCATTGAACATCTCAAACTACTATATTAAACTTTCAAACTCAACACATCATTGAACATGTTCACGAGCCCTTTAATCAAACCGAGCTCGAGCCCGATTCACGAGCCTATAAACGAACATATTCTTGAGCTTTTTAAACAAGCCAAGCTCGAGCTCTTTAAACGAGTCGAGCTTGAGCCCTTTAAACGAACCAAGCTTGAGCCCTTTAAACGAGCCAAGCTCAAGTCCGAACTCGCAAGCCTATAAACGAACATGTTCGTGAACTCACGAGTCAAATGTCTTTGAGCTCGAGCTCCGCTCGATAAGATAAACAAACGAACTCGAACGAACTTTTTTATCGAATTGAGCTCCGAACAGCTCGTAAACCGTTTGGTTCATTTACATCCTTAGTCTTCGGCATAGGCACTTCGACGCTCAAATTAAACAAGGAGTTGAAGAAAATAGTGAAGGGTAGTGATGGTGAACAGTAGATTCTGAGAGCGTAGTGTACCTACACCTTTAGGAAGAGATCTCTTATATAGTGTTATTCTTTTTCTATGTACAAATATCAATGCATTACTAAAATAAAATCTACCATTCTCATGCTTTGCAGTCTTTCCTAAATTGGCTCCGTCACATTTGCGTTTGCAGGGTGGAAACTTGCATCATATGGACCGTACATAAAATATTCCCTTGATCTTCTGACAATGGTTATGTAAAAAAGGAATATCAGGCTGTTGAGCTGAAAAACTACTAACTGTAATAATTCAACGATGGGCCAGTCAATTTCTATCTGTTGTTCAATTGGACATTCCTCCTAAACAGGTCCGATAAGCTTTCGAGGGTTAGATACGTTGAGAACTCGACATTCAATCAAATAAAAAATCCAGTCGAGTAATATGTGTAGAAGATCCGATTGGATTAAGACGATTTAGGTTTCAATCAAGCCATGAAAACTTGAGAGCTATTCGGAAAAAAATCTCATCGATTGAAGTGTTCGGTCAAATTCTCTACAGTGATATTAGTCCTGATTATTGACTCCTCGTTAACTATGATCTGTATCAATTAGCCTTTTTTACTTCGGCCCTAACTCTAGGGATCTACCTTATTCACCTTATCCACTGTGCAATGTCAATTTCTTCTCCTAACTCTGTAGTTGCACGTGATGAATTTCAGGTAGTGAATAAAAAAATAAAATAAAATTTTCAACAACTTAAAGTTTGCTTATTGACTTGTTTGTTAGGCCCATGTTGATAATGAAAGAATCATTTGTCTTTTTGCCATTTATTTTCTTTTCATTTTCTTTAAAAAAATATCTCTAACAATTTGTTTTTTTTTAAAAAAAATAGATAGAATAATATCATTAAACATCAATGCTATTATTTTGTTGATAAAGATGTAATATGGAAAATACAACACATCCATTACATAAAATTGAAAGAGTTTTTTATTTTTATTTTTATCATTATCGTCTCTTTTGTTTTGGCCGTTGATGTGGAGATACCATAAGCTTCCATGTAGAATGGGGGATCCATTGTTGGCGTGCCGAGGTAAAGGTTAAAGTTCAGAAAAATCAACTTAATTGGGCTATTTGATTAGGTCACCTGGGACAAAAAAGTACAAGCAAACGATCAATTTGATTCATCAGTCGATCTGATCAACTCCAAGAGTTCAGTTCTCCTAATACCACACTCCGCTCAGTCGGTTGAGATGCTTCTAGTCGGTTGATCTATCCAATTTAGGGGCTCAACTCCTTGATCCCACACTCCGTTCAGTCGATTCAGATACTCATTAGTTGATCTATCAAACTTTAGGGGCTTGGATCCCCCTATCCCACTCCACACAACCAGAAGTTCCCTTTGACTCCTTAAAGTTGAACAAATATTGAGAATGACCTTTAGCGATATATCTCACTCTTGGGGCCCATCTCTTCGGACTCTATGTTCCATTCAGTCAGACTAATTCACTCAACTTCTTTAATTGGTCTATCTGATTCCCAGGACTTAGTTCCCCTACACATTACGCCACTCTATTAAGTTTTGTTGACTTGACTCGATCCCTCTTAGTGGGTGGGCTCCCATGGCCTAATGGGCGTTATGTTTCATGGGTTAACATCATAATAAATAAAACATGTGAATTGCCAGAGTACGTGGGGTAATATAATTATGCTAATACAGGATATGAGTGATGTGACTATTTAATACGACAAAGATGTGATGTGATATTTTTTCACTATAACATGACACCTATTTAATGAAGCGGGAATGTCACTTTCACAGGATTATAAAAGGAGTGGGTACAGATACATGAATACATGCACATACTTATATTTCTTCTACTACTGTTCATCTTCTCTATTTTTTCTTACGAAGACTGATTTGAACGTTAGAGTAGTTGAGTTAGGGCATTGCTGACCGAAGATCTTCAATTTCTTCATCTAACTTCTTCCTTAGAGTCCTGACCGGTGGCTATCTTTCGGCACCCTAAGACATGATCAGCCGTGATAAATTGAAGATGTACAGCTGATGGAATTAAAAGGAGAGCAAGAAACCAAACTCTGGCCTCTTCTTCTGTCATCATTTTCCTGCCATTTCAAGGTGATATACTTATTAATTCAAGCGTGCAGTCAAAGGTGCTTCACTGCTTCAGCAACAACTGAGACTGATTCTCTAAAGTTGGAAATATTAAAAATAAAATCATAAGGAAAAACAAAGAGAGAGCATGAGATTCATTAACAGTCTGTCTTTTACATGCTGAAGTGTTTGGGGTTCTTGTTCTCGAGCAGTACTCTATTTTGCTCAGGAGTCACTTAAACCAATTTTGTTTATCAACTTTGTTTTCATAACAAGTACGATCCACACGAGCATGACCATGGTGATTTCTGAGTCATTTTGCAAAGCTGGAGCAGAGCACAATAAATGGAATAGGAAAGAAGCATTCATTCACTGACACAGTACTACTGCATGTGCAAAAAAAGTGATGGACAAGGAGAGCTGCTTGCTCTTTTGCTTCACCACCACCTCTTCTCCATTGCTTTAGCATCATTGTGTTCTTTGCTCAACCCCATGCATTCCCTCCAGGTTTCATTGCCCACAAACAAAAGTGGTGAGGCTTGTGGGGGACAAAACACTCATAGGGAGGGAAAGAAAGGGATTGCTTTGGGATACTTGGCATGGAGATTATGATGATGAGACATTAAAGTGTGGGTGCAAAGTTCTCAAGGCAAGGCAAGGCAATGGAGATACTCGGCATCCGTTGAATGGAATTAATGATGGAATGTGGAGTTTGGGAAGTGAAAAAGATACACACATCTTTTAAAAAAGGAAATGGCACTTACACCTTATTGCAAATGGCTTGGGTTAAGCACCCAAAGACATGGATGAGTTATTCTCTTCTGCCTCTCAAATCAGGGGCGGATTCATCGGGGGGAGGGGGGCGGCATTGACGGTTACCTTCCCTTTGCCGACGGTGCAACCTGTAGTATTATAAGATTTCACTGACGAAAATAGAGGATACTGTCTCTTGTTCCGTGTAAAAATTAACTGCGCTCAGTTCAAATCGCGATTGTCATTTCATATTTAAATTTCTGGATCCGTCACTGTCTCAAATGATGCACTATTCACATGATAGTGCAAACGAACGTAGAGTTATCTAGTCGGGAAGACAACTATGTACAGCACAACCGTTTTAAGTCGTGACTAGAGACAAATCAACAAAATCACAACACCACTTTAGTGCCAAAAGGGAAAGCCTATACATGATTTCATCAGAAATGTTTCTTTTCATTGTTCCTTACTATGAATTAATAATATAGACTTTGTAGGACTTGAATAACATACAAGATAATAAATAAATAAATTAATAAACAAATAAAGCCAAGATGACCGTACTGTTGTAATGAGTAGTGTCCATGGTGAGACAAGAGTAACTTGTCTTGCTATCCAGACACCTTATCCTTATATTCAATAACTCATATGGAAACTAGAAAATTTTGGCAGTTATACGACACAAGAAAGATTAATACGGTGAAATAAAGTAGTAAATGCGTTTATAATATAAAGTAGTCACCATCAGATATCAGGCATAAAATTTACCACACTCAGGTCAGGTATGGAATGGACCACGCTAAGGTACTATGAAGCTAACGAAAATAATATGAATCAATGATGACAAATATTGGAGAAGGTAAGACAGATCTCCAACTGTGGATGCTTATCCTTATTCGAGTGCATGTTAACGAGGTACAGAGATGTGAATATCTAATCACATTATGGTAGAAACCATGTCTGGTATCCTGACAAGATTTTACAGGACAGTTTTAATTTAATATAATGGATTGAATGCGGAAACATGAAATTTATTGACAATTGAATTTGGGGCTCCTGCATGTGCTTCACGTATACTAGCCTCTTCGAGCTACAGGATGACTTCTTTGATGTCTGGCCTGAGAGAAGGTGTAGGAGAGCAACAAGCCATTGCTAGTTGAAACAGTACGTTGACGTAATTGAAGCCTCTTCATTGCTAGAATTCTGATTTATAGTATCCTTTAAGATCTTAGAGCTAAACATATCAGAGATTTTGTGCAAATACCAATTTGTAGATGATATCCCATCTATGTGCTAAACATATCGGTGATCAGATCACACTCTAGCGGTTAACTAAGCGTTCAAATTCTAGTTACAAAGCATCACATTAGCCATTGGATAGAAAACGAAAAGAACGACAAACAAATAGTCTAACTTGAACCCATCACATTAGCCATTAATTTTACTAGTCATTGAAGTTCTTGCAAGGGCAATAGATCGGATGATCTTCTGCAGGATTGGGCGACAATGAAATCTTGGTCTTAATGGAAAAGAGTCCAAGGAAGAAGAAGCTCTCAAAACCTTTTTATTCAAGATGACCAAATCAATGAGCTTTTTCCCTTATATACTAAATCCATCATGCAAAAATCATTTACCTTAAAGCCCATAACGCATTAACAATCCATCAAAGTTAATGGAACTGATTATTGGATCTACATATTAAATTCACGTTCAATATTTTAACCCTCTTCATGCTACAAAGCATTAGATCATTTAATTAGGATTTAATTCCTTAATAACAATTAGTTATGTGTATTAATCAAATATAAGCTCATCTTATGGAGATTAAGATCACCCATGTGGACTTAATAGTTCAATCTTCCACTTGAGCTATACTTTATCCCTTATATATTATACAACCCCTTAGTTAAACTCAATATGCAAAATCTTTATGACTTAAATACCTTTTTAAATAATATTTTTAAACAATATGATCCATTAAATCAATTAATATAAATTAAAAAAGTCAGAGTTACTATAACTGTAACAAGACCCAATAATAATCATAATATTAATATCATTAATAACATAGGTGTATAGTACAAAAATGACACGAAATGTGATCTACACGTACCTATTCTCAATAAGCCCTCCTTATAAATGAAATCAGGTCCAAATTATATCTACTAAAATCTTATGTAAAATCACAATGGTAAATCATGACTCAATCTTATGACTCAAAATTTAGTCTTATATCATATTTATAAAATCGTATACAAAACCGCAATAGTAAATCATGACGTCCTCGTGTTCACAAAGTTAAAATCATATACATATGTAAAACTTGAATATGTACAATGAGTAAAAAATACATGTGTTCATTAATATAGAGCATCACACAAATACAAATTCTTACAAAATGGGTACTTCATCACAAGGAAGACCCCACATATTCAGCACATCATCATGATGTAGGATTGTAGGAGACGAGGGGGGGGGGGGGGGGGAATATCGATGGTTTAAAACATTTTCTTTTTTTATCTTTGTAAAACAAAATAAGCAGCGGAATAAAAGTAAAAGCAATAGACATAGAGACACGGTCGATTTTACTTGGTTCATAGTTCAACAACTACTACTCTAAGGCTCGTGATCCTTTATTGCTTCCGATGGGCAAACTAATATAGCTCTTCTCTCCGAAAAACCTTCAGAGAAGAAGCAGTTTTATACAAGTATATATAAGATGAGCAATTACAATAATAAGCAAGTACAATAACGAATATACCGACAACGAAGAATGAATCTTTGGCATACGTTGTCGGATAGCCTTTTGGCGTAGTAGTAGAAGAACTTGCATGTACAACATCAATAGAGAAGAGATGAAGCAATGGGTGAGATTGTTGTTCGGCTCATACCCCAAGAGCTTCTTTTATAGGCACCATTCAATTGACTGAAAACATGATCCGTTGACCGAACCTATCTGTCGATTGAATATCTTATCCGTAGACTGATCTATGTACCCTTCCTTGTTTGCCCTGATCTGATCTGCTTGATCCTATGATTTTCACTATTCGATCGACTGATAAAGCTTATCCGTCGATGGAACCCTCAATATACCTTTTCTACGCGATTCAATCTGATCGACTGTCGTTACCTTTTTTTGGATCGGTCGACTAATCCCATTAATCCGTCAACGAAACACGTATACTAAATTTGCAAAACTTCGATCTGATCTATGCCACGCTGGTCAGATCAGTCAACTGATCCCATTTATCAATTTATTGAACCCTCGATCAACTCAAAACTTTGTTTATCTATAAAATAAAGTTTACACAATAAAATAATAATGGAAGTCCTGTAAAACAGAGTTAAATAATAGATGAAATAAATATATGAGTATGACAGTTAGGATTGTCTTGATCCCAGCTTGGAAACCTCTGTTGATTTCTTTAGTTGGATCGATGCCTAAGGTTTATCTCGAACTAGGACACGACCTCACAAATCCACTCCAGAAGCTTATCTCAATTTACTCGCCAAGCATTCGGTTCTCCAAATTTATTTGGACTTTTACTTGTCCTGCTTAGTGTCTGATCAACCTGATGGACTAAGTTTTTGCTGGAACACTGAGTTAGCACAACAGATATAAAATAGTAAAGTAATGCAGTGTTAGCAGCATTTAAGATTCGCTGGTCACACATGCTTGGAGTTCATTCCTCCAAAACTTCTCATTACCTAGGATTACCTCCCCTAGGATTTTCCACTGCCTAGCTTCACTCACTAGGACTTTCCATTGCCTATCTTTACTCATTAGGATTTCCCACTGCCTATCTTCATTCACAAGGATTTTCACAACTTCACTTACTAGAACTTTCGTCGCATGACGTCACTTACCAATACTATGACTTCACTTACCAAGACTTTCACCACCTAGCTTCACTCACTAGGGTCTAGCTTCACTAATTAGGATTTTCACTGTCCAACTTCACTCACTCGGACTTTCACCATATAGTTTCACTCACTAAAACTTTCACAGCCTAGCTTCACTCAACACGGCTTCTCTTGCTAGTCATCCGGTCAACCTTTAATCTAACTAGACTTCTCTCTTGCTAGTCCTTTAGTCAACCTTTGACCTGACTAAATTTTTCTCTAGTTGGGTTAACCTTGACCAAACTATATTAAACATATTGATAAACAAATATCAAAACTCTAGAGGTCGATTGCACCAACAGATAAAGCACCTTTGGATTATAAGCCCTTGGTGATAGGATCCGCTAACATGGAATCTGTCCTTATATGATATATTATAATTTGACCATTATGAACTCTTTTTTTAACCGCCAGAAATTTTATGTTGATGTGCTTAGATTTTGATGAATTACAGTTATTCTTGGAATATAATTTTGTTGCTTTATAATCATAGTTGATCTTTAATAATCTGTCAATGCCCCCAATAATCTATAACCCTGTGATAAGGTTCCGCATCCATATCCAGTGGCTGGAAGTTTCATAACAGGTTATAAACTCTACCTCCATAGTGGAAGTGCCTATTAGCGTCTATTTGATGCTTTCCATGATATAGCCCCTCTTGCCATCATTACAAAATAATAATAATAATAATAAGGATTTAGCAACAAATTTTCGTGACAAAATATATTCGCTAATTTACAACAAAATTAACAACAAAAATAGAATTTGTCACAAATCATCAACAAAATTAGTAACAAAATCTTTTCATCACATATTAACAACAAAAACACTTTCATTGCCAAATTCATTTCCAATTTTTGACAAAAATAAATATTCATTGTAAATTTGTGATGAATATAAGTTTCATAACCAATTTTGCAACCAATTTAGAATTCATTGTAAAATTTGTGACATATTCTAAATTCGTTGTAAAATTTGCAACGAATTTCAGTTTCATCACAAAGGTTTGCGACAACTTTTGTATTTGTTGTAAAATTTGCAACAAATTTATCGTTTGTCACAAATTTTGTAATGAATTTGTCATTCGTTGCAAAACTCTATAATTTTGCTAAAATGGACACACAAATGTTTGCTATTTTTTTAATTAATTTTTTAAATTTGTGATAAATCCACATATTCATTGCTAAAACTATGAGGAATCCATGGATTCATCATAGATTGGGTCTACTTGGGATAAACAAATTAAGAATTATATGAGTTGGTTAATTGTATTGGTCAAATTAGATGGACCATTAGTTGGGTTTAATGATCCAATTAAGTTAATTAGGGCAATCAAGCCCAATGAGGTTGGCTGTATTGATCATACTAGTGAGAAGAGGAGTTTTGATAGAGCAAACAAATTTGTTAATAAGTAGATGAGCTAATTTAGTTAAAAGAATCAAGTATGCTCGACAAGCTAATAAGGTCAAATTAGTTCAATTAATGATTAATTAGCAAAGTGAGGTACGTGGGTGCCTTGGATGAGTGAATCAATTTTAATTCTTCTTAACATTATAAAATTTTATTAAAATAATCACACAAATGTTTACTAATTCTTCTTTTTTAATTATTTTTTAATAACTTATAATGAATCTACAGAGTCTGCACTGAAGCCAAGGATTCATTGCAGGATTTCGATAATTCGTCACCAATGTGTGACGAATCTTTGGATTCATCACATAATAGTAAAAAAAAATAATAAATAAAAAATATTATCAAATGTGATCCTGTCCGAACGCTGACTCAACGGACGCTGGGCACGTGGTGCTCTCCGATTTGCTGATATAGATCTCCGGCTAGTCGTACGAAGCTCCGGCGAACATGCACAGAAGTCGGGCCGGGAAGAGGTTCCCGGCGGCGACCCTCCGACGCTCAAGTTAGGCAAGCAAGTAGTGAAAAAGGTGGCTTCAAAGATGTCTCCTCCTTTACCTCCGGTGAAGTATGCGGCTCTTTATATAGAGCGGTGAAAGAGCTCCTACACGTCCACCGAGACGCGTACGTATCCGCAGCCCATACCTCGATATGTGTCTGTCAGAAAGCTTACATGACGCCATACTGCTACAGTCCAATCACGTCTTCGATGGGACAACAGAACACCTCGTTGTCAGACTTGGAGTATGGCCTAGCCATAGGATTTGACGGCTTGTCAGAAGATGTTCCTGTCCTTCTTTACCCACCACCGGCCGGGACGTCCATCCGGCCGGTTGGACGAAGAGCGTCATCCGGACGACCCTCATCCCCTGCGCTGGCCGGGCGGCACGCCCATCACGTCCCGCCTGTCGTTTGCATTGATATGCTGGGGAGACTTCCGGGCGGGTGCTACGTAAGGACTGTTAGCACTATGCTACCTTATATCTTCGACCAAGCCTGACTTCCGCTTGGCCATTCTTTACTGTTCCATTGAGCGCCGGATCCCGACTCCTATCCGACCGGGAGGTCAGCCCCTCCCTCTCCGGTCAGCCGACCTGTCCACCTGGCCTTTTGACTTCCACATGACGTCGACCCCTCCAAATGAGGGTCACCTGTTCTATCCGCCGGATCACTTGCCTCCCCTTCAAGTCTAGTCGAAGGAGGCGAAGTCCGACTGACTGGACTGCCGATCTGACCGAGTAACGATCGTCATATTAATCCGCTCGGCCAGGCTTATGGACGCTAATCCGTTCGACGATACGTTGCCCATGCCTTGTATTGCCTTAGAATTTATGCCGAATTTTCTTCTCTACTGCCAAACACGTGCATTGCGTGCGGTATAGGGAGCTCATTAAATGTAACCCGTATCTTGCTGACACGTGGTGACCTTTCTATTGTCAGGGTATGGCGGTGGCATCACCTCCGATGGGACATCCGCCGTTTGAAACGAACGGCTAGATGATGGCCTCGTTTTTCACGACTTGGATCGGACGGTGGGGGTAGCTCTCAGGCGGCGATATAAAGCCCCCGACCTCTGCTCGTCGCCGCACTTTGGCTTCATCGATCCAGACACCTCATTGCTCTCTTCTTCTCCGACGACCTTGCACCTCCGATGACCTCAAAGCCCCTTGCGACTATCTTTTTACTAGTAAGCCTTTCTTCTCCTCGATTCTTCGCTCCTTTTCTTCCTGCTAGTCACCTTTGCCATTCTGCCTTCTTTCCTGGCTTTATTTCTTCTTCCCCTTCCATTCCGCGTTCATTCCCGGTCCTAGACCATGACTAGTACCTCACAGTCGACCGGCGGCGCTCCTGGTCTATGGTATACGACCATGGAGAGCCGTTTCGACGAGGAGGACGCGTTGCGTCTTGCTCGGACCTACGATATTCCTCCTGACCATCACATAGTATTAGCCACACCGGCCGATCGACCTCATGAACCGCCGCCCGACACTGTTCTTTTCTTCCAAGACCAATTTTTGGCCGGGCTACGCTTCCCACCCCATAAGTTTATCTTGCAAGTCTGCAATTACTTCCGCATCCCGCTCGGCCAGATAGTTCCTAACTCCATTAGGCTACTGAGCGGGGTGATAATTCTCTTTAAACTGAACGGCATCCCCCTCGACCCTAAGATTTTTCATTACTTTTATTACCCCAAGCAAGCCGAGTGGGGTACTTTCATTTTCCAGTCTAGGATAGGTTTCGTCCTCTTTGATAACATGTCGAGCTCCAACAAACATTGGAAGGAGCATTTTTTCTACGTACGTTTTCCCGAGCCACCGACCTTCCGTATCAAGTGGCAGACGGCGATGCCAGCGCAACCGGAGCTCGGCAAATTTAGAGGCGATGCAGCCTATCTTCATGCAGCCGATCGGCTGGTCGGCCAACGATATCACATCGACAAGCTGCTCCTTCCGGGAGTAATGTACATATTCGGCTTGTCTTCTACCCCAGCCGATCTGCCCTGCAGCATGAGTAAGTTCCCTTATCTTCTCGTTTATTTTGTTCTAACTGATTTATTTTTTGCTTCTGCAGCTGAAGTTATGTGGCGCGCTGAAACTGCGAGCCGTCGAGATCGAGGCAGCCAAGAACAAGGAGGTCGCCGAGCGGGGCCTTGCTCCAGCGGATCCGGCCGGCGAAGAAGGTGAGGGGACTCAGGATATCCCCGAAGCCTTAGCCGCTCCTACCTCTCACGACGAGGCTGCGGGCGACATAGAACCCTCCGCTCCAGTCGAGGTAGAGGGTCGTTCGGCCGACGACGTTCCTCTGGCAACTCGGAAGCGCAAACAGCCGGAGGCAACCTCTCAACCGATTCCATCCGATGAACCGCAATCCGAGCGGGGCGACGAAGCTCCAGTGTTGTCCGGGACGGTTTCTATTGAGAGTACCCCGACGCCGCTCGGCTCTCCAAGGGCAACCTCTGAGGTGTCGCCCTCCAGTCCTCCAAGAACGCTGCGACGTATTAAGCGATTGGGCGACCGCCCTTCCTCCTCCGCCGGTGAGCCGTCCGGCAAGGCTACTGCTTCTAAAGGTGATCCGAGCGGTCCGAAATTGATAAAGACCATCTTGCGCCTCCCGTCTGAAGAATACATGGCAGCCGCTGATCGGCCTATCATCCCCGAGCAGCAAATCACACTCACAGGTCCCCTCGCCAAAGCTTGGGAGGATGCTCGTCTTCGGATTACCATGATGACTCCTGGTTAGCTCGGCGACAGCAATCTACAACAGGCGACCGGGGTATGTTGTCTTGCTTTGTTAGTTATTTCGGATCGAGCTTCTAACCTGCTCATATTCGTTCACAGAACTGGGTGGAGCAGATTGCCATCAGCAATCGCCTAGCTGAACTGGAGGACGAACTGAAGAAGCTCAAGGCTGCGGGGGACAACAGACAATCGACGGCCGCTCTGGAGAAGGCCAAAAGGTTGCTGGAAGCTGAGCGGGGTAAGACTTCCGGCTTGACAAGCGAGGTTGCCCGCCTCGAAGCCTTAGTCAAGCAGTGGGATAAAGAAGTAAAGACCGCGACCGCTCGGAAGCTCAAGGCCATTGATGATATGGACTTGATGAAGGTGGAGAACCGGGGGTTGGAACAACGGGTGAAGGAGCTAGACGCCTCACTAACTGCCGAGCGGGAGGGTCTCTCCACCGATCGGACCAGAGCAGAAGGAGCCTTGCAAGATCTTCAGGTTGCCCTGGATGCTTCCCAGACCGCTCTCAAGGATTACCACGATGGAGAGCCCGGTCGATTGGCGGAGGTACGCAAAGCCTTCGTCTGCTCGGACGAGTTTGGCGAGAAATTTACCGACAAGCTCTCCTTGACTTTGAGGAGACAATCAAAGTGGCGGTGGACTACATGAAGAACAAAGGCCATGCTCCTGCCGATCTGTCCGTCCCTGCCGAAGACCTGGCGACCATGATGGGCTCCATCCCTGACCATCTTTTTAATTTTGATGACTAAGAATCTATCTGTGAGGCTATTTTGTAATTTTTCTGTATCCGTGCCGGTCGGGGCAAACTTTAGAAATTTTGTCTATCTGCCGGTCGGCGTGAATGAACTGTGTCTTGTTATTTGCCCATTCTTCCCGCGTCCGATTTTTGTTTTTCGCCTTGGTCTTGAGCTTTTTGTGCCCCAAGTACATTTTATAAAGGGGTCGCTCGGCCTTACGCTTTTACGTCGGATCCGACCGAGGGCTACGCAGAAAACCATCCATCCGGCGGCCCTATAGGCTTCGGTCGCCCGTCGAATTTTACCTTCGGAACTTGCCTACTGTCCGATCAGCGGGTTTATAAACGCCGAGTCGTCTCTCGATATTTAACGTCGGAGCTCGACGGTCTTCCGCTCGGAGGGTTTATAGACGCCGGCTCGTCTCTCGATATTTAACGTCGGAGCTCGACGGTCTTCCGCTCGGACGTTTATAGACGCCGGCTCGTCTCTCGATTTTTAACGTCGGAGCTCGACGGTCTTCCGCTCGGATGATTTATAGACGCCGGCTCGTCTCTCGATTTTTAACGTCGGAGCTCGACGGTCTTCCGCTCGGACGTTTATAGACGCCGGCTCGTCTCTCGATTTTTAACGTCGGAGCTCGACGGTCTTCCGCTTGGACGTTTATAGACGCCGGCTCGTCTCTCGATATTTAACGTCGGAGCTCGACGGTCTTCCGCTCGGACGTTTATAGACGCCGGCTCGTCTCTCGATTTTTAACTTCGGAGCTCGACGGTCTTCCGCTCGGACGTTTATAGACGCCGGCTCGTCTCTCGATATTTAACGTCGGAGCTCGACGACCTTTAAGGCTACTTTTAACACAGCCGGTCGGCGAAGATATTTGCCATCTTTATAATTTTGCTTCCTGCGTTACAAGGACATAGGCGATCGAAATGTGTATAAATTTACATTTAGCGCACCTTCCCCCTGCTCGGATATCGTACTCCCAGCCGAACGGCTCGGGGTCTTCTTCGTCGAGCGCTTGGCTCGGATAACATACTCCCGGCCGAACGGCTCGGGGTCTTCTTTGTCAAGCGCTGGGCTCAGATACTGTACTCCTGGCCGAACGGTGCGGGGTCTTCCTTGTCGAGCGCTTGGCTCGAATATTATACCTCCGGCCGAATGGCTCGGGGCCTTCGGCATCGAGCACTTGGCTCGGATATTATACCTCCGGCCGAATGGCTCGGGGCCTTCGTTCGTCGAGCGCTTGGCTCGGATATTATACCTCTTGCACGTGAGACCTGGCATGGGGGGAGCGGATTGCTTCGGCCTTCGGTCCTCTGGGCGGCTGATGAGCGGCGTGCTGTTTCCGCTCGGCAGGAGGGGCTCGATCGGTTGGAGTTTCTTTTTTCCTGGCCGCTTGCGCTTCCTCCACGTTGATGTATTCGTTGGCCCGGTGTAGCATGTGATCATAGTCTCGGGGCGGCTTCCGAATGAGCGATCGGAAGAAATCCCCATCCACGAGGCCCTGTGTAAAGGCATTTATCATGGTCTCCGAGGTGGCCGTTGGAATATCCATGGCCACTTTGTTGAACCGCTGGATGTAAGCTCGGAGCGATTCACGGGCTTCTTGTTTAATGGCGAACAGACTAACGCTGGTTTTTTGATAGCGTCGACTGCTTGCAAAATGATGGAGGAAGGCCGTCCGGAAGTCCTTGAAGCTGGTGATGGATCCGTCCGGCAGCCTTCGAAACCATCGTTGAGCCGATCCAGTTAGGGTGGTGAGGAAAACACGACACTTCACCCCATCTGTGTATTGATGCAGGGTTGCCGTGTTATCAAACTTGCCCAAATGATCGTCCGGATCGGTGGTTCCATTGTATTCGCCGATCGTCGGAGGCACGTAGTGCTTGGGCAGAGGGTCTCGTAGAATGACCTCTGAAAATTGGCGATTAATCCGCTCGGGCAATGAGTCCGCTCGGGGGGCTTTCCCTTTTCTATCATCTCGTCTCGGCCTCTCATCAGAAGATCCCCGATCTCTATGAGTGGGTGCGGCTTCGGGGGTGCGGAATAGAGCCCGATGAAATGCAACGGTGGTAGGTGGTGCTTCCGCTCGACCGCCAGACGCTGATGTCGCTTGCTGCTCTGGCCGCTCGGCTGTTGCTTTCTGTTTTTGTTCCACGAGCTTGGCGGCCCTCAACTCGATCAGAGCGTCAAGTTCCTCCGTGGAAAGCGTCACCGTGTGTTGTCGTCCAGCCTCGTCCATTGTTTCCGCTCGGATACAAGAGCGTTCCCACAGACGGCGCCAATTTGATCTTGTCCGAACGCTGACTCAACGGACGCTGGGCACGTGGTGCTCTCCGATTTGCTGATATAGATCTCCGGCTAGTCGTACGAAGCTCCGGCGAACCTGCACAGAAGTCGGGCCGGGAAGGGGTTCCCGGCGGCGACCCTCCGACGCTCAAGTCAGGCAAGCAAGTAGTGAAAAAGGTGGCTTCAAAGATGTCTCCTCCTTTACCTCCGATGAAGTATGCGGCTCTTTATATAGAGCGGTGAAAGAGCTCCTACACGTCCACCGAGGCGCGTACGTATTCGCAGCCCATACCTCGGTATGTGTCTATCAGAAAGCTTACCTGACACCATACTGCTACAGTCCAATCACGTCTTCGATGGGACAACAGAACACCTCGTTGTCAGACTTGGAGTATGGCCTAGCCATAGGACTTGACGGCTTGTCAGAAGATGTTCCTGTCCTTCTTTACCCACCACCGGTCGGGACGTCCATCCGGCCGGCTGGACGAAGAGCGTTGTTCGGACGGCCCTCATCCCCTGCGCCGGCCGGGCGGCACGCCCATCACGTCCCGCCTGTCGTTTGCATTGATATGCTGGGGAGACTTCCGGGCGGGTGCTACGTAAGGACTGTTAGCACTATGCTACCTTATATCTTCGACCAAGCCTAACTTCCGCTCAGCCATTCTTTACTGTTCCATTGAGCGTCGGATCCCGACTCCTATCCGACCGGGAGGTCAGCCCCTCCCTCTCCGGTCAGCCGACCTGTCCACCTGGCCTTTTGACTTCCACATGGCGTCGACCCCTCCAAACGAGGGCCACCTGTTCTATCCGCCGGATCAAAATGTTTTATGCTTGTATTTTCTTTTATGCTATATTTTTCTTAGCCAATGATGTTGGTCATGTTGATCATACTAGTGAGAGTAGAAGTTTTGAGAGAGCAAAGAAATTAATTAAGTACGATGAGAGCTAATTTGGTTAAAGGAATCATGCATGTACATTAGCTAGACAAACCAATAAGGTCAAATTGGTTCAATGATTTAATCATGTTGATTGAAACTAAGGGTTGATTAAGCAAGGTGAGGTGGATGACTTGGATAAGTAAATCAATTTAGATTTGTTGAGAATGAGTAGGTTGTTCTACAAATGTTTGATAATATATTTTTATTTTTTATTTTTTTATACCAATCTATGACGAATCCATGAATTCGTCACCATTCTGTGACAAATTCATTGATTCGTCGCCAATTTGCCAATATTATATTATATGTAATCGAGGTGAAATACAATTTTACAATTTTTGAAGAGTAAAACACTGTTTCATCAGCAATTTGGCAATGAAACACGTTTTCATCGCCAAATTGTGACTAAATTGGCAATGAAAATAGTTTTGTCACAAAAAAACCCTAAAAACAATCAAGTCACCTAATTCCCCCTGCCCTTAGGTCGCAATTTGGTGACAAAAATAGTTTCATCGCCAAAAAACCCTAAAAACACTCAAGTCACCCAATTCCCCCTACCCCAACCATCTTTTGCTCTCGACGGTGGAGATTCCTCTGCTACGACGATGATGTCTGGCTGGGAAGCTCCTTCTCTCTCCCCTTTGTTAAGGTCAATTTGTAGCTAGAGGGGGGAGGGGTGAATAGCTCGTCGTGCTTCAGTTCCTTACTTCGTGATGATAATATGCAGCGGAATGAACTCGAAGCAACACTTACAACGCTAACACGAAGGATTTACTTGGTATCCACCTCAAGAAGAGGTGACAAATCCAAGGATCCAACCCTCACTCACTCATCCACTATGAAATAACTCCTTCTTGGTAACTACCGAAGGAGGAGAAGCCTTGTACAATCTCTCAATACAATGAAGAAACGAAGAAGCAAATACAAAGAAAATCTTACAAGATTTTACACAAATGAAACCCTAGCTAGCTTCTTCTTCTTGTGTGGAACGCCTCTTGATCTTGGAAGTGCAGCAACACTTTGCTCCAAGAAGCTTCAAGGACCGGTGAGAACCTGTGAGAATCGTAAGAGAGGAGAGCTTCGAGAGATACCAAGTCGCTGTGAGGAAGACGACTTTAAACTAGACGCTTCCTTCGCAACGGTCACATCCCAATCGATTGGGGAGGCTTGAATCGATTGATTGATCGATTCAGAGCGCCTCTGTGCTCTGCTGGAAACTGCCTGAATCAATCGACCGATCGATTTAGGCTTTCTCACGATTGCACGAGAAAACCAGCCCCCAATCGATCGACCGATCGATTAGCGGTGCCCAATCGATCGACCGATCGATTGGGTTGTATTCTGTGCTCGCGATTTAAGCTCCCAATCGATTAGATGATTGATTGGACTGTTGTTTATTGCAGCACTGTGCCCAATCGATCAGTTGATAGATTGGGCTTGGTCCAATTTCATCACTTGATCAAATTAACCAACCCTAGCTTGTCCGAGTCAAGTGTAGGGCTCCCAAGCCCAATATCCGGTCAACCGTGACCTGTTGGGACTCAAATTAACCAACCCTAGCTTGCCCGAGTCAAGTTTAAATTCTTCTCCTACTTGTAAGACTTTGGCTTCTATGCTTTTCCTATTTAATCATCTAAGACTGAATGTGATGAGTCTTAGATGAATGTAATTATGTCTTCTTTGTAAGAGTGTTCTTGTTGATTCTTCAATCATAAGATTTAATTTTTCTTCTCCTCCATCAAGATGGTGAAGTGGTTGAGTTCTATGATGGAAAAAGATTGAAGTGTTGAAAGAAAGGATTCCTTGATTATATAATATTCTTGGATTAAGTGAGTTTAATTGTTCATTCGAAAATATTGTTACATGTCTTTCTATGCCCACTAAGTCTTCTAATCAATAAGTAAAAGTACTATTATGTCTTCTAGTTCTAAAATTATATAACCAAGAAGTTTGGGCAAGGGGTCAATTCTCGACAGGTGCATATCCTCAGGGAAAAACATCCTCCGACCCTCTAATCATTTGGCGGTCAATTATAAGCTGACCCCGTAATTTACCTCCCTTCACATAACTAGGGGAGGGGTTGTGAGGGATGCCTAGGTAAACATAATCACGTTATTGCTACAATCTAACCAAGAAGTTGTGTTTGTTTCAGTTCTTCCAGTTTTTCCTCCTCCTATTGTCTGGGAAGGACTTGTGAAAGTTTTTATTTATGTTCATGTTAGACTCATTTTGATTGTGGCGTAGAAATTAAAAAGGAGTAAATTTTAGGTTGTCTTCTAAGAATAATCTTTCCCATAGATAACTTGCTTAAGTTCTTGGTTAAGTTATCTAGATTTTCTTTCCACTTAGTAGCCTGAGTTGTCATCTGAATTTGTGTTTCCACTTGTAATAGTTTATTTTCTTTTAAAGTAAGTTTGTGATGTAGAGATGTCAATAATACTATTCTTGTGTTATTCTGCGATTAGGACTTGATTACCTTTTCCAGTTAATTCAAGACTACAATATCTGTTCTCTTTGGTCTTAGCAAATTAATTTGAATTTTCTAACGCTTCTTCGTAATAAGTATTTTCAAAGTTTAATTTGTTCATTTATACTTGATTTCTGCATATAATATGTACAAGTTTAAATTCTTCTCCTACTTGTATTTTATTTGTTGTAATATATTCTTTGATTTGAAGTAGTATAACTTTGGATTGAAGTTCGAAATTTCTAGGTTTATTTTCTTTAGTAAGTTTTGAGAGATTTAATATTTCTTTCTTAATAGGAATACTCAGTAGATTAAGTTGATTAAACCTTCTATTTAAATAATCTTGTGATTCTTTCAAGAAGTCTATATTTTTTTTTAAGTCACTTAAAGTGTGCGTTTGTTATGTGAAATTATTGGCTACTTGTTCCAATATGTGATGAGTTTGTTTTTGTTGAGATGCTAGTGAACTCCCTAATCTGATGAGTAAGTCTGTTATGGTATTTAAGTGTGGGTTTTCATCATGTACACTCTGATAAAAGTCCTCGACCTGATAGAACAACTATGTTTAAATTAATCAGAGGTTATAATCTTTATGACTGGGTATTGGAAAGCTAAATCTAAGTAGTCTAATGTCTAAAAGCCTTGAGAGTAATACTAGAGGTCATTCATTTTACCTTTATATTCAGACATTGCTAAAGCGAAACTTTGAAAAGTATGCTTTAAGATGAAGAGGTCCTTTACCTTGAAGCCTTGTATTTTGCATTTTGCAATCTTTGACAGTAGCATGTACCATCCAAGTACGGCAAAATGTATTTCTTCATAACAGAGGTACACAGCATACTCGTTGCTCGACCAGCATCAGCTATTTTTTTAACTCGAGCAGACAACTTTTGGGCAACCACTGAAATGAGCAAGAAGCTTAGCGCATATAAATTGGTTTTCTGACAAATAATAAGTTCAGTGCTCAAGTTCAATGAACTAGAAACCTAAACGTGAGATCGAAAAGCAAGTTATGGTGTTGGATTAGTTTGGAAGAGCGGTAGGAGACAAGCAGGACACAATGGCAAGGCATCTTGAAGAAATATACAGGAGACAAGAAGCAACCTAAACATCATAATTGTCACTGGAATGATAGCAATCATGTGTTGTGGGTTTTAAACAAATGGGGAATAATTGTTTACAGATCTCCTACATTGCATAGTAGGACTTAAATTTTCATCACATGGGTGACTTGCTGATTTAGGATTCTCTGTGTCTCCTAATTTCCAATTTTTTAGATCAGTTGTTGGTGGAATATAATTTTCAAAGTATATAAGTAGAGCAGAAGGATCAGAAATGTACACTTCACTCTCCTACTCAAACTTTTCACAGATAGAAAGTAAAGCCTCCTTTGCTATTAATGAAGCAAAATGATACCAAATTAATAACTAACCCTCCTTTGCTAGTCCATTAACGCTAGCCTTATGGGCATTTTTCAATGTTTATTCTCCTGATATATATGAAACTTGACTCTAGTTAGTAACTTGTATATTGGCGACATCCTTATGTGACACCAAGATGATCACTCAGTAGCATCTAAGCTTTTGTAGTTTTTTTAAAATACGTCTTAAGATAATTTTGTGATACTTCAAAAATGCTATTAACTCAAGAATACATCTTAAGATGATTGTCATTAGCCGTCGGTTATCCATTCTATAATGATCTTAAGCAAATGATTCTATGATACCTCAATAATAATCTGACAAAAAACTCCTATATCGGCCAAGTTTTCTTACAAATAGAGAATTCACATTAGAGCATTTTTTTATGGTGATAGGGTAGAGTGTTTAATCTGATTTCCTAGATTAGCAAGTATTAGAATTTTGGGACCATAATTGTAATTGTAAATGTCTAATGTCATCATCTAAATAAGTTATAAATCAATGTGGTCAAATTTAGAATTAAAGATTGGCATAAGAGCTTAATTGTTATGAATATAATAATGTGGATATCATGTGTAATTTCTAATTTGTTGAAGGGTCAAATTAGAAGTAAGCAAACTTAGACTTCTATAAATAAGGGTTATGGTCCCAATTTGTAGATAGATGATTATGTTTTGTATTCTGATGCGGTGATGAGGGGCCCACACAGTGGAGTGTCATTGCAACGGTGGAGGTCAAAGGTCAAAGTCAGGGCGGTCTACGCCCCTGTATCACCGATCGGTCGGACGACCCACTCGCCCGACCGGGATAGAGAAGGCCCGATCAGATATCATCATAGCTCGGCCTTTTACCGAACTTTTGACGCTCAAGAAAGAAGTATCGACGAGGCGTATGCCGAACGGCGAGCCCGCTCAGACTTACATCGAGTCTCGGAACCAAAAAAGCGAAGCCACGACCGAGCAGATTACATTCAAAGCGGAGCTCAGCCAGTGGAAGGATGGCCGAGTGACTATCCCGCTCGGCCCGAGGACGATAGCGGTCGGACAACTGATGGTTGGCCGGGCGCCCCCCGCCCAATAACGAACAAAAGGAGGATCTACCGATATCGTTCTGGGAGCCCATGCCACCGACAGACGACATGGTCGGCGGCATGGTCAGGCAGTGGATCGTACGACGGAAGCTTCCATTGTCACGTCAGAGATATGCTCGGGTCGTTAAGGTATAGTGTCAGAGACACTTTCCTGACATGTCTTTTCAGGGAAAGCTTTGAGAAGCGTACACGCCTCGAGGAGTGTGCATGTGCGCCTCTGGAGCCCTATATAAAGGGCCCTAAGCGTCAACGAAGGTATGCTAGTTTTTACTATAGCCACACTATTACTCTGCTTCTGTTACTTCGCTTTTTTGCTTCCACATCGCCGGTGATTGACTTGAGCGTCGGAGGGTCATCGTCGAGGAACCCCTCCTTGGCTCGACACTGACGCTGCTGTGGTTGCAGGTCCCTCTAGTTTGGAGTCCACGCACGGTCAACAGGAGCACCACGTCCCACAGCATTCATCGCCTCGACTCTCGGACAGGACAATATTCTATCGGCAAAACTCTTTGAAAATTTAGAAATCTATAAATTGAAGATCATTCCCTAAATTTGACTGCAAAATATGGATTCAAGTAAGCTTTCATAATTCTGATTATTATGTTTATGATTTTTTAAGAATTGAATAGAGTTTAGTATTTTGTGTTGAGACTTCTCAACCTATTTTTCCATCAGCAAGAAGTGGATTGCTGTAATTAGCTTTAAGTGCAGAGGAAAAGTATTAGGTCATGGTCCTAATTAACAATAGGACAATGCTAAATGACTAGAATCTGACCAACCAGAATATATACATGCATGCATATACATGGGCATTTTAGTAATATCATATGAATATATTAATTACATGCATGTACATGCATGTATTATAATTAGGAAGATAGAGATTTCTAGCTGGCCAGATTCTGACCAACAAAATTTACTGTTACCAAATGTGAGTTTAGCTAATCAATGAAGTTCTACTGTGACAACAAAATGGTTATACACATGGTGTCAAATCCAGTGTTGAATATGATAATCATGCATTTGTGACTGCCCTAATGATTAACTAGCACGCTTGCTAACTAAATTTTTAAGGCTCTAAAATTGAGTATAATTGTAAGGAGCATCATTAATTTTTAAGGCTCTAAAATTGAGTATAATTGTAAGGAGCATCATCAACCTAAATATAGATATCATTAAGATCAGGAGCCAACTTCTACTATAACACATCGTATCGTGTCCACCAGATAAATATTTTTGGCGTACAAGTCACAGACAACTAGCATTTGAAAAGTCCACTGGTGAATCGCAAATCCGTGGGCATGAAACAACAACAAAACTAGCTAAGAGCATGTCTAGAGTTCCAAATACAATGGATCATTTAATTATATTATAAATTTGAAAGGCAATTTGCAACATATAGAACATCTTGAGCTTCAGGATGCATGATTCTGTCTGAAGTAGTAGTAGCAACTAGAAAGATTAATTAGAATAGCTAAAAGATGGTCGTGGATCTACCATCATGCTCATAATTTAGCAGATAACTTGAGACAAGCACCCTACATAATTATGCTTAATGGCCGAGACAAAAGTAGCAATCATGTATAATAAAGAACAAAAGTGTGTTGGCATGCATATCTTATACCGATATGCAAGGCTCAGCTTACCAAGATTCTAGTTGTCTCCTTGTGCAGATGAGCATTTAGTGTGTGTATATATATATAGAAGAAAGTAGAGCAGAAGGCTGAGAAACAGATCCATCATCTTCCTCTTCTAGCTCCAATCCTTCAAGAGATTGGCTGAAAAGAAAGCAGCAATGGCCTGTTCGGCTTCAACGGAAGAGAAGACTTTTCATGTTCGCTCAGTCAGCTTACCTTCCCAAGCTCATCCAACTACGGTCAGAGTTGAAGAAGAGCTACACAAACTTAGAATTTGTGTAGAACCATCGGCATCTTCGGTGACAAGGGAGATGATCTGCAATGGGTTGAGACACCTTGGTGAAGTGTATGATGACATGGAGGATCTTCTTCACCTCCCGTGCATCCAACAAGGTCTGCTCCACCTTGGACAGAAGAAAACATGGCAGCAACATCTGGATGGCTCAATCAAATTGTTGGACTTCTTTGGCATAATTAAGGATGCAGTCAACTCAACTAAAGAGAGCATTCAGGATCTCCAGCTATCAGTTCGGAGAAGAGGCAAGAATTCCATGGAAGATAGACTGAAGGCTCATATTCGTTCGAGAAAGGCAATGCAGAAGATGATCAAGAAGAGCTATAGAGACATGAAGCAGGCCCATGGCAAATGTCAACCTGAAACTGAACCTATGGAGCTATCAATGATCATGAGGCTTCTGAACGAAGCAAGCGTGATCACCAGGTCTCTCCTTTGCTCAATCATGCATTCAATGTTTGCCCAAAGAACAAAAGGTAGCCAGTGGTCACTTTCCTCAAGGGCCAAGAGAGTGGCTTGTGAGGACTTGTGTCAGTCCTGGAACGTGGATGTCTTGCCAAACAACCTTAAAGATGCAGACATTGAGAAGATCACAATGGTGCGAGGTCAATTGATGACAATAGAGAACAGTCTTGGAGACCTTGAGGATGGTTTGGAGAGCTTATTTCGGAGATTAATTCGAAATCGAGCTTCAATTCTCAACATTCTTAGCATCTAGAAGGGCATCCAGCATTTGGTAACTGATCACCACCTTGGCATCTGCATTTTAAAGGATGTGCTGATGCAATCCAATTTTTGTTGTTATATTTGAGTGTAAAAAGTGTATAAAAGCAACAGTTCTTGAACTTGAAATACAAGATTTATCCATCAAGGACCACTCACTCATCTGTTGGACTCTCTTTTGCCTTGGATTGTTTCTGAATTTGTTTCCTTATTATTCACTAAATCATAGAAGAAGAAAAACAGATTTTAGAAAATCCATGAAATAATTTAAATCCTTATTTAAGACTGAATGGTTAACCTGTGTTTAGAATAATCAATGATAAAAGCATGATGACTAAGTACCTCACAAATCTTTTAAAAAGTATTCTTGGGTTTTCATTTGAGCTACAGGCAAATATTAACTTCATTAAAATGCTGTAAAGATTCTTCTTGTCTCTCCAAATCTAAATGCGTAAGTAGACACAGGGAATCAAGATGAACAATCATACTAAAACAGTGATTATTAAAACTCAAATCTGATCTTAGATTATGTTATCTTCTGATGGATGGAAGTCAAGTTTTCATTCTATCCTCCAAAAATGTTTGTTCTTTGATTTACTGATGTTAATTATATTTGACGACTTCATGTTATGAAGGATATTACTTAAAGAGCACAAATATCACAAGAAAGCATATGTTTTAATATCACATATTGGGCTTGAGTATTTACTTCCTAACTAGGATGAATTAATTTCATCCTAGTTAAACCAGATAAAAAATTGAATTCACTGATTAAAAGAATCATGCATTCTGGTTGCAAGTGAACCCAGATAAACCAGGTAATACATAAATGTTAACAAAAAAATGAAAAGAGACATGATGCTTTCGGATCACCAGTAATCCTGACAAGAACAAGATCCTTCCTTAAAATGGTGAAATCGGTTGGCATCGCGCACTATGAGCTCCCTTTTAGTTAATAATGATATTAGTTTCATCACAGTGTGACAATCACAGCAAATTCGGAGATTCTTCATAATGTGGATAGGCATCCACTCAGGCAAGCTAATTAGACCAAATGCCACTGCCAGCTTCTCGCTGTGATGACGTTGAGAACCTGAGGTTGCCTTGTGATCATATCCCACTGCTTCTATCTCCTTAATTAGCTCATCTAATTTCTTAAGAATAACGCCAATTTGTGGATGGCTCGGATCATCGGCAGTGAAAACATGGATTGTGTTTTTAACCTCGATCCAACTACATCCAGGATTCTTCTTTATCCCCTTTTCCTTCATGAGCTTTCTCACTCGAGCAGAATCATCTGAATTCCCTGCATCGGCATACATCTTAGCTAAAAGCACATAACTTCCAGAATCCTTAAGGTCCAACTCAAATAGATGCTTTGTAGCATGCTCTGCGAGTTCTTTGTTTCCATGTAATTTACAGGCTGCAAGGAGAGCTCCCCAAATTTCAACACTTGGCTTTAATGGCATGTTGTCTATCACAATTTTTGCATCTTCTAGCAATCCAGCTCGGCTGAGAAGATCCACCATGCAAGCAAAATGCTCTAAGCCAGGAGCTATATTATGGGATCTACTCATGCTATTGAAATAAAACTTCCCTTCTTCAACAAGTCCTGAATGACTGCAACCAGATAAAACTGCAACATAACTTATGTAATCAGGTTTTATTCCATTGGATATCATTCTCTGAAAAACTTTTATTGTTTCCTTCCCTTGACCATGTTGAGCATAAGCAGTCATTATGGAATTCCATGATACCAAATCCTTTTCCAAAATAGAATCAAATGTTTTTCGCGCTTCAACTATCTTTCCACATTTCGAGTACATTGTGATGATTCCATTTGCAACTGATATGTCGGAATTGAGCCCTATTTTTATGGTATGTGCAATTATTTGATTACCAATTCTCTCTGCCGCCACCTCTGCACAAGCACGGAACAGTGTAGAGAATGTAACCCAATCTGGTTTTACAGCACTTTCTCGTTGCATTATGATGTACATTTTAATACCTTCTTCCTCGCTGCCATGCTGTATATATGCAGCTAACATTGCATTCCATGTGACCACATTTTTGTCTTCCATAGAATCAAAATATTCACGGGCCTTATTCACATTTCCGATCTGAGAATATGCAGTTATCATACTTGTCCATGATATGATATCTCTAACAGGCATCCGCTGAAAGACAGAATCAGCATTTTCTATAGAGCCGCATTTGGCATACATTGTAACTAGAGCATTGGATACAGCAACAGATGAACAAGATCCAGTACGCAATGAAATAGAATGAATCTGAGTACCAAGACATAAATCCAAATTAGTGCAACAAGCACTAACTACAGTTGCCAGCGTGAAGGGGTCCAAGGACATAGGCACACTTCTCATTTCATTGAACACTTTCATAGCTTGTTCCATGAGCCCTGAGTGAGCATACCCCGCAATAAGTGCAGTCCACGACACAGAATTACGGTCATGCAAGCCATCAAATGTTCTCTTTGCTGATCCTAGATCACCACATTTAGCATACATATCTACCAGGGCACTCCCAAAGAACACATCAATGCTCTTTTGAGACCTTATAATGTGGGCATGAAGATGCTTTCCCCATCCCAAGTCAAGGATACTAGTGCATGCAGTAAGAACATAAGTGTATGTCGTAGAATTTGGCTCATATCCTTGGTTGCTCATATCAATTATCATAGAAAGTGCCTCTCTTTCTTGACCACAGTGAGACAGTAGTGAAATCATGGTATTCCAAGAGACAACATCTCGCTCGGGCATCTTATCAAACACCTTAATTGCACGTCCAACTTCATAGGAACTTGCATAACCTGACAACATACAATTCCAACAGAAAAGATCAGGACTTTTTAAGATACCAAACACTTTCGAAGCTAGGTCAACAGCTCCACACTTCACGTACATATCAATAAGCGACGCCCCAGCCTCTGGATGTCTTCCAAAATCTAACTTTTCAACAAAACCATGCAATTGAAGGCTCAATCGGTGACACCGAAGCGCGCCACATGATTTCATCACGAAGGCAATGGTAAACAAATTTGGTTTGCAATTAAGATCCCGGAGCATCAATATGAACGTCCTCAGCGCCTCTGAGGGCTGAACATCACGGAAGTAACCCACCATGAGCGTGTTCCAGGAAGTAGAGTCCCTCACCGGCATTTTATCGAACAGCTCCACTGCTTCACGCAAAAACCCAAATTTCGTGAAACCATTGATCATGATATTGCCGGAAAAGACATTGGGAGAGGAAATGCCGCCGTACACTCGGAGCGCGTCATCGAGAGAGCCGCAATGAATGTAGGTGTTGAGAAGATGATTCTGAAGGAAGAGGGAGGCCTCGAGGCCAGCGGAGATGAGGCGGGCGTGGAGCATCCGGCCATGAGAGATGGAGCCGGAGGCGACGCATGTTGCCATTGCGTCGGAGAGCTCCTGAGTGAGGGCCATGTAAGCTTTGTTCCCAGAGGCACTGGCTGAGGTGTAGGCTCTTGGTCTGAGGGAGAAGAGGGGAAGACGAAGAATAAGAGAAAGAGGAGACGAGGATGTTATCGGGCGATGCCATGGGAGCTTTACCATCAAAGGTTGAAGCTTTGGCGACTCGAAGCAATCTCAAGCGCCCCCCAGACTGCTATTAGAATTCAGATATTCAAATTTTGGGTCGACTTTAAACTGATTTCTTTGGATTATGAATTCGTTGACTCTAAGGGTGTGTTTGGTTCAAGTCATCATGTATAACCTTGGTTACCTGATTAACAGGTGATCACATAACCAAGGTTATAGGGAATAAAATATAACCAAATGTTGTTTGGTTCAACTTAGGTAATGCAACAAAAACTTGTTTGTTTGAAGGTTTTAATGAATACCCTAGTTTAATATTTTACCGTATTACCCTCAGTTACAAAACCAACTATACATAATATTATTATTATTATTTATTTATTTATTTATTTATTTATTAATGTTTTTTTACTTTTCTTTTTCCTGTATTTTTTTTTTATTTTTTTAATGTGTTTTTTTATTTTTTTAATTTTTTATATTTTTATATTATTTATATTTATATTTTTTATTTTTTTACATTTTTTAAATTTTAATTTTTATTTATTTATTTTATTTTTAATTGTTTTTAAATTTTTTAAATTTTTAAATTTTTTAAAAAATTTTTAAATTTTTTTAAAATTTTTTAAATTTTTTAAAATTTTTTAATTTTTTAAAATTTTTTAACATTTTTAAAATTTTTATTTTTTATTTTTAAAATTTTTATTTTTATTTAAATTATTTATTTTTTAAAAAAATAAATTTTTAAATTTTTTAAAACATTTTTTTATTTTTTTTACATTTTTTAATATTTTTTTTCTTTTTTTCATATTTTTTCTTATCGGAGGGTATTTTTGGTAAAAAAAAATCGTTAACCCCGGAATCAACAAAAACCTTAGTTTTATGAGGTTTTTCGATTCCGGGCTGCATGACCCTTTTGCTGACGTGTCGGGCATGGAACATTACTTGGAAAACATCAAATACCTAAACCAAACAAGATTTTTGTTGATAACCTTGGATGGATAACCAAGGTTATCAAGAATAATCCCGAACCAAACGTGCTAGTCTAGAGTGTTGTTGCTTTTCAATCTCAAGCCGCTTCTCTGCGAGCCAATTAGGATTTATTCCTTCGGCTCTCTCTCTTCGTGTTCCTTCTTTATATTCTTTTCAAACCTTGACTGATTATAACAATTTTTTATTTTTTTTATAATTCAGATATCAAATCCTAGATAAGTTTCTCATTAGCCATCAAAATAAATTTTAAAAAGCATAGAACGAACAACTCAACAAGTAGTTCGAATATCACGAGAGCTAAGCATTGATTATGCATCAGACATTAGAGCTTTAATTTTTGAACTATGCAAATAGTTATAGTTCAGAAGCCTGTGTCGAGCATATTATTGCTCAACTTTGCATCTATATGTTAGTTATATGTTAGTGTTGCTCCGTCAAGTTCTTAACCTGATAAGATATCTAACTAGTCTTTGTTTTTCCTTAGTATTCAGGAGTCACTTTTTAGTATTTTACGAGTGATAAATTTAGGCACCAACATGTTGGCAAAGGAATTCTTTATTACAACCGAGTGACGTTGGTGCTTAATCCAAACAGGAAAAGAAAAAAAAAATCAAGGTCCAAATAGACTAACATAATAACCTTAGTCCTTGGTAAACATTATTGAA
Source organism: Zingiber officinale (assembly GCF_018446385.1). Taxonomy (NCBI): domain Eukaryota; kingdom Viridiplantae; phylum Streptophyta; class Magnoliopsida; order Zingiberales; family Zingiberaceae; genus Zingiber; species Zingiber officinale. The sequence goes on along the minus strand of NC_056002.1, from coordinate 1,396,732 downwards.
CATCAAAGGCCCTTGAGCCCAGGTGCAAATCCTGATTCCTGTGAAATGAAAAAAAAAAGGACAGTTAGGAAGGAACATGAACACTAGTTTTATAAAAGGAAACGTGTTATACAAGCAAGTGGAAGGATTGCAATACTAGTTCAAGGAATCGATATAGATCACATGCATAGAAAGAGTGAGGATTAAACCAACATGCCATCACCACATGGATTGAAATGATGTAAGACAAAGATAGTAGTAGCAAGAGCTGATTCTTTTCAATTTTAGTTCAGTGTCAGTCGTCTTTTTTAAGAAGTCATTAGCAATCTTAAACCAAACAAAATGAATAGAAGATCTTAATAAACAAAGGAATTATACTATGGCAAAGGCACAAAGATCTTAACAGTATACTATGTAAGAAGTCATATGTAAAGAAAATGTTAAAATTAGTATGTCAAGGAGCTTGATGTTCTCTTGTATCATGGTAGAAGCAAAAGATCAACAGCAACAAAACATACTAACAGTTCTTCCAACATCTAAATAAATACTCTAATGCAATTTATAAGTATTATCAGCTCACAATTCAATTAATGTAGAACACATCAAATCCTTTCCAGAGCACGTAGATTTCTTCATGCGCTATAACATCGCAATAAAGAATTCTCTTCAAGTGCTATAAAATCACAAGAAAGGGTTTCCTGGAATCCTGAACAAAGATGACTTGTATGTTCGAAGCCCCACTCTCTAAGCTAAAAGGACCAGTAGGATGGTCAATAAAATTGCAACACATACAATCTTAATTTTGAAAGACAAAGCTGAGAAATGAGAAATTTATATTAAATAACCATTCGAAACATGATCCATTGGAAATGACAATTCTACATCAATGCTATCATCAACTATCAGAAACCTGTTAGTGCCAACTATTTGTTGAGCGTGAATTTGCCCCTCCATTGAATTCTATGCTAACAGCCTTATAACAAATATGATTAAGCCACATGTTCAGAGTGTTTAAACATGCTTTAAGTGGGCTGTTGAATCCTAAAGTAAACCACAGCCTTTGTATCAGAGCTTGCAACCAAATATGTTAATATTAATTTCTAATTTTCATTTCTGTCTAGAAATGCACTTCCGAAGTCAACTTGAGTTTCTGAGACAACTGAAGAAATAACCTGTGTTTTCCACTTTATTCAATCACAAAACTCTTTGGGACAAGTCTGATGCGTTGTTTGGCATGTGTTATAAATGCTTTATTAATATTTAATACATCTTCTTTAGTAGTTCAAATGTCATCACACCACTACTTGGAAGTGTACAAAAATCTCACAATCAATGAGTACATACTAAGTCAATATGGTACAAGCTTGTCTTGCCATTCAAGAAGTAGGGACTAAAGTAAGCCCAACTTGGTAATATCCAAGTTTTTAAATCGTTGGTTTTATAAGCTTACAATAAGTTAAAAGGCAAAGAGTTGGAATCAGTTCTGAGATTGTTAGAGCTTCAGCAGCCAATACAACTGGGAAAGGGATCATGTCAACACTCAATAAAAAAATAATTAACATAAAATAGTTTTCGTAAATGGTAGAGATTAATAAGAAAATACTATGCAGTTTAAAGGTCAATCACCATCACCCTGGTAAATCAGAAGCATTCAGATGCAAACAAGGATAATATATCTGAATTATGAACCTGGATGAGAATCCACTTTATTATTCTGTTGGGAAAGGATGAAATTATCTATGTGCCTGCACCAAAGTTACTAGTATCATGATGGTCTAATGGCATTCATGAAATTATACTTGACATCAAGTTTCTATGACTTAATGGTGAAAGGAATATGCAATACGTAGATATATGATAATTATATGATAAAGAAGATGTTTAACAGCACATTGCCTGATGAACACAAGTTGAACCTCATACATCGGTCTCAATTATTTAATGTCGACTAAAGGGATCATATTCTACCACTGAACTGTCTGCAGGGTTATATTACTGTAATTTCAAATCTGTTACATCATGTTTATGGTCTCCTTCTACCCCTTGCATGTTCAACTCTAATCAATTCAACTTGCTTAAAACTAGAATGTATTGATTGTCTTAGGACATTAATATCATATTAATTTCTTTCTTTCAATTTGTTATCTGTCTGAGTTGCCGGTAATTACTTCTAGATAGCTGTATTTTTTTTTTTGATTTTTTTCTTATATACAATATATTCATCTTAGCATTCTCATGGCCATACTAACTTTTTGTACCCATTATCTAAAAGACCAGCACTGACTCAAACTATTACAGATTGTACAATTTTCTTTGCAACCTAAAAGGCTATAATCTTTCATGTCAGCTAATCTTACAAGTTCTTTTGCATCTTTTATCATTAAAAAACTAAATTTCATGTAATAGGTTTTGCATCTTTCAATTCTGTTTCCAAAACCGTAAGACACTGAAGAATACACATTACAAAATGTATGATTTTTAGGAAGTCTATTGATGACCATACAAGAAAAAGACATGGTGAGGCAAAACACAGGAACTTGTGTGCTTCAGTTGATAGTCTCCTAAAAACAAGGCTCATCCCTACCAAATATTCTATAACTGGTAAAATATTATCATGAGATTTTACACAATTTTTGAAATTCTAGAATTTAACAATTGATATGGTTGTCGCATTATGTTGTCCTATTTGGCATCTTGCATATCAGTCAGCTCTAAGATTAATGAGAAATCAGGGTTGCAGGCAATAAACTGCACAAGCAAGAATGGTCCAAAGAAATTAAAGCAGTAGTTAAAGAGCTTTGGATTCCAATAAACTTGACAGGTCTTAGTGTTGTGATTGCACAATTAACAAGGGAAAACAGATAGCTGAAATAGAAAAGGTCATTCAAATCACAAAGACAATTTCATCAATGCTGCTATGTTAGCTGCAAAGAGAAGCTCAACCAAGAGAAATCCTTGAAAGGTACTATTCAAACTTCAAGGCATCTTATTATTCTGCAGAAGAATCCAGTATCTATCGTCTGGATACAAAGTTACGGAACAGCTAATGAAGAATCTTTCAATTTCATTTATAGACCTGCTTGAGTACTAAGTCTATGGTAGATTCTCAATAAGCACATCTATGATGTGACTTGGACATGTAATAGCAATGCTCTTGAGAACTTCAGGTTAGTGAAAGCTTGTTGAGGCCTTCAAGCCATGAACTCATACTGTCGTGGAAGAACAAAGAACCATGGAAAATTTCTTTATTCCAAGCAACTTGGCCATCACCCTAATTTGCTAGAAAAGAAAATGTAGAACTAATACACTTGGCATCCATAACTTCTACTCCATTATATTTTTCTTCCCTTTCTAAATGCAAGAATAACTAATTGCCCAGATTATGTAGATTTGAAAGGACCTCATAACAATTAAAGTACAAATATTTCTTTTAGATTAATGGAAATGAATTCTAGAAGGTTTTTGATACCCTTAGGATTGTTTATTTTCCATGTATCTTTTTGCTAGGAACACATTGAAACTTAGAAATCAGTTACAATCTCATTGAACTATTTGAAAATGGACATAAAGTATATTTGTTCCATAATCCACCATTTTGCAAACCTTACATCAACAACAGAAAAAATATGGTTAAAAGCATTTGATGATTGGCATAGTTTTGCATTGATTATTGAAACTTAGAACAACCCTGAGCAATATTAGTGGTGTCGTGTTGCTCACATTAAATAACAACAAATAGGGTTAAAAACATGAGGTGGTTGGTGTAGTTTTACATTGATTGCAAAGTCCTAACATATTAAACTTTGTCTTATTCAGGTTAGTACTTGAAAGGATGTGGGAAAAATTGTTCTAGAAGATCATATTGTATTCTTCTAGTCCTTTTTACTAGACTATAGTTATAAGAATGACACCCTCCTTTATACAGCTCTTCATTCTATACAAAAGGTGGAAAAGACTAAAATAGTTTTTCTTCTGCCAAGGCACCATTTTCCATCTCTATTTTCTCCTCTTCCTCCATTCTACACGTCTCATTGTCAAAGACTTTCTAGTAACAATAATAACTAAAAACTGTTAACAGTCTATTATAATTTGCATAATTTTGATTGCCTTGTGGTCCATCTTTAACTTGCACACTACATTATAACATCAAGATCAGGGGTGGTCTAATTATACTTGCAATGAATGATTCAAGCAATTATAATACATTGATCAAAACAAAAAATAAGGCAACACTTTCCTTGCCAATATTTGGAACCACTAAGACATAGTACATGACAAATAGCATGCATAAGAATATCATGAAACATGAGTAATTTTCCACTATGCACATCTTATGCAAGTTATTTTATGTAGGTGCATAGATTCTAACAATTTGAGCAACCTATTAGCTGACGAGTAATAAACTTATAAAAATGTTTTCTCACAAACATAGCATGGCAAAAAAAAAGATGCTCCAAGCAAGAAGCTAAGAATTAGTACATCAAATTGTATGCACTACATAGTAGATTGGTTATGTTAATATCTATTAGAATAAAATGAAGTGCTCATCAGCAACTCTGATTGCATTTCAGACAGAACTTAGCATAGATCTATCACCTATATCATTATCATATGATTTATCCTAGAGGCTTCAATTTGTAAATCCACAACAACGCTATGTTCAGTTCTGGTTGCTCTGTAAATTATCCATATCAGATTATATGCAACAACTATCTAAGTTGATGAAGTATATTTTCTGAACTGTCATAAAAAATTTGCAATACTATAGTCTATAGAAATGAATGATAACAATTTATCATGAATTAATGGTAAACGATCAAAAATAGAAATGAATAGTCAATTACAAAGAATTTTGAAAATTCTAACAAAAAAAAGAGTTGCACTAGACAAAGAACCAATAATTTTGACAGCATTCAACCATTTTACACAAATATAAAAAGGAAAGAAAGTATTAAAAGACATTTAAGCACATTTAGATCATCGAGCCAGCCCACACCGAAACCTAGAAAAATTGTATTCCTGTAAAATAAGAAAATCCCAAATCCATTTTTTTTTCTTGTCCAACTGATAGAAATCTTATTTTATTTGCTATCCTCTTATCAAAACATGTTCTTCGAATGCTTAGATCCAGTGGGATAGTCCTTAATAACTCCTTCTCAATTAGATCCATCGGAGAAAAATAATAGCATTCTCAACCCAGAAAACATTCAATCTCACTTAGCACAAGAAGAATCTTCGAGATTAGGAGAACTCTTTGCAGCCAAACCTAGAGTCCTTAGAAATTACAACAGTGAACCAAAGAATCAAGCATCTAAACCAATTAAGACGAAAACGAACCATCACGAAGGGGAAGGGAAGCGATTCATGCGTTGGCTGGAGAAGGGATGACACCGCCCGCACCCTGAATCTGCTGCGCCTTCTTCCTCTCCTCAAGCTCACGGATCTTTTGCATCTGGAGCATCCGCTCCATGATGAGCTCGTACTCGCACTTCTCGTAGACGTGGCGCTCGTTCTCGCACTTCCATGGCAGAAAGAACTCAGCGGAGCGGCACTTGTTGAGAGGAATAAGAAGATGGGCGCACTCGTCGCGGTAGGGGATGGGGACCCTGTTTTCCTCCATCTCCTGCTGCGTCGCGATCATCGGCTTCGAAGATCCCAGCTTCACCTCTTCCGCCATTGCTCGACCAATCCGCCTCTCTCCGTATCCCCCCTTCTATCGATCGAACCCTGGAGACCGCAGTGCCAGTTATATCGCCAACAGCCGCCGCGATCGAATCGAACCCTTTCGGGTTTCGCAGTAAACACAGTCGCGTTGATGCTCAATATTTGCATGTCTTTAGGTGGGTCCCACCTAAAATCAACGGGGGATTTTATTGTTTGTTATTTGATGGAATTCTAATAGGAATAGGAATATAAATAGAAATGAGTATTATAATATTATGAAATGAGAATAAGTATAATTTTAAATTATTTTTAAAAATAATATTTAATTAGTTAAATGTTTTCAATCGGAATGAATTTAATTTTTTTTATTTTTAGAAGAAAATAAGAAAAAAAATTAGATGAGAGAGAAAGTTGAATATATTGATAGAAACATACAATGAGAGAGAAAGGGTGATGAGAGAGTATGTGATGAGAGAGAAAGTGTGATAAAAAAATGAAGAGAGGAAAAGTATGATGAGAGAAAATGAGGAGAGAGTGCATGATAGGAGAGATTGAGAAGAGAAAAAGTATGATAAGAGAGAAAGTGTGCTGAGACAGAAAGAGTGATGGAAAAAAATGAAGAGAATGAAAGTATGACGAGAGAAAATGAAATATTGAGTAGAGAGAAAGTATGATAAGAGAGAAAGTGTGTTGAGAAAGAAAGCGTGATGGGAAAATGAAGAGAGAGAAAGTGTGATGAGAGAAAATGAGAGATTGAGGAGAAAGAAAATATGATGAGAGAGAAAATGTGCTGAGAGAGAAAATGTGCTGAGAGAGAATGAAGAGAGAGAAAGTGTGATGAGAGAAAATGAAGAGAGAATTTGTAACAAAAGGCGAATACGCTCGCCCCCAGCGCCCTCGCCAACCCGTCCCAAGGACAACACAGAGGAGGTAAATCACGGGCGGCTACTAGTCTTGGAATATTGACTAGCACATAAGGAAAGTATTTATCTCTGTTAGGACCAAAAGTAGCTAGAGGGGGGGTGAATAGCTCGTCGCGTTCGCTCGGTGCTCGGTGTTGCTTGTTGTTGCTTGTTTCTTCAAGAATGCGCAGCGGAAAATACATAAACAAACACAAACACGCTAACACTAGGAGTTTACTTGGTATCCACCTCACAAGAGGTGACTAGTCCAAGGATCCACACCACGCACGCACCCTCCACTATGAAAACACTCCTTTTCGGTAACTACCGAGGGCGGAGAAGCCCTACAAGACTCTCAGTACAAGAAGAAAGGAAAGGGAAACAAAATACAAGCTTACAAGCTTACAATGAGTACAAAACCCTAACCCTAGCTTCTCTTCTTACCTTTGATCCGCCTCTTGACTTGAAAGCTTCCAAGATCCTTCAAGAAGCGATCGATCTTTGAGAGCGTTGTGGAGAAAGAGAGCTGGAGTGAATCGGAGAAGTTCTTATTGCACGCCAACAGCTATAAACGACGCCAACGGTCGGATCCCGATCGATTCGAATGTTCCCAATCGATCGGGAGGCTTTGGATCGATCCACGGATCGATCCGAGCGCCTCGCTCGAAGCGGCGCTGGATCGATCCACGGATCGATCCGGCGCTTATCGCGCGAAGGAGCGTCCCAATCGATCCATCGATCGATTGGGACCTCTGATCGATCCACGAATCGATCCGAAGCTTTCTATTGGACAGTCGGATCGATCCACCGATCGATCCAACACTTGGTTTTGTCCAAAACCAAGTCCTAAACCTCCAAACCAACATCCGGTCAACCTCGACCTGTTGTATGTCATGCCCAGCATCTAGTCACTCCCTTGACTGCTAGGACTCCTTACCAAGTGTCCGGTCAATCCTTTGACCCACTTGGACTTTTCTCTGCAAGTATCCGGTCAATCCTTTGACCTACTTGGACTTTTCTTTCATGCCAAGTATCCAGTCAATCCTTCGACCTACTTGGACTTCCCACACCGGATGTCCGATCATCCTCGATCCATCCGGATTTTCCTGCCCGGCTTCACTCACCTGGGCTTTCACCTAGCTTCACTCACTAGGATTTTCCATCCGCCTAGCTTCACTCACTAGGACTTTCACCGGCTTCACTCACCGGATTTCCATCCGCCTAGCTTCACTCACTAGGACTTCCTTCCTGGCTTCACTCACAACTTCCTGGCTTCACTCACGGGACTTTTCTTCCGCCTGGCTTCACTCACCAGACTTTCATTTTGCCTAACATCCCGTTAGGACTTCCCGTTATCCAACAACCTTGACCTACTTGACTCTTCTTCAATCAATATCTTATTGTCAAACATCTAAACCCAAACCAAGACTCGGCTTGGTTACCCAGGTCAACCTTGACCTGAGGGATATTGCACCAACAATCTCCCCTTTTTGATGTTTGACAATACCACAATAACACTTACAATCCCATATGTAAGTTAGGCTAATCCCATAGCCTCCTTCTTCATGCCACTAGGTAATGAAAGCATAAGTTAAGCTCTTCATTCTCCCCCTAAGAGGGCAAACTCACCCTCTAGGTAATGAAAGCCTAACTTACTCCCTTTCATGAGTCCTTTCATTCTCCCCCTATGACCTTCCCATAGGTAATGAAGGACTAAGCTTAACCATACATTCTCCCCCTATTGGCACACATCAACCCATCGTTGGACACACATCAACCTATGCTCCAATTCTGGGCACACTTCAACAAACCCATTTGTTGAAGACTCTCCCCCTGAAGAGTTGCTCATCGTTGTTCACAACATCACTCGTTGTGATCAACACGATAATGAAGGTCTCATACCCTTCATTTATCCTTAACGTCTCCCTCAATGTAGACAACTACTCAACCTTGAGCATTATCTACCACTTGAGTGTCCACTTGAAATAATGAGGATATCCACTCCCCATTTCTCCCCATTTCAAGTTTAAATGCTCAACCTTGAGCAAGTTCACAACAGAAGGTTAACCACCTTCCAAGGTTCATGAAAAATAATTTTCATGTCTTTAAAGAGTCCCTCCCCCTAAAGACATGGTGGAAACTTCTGTCATTGCACCAACAATGACTTGGAATCCCTAAACCTTTAGGAAACCCAAATTTAGAAGTTTTGAGGTTCAAATATTCAAAATTTGAAACAACCTCAACCTAAACTTCTACTTAGTCTTCGTTAACCAATCCATCCTTGTTTTCAACATGAAAACACCCTTTGTATGTATACAAATGTATTTAAGGGGTTTGGAATGGTTACCTGGACTCAAAGAGGTTCAAAGATGCTGAAATCAGGTCTTCCCAGCCAAAATCAGCAACTTGGATCGATTGGAGTTGGGTTCCAATCGATTGAACCTTCTCGAATCGATCCACGGATCGATTCAGACTCGGATCGATCGGCTGATCGATCCAGCGAGCTTTTGCTCGGAATTGCCGTTTGAATCGATCCATGGATCGATTCATGGAACTCAATCGATCCATGGATCGATCGAGCTCGATAGTTGCTGAAATTTCATTTCAGTCAACTGAAACCCTAGAAAATTCTACAAAAATCCAAAAATTATGAAATTTCGTGTAGACATTATTTAGGGCATACTTAATCATGGAAAAATAGTTTTCTATGAAAATACATCATATTTTCAAAGATTGACACAAACTTGAAAACTTACAAAAACTTTAGTGTTTTTCTTCAAGTTTGTGTCTAACTATTCAATGGTGATTACTATCAAAAGATAGCCTTCACCAAGGTTTTCCAAAAACATTTTAAAAACTTTTTCAAAACCAATATCCCATCATGTTCCTTGGGCATAATGCACATGACTTGTACATTAGCTTTCCCAATGATGGGAAAACACATAACTATGTGTTTTGATGAACCTAAAACTCAAAAGAATGCACTAAATCAACATCTTGAGTGTTGTTCATCATCCTAACATCTCACTTGTATATAATTATGCACTAAAACACATACAAGTCACCTTAGAGGTCTTTGTGAGATGTAGATTTTGGTTTTTGCCCTAATCTAGGGATCATGCATATTTATCTAGGCATTTTAGAAATGTTAGACCTCCACCTAGGATGTCACTTGTCAATAAGTATCGTTAGATGCCATTTGTCCTTAATTACAAGGAATTAAACTTAATGCATGATTATGTTATGGCATACATCAAAAGAAAATAATTTTCAAAAGAAAATATCCTATTGCTACATGATGTATGAATGTCATGACATGGTATTTTTTTTTTTTTTTGGATTTTTCATAATAAAACATGAATGCAAAAATAGACATGATGTCATGGCATATGATGGGCAAACAATCATGGCAAGATTTAGCATAAATAAAATATACCTAGATTAACTATCTAAGTATCCTTAAAATCTTAGCTAAACTTACACCTTAAACCTAGATTGCCCTAAAGTGCTTCAAGAAAATGTCAAAGCCTAAGTTTGCATTTCTTATTCCCTTGATTAATTTATGCCAATTAAAATAAACATGTCCTCAAATGTTGGCATATTCCATTTTTCCTCAAGAGTAGCACTTTTAAATTTAAGGCCCGGATTGCCTTAAATTGCCTAAGAACATACCAAAAAACCAAACTTGATAGTTCTTATTAATTTTCCAATATGTGCCATTTAAGATTAAAATCAATTCTTCCACCATTAGGCACACTTTACTCTTTCAAGGAGTAATCAATAATTTCATTTCATTTTCAAAGGTGAACAAAAACCTTGAAAATGCTCCTTGAGTGTCAATTTCCTCAAAGTTGGGTTAACTACCCTTCTAATCGGAGTTGACACTCTCTAACCCATCTATGGGGTAGAGAAGATGCTCCTAGGAACCCAACACCTATTGGTGCTCCTTGGATGCTCTAGGTACTCACTAGGGATAACTTCCCTAGATACCTTCCTAGTGACCTTGTTGGGCTTCTTAGAAGCCTTGGTCACATTTTCTAGGTCGACTCTAGGGATAACCTCCCTTGTGACCTTGTTTGTGACTTTCTTAGACTTCTTAGAAGTCTTAGTCACATTTATTGCAAAAATACTCTTAGGGATGACTTCCCTAGTATTTTTGGCTTGACCACTAGACCTAGGGTTTGTTCCATAACTATATGGAACTCTATGGTAAGAGGGCACATCCTTCTTAGCCTTTGGTTTGTATCCCAAACCTCTATGGCCATTGGATGGCTTTTGTACCCCTAAACCTAGGTTATGCTCATTTTGCCCTAATAGGATATTTTCCATCCTTTTTAGGGTCTTTTCAATTTTATCAAGTCTTGACCTCAAGACTTGATTTTCCATCACTAAGTCCTTAGTTTTTGGTTTTTCATTTGATCCATGAGCATTTTTGTTTCTAGGCTTGTATCTTACATCCTTAGAGTTATTGCCTAGGTTTTTACCTACATTCCTAGCCTTAGGGATAGTAGTTTTGGCATGTAGGGCCACATGCTTTTCCTTAAAGCCCTCATGCTTCCTATTCTTATGGTAAATCGCATTAAAATGATAAAAATTTGACCTATCATGCTTTTTACCATAATGTAAAGAGGTAGGCTCAATAAATGTTACCTTCTTCTTTACCTTGGAGGCTCCCCCTTGCCTAGTGCCTCCTTGAGCCTTGACCACTTTCTTCCCCTTGGGGCATTGACTTCGATAATGCCCTTTTTGTTGACACAAGAAGCACACAATGTGCTCCTTGCTCTTCTTTGTCCCGGGGGTGGTCACCTTGGGCTTCTCCTTGCCCTTTTGTGCCACTTGGCCCTTCTTCTTGGCCAAGTTGGGACACTTGCTCTTATAGTGCCCATGTTCCCTACATTCAAAACATATTATATGATTTTTATTATTAATTGAAATATTTATACCTTTGCTTGTAGGGGTGGCACTTGCTCCTCCATTTGATATTTCTTGAATTTCGGAGGTGGCACAATCTTCTTCTTCTTCACTTGACCCGGATGTAGAAGCTTCTCCTTCTTCTTGATCCGGCGTCACCAAGAATTGCTCCCCCTCAATCCTAGAGGTGGAGGCTTCATCATTTTGAATGTGAAACAAGGAGTATGCTCCCTCCTTGTTCCCTTTGTTGCATTCCCTTGAGGATGAAGCTTCTTGGATTTCCTCTTCTTCGGAGGTTGAGCATCTCTCAACCTCGGAGTCCTCCTCTTGGTCTTGCTCCAAAGAGTCACCCTCTCTGGATTCTTCATGATCTTGTACAGTGGAGGGGATCTCTTCATGAAGCTTGGCCAATTTGCTCCATAGCTCCTTTGCATCTTCAAACTCTCCAATTTTGCAAAGGATGGTGCTTGGCAATAAATTGACCAAAAGCTTGGTCACTTTGTCATTTGCCTCGCACCTTTGGACTTGCTCCGGGCTCCATTTGCTTTTCTTTAAAACTTTGCCCTTTGAATTGCTTGGAGCCTTGAAGCCTTCCATTAGAGCAAACCATTGCTCTATCTCCATCATAAGAAAATTTTCGATTCTTGATTTCCAAGAATCGAAACTCGTAGAAGTGTATGGTGGAGCCACCCTTGTGTCAAATCCAAGCCCATCTTGGAATTGCATCTTGAAGTTGAGTTTGATAAAGTCTTGAACTTGAAGAATTTGCTCCAACTTCTTCACTCTCTAGCTTTTCTTGATATGCTTGACCCTTCCGGCGATGATTCCGGTGAAGAGCGGCCTCGCTCTGATACCACTTGTTAGGACCAAAAGTAGCTAGAGGGGGGGTGAATAGCTCGTCGCGTTCGCTCGGTGCTCGGTGTTGCTTGTTGTTGCTTGTTTCTTCAAGAATGCGCAGCGGAAAATACATAAACAAACACAAACACGCTAACACTAGGAGTTTACTTGGTATCCACCTCACAAGAGGTGACTAGTCCAAGGATCCACACCACGCACGCACCCTCCACTATGAAAACACTCCTTTTCGGTAACTACCGAGGGCGGAGAAGCCCTACAAGACTCTCAGTACAAGAAGAAAGGAAAGGGAAACAAAATACAAGCTTACAAGCTTACAATGAGTACAAAACCCTAACCCTAGCTTCTCTTCTTACCTTTGATCCGCCTCTTGACTTGGAAAGCTTCCAAGATCCTTCAAGAACTGGCGATCTGATCTTTGAGAGCGCTGTGGAAGAGTTGGCGAGAGCTCTGGAGTGAATCGGAGAAGTTCTTGCGCAGCCATCGAACGCCTGCAGCTATAAACGACGCCAACGGTCGGATCCCGATCGATTCGAATGTTCCCAATCGATCGGGGAGGCTTTGGATCGATCCACGGATCGATCCAGAGCGCCTCTGTGCTCTGGAAACGCGCCTGGATCGATCCACGGATCGATCCAGCGCTTATCGCGCGAAGCAGCCGCGTCCCAATCGATCCACTGATCGATTGGGACCTCTGGATCGATCCACGGATCGATCCAGAAGCTTTCTGTTCGCTGGGACAGGTCTGGATCGATCCACTGATCGATCCAGCACTTGGTTTTTGTCCAAAACCAAGTCCTAAACCTCCCAAACCAACATCCGGTCAACCTTGACCTGTTGGTATGTCATGCCTAGCATCTAGTCACTCCCTTGACCTGCTAGGACTCCCTTACCAAGTGTCCGGTCAATCCCTTTGACCCACTTGGACTTTTCTCTGTGCCAAGTATCCGGTCAATCCCTTTGACCTACTTGGACTTTTCTTTCATGCCAAGTATCCAGTCAATCCTTTGACCTACTTGGACTTCCCAGCACCAGATGTCCGATCATCCTCGATCCATCTGGATTTTCCCTTGCCTGGCTTCACTCACCAGGGCTTTCACCTAGCTTCACTCACTAGGATTTTCCATCTGCCTAGCTTCACTCACTAGGACTTTCACCTGGCTTCACTCACCAGGATTTCCATCTGCCTAGCTTCACTCACTAGGACTTCCTTCTGCCTGGCTTCACTCACCAGGACTTCCTTCTGCCTGGCTTCACTCACCAGGACTTTTCTTCTGCCTGGCTTCACTCACCAGGACTTTCATTTTGCCTAACATCCCAGTTAGGACTTCCCAGTCAAGTATCCAGTCAACCTTGACCTACTTGACTCTTCTTCAATCAATATCTTATTGTCAAACATCTAAACCCAAACCAAGACTCAGCTTGGTTACCCAGGTCAACCTTGACCTGAGGGATATTGCACCAACAATCTCGACTTTGCTGAGATTCGAACCCCAGACCTCATTGTGGCAACACCTCATGTGCTAACCACTAGACCCATCCAAGGGGACAGAGAAAATGAGGAGAGAATGATAAGAGAGATTGAGAAGAGAGAAAGTACGATAAAAAATGAGTAGAGAGTGTGTAATGGGAGATAATAAAGAGAGAGAAAATGAGGAGAGAGAGTACATCTGATGAGAGAGAATGAGAAGAGAGAAAATATGTTGAGAGAGAAAGTGTGATGATAGAATAAGGAGAGAGAAAATATGATAAGAGAAAATAAGGAGAGAGAGTATGAAATGGAAAAAAAAATTTGAACAAATATACTAAGGGTATTTTTGTCTAAAACTTAATTCACATTCCTATTCCATCAAACCCCAAGGTAGGGGTGGATTTCATTCATACCCAAATTTTTTTGTTTCATTCCAAAATCTTTATTCCATTCCCATCAACCAAACACAAGGTTTGGGAACGAATCCATTCTCTCATTCCCAAACTCCTAAACCAAACTCCACCTAAATTAGATTTCATCACATATAGGAATTGACGGTTCAACGATTTAGAATTGACGGTTCAGAGCAGATAGTTTAACGGTAGGGGTGTCAATTCGGGTGGGTCGGGTCGAGTTGGGTCGGGTTGAGTTTTTTTTTTTAACCCAACCCGAACTCGACCCGAACTCGACCCGAACCCGATCAACCCGAACCCGACCCACATAACCCGAAAATCCGATTCAAAATGACTTTTTTGGGCTATTTTCCCTATAATTCTTCACTTTTATCTCAATACTCTATCATTATCATACAAACATGATATTAATATACATAAAAACATCTAAATTTTTAAAATAAAATTTGATTTAACCCCAAAAAACCCACAAAACCCTATATTTAAGTCAACCTGGGTCAACCCGAATCCGATCCGACCCAACCCGAAACTTTTTTACTCTCCAACTCTCCAACCCGAACCCGAAAATGCCCAACCCGAACCTGATTTTTTTCGGGTCGACTCGGGTTGGGTCGTCGGGTCAAGTTCATTTTTGACACCCCTATTTAATGGTTCAGAATTTACAGTTCAACAGTTTAGAATCGACTATTCAACAGTTTGACGATTTAACAGTTTAGAACCGAAGGTTTGACAGTTTAACAGTTTGATGGTTCATACGGTTCGATAGTTCAATGATTCAAATGATTCAACGGTTCATAGTTCGAACAATTTGGAACAAACAGTTTGATGGTATTCGACGATTCGACAGTTCTGAACCGACGGTTCAAAGTAATTCAATAGTTCGACGATTCAATGATTCAACGGTCGGAATTGACGATTCAACAATCTGACGATTTGACAGTTCAGAACTGACGATTCAATAATTCGACGATTCGACAATTTGACAATTCGAAACCGACTGTTCAGAACTAATGGTTTGGAACCTACTGTTCAGAACCGACTGCTTGCCTGTTTGAAACTATCAGTTTGATAGTTCCTAATAAGTCGACCCTTAACCTTAACCGTCTAAGACAATTACAATTCACAATTCGGAACCGTCGGTTCACCAGGGTTCAAGACTATTATTATTTTTTAAAAAAATATATAAATTTCTAACAAAATATAAAAATTAATAGCTTGTATTTATCTAAGTTGTCTATGTATCCCTTATTATTTTAAAGGAGTATTCTATCTTTAGAAGTATCCTCATTAGTACTTTTTTGTATCTTGCGTGTCGAAATTTGCTCGGCTTATCATCGTTAAATTGAATATCATGATCCTCATTTGGATTTTCTTGCCCCTCCAAAATTGAGATGATGAACCTCCTCCTTCCACTATAATTAGAGAATTGAAAGCGATTAAAATTTTGGAATTGAAAGATGAGAGTAGAAACGATGGTATGAAAAATGATAAAATAATTTCCTTATTTATAAAATTTAGAGAATAACGATACTAAATCGTGTTATCAATAAAAATGATTAAATAATCTGAACCATTAAAAAAAAATCCCCCCCCTCTCCCTAAGCGATTAGAACCATTTGTATAACTGTCAAAATTATTTTTACTCCTCTTTAACTTTTAAATTGTACTAGTATAAACGAACAATTACAAGGTTGAAAGAAATTATTGATTGATTATTAAATAATTAACTACCATATAGGATATCAATATATTCTATTCTAATTGGTTAAAATACTTAGTTGTCACTCGTCAACATAATTCTTTTTAATAAATTTTTATTAAAAAAATCATCTAAACTAAAAAAAAAAGTCAATTGAACCGTCGATATAGGCAATTTCTGAAGTGATATCTGTGGGCTTCTTGATTAAGTATGACTATTAAAATACATAGTCATGATCAAATAAGTCAGTATGAGATATTGAATTTATTTAATTAAGTTTACCTAGAGATCAAGAAATACATAAATTGATGAGAGAATGACACGATCTATGCATCGTAAATCAATATGGATATCATGGATAAAAAGACTAAGTTATATAATAAAATAGTCATAGACAGATTAGATCAAATCTACTACATTCTTATCACTTGGGTAGTCATGAAGTATTGTTAAATGCTACCCATTGCTTGTTTCTTTAAAATGTGATTTTAAAGTCATTGTCACCGTTATGAGGACCTATTGGGTCACATATAGAGAGCACATTACTTTTTGATTTTGTTTTATTTTAGTATGACTAAAATAAAATAGACCCAAAATTTAAGTCTAAAATTAGTTTCAGATCTTAATCTTGTTAGATTAATATGTTAATCTAATAAGATCTTATTAGATTACTAGGTTAATCTAATTGAATCTTAAACTTATTGAATTAATATTAATCTAATATTCGTTTGAATTTTTCAAAACAAGACCAAACAAATAAAGCCCATGTTATTAGATAATGTTTTATTAGATAAGATTTGACCACGTTTTACAAGTCTTATTAGATAAGACTTAGGTGATTGTGTAGGTTAACAACACATCTTATTTGATAAGACCGTGATAACCCTAAAAGTTAGGGTTTGATCTCAACTTATATATATGCATGGTAGTTAACATTACGTGTATGACAACGTGAGACTCCAATTATGCTCGTGAGATGAGCGGTGGATGTACTCGTGTGAATTCCAAAGAGGCACAAACACTCTGATCATGCTTAGATCAACTTGACTCTCCAAATTTGCAAAGGTTATGTGCATTGAGAGGTATCTTTCCACACCAATGATATAATTAGAATTCGCATGGATTTCTGGTGGGTTCCTTTTTTCACTGTGTTTTAATGCTTGATTTTGGTTTGGAACCCAACAAAAGTATATAATTACTTATAGGCTATTCATTTTCCCTTTATTTTCTCCTATACTTTCACATTCCACAACCAAGATTCTTTACTTAGTGGTGCACGTCCCTTTGACTCACTGAGTACACTCTTTGCTATTATTTTCAACTTTGATATTGATACGGCATGTTGTGAGTGACCCCAAAAGTAATGTGGGGTTGATAGTCAAGATGATATGGAAGTCATAATCAAGGTGAGGTGACAGTCAAAGTTACGATGTACATAATTGGTCGACCCAAGAGTCGGTTGGACTTTCGAGGCTTAACTCCCTACACTTCATGGGCTCAGCTCCCAACATATAGTCGGTCAACCCAAGAACTAGTTGGACCGTCGAAGTTCAGCTCCCCACTCTTTATGGGCTCAGTTCCCAGTATTCAATCGATCGACTCATGAGCCAGTCGGATCTTCAGGGCTCAGCTCTCCACTCTTTATAGGCTCAGTTCCCAGTATACAGTTGATCGACTCATGAGCCAGTCGGATCTTCAGGGTTTAGCTCTCCACTCTTTATGGGCTTAGTTCCCAGTATACAGTCGATCAACTCATGAGCCAGTCGGACCTTTGGGGCTCAGCTTTCCACTTCATGGGCTTAGCTCCCAACATACAACTGCTCGGCCGAAGAGCTAATCGGACCTTCGGGGCTCAGCTCTTCACACCTCATGGGCTCAGCTCCCAGTATATAGCCGATCAGACCTTCGGAGCTCATCTCCTCACACTTCATAGGCTCAGCTCCCAGTATACAGCTGATTGGCCTAGGAGCCGGTCAACCTAGGAGCCAGTTGTCCCAAGAGCCGGTCGGATCTTCAGGCTTAGCTCTCCACTCTTCATAAGCTCAGCTCGTAGCATGCAACCAGTCGACCCAAGAGCCGATCGGATCGTTGGAGCTCAGCTCCCCACCTCATGGACTCTGCTCCCAACATACAACCAAACCCTCCATCTATGCCTAAGCCGGTCGGCCGACGCCATCATGCCGACATCTCCTCGGTGGACAACACCTCAAGACATAGATGCCCACGACAACCCTTCATCTCCGGCATGTCGTCCCATGGCTAAGGTTCCCGTCGACGGCACAAGAAGGGGAAGGCAAGTAGATCTCCTTAGTAGGCATAGGATGGATGTTTTCTCATGTAGGTTTGTAAACAATCCGAATGATGTCTTTGTCTCAGCTCAATGTTTTTTTTCTCGATTTACTGCTATGGATTTTTGAGATGTCGATTTGGTTTATGATATTTGCATTTTCTCCTTGTAATGGGTTTGATTCATCGGGACGGACTTGAGGGTTTGTAATTAGATTGGTTTTCTCCATTGCCTTTGGAAGGATTTCCGATTACGAATTAAAATAAGAGGGTGTGGTTTAGGTTTGTTGTTGCTCTTGTTTTTCCTCAAGTTATCTATTATTTAGGGGATAAAAGTAGTAGGTTGTAATCTGATTCAA
Source organism: Zingiber officinale (assembly GCF_018446385.1). NCBI lineage: Eukaryota > Viridiplantae > Streptophyta > Magnoliopsida > Zingiberales > Zingiberaceae > Zingiber > Zingiber officinale. The sequence goes on along the minus strand of NC_056002.1, from coordinate 1,378,193 downwards.
GGTTGTTCTTGCTTCTTCACAATGGTCTCATATTTCTAGATAGATTTCAGAAATTGAAGTTTGACTTCGATGATGCTTGCTCTTTCGTGTTGATCTCGGATTTCTAGAACAGAATTGGTAGGTGGTAGTTGGATTACAATGTTGCCTTGTGTCTCCACGATAGCTTTGGTTTCTAGAAAGGTTTATCTATCTAGGTTCCTATTTTTGCCTTGTATTGATTCCAGTTTCTTTTGGGGACAGTTTTAGTTGGTGAAGATTTGTTTGTAGGTATCTCCATTGTTGCTTCATTTTCCTTCCATGAAGGTTTCAGGCTTCTGGTGTCAATTGGAAGATTGGGATTTGAGTTTTGATATGTTATTGTCTTGTGTTATAGCTTTGATTTTCTATTGAAACAGATTTAGTAGGTTACAATTCTTTCTACTATGGATATTGCTTATTTGTGATGGTTTAGATTTGCATTTTCCGGCATCTTCGAAAGTAGGGGATTTGTATTTGATGTTAATCTCGATTTTTTTGATAGTGGAAATTCTGTAGAAGAATTAGGAGAAGTTTAATTCGGATTAGGAGTTGGGTGTGCTGCCCTTGTGTTGGATGAGTTGCGGGACATGGTTGATAGTAGTAATCCTTTTTTTTTTTTACGGGTTCTAGTATGTTACAACAGAATTTGGATGGATACTAGATTTATTTGTTGATGTTTTCAGTGTATGGAAAGCACTTGATCTTTTATTGTTTTCTTATGATCCTTAGATTTACAAATGTTCAATTCCTAGTAAATATGTAAGAATGTTAGTATAATACCCGTGTATATTTTCTTGTGTGTAATTATATGGTATATGGAAGGAATATAGGTATGAGTGGTGACAAAACGGGATGAGTACCCTGAGATGAGATCTAGGGAGGGTCCTTCCAAACATGAATGATATAACTATGAAAATTGGAGGTACCTCACAACTGTTCAGGAACACTGACTCAATGAATGTGCTCTAATAATGGTCACCACCCTTGCATCATGATATTGTCTTACTAAATATGTTGAAGTTTTCGTTAATGAAAATGCAAGTCATGTTTGTTGTTGTCCATTCTTAATTGCTACTAAGATATGCTTAGGTTTTTTTAGGGTGTTAAGAAAAATTATGTTTCATGCTTCTTAATTGTTGCTCTCATTTTCTAACTCCTGTCCTATGCCCCTAGGGGAATTTGCTTGCTGGGTTTTGGACTCACAACATAATTATTACAGGTATGAATGATGTTGTAGGGGATGTGTTAGGGGACGTGGAGGCGAAGTAGCCGAAGAGACGAGATGGAGGCATAGCATACTGTTTGAGGACCTGAGACCATGCTATGAAATTGTTCTCTGAGTTGTTATGTAGTTAAGGATTGGAGTCTTATTGTTGGTTTCTTTTCTTTTTGGTAGAAGTTCGTCAACTTCAAGTTCTTCTCTGTTTTGCTAAATGCTGAGGTTCATATGCCATGCAACTTCGACATGGTTTCTCTATTTCAAAAGTCTTTGGGTTTGCTACTTGATGAGTCATTCACACGAGTTCAACACGTATTGAGTATCTTGTCATGTGTAGGTTATAAAGATATTTTAAGTCAACTGGTCTTCACAGCCATCGGGCACACAACCATTTTGTTCCTTCATGATCCTAGACCAGTCGATTGATCTTTACAACAATCAACTGCCCCATTACAATCACTCACACTCATCCTCTTCGGAGTTGCCCTTGAAGCCCTCTTCCTCAGCCTTCGTCCCTTAGATGCACTTGAGCCCACGGTTCCTCTTCGTGCCATCATTCATGTTGCCTTAAAGTCTGCTTCGTCCACTCCTTTTCTCCTCATCCGCTGGTCCCTCGGATACACCATCTTTCACCGATCTTAAGGACTCGAGCCATAGGATGCACTTATCAAACTTGGTCGCACCAAGTTTCTCATGTGTGGTTCACTAAGTCCTGCACGACTCAAACACACATATTAAACACATATATAACCTAATTTAAACTTTTTGACACACACATTAAAATCATAATAGTACCAGATCAAACCTAGGTCGATTGCACTCACAATCTCTCCTTTTTTTATGTGTGATAATATATTTAAGTTAGGCATAAATAACAACTTAAAATTACAAGCATAGTATAAACATGAAACATAAAATCCAAGCTCCCCCTTAACTTATGTTCTATCACTTAATTTTTAAGTTTCTCACACAAGTATGGAGAATTAAAAGTTTCTAACATAGCCTTATCCCATTTCTTCCCATTTGACACCATCAAAAAGATTGCACCTAAATACTAAGTACAATGTGGTATCAAATTTGACTTATCATGGCACAAAATCAAATTTTGAAACAAGGCCAGAATGCTGAAAAAACACCTACTAGTCGACTGCCCTCTGATGCACTCGACTGGCACAAAGCCTGTTTGAATTTCTAATTTATAAAGCTAACTTCAAGACTAAGCTTTCTACTTGTCCACAGCTCATATGAGGTTTTCGTTACTACCTAACTAGGAACTCTATTGAGTAAGTAAACCGTAGTGTTAAGTGTTTCACCCCATAAAGATTCCAGTAGAGAAGAAAATATAATCATACTTCTCACTATGTCTTTTAGAGTTTGGTTTCGTCGCTCTACTACATCATTCTATTGAGGGGGTCCCAGGCATGGTGTATTGTACCAGTATTCCATACTCTGCAAGGTAATCCACAAATGGCCCAGAACATCGTCCATGTGATATGTCAGATTTACCATAGTATCCACCATCACGATTTGATCTTATGACCTTAATCTTTTTATCAAATTCATTTTTAACTTCGGCTTTAAAGATTTTGAACATGTCTAAGGATTACGACTTCTCGTGAATAAGGTATAAGTATCTGTTGTTGGGAGATTGTTGGTGCAATATTCTCCAGGTCAAGGTTGATCTAGTTTGACTGAGCTTGAATTGGGCCAAGCTCGAGTCTTAATGTTTATGTTTTGATGGTTTGACAATACATGTGGACAACACATGGAGGTTGTAGGTGCAATTGTTCATGTGTGGAGATTGTGATGGAGAGTCAAGTAGGTCAAGGTTGACCGGATACTTGACTGGAAAGACCTGGTGAGTGAAGCCAGGCAGAAGGAAAGTCCTAGTGAGTGAAGCTAGGCAGAAGAAAAATTCTGGTGAGTGAAGCCAGGTGAAAGTCCTAGTGAGTGAAGCTAGGCAGAAGGAAAATCCTGGTGAGTGAAGCCAGGTGAAAGTCCTAGTGAGTGAAGCTAGGCAGAAGAAAAATCTTGGTGAGTGAAGCCAAGTGAAAGTCCTAGTGAGTGAAGCTAGGCAGTTCGAAGTCCTGGTGAGTAAAGCTAGGCAATGAGAAAATCCTGGTGAGTGAAGGCAGGTGAAAGTCCTAGTGAGTGAAGCTAGGCAGTTGGAAGTCCTGGTGAGTAAAGCTAGGCAATGAGAAAATCCTGGTGAGTGAAGGCAGGTGAAAGTCCTAGTGAGTGAAGCTAGGCAGTTGGAAGTCCTGGTGAGTGAAGCCAGGCACGGGGAAAATCCAGATGGGTCAAGGTTGACCAGACATCTGGTGAAAGTCCAAGTAGGTCAAGGGATTGACCGGATACTTGGCACGATCTCCAAGTGGGTCAAAGGGATTGACCAGACACTTGGTGAGAGAGTCCTAGCAGGTCAAGAGTGACCAGATGCTAGGCATGATGTACCAACAGGTCAAGGTTGATCGGATGTTGGTTTGAGGGGCTTGGAACTTGGTTTTGGGAAAAAACCAGCAGCTGGATTGATCAGCCGATCGATTGGCTGGAGCTCAATCGATCGACCGATCAATTGGAGAGTCCCTGCGAGAAGCCTTCGTCCCAATCGATCAGTGGATTGATTGGGAGACAGTCGCGAGCGTACAGAAGCCTGCTGGATCGATCAGCCGATCGATCCAGAGGCCCCAATCGATCCACTGATCGATTGGGAAGCTGCGATTTGTCGCGATAAGCCTTGGATCGATCCGTTGATCGATCCAGACATTTCCTGAGAGCACAGAGGCGCTCTGGATCGATCAGTGGATCGATCCAAAGCCTCCCGATCGATTGGGAGCAATCCAATTGATCGGGATCCGACCGTTGGCGTCGTATTTAGCTGCAGGCATTCGATTCCTTCAGCAGCGCTTCACCGATTCATCTCAGATCCTCGACAGCAACTCCACAGCTCTCTCTAAGCTCCAGATCGCCAGTTCTTGAAGGTTCTTGGAGGTTCTTCCAAGTCAAGAGGCGGATCAAAAGCAAGAAGAAGAAAGCTAGGGTTAGGGTTTCTTGTATTCATTGTAAGCTTTGCTTAGTCTTGTAGGGCTTCTCCGCCTTTGGTAGTTACCGAAAAGGAGTGTTATTCTTAGTGGAGGTGTGTGTGTGTCCATGGATCCTTGGACTAGTCACCTCTTGTGAGGTGGATACCAAGTAAAATCCATTTGTTAGCGTTGTATGCATTTGTTTCTCTGTATTTCCGCTGCACATCTTTGAAGAAACAAACAACGAAGCACACGAGGAACACGACGAGCTATTCACCCCCTAGCTACTTTTCGGTCCCAACAAGTGGTATCAAAGCAAGGTCGCTCTTCACCGGAATCATCGCCGGAAGGGACAAACAAAACAAGCAAAGTTAGAGGGTGAAGAAGTTGGAGCAAATTCATCAAAGTCAAAGAATTCAAGAAGCTCAACTTCAAGATGCAATTCCAAGATGGACTTGGATTTGACACAAGGGTGGCTCCATCATACACTTCAACAAGTTTCGATCTTTGGAAATCAAGGATCGAGAATTTCTTGATGGTGGAGATAGAGCAATGGTTTTCTCTCATGGAAGGTTTCCAGGCTCCAACAAATTCCAAGGGTAAAGTCCTCAAGAAAAGTAAATGGAACCTGGAGCAAGTCCAAAGGTGCGAAGCAAATGACAAGGTAACCAAATTATTGGTTAATTTATTGCCTAGCATAATTCTATGCAAAATTAGACAATATGAAGATGTCAAAGAACTTTGGAGCAAGTTGGCTAAGCTCCATGAAGAACCCTCCACTGTACTGAATCAAGAGGAATCCAAAGAGGGTGACTCATTGGAGCAAGACCAAGAGGAGGACTCCAAAGTTGAGAGATGCTCAACTTCCGGAGAAGAAGTCCAAGAAGAAGCTTCATCTTCGAGGGAATGCAATGAAGAGAATAAGGAGGGAGCATACTCCTTGTTCCATGTACAAGATGATGAAGCCTCCACCTCTAGGATTGAAGGGGAGCAAATTTCGGTGACACCGGATCAAGGAGAAGAAGAAGCCTCCACATCTGGGTCAAAAGAAGAAGAGAATGAATAAGCTTCCACCTCCACAAGTCAAGACAAATCTATTGGAGGAGTATCATCTTCGAATCAAGAGGAAGCCTCTACTCCCAAGTCAAATGGAGGATCAAGTGTCATCCCTACATGTGAAGGTAAAAATATCTCAATTAAATAATAAAAATCATATTATATATTTTGAGTGTAGGGAGAATGGGCACTACAAGAGCAAGTGTCCCAAATTGGCCAAGAAGAAAGGCCAACTGGCACAAAAGGGCAAGGAGAAACCCAAGGAGACCATCCCCAATACAAAGAAGAGCAAGGAGCACATTGTGTGCTTCTCTTGCAATCAAAAGGGGAATTACCGAAGTCAATGCCCTAAGGGGAAGAAGGTGGTCAAGGCTCAAGGAGGAAGTTCAATTCAAGGGGGGGCCTCTAAGGTAAAAAGAAATGTAACTTTTATTGAGCCTACCCCTTTAAATTATGGTAAAAAGCATAATAGTTCTAATTTATATCACTTCAATGCTATTTACCATGAAAATAAGAGGCATAATAAAGTTAAGGAAAATCATGTAGCTTTTCATGCTAAATCCTCTCAACCTAGGTTTAGAAGGGTAGATAGGAATTTAGGCAAGAACCCTAAGGATTCTAGGTTTTTGTTTAAGAAAAAGAAAAATCATGATTTTAGTGAAAAATCTGTGATTGAGGGATTATGAAAGGAAAATCAAGTCTTGAGGTCAAGACTTGATAAATTAGAGAAGACTTTTAAAAAAATCAAAAAAGAAACACAAGGGTCTAAGGGTAAAAACCTAGGTTTAGGCCAACAAAAGTCATCCAATTGCCATAGAGATTTGGGATACAAACCTAAGACTAAGAAGGATAAAATTTCTTACCATAGGGTTCCATATAGTTATGGAACCAACCCTAAGTCTAAGGGTCAAGTCAAAAGTACAAGGGAAGTTATCCCTAGAAGTATTTTTGCAGCTAAAGTGACTAAGACTTCTAAGAAGTCTAAGAAAGTCACAAGGGAAGCAATCCCTAGAGTTGACCTAGAAAATGTGACCAAAGCTTCTAAGAAGTCAAACAAGGTCACTAGAAAGGTATCTAGGGAAGTTATTCCTGTAGGATTGAAAAGAATTTAGATATCTCCACAATTGCATGATATTGTCCACTTTGGGCCTAAGCCCTCATGGTTTTACTCTTGGGCTCTCCCCAAAAGGCCTCATGCCAATGGAGATATCTTTTCTCTTATAAACCCATGATCTTTCCCATGTGTTTCCAATATGGGACTATGTTTGCAACCTTGCAACCCCAACAATCCCCCCTCAAACAAAGGACCATAGGCGTCCCATGTCCGATCATTGACCCACCAGGTCTTCCTGCCCCTCGGTCCACCCGACCTACTAGGACTTCCTTGCCTAGTCGCAACTAGGACTTCCTGCCTGGTGTCTTGTCCTCTTGATCCGAACATAGGATGTAACGACCCGCCTTCTAACTACTAGGCTGTAAGGCGAATCGCTACAGTTGTACTGTACTGACTGTGCGGAAAACTGATCTAATTTAAATTTTTCTACTAATTGATGACTGTTCTTGGTTCTACATGTGCTAAAGGATGCAATCTGAGGAACACAAAGCGTATCCTACATCCCCCATGGACTAGAAGTTGATCTACTGAGTTTCTTGGTCGAAACTGAGCTTCCCAATCGATCCAAACTGAACTGGATCGATTGCTTTCCCGTTGGATCGATCCACTGACCGATCCAGGCTGCTACTGGCACGGATGAACACCCTGGATCGGTCAGCTGACCGATCCACGGATCGTCCAGGTGGATCGGTCTCCGACCGATCCAGAGTACACCGACGGCGGCAGACCGATCCAGTATGTCCGATCGGTCCGACCGATCCGTACCAAGCTCGAAACCATCAGATCAGGTCGGATCGGTCGGTCGACCGATCAGGAGCCACGCAGCTGGATCGGCCTACCGACCGATCCGAGACCCCCTGTTCGATCTGCGGGACCGATCAGTAGCTGATTTCACTCGAGACTTCTGATTTCAGCACTTTGGCGTGCCAAAATACCGCATAACAACTATCCAATGCATGATAAACTATTCTAATAACATGTAGTAACAATTCTAAACTTAAGCTAAAGCAAGGTTCATCAACTCATAACCTTTAACTACTAGAAATGCATAAAAAGCAAAGTATAAGAAAATGTCTTAAGGAAGAACTAGTTTCTAATTTGCTAAACTCTCCAAGGTCTTTTATTCCAGTTCCTGCCACACACACCATCCTTTGCATTGTCCTCCAGCTCCCTCTGCTAGTCCATCTTTCCTTTACCTTTATCTGCAGTATAAGGAAAAATAGTATCTGTAAGCTTAAAGCTTAGTAAGAAACCATCTACCTCACAAAAACATGCAACGATGCAAATATGATTTTAAATCATGCTGTTTAAAACATATGCTGGATATACTGAATAAACTAGCATGGCATGGCATATAAGCATACAATCATGGCATACATAAACCTGAACATAAAAGCATGTATAACAACTGCACATAAAGTTATCATGCATATTCACAGGGAAAAACTAAACTGGAGCATGATACTGAACTGAAACTGAACTGCGCTAAAACTGATCTTAAACTATAATCACTGGATTAGATTAAGAGTTTGAAAGCTAATATCATAATAAGTGAAAATAGTAATCATGCTGTTTGGGCCCGGCAACTGTACTTGCTGTGCGCGCATCCCTAACTAGACCCGGGTTTGCAAGTCCCGAATTTAGTAGGGTTAACTAGGTTATCTAAACCTAGGGACGACTGTGGGAGTCCAACCCAATGGATATCTGATCCAGTACAGTGCCACTGAAAATAAAATACTGAATATAGCTAACTGTTTTAACTTGCTGTTTCTAGGTTATCTGAACCTAGAGCTAGGTTATCTGAACCTAGAGGCGACTGTGGGAGCCCACCCATTGGACCGTAGTCCCATAAACTGAACTAAACTAATGTGCTGTTTTAAATGCTCCTAATGCATTTAACTGAGCTATTAAACATAACTGAGGTGGTATTTAGCTATACTAACATTTTACCGAACACTTGGTGTGCTCCAACTCTCTCCTCTAATAGGGAGATCACCTCTAGGCACCCGACAACGTCTAGAATCTCCAACTAAAGGAGACCAACGTGTCCGGCCCGTCTAGAGGTGCTCAACTAGATCCCTAATCCTCGAGGAGGGTTTAAACACACCCTATGTGCCGAAAAACCTGCCTATAGCTAAAACTAATGCGTAGAAAACCAAACGGAGCTATTATACTGCAGGTGAGGGGTTTCTTACCTCCTATTCGTAATTTCTTACGATTCAAACCGCTGGTTTTCCGATGGAAACGGTCCTCTCGACGATCCACTTGCGTCTTCGCGTTCCTCTCGCGGAGAAGAACCTTTTTCGTGTTGGAGTCGTCGCCGGAAGAAGTTCCCTTGGCCCTTGGGGCTTGGTGTGCCGTGAGAAGGAGGAGAGGGAGAGGCGGCGGTGAGGTTTTTGAGAGGAGAAAAGTGGCGTGAGGTGAGGAGGTGCCGAACCAAACCCTTAAAATAAACCAAACCCTCTTTAAGTTTTTAATCTATATTAAGTGGTTTAATGAACCCAACTCTAATATAAATATATTTGGTTCTCCTTTCTTTCAGCACGGCCCTGCTGGGTTCAACCGGTTACTAACCTTATCCCATATACCATAGGTCTCGGGTTCGATTCCCGCCTAAGCTATTTTGCGGTTTTAATTATTTTTGCTACTTCCGATACTCGAAAAATTCTGAAAAAATATCTAAAAATTCCAGAAAAATCATAGAATAATTCTAAAATAGTTTTGAGAATTTTCGGGCGTTACATAGGAGCCCCCACTTTCTTTGTTCGAGATCAATATTATACCCACATGGCTCAATCAGACCATAGCTCTTGTGCACAGTCGGCGGTTAAACCTTCTGGCAGTCCGGGCTCTGATACCAATTGTAGGATCGAAAAGAATTTAGATATCTCCACAATTGCATGATATTGTTCACTTTGGGCCTAAGCCCTCATGGTTTTACTCTTGGGCTCTCCCCAAAAGGCCTCATGCCAATGGAGATATCTTTTCTCTTATAAACCCATGATCTTTCCCATGTGTTTCCAATATGGGACTATGTTTGCAACCTTGCAACCCCAACAATTCCTAGTGAATACCTAGAGCATCCAAGGAGCACCAATAGGTTTTGGGTTCCTAGGAGCATTTTCTCTACCCCATAGATGGGTTAGAGAGTGTCAACTCTAAGAAGGAGGGTAGTTAACCCAACTTCGAAGAAATTGACACTCAAGGAGCATTTTCAAGGTTATTATTAACCTTTGAAAATGAAATGGATTTATGATTTACTCTTTGAAAGAGTAAAATATGTCAAACTTGAGAAGTATTGATTTTAATCTTAATTGACACAATTTGAGAAATCATAAGAACTACCAAGTTGGGATTTTGATATTTTCTAGTGTTACTCTTGTGGAAGAACGAAATATGCCAATATTTGAGGAATAAGCTTAATTTTAATTGACATAAGTTAATCAAGAGAACTGGAAATGCTAATTTAGGTTCTGGCATTTTCTTGGAGCGTTTAGAGGGCAATCTAGGTTTAATTTTTAACTTAGCTAAGGTTTAAGGCTACTTAGATAGGTAATCTAGGTATTTTATTCATGCTAATTTACCATGCTTTGTTTGCCCATCATATGGCATGACATCATATTTAGTTTTGTATTCTGCATTCATAACTTACTATGAAAAATACAAAAAATACCATGTCATGACATACATACATCATGTAGTTATAGGAAATTTTCTTTTGAAAAATATTTCTTTTTGATGTATGCCCTAACATTATCATGCATTATGTTTATTTCCTTAAAATTAAGGACAAATGACATTGATCAACAAGTATCAACAAGTGATCCTAGGTGGATGTTCAATATCCACAAAATGCCTAGATAGATATACATGATCCCTAGACTAGGACAAAACCAAACTTTACATCTCACAAAGACCTATAAGATGACTTGTATTTGTTTTAGTGCACATTAGATACAAGTGAGATATTAGGATGATGAACAAAACTCAAGATGTTGATTTAGTGCATTCTTTTGAGTTTTAAGTTTATCAAAATACATAGTTATGTGTTTTCCCATCATTGGGAAAGCTAATGTACAAGTCATGTGCATTAAGCCCAAGGAACATGGTGGGATATTGGTTTTGAAAAACATTTTAAAGTGCTTTTGGAAAACCTTGATGAAGACTATCTTTTGATAGTAATCATTATTGAATAGTTAGACACAAACTTGAAGAAAACACTAAAGTTTTTGTAAGTTTTCAAGTTTGTGTCAATCTTTGAAAATATGATGTATTTTCATAGAAAATTATTTTTCTATGATAGAGTATACCCTAAATAATGTCTACACAAATTTTTACGATTTTTAGAATTTTATAAAATTTTCTAGGGGTTTCTGAAATTGGCTGAAATTGAATTTCAGCAATTTCAGGTCTCCAATCGATCACCCGATCGATTGGAGTGCCTCAATCGATCAGTCGATCGATTGAGAAGGTCATTCTCGCGAGCAGAAGCTCGCTGGATCGATCAGTCGATCGATCCAGACTGGCTAAATCGATCAGTGGATCAATTCAAGACAGTGAAATCGATTGAGACCCAACTCCAATCGATTGGGGAACCTGATTTCAGCTGGGAAAGCTGATTTTCAGTGGTTTGACCCTTGTTTAGTCTAAGTAGTCATTCCAAACCCTTAAAAATATATTTGTATACATAAAAAGGGTGTTTTCATGTTGAAAACAAGGATGGATTGGTTAAAGGAGACTAAGTAGAAGTTTACGTTGAGGTTGATTCAAATTTTAAACTTTTGAACCTCAAACTTCTAAATTTGGGTTTCCTAAAGGTTTAGGGATTCCAAGTCATTGTTGGTACAATGACAGAAGGTACGACCATGTCTTTAGGGGGAGTTACTCTTTAAAGACATGAAAACTATTTTTTTTCATGAACCTTGGAAGGTGGTTAACCTTCTTTTAAGAACATGCTCAAGGTTGAGCGTTTGAACTTTATTGGGGAGTGGATATCCTCATTGTTCAAGTGGTTCAAGTTGGTATATGCTCACGGATGAGCATTCGATACAAATGAAGTGTATGAGACCTTCATTTGGGTTATTGGACCTTGTTAATGCTCAAGGATGAGCATTGATGATAATGAAGGGTATGAGACCTTCATTATTGTGTTGTGAATAACGAGTGAAGTTGTGAACAACGTAGGGTAACTCTTCAGGAGGAGAGTTTGTTTTGTTACGTGCCCAAAGATGAGACATGTAGGAATTTGATGTGTGCCAATAGGGGGAGAATGAAAGGGTTTAAGTTAGGCCTTCATTATCTAAGAGGGAGTTTACCCTCTTAGGGGGAGAATGTAGGGTTTAACTTACGTCTTCATTACCTAATGACATGAAGGGAGTTTAGGCTATGGGATTAGCCTAACTTAAATGTGGTATTGTCAAACATAAAAAAGGGGGAGATTGTTGGTGCAATATTCCCCAGGTCAAGGTTGACCTAGTTTGACTGAGCTTGAATTGGGTCAAGCTCGAGTCTTAATGTTTATGTTTTGATGGTTTGACAATACATGTTGACAATACATGTGGACAACACATGGAGGTTTCAGGTGCAATTGTTCATGTGTGGAGATTGTGATGGAGAGTCAAGTAGGTCAAGGTTGACCGGATACTTGACTGGAAAGACCTGGTGAGTGAAGCCAGGTAGAAGGAAAGTCCTAGTGAGTGAAGCTAGACAGAAGAAAAATCCTGGTGAGTGAAGCCAGGTGAAAGTCCTAGTGAGTGAAGGTAGGCAGAAGGAAAATCCTGGTGAGTGAAGCCAAGTGAAAGTCCTAGTGAGTGAAACTAGGTAGAAGAAAAATCCTGGTGAGTGAAACCAGGTGAAAGTCCTAGTGAGTGAAGCTAGGCAGTTGGAAGTCCTGGTGAGTAAAGCTAGGCAATGAAAAAATCTTGGAGAGTGAAGGCAGGTGAAAGTCCCAGTGAGTGAAGCTAGGCAGTTGGAAGTCCTGGTGAGTGAAGCCAGGCACGGGGAAAATCCAGATGGGTCAAGGTTGACCAGACATCTGGTGAAAGTCCAAGTAGGTCAAGGGATTGACCGAATACTTGGCACGAGGAGAAAAGTCCAAGTGGGTCAAAAGGATTGACCAGATACTTGGTGAGGGAGTCCTAGCAGGTCAAGGGTGACCAGATGCTAGGCATGATGTACCAACAGGTCAAGGTTGACCGGATGTTGGTTTGAGGGGCTTGGGACTTGGTTTTGGGCAAAAACCAGCAGCTGGATCGATCAACCGATCGATTGGCTGGAGCCCAATCGATCGACCGATCAATTGGGGAGTCCCTGCGAGAAGCCTTCGTCCCAATCGATCAGTGGATCGATTGGGAGACAGTTGCGAGCGTACAGAAGCTTGCTGGATCGATCAGCCGATCGATCCAGAGGCCCCAATCGATCAGTGGATCAATTGGGAAGCTGCGATTTATCGCGATAAGCCTTGGATCGATCCATTGATCGATCCAAGCATTTCCTGAGAGCACAGAGGTGCTCTGGATCGATCATTGGATCGATCTAAAGTCTCCCCGATCGATTGGGAGCAATCCAATCGATCGGGATCCGACCGTTGGCGTCGTATTTAGCTGTAGGCGTTCGATTCCTTCAGCAGCGCTTCACTGATTCATCTCAGATCCTCGACAGCAACTCTACAGCTCTCTCTAAGCTCCAGATCGCCAGTTCTTGAAGGTTCTTGGAGGTTCTTCCAAGTCAAGAGGCGGATCAAAAGCAAGAAGAAGAAAGCTAGGGTTAGGGTTTCTTGTATTCATTGTAAGCTTTGCTTATACTTTTGATCCCTTTCCTTTCTTTCTGTATTGAGAGTCTTGTAGGGCTTCTCTGCCTTCGGTAGTTATCGAAAAGGAGTGTTATTCTTAGTGGAGGTGTGTGTGCGCGTGGATCCTTGGACTAGTCACCTCTTTTGAGGTGGATACCAAGTAAAATCCATTTGTTAGCGTTATATGCATTTGTTTTTCTGTATTTCCGCTGCACATCTTTGAAGAAACAAACAACGAAGCACACGAGGAACGCGACGAGCTATTCATCCCCCTTAGCTACTTTTCGGTCCCAACATCTGTATCATGAATAGTCATCTATAAAGATTATAAAGTATGCTTGTCCATTTCGAGAAGCCTTAAGGAAGGATCCACATATATCAATATGTATAAGCTCTAAGACTCTATAATTCTACATTGAACTCTTATTACTTTTGTTAATCATTTTTCCATTGATACACTCAATGCAGATTTCAAAATATGACATATCAAGGGAATCAGGAATACCAAGTGATATTAATCTTTCTAGGCATTGTTTAGAGATATGCCCTAAACACCTATATCATAACATGGATGAATTCTCATTTGGTACATCACGCTTCACACCTATACTATACATCACAATATTATTCGTATGAGTTTCAATGTCTAATCTATATAGTTTGTAAATCAAGGAATCAATACCACACAAGATATAATTTCAAAAAATATTGAACTTTTTATTTCCAAATGAACAAGTGAATCTAGATTTGTCCAAACATGAAATGGAAATTAAGTTCCGTCTAAATGATAACACTACAAATAAATTTTCCAAGTTCAAAAGTACATTGTTCCCTAAATAAATTCTAAAGACATCTATCATCTCTACTTTTGCCTTCTTGTAAGTTCCCGAATAGATGAATCTTTCAGCATCAATTGGTATTCGGCTCTTGAGATAACTCTGCATAGTTATACTTATGTGAGTAGTTACGCTAGTATCTATTCACCAAGTGTTATTAGGTACAGTAGATAGGTTGACTTCTGAACTAATAAAGTTGAGAAGTTTACTTTTCTTAACACACTAGTTGACATATCTAGAGCAATTCTTTTTCAGATGACCTTTCTTTTTAACAAAAGAAACAAGTTGGGTACATATCTTGTTGCTTTTTCACCTTATGCCTTGAAGCCCCTGTCACTATAAGTCATTTATCCTTACTCTTTCTTTTATCCTTTCTCTTCTTCTTGTTTGAATACTAAGATGAGGATGCAAAGTGAGGAATGTGAGATGTGTCATGTCTTAATCTCTCTTCTTCTTGTACACACTAAGCTATGAGCTCATTTAGTGTTTACTTCTCTTTTTTAGTATTGTAACTTATCTTTAAGGTAGTGAACTATTTAGGAAGAGAGATTAGAATGAGATTCACAAGGACGCTTTTAGGCATATCTAACTTTAGTATCTTGAGTCTTGTAACTAAGTTTGACATCTCCATGATGTACTCACTAATGCTACCCTTCCTGTTGTACTGTATGAGCACTAACTTCGTGAGAAGTGTAGTAGTCTAGACCTTTTCATTTGAGGTAAATCACTCTGCTAACACCATAATAAAGGTTATAGCATCCTCGTTCTCAATAATCGAATCTCTAAAAGATTCTGGAATATACATCTTCATGATTATTAGATTCATGCGATTTGATCGCTCTCACTTGTCAAAGATCATCTTTTGATCCTTAGTGGAATTACTAGTCAAAGGTATAAAGTGATCATGCCTAAATGCAAAGTCTAAATTCATACAACCTAATAGTACTGTTATATGATCTTTTCATTGTCCAAAGATTGTGCCAGTAAGTACGAGAATGTTGTTCAAATTAGCAGATATTGAGAGCACTACATAAAAAAAGCAAAAAATATAGCTTAATTAAATAAATAAGGCATGTATCTTTATAGTCATGCAATAACGAAATATAACAAATAAAATATGCAACTTTATGGGCATTAATTGAAATACCTAGTGCAACATTACATTAAGTCTTTGGACTAAATTATAACTTGTTGTTGCAACTCTCCAAATAACTCATGATTACCTTTATTTGCTATATAACTCGCTTTCCTTTGGGCAAATTAAACATATTATGCGTATGATACTTTATTCATGAGCTTCCTGAGTTAACTTATAGTTGTAGGGGATCAGTGGCCGGCTTGAAGGGAGGTTGGATAGGCGGCACCCCCAAATCCTCACTCTTCCTACAATGTTAGCTTGCGTAGTGGAATAATACAAAAACAAACAAGCTAAACTAAATACAAGACAAGAAATGAAATGCAAACCTAGCTACACAATCATTTAACGTGGTTCGAAGATTGCTTGCTCCTACTCCACGACGTGTCCTTGAGGTGGATGATCTCTATCCGTTGGTGGATTAACCCCCGGTAAACTCCGGCTATCTCAAGTCGCTCCTTGTGGGTGGAGAAACCTCACCACAACACCAACCAAGACTCTTGAGACTAGTAGACTACTAATTAGGGTTTACCACCACTAATTTCATCAACTATAACTAAGCTCCCAAGGTTTGGTTATATAGGGCACGAGTTGGAAACCTCGCCTACCAGTCGACTGCTAAAACTAGTAGTCGACTGCCCTCTGTGAAAATTCGACCGTTACATCCCAACGGTTTGATACCAGTCGACTGCCAAAACTAGCAGTCGACTGCTCCACACAAACTGAGCGAATAGAAACATTCTGTTCGCTGCCAGTCGACTGCTACAGTATTGTTATAGTAAAACCCTGAACTTAGGATTTTACTCCGAGTACAATCTCTCAGCACTCGAATCTTCACCCTTATGACTCACTTGACGCTTCTTTGTAGCCTTGACCTCTTGCCTTCAAGTTTACTTTCTTTGGCTCTCGTCCCTCGGATGCATTCAAGCCCGCGACTCATCTCCAATGTCATCCTTCACGTATTCCTCGAAGTCGCTTCCCTCGGCCCTTGTCCACGGTCCCTCGGATGCTCCATCCTTCACCGGACCCGAAGCCATCAACCTGAGTCACATGTGTATCCTGCAAATCTGCACAACTCAAATACACATATCAAATACAAGGGTGAACCTAACTTAAACCCTTTGCCCAAACACCAAAACACATGGTCGCACAGACCATTGAGATTGCTTCCAACAATAGTTTCAACATTACTCACAATACTTCTAATCAGCCACATAGTGCCCCTTTCTTTGGACCGACACTATATGCACATGACTTAGAAGTCAAAATAGACTTGTGAGCTTTCTTAAACATATATCCGACATAAGAATGATTTTCCTTTAGGTCAATCACCCTTAGCATGGATATACATCCCTCTATGCTAATACTCCTAGTCTCCCCAATAATTCTCACTTTGACGATAATATAGATTCGCTTAAGCAACAAGAACAAGAAAAAATATAGGAAAAAAGAACTATTGAAAACTGAGCTAAACAAACATCATTCGACTAATATCAAATATCATTCAATTGATACTGTAAATAGTAGACTGATTTGTATCTGTAGCCCACTGATTCATAGTAGTCAAGTCTTTCAAACAAATTAGAAAGCTTCTGTGCTCGATTTTGGGCACATCAGTCAATTGAGATTTGATAGCAATCGATTGATTTAACAACAATCGAACCAATTGAATCAAAAACATTCTGTGTCTGAATTTATGAGCATCAGTAGACCTTATAGCAGTCGAATTAGTCGAATGCTTCAGTCTAACCAATAACATTCTGTGCATGACCTTATGAGCATCAGTCAATTGGGACCTTATAGCAGTCGACTGATTTGATAGTAGTCGAATCAGTTGAATGCTTAAGTCAAATTAAACACTTTCTGTTCAAGATTTTAGGCACATCAGTCAACTAAGACTTGATGGCAGTTGACTGATTCGATAAAAATCTAACCAATGGAATGCTTCAGTTGAGTGAAAAACATTCTGTGCCTGAATTTCTTACTATTAATCAACTAATAGTCCTTCTCAGTCGACCGATAGTCACAAGATTGATTTCTGCTTCTCTTACGCTCTAGAATGACAATGGTAAACCCTATTCCGTCATCGATCTTCATGTTCTTCACGACATAAGGAAAAAAACTTAAAATGTAGGTAAAAATCTAGCCTATTCATAGTTATTATCGACATATATACATTGATTCGCTCATCCAAAAGGAATCGAATGCAAAATTGATGTATATTTCCAAATCATCAAAAATAATCCTAAGCCCATCGAAACAATACAGATACATCGAAACAATAATCCTACGTCTTAAAAAATGACGATAAGCTAATTCTAAGCTCTGATACCAATTAAAACAATATAGACACATCGAAACAAAACCATATGATGTATCTAAGGATCTAGTTATCATCATCAATAAGGCTACATTGGATAGAAACCGAAAACAATGGCAAATGAATGGTCTAACCTGAATCTATCACATTAGTCATTGATCTTACTAGTTACCAGAGTTCTTGCAAGCGCAACGGATGATCTTATGTAGGATTGGGTGGCAACCAAATCTTGATCTAAGTGGGGAAGAATCCAAGGAAGAAGAAGCTCTCAAAACCCTCCTGATTCAAGATGCTCAAATCAATGAGCTTCTTCCCTTATATACCAAACCTATTATGTAGAGATCATCTTCCTTAAAACCCATAACCCATTAACAACCAATCAATATTAATGAAACAGATTATTGGACCTACACATTAAATCCACATCCAATATCTAAACTCCACTTCATGTTACAAAGTATTAAATCAATTAATTGGGGTTTAGTTCCTTAATGATAATTAATTTTTTGTGTGTGTTAATCAAGTGTAAACTCACCTTATAGAGATTAAGCCTACCCATGTGACTTAATCGGATTAAGCCCATCCATGTGGACTTAGTCATTCACTAATGGGATGACAAATCTAAGGATACTGGTTGCTCTGGATGGACAATCATGAGTACTTTCTAATTTACCTTGATGGCAAGTGGAAAATTTTAGTGGAGACAAATCAATCACTTTTAAGAATAATCGATTTAAAGAGCTAGATACCTAAATTATAAAAAAGTGCAACCACAAAAATATCAATGCACTAATGCGGCGTCTTACCCCACAGAGAGAACCAACCCTCTGAGCTCAAGAATGCCATCATCTTCGCCGCAATCCTTAACTGTACACTCATCATGCCTACTGTTATCGACCACCTTGTCGTTGCCCTTGGTAGCTACCCAAATTCAGGGTGGCTAGCCCAACGGAGCTCCGTACAGAGGTATTTGATCACGTCACGGATCTAGTTGGTTTGCGATCAAAGGTGCAGGCATTTTATTTGATTTGCTTGCTTGCTTGCTTTCAGATAATTCAGTTATGTGAAGGAAACATTAAAACTAAAATTTATGTTAGGTAAAAGTAAGATTTTTTATGTTTGAAACTTTGGCATTACAACAATCGTTCTTGTATATGTATTAGATCGATTGCTTTGCAATTTGCTAATTATAGAGTTTTATATTCAATTCATTTGTTCATCTAGAGCAATTGATAATAGTTTGATTGTCTGGTTTTTATTGACTTGGGAAGACAATGGGCATATATTAGTCACATTCACAAGTCATTCTCTGTTTCCCCTAGCAGAAAGCGTGATTTGGACGAATATACATTGGGAATGATGAGTTCCTTGTTTCACATTTCAATAGCGTGAACAAGATGTTTCTATGATACTTCCTATAACAACTATCTTTCTTCCCAAGTCCTCCATAAATTTTCTATATGTATCAATAGGCTAGCAATACCCACTCCTTTACACCTATATCTACTCCAGTCACTATGCCTAATTTTGTTGTTTCTCCTTTGCACATTAGCTAAGAACCTGAAAATATATCATATAAAATATATCTAATAAATGAAATGTTCAAACAAGTCTAATCTCACAAAATAGCATAGCTAGTGGATCATATAGGAGCAAATTCTAATAACCGTAGTTTCTATATGATTTAGTAAATTTGATATGGATATAGGGCAAAAGGGGAATTAAGAGGAGAGGGAAGGGTATTTTTGTCATTACACTGTGTAGGGCTTTAGGGGGAGAAGCATTGTTCATGCGAGGGGGGGGGGGGGGGGCATTTTCTTCCTTCTTCATGTGTTTCTCTGCCGCCGCCACCACAAACCAAGGGAGGAGGAGCTTCTTCCCCCTCTCTCGCCGCCACCTTCGAGCGACGACCGCCGATGTCACCTTCCCCCTCGTCGCCAGCGAGCCACCACCCACCTCTACTTTCCCTCTTCTCTCGACAGAAAACACTGCAGGCAGCCTCACGTAGGCGACTACGTTTTGGCTTCCGCTAAGGGCGGGGCAGGAGGTTTTGCGCCGACACCTCAAGGAGGAGGGGGCCATCGCCTCCTTCGGTCTCCAGGCCGATGTCGCCGAGATCGCATGCAGGGAGAAGTCTCCCTCTCACGCTCCTCTTTCCTTGTCGCTCCTCGCCGAGGGCGACTGCCCGCCTTTTCGGCCATCTCCGTCGAGAGAGCTGTTGGTGCAATCGACCTAAGTTTTGATCGGTACGATCATGGTTTTGATGTGTATGTCAAAGAGTTTAAGTTAGGCTTTCATAGGTGTTTGATATATGTGTTTGAGTCTTGCAGGACTTGGTAAAACACACATGAGGAGCTTGGTGCAGCTAAGCTTGGGAAGCTCATCCTAGGGCTCGGATCTTTGAGTCGGTGAAGGATGGTGTGGAAGACATCCGAGGGACCACCGGACGAGGAGCAACGGAGTGGAGCCGAGGGAAGCGGACTTCAAGGCAACATGAAGGATGACATAGAGAGGAGCCACGAGCTCGGGTGCATTTGAGGGGCGAAGGTCGAGGAAGAGGACTTCAAAGACGACTCCGGAGAGGATGAGTGTGAGTGTGTAACAAGGTGCAGTCCAGTCGGTTGCAACTTTTAGCAGTCAACTACACCAGTCGACTGGCAACGAATAGAAGCATTCTGTTCGCTCAGTCGGCAATGACCAGTCGACTGCTAAAACTAGCAGTCGACTGGTAAATGACCGTTGGTGCTACGAAGTAGCCGTTGGCTACCTCCAACGGTAGCACTAGTCGACTGATGGTTTTACCAGTCGACTGGTGCCGAGATGAGTTGATATGATGATCAACTCTTTCCTCTTATTTATACGAAGCTTTGGGGTTTGAAGGAGGTTACTCATGCTTGTTGAATAACTCCTTAGCAATTGTCCAAAGCTTCCAAGTTATTCTCTTCCTCCTAATCTAAGTCTTCATCTTGTAAGAGGAAGAGAGCTTTGTGAGAGGTTGTACTCCATCGAGAAGGAGTAAGAGCTAGCCGGAGATTGTCGGGGATTGATCCACTGAAGGGTCAAGGGTTCGTCCACCTCAAGGACACGTCGTGGAGTAGGAGCAAGCAATCTCTGAACCATGTAAAGGAATCGTGTTAGCGTTTGTATTCTTGTTTATATTCATTGTTTTAGTTTTCATATTTCCGCTACGCACTAACGTCTTATAGAGAATAAAGCGAATTGGGGGTGACCTAGCTATCTAACCCCCTTCTAGCTGGCCACCGATCTCTTATAAGTGGTATCAGAGCAAGGACGCCCTTCAACGGACTAATCGGCGAGAAGAGCACTTCATCAAAATGGTCGGCTCAAATATTCATCCACCCAAATTTGAAGGGGACTTCTCTTAGTGGAAGAAGAGAATGGAGGTATTTTTCGAAATCGATTTTGACATAATGTTAATCATGGAAAATGGTTTCGAAGTGCCTAGGGATCAAGACAATAAGATACTTGAGAAAACAAGGTGGAGCAAGAAGCAAAGAGAAGAACATTTAGCGAATTCAAAAATAATACATCATCTACTAAATGTCCTTCCCCAACAAGAAGTAACAAGGGTTGGAAACTACTCAAGCGCTAAAGAACTATGGGAAAAGCTAGTGAAGCTTCATGAAGGGACATTGGAAGCGAAATTGGCAAGAAGAGACCTCCTTCGAACTCAACTCACCAATATCAAGCTTGAAAAATGAGAAAAGGTATCAATTTTACATTCTAGAATTAAGAAAATTTTAAATGGTCTAACAAGTGTAGGTGAGACACTTACAAACCGAGACATCATAATGAAAGTCATCAATGCTTTCCCAAGAACCTTAACATGGAGCTCAATTGCAGACTCATTCTACATCTCAAAGGATCTAGAGAAATCTTCTCTAGATGAATTCTTCTCAACAATGGAGCTCCACGAAACTAGAGTTGAAGGGCTAGATAGAGAAGCTCATAGATCAAGAGGAGTAGCCCTTGTGGCAAACAAGGGAAAGGGTAAGAAGAAGAAGTCTTCATCCCCACCATCCTCCGACTCCGAAGAATCAAGTGCCTCAATGGATAGCGACCAAGAGGCGTATATGGTAAGAAAAATGAGAAGAGCATTTAAAAAATTTTCATCTAACAAATCCCATGCTAGGAAAAGTTCAAGAAGCAAAAGTAGGACAAGGAAGATCATTTGCTATAATTGTCAAGGAGAAGGGCATATAAGAGATGATTGTCCTCTCTTAAAGAAGAAGGAAGGAAAGAAGAAGGAGGAGAAAAATATAAAAGAAAAAGGGAAGAAAGTCAAAAACCTAAAAGCAACATGGGATGATCCATCGTCATCGGAGGAAGAAGAGCATTATGTGTCCCATTTTGCTCTAATGGGAATTAATGGTGTGGCCTCCACCTCATCCGAACAAGAAGAAGGAAGGAGCTCAAGTGAAGATGAAGAAGGGAGCTCAAGTGAAGGGGGAGGTCAAACATCGGATTCAGACGTCTCGGTAAGTGAGGTATACAATCTTCCTCCTCATGTTTTAATTAAGATTATTAAAAGTACAAATGAGGATTTATTCAAGGCAAAAAGGAAAAATAAAACCTTGAGGAATGACATTTGCATGCTTAATGAAAAATTAGAATCCATGTGTTCTAAGGACAATGATATGCATGCTTTTTCTACAAGTTTAAATGATTCATGTTTAGAAGAGGAAAATAGGAAATTAAAGGAAAAAGTAGAATATCTTATCAATGCCCCTAGAAAATTTGAAATTGGATCCAAAACCCTAAACATGATAATTGGGAGCCAAAGGGCAAGTTTTAAGAAAAATGGGTTAGGATATAATGAACCCAACAATGAAAAGACCTACCATTATCTACTTGCTAGGGGGCAATCAAAAACCAAGACCATAGATAGAAAATGGATCTCCAAGGAATATTTGATTAATCCAATTAGAAAGAATTTTTATTGGGTGCCAAAATCGATCCTCAAGAGTTAGAGGATTTTCAGTCAAGTCAATCATGAAAATCATAATTCAAACCCTTGAAAATGGTTAACTTGAGACCTTAAAGAGGAGCACTTAGCCTTGATAGAAATTCATGATCAAAAGGGCTAAGTAGAGGTTACCTTTATCTCACAATGATTCGCATTATTTTCTAACCATAAATGTGAGATATTAGGATGATACAAATAATTCATATATGCTTATGGCATTTTGATGAGTTATGAAATGTATCAATTTTTAGTGATCATAGGCCAACTATGAGGAAAGTAAATATTTAATTAATGGATATCTTACCCATAGATCATAGTTGGACATTTCAAATGTTTTGAAAATAATTCTATATTTTATTTATAGTGAATAGTTATTTTGAAACATATGAATTCAAAACTAGGGTTTAATTTGATACAAACTTGAGTGATTTTCAAGGTATTTGAGTTTTATCAAAACTTCAAAAATATGATGAATTTTTATGAAAACATATTTTTCCTAGATAGATCCCCTTAAAATAAATATGTCTTCAAAATTTCATGATTTTTTGAATTTTCTAGAATTTGTTATGAATTTCTAAAGTTGGCTTCGGAAGGCTAAAATTCATATCAGTAATATACCAGTCGACTACGACAGTTAGCAGTCGACTGGTAGCTGTTTTCCAGCACCTTCAAGAGCTGTTTTTGAGCTTTTTTAAGTCTACATTGATACCTTGGTATAGGTATATGTTTGGTACAACTTTTGATGGTGTCAAAGGGGGAGAAATGGGAAGGTTTAAGTTAGAAACCTAATTGTGTGCAAAACTTGAAAATTAAGGTGTTAAGGGGGAGCTTGTGTATTATCCTTCATGTTTACATATTGATTTTAGTTTTCAATATTATTATTTATGCATAACTTAAACATATTACCACACATCAAAAAAGGGGAGATTGTTGGTGCAATCGACCTAAGTTTTGATCGGTACGATCATGGTTTTGATGTGTGTGTCAAAGAGTTTAAGTTAGGCTTTCATAGGTGTTTGATGTGTGTTTGAGTCTTGCAGGACTTGGTGAAACACACATGAGGAACATGGTACAACTAAGCTTTGGAAGCTCATTCTAGGGCTCGAATCCTTGAGTCGGTGAAGGATGGTGTGGAAGACATCCAAGGGACCACCGGACGAGGAGCAACGGAGTGGAGCCAAGGGAAGCGGACTTCAAGGCAACGTGAAGGATGGTACGGAGAGGAGCCGCGGGCTCGAGTGCATCTGAGGGACGAAGGCCGAGGAAGAGGACTTCAAGGGCGACTCCGGAGAGGATGAGTGTGAGTGTGTAACAAGGTGCAGTCCAGTCGGTTGCAACTTTTAGCAGTCAACTGCACCAGTCGACTGCATGTTTTAGCAGTCGACTGACAGAAAACAGAAGCATTCTGTTCGCTCAGTCGGCAGCGACCAGTCGACTGCTAAAACTAGCAGTCGACTGGTAAATGACCGTTAGCCAACTGTTGGTGCTACGAAGTAGCCGTTGGCTACCTCCAACGGTAGCACCAGTCGACTGATGGTTTTGCCAATTGATTGGTGCCGAGATGAGTTGATATGATGATCAACTCTTTCCTCTTATTTATAGGAAGCTTTGGGGTTTGAAGGAGATTACTCATGCTTGTTGAATAACTCCTTAGCAATTGTCCAAAGCTTCCAAGTCATTCTCTTCCTCCTAATCTAAGTCTTCATCTTGTAAGAGGAAGAGAGCTTTGTGAGAGGTTGTACTCCACCGAGAAGGAGTAAGAGCTAGCCGGAGATTGCCGGGGATTGATCCACCGAAGGGTCAAGGGTTGGTCCACCTCAAGGACACACCGTGGAGTAGAAGCAAGCAATCTCCGAACCACGTAAAGGAATCGTGTTAGCGTTTGTATTCTTGTTTATATTCATTATTTTAGTTTTCGTATTTCCACTACGCACTAACATCTTGTAGAGAAGAAAGCGAATTGAGGGTAACCTAGCTATCCAACCCCCCTTCTAGCCGACCACCGATCCCTTACCAGAGCTTCCTCTCGACACCGCCAACCAGGATGCTAGCTACGCCACACTAGCACCGCCTCCTCCGCACACACGATGCCGTCCCTACTGCCCCGTTGCCTTACCGACCAGTGCCACACTTCACAGCCTCCTTTGTCGTCATCCTCCACTCACTGGTAGCCCCCGGGTCGACAATCCACTTGCTGGCTCATCCCTTATTCTGACATGGTGTCGTTGATGTGGTCGGATCTTCGTGCCGATATGGTGTTTAAGCCTTTGCGCTACTACTATTGAATTTGGGAGCCGTTATTATGTGTTGCGTTTCGGCCTTCGCATTGTTGTTGATATTATTTGGCCTGCGAGTTGCTACTTTGTCCCGGCCTGTGAGCCGATATTATATCCCAGCCTGCGAGCCGATATTATATCCCAGCCCGCGTGCCGATGTATTATCCCAGCCTACGCACCGATCTCTTATCCCAGCCTACGTGCTGATGTCTTATCTCGACCTGCATACCGAGGCCGCATACGGTTTCGTGACATCGCGCCTGGCTCCACGTCGTCGGATCCAACTCCTCGTCCGGTGCATTTGTTTACTCTTCCAGGTCCTGACAACTCGAGCAGCGTCCCATCTGAGGGCACCCCCTAGGCCAAGGTACGTTTTTTGTTCATATTCTATATGTATTTTATTATTTATGTCTTAGTCTATTATTTATATACTCGTTGGATCTGCCTCAAGCCTCGGGTACCAGGGGCCGGGGCAACCCAGTCACTGGTTGCAGGTAGCGTTGGCCAGAGGACTTCTGAAGACTTGGTTAACATAGAAGTCATTTCAGCGTACCCCCCCTCTGGGACATCACGACTCAGGCAACATTCTATCCACCTCACCCGGTGGTCCGTCTGACTTAGATTTCGGGCAAGATCAATTTGGCGTCGTCTATGGGAATCTTCTCCACCTGTTCTGGAACGTGAAGATGGACGACGTCGGGAGGTTCTATATCATTATCACAGTCCCGGAGGATCTCGACAAACATATTATCTTCTACCCTCACTCTACGGGCATTTGGGAGTCGAGGGATTGAGTTGGAGCTTCAGCTGGCCGACAGGTTAGTTTTTCCATTATGTTTTTTCCTTGACTCCACGGGTATTCGGGAGTCAAGGGATCGAGACAAACCCTTAGTCGGTTGGCACGACTCCCCGATCAGGTACGTTACAAGCTTTGCTCCCTTTTTACGGTTATAGGGGCTGCTATAGCTCCCTGATAAGAGAGTAAGATCCTAGTTCCTTGATCAAAGACTAGGGCATTCGATTTTTGATCGGACACTAGGGGCCCAACTCCCCACTCATACACTAGGGACACAACTTCCCAATTAGTGACATAGTACAACTTTCCGATCAAGATCTAGGGGCCTCGCTCTTTGATTACAGGCTAGGAGCCTTACTCTCCGATCAGGGACAAAGGGCTCAGCTTCCTGATCAGGTGTGTTACAGGCTCTGCACCCTTCACCATGGGACTCTGCATCCTCTTACTGCTATAGGCGTTGCACTCTATTACTACTATATGCTTTGCATCCTCTGCCTGTTTTGCATCCTCTTACATCCACAGGCTCTACTCCCTTCACCCACGGTGCTATGCTTCCTTTTATTGCAATGGACTCTACTCCCTTATATTACCATGGGTTTCGCTCCCTTTGACGGTCAGGGCTCAGATTATTCTCTCCCTGACTCCGCAGACATTTGGGAGTCACGAGATCGACACTATTTCTCTCTTTGACTGCACGGGTATTTTAGAGTTGAGAGACCGAGGCAGATCCTCAGTCGGTCGACACCACTCCGCTTCTATGGATTTTAGGGCTTCATCTCCCCCATTCGGGGTCGAGCTATCGTCACTGGTCTCGGACCAGAGTATCACCACTGGTCTCGAATCGAAGTATCGTTAACGATATCTCGGTCGAGCTTCCAGACCAATTCCCGGTCGAGCTTCAAGACCAATTCCCGGTCGGGCTTTCAGACCAGTTCCTGGTCAGGCCTCCAGATTAATTCTTGGTCAGGTCTCCAGATCAATTCCTGGTCAGGTCTCCAGATCAAGTCTCGGTCGGCCTTTCAGATCAATTCCTGGTCAGGCTTCCAGATCAATTCCTGGTCAGTTCTCGAGATTAATTCCTGATAAGGTCTCTAGATCAAGTCCCGGTCAAACCTCCAGATCAATTCTTGGTCAGGTCTCCAGATCAAGTACTGGCTAGGCCTCCAGATCACCTCTCGGTCGGGATTTCAGACTCTCGCACCAGCGCAAGTTATAAGTGAGCATTCTCTCACGCTTTCAGACTCTTGCCTCAGCGCGAGTTATAAGAGAGTATGCTCTCACGCTTCCAGACTCTCGTCTCAGCGTGAGTTATAAGTGAGCATGCTATCACAGCTCCAGACTCTCGACCCAACCAGAGTTATAAGTGAGTATGCTGTCACGCCTCCAGACTCTCGCCCTAGTGCAAGTTATAAGCGTGCATACTCTCGCGACCAATGACCTTCCGGTCGAATTCCAGACTCTCGCCCCAGCGCGAGTTATAAATGAGCATGCTCTCACATCTTCCAGACTCTCGTCCCGTGTAAGTTATAAGCGAGCATGCTCTCGCGACCAATGACCTCCCGGTCAGGCTCTCATGCTCAACTACTAGTCGGTCGGGTTACTCCCTAGTCAGGGGCTCGCCTCACTCGCCGCTCTACCTGGCACTCATCACACTTACTTCACTCGTCACTCTGCCCCGCACTCTCCATTCGTATTTTCGATCACCACTGTTGCTCAGTCAGCACTCACTGCTCACTCGCCACTCTGCCCGACACCCACCATTCGCATCTTAATTACCGCTATGCCTGACACTCACCGCTCTTGCCTCCCTTGTCGCTTTGCCTGGAACTCGTCCCTCGCATCTCACTCATCGCTTTGCCCCGCATTACTGCTCGGTCGATACTCGCTTTCCTCCTTGATTGACATTCGCATAACCGCCTGATTGTTCTGCTCCCGTTCGCGCTCCATCCACAGGCTCTTATTGCATTCGCGCCCGATCCACAGGCTTTGATCTCGATCGTTTTTAGTCTCTTGGGATCTGCACCCGACTCGGCTCACAGAGCCTTTGCTCCCATTCGTGCTCAATCCACGGGCTCTACTCCCATTCTCATTTAGTCTCAGGTTTCGTGTCTATCCAGCGCATAGGCTTCACGCGCACTTGGCATTCTTTCGATCACCCGGTTAGCCTTCTCTTAGTCGACCGATCAGTATTGCTTGGCTATCTACTCGGTTGTTCGCTTTGTATCGATCGACATTTTTCTCAGTCACGCTCACGGCTTTGTTCGTCCCTCATTCTCTCTATGGCCTGGTCACGATTTATTGTCGCTTGGTCGGTATTTTCTTGGTCGTGCACTCGACATCGCTCGTCCATTCTCATTCTATCCGAACGACATTATCTCTGTTTCTCGATCGACATTTTCTCGGTCGTGCGCTCGACATCGCTTGCCCATTCTCATTACATCCAAATGACATTATCTCTATTTCTCAGTCTACATTTTCTTAGTCGCGCATTTGATATCGCTCGCCCAACATTTTTCGACCTGCTCAGCATTTTTCGATTGTCAGGTCAGCATTTTTCGATTGCTAGGACAACATTATTGGATTGCCTGGTCATGATTTACTGTCGCTCGGTCAACATTTTCTCGGTCGCACGTTTGATACCGCTCACCCAACGTCTTTCGACCCGCTCAATATTTTTTGATTGCCAAGTCAACATTTTTCGATAGCCAGGATAGCATTATTCGATTGTCTGGTCGCGATTTACTGTCACTCGGTCGATATTTTTTCGATCGTGCCCTCGGAACCCTTTGCTCGTTGTCTTTCGATTCGCTAGACATTCTCCCTATGGCCTGGATGACACTCACCTCGTTCATCGCTCCCAGCTTTCATCGCTCTGCCCGACGCTCATCGTTCGCATATCACTCGTCGCTCTACCCTGAATTCCTCACTTTGGTCGGCACTTATCGTTCGTCGCTATTTGTTTAACATTACACAATAGGTCCAGCAATCTGACTCTGCATTCATGAGGGATTTCGTTCTTTGTTTGGTTAGGTCTAGTCAGTCGGACTCGCCTCCTTTGACTAGACTTGAAGGGGAGACTTGTGATACGGATATAGGGCAAAAAGGGAATTAAGAGGAGAGGGAGGGGTATTTTTGTCATTACACTGTATAGGGCTTTAAGGGAGAGGAGCACTGTTCATGTGAGGGGGGCATTTTCTTCCTTCTTCGTGCGTTTCTCTGCCGCCACCACGACGAACCAAGGGAGGAGGAGCTTCTTCCCCATCTCTCGCCGCCACCTTCGAGCGACGGTCGTCGATGTCATCTTCCCCCTCGTCACCAGCGAGCCACCACCCACCTCTCCTTTCCCTCTTCTCTCGACGGCAGACACCGCAGGCAGCCTCACGCAGGCAGCTGTGTTTTGGCTGCCACTAAGGGCGAGGCAGGAGGTTTTGCGCCGGCATCGCAAGGAGGAGGGGCCCATTGCCTCCTTCGGTCTCCAGGCCGATGTCGCCGAGGTCGCATGCAGGGAGAAGTCTCCCTCTCACGCTCCTCTTTCCTCGCCGCTCCTCGCCGAGGCTGACAACCTGCCTTTCCGGCCATCTCCGCCGAGAGAGCTTACTCTCGACGTCGCCAACCAGGACGCCAGCTATGCCACACTAGCACTGCCTCCTCCGCACACACGGCGCTGCCCCTGCTGCCCCCGTTGCCTTGCCGACCAGTGCCACACTTCGCAACCTCCTTTGTCGGCATCCTCCACTGGCTGGTAGCCCCCAGGTCGGCAATCCACTTGCTAACTCAGCCCTTGTTCTGACGTGGTATCGTTGATGTGGTCGGGTCTTCGTGCCGATATGGTGTTTAAGCCTTCGTGCTACTACTATCGGATCTGGGAGCCATTATTATGTGTTGCGTTTCGGCCTTCGCATCGTTGTTGATATTATTTGGCTTGCGAGTTGCTACTTTGTCCCGACCTGCGAGCTGATATTACATCCCGGTCTGCGAGCCGATATTATATCCCGGTCTGTGTGTCGATGTATCATCTCGGTCTGCGTGCCGATGTTTCATCTCGTCCTACGTGCCGATGTCTTATCTCGGCCTGCGTGCCGATGTCGCATCCGATTTCGTGTCATCGCGCCTGGCTCCGCGTCGTTGGATCCAGCTCCTCGTCCGGTGCATTCGTTTACTCTTCCGGGTCCTGACAACTCGAGCAGCGTCCCATCCGAGAGTGTCCTTCTAGGCCAGAGTACGTTCTTTGTTCATATTTTATACGCATTTTATTATTTTATGTCTTAGTCTGTTACTTATATACTCGTTGGATCTGCTTCGAGTCTCGAGGTACCATGGACCAGGGCAACTCGGTCGCTGGCTGCAGGTAGTGTTGACTAGAGGACTTATGAAGACTTGGTTAACATAGAAGTCATCTCAGCGTACCCCCTTTCAGGACATCGCGACTCGGTCAACATTCTATCCACCTCACCCGTCGATCCGTCTGACTCAGATTCCGGACAGAATCAAAGTTGATTGAATCAGACTTCAAATGACCTTGATCAATACAAGTTGCTCAGCCAACTCAATGTGAGCATAAGCCTAACCTCTCATAGGACACTATAAGAATTTAGTAATAGCAAGATTGAAGCCTAACCAATGTGTATATATGCTGTAGAAGATGAGTGTAGGACAATAGTCTGGACATATCTTCAGAGCAAAGATGAAATATTGGATTCATTCCAACCTAACGAGTTACTAAAAGATAAAACAAAAAGAAATTTACATATGTTAGGAAGCGTAGAGATATTAGTAAAGCTCTTGGTCCTGGGTCAGAAGCTGAAATGTATAAAGTATTGGCTTTTGGCACACTCTTCTCTGCACCTTACAAAGGTTCGGAGCTGTATATCCATATCCATGGAGTACAAGAAGACCAAAAGTTTCAATCTCTGCTCAAGAAATTTGAGTTCCTTCCATTTACCCCAGAAATAATGGCTGTTGGAAAAAAGTTTGCCTTGAACAATATTAAGAAGCCTTTTATCTATGCCCAGCAAAGGTTGTTGGATGGGCAGTTTAAGAACCATTGGAAGATTACTTTTCCAACTGTCAGGCAAAAGTTGAAGTCCATAGAATTGAAACCTAATAAAAAAATGGTAATGATCCAATTCATGTCTAATATGATGACTGGTCTACCTATGTTAACTGGACTGGAACTTACCTAGAAGACCTTGCAAAAGATGCTTCATATCAACTGCATAAATTGGATGAAAGTTCTCAATTGATTGTAGAGGCTGGCAAAAGATTAATTGCATCATAACATGGTATTAGGTCTAGTTTCCTTCCAAGAAATTATGATGAACTGGATAAAAAGAAAGCTTGTGGGCCTGTGGCTCAGTGTCCGCACTGGATATTCTTTTATATGTACAAGTGACAGTTTGTAGCTGCACGTCAGTGGGATTTGTGGGCACTGCAGGTTCGACTATAGCTGACAACATTGAGCTGATGAGGATGTACAATGCCTGCAAGTTGTAGATTTTTTTTTCCCCATCATCATTCTAATATTTGTAATACATTGGAGAAATTTCTCATAATTGTTTCCAGAATGAACTTGGAAGAAGAATCTGGTTATCTGGATATCATCATTCCTGAAGAGAAGTTGGAAAGATATGAGATGAACTCGAGGCTGTTTTATTCTGTCTTCAAAAATTTGTTGCAGTCTCAATGAAGCTAAGTACTTTCGTTGCCCACAACTGTAAATTTAGTGAAAATTTGTTTATTTTTAATTTTCTGATTATTATGGTACCATGCAGCATGAATTAGTTGATATTATGAAATGAGTTCATGAACCGCAATTGCTTTAGCAATTACACCTACTAAAGCATTCAGTATCCATAAATTCACGTCTCTTCTCTTTTATCCTCCATATAAGAGTGTTCATTTGTGATGTGCATGCAGAGGAATCATTCCTGTAAGGGTATGATTATATATGAAAATCTGCTTAGACCATGGCATTAACAAGAGCCAAGAGATGTTTATGGAAGTTGCATTATTTTATCAGGCTGTTCTGGTTGTTAGGCAAACTTATGCAGTTCAATAATGCTATAGTTGTTGATACATTCATTGGACTTACAATTTTATACAACTCATCGTTTATCAAATTAAGATGGACTTTGTAGTGATCTAATATGACCCATTCTCAAGATGATAGAAATTTTGTTTTGTTTGTTTGTTTGTTTGTGACAGCTTCTTTTGGTCGACTGCTGGTTTGCTTGCTTGCAAATTTACAATTTATTTCTCAAGATGCAACGTGTTGTTCAGCAGTGATTTTCTCAATGCCAGGTACGCCCACCAATCTGATGACTACTAACTCAATAAATCAATATTAATTGGACCATTAATGGGTCATTAATTATTTTATTTATGAGTAGTTTAAATTTAATATAAAGAGTTTTGTTAGCTAGGTGGCAAAGCTAATAAATCTAGTCATTGTCAAGTGACTCAGCCATACCCCATTAAGTTTTGAAATTGGACCTAAATCCTAATCCCCGCTGAACTAGTCCACAAGTCCTATTGGTATCATAAGTTTTTTAAAAATTCAGTTAAAAAAAACTTATTTATAGTTGAATTTTCAAAGTGGACTTTTGGAATTCTTTAGTTTACTTCCATGTGCTAAACAGGAACAAATGAACTCCAAGGGTACTATTTCGTATGAGTTAGCTTAATATTTTACTGCAATGTTTGAGTAGGAGTAGCAATCTCCATGTCTTGTAAAATGGTGAATGAAAACGATAAAGAATCTTGAATCAGTACTTTGTCTCCAATATACCATTTGCCACTAATCATGAAAACAATCTCGCTAATCATACAAAAATTAGTGCCATAGTCATGATGATATCATATTTTGGTCACCATCCAATATATATATATATATATATATATATATATATATATATATATATATATATATATATATATATATATATATATATATATATATATATATATATAAATATATATATTTTGATATGATTCTTGATTCTCTTTAACAAAGTCGATATGTATATATCTTTATTTGATTAGGCAAAAATTTAAAAGTATATGTATAAAGATATTTGAACCTATGTATATATTACTCGTTTTGGCATTTGATGAAATTGGCAATTGCTGAGCTCTCATATCTGTAGATACTCATCCTAGGGGTGTTACTACGTAGGTTCATCCGGCCTAGGTATATTCAATTATTTTTTCTTCTCTTTTTTAAAGGGAAATTAGAGTTCTTTAAAGGACTTTCTGAGTATTTTAATAATTTTATGTGATCTTCCAATTTTAATTAGTTAATTATCTGTCCAACGACCAAATATATTGTTACTTTAATAATATATTTCTTTTTAGAAAAAAATATATTTTGCTTTAGCTCTAATTAATGTTAATAATAACCATCCGATTACTAGTATATATTTAAGGCAGTAGTTTGCAATCCCCTTCATCCGATATCCCAAGCTTCTTTTTTCGATGGAAGTGGAGCTGCTTCCTCCGGTCATCCATGAGAGCGAAGCCTTCTCCTCCTCCTCCTCCTCCTCCTGCCCTTCCATGAAAACATCTTATGGCCCCAATGCCTCAAAGTCCTCCTCCAATCCCGCCGAGAACAGATCTAAGAAACCGGAGCGCTGCCGCAACGCCGCCGGCGGAGAAACCAAGAAGCGGAGCAAGGAGGGGAAGCACTCGCTGTACCACGGCGTGCGGATGAGGAACTGGGGCAAGTGGGTGTCGGAGATCCGCGAACCGCGCAAGAAGTCGCGGATTTGGCTCGGTACGTTCCCCACCGCCGAGATGGCCGCCCGCGCCCACGATGTAGCCGCGATGACCGTCAAGGGCCAGGCCGCCCACCTCAACTTTCCCGAACTCGCCGCCACGCTCCCCCGCCCCGCCACCGCCGCGCCCAAAGACATCCGGGCCGCCGCCGCCCTCGCCGCCTCATTCTCGCGGTCGCCGCCGGATCCGCAGTCCCCGCCGACCCCATCGGCCGAGAACGCCGACGAAGAGACGGTGTTCGACCTCCCGGATCTGCTCCTCGACCTAAGAGAAGGCTTCTCCCGCTCTTCCTCGATCGGGGTGGAGTTCCCAATCGAGGATCCATTCTTGTGGGAGTGCTACTTAAGCTCAAGCCTCGCATCGGAAAAACCCTAATTCTTTACCGCTCGCGGTTCGACTGGAAGCTTCCCACAGCTGGATATCTGCATCGAATTGTACAAAACCAAATCTTCCTCTTTAATCTGCAACAATTAACGCGATTCGAGGTCCGATGCAACAAGAACACTACAGAAGCCCACAAAAATGAAGCTTTCCAATCGATGAGTGTGAATAGGTAAGCTATGATATCGTTTGTCTGTAAAAAAACAAAAAAATAAAAATTTTTTTAAAAAAATCCTGGATTGGAGCCTCTTTATTCTCCGAAAGACTACAAGAATCTTCTAGCATTAGCCATTAAGCAATAATGTGCTTTGTCCTCCTTCAGTGGAAGTGCATCGCATTAATGGAGCAAAAGCAAGGCACTTTAATCAGTGCTTTTAAATTGTATCCCACAATCTCACATGAGTATTTATTAATTTATTTTTATGATTTTGTTTTTCTAGCTGTTTTCAAACTTAATATCTCACAATAATCTTAGAAACTTTGCTAAAGCAATTGTTCTCTTGATTTAGTTCCTTTTGTGACAGCTGATTCAGTTGATCGTCTTTGTTTTCATATTCGCGTCAATAAGACTCAACTGACCCTTTTCACTTCATTAACAAATTGATTTGCCTGACTCAATAGGCCAAAATTGATTTTGGCTGGACCACACTAGATCAACTTGCGCGGACCAATTACACCCTATCCATTCATGTGGACCAGTTACATCGCCCACACCTATCTAACTCTCTCTAAGATTTGGTTGGGACAATTAAATGTGCTATTTTAAAAATATAATAATTATTTCTCTAACCGATTAAATGCTGATTGGTTCAATTTTTTGGATTGACTCGTTGGACATACAAATTACCTTGAAATGCCAGCTTGTCCACCGAAGCCAACTTTGTTTTCTTCATAAATTCAATAAAATAGTAGTGGCATACTACAAATTAAAATTAAAATATTGATTGGAGTAAAAGTTGATATTGTTTTCTCTAAAGGGTATTGTCGTTCTCATACTAATATACAAATAAATTATGAAAAATATTTTACCTTACCACAGAGATTACAGGAACATCAGGCATCCAAAAAATTAAAATATTAATTACTATTTGCAATTCAAGTGTGCACTTGCTTACAAATCTTTTTGAGTGTCTATCGTCTTAGTCACTTGATGGTCAATCATAAGATACCTTATGATTTATCGTCAAAAGGGACGGTTAAAATGCAAGTGTCCATGGACGAGAGTTGTAGGGCCAAATACATTATTGAGGTCACGAGATGGGACAGAACATCCAAAGAGCCCACAGCCACTCATGCTCAACCGTGTCGCTTATTTATAAAATTTTGAGTGTAGCTTTCAGATTTAACGTGACTCAACCGATTAGGACGACAATATTTGTCACTATTCATTAACTCAACTACATCTTATACGTTATGTGATATATATATTTAAGCATCGATTATTAGCTATGTCAAATATTACCATCAACCTGCACATTGGAACGAGTGAGGAAAATTTGTCTTTTAAGGGCATTTTGCAACAGTATGTTTCTTTTGGCACAGGAAGGAATGACGTACGAGAAGAGGAAGAGGATCCACACAGACATTGCTGCTACTTCACGTACGATGTAGTTGAATGTTAGAAATTTTCTCACTTGAAGTGGAGGTGAATTAAATACTGAACATTAATGCGTGCTCAATTATTATTGCAGATATTTTCCTCACTCATAAGTCATAAGCAAACAAAAGAAGGCAATAATTTTTTCTCTCCAAAAGACAGGTTTGATCGTGTACATATAAAGGAGAACCACTCCATCGGCTGGGGGCACTGTTCAATTGGTGATTTTTCTTCTTTATATTAATTTGTTTGCTTGCCAAATGACAAAGGGCTACGTCCCAGTATCAGAAACATTATAAATTTACATGGTCACAGATTAAATAATTCACCTATATATATATATATATATATATATATATAGATATATATATATATATAGCTGCTAGAATTAAGGTCTTAAATTTTATTTTATTTTCATAGGTTACCTATTTTCATTTCGCCCTTTGAAATTTGAATGGTTGTTAATTGCATCAAGATATCTTGGCTAAACTCGAAGCTATGAATTGTGTTATAATGCAAACAAAGTTAAGAGTGTTAAATTATCTGTCATATGTTAAAAATTTATGATTTTTTTATTTATTGGACCAATAATTTAAATAAATTAATTTACTCTGGACAATCATATGGTTGTTAGTTGAGCTCAATAAAAGCTAGAGTCCATTGCCCATTTTAATAAACAAGCTGGACAAGCTAAATAAAAATTTGCAAGACTTTCAAACACAAGATTCATTTGGAATTCTGAGTAAGGTAATTAGTTCCTTAATGGACACATGCAGTACACCGAATAAGTTAAAACTTATTCTTAAAGAAACAATTAATTAATCAATGCTGTCACATTCTATTAATTCCTGTACGTAATCTTATGGCACGTAAATTAATTAACTAACTAACGAACACATTGTTTTTTTTTTTTTTTGAATCTCTCAGGGATCCGAAGGCTCGAGCCAGTGTCTTCCATTCACAAAGCTCTGGGCGATGAACGGCCGAGCCATCTCGTAGTCCAGCTCTCTCGCCCACGAAACCCCACGAACCGCCGCCGAACCCGGTCCGAAGCATCTGTACACCCCGAAAAACGCCGTCCTGCATGCGGATCGATCGACAACAGCAGTGTGAGAATAATTCGATCGCGACCAGGGATGAATTCTTCGATTTAATTGATTAATTACTTGTTCTTGTTGCTGTTGTCGTCCCAGTCGTCCCAGCCGCCGGGCACCACCACGTCGTCGAAGTAGGTGTAGGCGAAGACGATGCGCGAGTACCGCCCCATCGCCCGCCCCACGTACAGCTTCCCCGTCCCGGTCACCTGGCAGTTCACGAACGCGAACCCGGTCCGCTCGCACGGGCTGTTCCGGTCCTGCGCCGCGATCGACCCGAATCGGTTTGCGACCGAGTGGATCTGGCAATTCTGCAATTCAAAATATTCAGATTATTTTTCCTCATGTTTTCCTTTTTTCTTTTAATTATCTGTCGATTTTATCACCTTGTACATGGACCGTCCGTTGCCGAAGATGAAGTCGATGGAGCCCTCGATGTAACAGTCCTTGAAGTAGTGCCGGCCGGCGTCGTCGCACAGCGTGTCCTGCGCTCCGTAGAAGCCGCACCCGAAGAAATACGCTTTGTCGCCGGAGATGCGGAACGCCGCCGCTTGCCACCCTTCCATTCCGGGCATCGGCGCTGGCGCTGTATTCTGCATTCAATTCGTACAATTCCACCCACACCCAAGTACTCGCCACGTCAGCAATTCCACTATGCATTTAATTCGATCCGATAAATTATATATATATATGCAGGAGCCGATATATCGAATTCAAGAAAAAACCTGGGGAGCCAGCGTTTTTTCTGCGCCGTCGGATCGGATCGTGATACGCAGAGAGAAGCCATCGATGTACGTAATAAAAATTAACGAGTCAATTACCTTGAAGCTGATGTTTCTAGCTCGGAAATAACTAGCGAAAACCGTTACGGAGGCGGTGTTATAAGTCCGTAGCTGTTGGCCGTTGGGGCCCCGGTCGCTCGCGCGGTCGTGCCACTCGATCACCGTCACGTCGCGGCCGGCGCCGTGGAACGTGATGTACGGCTTCGTCGCCGGCACCGTCACCTTCTCTCTGAATTACATTATTTTTGATAATTAATTCGAGCCACTATTTGTAAATTAAATTTCCCAAGCCTTATGCGTGCTTGCTTACATGTAGGAGCCGGCATGGATGTGGATTACGACCCGCTTGGTGTTGTTCTCCGGGACGGAGTCCACCGCCTCCTGCACCGACAGGAAGTCGCCGGAGCCGTCGGCGTTCACCACGATCGTCTGCTGGCTCGTCGGCTTGAACCAGCTCCTGTGCCCGTGCGGCCTCGTCGCGTTCGCCTCGCACGCTTCATAACTAACTCTATCACCGTTATAAGTACTCCCCTGAACTAGACCAGACATCGTTAAGCCGAGGTATAGAAAGACCATACCGAGATCTTCCATAGCCGCAACAATTATAATGAATGGTGATCGAGAAGAGGAGAAGGAAGCTAATAAGAACTACGAATATTGCATGGCCTCCAAATCTGTATATGTACTAGTAATTAGATTGTCAGTCCAACGGTTGTAAGGTGGAATAAGACGATCGAGTGGGACGGGCCAACGAGCAGAGATGAGGACAACAACAACATGCAGGCCACAATAGATGAGATGTCCAGGCGTGGAGGAGATAATGCATGCATGGGAACTTTTCAACTTAATTAATTTATTTGTGCATAATAATTACATACAACAAAAGGAAGACAAAGTCAGCAACGGTCATATGTAGGGTTTGAGGGTGAGGGAGGAGCCATAAAGCAGCATGGCGTTTAGTGTACTCTAACAGAGCATGGAAGAGATAGAATTGTCAGATAGGAGGAGGAAGGAACGTTGGGGGGAGTGCTTGGGAATGACAGCGGAATCCCAGTTGGGGGAAAGAGAAAGAATGATGTGATGCAACGGTCAGATTGTGTTGCTGCATTCACGTGGAAGCTGCACAGGTGGACAAACGGAGGTTCACGGGTTGACATGTAGCTGCAAAGCAAACAAAACTAGTCGTGCGTACGAAGCCAAGGAAGGCTCGAGCAGGACTGGAGCAGGTAAGCGCCGAGCAGATGATGTTATTTCACGTTGGACGAGCATAGAACGGTACTTTCGTGGAAAACTTGCTGGCCGTGCTCCGCCTCGACGACAGACCGATCAGTCCGGCACGCAATACCCTGGCAATATCTGTATACAATAAGAGGATGGGTTAATTTGAAATTGATCGAGTACTGTCAGATTCGATTCTGTAACAATGACTCCGCGTCAAAACTCCTAAGATTGCAATTCTTTTTTTGAGGGTTTGCTGTCGTCATCGCCGGTGATTTTTTGCTAGAAAGTTTGAATTCTATGTTCGTCGCTTAAAATAGTCTAGCCCTGTCATGATTGGTATTAGTGCAATGATATATTCAATAAAAAAAAATTAAAGAATTTTATTTTTTGTGGGTCTCATTATTTTATGTAAACTTTTCCTTAAATTTATTTACTTGAACATATTATTTTTCTTGGTATTAATAGTCATTCCATCGGGTACGGAAATGCCGAAATGAGACTATTGATTGAAATGAGAGTTGCTGCAGCTGTGATTGAGTTAGGATATTGTTTTTGTATAGATAATAATATAAAATAATTAAAAAGTAAAAAAATAAATAAAATTTTACAAGCATAAAATATCATAAAATAATTATCCTAACAGGATTGTTTTCGAATTTTTATATTTTAAAATTTTTATATAATAATTTCGTTAGAAATATATCTTTTTCTATATAAATAATAAAATTATCATTCATCTAATCATCACTCATTCAATTACGTAACCTATCTATCTTTCACAATTCTCATCGTAGAAAATACTCTCTAATTAATGTCAATATCAAAATTTTATAAATCAATGGATACATTATACTTTTTTAGCATAGCTAACTTTTCTGAAAGATCACACATCCTTGAAATGCTCTATTGGAACATATATCACATATATAAATTTCAAGTTGATCAACAAGTATAAGGAGATCAAATTTTAAGAAATTTTATGGTTAAAATTTAGTTAGTTGTATCAATTTTTTCTTATCAAAAGCTAAAAATAAATTTTGTGAATACAAATAGTGATGAAAATTTATCACTTTTGGTGGATTGCAATGGGGAAGACCATGTGGTGGCTAACATGTGAACATATCATCCATTTTTAGAACATCAATATAATCTTGCTGACAAAAATAATGAACCTTTTCTAAAAATGAATCTCAACCATCATCTCTCATAATTTGAACTCAGTGTTTGCATACTTGTACCAAATCCATTGCATTTACAATATCTTAATCTTTCTTTTGTAATGCCATCGATAATTTGTTGGAAATTTAAATTGAATGAGAAATTAAATCTAGATCAGTGGATCAAGATTGACAAATCTTGTTCATCCAACTTGAAAGGTTTAAGTGCCCTTTGGATGACTTAATCTCATTCATTGATTCCTAAAGAGTGACATCTAATGAAGAGATATTGTTTCTCTTAAGAAAGGGCGGAATCTACATCATCTAATTTAAAATGGATAAATGAGATCTAA
This sequence comes from Zingiber officinale, assembly GCF_018446385.1. Taxonomy (NCBI): domain Eukaryota; kingdom Viridiplantae; phylum Streptophyta; class Magnoliopsida; order Zingiberales; family Zingiberaceae; genus Zingiber; species Zingiber officinale. The sequence continues at coordinate 1,338,265 of NC_056002.1, read as the reverse complement.
TTGAACAAAGAGGTTCTTATACCCCCTTCATTTAGTATAAATAAGATCCCTCACATCCTCATTTCACTCACTCAATTCCTTCCAAGAAAAGTAAGCATTGCATTCCATACTTGCATTGAAGAGTTCGAGAAGCTTCTTCGGTTTGGAGGTATTGTGACTTGTAGTGCTGCTATCGCTAGATAAAGTCATTGTATCTTGGGAAACGATTACCGTGTTCCGTGAGCACCGTGTGCAGGGTAAATTTGTTTTAAAGAGATAGAGTCTAACTCTAGCCTCGACTTCGCCAAAACGATGGTATACTGTCATTCTGCCCGCACTCAGATTACACCCCCACTACAAGATCCCAAAAATTTTAAGATGAATTTTGTTCGTGCAATCTTTATGGATTCATCATCGACGGCTCCTGTTCCACCGACATTTGGCGAGAAGCCAGAGAAGTTTACAGGTACGGATTTTAAGAGGTGGTAGCAAAAGATGTTGTTTTACCTAATCACGTTGAATCTTGCGAGGTTCACACGTAAAGATATGCACCCTCCATATCTCAAGGCAAGGCTGATAAAGATAAGAGGGCGGCATATGATGCTTAGGGGCATAGTGACTTCTTATGTCGAAACTATATCCTTAATAGCTTGGACAACACGTTATACAACGTGTATATTCTAATGTCAATTGCATAGGAGTTATGGGAATCTCTTGAAAGGAAGTACAAAACAGAAGATGTCGGACTGAAGAAATTAACCGTCGGTAAATTCTTAGACTTCAAAATAATTGATTCCAGACTGTGACAACTCAAGCCCAAGAATTGCAGTTGATCCTACATAATCTGTATGCCGAGGGCATGACAATGAATGCGTCCTTTCAAGTTGCTGCGATAATCGAGAAACTTCCACCTTCATGGAAGGAATTCAAAAATTATCTAAAGCACAAGCGAAAGGAAATGAGACTTGAGGATCTGATTGTAAGACTGCGAATTGAAGAAGACAATCGCAAGCAATCAGAATCAATAAAAATGCTTATATTTGCAAAGACAAATCTTCTGGAACCAAACACTGCAAGAAAAGAAAGTATCCCGGCAAAAGACAGAGCCAAGGGAGGGCCAAGAAGTTCCAAGTAATATGCCACAACTGTGGCTAATCGAATCATAAAGCTAAAGACTGCTGATGTCCAAAGAAAGCCACTCAAATGCACATGATTGAAGATAAGTCAGTGCAAATAGATATGTCAGAATTAGACCCGACTGTCATTGTATTTGAAGCTAACTTGGTGGACAATCCAAGGCAGTGGTGGGTCGATACTGGTGCCACACGACACATTTGCTCTGATCAGGCCCAGTTTTCAACTTATACCCTTATTAATGGGAGAAAACTAATTATGGACAATTCTGTAACTTCCAACATTGTTGGTCTTGGCAAGGTGGTTCTAAAGATGACATTAGGCAAAGAAGTGACACTAATTGATGTGCTTCCATATTCTTGACATTCGAAAGAATTTAGTGTCAGGGTTGGCTCTTGTCAAAGCTAGATTTAGGCTAGTGTTTGAGTTGAATAAATATGTATTGACAAAAAATGATCAATTCATAGGCAGAGGGTTCATGAAGAATGGTCTATTTAAAATGAATGTAATGGTTGTACACCATGAATTTAATGGTAATGAAATGATAAATTATGCTTATTTGATCAAGTGTTCCAATTTATGGCATGTTAGAATTGGACATGTAAATTATAACACTTTACGACCACTTATGAATTTAAACTTATTGTCAACATTTAATGTTGATCTAACACATAAATGTGAAATATGTGTTGAAGCTAAAATGACAAAGTTGTCTTTCCATTCAATGGAAAGAAGCATGACCCCTCTAGAATTAATTCACAATGACATTCGTAGGAATCTCATACCGAGAGCAGATAGAAGTTTGGTCGGTGGTAGTGAAGAAAGAACAAATTTGAGCATACAAAGGGAGTAGAGATTCTTCGGCCATATCGAGAAACTAAAACACTTAAAGAGTAAAGGACTTACTGAATCCTAAGAGAGAAAAGGTCACGGAAGGAAAACATGGAAGAGGAAGAAGCGCGGGTCACTGAAGAAAGTTGAAAAAGGGGAATCACCAGAAAGTAATGGGAAGAAGATGAACAGCGAAAGGTTAAAAAAGATTTAAGATTTTAGGATGATCTAAGGATCACTGTACAAATAAAGTGGGCTAAGAGAGAAGAGTCATTGATTTGCCAAGGAGAATGTATGATAAGACATGAACAAAAAATATACCGGGAGTTACTTGGAAAAAGGGAGAAAGAAGGATACGTGGCGCTCGCCCAGGAAGGGACATTTATGATAGATAGAACAAATCGAATCATACACTGAATCGTCATATCTTTGAACATTTTCTTTTCGTTGAAGGACCAATTACCAGTGAGACCACTTTAGAAAATCGCGCGAATATTAAAATATAGATAATAAACAAAACTTGTAAATAAGAAAAAGGTCCTGATTTAATATAATCCCAACTGAATGAGTGTGCATAAGAGAACCCTGAAGTCCGATCAAACTCATATTCGGTCGGACATCACATAAGATCCCTCATTTGACTAGTATTCACGCGACCAATCACAAGAAGTACTTAACAAGGTAAATATGATAAACATAGATGCAAAATCTTACATTATCATCAGAAGTACAGTTATAACTCTTAGACTTTTGTAAATCTTCCATAAATAAATACAACAAATAAACAAACTTCTACCGACTTCGCTTCCTGGAGTTATCGAATTGTTCCACCCATTTCAAGTAGGGGAGTGTGGTAAAGTGATAACCTAAACCAATTTTGGAAATGCAGGGGATGAGTAAATCGACTCATTATCACGTTCTGTGGGATGAAAACAAATTTTACCCAGTATTATTATCGATAGGAAAATCTGTCATCCAACGAAATTTAACTTTTATTTGGAACCACCATATTGTTCTTCCCATCCTAAGTATGGGTGTGTAGTAGAATGACAACCTGGACAAAAGGGAGAAGCTTGTCCTATCCTCTTGTGTTTGTGTGATTCAGCCTCCGGGACCTGTGATTGAGAAGCTATCTCTGATTTGATCCGATCCAACTCAGCTTGCAGAAAATTCACCTTAGCCTTCTGATGGTCTAAGTCTTGTTATTGTTGGGATATTAGTAAACCATCTACATGAACCTTCTTGGTTAAAACGGTTATCTCTGAAGTGTGCTGGACTTTTAGATCCTCCAACTCCTCAGTCTTTTGCTTTAAATCTAAATAAGCTTTGTCCCTTAAAGCTAATTCCGACCGAACTTGAGATTGAGCTGCTAATAAACATACATCTAGCTCTCTGTGTTGTGAATGATGTAGATCTAAAGCTTGCATAGTCTCAACTAAGGATTTCTCCTTCTCGAACAATAGTTTATCCCAGAGGGGAAGATTTGAATCCATAACTTCCAATAAAATCTTTAGAGGAAAGTAAAGCAAGAGAGAACAAAGGTTAATGGTGTAAAAGGTAATATCACATCTCTATTTAACTTGTTGAAGGTGTCACTGGAGCACTGTAGGAGGTGTCACGGGATCACTGTAGAGGTTGTCACGGGATCACTACAGAAAATAGCAGAAGGGCAGAAATAGACTTAGGTCTAGTCAGTCAGCTATACCTCCTTCGACTAGACTTGAAGGGGAGGCTAGTGATACAGGTTATGATAGATCGACCAAGTGAGTGAAGGAGGGGTTTAAATCTAGAAAGATAGGGAAGGTATATCACCGATCGAGTAAAGGTCGAGCGAGCACCTCCGCACTCATATATGCTCGGTCGGACAAAGCCCGCCCGAGCATAAAGGCATTTAGCCTTATACAATATTTTCAGTATCTTACTGGCCGACCGCAAGCCGAGCGAGTATCCACGTGCTCATATATGCTCGGTCGGGCAAAGCCCGTCTGAGCATAAAGACATTTAGCCTTATATAATATTCTCATCATCTTACCGGCTGAAAGCAAGCCGAGTGAACACTCTCACGCTCATATATGCTCAGTCGGGCAAAGCTCGCCCTAGTATAAAGAAAGGATCAACAGAAAGTATTCTTAACAGTATATACAACCGACTTGACCGACCGACCAAGACAGGTTTAACAGAAGGTAGTTTGAACATCATATACAACCGACTTGAACGACCGATTGAGATATATTCAACAGGAAACATTATTAACAGTATATACGACCGGCTCGAACGATCGACCGAGACATATTCAGTAGGAGATATTCTCAACAGTATATACGACCGACTCGAACGACCGATCGATATATATTCAACAGGAAACATTATTAACAGTATATACGATCGGCTCGAACGACAGACCAAGACATATTCATCAGGAGATATTCTCAACAGTATATACGACCGGCTGAACAATCGGCCAAGATATATTCAACAGGAAACATTATTAACAGTATAAACAACCGGCTCGAACAACCGACCGAGACATATTCAGTATGAGGTATTCTCAGCAGTATATAGATCGACTTAAACAGCCGGCCGAAACGTGTTTGGTAAAATATTTGGAGGGAAATATCTTCTAGAAGCTTCTTCAAATATGATGACGTGTCCCCATTATAAATACAAGTCATAAATGACAAAAGGGGTACATCTGAGGTACAAAAATATTCTTTAAAGGATTATTGCACGAAGTGTAAAGTAAGACTTCATCTCCTAACAAACTCTAACGAACCGGGGACCCCACCTCACGACTACGGAGGTCACATGAGGTGGTATAAAAAGGGGAATATTCTCCGTTTACAAGGTACGCAAATTCTAGCATCTAAACTCTGTTTCACTTTAGTTGCTGTTCTTCTTCTTCTTCTTCTTCTTCTTCTTCTGCTTCCATCTTTGAGAGGAACTGACTTTAGCGTCGGAGAACTTAGCCAGGGATCTTCATCCCGGTCTTAGGTTACTAACATTTTGTTGGCTCATCTTATTATACATAAGAGTGTTGAGGAGTCTCTTCAAATCTTTGGAGTTCGTCATCATCGAAAATTATCATTGTTGATTGGAACCAGTACTCATCTCCATACATCTATCATTGTTGATTGAAACCAGTACTCATCTCCATACATCTTAGATAGAGATCAAAGATTATTCAATACATTCTTCCTAGCTGAGAAACTATCACTATGTATAATAATTGGATGTTGGATCTGTGCTGTGGACAGTTTTCTTGCACTGCTTGCTTTCCTTGATTTGGAGATTACTATCTTACCGGCTCCAATTTAATTGAGTTTCGGTTCTTAAAAAGGAATATAATCGCTGTCTCGCTTTGAATGACTATTCGTATGAAAATATCATAACATTTGTATACCTTGGCAAGTCTGTGACGTGTCTGTTAATCAATTTTTAATGGTACAGACTACAGAATATGTTATTAGATGTCCGATGTTTCTCATATAAAGGACTATTATATTAGTATAAAATATCTCTGTAATTAATTTATTTATATTTTATTATGGGTTTGACAATATTAGATCACTTGACAAGGACTATTATATTAGTATAAAATATCTCTGTAATTAATTTATTTATAATTTATTTATATTAGATCACTTGACATGAATGTTGGCGAGGAGTTGGAGAGCCATAAGATATGCTTAGACTTTGTTCATGGAATAGAAACCAGATGGAGAGCCGTAATGTATGCTTAGATCTGTCGTGCGGATCCAAATTGAACTCAGCCCAGAATTATATTGAAACTGGGTCGAAGGTGCAATCCATAGTTGGCGATTTCCAATAATTCAAACGACAGATTAATCACCTATTTTATTAAAATTTATTTAACTATTTATCTTAAATATCTTAAATTATTTAATATATTTTAGTAATATTAAAATATAAATTAATTTATTTCTTTAAAAAATTTTATACGTGGGATTAATATAAAAAAATGTATTTTTCAAATGATAAATTAGAAGGTTTTAATATAAAAAATATTTTAATTCTCTTATACTAAAATCATCAAGGGCGGATCCAGCAGGGGACGGCATCGGCGGTCGCCTCCTTTATCGACTGTGGAACTCCTAGTATTATGAGATTTCACCGGTCAAGATAGAGGATAATTAATATCTTTTGTTCTATATAATAATCATCCTTCCATATTTAAATTTATGAATTCGCCACTGAAGATCATCCACATTGATATTAATATGTGAGAATTATAACACTCATATAATATAAGATGAGATTTATAATACTCAAATAATATTGGTGGGAGTTATAATACTCACACATAAGCTCAATTATTAAAGAGTAGGGTTTATAAAAAAAATAAAAAAAAAAGAGAAATTCCCAACAGCTATGTAATATAATGGTCATTCAAATAAATTTCTATACATTATTTTACGTAATAAATCACTCACAAAATTTCTTCTTTACTATTCGATATCTCAAATTTATTTTTAATTTTAAGTTTTATATTCCTATTTTTATCCAATATATATCTATATCTATATATATATATATATATATACATATATATATATATATATATATATATATATATATATATATATTAATGTCAAAGTATGAATCATAATTGTCTTTGAAAGTAGTCTCATACTAATGACAGACCTTGACTTTTAAGGGTTAAGGCGAAAAGAGAAAAGAGATCTATAGAAAACAAAGACCTTTATAGGGAAAAAAAAATTATTAGCAAAATATATATATATATATATATATTAATGTCAAAGTATGAATCATAATTGTCTTTGAAAGTAGTCTCATACTAATGACAGACCTTGACTTTTAAGGGTTAAGGCGAAAAGAGAAAAGAGATCTATAGAAAACAAAGACCTTTATAGGGAAAAAAAATTTATTAGCAAACAATTTGAATAGAGTTTAATAAAAAAAATTCAAACATCCATATATATTGCATTTAAAATATGATAAACTCCATATAAAATACATTTTTTAAGATTTTCCAAAAAGTGCAATATCATACCAAATATATTTCTCAAGCTTCTCCAAAACTTCAACATCATACAAAATATATTTTTCTCAAACTTCTCCAAAAAGTACAACACCTACAAATAAAAAAAAGTATTAAATAATCATTGAAAAATATAAATCATCTAGCATTTTTAAAAGTAAAATCATCAATAAGGTCTTTAAAATCAAGTTTTTCTAACACTTAATTTTTAATGCATAAATTGTCAAGTCATTTAATCTTTTTTGAGATATAGTTGAACATAAATATGATTTTATTAATTTTAGTTTAAAAAACTTCTTTCTATTGATGCTACAGTAACTGATATAATTAACAAAACTTTATAAGCAATGGAGATATTAAGAAACAATCTAAGATATTTACAAACTCAAGAACTTCAAAAGCTAATTTTGTTTCGGTTGGTAAACACACTTGTATCACTTGCAATTCAGAAAATAAATCATTAGCATCGATATCAAATTTATCACTATATTTTAGAGCAACTTGAAGATTATCACAACACTTGTGCAATTTATTATCATCCATTGAAAGCAACTTTTTAGGATTGAACAAAAAATCAAAAATGTGTTCAAAGACTTCCAATTGTTCAAATCACTCTTTAAAGATGAAATAACAATATCAATGACAATAAAACAGTAAGTAATCCTAAAAGATTCCTCAGCAAATTATGAAATCTCTTCATGACAATTTTTATCAAATTATTTTTTTCTACGAGTTGTACGTTTTTGAGCAAAAATAGGATCAATTTCCTTTTTAGATGCAATCTCTTTTGCTAATGTCATAGTAGATTGGAAACCTTCCTATATCTTTCAAAATAAGAAATCAATTCTCTCAAAATCTTTATTGCAACGTCAATTTGCATATATTTATATTGTAACTTTTTGCTAATCAATTCAATTTTTTCGCAAAATGTTACACCATATAGTAATGCTTAACAAAAATTCAAAACTTTCAAGTTCATGTGTTGCTAAAGATTCAGCCTCATTCCTAGTCTTAGCATCTTCACCAACTTTTGATAATTCATATAAAGCTTCTGTTATCACATATTTTGACTAAGTTATTATGACTGTGATACTATTAACCTGACTTTCTTATCTTGTTGTTGATAATGATTTTAGAGTTAATTGATAAATATGATCTTATAAAATCTTCCATCTTTTTGTAGAACTAACAAATAAAGTATACATACACTGCATAACTCTAAAAAAATGACACAATCTTAACACAAGAATTTGTCATATCACAAATTGTTAAATTAAGAGAATGACAAGCAATGACATATAAAATGCCCTTGATTTATTATAAGAAATCTCTTTTGTACACCTTGATTTTCACCTTTTATATTGGAACCATTATCATAACCTTGCCTCCTCACATTATCAATATCAAGTCCAAGGCTTTCTAAAATAGATTGTAATTCATCAAAAAGTTCTAGCCTAGATGTATCATCCACTTTCAAAAACTCTATAAAATACCCATATATCTTTATAGGACAAACTAACGCATCCACATTGAAAATTTGCTCATGGTGACTTGCATCTAAAGTACAATCAAGTATCACAGAAAAATATTTTGCCTCCTTTATTTTTTTAATGATAGCACTTATTATTTTAGAGATATATAAAAGTCAACTCATTTTGAATCTTATGACTAAGGTAATAATAATGAATCTTATTATTTTGAATGTGTCTAAAATGCTCTTGCATTACCAAATCAAATTCTGCAATTAATTCAAGTAGCCCCAAAATATTTCCATTACCGCCTTGGTAATTTTTTTCATTATCCCCATGAAAAGCCAAATTACTCTTAGTAAGACATTAAACAATAGAAATAATCCTCACTAAAATAAGTTCAATGTTCTTTCTCTTTCTTAATTTGTACTTGGATCTTTTTGTATATTGTTTCATTCTTTTTCAATCTTATTTGCAAATCAATCCAAGTTCTCATGTTGGTAATATGCTCAATGTCATTCTCATGTTGTCTAAGTTTGTCACTTAAATGTTTCCGATCATTAAGACCTTCATTTGCTAGCAACCTTTTATTGTTCACTAATTTAAACAATTTGCAATAAAAATAATATACTTTGTTTGTATCTTTCAAGTACACAAGCCATTTTCTATCTTGATTCTCTCTATTTGGTAATTTTCTTGTGTAATAAGAATATGAAAAATGTCTCGAAAGATTATTCATGGAGAACTTAAGATTACCTTTTCTTATAGGACATTTCTCTACTGAAAGATCTCTTGTTTTATTATCAATCTTATTCCAAGATCTTAGATCATATATATCCAAAACATGACTAGTCTGATCTAACTCATTTTCATTCTCAATTATATTACCAACTTTTACATTCAAATTATTATCATCATTTTCTGTTAATTTTTCTTGCTCATTCGTTGCATGATTATTATCTTCATTTGTTCTCAATTCTTTTTTCTCATTGTTTGCATGATCATTTAATTCTTCTTGATTACTCAGTTATTGCCAATTTATTGCATGATCATTTAGTTCTTTTTAATTACTAAGTTGTTGCTCATTTATTGCACGATCATTTAGTTCTTTTTGGCTTTCTTCTTGTAATTCATTAACTAAATCTTCAATTGAAGAGACATTTTTTAGTTTTAATAATATGTTCCACTCTTTTTCTTTTGTTTCTTTTATGACTCTCAGATTGATATTTCTTTGAAAATATATTTGTACTATACATTTAAGGTGTAAAGTTAAAACACACAAGATCAGCAACAAAGCTAGCAATGAAATAAACATTGTTGGAGCAATCTGGGTACCATAGGTTTTGATGTTTGGGCAAAGGTTTAAGTTATATTTATTGTTGTATTTGATATGCATTGTGAGTGTGCAGGATACAGGTACAACAAGGAAAGTCTAAGGGTGATCTTGGCAAAGGAAAGTCCAAGGATGAGTCTTGGCGGTGTAAGTCCAAGCATGTAGTCTTGGCAACGTAAGTCCAAGTGTGACTTGACAATGGATGAAGTCCCGGAGGCACGACCTCTTGGCAAAGGAAGACCCAAAAATAATGACAAGGCCGATGGAAGCTCCAGAAGGCAAGACGTGAAGGATGGGAAGGCATCCAAGGGACGCAAGGCTGATGGAGGAGGCTAGAAGGCTAGCTCTAGGTTGGCCGGGTGAGAATGAGTGCTGAGTGAATGTACTCAGGGGTTAAATCCTAGGATTAGGGTACTGTAGCAGCACTGTAGCGTATTGTAGAAGTACTATAACGGTATTGTAGCAGTCGACTGGTGTTTTTATCAATCGACTGGTGCGGTCGACTGGGTAGTTGACTGGGCGCGAACAGAATGCTTCTGTTCATTTGATTAGTGTGGAGCAGTCGACTGATGGAAGTACCAGTCGACTGGTATATAGCCGTTGGGTTGTAAGGGTCGAATCTCCACAGAGGGCAGTCGACTGATGATTTTAGCAGTCGACTGGTAGGCGAGGTTTTTCAACTCGTGGCCTATATAACTAAGCATTGGAAGCTTGGTTAAGTTTGACGAAATAGAGGTGGTTAACCCCTATTAGTAGTCTACCTGTGCCCTAGCGTCTCAAGTGTTCTTGTGAGAGTTGTGTTGAGATTCCTCCACCCATAAGGAACTACGTGAGCTAGCCGGAGTTTGCCGGGGAGTCATCCACCGACGGATCGGGATCGTCCACCTTACGGACAACCGTGAGTAAAAGCCCTAATCTCCAAACCACGTTAACTGATCGTGTAGCGTGGTTTGCATTTTTTGTCTTGTATTTAGATTAGCTTTCTACTTGTTTATTTGTATTTCCACTGCATAACTAACAAGTGTAGGAAGAAGTGATCGATTTGGGTGAGACGCTATTCACCCCCCCCTCTAGCGGGCTTCAAGGTCCCAACAAGTGGTATTAGAGTTAGGTGAGCTCTTGTTGGACTAATAGTCAAGAGAGCGGCTAGAGGAAGAAGATGGAGTCGGAGGGACCGCTCGGATAAGACATCCGAATCCCACCTCCACACGAGCGCGAGGACTTCGGGTATTGGAGGTCACACTTGGAGACTTGGTTCCAAATGGATCGGAACCATTGGATCGCATTGGAAGATCCTTTCGAAGCTCCAACGGACAAAAAAGGGAAACACCTCCATCTTTAGTATTGGACCAAGGAGAAAAGGGAGCAATTGGAGGCGGATAAGGAGGTAACAAAAATTCTATTGAATTTATTACCTCCTAACATTTTGTTGAGTGCAGACAATTACGAGAATGCAAGTGATCTTTGAAAAAAGATCATTACATTCCATGAAGATCCTACAAAACTCCAAGTAGTGGAGGAGTCCAAGGAGAATGACTCATTGGTCTAAGAGGAGAAGGACCAATCGAATGTTGACACATGTTCAACATCCAAGGAGGAGAAGGAAGATGAGGAGGTATCATCCACATCATTAAAGGAGGAAGAAGTGGAACCACCCACATCTTTAAGTGAAGAGGAATAAGAGGAATCCAAGGATGAGGAGATCTTGGAATCTTAACCCTCCACCTTAACTACCAAGAAGAGCACAAAGGACCACATCAAATGCTTTGAGTGTAGTAAGATGGGGCACTACAAGAGTAGATGTCCTTCGCTCAAGAAGGTAAAGGAGGTAAATCCTAAACTCACTAAAGTTAATTTATAAACTAATGTGAGTTGTAGGAAGAAGAATGAGAAGAAGCACATTAGGTGCTTTACATGTGATGAGTGGGGCCACTACCACACAAAGTGCTCAAGGAGAGGAGAGCTCAAGAAATTGGCGCACTTGAAGAAATGGGAAAAGAAGAGGAGCTCAAGTCAAGTAGGAGCTTCGAAGGTAAAAGGGAAGGTAATTTCTATTTTGAAGTTTAATCCAAGTTCAAATTCCTTTATACTTGTTAGGAATATTGAAAATTATGTAACCATGCATAATTATGGATTTAGGTATAATGATAAGAATAGGGTTAACACGGTAGATAACCCTAAAAAATATAATCATACATTAAGGGTAGACCTGATAAGACCCAAACTACTTTGTCTAAGGGAACAAAAGTGGGTGAAAACCTAAGCATTAATCCCAAGAAAGGGAGACATATTCCTAGAAAGGTGGGTAGGTCTAGGGATGCCCAAGGTGGACATGTTGACTCTAGGGTTAGAACCCTAGAATTAGAAAATCAAGTCTTGAAGGCAAAGCTTGAGGAAATGGAGAAAGTCCTAGAGAGGTTCATTATTGGACCTAAAGGACTTGATATGTATTTGGATGGTCAAAGATCCAAAAATATCAAATTGGGTCCCTCTAAGACCAAAAGGAGGTCAAGTGCTAAGGTGACACATGACATTGGTAAGGGAGGAATGACCAAGGACAAGGGAAAGTCATCCAAGGCCAATAAGAAAGAATATGCTAGGGTAGCATATAATTATGGCAAGGATGAGGTGTCCAAGGTTAAGGACAAGAAGAAATTAACCAAAGACAAGGTGTCTAAGGTTAAGAATATGAGTTTTGTAGGTCAAGTGTCACCCAAGGTGCACCGAAGTGGTCTAGCCATAGTGGATGAGTCACCTAAAGAGGTGGCTAAGACTAAGAGCTCCAGGGGGAGCTCAAAGAGTCTTTGAGACATATGATAAATGATCTCAAGTGAACCAATATGTGCCAAAGGGATTAGAGATAGATTTGAGTTTCTATTGTAGTTGGTTGACACAATTGGGTTAAGTTCATGCATGAAAATATGACATTGGGGTCATATTGCATGAAAATTAGTTTTTGATGTATATATGCCATATAAACTGATGCTAGGGATGTGTTATGGTTTAATATGGGCAGATACATAAAGACGAAACCAAAACTAGGACTTTAGGTCAAGGTTTAATTGAATTATTTAGCTAGCTTTGAATTTTGTGTAATTCTTGGGATCTATGATAAATATATGTATATATATATTTTTTCCTAATAGACAAGGATAAAATAGATCTCTCTACAAAATTTAAAAATTTTTAGAGATCTGTGAAATTTTTGACGCATTTCTGAAGTTAGTCATAAAAGGTTGATTTTTTTTTTTTTTTGCAAAAATAGCATACCAGTCGACTGGTACAGTTACCAGTCGACTGGTAACAGTAATTTTGAGCACAAAATATCTTTGTAAGCTCATTTTGATGATGCCAGTTGGCTGGGACTTATTGCAGTCAACTGATATGGTCTAAAAATATTTTTCAGCATTAGAAAATAATCAAAAGAGTAGTGAACATGTATGTAATCTTATGGGAGATTAATACATGATGTTTATGGTCATTAGAGGTCAAAGAGTCCAATAATTGGGATATTGTTGGAGCTCTTTTTGATGTATGACAAAGGGGGAGAAGTTTAGGTTTAAGTGGGAAACCTACATACCTTTGCAAGAAATCCTAACTCAAGGGGGAGCTTAGGTGAAGGGGGAGCGATTGCTCATTTATTTGTAAAGGGGGAGAAGTTTGTCTTTTGCGGGGGAGCTTAGGTGAAGGAGGAGCCTAGGATTAGGCTCCATGATTTATGCATGTATAGATTGCATATTTATTTGCATATGTATTGCTATATTGTTTCTCTAACTTAAACGGATTGTCAAACATCAAAAAGGGGGAGATTGTTGGAGAAATCTGGGTACCATAGGTTTTGATGTTTGGACAAAGGTTTAAGTTAGGTTTATTGTTGTATTTGATATGTATTGTGAGTGTGCAGGATACAAGTATAACTAGAAAAGTCCAAGGGTGATCTTGGCAGAGGAAAGTCTAAGGATGAGTCTTGGCGGTGTAAGTCCAAGCATGTAGTCTTGGCAACGTAAGTCCAAGTGTGACTTGACAATGGATGAAGTACCGGAGGCGCGACCTCTTGGCAAAGGAAGACTCGACAACAATGACAAGGTCGATGGAAGCTCCAGAAGGCAAGACGTGAAAGATGGGGAGGCATCCGAGGGACGCAAGGCTGATGGAGGAGGCTAGAAGGCTAGGTCTAGGTTGGCCGGGCGAGAACAAGTGTCGAGTGAATGTACTCAGGGGTTAAATCCTAGGATTAGGGTACTGTAGCAGCACTGCAGCGTATTGTAGAAGTATTGTAGCGGTACTATAGCGTTACTGTAGCAATACTGTAGCAATTGGCTGGTGTTTTTATCAGTCGACTGGTGCGGTCGACTGGCAGTCGACTGGGCGCGAACAGAATGCTTCTGTTCGTTCAGTTAGTATAGAGCAATCGACTGATGGAAATATCAGTCAACTGGTATATAGTCGTTGGGTTGTAACGGTCGAATCTCCACAGAGGGCAATCGACTGATGGTTTTAATAGTCGACTGGTAGACGGGGTTTTCCAACTCATGGCCTATATAACCAAGCATTGGAACCTTGGTTAAGTTTGACAAAATAGAGGTGGTTAACCCCTATTAGTAGTTTACCTATGCCCTTGCATCTCGAGTGTTCTTGTGAGAGTTGTGGTGAGGTTTCTCCACCCACAAGGGCAATATTGTGCCGTAGTCGGAGTTTGTCGGGGAGTCATCCACCGACGGATCGGGATCGTCCATCTTACGGGCAGCCGTGGAGTAGGAGTCCTAATATCCAAACCACGTTAAATGATCGTGTAGCTTGGTTTGCATTTCTTGTCTTGTATTTAGCTTAGCTTTTTACTTGTTCGTTTGTATTTCCGTTGCGTAACTAACAAATGTAGGAAGAAGCGATTGATTTAGGTGAGATGCTATTCACCCCCCTCTAGCAGATTTCAAGATCCCAACAAACACAAGCAGTGAAAATAATAGTGAAAGAGCAATAAAAATTGATTTGTGCTTAAAGAAATAGATATAATATATTTTATGATAATTAAAATTGGGATGATTTATTTTAAATTTGTAAGAAAATTTATAAAATATTGGACTCCAATATAATATTAAAAATCAATACTGAATATTAAAAATATTACTGAATATTGAAAATAAGAAAAGATGCATATATGTTGGTACTTGCGTAAGTTCTAATTAGCAATGAAGCTAAACTGAGTTTCGAGAAATTAAAGTTTATTCCTATTAGTTGAGTGACTACTTACGCAGTAGATCAATTGTATCTTTCCTTAAGAAAAACTTAAACTAGGGACGGGGTCTTTAATTTATTCAGAAATGAGGATGGATTTAATGATTTTTTTAGAAATAGGATGGATATTGGATATTGTCCTCTAACTCGTCCTAAAAATAATATTATATTAATAATAATAATAATAATATTATTATTATTATTATTATTAATATAATATTATTTTTAAAATAATAATAATAATATTAATATTAAAATTTTTTAAAATATTAATAATAAAATTAATATTAATATTAATAATAAAATAATAATAATATAAAATTAATTTGAAGTTGGAAACCGGAATGAGTATTTGATCTCGGTATTTTGGGTTTAAATCCAAAAAAATAAGGATGGAATGGAGAAAAAATTCGGGGACATGGATGGATGGCAAACCTCTCCGTCCCGTTGCCATTCCTACCGGCACCTCCACAAGCGAACCGGTCCTAGTTCTTGTAAGACGAAGCCATTGGCTGCGCCACCGCCATCTCCACCGCTTTCCTCACCTCCACCTTCTCCTTCCTCACCTTCCTCCCAATCTCACCTCCCATCAATCCCTCGATGGCCTTCGCCACCTGTTGCCTACTGAAACTCGCCGACGCCACTGCCAATGTCGGTGGCCAGCACCAGCTTTATGTTCGTCGGCTGGTCCGAGAAGATCGGAAAGCATAGCATAGGCACGGTGGAAAGCATAGCATAGGCTCTCCGATATCCAGTTCTACCCGAAGTGCTTCAGGAACTCGCCCGTCAACTGGTGAAGCAGCACCTCCCTCATCCGGCACCACCACTCCGCTTCTGCTGCTAGCCTCTGCAAATTCATCGAGCAGAGGCAGCTGCTTCTCCTCTGCTTTCGGAGCGGTTCCATAAGAACCTGACTTTGGTGCTCAGCCGCCGTCGGCGATCACCTCCAGGTGACTGCTGTGTTTACTGCGCTTAATTACATTAAATTGATTCCATTGCCCAACTTAATCGTGATTTACCCCCTCTGAATATCTGTGGGGCTGGACGCCGTTAAGGTGACGGTTCCACCTTTTGTAACCATTGCTCCCAAGAGAGAGAGAGCCGATGGGGAAGTCGATAGCCGGATAGTGTCTCAACTGTTGACACGAATGGGTGGGTTGAAATCTCGTCACTACAAGAAAATAGCCTAACAACAACGATTTTTCACCGTTGTCGTAGCCCATTTTGAACTGTTGTTAAAGGTCGTGTTGTTAAAAGGGGTGCCCAAAGACAACAGTTTTTAACCGTTGTCTTTGAAGACAAAGACAACATTTTTACAACAGTGAAAAACTGTTGTCTTTTCCTTCAAAGACAACAGTTTTTCACCGTTGTCTCTGAGCGTCTACCTTTAATAACAGAGTCTTCAACAACAGTTTTAAACTATCTACGACAACGGTGAAAAATCGTTGTCTTTTTTAGAAAAAAAAATATAAAAAATTAATACACAATTTTCCAATATTATAAATCATTCAAAATACTAAATTTCAAAATAAAATTTAATATACAATTTTCTAACATTCAAAAATAATATCTATAACATTCTGAAGAAATTTCATAAGCAACCAACAAAATTTCATAAGCAACCAACAAAATGATAACACTATTAAAACAAAGGTAGAACAATATAACACAAGATTTTCTACTTAGATGTCGGTGAAGAGGAGGGATTGCAGCTCCTAGTGCTCCTTAATTTGTTAAAGTCTCTTCATTTTTTTAGCTTGTCGGCATTCTTCCCAATACTCTTGAGGACACCTAAAAAGAGCAGAATGAAATTATGCAATCCTGTGCACAAGAACTATGTAATTCTAAGTGGTGGATCATGTCTATCACAAGTTCGCCACTAATTTTTTTGACCATTATGCACAGATTGTAGACAAGCATGAAAATAAGCAGAACCATAAATATAAGAGAATAAAGGATACCTTTCAATCTTCTAAATCTTCTTTTCTGGTTGGCTCGTCTCCTTTTCCTCTCTTCTTTTGTTAACTCTGCCTCTTCTTTGATGTTTCCTTTTCCATGAAAAATCTCCTCAGGGGCAAGCATAGCCGCATCTGAGACGGCCAATGGAGCAACCTGCAAAACCATTGTATTTCAGTGACTCGAAACTGTTTTTACCATAAACTAAAAGACAACTCCAAAAGATATTTTTACCTCTTCCATTGCTAGAGCAGGTACATTGACTTGTATAGACATGTCCTCAATAACCTACATCATAACTTATGGTCAATCAAGAAATAAATACTAAAAGAATTAAACACTTGATAAGCTTTATTGCTAACCGGCTTTGGAGCAAGATGGAAGTGAGACAGCGCATCCAACTTTAAGGAAATCTTTTTGAATAGCATTGTTGCCTGCAGGCATAAAAGAAAAAGTGTATGAGAAAAGCTGAGAAGCTACACAAGTAGCCAGATGTTATCACAGATCAATACCATAGATCTAGTGGATCTGTATTATTAACAAATTCAGATTGCAGATATCCCAATGTCAGTTTTTTTTGGCTATAAAGTAAAGTCATTATATGCATCAGTAAGAAAGACATCTATCGATAATATAATCTTCCATCAGGACTTCTGAGAAAGTTTCCCAGGCAAACAAACAGAAAGGAGGGAAAATCCAAAGAGCTTGAGAGGTTTCAATATAATTTCTCAATAGTGAGAATACAACAGTTGTAAGGAGCTTAAAGAAAATGCGTCGATGAAGACTTATAAACTGACACCAAGACATACAAATTCTCATTCTCATCAGCCATCAATCACTAAACTATGATTACTATCCTACCAGTAGCTGAAATTAGAAATTGAAAAAAAAATGCAGATAATTTTGGTAAAAATAGCTACTAATTGCCAGGGTTCAGTTTGAATTTTTATGACAAAATTTACCACATAGGAATAGTAAATAAGTGGACAAGTAAAATACCTCAATCTTAAGTTTATCAGAAGCAGAAAGAAGAGCTGGAGCTAGACCCGTCTTCTGCGCATATTCTTCCTAAATTACAAAAAAAAAGGAGAGAGAGAGAGAGAGAAGTGAGCATAGTCTATGTATCAGACATTAGCTGATTAATAAAAATGATTTGCATGAATGAAGCAGCGAACCTCATATATCTCGGCAAGACCCTTCTTACTCTTATTTTCATCCTGTTAAAAAGTCCATTATGACATTGTTCCCACTTAGAAGTGTTCAATTTATATATCTTAATGTTGCCAAATTTAGACAGAACAAGAAAATTACCATCTCTTTGGTCTCCTTAGGGGATTTAGATGGCAAGATAGGTGCTCTTTCAACGTCATCAAAATGACCCTGGAAGCAATCATAAACTTGAATTAGATTGTCTGATGATGGCACAAAAATAGTATCCACAATCCTGGAACTGACACTGATTGACTAGACTTAAACTGAATCTTTTATTATTAATTTAAAAATAAAGATGAACACTAAGACTAGGTATGCACAATGACCGGTTAGCCAGATTGGATAGTTCATCTGCTAAGAAAATTACCATCAACAGAGGATAAATACTTTTGTAAACGAAAGTCCAAGAATAAAAGGTTGTAAAGATAATTACTTAACACTTCTGTTAGATAAAAAAATAGAAATTAATTCCATAAGTTTGCCTAAACATAATGCTAGAGCACCGAGAAATGCACTTCCTAAATGTTGTTAAATTGTAAAATGAGTGATTTCAGCAAATAAACCTACTCTCGACAAACTATATGTATTGTCACACATTTTCAGTAAAAATCTTACAACAACTAGCACATTTAATTGCTCTGCTTACACTATTGTACAGTCACAAAGAACATCTTCATCAGGTTGAAATCTAACTTTAGAATATCTTAATCATTTTAGTAAGGACGGAAGAGTGAAGAGCATTAGTTGATCATTAAAGACAAGTGATAACAATTTCATTCTGCTCTTTTTTATGAATGACTATGCACATTGGTGGAAAACAAGTATCTAATTCTGCTCTTTTTTTTAGGCAATTATGCAATCCTGTGAACTGTAGGCATATAAAATTTTGGTTTTTCTTGTTGGCAGGAAGATGTGAAGTTGATGCATGACATGGGCCTGGATGCCTACAGATTCTCTATCTCCTGGAGCAGAGTCATTCCTAATCGACATTCACCTTGTAATAATTTATTTTCCTGATCAAATAGTTTAAGCATTACATGATTCTAATTGGTGCCATGTTGCAGATGGTAGAGGGCCAGTTAATCCAGAAGGGGTGCAATATTATAATAACTTGATCAATGAACTCAAGAAATATGGTACAATTAGAATAGTGGTCATACCTTAACAATTTTCAGTCACAATTTTACCAAACTGTGTTTGGCCGGTAGGAATTGAACCTCATGTCACTCTTCTTCACTTTGACCTCCCCCAATCTTTGGAAGATGAATATTCTGGACTCTTGAGCCCAAAGATTGTGTACATTTCTACTACAGCCCTTTCATTTGCATCTCCTCGAATAATGTCTAAGATAGTGTCCATTGTGATGCAGAGAGGACTTCACTGCTTATGCTGATGTGTGCTTTAGAGAGTTTGGGGATAGAGTGAAATACTGGATCACTGTCAATGAGCCAAACATTGAACCCATCCTTGGCCATGATCTGGGAATATTTCCACCAAATCACTACTCTTCCTCCTTGGCCTCTTCCCTTGGCCTCAATTGCAGCAAAGGGAATTCATCTGTTGAACCATATGTAGCTGGTCATAACCTTTTGCTTTCCCATGCATCAGCAGTCTCCCTATACAGAAAGAAATATCAGGTTTCAGCATTAGAAATATCAGGTTTCAGAAAGAAATGTCGAGGTGACGAGGAGGAGGCGCTGGTGAGAAGGAGGCAACAAAGATGACTGAAAGTCGAGGCGACGAGGAGGAGGCGGTGAAGATGGCTGAAAGTAGAGGCCGCGAGGAGGAGGTGGCGAGGCCGAAAGTTGAGGCGACGAAGAGGGCGGCGAGGAAGGAGGCAGCGAAGAGGGTGGCGGCGAAGAGGGAGGCGACAAAGAGGGCGGTGAGGAGGGAGGCGGCGAAGAAGGCGGTGAAGAGGGTGGTGAGGAGGGAGGCGGCGAAGAGGGTGGTGAGGAGGGAGGCGACGAAGAGGGCGGTGAGGAGGAGGCGACGAAGAGTAGGGTTTTGGGAAAGAGACAGAAAAAAACAAGGTGTAAACAACACTTAATAGACAGAAAAATGACGAAGGAGAAAAAGTGGCGAAAGAAAAAACAATCGCATTCAACAACACTTAATAGACAACGGTTTTTAAAAACCGTTGTCGTAATCCCAAAAAAGCGCACATAGACAACAGTTTTAAAAAACTGTTGTCGTACCCTTTAAAAATCGTTGTCGTATCCCCAAAAAAACATAAATAGACAACGGTTTTTAAAAACCGTTGTCATAGGCCAAAAAAATTACTAAAAGACAACAGTTTTTGTTAAAACCGTTGTTAAAAGGCAAAAAGACAACGGTTTGGTATAAAACCGTTGTCGTTTGAGTGTTGTTGAATGACGTTTTTCTTGTAGTGTGTGCTCATGTAATTATTATTGGGGTTACTAAGAACACGAAGCTATCTGATGATGTATGCAACCATTGCCTAATGCTAGTACCTTGTCCAATTTATGTGGCAGTAAATATTGATGTAATGTATGTAATGCAGGTTGATGTGGAAAGAATTGCAAAGGACACTCATGGTCCTGTTGGTGCTGACCTTGCAGCTCTGTGCACTGAAGCTGCTCTTCAGTGTATGGGTGAGAAGATGGACATAATTGATCTAGAGGATGAATTCATTGATGCTGAGATTCTTAACTCTTTGGCTGTTACAAACGGGCATTTTAAGACTGCTTTGGAGACGAGTAACCCATCTGCCCTCCGTGAAACTGTAAATTTTTTGCTTTGGTACATTTAATTATAATCAATTTATTTTTGGATTATGATTATTCATCTGTGGAACCTTTGGAAGTGGTTGTTAGAAGAAGGGTTTGTAAATGAGAAACCAACCAGGATTTTTTGAACTTTTGGAAATCTTTGTATTGGAATATTATGAATACAACAATATTGTACTCATGAACCGTGAATTTCCAAATGGCAACTTGTGTTTCCTTTCAGAAGTCAATGTCTATTTCTTTCAAAAGCAAAATAAATAGCCAACAAATTTTGTTTCTTCCATGATATATTTGAACTTGGACTAGAATTTTGGAGTTAGTGTTTTTTAGATTGATACGGTGAGTAAGGTGAGACCCCTAAAGTTAGGTTCAGCATCAAGAAAGTTAGTTGATATGACGGTCAAAGTTAAGAAGAGATCAATTCTCGGGTTGTATCGATGCTTTGTCGAAATAAGTCCAGTGCTACTGTTGAGTGCTCTAGTTGATCGGACCAAAAGGCCGATCAGACACACTAGGTACATCATCTAGCTGGACCAAACTCTATATTCAAGTATAGTGGTCGAGTGCAAAATGAACCCCTAACATAAAGTCCGATCGGACATAATATCCAAGCGGATTCCAAATCACCAAACATAAACTCGGTCGACTCAAGGCCGGTCGGACCTTAGGGGCTCAGCTTCCCACTTCTCGATCCAAATGCAAGACCCTCAGCTTACATATGTCCAGCCCCAGCGTTAGTCAGACATCTAGGGCCAGTTTTCCACATAAGCATGACTCATAGTCTACAGCGGATCAACCCAGGGTCTATCGGACTCTCTCTAGGAGACAATATTGTCAGGGAATATGTCATTCTCTGACACATGCATGTAATGGATCCTTCCTCTTCCTTTAGGAAAGCTATCGTACATACTCCACCACTCGACATACTTTGACACCAGACATTCTCTGCCGCCTCATTATGCGGAGGTTATAAGATGGTATAAAAAGGGATCCTCTCTATTAGCCAGGTACATTCACCTATGCGTATGAATGTATACACATCCGCACACTCGTGCATTTACACTGTTGTTCTATTGTTCATCGTCTTCTCTATTTCACTCGACTACTATTCTGACTTGAGAGTCGGAGTGTCTGCGCCAGGGACTCCCTCCCTGATTCTCGCTCTAACATTCCCTTTGCTATCTCTCTGGTGTGTGTAGAGAGGAAGAAGGAGCCCTTTTCTCTCCAGTTCGAAGTCTGCTCCCAGTCAACAACAAAGTCACGCACCCAGCGTGTCATCTCCATCGCTTTCACACAGAATCAAATTTGGTATCGTTTGTGGGAACCTCGCTTGAATCTGAAATGCGGAGATAGAAGAGACTGGATGACTCACCATCGTCATCTTATCACAAGAAGACTTGGAGCTGCTAATAACGGCTCAAGTGTGCAAAGTTACTACAACAATAACAACAAGCAACATCCAGGGGTCCTTTACCAAACAACTTAGTTGCATTGATGATGGGGCCAAAAGGCTAAACTGGGTTCCGACTGATTCCTCCTCCACCAATGGTTGGCATCAGACGAGCACCTGCATAGTCGATCAATCTTCTACACATGCCCCCATCCCAGATAGCATATCACTGGGCCGCATTCCGTACGCCTTTTGAGGGTGTGGATTGAGCGAAGAAACGCCAAGAATCATCTTCTGAGAATACACCCTCTAGGAACATCAAAAGGGGGAAAGCTCTGATGGCCAGTAGCTCCCCTGAGCAGATAAGTATGTTGTTCTCCAAGAGCTTTGGGAGATAAGCTGTCAAGTCATTTTTGATCATTAGCGATCAAAAAGATGGAGAAGCGATCGACCCAACATACCATCTACTCAAATTCGAGAACGCAATCATCCTCCACTAATAAATGGATGGAGTTAAGTGTGAGTGTTCCTTACCACTCTTTTCGTCACGACATAAAGATGGCGCAGTTGGCTCTCAGCTGAGTCCATTTGTTGCTTCAAAGATTTTTGAAAAATCTTCCTGTACCACTTTGTCAGTAGTAGGAGGTATCAAAAGACCAGTCTGAATCTGTTCACGTTCAAGCAAGGGGCTAATGAAGCTCTGTGAGCATACATCAAGTGATTCAATCAAGTGACATTAAATTCTTCGTCCGCCACTCTCGAGATATTAATAAGCGCGTTCTCCCAAGGCCTTCCAAAAGGAGAATTTTTCTGAGCCCTCGTCAGAAACCCCCTAAAGGACTTCGACAATCTGCTAGGGAAAGAGGTCAAATACGTTAATATATAGGAAGCCTAGGCCGCCCAAAAAGAGGTGACATTCTCAGCTCCGATCGGTCAAGCCAGTTGGAAACCACTACCACTTTCAGAACACCCTAAAGATTCTTGACCGAATCTTCCACCAGTCCGTTAATGGGCAGTGAGGGAAGTGGATCAATCACTGCTTGAGAGGTATAGACATTTTTATGACTACCATCAATCTCCTCATCATGTTATCAGTGAATGCCATCAGTATACTAAGAGAGTCCATCGAATGGCTGAGTCAGGAGAAACGAATAAAGGATCATCCTCTCTCTCCACCCAACGACCTCCTTCAAGAACATTATAGGAGGGGCCTAACAGACACCCGGATCAGACATCCAATTGACATCCTAACATAAAGTTTGATCGGCATCCTCAAGTAGGAGTCGATTGACAATAAAAATTTGAGTGGAAAGTTCAATCGGCAGCTCGACCATATCGAGCAGCTCATCCATCCCTGCGTGGTAGCTTAAGATTATCTGCTCAGGCTAGTTCAACAAATAAGTCAAAATTTAAATTTTATATTTTAAAGTTCAAGATATATCCCTATTTTTGACAATGCAGAAATTCCAAACTCTAGCGTCATCCGATCGAGTTATAAGCAAGCTTGCTCTCACGCTTATCGCAATCTCTCGCGCCAACTGATCGAGTTATAAGTGAGTTTACTCTCGCGCCTATCGCAAACTCTCGTGCCTCTCGGTCGAGTTATAAGTAAGGCTACTCTTGCACCTATCCCAGATTCTTGTGTCGACCGACTAAGTTATAAGCGAACATGCCCTCACGCCCATGTTCCAAGGCATTCAAGTCACACACTGTACCTCCACTCTCCAAGGCATTCAGGTTATACAGCGTGCCTTCGAGACTCTCGTGCCAACTGACCGAGTTATAAGCGAGCATGTCCTCATGCCTATGATCCAAGGCATTTAGGCCATACATAGTGCCTCCTTTCTCCAAATCATTCAGGTCATACACCGTGTCTTCCAAACTCTCGTGTCTCCTAGCAGAGTTATAAGTGAGCATGCTCTTTGTGCCTATGCCCTAGACTCTGGGTTGATCGTCTTGGAGATAAGGCAGCATGCTCTCACGCCTGTCCTAAACTCTTATGCCTACTGGCCGAGTTATAATAGAACATGATCTTGTGCTATTGTCCCAGACTCCTGAGCCGTTCGGCCGAGTTATAAGCGAGCATGCTCTTGTGCCTATATCCCAAACTCCCTAGCTAATCGGCCGACTTATAAGCGAGCATGCTCTCATACCTATGTCCAAGACTCCCGCGTCGTTCAGACAAGTTATAAGTATGCTCTCGCGCTTATGTCCTAGATTCCCAAACTATTCGACCGAGTTATAAGCCAGCATGCTCTCATTCCTATGTCCTAGAATCCTGAGATGATCGGTCAGGTTATAAGTGAGCATGCTCTCGCGCCTATGTCCCAGACTCTCGAGTTGTTCGGTCGGGTTATAAGCAAGCATGCTCTCACACTTGTCATAGATTCTTGAGTCGTTCAGCCGAGTTATAAGTTAGTCCGCTCTTGCGCTTGTCCGAGTCTCTCAAGTCTACCGATCGAGTTATAAGTGAGCATGCTCTCACGCCTGTCCTAGACTCCCGAGATGTTCGACCGGATTATAAATAAGCATGCTCTCATGCCTGTCCCAGATTCTTGAGTAGTTTAGTTGGGTTATAAATGAACACTCTCTTGCGCCTATGTTCCAGACTCCCGAGCTGTTCAGCCAAGTTATAAGAGAGAATTCTCTTGCGCTTATGTCCCAGACTCCTAAGCCAATTGGGCGGGTTAATAAGTGAGCATGCTCTCATACTTATGTCCCAAACTCCTGAGCCATTCGACTGGATTATAAACAAGCATGCTCTTGCGCCTATGTCCTAGACTCCAGAGCCATTCGGCCGAGTTATAAGTGTTAGGAACCTTTGCGGCCGGCTTGTGGGAGTGAGTTGCCTGAAAATGAAAATAATACCTCTCCTGTTCTTTCAACTCTAATTAAAGGCAACAATAACGATAAATTAAAATAACGACTAGAAAGAAAAGGCACAAGGTTTACTTGGTTACAACCTAGATGATTGTTAATCTAAGGTAATTGAAAGCGCAATAAAAATCTCCTTCATTGAAGGCGGAGAAGCCTCTTACACTCGTTGAAAAGCTCAGACAATTGGTAGGAAATAATTACAAGAGTTGATTATTATTTCTTAGGTCCAGGGGTCTTTTTATAGCCCCTGGTAACTTTATCCGAGGCTGGAAGGTGCCTCCAACAAGCTGGAAGGCGCCTCCAGTGAGGCACCAAAGGATAAAATTTTATCTTTTGGCAACAACAAAATCAGCTTGGTCTAAGGCGCCTTCCATAGGATTGGAAGATACCTTTGTACTGTTCATCGAAGGCACCTTTCAGCCATGGAAGGCGTCTTCCACAGTGAAGGTGCGAAGGCGCGTGGAGGTGCCTCGAAGGCGCCTTCAACTCCCTTTGAAGGCGCCTCTAGCAGTATTTCCAGCCTTTTTCTTTGCTCTTTTGTTGCTCCGATCGCCTGGGTGATCGCGGCCATCCGGGATAGGGCTCACCCGAACTCATTTTTCGACCTTCTCCTCGAGCAGGCTTCCGCTCCGGCTTCTCATCCCTTGGTGTACTCTCTTCCGTAGCACCTCGTCCCTTGGATGCACCGAGCTCGTCGGCTCTCTTCCTGTGCCATCTTTCTCACTAGCTACGTCTTCCGCTCGACTTTTTATGTTCCTAAACTCCTGCACACTTAGAGACAAGGATCAAACACAACAAGACCTAACTTAACCTGGTTGATCACATCAAAACTACCACGGAGTTCCATCAATAAGCGAGCATGCTCTCACGCGTATATCCCAGACTCCCTACCTGATCGGTCGGGTTATAAGTGAGCATGCTCTCATGCCTATGTTCAAGACTCCTGAGTCATTTAAACAGGTTATAAGGAAGTATGGTCTTGCATCTATATCTTAGACTCTCGAGTCGTTCGGTCGGATTATAAACGAGCATGCTCTAGCGCTTATGTCCTAGATTCCCGAGCTGTTCGACCGGGTTATAAGACAGCAAGCTCTCACACCTATGTCTTAGACTCCTGAGCTGATCGGTCATGTTATAAGTAAGCATGCTCTCGTGCCTATGCCCCAGACTCCTGAGCTGTTCGGTCGGGCTATAAGTGAGCATGGTCTCGTGCCTATGTCCCTGACTCCCGAGTTGTTCGGTAGGGTTATAAGCAAGCGTGCTCTCACACTTGTCCTAGACTCTTGAGCCGTTCAATCGAGTTATGAGCTAGCCTGCTCTCATGCTTGTCCCAGTCTCTCGTGTCTATTGACCGAGTTATAAGTGAGCATGCTCTCATGCCAATGTCCTAGACTTCTGAGTTGTTCAGCTGGATTGTAAGCAAGCATACTCTCGTGTCTGTCCCAGACTCTTGAGCAGTTTAGCCGGGTTATAAACGAGCATGCTCTTGCACATATATCCCAGACTCTTGAGCTATTCAGCTGGGTTATAAGAGAGCATTCTCTTGCACTTATATCCTAGACTCCTGAGCTAATTGGCCGAGTTATAAGTGAGCATGCTCTCATGTTTATGTCTCATACTCTTGAGCCGTTTGACTGAATTATAATCAAGCATGCTCTTGTACCTATGTCCCAGACTCCGGAGTCGTTCGGCCAGGTTATAAGAGAGCATGCTCTCGCACATATGTCCTAGACTTTTGAGTTGTTCGGTCGGGTTATAAGTGAACATGCTCTCGCTCTTGTCCTAGACTATTAAGCTGTTCAGCCAGGTTATAAGCGAGCGTGCTCTTGCACCTATATCCCAAACTCGTGAGCCGTTTGGTAGGGTTATAAGTGAGTATGCACTCGCACCTATCCCATACTCTTGAGCTGTTCGGGGGTGGGCTATAAACTAGCATGCTCTCGTTCTTGTATCCCAGACTCCTAAGCCATTTGGGCAGGGTTATAAGCTAGCATACTCTCACACATATGTCCCAGACTCTTGTGTTGCTTGACTGAGTTATAAGCGAACCTGCTCTCACTCCTATCCCAAACTCTTATGCCACTCGGCCGAGTTATATGTGAACCTGCTCTTGCACCCGTCTCAAACTCTCATGTCACTTGGTCGAGTTATAAGTGAGTCTGCTCTCGTGCCTATCCCATGCTCTCATGTCGCTCGGCAAAGTTATAAGCCTGCTCTTGTTCCTGTTCTCAACTCTTACTGTAAGTGCTAACTATTTGAGTAGGCAATGCTCCCTGTATAAAACTCAAATGGGAGAAATAGGATCAAGCGTCCAGGCCAATGACACTAAAGAACACAAGTGTCTAGTCAATCAAGTTTGCAGCTATTTTCCACTATACTTGAAGGGAAGACTAGTGATATGATGAGTAAAGTGGGACCTCTGAAGTTGGGTTTGACGTTAAGAAAGTCGGCTGATGTGGTGATCAAAGTTAAGAAGGGGTCAATTCTCGGGTTGTATTGATGCCCTACCGAAATAAGTCCAGTGCCACCGCCGAGTGCTCTAGTAGATCAGACGAAAAGGTTGATCGAACACGCTAGGCACATCACCCGACAAAACCAAACTCTATGTTCAGGTATAGAAGTCGAGTGTAAAATGAACTCTTGACATAAAGTCCGACCAGACATATTGTCTGAGTGGATTCTGAATCTCCAAGCATAAACCTGGTTGGCTCAAGGTCGGTCAGACCTTAAGGGTTTTGCTTCCCACTTCTCCAAATGCAAGACCCTCAGCTTACATCCACTCGGCTCTAGTGTCAGTTAGACATCTGGGGCCTAGTTCCCCATATGAGCATGACTTATAGTTTATAGCTGGTCGACCTAGAGCCCGTCGGACTCTCTTTAGGAGACAACATTGTCAATAAATCGTAACAACTTGTCAGGGAATATACCATTACTCTGACACATGCATGAAATAGAGCCTTCCTTTGTCTATAGGAAGGTTGTTGTACATACTACATCACCTGATATACTCTAACATCAGACATTCACTACCGCCTCATTGATACGGAGGTTATGAGAGGCAGTATAAAAGGGATCATCTCCATCGACCAGGTACGCTCACCTACGTACATGAATGGATACACATCTGCACACATGCATTTTCACTATTATTCTACTGTTCATCGTCTTCTCCATTTCGCTTGGCTACTATTCTGACTTGAGCGTCGGAGTGCCTGTATTAGGGACCTCCTCCCTTGTTCTCACTCTAACGTTCCCTTTGCTCTCTCTATGATGTGTGTAGAGAGGAAGAAGTTCTTTTATCTCTAGTTCAAAGTTTGCTCCCAGTAAACAATAGAGCCATGTACCCAACACATTATTTTCATTGTTTTCAAATAGGATTATATATTATCCAACTGTTCTGGATCTCTTTCTAACGATGCTGACATACTTCACATTCAACTAGAACTTGGCCTTGAGTGTTGGCCTCTTTTTGACTTTGATCGCTATGTCAGTCGATTTCTTGGACTTTGACCTGACTCGGAGGCCACTGTATTTGTCGTATCACTAATAATGATGACATACTGCACATTCAACTAGAATTTGTTCTCAAATTTTGGATTAATCACGTTTTATTGCGAGAGTAATCTGAATGAGTCATATAGGAAGAACATGGCTTAGCTTGTGGGCATCTGGTGGTTAAAAGAGATAAAATAAAATTACCAGAATTGACCGGATCAAATCATCAAATCAAATCAAATTAATATTTGGATTATTCTAATAATTCTATTATGGTTATTAGAATAATTCTGTTATTTATTAATTGGTCAATTGACCAAATACTTTTTGAACATTATATATATTGTATTGTCCTTAGGGCAAATATCAATGAACAATAGATTTATTTCTCTTATATTATTTCTTGCCCTCTCCCTATTCTTCTTCTTACATGGTATCAGAGCCATCTCTTTTTATCTTCGCTCAACTTCTTGAGGCGGAGATCCAATAAACGACGAACTTTTTTTAAAATTTTTTGTCCCTGAAGTCTCTTCTTCTTTCCTACGTATTTTAATTTTCTTATTTTTCTCTATTTTCTTCTGCCGCCAACCCTTTTGTTTCTCTTTCCTCTTCCTTAAGCTCTGTTTTCTTTCTCTTCCCCCAAAAAAAATCCTTAACGATTTTGTCTCTATGGTTTTTCTCCATGGTCGTCGACCACAAGGTAGAAGCTCTTTCTTGTGATGTCGTCCAACAACTACCATCGGGCAAGTTATTTTTACTTTAGATGTCAAATACTCAACAACATCAAAGAGACCAAAAGCAAAGTTCAGACCAATGTCAAATTTGTCACATCGTTGATCATATTGGAAATATATACCCTAAAAAACTTGATTGGTCTCCGGCAAAATGTAAAATTTATCTCAAAATTGGATATTTTGATATTCAATGTCCTAGCTCATTTGACTCAAATTTCATTAGTGGTCCTACAACCTCAAGACAGCCATCTATTTTACAAGTATATCCTAAAGTCCTCTCATCTATGTCTACTTGTGGTCAAACCCCAGAGTTTTTATCTACTGATTGGTATATTGACACTGGAGTAACTCATCATGTTACATCAGATTATAATATTCTTACAGACGTAATGTCATATTATGGCTCAGATATGGTTTAAGTAGGCGATGGTTCAGATTTGCAAATTGCTAATCTCAGAAACATATATGTTCATTTATCTAATCGAACTTTTCACATGCGCAATGTCTTTCATGTTCCATCTATCACTAAAAATTTACTTTCTACACGTCAGTTTTATTTTCATAACAATGTCATTTTTGAGTTTCATCATAATCATTATCTTATAAAGGATAGAGGAGCAAATGCTATTGTATTTTATGGGAGCATAAAAAATAGACTCTACTATCTTCGGAGTTCTTCAATCAAAGCTTTTGTTGGTGAACGCACAAATAGACCAGCTTGGCATGCTCGACTTGGTCATCCTTCCCTTCGTATTGTTCAGTCAATCATCAATAGGTATGGTTTACCTACTTCCATTACCTCCTCTCCATCTCATTCATATAAGGCCTGCATGGAATCTAAAAGTCATAAACTACCTTCTCTTTATCGGATCATGTTTCTAATTTTCCACTTGAAATAATTCATTCTGTTATTTGGGGTCTTGCACCTATTTTGTCTAATCAAGGTTTCCAATATTATGTTATCTTCATTGATCATTTTAGTAAATATACTTGGCTCTATTCTATGAGAAGGAAATTTGATTTATTTAATATATTCTGTAATTTTCAAATTCAAGTTGAACGATATTTTAATCGTAAAATACTCTCTTTTCATTCTGATTGGGGAGGCGAATATCAAGCTCTCCATCGTCATCTTGTCTCTTGTGGAATTGTTCATCGAGTTTCTTGTCCTCACACTCCAGAACAAAATGGTTCTGTTGAGAGAAAACATAGACATATAGTTGAAACTGCCTTAGCTCTTCTTCATCTTGCATCGCTTCCGTGTAAATTTTGGGATGAAGCTGTTAGCACTGCAGTATATCTCATAAATCAACTTTCTACTCCATTGCTCAATCATAAGTGTCCTTTCGAAAAACTTTATAATCAAACCCCTGATAACACTTTCATTCGAATTTTTGCTTGCGCATGTTATCCATGGTTACACCCCTATTCTAAACACAAACTTGACTCTCGTTCACTACAATGTGTTTTTCTTGGTTATAACAATTTGCACAATGATTATCGTTGCTTGCATATACCAACAGGACAAATTTATATTTCACGACATGTTACTTTTGATGAGTCTCTATTCCCTTTTTCGGTAGCTTCTTCGATCTCTCCTCTAGATACAAGTGACACCTTCTTGATGTCATCTAATATTGTCAGAAGTGTTAGCATCCTAGGTCCTGCTCCGGAACTCTCTAATAACTTTCCTATACCATCAGAATCACCTCAGGTTGCTGCTCTAATCTTGGAAGCCTCGCCGTTCGAAGATAATATGCTCTCTAGTTCTGGATCCTCAGATAATGCAAGTCCGTTATCTACATCACCATGTCAGCCTACTTCCTCGTCTCCATCAACAAGTGATTCAGATGATAATGCTCCTCGTCACATGCTTCCCATTAGTGATATTTATGAGTGTTGCCCACCAAATACAACTCGATATCTCCTTCCACGAGCTCTAGTGGTCTCTTCAAAATCTTTTGAACCAACTTATTTTACACAAGCAACCAAGGATCCAAACTGGCGTAGTGCAATGACTATAAAATTTGATGCACTTCTTCGAAATGGAAAATGGAGTTTAGTTCCGCGCACTCCCTCAATGAATGTTGTGGGCTCTAAATGGGTATTCCGTCTTAAGCATCAAGCTGATGATTCTCTTGAACGACACGAAGCTCGACTTGTAGCTAAAGGATTTAGTCAACAACTAGGTATTGACTTTAATGACACTTTTAGCCCAGTCATCAAAATTATATCTGTCAGACTATTATTATCAATAGCGGTTAATTCTAATTGGTCTGTACTATAATTGGACATTTCAAATGTGTTTCTCCATGGTCATCTTGAGGAAACTATATTTATGGAGCAACCACCGGAGTTCATTCATCCACAATTTTCATCTCATGTTTGTCAACTTAAGAAATCTTTATATGATCTTCGACAAGTTCCTCGTGCATGGTTTCATTGACTATCTAATTGGTTACAAGCTCAAGGATTTTTTGGATCAAAGACTGACTCGTCTCTATTTCACAAATATAATGATGGATCTATGATATTTTTCTTATTTATGTGGACGACATTCTGATAACCGGCAATGATCACAAGGGTATCGTAACTTTATTAAGTCTTCTCAGATAAGAATTTCCTACTCGAGATTTGAGTATTGCTTGTTTTTTTCTTAGTATTGAGCTTATTCCACATGAGGATGACTATCTTTTCTCTTAGAGCAAATACATTACTGGACTTCTTCAAAGAGCCAAAATGGATGGAGCACGTCCGGTCTCTACATCAATTGCTATAAATAACTCTCCAACTTTATCCTCTCCTGCTTTGTATGATCCACAGATTTATCGAAGTATTGTTGGAGCTGCAATATGTCACTATCACACGCCCTGATATTACTTTTGCGGTAAATCGTGCTTGTTAATTCATGCATGCTCCAACTGAACAAAATTGGGATCATGTAAAAAGAATACTTCGCTATCTCAAAGGTACTATTCTACATGATCTTCTTTTATATCGCTAATTGTTTCGAGATTTACATGCATATAGTGATGCGGATTGGGCAAGTTCTCCTGAAGATAGACGCTCTACTAGTGGATATGCAATATTTCTTGGATGAAATCTTATCTCATGGAATTCGAAAAAGCAACCTACAGTATCTCGTTCAAGCACTGAGGCAGAATATAAAGCTATAAAAAATACAACGTCAGAAATTATTTGACTTCAATCACTTCTCTCTGAACTTTATCTTGCAACAAATATTGCACCAAAAATTTGATGCGATAATATTGGAGCAACATATCTCACAACAAATCCAATCTTTCATGCTCGTACAAAACATGTGAAAATTGATTTTCATTTTGTTCGTGAACGTATGACAACTTAGCAGTTATTCGTCTCTTATATTTCTACTAAAGATCAAATCGCTAATATCTTTACTAAGCCATTATCCAAACAACGTTTCAACAAGTTAGCAAGTAAACTTAATGTCAAAGATTTTCCGTAAATTTGTCGGGGGTAAAAGAGATAAAATAAAATTACCAGAATTGACTAGATCAAATCATCAAATCAAATCAAATTAGCATTTGAATTATTATAATAATTATGTTATGAGTATTAAAATAATTCTCAAAATAATTCTTAAAATAATTCTGTTATTTATTAATTGGTTAGTTGACCAACTACTTTTTGAACATTATATATTATATTGTCATTAGGACAAATACCAATGAACAATAAATTTATTTCTCTCATATTATTTCTTACTTTCTCCCTATTTTTCTCACGACAATGGTACTGTTTAATTACCTAGCATGGTCTTTATGCCATTTGATAGTTAACACACCTACAAAGTGAAATTTAACATTGAATGCCCAATTGCATCGGATCGTGCATTCACGTTCCCTCGGATTGGTATGGTAACTGAGACGATATTATTAAATAAAGTTTTGGGATTGAAATTTAATATATCTAAATATATTTTCTTCCATATCTTGATTATATTCATTAATGATTAATAATCATTTATTATTTATCTCTATTGCTCTATTGCTTGAATTAATGGAGATATTAAAAGTGAATGAATTCCCTTTTGTTTTTTACCACATGGATCCGTGCACTCGCAGTAACCACATAGTCTCGGCCACTCATCGTTATTATTCCCCTCGAGTAGACCTGACAGACGGCTCTCGAGAAAGCAAGCTGAGTTAATTCCGCGAACACATGCAGTTTGTTTTCTTCACTTCGTCTCGTTGTGTGATTTCACCCTCACCAGCCATGGTCAAAGCCCTACCTAATACCTGCGCAGCGCTTCTGCCGTGCCTGGCGAGGTCAGTGGGACAACCCACATGGTGGAGAGGAGGGAAAAAAAGTGTGCACGCGCGAGGGCCATGCCGCATGGCTGCAGAGCAGATAAAAAAGTTAAGAGTACTGAGAGAGCAGGGGAAGAGGGACGGTCGAAGGAGCATATCCACGAGCGATGTGACATCTACTGATACGTCTGTCATCCTCGACCCACTTTATAAAAAAAAGACAAGCCCGACGAGAGGAACTAAACCTAGCAACAGCTGTCTCCCGCCACTTTTATACGAAGGTGATGAACGAAGGTCGCGGCTGAATATTAGAGAATGAAAAAAATCAAACTAAAAAGTTTTTTTTTTTTGTAACAAAAGAAAATTAATCATATTATTTTTTTTTAAAAAAAATTCTCAACTCGTCGAGGAGCGCACAGGAGACAGGCCACATGATCAATCTTTAATCTTTAGTCTTTAATGAAAGAATGAAAGCATGTCTTCTAACTTTTGTTTTCTTATCCAATCCAACTTCATATTTAAGGGAAAAAAATGATTAACTTTTGTTTTTCCCGCTCTGACGACTTCAATTATATAAATTTCTTAAATTGTCTTTACTCTAAAAGAGAAGACAAATATAAATTGCGCTTTCAGTATCTTTTAACTAAAGTGGAGACGAGGAGAAAGAGAAAAAAATATGAACTGATCCTCTTCGTCTCGTCTGTTCACCCGTGAAACTCACCTGCAATCAACGATTGGAAACTTTCTCGGGTAAAATATTAGTCAACAAAATTCCCAAGAACATGCTCAACTGCCAGTGTCATCAGGCCAAAGCAAAACGCACCCATACAGATTCGAATTTTCTAAGGTCGATCCATGAAAATCGGTCGAAAATTTTCGATCGACCTCCACCGGATGACTCTGACATCTCGACGCGAGTCTTATTCACGGCGCCCCCACCCCACACGTGCATCTGCTATCCTGCTCCTGCCAACCCATTGAATGATACACACACGGCCATTTCCCCACCATGTTGCTCTCGACTTGCATGAAAGAGAAACATCAGAGTAAAGCATGAGCCTGACGGCTGATGCCATGCAGCTAGCTGACCTGATTCCCTCCCGCTTTGTATGCCTCTGCCATTTTCGACCCTTTCACATCTCTGGAGCTGTTGGAGTCGCACTACTCTGACTGATCAGCCATTAATTAATTAATTAATTAATCATACCTTCTCCTACGCGTGAAACAGTGAAGCAATTAATTGCACTGGGACTCCTCATCTCCTGCAACAGGCCACCCTTCTCCCTTAATTGGTGCAACCTCGTCCTCATCTCCACATGCAGTACCCGATTCACCTGTCGTCTGCACGTGGAATAGCACTCCATGTCTCCCTTTCGGCCATGAAGAAGGAAACACTGCGTCCTGCAAAATATTCTTTGCTTCAAATGATGCACGTATTAAATTTCATGATGAATTAACGAAGACCCACCCATAATTGACTGAAGAGGGAATCTTTCATTTCGAAAAGGAAAAACGAATTTGAGATACCGTGGTTGATCGAGTAGCCAGCCCAGTGTGATTATGTGTACCGATAAGCCGCTCTGACCATTTCAATGATTCCTACTGTCGGCCGGCTTCCACTTCGTGTACGTCTCGCGTTTCCGATATTGCACATAGAAATTTCCATGCAGACAGCCCTTTCTTCTTTGGATGAGTTTAATTTCTAGTGCTCTACCGTCTCTAACTTGTAATCTTCACATAATTAATCTTGGTGGTGATTAGAAGAAAGGATGATACTTTTGTTATGAAATTGAAAATAGTTTAATTTTGCAAACACTATATATCCTCCTATCCTCGTGCCAATGATTCGCACCATGGTAGTGGATTCAATAAATGGTGATCGAATCATTCACAATAAAGCTGTATTTATTGCATTAAACTATATATTGACTGACTGCGTAGACATAAAGTAAAAAAGAAAAACAAAAGTTTGGGTGATAAAGCACTAACAATGATTGAACATTAGCTTTCGTTTCCTTTCAATTCTCTTCCACTGCGTATCAGCACCTGAGATAATTAATAGAATCGAAGATGTGGTTTAAAAGGTAAAAACTAAAAATATATGCTGAACTGCCGAAGCTAGGCTCAAGACGAACGATGTCCAGTTCGATCTCTGTACAGATCCTCGGCTCAGAGTTGCAGTTCTTGTCATTTATTTTGGATATTGACTGTCAGTCATGCATAAAGGGATTGTTGTTTTTGACAAGAAGATTAAGAAAAAAAAATAAGAATGAAAATTAGTGGATATAACTATTCTCATTCTAGAAACTTGGTTTTACCTTTGGAAGCATCACCATCTGTGGTTCATCCTCTCAAGAAAATGAATCGTTTCAGCTTCAAACCTCATATTTAGCACGAAGAAAGAGTTCCCAACTTTCCATAAAGAACACCACAATCTTCAATCTTCTCTGAACACATGCAGTGAGAGTTACTGAGTTGTCGTCAAGAATAACAACAGAGAAGTCAAAGAAAAAAGTTTTTGCATGAATCAAAAGACAAAACGGCAGAAATATTCCACCACAATCTTCAATCTGCACAACAGAAGTATCAGGCACCATATTCCTTAGTTTAATCTGCTTCATGATATAAACAAGCTGTAAACTTTGAGGAGCCATGATTTTAGGTTTACCTGCAAATATTAACTATCACATACGTCTGTGTATCCCTTCTTAGCATAAAAGAAATGAGAGGAAGATAGTAAGATACCAAAATAATGTATGACCTCTCTATCAATAAGATAATGCAAGCTGGAGTTGACTCTAAAGCAGCCATATCAGAAAAGCAAAACAAAATCAGCAACAAACAACATATTTCTTCAATGATTATGTTTCATGATATACATGAGCTGTGTGGCTTCCGGAGACCCAAATTTCAGAGCTAAAGTGTATCTACATATACCAACTACTAGACCCCATCTACAGATATATCTCATCTCTTCGCTCTATACATAAATGAGCACATTTCATGCCATCAAAGATCTTCACTTTCACTCCAGCAAATTAGCATCATAATGCATCTCCGAAGAATGTAGAACTTCGCCCTCTGTTCTTTCACTAACAACCGGCATCGGCGGGCAAAAGTTGGGCACTGCAGCTTCTTCTCCCTCTTTGCCATTGCCATTCTCTTCTCGGTTGTAGCCTCGCAGAAGGAAGAAAGAAAGAAGAGATGGCAAGGCTTCAATAAGCTTCTGGTTGTGGTTTGCTCTGTTGGGATTTGAGATCTCACTCACAATTGGTTGGCTATGACTATGAGGTTGAGAGCTTTATAGCTAGCAATCGACGCAAGTGGCAGCCCCTCGCACTTGGGAGACAGTAGCTGAGATTGGTGGGTCAAAGACACAGTTGTGTGGGGGCAGATGAGATTATGGTAATTAGACCTTCAGCCACGCCCACGCCTTGATATGATTGGGCATTGACAGGATTTTGAAGGATGAGTTCGATGACACGGAAGAGCTTCATAATGGCAATCAAACAAGTCACTTCTGACTCACTGAAACCAATAAGAAACCCTGCACTTCTACTGCTAGTCCTTTTTTGATAAAAGTTTCAATTCCCACTAATTATTTCTTGTGGCTCTTCACGAAAATTCAAAGAATTTTGTATCCAAACACAATTGGTAAGATATTCCAACTGTTTGGAAGCTACATAAATAACATTATGTCGCTGAACTCTATAGATTATATCAAATCACTGAGCTCTGTGTAAGGTCACATCGTAGTAAGAAAGGCGATGATGGTCTAATCATACAGCAAAAAAACGTTTAGAATGTCTCTGTGAACATTTTTGACAT
This sequence comes from Zingiber officinale, assembly GCF_018446385.1. NCBI lineage: Eukaryota > Viridiplantae > Streptophyta > Magnoliopsida > Zingiberales > Zingiberaceae > Zingiber > Zingiber officinale. Next base: position 1,300,733 of record NC_056002.1, on the reverse strand, counting down.
GATTTTTAGTACTTGAACTCTAGAGCCTAATTATTGTTCTTCTCAATAAAGAATTTTGATCCTAGAGTTTTGCACAGATCAAAATCTAACTACCTCAGATAAACAAATTTAATTGATATGGATCCAAGGCAAAAAATTATTGATGATGAAGAAAAGGACCAACAAGATGAATGAAGCTTAGATAAATTATTCTACTGAAATAGTCCCTGAACTTGTGTGTTAAATTGACTCTGAAAAACATTGAGAAACAAACAAACAAAAAAAAGTATAGTGCAAGACTGAGAGTACTGGCATGACCTATTGCATCACACATTAAGATATATAATTGCATCTCGCTAGTTCTAGAATTCCATTAAGACATGTGAAGAACTCTGTCAAACTTCGTACGATAAGGTTTGGTTTTGGTAGGACCAAACTTGCCAAAAGTTGGCCTTGCTAAACAAAAATGCTTGGATGAAGGACGCAATGACCTTAAACCACAGAAGAAAATAAAACAAAAACTCGCATAATCATTCAGAAAATTCCATTCAAAATATTGATAAAATCAGTATATAAGCAATCGAAGAATGGGACTTTATTTTTCAGTGGAAACAACAAAGATATCAGTTTTCTTAATATTGACCAAATAGCCATAGAAAATAAAATAAAATTTTCATATTCAAGATCATGTTCCCTGAACTAGCATTTAAAGAACAAGAGTAATATTTGTAAGATTAAATGTGTTTGGTATATAAGGGAAGATGCTCATGGATTAGGTTGTAAATCCCGGGTAGCTTCTAGAGTATGCAAACTGATCGTCGAGGCTAGTGTTCGACACTATCTCCGTAAACGATATTGCTCCGCTACGGTGCTTAACGGATTGTTGCAATTCGTTCCCAAGATACAACGACGACGAACGTCTCGAAATCGTAGCACTCCGATTTCCGAGACCAGCGAACCTTCTAGTAGACTTCTTGGACTCTTGAATGTACAAGATGAGATGAATGCTTGAGGAAGAGAAGAGAGGATTGAGTGATAATTCCATCATCTAGAGGGTTCTATTTATACTGAAAGAAGAGGTTGAGTGTCCTTTGGGTGAGTGGATGTGTTCCTTGGGCTGGATCGATCTAGATCATCCATTCTGAAGGGTTGTAACCCTTCACCAAGCCCACTTCAATCTCATCCATCAGATCTGAGGAGTTGTGACCCTCAGATCCCGCCTATTGTCATCGGCCATCGGATCTGGATCCATTGATTCGATGCTTCAGATCAAGTCTCATCCCAAGCCGTCAGATCGTTACTCTTTGCGATCCAACGCTCTAGATCGCATCACAAGCGATCCATCATACCTATTTGATCAACGTTGATCAACGGTAGTCATCCATTCCCTAAGTCAACTGTCCAGTCATCTCCCTTTGCCCACGAGAATGCCGCATATGTACTGCCACGTCAGGTACGAGCCTGACACGTCACCCGAGTGCCACGTAGGTACTGCAATGTCACCTGGAGCATAAATTTAAGTGCAAAGTGCACCTACAAAGCGCCCATTGCGCACGTGACGGGTGGCGGGCTCACAGGTGCGAGCACCTGCTCGCCCTGGGCTAAGGGAGCACCTATCCTTTGTGTTAACTCCATTAACACATCTTCATTAATAAGTAGAGAATACACATCGAGAATTTCAGATGTGGGACTATTCTCCCATGCACTTTATTAATGAATAATAAATGTTATTTTGGGCCGACTTTAAACATTAATTTCTCATTCACCCTTAATCGGTTTTGAGCAAATTAATAGTCTAAATCTATCTACGCGAATCGTAGATTTCAATTTTGAAGTCAATTACGACTTTCAACAATTGATGGCTTCCTTCCTCAAAATCGTTTTGGTCCATTTAAGGCCCCAATATCCAACAATCTCCCACATGAATGGAAATTAATGCAATGCGTGTATGCATGCTGACACTTTACAAGAGTCCAATCGATAAGTCACTGCATCGGGAGAGGTAGCTTGTGGCTTTGAACCTTCCGTAGTGAAATGCTATCGAGTATACTAGGCTGCGCAGTGAACGTGATGTCTTGAACTGCTCAGCTGTTGGTGTATACTTAGACAATAACACTCACACAGAGATCTATCTCACCTACTTTAGGTTCTCATGGTTGGTTCCGTTTCGACCATGGATACCATCTTGGATTCATGAGTGTTTCATTGAAGCGGCCTGTCTTCACACTCACATAGGTGACACTTCTATCAAGAGTATCCTACCATACTCCACCTTATCAGGTATAGAAGTCACTAAAAGCATAAGCTTAACCTCACTACATGAGGTAGGACAGTACAAATTCATCCTAGGATTGGGATAGAGATAAACTATCTAATATGCTGGACCACAACTTCAGTAACTTCGTTGTCCCATTGAACCAAGATCTTGGGATGATCAACAAGGTTGGGTTACCGCTACAGTCGTTTTCAGTTGTAGATTTTTAATCCCATTCCTCTTGATGAGCAGTATACTTGATCTCGACTCAACCTCTTCGTTAGAGGATCTGCCAAATTATCTTTGGACTTAACATAGTCGATTGCAATCACTCCATTCGAGATCAACTGCCTAATGGTATTATGTCTACGACGTATATGTCGTGACTTCCCATTATACATATTACTCTGTGCCATTCCAATCGCCGATTGACTATCACAGTGGATTAGTACGGCAGGCACAGGTTTCATCCAGCTCGGAATATCTTCCAAGAAATTTCGCAGCCATTCAGCTTCCTCAACTGCTTTGTCTAGTGCTATAAACTCGGATTCTATAGTTGACCGAGCAATGCAAGTCTGCTTAGTGGATTTCCAAGATAATGCTCCCCCACCGATCGTGAATACATATCCACTAGTGGATTTGGAGTCTTTTGTATCTGATATCCAATTAGCATCATAATATCCTTCCAACACAGCGGGATATTTTCCATAATGTAATCCATAGTTCATAGTATATTTCAAATATCTGAGAACTCGCATCAATGCTTTCCAATGGATGTCGTTTGGATTACTCATAAAACGACTTAGTTTGTTGACCGTACAGGCAATATCCGAACGTGTGCAGTTTGTGAGATACATCAAACTGCCTATTATCCGAGAATATTCCAACTGCGATATGGTCTCACCATGGTTTTTCGCTAAGTGTTGACTTAGATCCATAGGTGTTTTCACTGTAGAGAGATCGTACGCATTGAATTTTTTTTAATACAGATTCTACATAATGGGATTGTGTTAAAACTATCCCTTCTGATGTCCTGAGAATTTTAATTCCTAATATAACATCTTCTTGACCCATATCTTTCATATCAAAATTTCTGGTCAACATTTTCTTTGTAGTCATGATTACATCATGATTACTGCCCATTATTAGCATATCGTCTACGTATAGACAGACAATTACATAGCCTTCAGGTGTGTTTTTGACATAAATGCATTTGTCACATTCATTTATTCTGAATTCGTTTGACAGCATTACTTTGTCAAATTTTTCGTGCCATTGTTTAGGCGCTTGCTTAAGTCCGTACAACGACTTAACAAGACGACACACCTTTTTCTCATTTCCAGGAGCCATGAACCCTTCGGGTTGCTCCATATAAATTTCTTCTTCCAACTCACCATTTAAGAACGCAGTCTTAACATCCATTTGATGTATTTCAAGGTCATACAGTGCTGTAATGGCTATTAGCACTCGTATGGACGTAATCCTTGTTACCGGTGAGTATGTATCGAAGTAATTAAGGCCTTCCTCTTGCTTGTATCCCTTGGCTACAAGTCTTGCTTTATACTTGTCAATTGATCCATCAGCTTTATACTTACGTTTTAGTATCCACTTACAACCTAATGATTTATTATTAGAAGGAAGGTCTACTAATTCCCAAGTATGATTATTCATGATAGACTCAATTTCACTATTGACAGCTTCTTTCCACATTGGAGCATCGGGTCTAGAGAGAGCTTCACTTAATGTTCTTGGTTCCATTTCTGACATGAAAGTCATGAAATCTGGTCCGAACGATTTCTCAACTCTAGCCCGTTTGCTACGACGTGGCTCTTCACTTTGATCGTCAATAGTCCTTTTATAACAGCTAAGTTCGGTAACGTCATTTTTGTTTGAACTTCCGTTGTTTTCACTTTCAACGTTTCCCTTTTTATTTGGGAATACGTTTTCAAAGAATATTGCATTCCGAGATTCTATGGTTGTTCCCACATGTATATCAGGAATGTCTGATTTATGAACTAGGAAACGATATGCACTACTATTATGGGCATATCCGACAAATACCGCATCGAACGTTTTAGGTCCGATCTTTACTTGCTTAGGTTTAGGTACTTCGACCTTTGCCAAGCACCCCCACACTTTCAGGTATTTGTACGATGGCTCGCAGCCTTTCCATAGTTCATATGGAGTTTTATCATTTTTCTTATGAAGGATTCTGTTGAGAATGTGATTTGCCGATAATATTGCTTCGCCCCACAAGTTTTGAGGTAAGCCTGAATTTATCAACAATGCATTCATCATTTCTTTTAGTGTCCGATTTTTACGTTCGGCAACACCTTTTGATTGAGGTGAGTAAGGCGCCGTTGTTTGATGGATAATGCCAGATTCTGTACAAAATTCATCAAACGGTGCACCATATTCTCCACCTCTATCGCTTCGAATTATTTTAATTCGTTTGTCAAGTTGGTTTTCAACTTCTGTTTTATAGGTTCTGAACACCTCTAGGGCTTCGTCTTTACTTCTTAAAAGAAAGACATAACAGAACTTTGTGCAGTCATCGATAAAAGTAATAAAATATTTTTTACCTCCTCTAGTTTGCACAAATTTCAAGTCACATAGATCACTATGTATTAACTTTAGAGGAGTTGTTGTCCTTTCCACCGAATGAAAATGTAGTTTCGTCATTTTCGCTTCCACGCACACTTCACATTTGTGTGTTCCGTCAACATTGACGTTTGGTAATAAATTTAATTTGACGAGACGTTTGAGAGTATTATTATGCACATGTCCGAGTCGATCATGCCATAAATTAAAACACTCAACAACATAGCTGGAAGCATTTATTTTATTACCATTAAAATTTCGGAGTACAGGCATTACAACCATTTTGAATAGACCCTTTTCTAGGTACCCCTTTCCTACGAAGACACCATTCTTCGTAAGTACAAAGTTGTCTAATTGGAACACTAGCCCAAATCCGGCCTTGACTAATGCCGCTCCAGAAACTAGGTTCTTACTGATGTCGAGAACATGGAGTACATCAATGAGTGTTAGCTCCTTTCCAGACGTCATCTTCAGAACAACCTTTCCGAGTCCAACAATTGGCGACGTCGTGGAATTACCCATATAGAGCTTCCTGCCATTTATCGGAGTATACTTGGAGGACATCGCCTTATCGGAACAGATATGACGAGTTGCTCCAGTATCAATGAACCACTGCTTCGGGTTGGTATCCACCAAGTTGGCTTCAAATACAACCGCAGTGAGATCCAAGTCCTCAAGAGAGGTTGCGACATGATTCGCAACATCCTTTGGCCCCTTGGTTGGCTTCTTTGGGCGTCTGCAGTCCTTGGACAAGTGTCCTGCCTTTCCACAGTTGTAGCAGGAGCCTTTGAACTTCTTTCCTTGAGCCTTCTTTTTGAACTGCTTCGGCTTTTTAGCGTTCGGCTCGACCAGGTTGGACATTTCGTCTATAGTCCGCTTGGTTCCTCTGGAGTCGGATAACTTTCGATTATCCTCCTCTATTCGTAGCCTCAGGATCAGGTCTTGCAGCCCTATCTCCTTTTGCTTGTGCTTTAGGTAATTCTTGAAATCCTTCCATGACGGAGGGAGCTTCTCAATTACCGCAGCAACTGCGAATGTCTCGTTCAGCTTCATGCCTTCGACGTCCAAATCATGCAGTATTAATTGCATATCTTGGACTTGAGATGAGACGCTTTTGAGTCCACCATCTTGAAATCTAGAAACTGACCGACGATGAATTTCTTCAATCCAGCATTTTCGGTCTTGTATTTCTTCTCAAGGGATTCCCACAAAGATTTTGTCGTCTCCAGAGAACAATATACGTTATATAACGTGTTGTCCAAGGCGTTGAGTATATAATTGCGGCACAGAAAATCTCCGTGAGACCACGCATCGCTAGCAGCCTTACTACCTTCCGTAGCGGCTGGCGTGTCTTCGTGCAAAAACCGTACAAGGTTTAAGGTTTAGCGTTGTTAGATAAAACAACATCTTCTGCTGCCATCTTTTGAAGTCGGTTCCGGTGAATTTCTCCGGCTTTTCTCCGTGCGGAATGGTTGTCGGAATGGCGGTCGGAACGACGGTCGGAACGGCCGTCGGAATGTTATTGGTTGCCATATCAGTTTGCACGAAATATCGTTTACGACTGTAAATCCCGGGTAGCTTCTGGAGTATGCAAATTGATCGTCGAGGCTAGTGTTCGACACTATCTCCGTAAACGATATTGCTCCGCTACGATGCTTAACGGATTGTTGCAATTTGTTCCCAAGATACAACGACGACGAACGTCTCGGAATCGTAGCACTCCGATTTCCGAGACCAGCAAACCTTCTAGTAGACTTCTTGGACTCTTGAATGCACAAGATGAGATGAATGCTTGAGGAAGAGAAGAGAGGATTGAGTGATAATTCCATCATCTGGAGGGTTCTATTTATACTGAAAGAAGAGGTTGAGTGTCCTTTGGGTGAGTGGATGTTTTCCTTGGGCTGGATCGATCTAGATCATCCATTCTGAAGGGTTGTAACCCTTCACCAAGCCCACTTCAATCTCATCCATCAGATCTGAGGAGTTGTGACCCTCAGATCCCGCCTATTGTCATCGACCATCGGATCTGAATCCATTGATTCGATGCTTCAGATCAAGTCTCATCCCAAGTCGTCAGATCGTTACTCTTTGCGATCCAACGCTCTAGATCGCATCACAAGCGATCCATCATACCTATTTAATCAACGTTGATCAACGGTAGCCATCCATTCCCTAAGTCAACTGTCCAGTCATCTCCCTTTGCCCAAGAGGATGCCGCATATGTACTGCCACGTTAGGTACGAGCCTGACACGTCACCCGAGTGCCACGTAGGTACTGCAATGTCACCTGGAGCATAAATTTAAGCTGCGTACGTACGAAGTGCAAAGTGCGCCTACAAAGCCCCCATTCCGCACGTGGCGGGTGGCGGGCTCACAGGTGCGAGCACCTGCTCGCCCTGGGCTAAGGGAGCACCTATCCTTTGTGTTAACTCCATTAACACATCTCCATTAATAAGTAGAGAATACACATCGAGAATTTCAGATGTGGGACTATTCTCCCATGCACTTTATTAATGAATAATAAATGTTATTTTGGGCCGACTTTAAACATTAATTTCTCATTCACCCTTAATCGGTTTTGAGCAAATTAATAGTCTAAATCTATCTACGCGAATCGTAGATTTCAATTTTGAAGTCAATTACGACTTTCAACAATTGATGACTTCCTTCCTCAAAATCGTTTTGGTCCATTTAAGGCCCCAATATCCAACATAGGTTATGATCTTGAGCTTCTTGATTGATCTCCTCTCTTCCCATTGAGAAGGAATATGGATTGCCGCCATCCACTCCTGTAGAAGATTATTCCGTGCTTGTAAGAATTTCGATGACAAGTAAGAAGCAATAGTCCTTTGCGATGAATTCTATTGTTTTAGTTTTTAATATTATTTTAAATATTGATGAAAGCTAGATCTTATTGTAGATGTATCCTTTAATTCATTATTGATGTATCATAATTCTAAAAATTGGTATCTGAGCCTAGAATTAGGTTATTGTCAGTTTTTAAGACGTAAGGATTATTTTTCAACGTTTTGACATATATACATAGATTTTTGCATTTGATTATGTATGGATGAGCGAAATTGACGTATATGTTGGTCCTTGGAGGCTGGTAAGAGAGGATAAATTGCCCTGTAAAATAAAAATGAACCTTCCTATAATTTTACAACTTTATTAAAACCAACACTTGCATAAAAAGAAATAGTAAGTAAACTAAAGATAGAGGCACAAAAGGAATTGTTTGGTTTGCAATAAGAGGATTGTTAATCTAAGGTAATTAGAGCTCACTATTAAAGTTTCCTTCAGGCGGAGAAACCTCTTACAGCGTTGACATCTCAAACAGTAGTAGAACAGACAAAGGAGTTGTTTACAAATATTATTTTTTAATTACTGGGATCAGGGTTGTATTTATAGTCTTGATCGGAGCGTCTGGAAGGGTTCTAAGCGCTTGGAAGGGGATAAAATTTTATTCCCGTCATACCGGATCGTGACAGTACGCGTTTGGATAAACTTTCTGGTCCAGACGCCTGGAAGGGTTTCGGGCGCCTGGACCGGGTCGACACAGCCCACGCTGGGCGAGGTTCCCAGGGGGTGCCTGGGTGATCTGAGTGCCCAGACCTGGTCCAGGCACTCCGACCACGAGTCAACATCCTGTTGACTTTTTGGTCCGGTTCTTGCTCCAGTTACACTCGCTTGAGTGATTTTGGCCATTCGGAATAGGGCTCACCCTAACTCATCTTCCAACCTTCTCAAGCAACCTTCTGCTCCGGCTTCTTGTCCCTTGGAAACGTCATGCGCCTCATTCTCATCTGCCAGCGTACTCTTCCAAAACGCCTCACTCTCGGGCGCACCTAGCCCATCGACTATCTCCAGTGTCGTCCTTCTCGCTAGCTGCGTCTTTCACTGGACTTCTTGTGCTCCTAAGTTCTTGTACAATTAGACACAAGGATATCAAAACATAACATGACCTAACTTGACTTGGTTTGATCATATTAAAACTACCACGAGGTACTTATAAACTCCCCCTTTTTTATGTGAGCAACCCCAAGTTAAGTTAGCATAAATCAAAAAATAAATAATAATAAAATTGGCAAGTACATATTTTGCATACAAGAAAAATTGTACAAAAATCAAGAAAATGTACCTACCCTCCCCTTAAACTTAACCTTTAATTCTCCCCCTTTGAATACATTAAAAAATGGGGTAGAGCAAGAATATAACTTTAAAAAAATAGAGTCGAAGGGATGAAAAAACATGGATTAATTATTAGAAAATAATTATTATAAGTAAATAGTTATTTATTTCCGAGTTATTAGGAAATAATTATTATTAGAAAATAGTTATTTATTTCATAGTTATTAAAGAATAATTATTATTAGGAAATACTTATTGTTTTCCTAATTTATGTATTTTTTTATTTTCACTTGTAATGGTATTTATATATATCATATGCTATCATTAATATGTGTGAATTCTATCGTCAATATGGTATCAAAGCTCTAAACTTAACAGCAATCCTTTTTTTTCTTCTCTTTCTTTCTTTCTTTTCTCCACAATATCTACCAGCCGCCTTCTACAATGGCTGCCACCGACGACATCAACCGCCGGCTCCAGCCGCCTTCTACAATGGTTGCCGCCGACGACATCACCCGCCGACTATCTCTCATAAATACTCCTGATTCTCCTACCTCTCTTGTGGTTCTCAACGTCAATGCTCAGACATCGTTGAAACTCACCACCTCCAATTATTCTGCCTGGCACTTGCAGTTCACGTCTCTTATATTCGGATATGACTTACTGGGTTTTGTTGATGGCTCACGTCCCTGCCTCCCCTGCGTAGATAACGCCTACAGATGCCACACTCCCTCAGGTGAATCCTGATCATATTCTATGGCTCCGGCAGGATCAACTTCTCCTCAATGCTATTATAGGTTCGATTGCTCCTACTCTTGTGCAATTTATTTCTTCATCAACTTCATCTAGAGACGCATGACAGACGTTGGAGAGAACCTACGCTGCTACCTCATGTGACAGGATTATGACTCATCATCAAAATCTTACCAGCCTTCAACAAGGTAACAGGTCTATCACTGATTATATGTAGGACATCAAAAGAAATATTGACGTATTAGGAAATAATTATTATAAGTAAATAGTTATTTATTTCCTAGTTATTAGGAAATAATTATTATTAGAAAATAGTTATTTGTTTCCTAGTTATTAGAGAATAATTATTATTAGGAAATATTTATTATTTTTCTAATTTATGTATTTTCTAATTTTCACTTGTAATGATATTTATATATACCATATGCTATCATTAATAATATGTGTGTGAATTCTATCATCAATATGGTATCAGAGATCTAAGCTTAACAGCAACCCTTTTTTTCTTCTCTTTCTTTCTTTCTTTTCTCCACAATACCTACCAGTCGCCTTTTACAATGGCTGCCGCCAACGACATTACCCGCCGGCTATCTCTCACAAATACCATTACAAGTGAAAATAGGAAAATACATAAATTAGGAAAACAATAAGTATTTTATAATAATAATTATTCTCTAATAACTAGGAAACAAATAACTATTTTCTAATAATAATTATTCCTTAATAATTAGAAAATAAATAACTATTTACTTATAATAATTATTTCCTAATACACCCTCTCAAGATGGTGTCCCAAAAATGAAACAAATCTTGCTGCAAATAGCAAACAACCGAGGTCGAGAAAGCGACTTTGTAAATGCATCAACCAACTAATCCTCAACAGAAATATGAGTAACTCGTAGTTCGGAGGCCTGCACCAGATCACGAACAAAGTGATAGTCAATAGCCAGATGTTTCATCCGAGAGTGAAAAACAGGATTAGCTGAAAGATATGTGACACCTAAATTATCAGTAAAAAAGCACAGCAGGCATGGTAACCGGAAGAAACAGATCTGTCAAAAGTAACTTAATCCATTGGATCTCAGTTGCTGCAGAGGCAATGACACGATTTTCAGCCTCAGTCGAAGAGCGTGCAACTGTGCGCTGTTTGGTAGATTTCTAGGAAACCGGATTAGTACCTAGAAAAATAATAAATGCACCCGTAGAACACCGATCATCTGGATCTCCTACTCAGTCTGCATCGGAGAAACCATGAAGAGTAAAAGGTGTATCTGCAAGAAGGCGAGTACCAAGATCCCTAGTACCATTGAGATACAAAAGTAGATGCTTCACAACACCCCAATGCGTCTCTGAAGGAGCATGCATAACTATGAAAGCTTGTTGACTACAAAGAAAATATCAGGACGAGTCATACGGAGATGTTGTAAGCCTCCAACCACTTGTTGGAGCTTAGTCGTATCAAAAGATGAAGACCCATCATGCAAACTAAGATGAGAGTCAGCAGCAATAGGAGTGGAGACCGGCTTGGAATCAAGCATGTTATGTTTGGAGAGAAGATCAGTGACATACTTTTGCTGAGACAAGAGAAGACCATTTGAGGTTGGACGAACTTCAATACCGCAGAAGAGGGAAAGAGCCCCAAGATCCTTAATCGTAAATTTTGCATGAAGTTTACATACTATGACATCAACAGAAGAAGCATCACTCCCTATAATGATTAGATCATCAACATATACAAAGAAATAGATAACAGTATCATCCCGAGAATAAACAAATAAGGAGGTGTCAGCTTGGGATGTGATAAAACCAAGAGAGACCAAGAAAGCACGAAGCTCCAAATACCAGGCGCGCGGAGCCTGCTTCAAGACATAAAACACCTTATGCAAACGACACACATGATCCAGAAATTCAGCACTGCGGATACCCAAAGGTTGCGCCATATAGACCTCCTCTGCAAGATGACTATTAAGAAACACATTGTTTACATCAAATTGGCGAAGACACCACCTCCGATTCACAGCCAAACTAAGAATAATGCACATTGTTACTGGATTAATAACAGGGCTGAATGTATCATGAAAGTCAACACCAAGGCGCTGATGAAAACTCTTGGTAATAAGGCGAGCCTTATACCGATCAATTAAGCTATCAGAATCACGCTTAATGCGAAACACCCACTTATTACCCACAAGATTTTGGTCTGGCGAAAGTGGGACAAGAGTCCAAGTCTGATTACGGAGAAGAGCATCATACTCTTTATGCATGGTCTGTACCCAATTCGGATATTTGAGCATCCGCGTGACAGAGGAGGGTTCACAAGATTGTGGAAGACTAGTATGAAGAAGATACTTTGGATTGGGTTTGCAGATGGTATTTTTGGAGCGAGTTTGCATGGGATGTTGGTTTAGAGAAGCGAGAGAGGGAGAAAGAGTAGGTGGGCTAAGGGGTCGGTTGCCACCAGGCAACGTGGACGACCCAACAACAAGAGGTGATGATGGCGGAGATGATGACAGCGATGAAGAAGTCACTTGCGGACGACTACGGTTAATGGCAAGTTGCGGCATCAGTACTGGAGGGTCTTGTTGGGACCTTGACATCCGCTAGAGGGGGGTGAATAGCGTCTCACCCAAATCGTCGCTTCCTATACTTGTTAGTGCACAGCGGAAACAAAAATACTAACAAACAAAAGGAAAGCTAACCCTAGAAAATAATAAACAAGAAGCAAGCCCAATGACACGTTGTGTAACGTGGTTCGGAGATGAAGCTCCTACTCCAGGGCTGTTCGTAAGGTGGACGATCTCGATCCGTCGATGGATGACTCCGCCGAAAACCTCCGGCTAGCTCAAGTTCCTTGTCGGTGGAGAAACCTCACCACAAACACTTGAATATAAGCACACTGATCACACGAGGGCTTGGAAGACTCTAATAGGCTTTAACCAAGTCTATTTCGTCAACCTCAACCAAGCTCCCAAGTCTTGGTTATATAGGCCACGGGTTAGAAAATCCCGCCTACCAGTCGACTGCCAAAACCAACAGTCTATTGCCCTCTGTAGAAATTCGATCGTTACAGCCCAACGACTCGATACCAACCCTCTGTTCGCTCCCAGTCAACTGCACCAGTCGACTGCACCAATCGACTGATGAAACCACCAGTCGACTGCTATAGTATTGCTACAATAACACTACAGTATTGCTACAGTACTGCTACAATACTACTACAGTAAACCCTAATGCTAGGATTTTACCCCCGGGTACATTCACTCAGCACTCATCCTCGTCCGACCAATCTTGACCTAGCCTTCTAGCCTCCTCCATCAGCATTGCGTCCCTCGGATGTCTCCCCATCCTTCACGTCTTGCCTTCTGGAGCTTCCATCGGCCTTGTCATTATTATCAGGTCTTCCTTTGCCAAGAGGTCGCACCTCCAGGACTTCATCCATTGCCAAGTCACACTTGGACTTACATTGCCAAGACTACATGCTTGGACTTACACCGCCAAGACTCATCCTTGGACTTTCCTCCTTTGCCAATATCACACTTGGACTTTCCTTGTTGTACCTATATCCTGCACACTCACAATGCATATCAAATACAACAATAAATCTAACTTAAACTTTTACCCAAACATCAAAACCTAGGGTACCCAGATTGCTCCAACAATCTCCCCCTTTTTAATGTTTGACAACCTGTTTAAGTTAAGGAAATAATATAGCAATACATTTGAAAGTAAATATGAAAATCAACTCATGCATAAATAATGGAACCTAAATCCCTAGGCTCCTCCTTTACCTAAGCTCCCCCTTGAGCTAGGATTTCTTGCAAAGGTAAACTTCTCACCCTTTGCAAATAAATGAGCAATCGCTCCCCCTTCATCTAAGCTCCCCCTTGAGTTAGGATTTCTTGCAAAGGTATATAGGTTTCCCACTTAAACCTAAACTTCTCCCCCTTTTCCATACATCAAAAAGAGCTCTAACAATATCCCAATTATTGGACTCTTTGACCTCTAATGACCATAAACATCATGTATTAATCCCCCATAAGATTACATATATGTTCTCCACTCTTTTGGTCATTTTCTAATGCAAAAAAAATTTTTTCAAACCATATCAGTCGACTGCTATAAGTCTCAATCGACTGTCATCATCAAAATGAGCATACAGAGACATTCTGTGCTCATGAACAGTATTACCAGTTGACTGGTATAAACCCCAGTTGGCTGCCATCGTCAAAATAAGCTTACAGAGATATTCTATGCTCATGAACAGTGTTACCAGTCAACTGGTACTCTATGTTGGTAAAAATCAACTTTTTATCCACTTTCAGAAATGTGCCAAAAAATCCACAGACCTCCAAAAAATTTCAAATTTTGTGGAGAGGTCTATTTTATCCATATATACTTGGGAAATATATATATATATATATATAAATATATTTATCACAGATCTCAAGATTGACACAATTCAAAACTAGCTAAATGGTTCAATTGAACCTTGACCTAAAGTCCTAGTTTTGACTTCTTCTTGATGTATCTGCCCATACTAAACCATAATGCATCCCTAGCATTAGTTTATATAACATCTATACATCAAAAACTAATTTTCATGTAATATGAACCCAATTCACATTTCAATGCATGAAATACATCCCAATTGTGCCACCCCACTATGTTAAAGACTTAAGTCCGTCTCTTAACCACTTGGCACATTTGATAACCCATCTACCATGGGTCCCAAAGGTTCTTCTTAACCTTAGGAATCTTAACCTTAGTCACCTCCCTTGGTGACTCATCTACTATGGCTAGGCCACTTCGGTGCACCTTGGGTGACACTTGACCTACAAAACTCACCTTCTTAACCTTAGACACTTTGTCTTTGGTTAGTTTCTTCTTGTCCTTCACCTTGGACACCTCATCCTTGCCATAATTATATGTCACCCTAGCATATTCCTTCTTATTGTCCTTGGATGACTCTCCCTTGTCCTTGATCACACCTCCCTTACCAATGTCATGTGCTATCTTAGCACTTGACCTCCTTTTGGTCTTAGAGGAACCTAATTTGATATTTTTGGGTCTTTGACCACCCAAATACATGTCAAGTCCTTTAGGTCCAATAATGAACCTCTCTAGGACTTTCTCCATTTCCTCAAGTTTTGCTTTCAAGGCTTGATTTTCCAATTCTAGGTTTCTAACCCTAGAATCAACATATCCATCTTAGATATCCCTAGATCTACCCACCTTCCTAGGCATATGTCTCCATTTCTTAGGATTAATGCTTAGGTTTTCACCCACTTTTCTTCCCTTAGGTAAAATGGTTTGGATCTTATTAGGTCTACCCTTACTAGATTTAGCATGAATAGATCTCCTAGGGTTATTACCTACATTAACCATATTCCTATCATTATATCTAAATCCATGATTATGCTTGGGTAAATAATAACAATTATTTCTAGAATGCATAGAAGAATTTGAATTTGAATTCAAATTAGGGTTTATCTCCCTTACCCTTGAAGTTCTATTCTTCTCCCACTTTTTCAAGTGCGCCAATTTCTTGAGCTCTCCTCTCCTTGGGCACTTTGTGTGGTAGTGACCCTACTCACCACATGTAAAGCATCTAATGTGCTTCTTCTCCTTCTTATTCCTACAACTCACATTAGCTTCTAAATTAACTTTAGTGAGTTTAGGGTTTACCTCCTTTACCTTCTTGAGCGAAGGACACCTACTCTTGTAGTGCCCCATCTTACCACACTCAAAGCATTTGATATGGTCCTTTGTGCTCTTCTTGGTAGTTGAGTTGGAGGGTTGAGCTTCCAAGATCTCCTCATTCTTGGATTGCTCTTCTTCCTCTTCACTTGAAGATGTGGACGGTTCCACTTCTTCCTCCCTTGATGATGTGGATGATACCTCCTCATCTTCCTTCTCCTCCTCGGATGTTGAGCTCGTGCCAACATTCGATTGGTCCTTCTCTTCTTGGACCAATGATTCATTCTCCTTGGGTTCCTCCTCTTCTTGGATTTGTGTAGGACTCTCATGAAGCGCAATTACCTTTATCCAAAGGTCACTTGCGTTCTTGTATTCACCTACAATCAATATCACATTAGGAGGTATAAATTAATTAAAATTCTAGTTACCTCATTGTCCGTCTCTGATTGCTCCCTTTGCTCATCGGTCCAATATTGACGTCGGAGACGCTTTCCCTTCTTGTCCATTGAAACTTTAAATGGCTCCTCCAACGCAATCCATTGGTTCTAATTCATTTGGAATCACATCTCCATGCGCTTCCTCCAATAGTCAAAGTCCTCGCGCTCGTATGGAGGTGAGATTCGGATGTCCCATCCTAGTGGAACTTCCGACTCCATCTTCTTCCTCTAGCACTCACTCCCTTGGCGATTAGTCCAACAAGAGCTCACCTAGCTTTGATACCATTTGTTGGGACCTTGACGTCCGCTAGAGGGGATGAATAATGTCTCACTCAAATCGTCACTTCCTATGCTTATTAGTGCACAGCGGAAACAAAAATACTAACAAATAAAAGGAAAGCTAACCCTAGAAAACAATAAACAAGAAGTAAACCCAATGACACGTTGTGTAACGTGGTTTAGAGATGAAGCTCCTACTCCAGGGCTGTCCGTAAGGTGGACGATCCCGATCCGTCGATGGATGACTCCCCGAAAAATCTCCGGCTAGCTCAAGGTCCTTGTCGGTGGAGAAACCTCACCACAAAAACTTTAATACAAGCATACCGATCACACGAGGGCTTGGGAGACTCTAATAGGCTTTAACCAAGTCTATTTCGTCAACCTCAACCAAGCTCCCAAGTTTTGGTTATATAGGCCATGAGTTAGAAAATCTCGCCTACCAGTCGACTGCCAAAACTATCAGTCGACTACCCTCTGTGGAAATTCGACCGTTACAGCCTAACAGCTCGATACTAACCCTCTGTTCGCTCCCAGTCGACTGCACCAGTCGACTGATGAAACCACCAGTCGACTGCTACAGTACTGCTACAATAACACTACAATACTACTACAGTAACGCTATAGTACTGCTACAATACTTCTACAGTACTACTACAGTAAACCCTAATTCTAGAATTTTACCCCCGGGTACATTCACTCAGCACTCGTCCTCGTCTGACCAATCTTGACCTAGCCTTCTAGCCTCCTCCATCAGCATTGCGTTCCTCGGATGTCTCCCCATCCTTCACGTCTTGCCTTCTGGAGCTTCCATCGGCCTTGTCATTATTATCAGGTCTTCCTTTGCCAAGAGATCGCACCTCCGGAACTTCATCCATTGTCAAGTTACACTTGGACTTACATTGCCAAGACTACATGCTTGGACTTACATCGCCAAGACTCATCCTTGGACTTTCCTCCTTTGTCAAGATCACACTTAGACTTTCCTTGTTGTACCTGTATCTTGCACATTCACAATGCATATCAAATACAACAATAAACCTAACTTAAACCTTTACCCAAACATCAAAATCTAGTGTACCCAGATTGCTCCAACAAGTCTCACGAGAGAACTGGTGTAGCAGAGAGCTCAGAGTGAGTGTCTATTACTGTGAAATCCAAGGAGGAGGTGATGGCAAATGGAAAAATATGCTCTACAAACTTAACATGACGAGATACAAAGACTCTTTTGAGAGCTACATCATAGCACAGGAAGGCACTCTGGGTGAGAGAATCGCCAAGGAAGACACAAGAGGTGGATTTGGGATCAAGCTTGTCGTGAGAGTAGGGGTGCAACCATGGAAAGTATAGACACCTGAAAACTCGAAGCTTAGAAATATCAAGAACGGTGGTGAACAATTTTTCAAAAGAGGACATATGGGGGAGACCGCCTTTAGGCATGCGGTTAATCAAATAGATTGCCGCAACAAAGGCGAACTCATTTCCAGATAGCTCAAAGAAGCGCGAGGAAGAGTTAACTATTTGACGGTTAACCAGATGGGCTAAAGGAAACTCTAAGCTGGTTGAAGGTGCCTCCAAGAAGGTTGGAGATGCCCTCACTCCTCTTGATGGAAACACCCTTATGGAGGTTAGAGGCACCCTCATGCCTCTTGATGGAAACACCCTTATGGATAGGGCTGTAAATGAACCAAGCGTTCGTGAACAAGCTTGGTGTTCATCTTGGTAAGAGCTTGTTTATGTTCATTCAATATACATAAGATTAATTAAACAAACAAGCTTGAACAGCTCGTTAAGCTAAACAAATAAGCTTGAACACATATGTGTTCAGCTCGTTAATGTTCATGAACAATGTTCGTGAACAACATTCGTGAACAATGTTCATGAACCATATTTATTAATAAAACTCTTTTCAATATGCTAAATAAATAATAAAATAAAATAAATAAATAAATTTAAATTATCAATCTTAATAACCAATCAAACAATTAAAAGTTTAAACAATTAAACAAGCTTGAATTGAGAGCTTTATAACATCTAAACGAACCAAGCTCAAACCAAATTCAAGCCAAGCTTGAATTGAGAGCTTAATAATATCTAAACAAACCAAGCTCAAATCAAGCTCAAGCTAAGCTCGAGCCAAGCTCAAGTCAAGCTAGAATTAAGAGCTTGATAACATCTAAACGAACCAAGCTCAAGTCAAGCTTCAAATAAGCTCAAGCTCATAAAAAATAAACCAAGCCAAGCTTGAACACTCATTTTAAAAGCTTGGTTCATTTTAAGCTCGGCTCGGCTCGGCTCGGTTATCTTATCAAACAAGCTTAAATACCCCAAAACTCGGCTCAGCTCGGCTTGTTTACAACCCTACTTATGGAGGTTAGAGGCGCCACTACAAGAAAAATACTCATAGACACCGGTGGAACAACAACAGTTTTAAGCAAATTTTGGTTTCTTTGAGTATTTAAAATGGATTTTTCAAAAAATGGTATCTATCAGCGCATATTTTCGCTTATATGCACCGGGTTTTTTAGCAGGTGTATATAAGTGTCTTTTTCTCGGTAATAGACATTGATTTTAATAGTTTTTTTTAAAATTCGATGTCTATGAGTGCCTCCTTGTCCTATCTATGAAATCGTATAGTAAAAAAATATAGTTAAAAGTGGTGTTAATTAACAAAAATTAATTAACTTTTCCCACCTATACTTAACAAAAATTTTCAACACTTCAACTCTTCCCTCCAAACCTATAATTACCCAAAACCTAAACCTATACTGCATCGTCCACACCAAACCCACTCCGTCGTCTGCTACCACCACCATCTACCGTCGCGTGCCACCTTCGACCCCCACCCACTGCCGCCTTCTAATTATCGAAAGCCTCCCTCCCTCCCTCTCTCTCTCTCTCTCTCTCTCTTCGTCGTCCCCTGTTCCCTGTCCCTACTTTCTTCCGACCTAGCTTAGTCACATTGTCACCATCGCCACATAATAGGGTAAAGTACAAAATAGGAAGGAAAAAGGCGCACGAGTTTTGACCTACACTGCAGCAAAAATGACTTTCTGCAGCATGCCATCAACGGTGCACAGTTAGGGTATGTCTTTAATAATAGTTTTTACGGTGTGCCCAATCAAGTACGCTGCATATAGTATTATACTTATACAAATAACAGCATGCAAAAAATTACACGCGGTTAAAAATAAATATTAACAGCGCACTTTTTATACACTATTAAAAGTATTATAAATATTAAAGATTAAAATTTTAATGACTACAAAATTCACTGTCAAAACTATTACAAATTAAAAATTTAAGAGAGTACACAATACACTGCTAAAAGTTTACATAACTTTTTGCGACGCGCCATCTATGGCATGTTGTTAATAGTATTAATAGTTTTGAGATTTTAGTCATGCCCCACGCTGTATCTCATCACAATCCCACTCTTTCATTGTTTTAACCTAAACTTTCCCTTCCCGCAGCGTCGCTGTTCCTCTCCACAGCGCAACACAATCTTCTTCCATCGCCGACAAGGAGACTTGCCTCCTTGTTCTTCCATCGCCGATGAGGAGGCAGACGACAAGGTTGAGCGCCGGCTGCTCGAGAGATGGCCAGTGAGCCAACGATTGGCGACCGCTGCCCAGGCACCAGCACAAAGCAGGCGTTGCCTCGGTTCACTTGTAGGCGATTCGTGAGCAGCTACTTGAATGACGAGGTAACCCTTTCTTCCTCTTGTTGCGGCAATCCACAACAAGCTTTTAGTTTTAGGTATTTCCTTGCATTCCCTTGAGGTTGCTCATGGCCACCTTGCACTTACGCGGCTCGTTCTTTGCTAATTGGAATGCTGCCTGCACCTTGCCTCCTCCACCACTCCTTTGCGCTACCCGCAACCTAGCTTCCTCCGCCACTCTTGCCGCTCACGACCTAGCCTCCTCTGCACACTCATCATCATCATCAATTTCTTCAACTGTTAGTATATCTCAAATCTACGGTAAGCTTTAAGATCTGTATCTTTAATGGAGATTCCATCGGTTGCAAGTTATGATCTAGCTGTGGCTGGGGTTTGTTGCCATAGTGACCATTTCAGGTTTGTAGAATCAGATCCTCCAATCACGAATGAACTCATTAAGGTTCATTTTCTTATCCATATTTCTTATTCTTAGGGTCATATGAATGCGACTTTCTTTGAATGACCTTAAAGTAGATTTGTTTTAATGACAATGATTCATCATTTTGTATTCTTACTTATATTTTGAATTTTGATACTTGCTAATATATCTAAATTCAGCAACATATACACTTTCACTTATATTTGCAAATTATAGTTAAATGATATGTTTGAGGAATGACTTTTTAGTCTATAATGCATTGGTCTTAGAATGCATTGATATGGTATTTATCCAAGGCAAATTGTCCCGTGTTTGCTTTGTTATGTCCAAATTACTTTTAATTTCTTTAAAATACAACCATGATCATTTTTAGAATTCAGCGATTATTCTTTAAAATACAACTTTTGCCTAGTTTAGACTATTTTTTTTCCTAATATATATATTTTGAGCACAAGATAGGGAAGTGACTAATAGTTCTTCTTGCCTAACGTGCACATATTTACTTCCCTCGCTCACACTTTCATCCTAAAATATCACATTCCCATTTTATATCATTATCTTCCTTCTCGTTACCTTATGCTGCAAAATACCAAAATTAGTCAAAATACCCAAAATATAAAATTACTAAAAATATTTTTTTAAAAAATATATTTGGAGGCTTTGAAAAGGATATAAACTGTACTTTTTGGGGCTGAAACTTGACTGCTAATTAATGGTTCCCTATAATAAATGTAGATTTTTAAATTCTGCATGTGTTATAGATAACGACTTATTTTGAGTCTAGAATCAAATGTTATGACATTCGAAAGATTACTCTATTAAATTTGCATAATATTTTAAAACCTAACACTTTCCTATGCATTTCAAAATTTTAATCAAAATTTTCATTACCTTAACATAATTTACATCCCCTATTTTTTAAAATTATTCTATTAATTTAAAATTAATTAAATAATTACATTAATATTAATAAAATAAAAATAAGCCTTTATATTAACTTCCATCCCTGCACTCTATCCAAAAATTTCACATTCATGCTGTTCATCTCCCTCTCCCTTACCTTACCTTACACTCTCGCTATTTCCTTACGATTCTACTAGAGGAAGTGTTCATCACTGCTGTGTCGTCGCTTCCACGGACACACTCGCTTCATCCCATCGCTAACGAGTCTCCGACCTCTGCCTCCTTCCGGTTACATAGCCAGGAGCACCTCCATCTTCTCCCAAGTGCACAGCTAGGATAACCTCTGCCTCCTTCAAGGTACACTATTTAACCTATTATCACCAATTCCTTTCGTCTTTGTTTCCAACTTTTTATTTTGTTGCTTATTGATTTTGGGAGTCTTCTATAGAGGATTTGGCCTATTTTCGATTCTTATCTGTTGTTAGGGTTTTTATCCTTCGACCTCTCTTTGCAGGTAAAGGCTCTTGCTTTTGGAATTGAAAACTTAGCAACCCTAAGCTATATTGAGACAAATTTGGGCATTATATATGATCTTGATAGTGCCCTAGAGTCTAGGGGTGCCCTCCGTTGTATCGTAAAATTAAAAATTCCCAATATTACTTAGAAGGTTTAGAAAGTTCCAGACTTCATGTCAATTGATACAGATCTATAACTTCATGTAGGAGACTTAAGATTAGAATTTCTCACCATATGCCCCTTCTTCACACTCACCTCTTTCATTTCATTTTAAGTTTTCAAAAAATCTAAGTATACTAGGTCCATCAATGAGTTTTGTCAAAATCTATTGATGGACCTAAAGAGTTTTAATTGAACTCATCATAACTCCTATCTATCTATTAGGTGAATTTGAATCCAAATAAGTTCTCATTTATTACTTTAAAGTCCTCGCTTATTATTTTAGGCTCTTCCAATAATACTCAAAATGATTTGAAACTTTTATGATATTGTGATGCTAGTCTTCAAAAATTAGCATTACAGTAATGTTGGTATTTTAAGCTATAGTATTAGTTTTTGAAGACTAGAACAAAAGTAATTTTTACTTTATTTTTAAATTATTTTTATTAATAAAATCAGCTTTATTAATTGTATTTAGTTATTCTTCCATAATTAGATATTAAAAAAAATAATAAAAAATAGGAAAATTATTTTGATGTTGTGCGTGTCAAATGTAACGAGACAAAATAAATTAAAATGAGTTTCTAAAAGAAAAAATCTATTATTGTTTTTTGTCAATTGGAGACTCTCCATGCAAATCTGACAAAAAAAAAAAAGTAGAATTGGTGAGATTTATTTGACATTGCAAACACAATCGGAAATAATTCATATGGGTATCTCGAGTTAATTCCTCAGTTTAGAAATCATTGATCGATCGATGTGGAACCGAACGAGATCTATCGATGGATAACTCAAACATGTATCGATGGATCACTCAAACATTTTGAGCCCGTCGTAGAAGTGCTTCTCGAATAGCTGCATCTCCGCCTTGGGCCTCACCAGCCCGATCTCCACGCCGCCTTCCTCCTGCCTGCTCTCCGCCACAGAAATGGCACCGGTCTTTCCGATCGACGTTATCTCCACCTTCTTCGGCCTCCCCCATCCGAAATCCAAATTGTACACTTTGAACGTCGGCGACCCGGCGACGGTTAAAAAATCTGGCTCTTTTTCAATCTTGAAGCCTCCCGGCCAATGCTTGGCGTCCTTTAAAGGATTCTCTTTGAACACCTGGACCGCTTTCCCGATCAATCTCGCGGCCGCCGCCACCCCGTTTTCCTTCTCGAGATCGCAGGCCTTCGCCTCCGTAAAGGCAAATGTGATGCAGTTCCCGAAGAACGCCGCCGGGACCGGCGGCTTCAGCCATGGTCTACAGTCGCCCGCCATTGCCATGAGGATGCACTTGCTACTTATCTCCGGAAGTCGTGCTTTGAAATGGCAAACCCACACGTAGGCGAAGGCCGCGACGACCGTGGAGCAGCGAAAAGAAAGGTCGCCGCTTTGCATCACCAACTCTTTCAATTTCTGGATGTGATATTTTCCGATGGTGAAGGATTGAAGGACGGCGTCCGGCGGCGCTTTCAGGTGCATCATCGATGTGTTCGATTGCCTCCTCACAATCCCATTTAAGAAGACCGAGTAGAGATCGTCGGGATCGGTAATCATACTTCTGTCGATTACCGGAGGGACCATAACTCCGGCACCTGCGCAGGCAGAAGCCCACGCGGACAAGAACCGTGTCGAGCTCGAGCCGTCGCAGGCGCCGTGGTGCACGCTGATTCCAACCGCGACCCCGCGCTCCGGGAAGAGCGTCGCCTGCAGAGCCAGAAGCCGGATGCCGTTGTTGTCGATGCTGGATTCGGGGAGCTCGGGGAGCAAAGGAAGCATGTCGTTGAAGAGTCGGGGATGGTCACTGGAGAGGTCGTCGAAGTCGCCGCTGTACTCGGCGACAGTGAAGGGAACAGAGTCGCCGTCAGCGTAGTGAATTTCGTAACCGTCGGAGCTGGCGGCGGAGCTGCGGATCTTGCCGGCGAGTGGGTAGAAGTGGCGGAGAGCGGCGGAGAGAGAGGACTTGAGGGTGGGTACGACGGAATCGATGAAGTGGGAGACGGAGACGGCGAGGGGGTAAAAGAAGACACGTTCGACCGATCCGTTTTTCAGCCAAAGCAAATCGAGGTAGGTGAGGGACAAGGTGGAGTCGTCCACCGTTCCAGGAGGCGGAGAGACTTCATATCTTTTGATTACTCGGAGCTCCGGCGACATGCTGACTTTGATGCTCGTGAACGCTCGCGGCTTGAGATTGGAAGCGGCCGCCGGTCCCATCCTATATAATCTCCTAGTCGTATAGAATATCATCAATTAGTTTTTTTAAAATTTTTTTTGAAGATTATTATTAAGAATATTATATTTTACGAGTTAATTATATCTTTTTATTTAAAAGTTTTCTATTTATATGGTAATAATTAATTATATTTTAAAATGACATGTATTAATTAAATGCTTTAAATTTATTTTATAGCCGGTCGGATACGGACGATCTAGATGTACCTATTGTAAAAAATGTGGTACAATTGGTTTTCTTATTATAAATCTCAAATAATTATTTTCTAAAAATAATTTAATAAAAAAGGCAAGTGCCAAGCAGTAGCACACATCTGAAACTTTAAGAACTTCTAGAAGACAATTAATTTTCAGCTGACAAAAAGGATAACGATAAGTTTTTTTTTTAAGCTGTAGTTGAATTTGAAAATAGAATATTTTAACTGCTATTTGTTTTAAAAAATTTTTATCTTTCCATCTATTACAATTCTAAATTAATATAAAAATTATTATTTTTATTTAAATCAAATAGAGTTTAAAGAATTAATTATTTAATTAAAGAATTCCATACAAAAGTAATGGATGACATTAAAAATTTATTTTTTTAAAAAAAATTACATCATTAAATTCATAATTTTTAAAATTTTATCGTATTTTTATTTTTAACTTTATATTTTTTAATACAAATTTTAAAAATATAAAAGAAGATTAATAAAAAATTTTAAAAATTAATTTTATTTTCTATTGTTTTATTATTTAATATCTAACTTATAAAAAGTAAAATAAAAATTTATCAGAGTTTTCTTATTTATTTTTTTTATTAATCTTATTTTTAAAATTTTTTATTAAAAAATTAATTAAAAATAAAAAATAAAAAATTTTAAATATAAATAAATTTAGTAGATAATTTAATAACATAATTTTTTAAAAAATCAATTAAAAATTAAAAAAATAAATAAATTTAGAGATAATTTATTAGCATAATTAGTTTTTTTTTAAAAAAAATTAAGTACAATCAATGACTTTTCTTTAACGAAATAAATTATTTTATTTTATCTAATTCATACAAAATAATTTTGGAAGCGTAAGATTAACAAAATTTTGGAAGAAATTTTTGACATAAGGGTAAGATTAACAAAATTTTGGAAGAAATTATAGATATTACAATCCTAAATTAATATAAAAATTATTATTTTTATTTAAATCAAATAGAGTTTAAAGAATTAATTATTTAATTAAAGAATTCCATACAAAAGTAATGGATGACATTAAAAATTTATTTTTTTTAAAAAAAATTACATCATTAAATTCATAATTTTTAAAATTTTATCGTATTTTTATTTTTAACTTTATATTTTTTAATACAAATTTTAAAAATATAAAAGAAGATTAATAAAAAATTTTAAAAATTAATTTTATTTTCTATTGTTTTATTATTTAATATCTAACTTATAAAAAGTAAAATAAAAATTTATCAGAGTTTTCTTATTTATTTTTTTTATTAATCTTATTTTTAAAATTTTTTATTAAAAAATTAATTAAAAATTAAAAAAAAATAAAAAATTTAAAATATAAATAAATTTAGTAGATAATTTAATAACATAATTTTTTAAAAAATCAATTAAAAATTAAAAATTAAAAAGATAAATAAATTTAGAGATAATTTATTAGCATAATTATTTTTTTTAAAAAAAAAATTAAGTACAATCAATGACTTTTCTTTAACGAAATAAATTATTTTATTTTATCTAATTCATACAAAATAGTTTTGGAAGGGTAAGATTAACAAAATTTTGGAAGAAATTTTTGACATAAGGGTAAGATTAACAAAATTTTGGAAGAAATTCTATATATATGTCAAAGTGGAAGAATATAATGTTTAAGTTAAGAAATTATGATTCATACTTTAACATGAGATGAAGAGGGAAGTTGAGCTAATTGTTAGGATACTTCGGGAGTTAGAGAGGGGTGGGGGTGGTTAGGTCCGTTTGCTTCGTTGATGATGATTTGTAGCGGAAGATTCAAAGCAAATGCTAATGTCTTGATTTACTTGGTATCCACCTCAATGAGATAACTAATCCAAGGATCTAACCTTCTCTCATACATCCACTATGAAATAACTCCTTCTCGGAAATATTCCAGAGATGGAGAAACCTCATACAAGCTTTCAACAAAAATACAATACAAAAAAAAAATAAATACAAGAATACAAATGGAAAACCTCTTTTTACTTGATCTCTTGTAACTTGTAAACACCTCTTGAACCTTGGAAGTGCAACAACACTTGTCTCCAAGAAGCTTCAAGAATTGGTGGCAATGGCGGAGATGATCTCGGAGAGAATCTGCTAAGAGCTATGACAAAAACACTCTTTATCTGCGCGCTTTAAGGTTCCCAATCGATTGAGATTGATTCCAATTGATTGTCACGTCGTATTCTCATTCAAACTTGTGCAACGGTTATAATCTAATCGATTGGATAACTTGATCGATCAACTGATCGATTTAACTGGCATATGTGTTCGCACAAGAGCTCTCGGAATCGATTGGCCAATCGATTATGCTCTCCTCGTGTTATTGCAAGAAACCTAGCTCTAATTGATTAATTGATCGATTGGAGTAGCTCAATTGATCAACTGATCGATTGGGTAGCCCTTTGTGCTTTCGCAATGCTCTCCCAATCGATCAACTGGATTTTGGCTGAATTAATCAGTGAATCGATTCACCATGTCTCTTCGCGGTGATACTCCCAATCGATTCACTGATCGATTGGTTCAACCCTGACTCAAGTCTAGGGTTCCTTGCCTAACATTCGGTCAACCGTGACCTGTTGGGACTTCCTCAGCATCTGGTCAACGTTGACTTGTTGGGATTGTGTCACCAAGTGTCCGGTCAATCATTTGACCCATTTAGATTTTTTTTCCTTATGTCAAGTGTCCGGTCAACCTTGATCCATTTGAACTTATCGTCTTGTACCAAGTGTCTGGTCCTCCATGACCCACTTGGACTTCCAAACACCAGATGTCTGGTCAGTCATTTGACCCACCTAGATTTCCACTCATGCCAAGTGTTCGATCCTCCACGATCCATTTGGACTTCCAAACACCAGGTGTCCAATCAATTTTAACCCACTTGGATTTTCACTGTCTCACTCACTAGGACTTTTCACCACTTAACTTTACTTACTAGGATTTTTCCACCTGTCTTCACTCACCAGAATTTTCATCTGCCTAGATTCACTCACTAGAACTTTTCAGCTGCCTAGCTTTACTCACCAGGATTTTCTCACTGTCTAGCTTCACTCACCAGAACTTTTCACCTGGCTTCACTACTAGAAATTTCTAGCTACCTGACTTCATTCACCAGGACTTTTCCACACCAAGTGTTTAGTCAACACTGATCCACTTAGATTTTCTTTTGCCAATCTTCCCGTTGGTCTTGCCCTTGAATAACCTCAAGTTAGGACTTCTCAGTCAAGTATTCGGCTTACCTTGACCTACTTGACTCTCCTAGGGGGCGGTAACCCTAGGTGGAGGAAAACCCTAAGAGGCGGCAACCTTAGGTCCTAGGGGCTGGTAACCCTAGGTCCTAGGGGGTGGTAACCCTAGGCGGAAAGTCCAGTCGGTCTGGAGGACCGGGCTGGCATCAGGTAAATCTCCTGAGTGGAGTAGGTGAGGGCGCATTCCCCGCAAAGGGAACAGTAGGCGTCGGGTCGACC
Source organism: Zingiber officinale (assembly GCF_018446385.1). Classification (NCBI taxonomy): domain Eukaryota; kingdom Viridiplantae; phylum Streptophyta; class Magnoliopsida; order Zingiberales; family Zingiberaceae; genus Zingiber; species Zingiber officinale. The sequence goes on along the minus strand of NC_056002.1, from coordinate 1,273,016 downwards.
TAGGGTTTCCGGTTGGAAATCTGAAGTCAGACCCGGACGGTCCGGAGACTGTCATTACTTCATATTCATACTATTATTTTGTATTAACTTTATGGTGCAGGTATTTTTGGATTAACATACTTGCAGGTACCAAAAACACAAAGAAGAACTCGGATGAACAGTGTCCGAGACGCCTCCATGGGGCTTGGAGGCGCCTCAGGTGCAAAACCTGAGCTGGCGCGAGAAGCAGGCTTAAGGAGCCTTGGTAAACAGTAGAAGGCGCCTTGGACGCTTGGATGAAAGCGCCTTGGATGGATTGAAGGTGCCTTGGACAGCTTGGAGGCGCCTTGAAGGGTTTGAAGGCGCCTTCAGGTCGCGATAGTCAAAGGGTTATCGCAGCGAGCAGATCGGGATAAAATTCAAGCTTCAAGGCGCCTTGGAGCTTGTTTAAGGCGCCTTGAACATTGTTTAAAAGCAGTGGTCGACCAGCAGGTCAAGACAACACCTTCTCAAGCAATCTTCTGTAACGTGCTGCGAATTTGACCATCCCTAAGTGCTGCAAGAACACCCCGACGACCCGAAGCTTCAGATTTAGTCTTTTGTTGTCGGTATATTCTTATTACTACTTTAAATTGTACTTAGTTTGTAATAGTCTTTACGAACTATAGTTGTTGCCCACCAAAAGCGGTCAGCGACCGCGGGCCTTCGAGTAGGAGCCGAGATAGACTCCGAACGAAGTAAATAACTTGTCTTTCTGTGTGTTTGTTTACTTTCCGCTGCGTTACTTCTCTGATAGTTTTTGCGATCCGATAATCGAACGAAATAGTCACGAGCGCTATTCACCCCCCCTCTAGCGCGTCTCGATCCAACAATTGGTATCAGAGCGGGGTCGCTTTGAACTGGTGCAACCACCATTCAAGCATTTTTCGTGGCTTTGTCGTTTGTATAGGGTAAAAACGCCTTTCGTTTTTTCCCTCCAAAATTATTTTCGAAAAATTCATTTTCATCCTTTCACGGTTTATTAGTATTGATAAAATATTGAATTTGACAAAATTTGAAATAATATTTTTTAATAATATTTTATTATTTTTTCTCGAAACTGGTGAACTTCTATTTCTATCCTTCCATACCGCACTGCTAATCCAGAATCAAGTCCTGGTACATTTTTTTTTCTATTTTTTGTGTGCAAGGTTCTTTTAAAATGACATTCCAAGAAGGATTCTGCACCGTCCGACCGCCGCTCTTTTCTGGCGAGGACTTTGGATACTGGAAGAACCGGATGGAATACCACCTCAAGACGCAAGTCGAGATGTGGATCATCATCCAGACCGGACTCGAACTTCCACGTGACGACACCGGAGAACTTATCTCATGCATCAACTGGGATTCTAGCACAATGAAAAAAGTTGAAGCCGATGCCAAAGCAACCTGCATGCTACAATGTGGCCTAACCAATGAAGAACTGAACCGCATCGGCCCCTTCGCAAGCGCAAAAGAGTTATGGCAAAAGTTGATGAAACTACACGAGGGCACTTCCGACGCTCAAGTATGTAAGCATAATTTAATAAATGATTTATTTGAATTAGATGAGCAGAATAATACTACTTCGGCCGAGGAAGGTATTACGATGGTTGCAGGTACAAGTAAGACAGAGGAAAAGATATGGTCCGAGTCTTCAGATGAATCCGGGTCCGACGTAGAAGAACCGACGAGCTTCCTCGCTCTACCAGTACTAGCAACCGTGGCGGAAACTGAGTCCGAGTATGAGTCAGAAACCGAGAGCGAATCCGAGACTGAGTCTGATCGAAGCCACGAATCCGCATTCGTTTCCGAAGGACCAAACCCACTGTAAGTTCACTACTCGCAGAATTTCAATTAGATAACTTGCATGAATTATTACCTTACTTAGTAAAAAAGTTGGCTAAATCCAACGTCCGGGTTAAGTCGCTCCAAAAGGAGGTAACAACCCTTAAGGAAGCGACTGACTCGAGCTCTTTAACTGAGTCAGTTCAAATTGGAAGTTCAACTCGAGTCCAACAACTTGAGGAAGAAAATTCCAATTTGAAAGCTCAAATTAAAGAACTCAAGGACACGTTGGAATGGTTCACCTTGGGCTCCAAGAATCTGGATCTGATTCTTGGAAAACAGCGAGCCGTTTACAATAAAACTGGACTTGGATTTAAAACTAAAATAAAATACAAATCATATTTATCGCTAGTTAATAGAAATAATAGAAAAATTCTCCAAGCATGGGTGCAAAAATCCAACTTGGTTAATCAAGTTGGAACTGGTCACTATTGGGTCCCCAAGGATCAAGTATATTACCTTGATAGATCATATCGAGGCTATGATCCAGGGGGAGCTAATAGAAAAATAATATTAAGAACATAATTTAAATTAAAAATTCAAAATTAAATTCAAAATTCAAAATTCAATTAAAAATTCAAAATTAAATTCAAAATTCAAAATTCAATTAAAAATTCAAAATTAAATTAAATTAAATTAAAAAATTCAAAATTAAATTCGAAATTAAATAAAAAATTTGAAATTAAATTTAAAAATTCGAAATTAAATTCGAAATTGACTTAAAAATTCGAACTTAAATCAAAATTCAAAAATTCAATGTAAATCAAATAAAAAATTTAGAAGGAGGATCCAAAATAGCTGGAACCCCTAACTAAACTACCCGACTGGGTAACTGAACTTAATGTACCCGAAATGGGTAAACAAGAGTAGACTACCCGGCAGGGTAATTAAGGTTAAAAACAATGTGCTAGGTTTAACTTGACCCACGGTACTGGTGAAGTTTTTGGATGATAGTACATTGGGGAAGCTTGAGCAAGATATGACTTCGACCTGGTGCATTTGGCCAAGTGGAACTGACCGAAGCTACCCTTAAATGGATCCTAACTAGTTAGACCAAAGTTTAGTATTAAGTTCAATGGGTAGGACTATTTGGAAAACCTCGAAGGCATGGTTACTTTAATGAGTTCCTTGTGACTCACCATAGCCCAGAAGTTTATCCAAAGAATGCTTACTTGTTGAACCCAAAGCTAAACCTGAATGTAACACAAAGTTAAAACAAAACCCTTAAATTGAACCTCAATTCATCTCACTAAAATTATAGGATTCCCTCATTGAAAATTTAGATCGGGTGAGATGACTAAGTAATTAAAATCAACCTGATAATTAATTCAAATTCAACTTAATTTCAAAATTATTTCAAAACTTAATTTCAAAATTATTTTAAAAACTTTATTTCAAAACTTAATTTTAAACTTATTTTAAAACTTCTATTCAAATTAATTTCAAAATCTTTAAAACTTAATTTCAAAATCTTTTAAAATTTAAATTCAAAATTATTTAAAAATCTTTTTCAAAATTATTTGAAAAATCTTTTCAAAATTATTTTAAACTTAATTTCAAAACTTAATCATTTCAAAATTATTTTAAAACTTAATTTGAAAAATGATCATTTCAAAATCTTTAGAAAAATCATTCGAAAAATCCCTTGAAAAATTAATTTCAAAATTATTTCAAAATTAATTTCAAAATTATTTTAAAACTTCTTTTCAAAACTTAATTTCAAAATTATTTTAAAAATTCTTTTCAAAACTTAATTTCAAAATTATTTTAAAACTTATTTTCAAAACTCAATTTCAAAATCTTTTTAAAAACTTAATTTCAAAATCTTTTCAAAACTTAATTTCAAAATTATTTTAAAACTTATATTCAAAACTTAATTTCAAAATCTTTTTAAAAACTTAATTTCAAAATCTTTTTAAAAACTTAATTTCAAAATTATTTCAAAAACTAAATTTCAAAATTATTTTAAAACTTTATTTCAAAACTTAATTTCAAAATCTTTTCAAAATCATTTCAAAATCTTTAAAACTTAATTTCAAAATTCATTTCAAAATTATTTGAAAAATATTTTCAAAATCATTTTAAAAATCTTTTAAAACTTAATTATTTGAAGAATCTTTTAAAAATCCTTTTAAAAATCTTTTAAAACTTAATTTCAAAAGTTATTTGTAAAATCATTTGAAAAATCCCTTGAAAAATTAATTTCAAAATTATTTCAGAACTACTTAAAAAATTATTTGAAAAATCATTTGAAATATCCTCTGAAAAATTAATTTCAAAACCCTTTTCAGAAGTTATTAAATTCTTTGAAATTCTAAACTCAATTAATTTTTAAATCTTCAAAATAATGGTCACTTATTTGAAATTCTAACTGATATTTTCAATGTTGTAAATTAAAGTAAACTCCATCTCACACTCACTCATATTCTAAACATGCTTGTTAATCTAGAATGAGTGAGATGGAAAATTAGGAAAATAATTTTTTAACCTCTCATGCTTGAACTTCTGAACTCAAAAATTTATTAAGGCATTAATTAAGGGGGAGTGATTTTGAGTCGGTTTTAAAATTAGTTTTTCTTTAAAAAATCTTGACTTGACCTCAAAATTAAAAACTATTTTGGCATATCTTTGAAAATTCTAGCTATTTTTAACTTAGCTTTAAAATTAAAATTATTTATGACCTGACTTTTAAATTATAACTCCTCTATAAGCTAAATATTTTCAAAGCTAAGTACTTAATTAAGTTTTCTCTAACTAAACTTAGTTAAATTATTTTCTACACTTAGCTACTTGGCAAGATATTTTCTCACCGCAATCATTTTTAAGTTGAAAACATAGCTAAGTATTTTCAAATTTAGCTAAATATTTTTTTTCAAAAACATTTAGCTAAGTACTTTTTAAAGTATTTAAAAAAAAAATTAGCTAAGTGTCTCTCAAAGCAATTGTTTTCAAATGCTAAGTTCTGCTGAAAATGCTAAGTATTTTCCAAAGCATTCTCAAAATTTCATCAAAATAGTTTTTTTTGAAAAACTAAATCTTTTTGAAATCACAAAAATTTGCTAAGTTACTGTTTAAAAACAAAATAACTTTATCTCAGCTAAAAGTATTTCTCAAACTAAAGGAAGAATTTTTTCAAAATTATGATTTCACCTAGCTAAAAGTCTTACAAGAAAAACTAAGTGTTTATTAAAAGGATACTTAACCCTCTATTTTTCTCTATGAAAGATAAGATTGAAAATTATCTTTGAAAGTTAAGCTAAGGCCTAGATTTTCTTCACTCTCTTGGGTATTTTTGATATATGGCAAAGGGGGAGAGTAGGAAGAAATTCAAAGAAAATTAAAACGAAAGAAAATTAAAACGAAAATTTTGTTGTGAATGTGCCTATGCTTTATTTATGCCTGTGCTTATTTAGGCGTATCTTTATTGAATTTTTACTTAACTTTGAATTTCGGTTGCCATAATCAAAAAGGGGGAGATTGTTGGTGCAGTAAGCATCCGACGATCGAACCTCAGTTTTGATAATGACAAAGGGATTCAAAGTTAAGGTTCCTTGTTATCTAACGTGGTTAAATAAGGTTTCAGGAAAGTCCTAACTGCGGTTAGGCAGGGGAAAATCCTAAGGAGGGGTAACCTTAGGTCCTAGGGGGTGGTAACCCTAGGTGAAGGAAAATCCTAAGGGGGGGTAACCTTAGGTCCTAGGGGGTGGTAACCCTAGGTGGAGGAAAACCCTAAGGGGCGGCAACCTTAGGTCCTAGGGGACGGTAACCCTAGGTGGAGGAAAACCTTAAGGGGCGGCAACCTTAGGTCCTAGGGGCGGTAACCCTAGGTGGAGGAAAACCCTAAGGGGCGGCAACCTTAAGTCCTAGGGGGTGGTAACCCTAGGTGGAGAAAAACCCTAGGGGGCGGTAACCCTAGGTCCTAGGGGGTGGTAACCCTAGGCGGAAAGTTCAGTCGGTCTGGAGGACCGGGCTGGCATCAGGTAAATCTCCTGAGTGGAGTAGGTGAGGACACGTTCCCTGCAGAGGGAACAATAGGCGTTGGGTCGACCTAGGGTTTCCGGTTGGAAATATGAAGTCAGACCCGGACGGTCCGGAGACTGTCATTACTTCATATTCATACTATTATTTTGTATTAACTTTGTGGTGCAGGTATTTTTGGATTAACATACTTGCAGGTACCAAAAACACAAAGAAGAACTCGGATGAATAGTGTTCGAGGCGCCTCCATGGGGCTTGGAGGCGCCTCGGGTGCAAAATCTGAGCTGGCGTGAGAAGCAGGCTTAAGGCGCCTTGGTAAACAGTAGAAGGCGCCTTGGACGCTTGGATGAAGGTGCCTTGGATGGATTGAAGGCGCCTTGGACAGCTTGGAGGTGCCTTGAAGGGTTTGAAGGCACCTTCAGGTCGCGGTAGTCAAAGGGTTATCGCAGCGAGCAGATCGGGATAGAATTCAAGCTTCAAGGCGCCTTGGAGCTTGTTTAAGGCGCCTTGAACACTGTTTAAAAGCAGTGGTCAACCAGCAGCTCAAGACAACACCTTCTCAAGCAATCTTCTGCAACATGCTGCGAATTCGACCATCCCTAAGTGCTGCAAGAACACCCCGACGACCCGAAGCTTCAGATTTAGTCTTTTGTTATCGGTATATTCTTATTACTGCTTTAAATTGTACTTAGTTTGTAATAGTCTTTACGAACTATAGTTGTTGCCCACCAAAAGCGGTCAGCGATCGCGGTCCTTCGAGTAGGAGCCGAGATAGACTCCGAACGAAGTAAATAGCTTGTCTTTCTGTGTGTTTGTTTACTTTCTGCTGCGTTACTTCTCTGATAGTTTTTGTGATCCGATAATCGAACGAAATAGTCACGAGCGCTATTCACCCCCCCTCTAGCGAGTCTCGATCCAACAAGATCTATACACCTCAAAGGAGGTAAGCTAATATCGGCCGATACATAAGAGGTAAGTCTATATTGACCGAAATATGCTTCCCAGGAGGAAGATCTATACACCTCAAAGGAGGTAGGCTAATATCGGCCGATACCTAAGAGGTAAGTCTATATCGACCGAAATATGCTTCCCAGGAGGAAGATCTATACACCTCAAAGGAGGTAGGCTAATATCGGCCGATACATAAGAGGTAAGTCTATACCGACCGAAATATGCTTCCCAGGAGGAAGATCTATACACCTCAAAGGAGGTAAGCTAATATAGGCCGATACATAAGAGGTAAGTCTATATAGACCGAAATATGCTTCCCAGGAGGAAGATCTATACACCTCAAAGGAGGTAATTTAATATTGGTCGGGAGATACTTCTGAAGCATATAGAATAGTATGGATCGCGACATATCCTGAAGAAGGGAGGTTAATATCAGCTAGATCGACCAACACCTTGGAAAGATACTTGACAGAATATGGTCTATTACTAGATAAGATAAATAGCATAAAAGGGTGTAGACAGGAGCCTCATGAGAAAAATAGAGATAAATATTTCAAAAAGGATGATTAATGAGGATATCTGCAATATGTAACCACATGACAGGTATTATATATTTCGGCGGAAATGTGTTTTTAGATTATTTTGCAGATGCTAAACGATAAAGGAGTTACATCTGGGGTACAAGAAAGATTCTTTAAAAGTCATTTACTACAAGTACACAGCTGACGTCATCTCATAACAAACTCTAACAAACCGGGGTCCACTTCATGACCACGGAGGTTTTATGAAGTGGTATAAAAGGGGGAATCCTCTCCGTTGACTAGGTAAGTTGAGGTCATTGTGCACATTCATAACCCTAATTTGCAACTACTGTTCATCTCCATCTTCTTTCTTCTTTCTTCCACACATAGAGAGATCACTAACTTGAGCGTCGGAGGGCCTAGCCAGGGATTCCCACCCCGGTCTTAGGTCACTGACGGGAGTGTTGGCTGGTCTCTTGTGCGCAGGAAGTCTTGGAAGCTTCGGATCTAGGTTTCTTCTCTTCAGAGTTGGCGTTCTTCTTCGTCATCGGGTCTTCGCACGAGGAAAACCTCTGGTGACTCTATTTTTTCCCGATCCGCTTTGGATTTCTCGGATCCGTATTCTGCGGACATCATTCTTCATCAGCACGGTGGGTTTCCTTCTTCCGGATCTCCGTCGTGTCCAGCTTCTCAGACAGGATCAAATTTGGCGCCGTCTGTGGGAACTTCACCTGAATCTGAGACTACAAGATGGAAGTGGCCGGAAAATCAAACCTACTTACTATCAGTCGTGAGGATTTGGATTTTCTCATCGACTCTCATGTACAGAAAGCCTTGCAACAACAACAACAACAACTTCAAGCCCACACTGGAGCTACTCTGCCAACAGCTCATAATCCGACAATATCAACTACCGAGCATCGGAAAGGAAAAGAGCTAGAAGAAGAGGAACATGCGTATTTTCCTCCAGCTACTGTTTCTCCGACGAGACGTCCACGAGCCTTCCTTCGCACTCCTATGGAGTAGAGGGGTAGAAGGCCTGTGTTCCAAGAATCCTCTGGTGAAGCACCCGATAAAGAAAAGCGTAAGATCAAAATGATAACTAGTGATAGCTCACCTGAGAAAGTCATCTCCCCATTTTCTCAAAGTGTACTAGAGGATCCGCTTCCTAAGCGGTATCAAAATCTTCAGATCGGGGAATATACTGGAACAACAGATCCAGAAGATCATCTGTTGAAATTCGAGAACGTGGCATTATTACAACAATTTTTTGACGGGGTGAAGTGTTGGATGTTTCTCACTACCCTCGGAGGAGCGACACAACGCTGGTTCAAAAGATTGCCGGAGAAGTCTATTCAAAAATTTAAGGACTTCAAGAAAGTCTTTCTACACAATTTCTCCAGCAACAAGAGGTATCATAAGACCCCTTGGAGTTTGTTTTCAATCAAGCAGGCATCTAAAGAGTCTATCCGAGCATATATCAAAAGGTTCAATCAGGTAGCTATTGATGTACCTAATGCTACTACTGAAATATTAGTAAGCGCTTTCTCTCAAGGTTTAAATGATAATTGATCCTGTCCGAACCAGAAGTCAACAGACGCTGGGCACGTGGCGCTCCAAGGCTCGCTGATGTAGATCTCCAACTAGTGTCGAGATGCTCCGGCTATCCTGCACAGAAGTCGAGCCGGGAAGGGGATTCCCAGCGACGACCCTCCGACGCTCAAGTCAGGTAAATCACGATGAACAAGGTGGCTCCAGAAGTCTCAGAGTACATACCCGAATCCTTTTGCCGGTGAAACCTGAGGTTCTTTATATAGAGCGGTGTCAAGTTTGGGCACGCGTACCGAAGTGCATAAGTGTCCTCTGTCCTTTCCTAGGTATGCGGCTGTCAGAAAGCTTACCTGACCCCTATCGCTACAGTCAGAGCATGCCCTCGATGGGACAGCGGAATCCCGAAGTGCATAAGTGTCCTCTGTCCTTTCCTAGGTACGCGGCTGTCAGAAAGTTTGCCTGACCCATATCGCTACAGTCAAAGCATGCCCTCGATGGGACAGCAGAATCCTCTGTCACAAGATTTGGAGCATGGCACACACGTGAAACCTACAGGGTGTCAAAGAAAGAAATCCTCTGGCCTTTTCCCTTGCTCCAAACTTATAGTCCGAGCGGACGGATACCTAAACATCCGACCGGACATCCGTAATGGTTTACTTGTGCTTTGTGGAGACTAACAGGGGTGCTTTATGACTGCGGTCGGTCAAAAGGTCAACTCGGTCCATGACCTTTTTAACTGAGCGTCAGAACCCCGATTTGACAGGGTGCCTCCCAACTATAAGTGCGAGCCGGCCGGACCCCTCCAGGTACTCGATTCCATCGACCGGCCGACAGTCCAATCGGACCGGCCGTCTACGGCCGTCCGTCCGGTCGGACCACACTCTCCTCTGGGTGGGCGGCTGTTCCGGTGACTTCCACTTGGCGTTGACTTTGCAAGAAGGGGGGGGCCCACTCTTACTACCGGATCACTTGCCTTCCCTTCAAGTCTAGTCGAAGGAGGCGCATAGTCCGACTGACTGGACTGTGAGTCTAGCCGAACGGCTCCTCCATGCTAATACTCTCCGCCCGGTCAACGGCAGAGATATCCTTGAATGAATCAATGATGGCTTTCGCCGGATCTCCTTGCGTTCTGCGCCAATCTTCGACATCAATGTCGATCATACCTTCATTAAATGCTCCGAATGATTGACTGCCACGTGGAGCAATGCCATCAGAGTACGGAGGCGGTTGCATGATATTTTGATGTGACCGAAGCAATTCGAAATAAACGGCTAGATGTATGCATTGATTCCCCCGACGGTGGAGGCCGCCCGGCCCTCACCCTATAAATTCTTCATTTCCTCCTCACCTTCACACGCCTCCGTCACCTCTACTGTTGCTTTCTGAGCTCTGGGGCTCCGGCGATCTCGCTTCTGCCCTTTGACGCTATCCGGCGCCTTTCTTCGATCCCTCTTCCCCCAGTAAGGTTTTAGATCTCTCCTTTTTCTTTTCCGACATCTAATTCGCACTTCTGCTCTAGTTTTTGAAACTCCATTTCCTCGTCTTTGAAACTTCCTTTTTGATTTCTTCTGTCCCGATCATGGCCAGTTCTTCTCATCCCGAAGAACAATCTTTAGGCCCATGGTATACTACCATGCGATCTCGTTTCGAACAACGGGATTTTGATATTTTGGTCGACAATTTCAAATCCCGAGGATATCGGGTTCGCCTAGCCGGTCCCTGGCTGGCCTCACGTACTTCGCGCCGGTTTCGTGTCTTCGCGACCAATTCATCGCCGGTCTCGGCCTCGCACATCCTTTTATAGTAGACGCCCAGAACTATTTTAGCGTCGCCGCAGCTTAGTACCAAATACCTTTCGCTCCGCCTCGCGGCGTTGTCGCTTTGTTTAAGATTCACAACATCCCTCTCCGACCGGGTCTTCTTTTACTTCTATTATCCTAAGCAAGCCGAGCCAGGCACTTTTATGTTCCAATCGGCCTCGTCTTCTTCAATAACTACCCACTTCCAATAAACATTGGAAGGACTATTATTTCTACCTCCGCATGCCCAGTCAGCCAAACTTTCCGACCCAGTGGCAAGTCAGTCTACCTCCCCCTCCCGAACTGAAGAAATTCAAGACCCGACCGGATTATCTTCACGCCGCAAATGTACTAGCCGGTCTACGGCTTGACATCAACAAGCTTCTTCACGAGGGAGTGATGTACATTTTTGGGCTGAGTCCTATACGGACCCCACTTCCGACCGGCTTCGGTAAGAACTTTGCTTTGGCACTTGCTTTAATTGCTAACTGATTTCTTTTTCTCTTCCTGCAGCTGACATCGTCATGGACTCTTGATGGCCTGCTCTAAAGAGAAAGGCATGCTACCGAGGCCGTGGGCACCAAAGAAATGAAGGCTACTGGTATTCACCGGTCGGTTCTCACGAAGGAGAAAGCGGCACTCAGTCGAATCGGCCGCCAGCCTCTCAACAACAGTGGATGGAGCTACCCTCCAGGAACCAACGGCCCCGAGGAAGGGTCCGCTCGGGAGGAGGATCAGCTCACCAAAGAGACGCCGAGTGGAGACCCCGCTACGGCTACCTCCGCGGTCCAACCTTCCGACCGGGCCGCCATGGCGAAAGGGAAGGCGCCTGTGCCCGAGACCATTTCTTTCGACCGGACGCCTTCGACCGGGCCGAGCCCCGGTCGAGGCCACTCCGGTCGTGGCCACTCCGGTCGACACTCTCCCCCTTGCTCGCCGTTCAGTCCAACGTTCGACCATCCATTCGCGATCTTCTGCGCCAGCTTCTGATCCCGGTCGGGCGATCCCTGGTCATGGCCGCACAGTACGGGCTACTCTTCATCTCCCTACTGAAGAGTTGCTGCCAGAAGCTGACCGGACCACCGTGCCCGAGCACACTATTACTTTGAAAGGGCCCCTCGCCGAGATGTGGGCCGACGCGCGTAGCACTGATCCCTCTCTAGAACTTAGCCAACGCCACATGCAAGCGGCTACGGGGTAAGTTCTTCGTTGTTTTTGTTTTGTTTTGCTAAATTATTTCCGCTTCTAACAACTGCGCCTTCTCGTTTCGAGGTGGGTGGAAGAGATAGTAGTTTCCAGCCGTCTGCTATGGCGGACGAGGAGATAAGGCAATTGCGGGCGGCAGGTGGTCCGAGCGGCTCCCAAGGACCTTCCTACTCCAAGCCGCAAAAGAGTCAAGAAAGCTCAACTCACCGGTCACGAGCGAAGAAAACAATGACTGTGCCCACGCCTGCCGAGTCCGAGCGATGGTCAAGTCGCTTGACACAAAGATAACTCGCCACCACTGGAAGAACACACCATCTCCGATCCGGAGAAGAAACGTGGAGGCCCGGGGCCCGAGTCGAAGATAAAGAGCCGACGAGCACCGATCGGGAGAAGGCAGCCGCCTACCGATGCGGAGAAGATCGAACGTCTGAATGAGGCCCTCACAAGCTCCCAGGCAACCTTCAAAGAATACCAGGATGCCGAGCCGAGCCGAGTCGCCGCTCTCCGACAAAGCCACATCCGATCGCCCGAGTTCTCGGAGAAAATTTGCGAGCGGATGTACTCGGCTTTCGACTTGGCAATTACGGCTACTATGACCTATCTGAAGTCGAAGGGCCTTCTTCCGGAGTCCACCAATATTCCGGGCGGCGATCAGGTGGAGCTTCTGAGCAACATTCCGAGGGACCTCTACGACTACATCGAGTAATTCTTGTAATTTAGCCGCTCGGCTGATCATGAACCCTTTTGTATTTAGGCCACTCGGCCTAAGGTTTTAATTTTAATGAAATGCTTTCCTTTAGTGTATTTTATCTTCTTGCACTGTCCCCTTCTCCAGCTCTTCCGTTCTGCTGCACATAATTCTGTGTTGCTACCAAGAATCGCTGGTTATGAGACGATCCAAACCTCTCGATGTTCAACCTCGGAGCTCGACGGTTGGCCTGCTCGGATTATTTATAGACGCCGACTCGTCTCTCGATTTTTAACGACGGAGCTCGTCGGTTAGTCCGCCCGGACTATTTATAGACGCCGGCTTGTCTCTTGATCTTTAACGACGGTGCTCGTCGGCGCGGTTATTTATAGCCGGTCGGCGCGGCTCTCGATCTTTAACGACGGTGCTCGTCGGTCTTCCGCTCGGAGGGTTTATAGACGCCGGCTCGTCTCTTGATCTTTAACGACGGTGCTCGTCGGTATTCCGCTCGGAGGGTTTATAGACGCCGGCTCGTCTCTTGATCTTTAACGACGGTGCTCGTCGATCTTCCGCTCGGAGGGTTTATAGACGCCGGCTCGCCTCTTGAGCTTTAACGACGGTGCTCGCCGCGGATATTTATAGCCGGCCGCGGCTCTCGATCTTTAACGACGGTGCTCGCCGGTCTTCCGCCCGGAGGGTTTATCGGCTCGCCTCTTGATCTTTAACGACGGTGCTCGCCGGTCCCGCCTGAGGGTTTATAGACGCCCTCGCCTCTTGATCTTTAACGACGGTGCTCGCCGATCTTCCGCCGGAGGGTTTATAGACGCCGCTCGCCTCTTGATCTTTAACGACGGTGCTCGCCGCGATATTTATAGCCGGTCGGCTCTCGATCTTTAACGACGGTGCTCGTCGGCGCGGATATTTATAGCCGATCGGCGCGGCTCTCGATCTTTAACGACGGTGCTCGTCGGCGCGGATATTTATAGCCGATCGGCGCGGCTCTCGATCTTTAACGTCTGGGCTAGACGGTCGTCAAGGCTAATTTTGACACTTCCGTTCGGCGTAGCTCTTTGCCTTTCCCCCAGCTTGGATAATGCCTTCCTGGCCGCACGGCTCAGGATCTACTTCATCGAGTATTTTGGCTCGGATAATATACCTCCGTCCGAATGGCACAGGGCCTTCGATCTTCGAGCGTTTGCATTTACCTCCGGCCGAACGGCGCGGGGCCTTCGTTCTTCGAGCGCTTGGCTCGACCAATTTACTTCCTACCGAACAGCACGGGTTATTTGCTTACAAGTCTTAACCACATAAACCTCCCGGCCGATCGGCTCGGGGGCCTTCGCGCTACGATGATAATGCCTTATATTCGCCCCTTTGACTTTTCATCTCTGCATTTCAAGTATTTAGTCGAAAAATGAAATACACAGGGAGATTTACAGTGATACACCTTTCACCCCGCCCAGTAAGGCTGGAGGTGGTTCGCGCTCCACGGCCTATCTAGTCGCCGTCCGTCCTCATCCTCCGGATAATATGCCGAGCGAGCTTTGATGATTTTGAAAGGGCTCCCATGGCGCTCCACTTGCCGACGTCGCCGACCGGCTTGACTTTCTTCCGGACAAGATCGCCGACTTGGAACGATCTGGGAATTACGCGCCGGTTGTAGTTTTGCTTCATCCAGACGGACGCCATAAGCCGAACGGACGCCTTTGCCCTCTCCTCTTCTACCAAGTCCAGCTCCATGTTTCTTCATTCGGTTGTCATCATCATAGTTCCGGATCCGGCGACTCAACGCCGACTTCGACCGGTATGATGACCTCACCGCCATATACCAAATGGAACGGTGTCACTGTCCCTTCTTTTGGCGTCGTTCGGATAGCCCACAAGACGCCCGACACCATCCGGCCAACTCCCTCCCAAATGGTCGAGCCGAGCGTGCAAGAATTTCTGGCTACTTTGGCTTGACCGTTGCTCCGAGGATAGGCCACGGACGTGAAATGTTGCTCAATGCCGTAGCTGGCACCAATCCTCCAACATCTTCCCTATGAACTGCCGTCCGGACACCAACCGGCGAGGGATGCCGAACCGACAAATGATGTGTCGCCAGATGAATTTTTAACCATTTGCTCGTGATCTTTGCCAACGGCTCGGCCTCCACCCACTTGGAGAAATAGTCTACCGCCACTAGTAAAATTTCTGCCCGCCGCCATCGGAAATGGACCCACAATATCCATTCCCACCGATCGAACGAACATGAGATGGTTGATGCCTTCATCTCCTCTGCCGGTCGGTGGGAGAAGTTGTGATACTTCTGGCACGAAAGGCATGTAGATACTGTCCGAGCGGCATCTGTTTGTAAAGTTGGCCAAAAGTATCCGGCCAAGAGAATCTTCTTGGCCAACGAGCGTCCGCCCGGATGACCTCCGCATGATCCTTGATGTACTTCCTGGAGGATGTAAGCTGAGTCCTCCGAGCTTACACATTTCAGCAAAGGGCGCGAGAAAGCTTTCTTGTAAAGTTGATCTCCGATTAGTGTAAACCGACCGGCTCTTCTTCTGAGGAGCCGGGCTGCATATTCATCTGATGGTGTGGTGCCCGAACGGAGGAATTCTATAATAGGTGTCCTCCAGTCATTTGAAAACGCGAGGCCTTGCATCCGGTCGACATGCGCCACCAGCAGCGTTTTTTCAATTGGTTGCTGAACGGCGACCGGCGTTATTGAGCTCGCGAGTTTGGCTAACTCATCGGCCTCCTGGTTCTCCGTTCGGGGAATCTTCTGAATAAGCACCTCTCGGAAAGCAGCTTTGAGTTTTTCAAAAGCCTCAGCGTAGAGTTTGAGCCGAACACTGTTGATTTCAAAGGTGCCGGAAAGTTGCTGAGCGGCCAACTGTGAATCAGAATAGAGTGCCACCCGACCGGCTCCCACATGCCGTGCTGCCTGCAATCCGGCTATGAGGGCCTCATACTCTGCTTCGTTGTTAGTAGCTTTGTAATCTAGCCGGACGGATAGGTGCATCTTTTCCTCCTGAGGTGAGAGTAGTAATATTCCGATCCCACTTCCAAGCCGAGTGGAAGACCCATCCACATATATCCTCCACAGAGCTTCCGGCTCTGGCCTCTGCACTTCGGTCACAAAATCAGCCAAGGATTGGGCTTTAATCGCCGAGCGGGGCTGATATTGGATATCAAATTCACTCAATTCTGTCGTCCACTTGATAAGCCGTCCAGACGCTTCCGGATTCAACAGCACTCTTCCGAGTGGACTGTTCGTCCGGACAATAATGATGTGAGCCAAGAAATACGGTCGAAGGCGCCGAGCGGCAAGAACCAAAGCGAAAGCCAACTTCTCGAGCCCGGTGTAGCGAGATTCAGCGTCTTTTAAAATATGGCTTAGAAAATACACCGGCTGCTCTTCGCCGTTCGCCCTCACAAGTGCTGAGCCCACAGCATGCTCAGTTGACGACAGATACATATAAAGTGACTCACCTCCGATCGGCTTGGCTAACACTGGCAGAGAATTAAGATATATCTTCAACTCTTCAAATGCTCGATCACATTCTTCATCCCACTGGAACTTAGCAGCCTTGCGCAGAACCTTGAAGAATGGAAGGCTCCGGTCGGCGGTTCTGGAGATGAATCTGGATAAAGCAGTTATCCGACCGGTCAACCTCTGCACTTCTCTAGTATTTCTAGGGGACGACATGTCTTGCAGCGCTTTCACCTTGCTGGGATTTGCTTCGATTCCCCGCTCGGTCACTATGTACCCCAAGAAACGCCCTCCTTTAGCTCCGAACAGGCACTTCTGTGGATTCAGCTTGACTCCATATTTGCGCAGTGTTCGGAAGGTTTCTTCCATATCCTTGAAAAGATCGGCCGCTCGGACGGATTTGATAAGAATGTCGTCAACATAAACTTCCAGATTCCGCCCGATCTGCTCCTTGAAAACCTTGTTCATCAAGCGTTGATAGGTGGCCCCGGCATTCTTCAATCCGAACGGCATCACATTGTAACAATATGTGCCGTCAGCCGTTACGAAGCTTACTTTTTCTTGGTCTTCCCGGGCGAGCGGTACTTGATGATATCCTTGGTAAGCATCAAGCATGCAAATTAGTTCGCAGCCTGCTGTGGAGTCTACCAACTGATCTATCCGGGGCAGAGGATAAAAATCCTTGGGGCATGCCTTGTTTAAATCTCGAAAGTCGATGCAGACCCTCCACTTGCCGCCCGGCTTGGAGACCAAGACTACGTTGGCCAGCCAGCTCGGGAACTGCACCTCGCGTATGTGGCCGGCCTTCAGAAGTTTTTCTACTTCCGACCGGATAATGGCATTCTGCTCGGCGCTGAAGTCCCTTTTTCTCTGCTTCACTGGCCGAGCGTCAGGTCGGACATGCAACTCATGCTGCGCTAGGCTCGGCGAAATTCCGGGCAACTCGTGTGTCGACCAAACAAAGACATCATGATTTTGCTGGAGGCATTGGATCAGCTTCTTCTTCTGTTTTTCCTCTAGATCCGAGGCGATGAAAGTGGTGGCCTCCGATCGGGTCGGATGGATCTGAACTTCCTCCTTTTCATCATAAATTAAAGCAGGAGGTTTCTCGGCTATGGCGTGTACCTCGATTCGGGGGGCCTTCCGAGCGGAAGAAGCTTCTGCTCGGATCATCTCTATATAGCATCGCCGAGCTGCTAGTTGATCTCCACGCACTTCTCCTACTTTGTCTTCCACGGGGAACTTTATCTTCTGGTGGAAGGTTGAAACAACCGCTCGGAATTCGCCGAGCGCCGGTCGTCCCAGAATGACATTGTAGGATGATGGAGAGTCGACCACCACGAAGTTTATTGTCCTGGTCCTCCTGAGCGGCTCTTCCCCCAGTGAGGTGGCCAGCCGGATCTGTCCGACCGGCTGCCCGTAAACCCGTAGAGCGGGGTAGTCATGGGCAGCAGCTCGGCTCGATCAATTTGCAGCTGATCGAACGCCTTCTTGAATATGATGTTGACCGAGCTCCCTGTGTCAACGAATATACGATGAATAGTGTAATTTGCTATTACCGCTTTAATGAGCGTAGCGTCATGGGGCACTTCTACTCCTTCCAAGTCTCCAGTGCCCGAAAGTGATTTCGTCCACTTGCCCGCCTGGCTACCGACCTGTGGATCGCAATGCCGGACGCCGCCTCGGTTGAATCTCCTCCGGTCCGCCAAAGAATAACGCTGATCTCGCCCGGAAGTATTGCTCCTATTTTCCTCCTCCCGAGCGGACGGTCGGGACCGTACGCTCGGCGACTCTCCTGTCTTGGGGATCTATGCCGATCGGACGCCTGTGATGTCGCCTCTATGCGGGTCCGGCCGGCTTCCCGGTCCTTTGCCTCCTGTCGAGGGAGGAGACCGCCGCTCGGCTCTCCGGGAATGGATTGGACACAAAGGAAGGCTTCGCAATCCTCGTGTCAGGCGATCCGCTTGGTGGAATTTGCGAACATAGGGTCCACCTCTTCTTTGGCTTGAGGAGCGGCAGCCACTTCTTGTACGTGCGATCCGGTGAGGATCGAATTGCTTCGGCCCTCGGTCCTCGGGGTGGCTGATGAGCTGCGCGCTCGGTTGGAATTTCCTTTTTCCAAGCGGCTTGCGCTTCTTCCACATTTATATATTCGTGGTCCGATGTAGCATGTGATCATAATCTCGGGCGGCTTTCGGATGAGCGACCGGAAGAAGTCCCCATCCACAAGGCCCCTGCGTGAAGGCATTCATCATCGCCTCCGATGTGGCCGTTGGGATATTCATCGCCACTTGGTTGAATCGCAATATAGCCTCAAGCGATTCTTTCGGCTCTTGTTGATGGCAAACAAGCTCAACTTGTCTTTGATAGCGATGACCACTGGCGAAGTGGTGGAGGAAGGCCGCTCGAATTCCTTGAAGCTCGTGATGGATCCGTCCGCAACCTTCGAAACCACCGCTGAGCCGATCCCGAGAGGGTGGTAAGGAAAACTTTACACTTTACTCCATCTGTGTACTGATGGAGCGTGGTCGTATTATCGAACTCCCGGATGATCATCGGGTCCGTTGTTCCATTGTATTCGCCGATCGTCGGAGGCACTTGGGCAGAGGGTCTCGTAAAATATCTTCCGAGAATTGGCGATTGGTCCGCCGAGATGAGTCCGCCCGGGCTTTCCTTTCATATCCCGCCTTGGCATTTCATCCAAGAGGAGCTCTATCCTTCGAAATGGTGCGGCTTGAGTGCGAAACAAGGCTCGTGAAATGCGACGGTGGCTTGAGGTGCTTCCGCCCGGCCATGAGACGCAGATGTTGCTTCCGCCCGCTCGGCGGATGCTTTTGTTTTTGCTCTATGAGTTTGGCGGCCCTTATCTCGACCAGGGCGTCGAGTTCTTCTGTTGAAAGCGCCACCGTGTGTTGTCGTCCACCTCGCCCATTGTCTCCGATCGGATGCGTGAGCTGCTCCCCACGGCGCCAATTTGATCCTCGTCCGAACCAAGTCACACTGGGCACGTGGCGCCCAAGGCTCGCGATGTAGATCTCCAACTAGTGTCGAGATGCTCCGGCTATCCCGCACAGAAGTCGAGCCGAAGGGGATTCCACCCTCCGACGCTCAAGTCGTAAATCACGATGAACAAGGTGGCTCCGTGGTCACAGTAGCACGCATCAATCCTTTTCACGGTGAAACCCGAGGTTCTTTATATAGAGCGGTGTCAAGTTTGGGCACGCGCATCAAGTGCATAAGTGTCCTCTCGTCCTTTCCTAGGTATGCTCGTCGAAGCTTACCGACCCCTATCGAGCATGCCCTCGATGGGACAGCAGAACCGAAGTGCATAAGTGTCCTCTGTCCTTTCCTAGGTACGCGTCTGAAAGTTTGCCTGACCCATATCGCTACAGCCAAAGCATGCCCTCGATGGGACAGCACACTGTCACAAGATTTGGAGCATGGCACACACGTGAAACCTACAGGGTGTCAAAGAAAGAAATCCTCTGGCCTTTTCCCTTGCTCCAAACTTGTAGTCCGAGCGGACGGATACCTAAACATCCGACCGGACATCCGCAATGGTTTACTTGTGCTT
The DNA here is from genome assembly GCF_018446385.1 of Zingiber officinale. NCBI lineage: Eukaryota > Viridiplantae > Streptophyta > Magnoliopsida > Zingiberales > Zingiberaceae > Zingiber > Zingiber officinale. Next base: position 1,253,419 of record NC_056002.1, on the reverse strand, counting down.
TGTGGAGACTAACAGGGGTGCTTTATGACTGCGGTCGGTCAAAAGGTCAACTCGGTCCATGACCTTTTTAACTGAGCGTCAGAACTCCGATTTGACAGGGTGCCTCCCAACTATAAGTGCGAGCCGGCCGGACCCCTCCAGGTACTCGATTCCATCGACCGGCCGACAGTCCAATCGGACCGACCGTCTACGGCCGTCCGTCCGGTCGGACCACACTCTCCTCTGGGTGGGCGGCTGTTCCGGTGACTTCCACTTGGCGTTGACTTTGCAAGAAGGGGGGGGCCCACTCTTACTACCGGATCAATAATGATTTCTTTAAAGATTTGGTAAGAAATCCCCCTGTTATTTTTGATTCCTTGATTGAGCGGGCTACTGAGTTTATTAATGTAGAAGAAGCTCAAGCTGCTCGTAGGAAGGAAGGTGCTACCTCTTCCCCTACCCAAGTCAAGGAGAAAGCTCCGGCCCCCGTGCCTCCACCAAGAGGGCCTAGAGTAACTCATCCAGCTCATCGACAACCAGAGTATCGTCCACAAGCTGTACAACACGTAGAAATACAACCAGAGGCACCGAGGAGATGGTGCACTTATCATAAAACTAGCAGTCATCATACTGAAGACTGTTTTGTTTTAAGAAATAAACGAGCTAATCGGGAGCGTTATCAGAGGCAGAACTATTATCGACAGCAGTACCCCAGGCAGCAAAGCCCACTCAAACTTGAATATCGCCCGGTCGAGCCTCGGCAGGAGGAAATACCAGTCCCGGTTGGTACCAGCCAAGTGTCAGAGAAAGCACCTTTTGAAGCTGTGACGACTCGACAGGAAGAAAACAGAAGCAATGCTGCTCGGGGCAATATCAATATGATTACGGGCGGACCCACTGATGGGGACTCTAATAGAGCCAGAAAGGCACATGCCCGAAGACTGGAAATTCATGCTGTGGGATGTAGTAGGGAACGAGCGGCCGGTCCCGAAATAAGTTTCGGGCCTAGAGATCTCGAGGGGGTAGAAATACCTCATGATGATGCCCTGATCATCAAAGTTGTGATAGCCAACTACACCATTGCTCGTACCTTCATAGATACGGGCAGTTCTGTTAATATTATATTCAAGAAGGCTTTTGATCAACTGCAAATTGATTCGAGTGAACTTCAACAGATCGTTACTCCTCTCTATGGATTCACAGGCAACGAAGTACAACCATTAGGCCAAATAAAGTTAGCCATATCTCTAGGAGAAGAGCCTCTGATGAGAACCAGGAGATCTTATTTTATGGTGGTAGATGCTCCATCCTCTTATAATATGATACTGGGTCGGCCTGCCTTAAACGAATTTAGGGCGGTCGTTTCTACTTTTTGTCAGAAGATCAAATTTCCTGTGGATGACCAAGTCGGGGAGGTGCGAGGTGATCAGAAGACAGCCCGAAAATGTTATGTGGAAATAATTCGGACTGAAGCTAACACTGCTCGAAAGATTCAAAGAATGGAAGTTAATGCCATTCGGGAGAAGCAGCCCGTCCTGGTTTATGAAGAAAAGGAGGAAGTTAAGATCCAGGCCGGTCGACCTGAAGCTACTACATATATTGCGGCTGATCTTGAGCCTGCTCTGAAAGCCGAATTAGTGCAATGCCTGAAGAAGAATAATGATGTATTTGCTTGGACTCCCAAAGAAGTCTCGGGCATTTCTCCTATAGTCATGGAGCATTCTTTGCATGTCTTCCCAGATGCCCGCCCGGTCATGCAAAGAAAAAGGAGTTTTAGTGTGGAACAAAACCAGATTATTAAAGAAGAAATGACTAAACTCATGGAAGCCGGTTACATCAGGGAAGTACAATTTCCAAGCTGGCTAGCTAATGTGGTGTTAGTCTCCAAGCCTGGAAACAAATGGCGAGTATGCATTGATTTCTGAGATCTCAACAAAGCTTGTCCAAAAGACTATTATCCACTACCCAGGATCGATCAATTGGTAGACTCCACTGTGGGATGCGAATACATCTCTATGCTAGACGCTTACTAGGGTTATCATCAGGTTCCCTTAGCTAAAGAAGATCAAGAAAAGGTCAGTTTTATAACATCTGAAGGTACTTATTGTTATAATGTTATGCCTTTCGGACTAAAAAATGCAGGAGCAACCTATCAAAGGCTTATGAATAAGGTCTTCCAGAAGCAGATTGGTAGAAATATGGAAGTATATGTTGATGACATCTTAATTAAGTGTCTTTAAGCTGCTGATCTATGCAGGGATGTAGAAGAGACCTGCAAGATATTAAGGCAGTATGGGCTCAAATTAAATCCGAGCAAATGCTTATTCGGAGTGAAAGGGGGGGGAGTTCCTGGGATATATGGTGTCCGAATGAGGGATAGAAGCCAACCCGAGCAAGGTCAAAGCACTGCAGAACATGGAGCCACCACGCAACATGAGAGAAGCTCAGAGATTGACAGGCCGGATTACAGCCTTATCTAGATTCATTTCTATATCGGTCGATCGTAGTTTCCATTTCTTTAAAATACTTAGAAAAACCAATAAATTTCAGTGGAATGAAGAATGTGATAAGTCCTTCCAAGAATTGAAAGATTATTTGTCTATTCTCCCTATATTGGCTAAACCCATAGTAGGAGAAACTCTTTGGGTATATTTGTCTGCTAATGAAAATACCGTGGGCTCTGTATTAGTCAGACAAGAAGGAAAGGAACAACAACCTGTATATTTTTCCAGCCATTTATTAAAAGGAGCTGAGTGCAGATACACTACACTAGAATAATTAGCTTATGCCCTAGTATTGACTGCTCGGAGGTTGCGCCCATATTTCTTAGCACATGAGATTATTGTATTAACCAACAGTACTCTTGGACGGGTGTTACTTAACCCAGAGGCATCAGGACGACTGATCAAATGGACAACCGAACTTGGGGAATATGACATTCAATATCAATCTCGCTCGGCTATCAAAGCACAAGCTCTAGCGGACTTCATCATAGAAGTTCAAAGCCCTGAGGAAGAAGACATTTGGAAAGTTTATGTAGATGGTTCTTCAACTAGACAAGGCAGCAGAATTGGTGTTCTTCTTATATCTCCAAGGGAAGACAGACTTCAACTCTCCATCAGATTGAATTACAGAGCCACCAACAATGAAGCAGAATATGAAGCCCTGATAGCAGGATTGCAGGCCGCGAGGCATATAGGGGCGACTCGAGTCCTTATTTATTCCGATTCTCAATTAGCAGCTCAACAACTGTCAGGTAATTTTGAAATTAATAATGATAGGCTTAAGTTATATGCTGAAGCATTTGATAAGTTGAAGTCCCAGTTTCAAGAAGTAAGTATACAAAAGGTTCCTAGATCTGAAAATCAAGAGGCAGATGAACTGGCTAAGTTGGCCTATGCTGTAGTGCCATGGAGTCTAGATCGGCCCGTAGAACAAACCCTGTTAATATCTTGTATTGAAAGACATGCCGAAATAGAAATTCGAAGTGATTGGAGAGCTCAAATCATATTGTATTTGCAGCAAGGTATTCTCCCCAGTGATATAGAACAGGCAAGGGTATTCAAGAAAAGAGCTGCTCAATACACTATGGTAGGGGAGCAGTTATATAAAAGAGCTTTTTCTAGACCTTTGCTCAAGTGTGTCGGCACAGAAGATATACAGTTTATTTTACGAGAAGTCCATCAAGGTTTATGTGGTAGTCATATAGGAGGGAGATCTTTGGCTCGCAAAATTCTGCTAGCAGGATATTTCTGGCCTACTCTATAGGATCGAAAAGAATTTAGATATCTCCACAATGGCATGATATTGTCCACTTTAGGCCCAAGCCCTCATGGTTTTGCTCTTGGGCTCTCCCCAAAAGGCCTCATGCCAATGGAGATATCTTTTCTCTTATAAACCCATGATCTTTCCCATGTGTTTTCAATATGGGACTATGTTTGCAACCTTGCAACCCCAATAATCCCCCCCTAAACAAAGGACCATAGGCTTCCCACGTCCAATCCTCGACCCACCAGGTCTTCCTACCCCTCGGTCCACCCAACCTACTAGGACTTCCTGCCTGGTGTCTGGTCCTCTTGATCTGAACATAGGAGCCCCCACTTTCTTTGTTCGAGGTCAATATTGTACCCACATGGCTCAATCAGACCATAGCTCTTGTGCACAGTCGGCGGTTAAACCTTCTGGCAGTCCGGGCTCTGATACCACTTGTAGGATCGAAAAGAATTTAGATATCTCCACAATGGCATGATATTGTCCACTTTAGGCCCAAGCCCTCATGGTTTTGCTCTTGGGCTCTCCCCAAAAGGCCTCATGCCAATGGAGATATCTTTTCTCTTATAAACCCATGATCTTTCCCATGTGTTTTCAATATGGGACTATGTTTGCAACCTTGCAACCCCAACATACTCTACATGAAGATGCTAACAAGTTGGTAAGAACTTGTATTTCTTGCCAAAAACATCAAAATATCTTACATCATCCTACACAGTTATTGAGAACCTCTATAGTTGCATGTCCCTTTGATCAGTGGGGCATGGATATAGTAGGTTCGTTTCCTATGGCAGCTGCATAGAGAAGGTTCTTATTGGTAGCGGTGGATTATTTTTCTAAATGGGTGGAGGCAGAACCACTTGCTCGAATTACTGAAGATACAGTTATTAAATTTTTATGGAAAAATATAATCTGCAGATTTGGCATTCCTCATTGATCCTGTCTGAGAAGCTGGACACGACGGAGATCCAGAAGAAGGAAACCCACCGTGCTGATGAAGAATGATGTCCGCAAAATACCGATCCGAGAAATCCAAAGAGGATCGGGAAAAAATAGAGTCATCGGAGGTTTTCCTCGTGAGAAGACCCGATGACGAAGAAGAATGCCAACTCTGAAGAGAAGAAACCCAGATCCAAAGCTTCCAAGACTTCCTGCACACAAGAGACCAGCCAACACTCTCGTCAGTGACCTAAGACCGGGGTGGGAATCCCTGGCTAGGCCCTCCGACGCTCAAGTTAGTGATCTCTCCATGTGTGGAAGAAAGAAGAAAGAAGAAAGAAGAAGGAGATGAATAGTAGTTGCCAATTAGGGTTATGAATGTGCACAATGACCTCAACTTACCTAGCCAACGGAGAGGATTCCCTCTTTTATACCACTTCATATAACCTCCGTGGTCATGAAGTTGACCCCGGTTTGTTAGAGTTTGTTATGAGATGACGTCAGCTGTGTACTTGTAGTAAATGACTTTTAAGGAATCTTTCTTGTACCCCAGATGTACCTCTTTTGTCGTTTAGCACCTGTAAAATAATCTAAAAGCACATTTCCGTCGAAATATATAATACCTGTCATGTGGTTACATATTGCAGATATCCTCATTAATCATCCTTTTTGAAATATTTATCTCTATTTTTCTCATGAGGCTCCTGTCTGCACCCTTTTATGCTATTTATCATATCTAGTAATAGACCATATTCTGTCAAGTATCTTTCCAAGGTGTTGGTCGATCTAGCTGATATTAACCTCCCTTCTTCAGGATATGTCGTGATTCATACTATTCTATATGCTTCAGAAGTATCTCCCAACCAATATTAAATTACCTCCTTTGAGGTGTATAGATCTTCCTCCTGGGAAGCATATTTCGGTCGATATAGACTTACCTCTTATGTATCGGCCGATATTAGCTTACCTCCTTTGAGGTGTATAGATCTTCCTCCTGGGAAGCATATTTCGGTCGGTATAGACTTACCTCTTATGTATCGGCCGATATTAGCCTACCTCCTTTGAGGTGTATAGATCTTCCTCCTGGGAAGCATATTTCGGTCGATATAGACTTACCTCTTAGGTATCGACTGATATTAGCCTATCTCCTTTGAGGTGTATAGATCTTCCTCCTAGGAAGCATATTTCGGTCGATATAGACTTACCTCTTAGGTATCGACCGATATTAGCCTACCTCCTTTGAGGTGTATAGATCTTCCTTCTGGGAAACATATTTCGGTCGATATAGACTTACCTCTTATGTATCGGCCGATATTAGCTTACCTCCTTTGAGGTGTATAGATCTTCCTCCTGGGAAGCATATTTCGGTCGGTATAGACTTACCTCTTATGTATCGGCCGATATTAGTCTACCTCCTTTGAGGTGTATAGATCTTCCTCCTGAGAAGCATATTTTGGTCGATATAGACTTACCTCTTTTTTAGATATGTCCTGGCCGATATTAGCCTATCTCCCTGGTTTCATTACCTCCCTTCTTTTCCTTATCGGGGACCCTCAAAACCTTACCCATATCACTCATAAATTGGTCTCTGATAATGGAAGGCAATTCCAAGGGGATAGGATTTTAGACTGGTGCAACAGTTACGACATTACTCAGGCCTTCACCTCTGTGGCTTATCCGCAAAGTAATGGTCAAGCAGAAGTAACCAATAGGGAAATCATAAGAGGTTTAAAGATCAAACTGGATCATGTCGGAGGTAGCTGGGTAGATGAATTACCCAGCGTCCTTTGGGCATACCGTACTACGCCTCGAGAGGCTACGGGAATCACTCCCTTTCAATTAGTTTATGGAGGAGAAGCAATACTTCCCTTCGAGGTGGGAGTAGAATCTGACAGAAGACAATTATATGACGGGGACAATGAAGGTCGGCGACTCATGGAGCTAGATTTAATAGAGGAGGTTAGAGATAAAGCTGCTACCCGTCTGGCATCATATCGACAACGGATGAGACAAAACTAAAACAAAAGAGTCATCCCCAGATTTTTCCAAGTAGGAGATTTGGTATGGAAGCGAATTAAACCTGTCGGAGATGTCAGTAAGTTAACACCACAATGGGGAGGACCTTACAAAGTAATAGAAAAACTCACATCAGGTTCATATTATCTCCAAGATACTGAAGGAAGGATTCTAAAGCGTCCCTGGAGTACAAATCACTTACAGCCTTATCGAACCTAATTGCATCATACTACTCAAGAATGTGTATGGAGAAACAACTCACAATTATTTGAGGTCCTCGGTGACTGAGGACAAGCATACCTACAGCTTATGTACTCTATTTCTTTTAATAAAAGTCAAGCAAGACAAATACTGCCACTAAAATGAGTGTGATTCATACAGATTGATAAATATCAAAGGAACTTTCATTATCTATTTCAAGCAATCTACAGGGGGGAACCCTAAGGGCCTACGCAACTCCCTTCAAGCACTTAGAAGCTTTGAAAACTGTCACAAGGTTAGTACAAACCTCATATTTTTACACAGAACATAAGTTGATCGGGAAATCCCATGAAGTAACTTGGACGGGTCTTTATGGGAGGAATCGGAGACTCTAAACCATCACAGAACATCAGTCGATCGGGAAATCCCATGAAGTAACTCGGACGGGTCTTCATGGGAGGAACCGGAGACTTTAAACCATCATAAAAACATAAGTCGATCGGGAAATCCCATGAAGTAACTTGGATGGGTCTTCATAGGAGGAACCGGAGACTCTAAACCATCACAAAACATCAGTCAATCGGGAAATCCCATGAAGTAAGTCGGACGGGTCTTCATGGGAGGAACCGGAGACTCTAAACCATCACAGAACATCAGTCGATCTGGAAATCACATGAAGTAACTCGGACGGGTCTTCATGGGAGGAACCGGAGACTCTAAATCATCACAGAACATCAGTCGATCTGGAAATCACATGATCAGTGTAATTTCAAAGTTATGGGGAGCTCTTCATAAAAATCATTTGGTAATATACTCCAGACCAAGATTCATGGTTCGAGGGGGATTCTGTATATACATATAATCATGCAAAATCACATTCCCTATCTGGAGTCCCGATCATATGAAGCTCTTTATCTAAGATACTCGGAATTTAAACCAACATAAAACACAGAAATCCCATGAAGTTCTTCATGGGAAACCGCAGACTCTAAACCATCACGAACATAAGTCGATCGGGAAATCCCATGAAGTAACTCGGACGGGTCTTCATGGGAGGAACCGGAGACTCTAAACCATCACAGAACATCAGTCGATCGGGAAATCCCATGAAGTAACTCGGACGGGTCTTCATGGGAGGAACCGGAGACTCTAAACCATCACAGAACATCAGTCGATCGGGAAATCCCATGAAGTAACTCGGACGGGTCTTCATGGGAGGAATCGGAGAGTCTAAACCATCACAGAACATCAGTCGATCGGGAAAACCCATCAAGTAACTCGGACGGGTGTTCATGGGAAGGATCGGAGACTCTAAACCATCACAGAACACAATTAAGGGAGAAATCTTATAATTTCAAAGCCTAATCGACTGGGGTTATACGGACATAAAGCCAGGATTCAAAAAGGAATGCTATGCATATGATACATTTTTCATTTGGAAGTCTATCCATCTGGAAGTCTTTATTTAAAAACCGCCTGGAGTAATATATTCAGCTCGGAACTCAAGAATTTTATACAATTCTTTATCTAGAAATCAATTGAAATTATGCATTCTTTTGGAATTATGAAGTACACCAGATGTTGTCTACAGAAGGATTCATCAGAACAAGGCTTAACTTCACGAGATGAGTAAGGAATTCTCGAATAAAATTCATACTTAATACTCAAAAGCATTTCAGAAGAGGTATTCTCAAACCAGCATAATAAAGAAGCAAGTAAGTATCAAAAATTTCTTATATACTGCAAGTTCTTAATTACCAAGCTTTAATTGCACTTCTTTTCATTATCAGTTCTTATATTACAAGTCTTTTATGAATAATCTCCTTAAACATTTAGAAAAGGACCTTTCAAATCTGCGGACAATTCTTTGTTAAGCCTGCGACGATTTATGAAAGAAAGGGGAGGTTCCTTGGGTAGATAACCACCCTCTCTTAATTGTTGAAGAACTCCCGATACAGAATGATTCAGAGCACCCACTATCCTGCGGACAAACTCTTGGGCAAAGGCTGAAGACTTTAAATAAGCCAGTCGCCATTCCTCCCATCGACTCTTCTCTTGCTCCTTATAACTTTGGAAGTCAGCCTGCAGTTTTGTGTTTTGATCTTTCAAAGTATTCTTTTCTGATTCCAACTGTTCCAATTCCTTCTGGAGCATTGACAATTCAATATCTTGAGCTTTCCTTTGTTCTTGTTCCTGTAGAATAGCGAAATCATGAGAAGCTAGGTCTTGAGCTTGGTCAGAAAGACAGGCGTTATAAAGTTTTTCTACTTTCTCTAAAATAAGGCTTTTCTGAGAAACGTCTAAAAGAGCTTTCTCTTTTAAAGCAATCTCCAGTCAAAGACCAGAATGTAGTCGGTCCACCTGTAATTCTAAAGTTCTTCTGGCCAGCTCTTTATCTTTCAATAATTGCTGACATTCCTCCAATTCTTGTTTCAAGGTCCCCAACTGTTGATTTTGTGAGGCCACTTTCTCTTGCAACTGAGCCATATCGCTGTTGGAAGAAGGTGAAGTAGCCTTCAACGCCTCCAGTTGAGCTTTTAATTTATTGTTCTCACGGTCCTTAGCTGTAAGTAGCTGGTCGATATGAAGACTTGAGGCAAGAAACTAAACAAAAGGGTGATGTAAGTTAAAGATGAAGGTATAAAGTTGATAACATATAACTAGAAATACTTACAGCCACTGCCTGACGACTATGGCGATCAGCTCGATGTGGAAGACTAAGGCCTCTTAGTTGTTCTTGACCTTGTAGCCAAGACTCGGCCAATAGGCCTTGCAGTTGTAGAGAACCAAAATTAGATGGATTAGAGGCTTGTCCCACTTGAGAGGGTAGACCCACGACCTGTTTAAATAAAGCTCGGGGAATGGAGGAAGCAGGAGGTAGAGAAGAAGAAGAAGACGCAATGGGAGGAAAAGAGATAGTAGAAACAAGAGGAGCAAAAGAAGAAGTAGATGGAATAGAGGGCAAGACAAGGGAAGTTGATTCAGTCATGGGAACATTAATGGTTGAAGGAATAGCACTCGGAGAAGATCTCCTGCAAGGCATGCGCTTTGCTCGACGCCCAGAAGCCAAAGGAGGCAGAGCTAAAGCAAAAGATGCAGAAGACACAGAAGGGATAATAGCCATCTCAGAAGCAGAAGCAGAGGAAGCTGAAAAAATAGAAGGAGAAGGGATAAGCAGACCGGGTCTCATCATCCTAAGAGAAGGATTAGAGATAATATGAGTCAGAGTTATTGGTGTCTTACCTCTCTCGAGAGAAATGGGCGCCGGGACAAGAGGAGCTTGCACAAAAGTACCAAAGAAATCACTAAAGGGAGAAGCCTCAGTAAGATTTGGCTTTTTAATCAAGGTAACAAAAGGCTCTTCTTCTTCCTCTTCCATGAGTGCGACCGCCTCTACCCGTCGTTCTTCTTCAGACAGTAAACCCAAGGTAGAAAAATTAGGACCCGATCGACGGTCGTGTAACCATTCTTCTCCCAGATTATTTACAAAAGACTTAGTCATGGCAGGATTCTTGTACATAAAGGCTGGAAGAAGAACATCAGCTGAAATAAGAAGAATCACATTGGTAAAAGCCTAGCTTTTGATATAAACATTTAAGCCTAGCTTTTGGTAATAAGAAGATTCTTGTTAGAGTGTATACTAAAAGCCTAGCTTTTGGTATAAACATTTATCAAGAAATAAGAATCACATTGGTCAAATGTCTACATTTATGATAAATGTAGTTGTTCAATTAATTTATATTGTAGATAACATGGTGTGTGATGCCACACACAGAGGATCATGTTATCAGTATCTTATAAATTATAAACAGTAGCTCACGACCATAATGGAAAGGAACAAACCATTGGAAGGTCGTAGTGTAATTAGGTATCAGTTTATCTTGGCTGTATAATTACACTAGTACACTCAGAGTGTATTGAGTATGACCATTTGAGGTCGTTCCTTTTATACTGACTTTATAAAGGAACAAAGACATCAGTTATTATGGAAGTGTGTGCTCTTAATCCTAATATAATAACAAGCACATATATTTGATATTTATTTCTTTAATTTATCAATGGGTGAGATTTAGTTCGATGAATCAATAAACCCGATAAGTTGGGAAATGGTATCACTTATAGTGTGTGTTGTTGATTATAGAAGGAAACTGTGTCCTAGAGATACTAGGTTGATAATGTCCCCAAGAGGAGCTCATAAGGATTGTCATGTTAAACCCTGCAGGTGGATTTAGTCCGACATGACGATAAGGTTGAGTGGTACTACTCTTGGACTTAGATATTAATTAAATGAGTTGTCAGTAACTCACTTAATTAGTGGACATTCGATATCTTAAACACAGGGAGACTAACACACTCATAATAAGAAGGAGCCCAAAAATGTAATTTGGGATTGGTACGGTAGTTCAATGATAGTTCTCTAGTGGAATGAATTATCATTGATAAAATTAAGTTGTGTGTTCGAGGCGAACACGGGATGCTTAATTTTATCGGGAGACCAAAACCAATTCCTCCTCTCGGTCCCTATCGTAGCCTCTTATTTATAGAGTTCTATACCCACCTATACCCACCTTCTATACCCACCCAATAGGGGCCGGCCAAGCTAGCTTGGGAACCAAGCTAGGGCCGGCCTAGGTATAAAATTGGGTGGCCGGCCCTAGCTTGAACCCAAGCTAGTGGGGCCGGCCAAATTAAATTAAAAAAGAAATTTAATTTTAATTTTTATTATTATGTGGAAGATATAATTTAAAGATAATTAAAATTAAAATATCTCTCTTGTAAAAGATCTACAAAAGATTAAAGAAAGAGATTAGATCTCTTTCCTTATTTGTAGATTGGAGAGATGTTTTATTTTCTCTTTAAAAATTATTCACATGTTGATAAAATTAAAATTATAGAAATTTCCTTTTATCAACCATGAAGAGATTTTAAAGAGAAATTTTATTTTTTAAAATTTCCGGAAACAAATTAGGAAGTTTTAATTGTTGATTAAAACTTGTCCAATTTGTTCTCCAATGATGTGGCCGGCCATGAGATTGTAATTTGGGAAATTTTATTTTATTTTTCTCAATTAAATCATGTCAAGGAAATTGAGGAAATTTTATTGTAATTAAATTTCCTAATTTGCCTAGGCCAAGGAATATAAAAGAAGGGGTAGGGGTGCCTTCATGAGATACAACATCTATTATTCCTCTCCCTCTTTTGTTCCTTGGTGTGGCCGGCCATCCTCTCCCTCTCTTCCTCTTGTGGTGGCCGAACCCTTCTCTTCCATTGGAGCTCTTGTGGTGGCCGGATACTACTCGGAGAAGAAGAAGAAGAAGGAGAGAAAGCTAGCATCTCTTGGAGCTTGGTTAGTATTTTGGTTTTCCTCCTTGGTGAAGTTTTTCCTTTGTGGCCGAACCTTGCTTGGAGGAGAAGAAGGTGGTTGGTGGTTTCTCATCTCGGAAGATCGTTGCCCACACAACGTTCGAGGTTAGAAGAGGAATACGGTAGAAGATCAAGAGGTTTTTTCTACAAGGTATAACTAGTAATTTTTCTTTCCGCATCATGCTAGTTATTTATGGAAATAATACCAAATACAAGAGGCTTATGTTCTAGAATTTTGAATATGTTTTTCGATGTTGTGTTCTTTTATATTTTCTTTTCCTTGTGATTTGATTGTTCTCTTTGGTTAACCTAAAGTTATTTTAGGAAATTAAATATTAGCTTTCTATAAAAGGTTTTGTCTAGTCGGTGGTGGTTGCTCCCATATCCAAGAAGGCCATGTGCCTCGCCACGTCAGTACTGGGAACCAATTATGGAAATTAATATTTAATAGAATTAATAACTTAAGGAGACTTGGGTCGAACGTGTTAAGTTCCGCAGGAGATCCAAGTCAAAACCTAAAAGAACAAATAGATTAAGTTTTGGATCAAACGTGTTAAGTTCCGCAGGCGATCCAAAATTTAATTTAAAAAGAACACATGGTAGCTAGGAAAAGGTTCAGACCTTTGTACAAAATTTTTGTACAGTGGAACCTATAGGTTTTCCGAGTAGCAACCAACAATTGGTATCAGAGCTAGGGTTTTGCCTCTGTGTATTTGGTATTTAGTTTAATTATGCACATGTCATACATAATTTAGGCAGGATAATAGTAGGATGTGCTAACTTTGTGGATGCAGGATCCAACCATTATGACTTTTAGTTATTATGTGTGTGATTGGACCCTTGGACATGTCAAGGGCATTTATATGTGTGTGCATGATTGTATTAAAAATACAGCAGGAGCTGTATTTAGTTTTATTAGGATTTTATTTTTTGATCTAGAAAACATGTACATTCCTTCGAGGAATATAAGATCGAAAACTGTAAAAAATTCTATATATGTCGCGGATCGAATCTTGCAAGACGTGGAACCTTTTGAGGACCAGAGGCGCAGTGGAACAAGGAGCAAGATGGATGCGACAACTAGACCCGGTGGCAGTGGCCAAAGATGGCAGCAGCTAGGGTTGGCGACACACGAAGAACAGCAATAGATAAAAGCCATAATAGTTGAAAATTAGTTTTTCTATTTATTGCTTTTTATGCTGTATTGTGTGTATGCATGTTAGGTAGACTAGCATAGTCAAAATTCCTCATTTTAAATATCTAAGTGGGAGAGGGATTTTTAAATAAATCCCATGGTCTCCATTACTGGTTTGTAAGTGATGCAGACAAGCTTGCGCGTTGGCTCTGAGTGCCTTCCTCCATAACGGATGAGCTTGTTTGTGGATCACTAGAACAGACTTCCATTTTTGGATGATTATAGGAAGTTAATTAAGAGCGTGTGATCTTCCCCAACGGAAGGGGCATAATCTTATTAATGGACTTAGTGTCAAGTAATGGTATACACTTAGGCACATCTAATAGTATCCTCCCCATCGGAGTCACTGCTATTATTTGTGTGACTGAAGAAAACCAACTATTAATTTGTCAAATAAATAGGTTGACAAGATAATAAAATTAAAAACCCCTCTTACAAATGTTTAATTTTGTATACGTCCACACTAACGTAGCATGCAAAATTCACGGTGTTTGAGGTAATTTTATTTGTCATAAAGATTTATTGACAAGGTAATTAATGGGTAAATCCCTTCTCTTACAAATGTTTAATTTTGTATACGTCCACACTAACGTGGCATGCAAAATTCACGGTGTTTGAGGTGTTGGTGAATTTAAATAATATTGTTTGAGGAATCAATGTTATTTTAAATTCAAAAGGTTTTGACCAAATATTTGATCAAAGACAGATCAACTATTAATTTTATTCGTCATAAAGTAAAGTTGACGAGATAATAAAATTAATGAATAAAAACTCCTCTTCGATTTTGTATACACAAAATTCATGGAGATTTTAAGGAATTGATCTTAACCAAATATTTTTGTGATTCTTAGGAAGATGGTCAATTCCTAGCTGATATACTTTAGGATAGACTTAGTGGTCCCAATTATAATTGATTGGAAATAGAATTTAGACATTAAGGTAGACTGTCCTCTTAGAACTAAGAACAATATAGGTGTATTTTATTCATTAGTTGATACATGTTTAGTGGAGTTATCTACCGGTACCTGGTGTGTAGATATGGGAACCACTGATCATGTCTGCAATTCATTGCAGGGTTCCAGGAAACCCGACAACTAAATGAAAATAAAAAACACCGTCCACATGGGCACTACTGCAAAAGTAGCAGCTGTTGCAGTGGGAGAGGTTTATTCTCTAATAGGAATAAAATTTGGATTATTAAGAATTGTCTTTACATACTAAGTTTAGAAAGAACCTGATTTCAGTTTCTAAACTATTATATAATAGATATTGTGTCTATTTTGATAACAAAGTTGTTATCAAGAAAAATAGGCAAGTTATCTATTCTGGTATGTTGGTTGACAATTTATAATCCAATAACTCCCATAATGCAACAAATGGAAATTAATAACACATCTTCTAACTTAAGAGAAAGCAACCTTCGAAAATGAACCAATTATATCTTTGACATCTAAGGCTAGGTTATATTAACTTAAGTAAGATTCATTAGTAGCTGATGAACTTTTGGGTTCATTAGTAGTGGAAATCTTTCCAACCTGCGAGTCTTACTTGGAAGGAAAATAACCAAGAAGCTTTTAAGTCCGAGGGGTAAGGAGTCAAAGATATGTTGAAAACGGTTCATTCTGATTTGTGTGATCCTATGACTATCCAGACAAGAGGTAGTATTGAATATTTTGTCTATAGACAACTATTCAAGATACAAATAAATTTACTTAATGTACCGCAAGACTAAGTACTTTGATTAGTTCAAAGAGTACAAGGTTGATGCGGAGAAATGTTAAAGTAAAAAGTCACTATGGAAGATCGTAGTGGCAAGTACCTCTTGAGAGATTTTAGGAGTCACTTATCAGTAGTTGGATTTCAATCCCAACTAACTGCATCTGGTACACCCCAACAGAATGGTGCAGTAGAAAGAAGGTAAAGGACTCTTATGGAATAATTAGATAGATGATGAGTTATTCAGAAAATTACCAAATTTGTTTTAAGGATAAACTCTGGAAACGAAAGTGAACATAGTACCTTCCAAGTTAGAACTCTCTACTCATATAGAATTGCTGAATAGGTGAAAACCTATTTTGAAGCATATTCGGATTCAGGAAATCCAGCACATATGTTATAGAGAGACAATGATAAGTTGGATAGGAGTTCACTTGTTTGTAAGATATCCTAGATAAACAAAAGTAGGTTTATAGTCTTAAAAATCAGAAGGTCATTGTTAGCATCAATGACTGATTTTTAGAAAAGGACTATGAACCACGTGCTCATAAGTAAATTTGTTCTTAAGGAAATAATAAAGGACATGTCTAACCTAGTACCAACTGTACAAGATGAGATACCACAAGAAAACTGCAACACGTATCACAAATGATACACAATTGCAGAAAGTGCCTTGTCATAGTGGGAGGGTTGTTAGGGAACCTAAAAAGATTCATGTTTTGGGAGAGTTTTTGGACTCGATCCCTGGAGGACATGAACCTGATCTCCGGACATATGACGAAGCACTCCAAGATAAAGATGCAATATCTTGGCAAAGAGTAATGAATAACAGAATTAGAATATATGTATTCTAATAAAATCTGGAAGCTTGTAGAATCACCAAATAGTGTAAAAGCCGTTGGGTGTAAAAAGGTCTATAATAGGAAAAGAGGGATAGACAGGAAGGTGGTAACTTTCAAAGCAAGGCTTGATGAAAAAGGAAACTTTTTCACTGGTAGTCATGCTTAAGTCTATCCGGATTCTTTTATCTATTTGGCAAGAGGATGTCAAGACAGCATTCCTTAATGGAAGTTTTGAAGAAAGCATCCATATAAAGTAACCAGAAGGGTTCATTGCAAAGGGCTAAGAGCATCTTGTGTAAGCTCAATCAGTCTATGGACTGAGGCAAAGCTTCAAGGTCTTGGAACATCCGGTTTATCAAAGTAATCCAGATCTATGGATTTATTTAGTAACTAGATAAGTCTTGTGTAAACAAAAGGTGTGATGGAAGCGTGAT